>NC_141919.1:43236738-44486738 GCF_057802395.1 Ceratotherium simum simum | reverse complement strand
CACATTCTCTCTGTCCTTCCTCCTTCTTTACTTCCTTCTTTCCTCCCTTTCTCCTTCCTTTCTCCCCTCCTTCTTTTCTTTCTTTCTTTCTTTTCTTTCTTTCTTTTCTTCCTTCCTTCCTTCCTCCCTCCCTCCCTCTCTCTCTTTCTTTCTTTCTTCTCTTCTTCCTCCTTTAAAGAAATACTACAAATGTCATTTTATCACCTCTTTCATCTCTTAATGGAGTTATGGATGTGTAATGTCAAAATCTAAACCAAAAGGGCGTGTAAAAAGACCGGAGAGATTTGTAAATTACGGAGTCGAACTTCTACAACAATGCCAAAATGTAGAATGAGACTCCTTTCTCTTCCATCTTTGTGCATATGTAGTCAATCATCTGTAGGTGTTCTCAGTTCTTTCTTTCATTTCTCTGCTCTATCTCTTTTTTCCTGTCTCTCTTCCACTTCATTTTTCTTAGCTGCACCAACTATTTCTTTCAAGGTATGTCATTCATCATTGCCTTATTGGTGGAAAAGATATTAACAAAGGAAGCAGTAAAAGTTGGGTAGTTTGTATGTATTACATTGAAAATCTTTGTACTTCTGCCAAGGCTGAACAATCCTAACTGATTGTAATCTGGAAATCAAATTGCCTCCCATTCCTACTGCTTGCACAGAAGTGTTGTCTTTGGCATGGTTTGTAGTCTTACTAAAGTCTTTAGGACCAAATAAAAGTCACTTCAGGCAGACAATTATCTATTATCTTTGTCTCTTTCAGACCCTATCTTGTTTCTTTGCTTAAGACTACACAGTCAGAAGATTAGTCAGGTATCTTTATGGCAAATAATGATATGATTTTGAGCTCTCTTGGAAGCAAGACCATAAAACAAATTAGGGACTTGGCTGTATGCTTAGCTTGCCCTGCCCTGCCCTATTTTGCCATGTGACCTCAGCGAAGGCATTTAACTGTTCTGTCTTCACTTTTCCTTATCAGTAGAGAGTGAATAACAAAAGCTCACAGGGTTGTTAAAAGGAATATATCACTTTATTTTTGATAAGTGTTTTAAACTCTTAATGAGAGCAAGCGAGAGAATTGAGTTTACTGACTTTTACAGTTGCACTGGGATAAAAGTTCATTACTCCCAGTGATACATTTGAGCTACTAGGATGCATATTTCAAATGATTCTCCTGAGCTGCCTAAGTCTTTTAAAATAGGCTACTTGTTACATATTCTTTATGGAAGAGAATTTTTAAATGATTAATAATTCTACCTCCTCTTTCTGAAAAAATTTGAATTTGATAACAAAGATAAACCTTATAACTTGCTGTTTTGTGGGCAGAGATATTCTTAGACTGGAATAATCCCCTCAGATCCAAATTCTGCTTGCTTTGCACAGGGCCCATGTTCAGGTAGAAATACCTTGGAAAAAATGGATAAAATATCTTCCTTTCTTTGTCTGTATGGGCAAAGGGAAGGTGGAAAGTAAAATAAAAATATGGACTATTTTGCCTAAGAATGTTTTTATTCAAAAAAAAAAAAAAAAAGGTGTTAATTTGCCTCTCTGTTTTAGATAACTTTTTTATATTGACCGAGTTCAGTTGGTAACTTCTCTATCTTGTATACTATGCAAGAACTTTTTCACTTAACTGGTCTAAAATAATTTAAAGGTCTTTACATTGGTGGTGGAAAAGGGATTGAGGAGGAAATGGTCAAACCTGAATTCAGTTTTTACATATATGATGAATTTAACCTTTGAACCTCTTGTTTCCACTCATAGATATTTCTTGGCCCTTTAAACTGAACTAAATGTATTGAAATGTTTCGCAAGATAATAATGATATAATTTTGACAAGCCAAGGACTTGCATTTGATGCCTCAGGCTTACTAAATTAATGAGGAAGTGTCCCCTAAAGCCATTAACTTTGTCTCAATTCCTGGGGCCTTTTGTAGATCTTTCTCTGCAACTCTGCAAAGAGGAGACTCATTTGCTTTTTTTTTAAGCCTCTCAGGGTTGACAGTCTATTTAAGGAGGTGTCTCTTAAGTAACAACTCTCCCATCATAATACTCCAATCATGCATTAGAGGGTGATTTCTCTAATAATGTATTACTCAAAATACGATGCCAGCCAGGGTATCGGCAAGGGAGATCATAAACTTTTATTTAACCTTTTGTTAATTTAAAGGCTCCAATACTTCTAATTTATTTATTATGTGTGGGAAGGGGGAAATGACAGTAACCTCAAAGGCTGTAAGACCCGCATGCTATTTTATTCACTGTGTTCAGAAAATATATGTCACCAATGGGGCAAGGAAAAGATTTAAAACCCCCAATTAAAAATGCTTATAAGACTCACAAGAGCAAAAGTACTGAATAGAAATCATGTGGAATGTATCTGAGAGGCAAACAAAACCTGCTGGTCTACAGAAAAGAGAAGAAAAATTCAACAATACTATTTTAGTCTTCTTAATGAAAGAATTTTAGAGTAGTATTATGGTTTTTCACCTACATACCAAGGAAAATAATCATTTCTTAATTCCAGAATGATTCCAAGGTGCTATTTTGCCAATCACCCATGGGCTCTATCATGGGCCCATCATGGAATGATGAGCAACAAACTCCAGGCTGCATTGCATCCAGATATTTCTGAGGCATGGAGAGATCACATTGTGACACCTCCATTATCGTGGTTTACGTGTACGCAATAATCCACATGAAGCTTTTAGCACAATGCCTGGCACATAGTAGTCATTCCTCAATAAATGTTAGCTATTAGTTTTTGTTAATTGCCGTTTAGTGTTAAGTTAAATCATGAATGGCATTTTATAATAATAACACATTTATGAAACTAAACACTACTTTTAAACTTCAGTTCAGCTTTAATTCAAAGCGAGTAAGTCACTTCATATTAGTAAGAGTTCTTTTACATTATCTATCTGTAAAATTTAAATGGAAGCTTGTGACACTCAATTATTCCAAAAATTCGATACTAAAATGTTATTCATGCCTAAATTATCTGGCTTCATCTGACAGGAATGTATTTTATCTGAATTATCAGATCAATTATCTTGATTTCTACATTCAACTTTGGAAGCACATACATACTCTGCGTCCTCTGTAAGGTGCAATTGGATTTCTTCAGGTTGACCCAGTTAGCTTCCTACCAGGCACGTAAGGCCTGTTCAGAGATGATGCCTTTGAAGCCCAATGTGCATTCCTAAAACGGTTCTAGCATTTGCAGAGATGTGACAATTAGTGATTGCAGAGACAGAACTCAATTATTTAAATCTGCTTGGAAAACTTTCCTCTGAACCACAGAAATGTGTACTCACAGTGCTAACATTTGTGAGTTAATTTGCAAACCCTGTTTTGTAACTTTCATAGTTTGAAATTTTAGTTCTTTTTTTAAAATTCTTTTTTTCACCCAAGCAGCAGTATTTATTTACATGTTTTCTAGCTGATAGCTCAAGTAGAAATGAATTAACCATTCAATCCAATGTGAGCAGTGAGCCAGAGTTTGAAAGTATGGCGCATATTTTAGGGTAGACTCAAGGAGCGAAGAACATAATAAGCACATCTTCTCAGTATGAATTTAAATATTCATGATTTGCTTATTAAAATATTTTAAAAATTGAGTCTCTGAGCACCAGGTTCTTAATATGCAAAACAGAAAGAACAAAGGACTGAAAAACAACAAGCATATTGTCATGGAATTTGCTTAAAATATCCCAAAGCTAAAGCTTAGTGTTTTCACTATGTACGTATGATATAGTAAAGCTTTCCTCAGAAGCTAGGATATCAAAAAAAAAAATCAATTACCTTTTGAGAGTTAATCTTTAAAGATAACACATAATGGAATAGAGAAGTGGCATGCAAATTGCAATAACAATGGATAAAGGTGCGCAGGTGGTAACCTCATGGTGATGGTTAATTTTGTGTGAACGTGACTGGCCACAGGGTGTCCAGATTAAATATTATTTCTGGCTGTGTTTGTGAGGGTGTTTCTGGAAGAAATTAGCATCTGAATTGCTGGACTCAGTAACATAGGTTGCCCTCCCCCAAATGGGTGGATATCATCTAATCCACCAACGGCCTAAATAGAATAAAAGGCAGAGGAAGGAGGAATTTGCCCCTCTTTTCCTGCCTCATTGCTTGAGCTGAGGCACATCTCATCTCATTTTCTCTGGCCCTCCAACTGAGATTGCTCCATTGGCTCCCCTGGTTCTCAGATCTTCAGGTTTAGACTGAATTACACCACAGCATTCCTGGGTCTCCAGCTTGCAGATGGCAGATCATGGGACTTCTCAGCCTCCATAATGAGGTGAACCAATTCCTATATATATCTTTATTCGTTCCGTTTCTCTGGAAAACTCTGACTAATACACGGTTTACTATATTAACGTATAATTATAGAGTCAATTAGAAGAGGTTAGTCAACCATGGGAAAGAAGATGGCTAAGAGAATAAAGGCAAACCTTGATAACGTCCATCCAAGCTTGATTCTCAATATTCTATTTCCATTAGTAAAGCCATTTACAATATAGGGTAGATATATTTAGTTAACTCAGGTTAATACCTGTGATCATGGTGTATTGAATAGACCTCAGCAGAAAGAAGCTAGAAGTAAATAACAGAAGGCTGCCTGAGGATTCAAATGCAGCCAGCTGTATTTACCCATGTCAAGGGAAGAGAAGACCCTCAATTCTGGTGGGGCCAGTGGGTGTCTCTGCAGAACACGAAGGTGATAAGGGAGGAACAGTCCATTTTAAATACTTGACAGTCTCAGAGATGCCAATGCTTGCTCATCACAGATATCCAGTAAAAATTTCCTGCCCTTCTTCCCATCTCTTTCTCCACCTTGCTTCTACTCTAGAGACACAAAGCAAAACAAAACTGTGGTTAGGAAGATGGGGAATGAGGGGTTGAAATGGTTGGAATTGGTAGACAATAAAGTCTGTTTTCTTGACTGCAGTCTTCCTACCTTTAGCAGTAAGAAGGAGAAATTTGGAGTGTTGATTATTACCTGAGACTGAGCATTTCAGTTACAGAAATGCAGGTAACTTTTGCAACCTAAAAGAGCCATAGAACTTTTTATCATCTTAGAATGACCAAAGACGTCAGGAAGTTAGTTGGATTTTTGTTTTTCAGGGCCACAGAAAAAATACTTTATAAATAAACAAATTTAAAGGGCTAGTAGAAGGCAAATTCAAGTTGCTTTCTGTTTGACTGACTTATATACACATCAAGTAATGCAAGTTTATTGGAAGGAAATGATGATGAGGGGAGATAGGAAGCTTATTCGTAAGCTACATTGCCAGGCCTCATGGATAACTGAAATGACATTTTAGACTATATTGCAGCTTTGCTGGCCAAATGACATTTTGAGTAGTCTGCTGTTATCATGGTTCAACTTCTCTTGGTCTAGATGTCTGTCCACATTTGGTGCTACTGTTGTTACTATTGACCGCTTCTCTGTGTTTGCCTGTCTGCCTGATGGCTTCTGCTGATTCGTAGTTTTGACTCCCTACCTTCTTCCTGTATGTCTCTTGATCTTTATTAACCTTTCTGCCTATGTCCCACTTTTTTTTTGTCTGGAAACTCCAGAAAAGATACTAGAATGGCCTTATTTATCAGTGCGCAGCATTCTTTTTGAGCAAAGTTCTTGTGATAGAGGACTTCATAGACCACTGTCAATATTATAGAGCTGCACTGTTCAATACGGCAGCCACTAGCCACATGCGTCCACTGAGCAGTGGAAATGTCGTGAGTCTGGACTGAGATGTGCCAGAAGTGTAAAACACAGATGATATTGAAGACTTAGAATGGAAAGAATACTATAAAATATCTGCATAAATAAATTTTATATTGACTACATGAAAGCTTATATTTGATTACATAAAATCGTATTTTGAAATTATGTTATTCTGAACCAAAATATATCATTAAAATTAATTTCACTTTTTTTTTTTACTTTTTTTAATGTGGCTTCTAGAAATTCTATAATGACATACAAGGCTTGCATTTGTGGCTTCCATTACATTTCTGTGGTATAGTGATGTCCTCCTTCTTAATCCTAGACCAGTCACCAGAGTGTGACATTTGTGGTACAGAACAAGGCACATTTTGATTAAGCAATTGCTTCTGGACACATTTTTTGAAAAGGCCATAGGTATGGCAGGCACTTAGTATTTCATGGATTATTAACAAAAGATGGAGTAAAGTTTTGTTTTTACTATTACTATATATATGTAACATATTTTTATATTAGATATTATTTTACAGCATTTTATAGAGATTTTTAAAGATATAATCATTTTAACTTCATGAGTGATCTGTTGGGTATGAACTCTGATTGTTCTTTTACAGATGAGAGAAGTGGAACTCAGAGAGGAAAAGGGCACTACCCCAATTACAGATCCTATATATAGGATATCAAAAATACATCCCGAGGGCTGGCCCGGTGGTGCAAGCGGTTAAGTGCGTGAGCTCTGCTGCGGCGGTTCGGATCCCGGGCGCGCACCGACGCACCACTTGGCAAGCCATGCTGTGGTGACGTCCCATATAAAGTGGAGGAAGATGGGCACGGATGTTAGCCCGAGGCCAGTCTTCCTCAGCAAAAAACAAAGAGGAGGATTGGCAGATGTTAGCTCAGGGCCGATCCTCCTCACAAAAAACAAACAAACAAACAAACAACAACAACAATGACAAAAATACATGCTGAATTCTCTCACAATATGGAGCCCGTCTTTGGAGTCTGGCCAACCTGAGGTTGTGTTCTGTTTCTGCTGTTTACTGGCCTGTGACCTTGAGGAGGTTACTTAATTTTTTTACCACTTAGGAGTAGTGGAAGGAGTGAAAAATCCTGGCATATAGTTGTGCCCAATATGTTAATTCACATCCAGTTCCAAATCCTGTGCTTCTCGACAGGGATAGCTACCCAAAAATTGTTAGATAACAGGAATAAAAACTTATTAGAGATAAAAGTATTAGATTTTTTTATGTATATATTTCTATTTAATGGCTTAACACCTGTTAGAGGAAACTCTCTCCTATTCAACTTTTTAAAACCCTAGTTTCTACTACAAAAACACTTTAAAAAGTAAATCAGCAGTTTTGAAAATGTGTAATAATTTAAAAATAGGTATTCAAAAAGTCTTCTTTCATATTTTTTGTCTATATTAATGATGTGACATTAATGCCTGGGGGAAAGGGAAATATTTTCATGAAAATGTAAACTATCTTCAAAAGAGGCAAAATTCTCTATTACCTAATCTGAACCAGTTTGTCCAACCTGTATGATCCTCTGCCTGACCATCACCACTGTTTCCTCTACTGTTAAAATTTCTTAGGACTTGCCTTATTTCGGTGAATGGTACCATAATTGTGCTGGTCACTCAGGTTCAAAATGTCAGTCATCCTCTCCTTTTTTTCTTCCATTGGATTTAATTATATGTCAGGTTCTGTAGTCTCTATCTCAACAATGTCCACCAAACTTGTCCTACTGCATTAACTCTTAGACAATGTTTGATCTGCCTCAATTCAGGCTTCCATCATTGCTCATCTGGATTATGGCAATAGTTTCCCTGAATCTACTTTCGGCTTCCATTCACACCCACCTCTGAATCTCCCTTACCCTGAGGCCACTGCAATATTACTCAAACCCAATGCTAATTATGGAAAATATAATTCCCTTCTTCAAATACTTTCTCAAGCATTCATCATGACCTATAAGATTAAGTCCAAATTGCTTAGGATGTCAGAGATCCAGCATGATTTGATCCTTCCCTGCATTTCCCAGCCTCATCCTCCACCATATCCTGACATGCAGCTTCTGCTTCTGCTCTAGTTGTTCCGTTTATTTGGAGTCATTTTCTCACTCTCTCCGTCTCTCACTCCTGCCTTGTGCAACTCTGTTTTAACAATGTTTATTCTCTAATCATTTGATTTTCTTGTCTTCTTAATTCTTTGAGTTTTTAACCCACCAAACCAAGTTTTAACTCATTGAATTTTAGATTATTCAAGTACATCTACAGTACCTAGCAAATGCCTGCCGTAGAATAAAAGTTCAATAATTTTTTTAAAGTGGATAAATGAAAGAATGAATAAATGAATGAATACCGGAGTTGCTGGTGCTTAAAACTGACTTCTTTAGCAAGTGACTCCAAAATAGTATGTTCTCTTTAAATACCTATAGGAAATCCATCAAAACAATTATCTTGGTCCCTTAATTAATTTACTCGAGTTTTGTAAAACATGTCTAACTCATAGGAATTTAGAATGTCTTAACTCTTAGATGATATTTTGTTTTTTTTTAAATCATTGCAGAGAGTGATTTTAGAGATTTATACTGTGATACTAATGGGAGGTTATATTAGCTATTCTCCTCTCAGCCATGTGATAGGAAAACGCTAGAAAAGAACAATGTGTGTACTTGGCATCTTATAGATAAGAAAAAATTCTTTTTAATCTTTGCATAATGAATTTGTCACTGTCTAGAAGACTCCCAGATGATTAGAGGAATAATATAAAAGATCCCTCTGTAATAGGAAACAAGATTTATGAAGGTCTGAGTGGTCTAGAAGATTCTTCTAGATTGTGATAAGCCACATGAGCAATTGGGGATTCTGGTTGCTGCCTTTGCCATGATCTAGTTCAAGTGGAGAACTAAGCCTTACACGCTAATCCTAGCATTCTAGGGGGCTACAAGAATTCACAATGATTCATTGCTCTGTGTTGAGCAGCTCATGACAATGTGCCTTGGCCTCTTCAGGATACCACCCCACAGCTCAAGCAGTCAACTCATGTTTACTCCTCTAGCTTTAAAAGTACCCTATTCTGCCTTTCTTCCTATCCCACCAAACCAAATTTAGCATTCATTAAACCAAAATTCTTAAAGCAGAGGCTCCTGAAAAATATTACCCCGAGGCCTGTGGACAAAAAGAAGAACTGGCACTTGTGCTACATCCCTTTTAAGTTCCTTTTCTTGATCAGAAGATGGGATGTGATCATAGGATGTGCATTTTCCATCAGGATGGCTATGGTAGGGATGGAAATATGTTTGGTAAGCCTTGGACCGTAGCGTTACTTGAATTGTAGTGTTTCTGCTGTTGAGCACATTTATGCAATACATGATTCAAGAAACAAACAAACAAAAAAGCCAGTGAGGTTTGTCAGGTCTCAAAGTATCATCTAAAAAAGCAGCAAGAATATTTCAATGCTTCCAATCCAGAAACAACCTTAGCCTGCTTCATTGATATGGGTTCTTCTGAGTGGAAGTGGAATGAAACATACTCAATTCTAAAACTGACTTGTTTGCAGTGGAGGCCTCTTTCTTACTAGCTCAATTGCTTTAACTATTTTAGGAAAATAAAGATTAGCAAAATGAAAATAACAAGATATACTACTGATTATATGAGTTTAGGTAGCTCCTTTATTCAGAAGATGACATTCTAAACATAAATATTCTTCATCCTCTCACAATCTTCACTTTCCCTATGCCTCATGTGAGACTGTCTAAGCAACGTTCTTTAAGAAACTTTATTTTCAATCAAAGTTAAATATCAGCCAGATTCTAGTTTTGGTTATGCCTTTAACTGATTAGAAGAGCCTGGGCCAGTCATTTGCTCTCTCTCTCTCTGCCTCTGTTTAAACATTTGTAAAATAAAGGAATCCCCAAAATGTTGAGATCCCCGATGTTGAGAGCAAGGTCCTGCATCACATCCAGCGTAATCCGACAGTTCAGTTTGATGGGGGTGTAGGGTCTGGAGTGTAGCTGAGAGACCTGAGAGGCAGCAAGTTTTGGAAGAATTAGTTTCCCTCCAGCACTAAGTAAATCCCAGTGATATGATCAGACTCATCGTCTTCGAAAGGCCCACGGTGTTGTACTGGGTTCTTGAGCAAGGCTTTTCCAGTTTATAAAGAACCTAATCTAAGACCAGTCTTTCCTGGTTAGATCTGAAATTCAGGCAACTGACCTTTGGTGCTGCTAAAGTCCTAGCTTTCCCAATGCAGAGAACTAATTTTGTTTTATATAAACCAAGGCTCTCTGGCTGGAACAACACACGTCATGGTTTGCCCAGCAGTGCCCTAGACACTGATGCTCCTTGGACAGCCATATTAGCAGAAGCTTTTTCTGAAGAAGAGTTCAGTCTGGGAGGTTGGTGTAACCAGCTGGTCCTTTCAATATCACAGCTCAGATTCCCATTCCTACGCAAGTTTTATTTAAACAAATGTATTTCCTCTCCTGTGGACACTGAAGTAAGAGTTAATGTGAAATCAATCTAATATTTGATTAGATTTGCTTTGATTAATCAACTACTTAATCAACTGCTTTGATTAATCGTGGCTATTATTTGGAATTTAGAGTTTATTATAATGCAAGACTAAAGCACATTTTAAAAGTGATAATAAAAATAAAGCTTCCACATGGCTGAGATTTAAATGAAAAACTCTTGATTTGTATTTGTGGGAAATATCTCAACCTAACTTAAGATAATTTAACAGAAGCAATGCCTCCCATCGTGGGGAAATTCAAGAGTTAATGCTTAAAAGTTTGAGTAATTAGGCTCCTGATTTTTCTCAATCGTTTCCCCATTCTTTTTGCTGTTTTTGAAACTTTGCAACACCGTGAAAAATTACTTTGCCCACTACCCCCACATTCTTTTTCGCTTCACACAAAAATAAGATCTTTATCTCTATATTAGAAATAGCAAGATACCTATCTCTCTTGGCTTGGCTGTTTCATCTTCTTGGAGGAAAAGCAACCACCCAATTATACACAGCCATAAATTAACTTGACAAGCCTCATGCTGGAACCGCCACCCTAGCCCGAGCTGTTTAAATTGCTCCTGAGTTCAGTCTCTTCTTTGGGAAGGAGCATTACATGCCCCAGCGGAAATTGTTTTCTCTTTGTTTTCAGTCTTACCGAGACGCTCTATGCAGCAGGTTCAGCAGTTACATCCTTTCCTTTCTCGGTGGACTCATTGTGCAAAAGACACCTCCTCTGCTCCTTCTCATAAATGTATCCCCAGCAAGGAGGCTGAGTTCACCGGTGGCCCATTCATCATCCACTGCAGAAGGGTTTGGGCACTCAAGTCTGAGAGCTGACAAACTTCACAGGATTATAACTTGGAAATATCTCCCTCCTTCTCTCACATCTCTACACTACCCTTGCATTGTGGAAATTATTCTGAACTCGGTTGTGATATCCAGAGAGGTTATTCAGGAAATGTAACATATAAATTAAGTGATAAACCAATATATCTGCGGAAAAATGAAAACGTGATTGCTTTTGAGCATGCCTCTAGCTGTGTTATGCTTATTGGGTTACTTGCTCTCCTAATTAAAGGAAAATGCAGCATGTAATGTATTTACATTTACTTTACAGTGAGAATTTGATTTCACATGTTATATAGATAGTGATATAGATTTTAAAATAAGCTGAAGTGGATTTTTATGCTTATCCTGTGGTTAGTAATGCCAATTCGTTTACCCACCAACTCCTCTCACTTCAACATATTCCTTGATGTTCATTCTAGTGGCTACAAAACCTTGAAACGGGAGAGTCCAGAAGACAAGCCATCATGTGATGCCTTGAAGGACTTAATTCCGTTTCTCCCATTCTCCACCCAGACTCTGTAATTATAGATAGCATTTCAGTTCTTCTCCCATTTAGATAGGCTTTAAAGAGGATGGAGGGAGAATTTTCCTTTCTAGCTCCCCTGAGTCTGCTTTAATGGTGAGAATTGCCCTCTGGAACCATTTGCTCTGCTATGAGAGCCCAGCAACCATGTCCAACACGCCTTCCTCTTTTCTTCCTCTTCCTTCTCCTGCTCAATTGCAAATACTTCCTTCTTGCCTGACACACCAATTCTTCAGCATTGCCTCTTACTTTTCATTTTTCTCCTTGCTACCTAATTCTCAATTCCATAACCTTTTTTTGGAAACTTATTATACTCCCCTGTTGTCGTGGTACAAATAAAAATGTCAAGGTTGTTAGCAATGTTCTGAGTGGTAAAGCCCCGTACAATAAAGGTCCATGGTCTATGGCAAGCATCCCACTCCACATCGCATGAATATGAAATAACCTAGAAATGACTATGAGAGAGACTAGTTTGAAACCATATATCAGTATGAATGCATTTTACCTGAAGGGAGCTTTGATAAATTCTCTGGGAACGCTTGGTTCTTGGCTTCCTGATACTGAAAAAATTTAGTAATTCTTAGCCTTCTTCCTTTTCTAAATTAAGATCTTCTGTTGTGTCAAGGTGTCCCAGAATACCTCCTCTGACTCATCTCCGTTCTCACTCCTAGTTTTTTTCTTTCTTAAATATTTGTTGTGTGGAGGAAAAAGTTTGTTTCTTGGTAGGTTGGAACTTCCTGGATTACTAAAGTATAGTTGATATTAAACTCTTGGTTATTCTCCAACTTTGAGTCCAATAATAAACAGATGTGCACCTGTCCAAGTTCAAACCACAGCTGTAATTCAATTAATATTTCTTCAGAGTAGTTAATTATACCTTAAAATAAAACCATGAAAGAACCAGCAAGTAGCTTTCTTAGGGTTGGTCTGCCTGCTGTTCCAGACATAGGTCAAAACAGCCCCACGTGTGGCCTCTGCGGGTCCTCACCTAGTTGGAAGCACACAGATCCAGCTCAGGTGAATGTGGTCCACCCTTTAAAGGGCTCCTCCTCACCTTTATTGTCCTAGGTCACCTGCTAGTCTACGATCCTGCTGTTCTCCCCACTCCCCACTCCTCTTTCAAAACAGGAAAATGACTAATACCATTCATTTACACTTGATTGATTACATTCTATTTGAAACTTATTCTCACTAAAATTTTTACCTTCCAGACATATGCATAATTTTTTTAGACTCTTCTCTCTAATTTTGGACCACAGGCTGCCCCAGCCCCTCCTTCCTGTCCAAGGAATTTCAAGCATCAGCAAACAGATTTTTTTTCCTCACTCAGAGACAGTGCAGAGGAGTCCCTGACATTACCTAACAGCTGGCTCTGCAGAAACATCTCATTTTGTCTTTGTAGGGTTTTCTAGGTAGTGCTGGATAGTTAGAGGAGCTGGTCCATGGTCTCTCACATCGGGTATCCTCAGAAACCTTGGGGGAAGGCGTGATGACTCAGCAGGAGTGGTTGTGCTGGGGCAGATAGATAGAAAAACTGACGTTGAACATCACCCAAAAAGTTTCCCTCCCTGATCCCCTGCTAGATATTTGTTGTTAATCAGTAGTTGTAGGAGTCACAGACCTACAGCTTCATTTCTCCTCTCAGCAGATTCAGACCCTCCCTCTCCCCTCTCTTTCTTAATCCTATCCTTTATCATCTTGGTCTTCCTCTCTGAGTAAAAACAATATATATTAACTGCGGTTCTGAAATACATCAGTATCCATTCTCTATAATTTCTACCTGTGGTAAAAATACTTCCAACAAAGATAGGCATTATTATAACATTGACTAACATTTAAAATAATAATAATTATTTTAGTTACTCTTTACTGAAACCTTATTATAGGTCAGGTATTCTGATAAGTAGTTAATAGGTACTATTCCTACCTCACAGGTAATTGTATGAAATGAAATATATGTAAAATACTTGAGCCTAATAGGGGGCACGTAGTAGTACTAAAAAAGTTAGTTTATAAATTATCATTACAATCATCATGATAAAGTTATTAATTATAATTATTAGTATTGTTTCCCCATTTGGCCTTTAAACCATCCCTATGCAGTAGGAATTATTATTACCCTCTTTTAAAGATGAGGATATAGCAGTGTCCATCAGTGAAGTGAGCTAAAAATAACTCTGCACACTCTGACCTCAAAGCCCATGTTTTCACAAATTTCTTGGTTAAAATCTTATGCATGTAATTTCCAGATACCCTGGCTTTTACATAATATTTATTTATTTATTTATTTTTGAACATCATTAACTTAACTTTTTTCTGCTTTATTGGTGTATAATTGGTATACCACAAACTGCACATATTTAGTGTATACAATATGGTGAGTTAAAATACGTAAATGCTTGTGGTACCATTGCCATGACCGAGGTCGTAAACATTCCCATCATATCCAAATGTGTCCTTGTGTCCCTTTGTTTTTTGTTGTTTTTGTTTTTTGTGGTAAGAACATTTAACTTGAGATCTACCCTCTTAACAAATTTTGAAGTACACATACTATATTGTTAACTCTGGGCACGCTGTTGTGTAGCAGATCTCCAGAACTTCTGCATCTTGTGTAACTGTAACTTTATACCCATTGTACAACAACTCCCCATCCCCAATCCCCTGGGAACCACCATTCTATTTTCTGCGTCTCTAAGTTTGACTATTTTACAGGCCTCATATAAGTGGAATCATGCAGTGTTTGTCCTTCTGTGACTGACTTAGTTCATGTAGCATAATGTCTTCCAGGTCCATCTATGTTACTAAATATCATCCTTATCTATGCTTCTTTATTTCTGCCTCCAAGAAGTGAAGCTTCTGAAAAGGATAAGATGTTATTGGACTGCTATTAAAAAATAATAAAAATGTTCCACTATAATTGTGCTCAGTTCAAGGCAGAGGTCACTTTACACTGACATTGCCAGAAATTTTCCTACTGAACATACCACAGTGTAAAATTTGTAGTCTTGTGTTCCCCTTTCCTCTGCCCAGTTCCCTTTACCTTGTTTTCTCTCCAACAAAGGATGGCCATAGAAGCAACGAAGGCAAATACTCTCCAGAAAGCAATCAGAGTAGAAAAAGCCCAGGGGTGTTTTCATGGCAAAGAGAGTTGACATGTGGGGAGCAGGTTATAAAAGACTAAGTAAACTGGCCCAGAAAAGAAGAGGCCACGGGACCGAAATGGGAGAGGGTATGAGAGGTCCATTACAGCTGAGGAGCTCTTGGGAGTTGGGGGGACAAGTGAATTCTTAAGGACTAACTTTATTTTTGTATTACTTAAATGTTTGAGGGAGTTTTAGGAAGAGCATATAATCCTGTTTGAGCCATATTCCTTTAAGTGTGGCATAGCCTGAAACAGGAATAGGTTTGTAATGAGTATGTAAGTGGGTGAGTTTTAGGAGGTGTCATGGATTTATAAGCATTAAAGATAGAAAAACAAAACACAGCATGTACAGGTAATGTGGATGTAAAATAATTCAGGAGTATTCTAAATCCACTGTCCTGTCTTGAAAAACTGTAGGTAGATCAGTTATATTATCTTGATGCTTATAATATAATGTTAGAGGGGGAGCGGTTGGCTTGGTGTGAGGCTTAAAGAATTAATGTCTACAAAGTACCTAACCCAGTGCCTGGCATGTAGTAAGTGCTAAAGAGACGTTAACTTCTGTTGTTTATTGGTATATAAATGCGTAATAGACATGCAATACATATTTGTGGAAATTGAAACTTAAAGATTGTTACGACATTATATTTATTAGTGACATTCAACTAATACTTTATTTCCCACCAGTTATGCAGGGTCCTCTGAGTGTCTGTCCTCTACACATTTAACTCTGGCAGTCCAGACTAATAGCACTATTTACATGTATTTAATATTTTAGAGTTTACAGAACACTTCCCATAGAAATATTTTTTTTAAGGTAGAGTGCCAAAAGTTTCACCCTAGGAATTTTTTTGAGATTGAGAGGACTCTGTGGAAAGAAATAAAAGGCATAGGTTCAGAGATGCTTATCCAGTATCTTGTCTTATTAATCACCTTAAGAAACACCTATGGAAAGTTACTATCTGAGAGACTGAGGCAGGCAGGCAGCTCTTCCCCAGCCCCTGACTTTCTCCAGGGATGGAGGAAACATGGGAAATCAAATATAAGTATTTGATTCTGTAGAGAAAGGACATTCACAATGAATTTAATCTAACATAAAAGGAAAATTTCTTTATTCATAATATGTTACATCAACAATGTCTCAGCCACATTTATGTAAATTGCAAGTAAGAAAACCACATCAAAGCAGCTTAAGAATGAGAGACCTGGATGAGGAATACAGAAACGCAATTAGGCCTCACAAGGAGTAAAAGCCATCATGACCTCACATGGTATTCTCTTTCACTCTCTCTAAACCTTTTTTTTTTTTTTACAAAGTCTTTCTCTCACTCTCCTCTCACTCTCTCATTTTTTCTCTCTGTTGATTGGCTTAGCTTATATAGGCACTCAGTAGCTTTGCCATTTACATTCCTCTGTTTATGAGAAGAGCCTAGAGGGATCCTATCTTATCCTCACATAAATTTTCAAGAAAGAGTACTAGTTGTTCCAAAGTAGTGAAGTGTCCACTCTGATCCCAGAGCTGATCCCAGCTCTGCAGGGCCCTGCCATTGCACAGCCCCAAGAACACTGTTCCCAGTGGAGTCACTGTGATCTACGTGAAGGATACCCTCTAGAGCACAGCAAAGCCTGTGGTGGGAATGGCTCCCTGGGGTTCTGCAAAGTGAAGGCCCCACAACTGTGGCCATGGGCACAGGGTCATATAGAAGAAATGTGGAAACACGGGACCCATTTCTGGCTTAGGAAAAAAGTGGTAGCAAGAGACCCTAACCTTTGTGTCCTACAGCAAACAATGAAGGGAAAAAAAAAAAGAACCCAAAGATTCTGTTCTAACTTTAGAGAGCATGGGGATATATAAATAGGTTTGAACAATTTTAAAAGGCAATCTAGCTCATATCCTGATAACTAAGTTGGACATTTTGCATTTATAAAAAAGAATCATAAATCACAGCCCATTAGAGGTGGATGGAGACTTAAAAATATTCTTGTCTAATTCCCTCATTTGACAAAAGAGGGAAGTAAGACTCAATTAGAGGGAGAACATGCCCAAGTTTACACAGCTCATTAGTTGCAAAACTAGAATTAGAAGGTGGTTCTCCTGAATTCTGAAGAATATGAGTGGACTGCTGCCTTGGAACATTGTCCCAGAAGTCTGGTATCATTTACTTAGTTTGCTTTTGGGAGATAATCCAGACCTAGTTATAAGCAAGAATTGCTCTTTAATTGGAATGTTCTGGTTTAAGCCTGTTGCTTTTAAAATTAGTCTGCCTTTCAGGGTTCCCTGGCAATCTCTTGGTGAGAAATACCCTTCTTTTCACATCCTCTGTGTTTGATATCTCCTTATGTACTGAGTTGAATAGTGTCCCCCCTAAGTTCATGTCTACCCAGAACCTGTGAATGTGACCTAATTTGGAAATAGAATCTTTGCAAATGTAATCAAGTTTAAGATGAAGTCATACTAGATAAGAGTGGGCTCTAAATCCAATATGACTGTTGTCATGATAAGAAGAGAGAGATTTGTACAAAGACATAGATATACAGGAAAAACCCCACGTGGCCATGGGAGTAGAGATTGAAATGATGCGTCTGTAAAACAAGGAGCAGATGCCAAGGATTATAGGCAACCATCAGAAGCCAGGAGAGAGGCGTGGTACAGATTCTTTCACAGAGCCCCTGGAAGGAATCAACCCTGCCAACACTGATTTCAGATTTCTAGTCTCCAGAATTGTGAGAGAATGAATTTTTGTTGTTTTAACCACGTTGTTTGTGGTCATTTGTTGTGGCCACCCTAGGAAATTAATGCACTGTGTTATACATGCATATGCTTAATTTTCTCATAGATTGATATTAGGAATTTGGGCAAAATAAACAACAACTGGATAATTTAATGGTAAATATTATACAAGGTAGCCCTCTGAGTTTCTTAAGCAGCAGTTTTAAACAAGATGTGGGCAGATCTTCTTTACCCCTTTTCAGCATTTTGTTCAGAATGACAGAAAAAATTGTGAAAAATGACAGGACCAAAAAGATTCCTGAGTGTCTTCACTAGAAAACTAGGCTTTGTCTAGGGCACCTTTCCAAGTTATCATGGCCTTTCATTTTACGACTCTGTGAGTTGTAGAAAATTATGACTGATGAAGATGATTCTTGTGCCTAGAAATGCAAATGAATTGTATTCAGGGGAGTACAGTTATCTAGTTTTTCATCACCTATTTGTAAAGTCATTTAGCATTCCTGATTGCTTGTATATGTGTGGTTCTTTAATCCTCCTTTGAACTGGTTGTAACATCTTACTGATTCCCTCCTTAATTGAGTTAGTTAAATAAAATCTTTGACATATGCTCATTTTATATCTTCGTAAGAGTCGTGGTTTTATTCTTTGTAAAAATCCATCCTTTAACAGGAATCTGGTCAGAATTCACCATATAATTCTTAATTTTGATAACCTCCTTCAGAACTTAAGAGAAACAATCATAAGGACAAAATTTCCATTTCTTCCCATCCTATGTTGAAAGCCTATCTAAATTTCTAAAAGCATTTTTACAAGTTCCAACTTCGTGACTACTTTAACAACTGGTGTCCGTTATAGATGACAAAAAGAATAGAAAAAATCTTAAGAGACATTTTGTGGAAAATTAGTCAAAGCAATGCCCTTGGTCTCTTGAGCAGTGCCAATCCACAGAACAAAGTTCAAAGTTATTCTTTGCTTCCCGTCGTACCTCGGCTAAAACCCAGCTTCTACGACCTAACATAACCTCCGGATAAGTTGACAACAGGAACTGAAATCTAATTTTCAAAGCTTCTCCAGTGATGTGAAACAGCTTTGAAAGGATAATTGATGCTGCCCTTTAAATTCTTAAAAACTGAGATGAGGATCATACTAGCATGAAAAGTGATGTAGTGATGAAGTTGCATCTGTGTGACAATTTCATGTCCAACGGGGACAAGAGAAATAAGACTATTCAGAGGGCTGAGGGGAGAAAGGCAGCACGCCAGATGTGTCCTGGGCAGAATGGAGTCGATTTTGCGGAACATAAGGAGAAGTAATGACCCATAAAAACTCCTGGTTACAGCTCTAACACAAAAGGGGACTGGGAAAAAGCACATTTCCTTGCAGCCCGGGCTACCCCAGAGTTTTTGGGGTTTTTATATAGGTTCTTTACATGCTGAGCTGCAGCATCAAGAGTCTGGCTTGGAAATTGACTCAATTATTAGGCCCTGAATATGTTTGATACTTAAGTTTCTTTTTCTCGTCCTCATGTAATTTGTGTTCTTTTGACCCGCAGCCTGATGGCTTAGGATGGCTAATGTCCTAACCTGGTATGGTCATTTTTCTAACATGATTGAGTTTATTTTCACTTATGTTTTTCAGTCCCTGCTGACTTTGTTACTCAGTTCAGAGTGCACGGTTTCTTGGCTGACAGGAGGGCCTAGGATATTTGCAGCTCCTCTGGAGACTCCTGCCTCCCCCCATCTCCTCGGCTAGGCTAACACCATCTTTGTCTTTCACAGCTCCTCAGGTGGCTGAAATTTTCACAGCTTGTTAGGTGGCTCTGGCTTTCACAGTTTGTGGCCCTGAATGACTGCTAGGGGAACGGCATTTTCACTCCCTCCCGAAGCCAAGCTTCACAGTGGAAATGTGCGAGTTGTGCCAATAGCCTCCCAGAAATCCTGTGGTTGTGGCAGATGCGAGCTAACTCAGCATGGAGATGAGATTTCTTCCAGATTGGGAATTGATGTCCCAAACAGAAAGTGAATCATACGGACTTCGTTCTCAAGTAAGTTGTGACAAGTGAGCATGAGAGCAATACCACATCAAATGGCTGGCAAATTAAACAGCAGACAGCATTTTATTTGGAATATTGGTCCCTGTATATCTTTTTTCTTTTAATAGTTGTTAATATAGCCAAGACAAAATGTATTTAAGAGAGTTTTCCCTTGATATAACACTCTTTCCAGGAGCCAGGGAAAAGTAGTGTTTTATCAGGAAGAAGGTAATAAGCAGGAATTGAATGTTTTCATTTGGATCCTAAGTGGTGCCTGAGGTAAAATTGCACAATGTTAAAGCAACAATAATTGGTTCCTCCTGGCTTTCTCCATCGAAGGAAATTGAAATTCAATTGACTTTCAATGGAATAGTCATGGAGTTCCAATTGTCATTGCTCTGACTTTGTGTTTGCCTATCCCAAGAATGGTATTGGAGCCAGAAAAGCAAAGGTTCTGAAGCAGCGGGGAAAACAGTGCAATTATTTTAGGGCAGATTCAAGGGGAATGGGATATTACAAATATATGAATAAATCTCAGTGTACCTCAGAGCCCATAATTGGTATGTTGCCAATGTTGCTATTAATTTGGAAATGGTAGGAAGTGGGGTACAATTGTTGTAATTATTATTAATGGTAAAGCAAAGTTTAATAAAAAGAGGCTAAATTATGGCAACAGTCTAGGCTTGGAGGCAAAATGAGAGATCTACATTGAGTCTATTTGTTTTCTGGGTTTAGATAATTTTAAGTGGTGTTGCAAGGTGCCACCAGAAAACAGTAACAGTAGCTGATACTTATTTTTTGATACTATGCCAGGTTATCTTGTTTAGTCCTTACAAAAACTTGGTGGGGCTAGTACTGGGCCTTTTTTATGGATGAGGCATTTCAGACCCGGGAAAAGTCAGGTGCCCTTCTCAAGATTCATAAAGCTAGAAAATTGTTGCATCAGAATTTAGCCTAAGGTGTGACTAATTCTTAGCTTCTATAAGGCCCTGAAAGGATATTTAGAAGGAAAGAAAAAAAAAAAAACTATTGAGACTACAGATATACTATTAATATAAGGCACTAGAATTGTTAATGTGATGGTTGAACAAGCTAATTGGAGAAATACAGTGGAAAAGAGCCATTAATTATTTGATAAAAAATCCTACTAAAATGGCTTTGTTTTGTTTAATGTACCATATTTAACATGCATTGAGACATATTTTTTAACTTTTTATTGTGGAACATTTCAAACAAATTCAAAAGTAAAGAGAATACTATTAGGAAACCTTATACCCATCACTTATCTTAAACAATGATCAAGTCGTGGCAAATCATGTTTCACCTGTACCCCCAACTACTTCTCCACTACTAACAATCTTATAAAACAAATCACAAACAACAAATCCCGTTACTTCATTCGCAAGTATGTCAATGTGTATTTCTAATATATGACTCTTTATTTTAAAAATAATCACAATATTATCTTATATATCATAACTCTTTAGTATTCAAATATTGTCATTGTTCAATTTCCTAAAAGAGAGAAGAATTTTTAAAAATCAACTTTATTAAGGAATAGTTTACAAAAAATAAAATCACCTATTTTACGTGTAAAGAGATTTTTAACAAATATGTACGGTTGTGTAATCACTACCAAAATCAAGATAGAGAATATTTTCTTCACCCCCAGTGTCCCTTCTTGCTGTTCCTCAATTTCCCCTCCACTTAACCCCAGCTCCAGGAAACCGGCAGTCTGCTTTCTGTCATGATAAATTATTGTTTTCTAATTGATGTCTGTTTTTATCTTTAATATTTGTTTTCTTTTACTCATTTTAGCTTTATTTTCTCTTCCATCTCTAGCTTCTTATGGGAAAACGTTGATAACTGAATTGAATCTTTTTTTCCAAATACAGTCATGCGTCACGTAGTGACAGGGATACGTTCTGAGAAATGTATCACATGATTTCATTGCTGTGCTAACATCATGTGTACTTACACAAACCTAGATGGTATAGCCTACTGCACACCTAGGCCGTATGGTACTAATCTTATGGGACCACTGTTGTACATGTGTTCCATTGTTAACTGAAATGTCATTATGCTGCACATGACTATATTAATATTTAAAACTATGAATTTCCTTCTAAGCACTACTTTAGTTGCATCCCATAAACTTTGATACATTGGTTTTTTATTTTTATTTTGTTCAAAATATTTTCTAATTTCCTTTTGATTTTTTTCTTTAATCCATAGGTTATTTAGAAGTTTGTTGTTTGATTTCCAAATATGGAGTTTTCCATAAATCTTTCTGTAACTTATTTCTAATTTAATCCTGTTTTGCTCAGAGGATATACTGTCTGTGATTTCAATCATTTTAGCTTAATTGTGACTCATTTTGTTGCCCAGCAAATAGTGTATCTTGGTGAATGTTCCATGAGCCCTTGAAAAGATGATTGATTCTGCCGTGTTGAGTGGTGTGTTCTAATAAATGTCAATTGGGTTAAGTAGGTTGTAATGTTGTTCTGCATTGTTACAGATTTCCTTTCTATTTGTTCTATCAGTTAATGAGAGAGTAAAATAAAATATCCAGTTATATTTGTGGATTTGTTTCTATTTCTGTCAATCATTGCTTCATGTATTATGAAGCTCTTTTACTGTGTGCATATCTTTTAAAATTGCTATGTCCTCTTGAGGGATTGATATATGTATCTTTTAGTCTTTTATGATTTGCATTTTACCTCATATTTGTACAGTTATTCCAGATTTTTTACCTTTGTTGTTTGCATGATATATCTTTTTCCATTCTTCAATTTTCAGCAAACTACCTTTGGATTATAGTGGTTGTTTTAAAGAGAATTTACAGTTGGGTCCTGTTTATATTCAATTTGACACTTTCTGCTTCTTAACTGAAGTGTTTAGAACATTTACATTTAATGTAATTACTGATATGGTTGAATTTAAATTTACTACCTTCTTTTGTGTATTCTATTTTTCACATCTGTTTTGTGTCTATTTTCTCTTTTTTAGCCCTGTGCATTATTTTTTAATAGTTTAACTTATATGTTCATTTTATTCTTTCTAGTTGTTGCTCTAGGATTTACAATATGTGACTTTAATTTATTATGCTCTACATTCAAATAATAGTATACCACTTTACATATAAGACCTTTACGACTCTATACTTCAATTTCTCCATTTTTCTCTTTTGTACTTCTGTTGTCATACATTTTACTACTACATATCTTGTAACCCACAAGATGATACATTATTAATATTTTTCTTTAAACTCTCAATTATCTTTGAAGAAAGTTTAAATTAAGGAAAATAGTTATAATTATACATATGTAAGTTTGTCCCAAAGTCATAATCAGTAATTTTTCTAAGGAACACTTGTTTTAATGAGAAATTAATAATCTGCAATCTGGGTGCTAGGGTGCTCATTGCTACTGTCTGGGTCATGTCACAGTTGTTCACATAATGAATTGTTTTAATTTTCTAATCTTTCATAATGATTATCACAACCTTAGCAGGTTAAAACAATACACATTTCATGTATACAATTTCCATTACTCTTAATTCCTTTGCAAGGATACAATTTGTCAATCTTGTGTTTTTTTCTTTCTCTTTGAAGAACTTCTGTTACAATTTATTGTAATGTAGCTTTTATGGTGGTGAATTCTGAAAGCTTCTGTTTGTCCCAGAAAAGTCTTTACTGTTTCCATTTTTGAAGGATATATTCATTGGATAAAGAATTTTATGTTGCATTTTTTTCTTTTAGCACATAAAAAATATCATTCCATTTTTTTTTTTAGCTTGCATGATTTCAGAAAAGAAGTCTTCACTAGTCTTACCTTTGCTCCTCTGTGTGCAATGTGTTGTTTCTCTGGCTACTTTTAAGAGTTTCTTTTTTTCACTGGTTTTCAACAATTTGTTTGTTAGTATACAATGTCTTGATGTTGTTTTCTTTGGGTTTATCCTTTTTAATGTTTGATGTGCTTCTCATATTTGTGGGTGTATGATTTCATCAAATTTGGAAAAATCTTGTCAGTCATTTCTTAAAAACTGATTTCTGTTTGTATTTTGGGGATTCCAATTACATGTATATTAGACCATTTGATGTTAGCTCACATGTAACCAAGGCTCTGTTCACATTTTTCAGTCTTCTATTTCCCTCTGCTTCATGTAGCTGGGTTCTACTGTATGTCTTAAAGTTCATTGATCTTTTCTTCTGCAGTTCCTAATCTGCTGTTAAGCCCATATATTGGATTTTTTCATTTTAGGTATAATATTTTTCATCTCTCTTAATTCTCTTTGGTTCCTTTGATACCTTCCATTTTTCTTCTTATCACATTTACCTTTTCTTTTATGTAGACCTAAGACTAAGGTATGAATATTCTGAGGTGTCTACTGAATGCCTGGCTATAATCATACATTGCCTGTTCCTAATGTATAATCTGCCATTTCTTTAGGAAGCATTAGCTTATTTAGGGAAAAATTAAGAGTCTGCAACTGGATGTTAGGGTGCTCATTACTACTGAGTTAGTCATTGTAAGTTTTTAAAATAGTGAGATGTGTTAGTTTTCTATTTCTGCTTAATAAATTATCACAAACTTAGGAGCTTAAAACAATATATATTTCTTATTTCAGAGTTTCTTCAGCTCGGTTTCTGGACGTGGCTTGGCTTCTTTTTGCTCAGGGTCTCATAGGCCACAGTGAAAGCACTGACCAGACTATATTGTCATCCAGATGCTCCACTGGGGAGGAATATACTTCCAAGCCAACAGCATATTCATATTGTTGGAATTCACTTTTTGCATTTGTATGACTGAAGGCCCAGCTTTTTGCTGGCTGTTTGCTGGAAGCTGCTTTCATGTTCCAGCGAGCGTCATAGTTCCTTGCCATGAGAACTTTTCCATCATGGCCACCATTTCATCAAGCCAGCAAGAAGAATCTCTCTGTTAAGATGGAGTCTGATGTAACATAGCATAAACATGGGAGTAACCTCAGCATATGTGCCATATAACAGAATCTAATCAAGGCGGTAACATCAAATAAACTTTGTCATATTCTATTAATGAGAAACAACATAGATCCCACTCACACTCAAGGGGAGGGATTACATAAAGGTGTAAACACCAGAAGTGAGAAATCATTGGGGGGTCTGACTACTAAATGAAAGCTAGGATTTTTTTGAAATAAAATAGATCTTGAGTTCATACTCGTCTTTCTTAATCAAATTCAGGAGTACAAGATTTTTACTTTACTCACATATCTTATATTTTTACCTCCTCTCTCCCATATCCAAAATCCTAGTTCTCAAAAACAACATAATTTTCAGTTACCTTTATATCAAAATCCACATGCAACAATATGAGAATAACAATATCATCAATGTGATGTTTGAAAATAGCTTAAGAAGTTTTTTTCCGCATTGCTTTACTCTTAGGATATGCCACTAAGTATATTTGTCAAATCATTGTCTTTTTTTATTCAGATATAATTGACATATAAAATTACATTAGTTTCAGGTATAATGATTCAATATATGTATATAATGTGAAATGTGTCACCACAATATGTCTAGTTAACATCCATCACAATAGTGGTTACAATTGTTTTTCTTGTGACAAGAACTTTTAAAATCTACTCTCTTAGCAACTTTCAAAAATACAATACACTATTATTAGTTATAGTCACAAATCATTGTCTTTTAAACACATTAGAGTAGTTCCAACAAATGAGTTTACAATAAAGACTTTTTGTTTCATTTTCACTTTTAGGGTATATTTTTAAATGTTTATTTTATTTTATAAATATATAAAATCTGCGTGACTCCAATGCCAAATCTATAAAACATGATACATTGAATAATCAGTCTAGATTCTATCTCTTGCACCTCGACTCTTAGCCGTTACCCACCATTTCCCTCCAGTCCTCCAGCTCTAGTTAACCACTAGTATACTTTCTGCCTCTATAGATTTGTCTATTTTGGACATTTCATATAAATGGAATTATATCATATGTGGCCTTTTGTGTCTGACTTTTTTCACTTAGCATAACGTTTTCAAGGTGCATCCATGTTGTAACATGGTTTAGTACTTTGCCGATTTTTATGGCTGCATAATATTCACTGTATGGTGATTACACACTCTATTTTTCCACTTTGCAGTTGATGGACTTCAGATTATTTTTAGTTCTTTCACTATTTGAATAATGCTATAAACATTTCTATATAATATTTTTACATAGACATATGTTTTCATTTCTCTTAGAGATATATGCCTCAGAGTGAAATTGCTGGGTCATATGGTACCTCTAGGTTCAACCTTTTGAGGGCCTGACAGACTATTTTCCAAAGTGATTGTAGCATTTTACATTCCCACCAACACAGCAGTATATGAGTGTTTCGATTTCTCCACATCCTTTCCCATACTTGTAATTATCTGTCTTTTTGATTACAGCCATCCTAGAGGTTGTGAAATGCTATCTTATTGTGGTTTTGGTTTTCATTTCCTTGACGGCTAAGGATGATGAGCGTTTTTTTCATGAGCTGATTGGCCATCTGTACATCTTCTTGAAAGAAATGTTTATTCAGATTCTTTGCCCACTCTTTACTCTATTTCGTTTACCCATTCCATATAACCATTTTTAAAAGTCTCATTATTATCTTCTATTATTATTATTATTATTTGTTCTGAGGAAGATTCACCCTGAACTAACAACAGCTGCCACTCTTCCTCTTTTTTGCTTAGGGAAGATTAGCCCTGAACTAACATCTGTGCCAGTCTTCCTCTATTTTGTATGTGGGTAGCCACCACAGCACGGCTGACAAGTGATGTAGGTCCACGCCCGTGATCCGAACCTGCAAACCCAGGCCACCGAATTAGAGTGCATGGAACTTTAACCACTAGGCCACGGGGTCAGCCCCTATCTTCTATTATTTTTAACATAAGCAAATGCATATACATAAATATGTCTTCTCCCTTTCATAGATAAATGGTGGTTTGTGATATATAGTGCACTCCACCTTGCTTTCTTTACTTAATACACATTATGTTGATCGTTCCATAAATACATATAGAGATATTCCTCATTCCTTTTGAAAGCTGCGTACTACTGCCTTGTGAGAGCAAGCCATATTTCATAGGGTGCTCTTGTTATACTTTATTTAGTCCCCTATTTTTTGAACATATGGGCTTCCAATTTGTGTGTTATTTCAAATAATTCTGCATAAAATAAACTTGTGTATACATCTTCATGTTTTTTTCAATATGTCTCTGTAATAGATTCCTAAAAGTAGTAATTATAGATCAGAATATAAATAAATATATACTTTTTATTGATATTTCTAAATCTTTTTCCATAAGGGTTATGGCATTTTTAATTACCATCAATAAAATATGAGAATTCTTGTGTTTCAACAACTTCATCCAAAATTATGTTGTCAAATTTTGGATTTTTCCACTCTGACAGGAGAGAAATGGCATGTCGGTGCAATTTTAATTTGCATTTTGTTATGGTTAAAAGCCATATGTTATTAATTTTCTATGAAAGGGCTATTCATATTTCTATCTTATTTTTTCTTTTGGTGTGAGACACAGAGACATAGTTTTTTTTTTTTAACAAAATGCATCACACACAAAGGCATTTTTGTTTACTGTTGTGTGTATAAACCCTTCCATACAGAGCTCTTTCATGTCCAGTTACTATTCTAAGGGGAGAGCTTTATGAAAAAATTACTTATGTTTTTTCACATTACAAGTGGTGGCATCAGTACCTGTGAGAAATAATCTCTGGCCTTCTTTTAGGTCCCTGGAAGTAAGTAGGGATGTTTATTGATTAAAATCAGTTTGCTCTTTGAGTCCTACTGTTAAGTCCTTTGAAATTGATATTTGCTTTTTCTAGCTCTATCTTCATGGTTCTTTTTTGGCTGAAAGTTTTTTTAACATGGGAAAGGACATAATAGTACCACCTGGGAAGTATGTCTTTCTGGAGAATTGGAAGGCTACTCCAAACATATGGAAATGTATAAAAACACAGCCTAGAGTTTTGTTACTGTCAGTAGCACAAAAGTATTGGTTGCTCGTTATTTCTCGTACTTGAATTGGTCTAGATAACATATGCAGACAGGTAGAAAGTAACTATAAATTTCATTAATGCGCAATGTAATTTTTTTCTGAAACTTTATGAGATGATAAGAATGCTCTTTATTAACAAAACTTTATTAATAATGATAAAGGTATTTTAAAAGATGGTTGCAGTTTGAATTCACTGCTGTAGGATAATTTCTCTTAGGGAGCTTCGTTTTTTCACAACATCAAGTAAATGGACATTTCTGTATGTGAGTATTGGAGTCTTTTCCAAAGGGCTAATCTCAGGACAGAATTGTATTAGTAAGAAAAAGGTCAACTAAAAACTTCAAATCTCAGTAGTTTAATACAATGTTTATTGCTTCCACAACATCTAGTGCACGTGTGTTGCCTTTCTAAATTTTGTAATCTAAATCTGGAATAAGTGTCCTCAAGCTCAGCTTGAGAGGGGGAGATAAAGACAGAGGAGGCACACTGGCTCTTAAATCCTTTGGCCCTAAAGTGAAACTCATCATTTCGGGTCACAACCAATTGGCCAGAAGTAGTCACATGGCCTTAATCTAACTGCAAAAGAGGTTGGGAAATATAGAGGAGTACATGGATATTTGATGTGTCCATAGGGAGGAATCAGAAGAAAAGCTTTTTTTGCACTGAAGGACAGGAATCTGAGAATCATCTCATGGCAATTTGACAAGAAATAAGTTTGGAGGCCTGAAGAAGAAAAGAAGAAGGAAGTTCTGGAAAAAAAGAGCGAGTCCCACCAACATGGCAGCAGGCCAGTTCATATTGAAGTCACAAAACAAATAGGAAATTCCCTATTACGATGATTCAGTGATACATTTCTAGAAACAGTTATGCCTGGCATTCATTTTAAAGTTGTATTTTGCTTTATGCTACAATTACTTTTTGTTGCCCACAAATATTCAGTGAAGATACTACAGAGAACAACCTTGTGTTGTTGGCAGATGATCATTTGGGGGAGACACATGGAGAAAGATATTCTTTCAAGTGTGGCATAAAATGGGGTGGGGAGAAAAAATTCTCAGAAAAGCTATGAAAGATAATTCAAATCAAGCTTTCAGCAGAATACAGAGTGAGAGATTTCAAGAGATTGTAAACCAGCTCCTCCCCAACTCCATAACCCAAGAAGAAAAGTGGGCACTGGGACTTCACCCCACAGCAGACATAATATGGTTCTAACCATTTATAGGAGAGAGTGACCCTGTAAGGTTGGAGGATTCAGAATCTTTGTGGTTAAACTAATAATACTCCATTTATTGACTTGTTAGTATTTAGTAGAAATTATGTTCTATAATTTACATGTTATTTCATTTAAGTATAACAAAATAGATATTAGCTTTCCTATTTTATAGATTAGATAATTGGGGCTCTGAGAGTTTAAATAACTTGCCCAGAATATTTATCTAGGAAGAGGAAGAGGCAAGATTGAAATCAGGATGAATGCCTTAGGCTCTATTCTTTTCTTATTTCAAAGTATATACTGATTTGCAGGATTTTTACCATCAATAGAGTCTGCACTTACTGGAACTTGGTATTTGTAAATAACAGATACCAAAGGCACTCACTTATTTGATTAAGAAATGCAAAGGAATACTACTATACTGTCCAAAGTGTTGATCAGATCATTTTTAGATTTATAGAGAATGAGTGGAGGTTTGAGACGGTATTTTCTTTGCTAAATAAGTTGTAACTGCAGCTAAACACATTCCAGGTATGTGATGCATCTAATTAGACCAAGATACATCCAGCTGTTGAAGGGGAAGAATTAAATGTTATATTAAAAGATATTTAATGGCTGAAGTTAGGATAACATAGAATGCTTGTTCCAAGGCTTTAGGAGCCATATTGTCCTAATTCTTCACCTAAAGAATTCATGCTTGAAAAGCTAATCTATGGAGAACTCCTTTTACAAATTGCTTGATTCCTACCAGCTACCACTGGAATAAGCAATCTGTTCCTGCATTAATGGGCTGCTACCTAGAGGAAACACTTAGGCAAGATTGCAAACTGTCTTAAAATTCCGTAAGGCAAAAATATCACAAAGGCCTGATTTTACCAAGCTGGCCTTTGAATCCTAAACTGCTTATTAAGACTTGCATGTTTGGAACATATGTGGAGCAAGCAACCAATTTATTTTGTGTGGGACAATTAGGCAAAACCAAAAGCACTAACTATTTGGTCCTTTGGTTAGGAAGCAGAATTTCATATGTTGCCTTATCATCTAGTGAACTATGATAAAGATCTATTATGCTTGAACTAGCAATTTTTTGTTTTCTTTTGTTACTTACTTTCCTACGTCAAATGCTAGTCTCCTTTTTAAGGAAGAATGCTTCTAAAAATATATATAGGTTTACATACCAAAATACACTTGCTGAAATCATGGTTGGCTCCATTCTGTCTTAGAGCTCATCACTTGGTGCTGTCCCAACCTTGCACTTCTAAACTACATTATATGTTTTAGTACCTATATATTCAGTTCAAAAATATATACTGGGGGGCCAGCCGTGTGGCATACTGGTTAAGTTTGCGCACTCCACTTCTGGCGGCCCAGGGTTTCCAGGTTCAGATCCTGGGCGCGGACCTATGCACCACTTATCAAGCCATGCTGTGGCAGGCGTCCCACATAAAGTAGAGGAAGATGGGCACAGATGTTAGCCCAGGGCCAATCTTCCTCAGCAAAAAAAGAGGAGGATTGGCAACAGGTGTTAGCTCAGGGCTAATCTTCCTCACACACACACAAAATATATATATATATATGTGTAAATATATATATGTGTAAATATATATATATGTGTAAATATATATTATTTTGGAATAATTCAATTCCAAAAACACATATAGTTATCTTACCTTTCCAGTGAGGTATGCTCTCTAACACATAAGGAAAAGTGATTACTTTACAGAAACCACACAATGCTCTCCTAAGTTATGTCATTTTCTTGAGGTAAAACTATCTTTTTTCTTCCCTGAGCAGAAATAAAAGCTCTATGTAAGCAATATTAAGTGTGTTGCTAAATGTTAGTAAAAAAAAATTCAATTGAAAAAAAAAGATAGGGCTGAACAATCAATTTATATCTGGTTCAGAGCATGTTACAAATATCAAGAGATTTCAGAGTGTTGAAAATGAATCACAGCAGCATTCATGACTGAACAGCAACGGGTAATGATACAAAATAAGTTCCCAGCTTGGGGTTTTCTGTAGGTTTCTCCCTTTGCCGTGCAATCAATCATGTGCAGTATTGCATTCTTTCCATTTCCGCATTCATCACTGTACTGGCAGTTGCACTGGGGAAATTGAACAGAGCAGAGGAGGAGAGGCATCTTGCTGGACCGCTTAGTGACATAGGTGACAGGTCTTTTCCTTTGAACTTGAGGTTGGGGCTTCCATTTAGCTTAGACGTGCATTTATAGGCACAGAAACTTTATCATGTGCTTTGGAAAATTCAAACATTGTTGGTGAAAAGCAGAGGACAAACATTTAATACGGGGATTCTGGTATGATAAAGCAAATTTTGATCGAAATGGATTTTTAAGAACATTCGTGTTTAGGGTCTAAATGAATCCTAGGATCATCAACGTACAGACATAGTAGATCCAATTTATTTAGCATTTACCGTGTGCAAAGCTCTGTTCTGGATGTTTGGAAGGATATAAAACATCTCTTTTCAGGAGTGGGAAATCTTTAAGACATACATGAAAAGTTATTTTGTGATTCAATTGAGTATATACCAAGGGCTAGATAAAGGCTCCAGGAAAATCGCTGTCATAGGTCTTTGAAAGAAGAATTTAGAATAGAGAAGACTGGGAATGTTTAATGAAAGGCATAAGAAAAGTGGCTGGAAAATGAGCACAGAGGAAAGAAGTAGAGGTGGGAGTAGAAGGTCTGAGCCGACCTATCTAGAATGGTGGCCTTGTCACAGCCATGCTTTGTGAGTGTCTTATAGGTCACAAGGACCAGAAGAAGACAATTGCATGTAACACAGAGGAGTTTCTTCTGAGAAAGTGTCAAGAAAAATGGTAAAAGTTTTTTTCAAGAAAACTTTGAAAATATGAAACCTAAGAAATAGTCACATATCCAGACTAGTAATGCTGAACATATGATGTGGGGCCAGAGAGAGCCTAGACTTAGGTCTATTATTTACTTGAAAATGAGTTATTTGCTTATGTTTATTTTGCAGGTGAGAAATTGATCCATCAATTAATTTTGATGTATTCTAGCCATTCAGCTTGGCAGCAATTTAATGTTCACTCTTGGATGACAGATTGTATTTTATGAAAGTTGTTGGTACAAGGGATTATTTTTCTTTGAAAGACATTTGGAGATTCAGTGGCTCAAGGATATGTCTCTAAAATCTGCTCATTTAGAGTGGGATTATAAACTTCCATTACGGGGCCAGTAGACTCTTACTACTAACTCTGATTCAAGTAAGGTCTGGAGTCTCCACTATGAATTCTGTTCCCAGATTTTAATCTGATCTCTGTTGGAAGTACCTGGATATGTGGTTCTTGATACAGTTGAAAGGAGCCCACTTAGATTCTGGTTTCTGAGAGAAGAAATTTATACTCCTCCAAATAACTCAAAACCATGAAGTCCTAGAAATATTTTCTGTCATCTTGTTTTTAGGATTGGGACAACTTGAACAGAAGTAGGGAACAAAGATGTCATGTCTGGGTTTTGGAGTTCCTGAGTTTCTCATTAAGTACATCGTAAGGGACTCACTTACTTTAGACAGACTTTCTAGATCAATCTGATATCAAGGAACTTTCCTTCATGTCCCATTAGTCAAGAAAAGAAGGTACAGGCCAGAGAAGTAGTCAGTTGGCTTTATGCGTGCTATTGCCTGGTAGACGTATGATCCCTAATTGTTATTCAGTTTTTCTAATGAATATTATACAAGCAAATTTTTCTTTACATTACAAAACATCTTGGGGCTGGCCCCGTGGTCTATGGTTAAGTTCGGCACACTCCACTTTGGCAGACCAGGTTCGGTTGGAGGGCACAGACCTACACCACTCATCGGTCGCCATGCTGTGGTGGTGACCCACATACAAAATAGAGGAAGATGAGCACAGATGTTAGCTCAGCAACAATATTCCTGAAGCAAAAAGAGGAAGATTGGCAATAGATGTTAGCTCAGGGCCAATCTTCCTCAGCAAAAAAAAAAAAAAAAAAAAAATCTAATTTATTTGGTTCCTCTATGACTAAAAGACCCATTTCATATTTGAAAAATAAACTAACACTTAATGTTAAATACATTACTTTCATAATCTCAGATAAATAGGAAGAAGTCTATGTTCAGTTCTATGTTATTTTTGAATGTATCTAAAATGATACATTTGTCATACATGATGTCATACATATGTCATACAATGATATGACATAACTGTGATACAGACATACATCTTCAAGAAAAGTGATAAAAATGCCATCCAAGTTGAGATTTTGGGTAGCACAGGAAACTTGAACTTCTACATGAAATTACCAATTTGTGGTATTCATATATTATTCCTTTCAGTTAATTTCAATTCAGATAATTCCTGTAGCAAGAGAGCTTATTCTGGCTTTCAGAGAGACTCAGGAGTAATGGGAGAGATAGAGTATTGTGACATAATAATACTCCACGAAATAAATGTTCTTTGGAATTTGTGTAAGTGTTCTATATGTGAACTGATGTCGAGGCATTTAGATTATTAATGTTCTATAGATTTTTGTCTGTGGTTTAAGATGAGATATTTAACAAGAAATAAAAAGTATATAAGTAATCTTTAAAGTCTTAAGTGTTTTGATTTCCTCATGATATAATTAATCTTGAGGAAGATTCCTAGGACAAATATATATAAAGGTTAGAAGTGAAATATATTATTAAGGAAATCAACTATTTGAGCAACATTTTGACTGAGTGAAATTTTTGTTCCCAGTGTCATTGGTTTAAGTGAAATCTATGCCTGTAGAGTGAAGTGGAGAATTGGGCAGTTTTGCAGGCAGTTTGGATCAAACTGTTACTTTTTTCTAGATTATATAGACAATGGTTTATATTCACAACATCATTCTAGAGCAGAAGTTCCCAAATAATGTCTCTGGGTTACCCATTTCATGGGATATTCATAACAATTTAAGAAATACCTAAAAAAAATCCCATGTTTAAATAACTTTCAGAACACAGCTTTACATAGTTAAGAGCTTTATTTTCTTTAAAACTTCTCCGATATTTTAATATATACAAGTACTTTGGGATTCTGAATAGGACACAGTATATATTAGAAGTAATAGTGGGTTTTGATACCATTAGGAAAGTTTATGGCCAAGAGCATCCTAACTTGCCTTGTACTAATCGCATTTTCTCTCTGTGAAGTCCCCAGAGGAAGCTGTGTACAGAATAAGCAATAACAATAATAAATAGGAACTCAAAGTGCCACCTTAATATTTATATATGAGTACATGATACTCCAATGAAATCTCTTGAGTATACTGATAAGATACACAAGAATAAATGATTTCTATTCATTTGTCCAAACTTACCAATGTGATTCTATTCATTCTAAGACCAATATGGCCAGCTGAGCCAGGCTGGAAGTCAGTTTACCATCCACTTAAATGAAAATAGGAAGTGGATGAGAGAACATGGTGGACCTGCTCGGAATGAACGCTAACCTATTTCCTAACACATTCTGTGAAGGGAATATATAAAAGAAAGAAAAGGAGGAAAGCAAGAGAGCTAGGTTGCAGTTCCGAGACAACCTACTCACCAAACTGCATAGTAGGAAGTGCTGGAAGAAAAAGAGGCACAGAAAGAGAAAGAAAAGCAGGGAGGCTGGGTCCAGAGAAGAGGCCCAGGTCAGCGAACCCGCTCAGCGGCACCAGAACAGGTGTTAATGAGGGCGGTACCACAGGTCCATGCTGGAAAGCATCATTACCTCAGCCGGTAATACAATAGGTTCCAAGAGTGCTCTGAAATCTGTCCAGACAGAACAATAAATCCTCATCTTTGGAGGAACAGTGAGGGATAAGAGAAATTAAGAAAGAGGAGCATCCCTCAGCCCTACAGAGGCCTAGTTGGCCAAATTTATAGACCACAGAGTCTTTTATTTTTTTAAGGAGAATCTCATAAGGATCAGCTTTTAGAGAAAATACTTTAGAAAATGATGCATTACTCTATGCACATATCCTTAAAGACATTGCCTAGAATGAGTAAGTCTGAGTGGTAAAATACAGAAAAATCTGCCTTCCTTTCTCTTAGTAGTATAACAATAATATATTTTGATTAACTGTGGGACTTTTGAGACCTGAAATTTGAAATCTTTTAGATCAGGAAAAGCTCACATCTTTCTAGGAAAGGGTACTGGTAGAGCCTTTCCTGAATCAGTTCCTTTGGTGCTGGTTATATGGAGGATATATGGAGCTGGACTTAGGGAGGAGCACTTAAATCCAGAAGAGCATCTAAGCACTTCTACTGCTTGTTGAAGTTAACTTTGAATAGGAGAGGTTGTGCGTGTTGCATGGTTTGGTCCGATGACTTTGTACATGACCTTCAGTCTGGGAGTCGGTTTTTTTGAGGACAGTTGCTTGTAATGTGACAGCCTACAACTGCTTTTGTAATTGATTTAGGATCCTGTTTTGGGTGTTACTATTAGGGTAAAGAAAAATCTTCAGCCTCTTCAAGCCATCGTCACTCCCTTTGTTATTTATTTACTGTTTTTACTATTTATAGTAAAGAATATCAAATCAATTTTCTAATAATTCTTAACTTTCTTGAAGAATTGAAAAATAGCTACAGTGGACATACTACTTTTTTTAGACACCCAAAAGCAAGTTCACCTTGTGGGTACTTTGTTTGCATAGTTTTCCATTTCCTTGCACTTCTGGATAACCTTCCATCAGCATATTCCTTGAAATGAGCTTGAAGTATTTGTTCTATATTTTATATTGAACTTAGGCTCCTGTCTTTTGCAGACAAATGACTTGTTAACATATTGTTTTTGAAGCACAATTTGCATTTCTGTGAACCAGGGATTAGGCATTGTGTGTAGATTAGGAATAATTTATGTCTAATTAATAATTGATGTTTTTCCCTATTCTGACTGAGATTTTGTTCTGCATAATGTGAGAAGAGCAGAGGACTCCCTAGCGATGACAAGAGAAAGCATTTTTCAAGTGTAAATAACACTAAAATGTTGAAATCAGCTGCAGTGAGGTTTTTAACCACTTCACTGCTAAATAATTGAAACTCTTGGATCCCAGAATTTTGCTTTTGCTTGTCTTTTCTTCTGAAATTAGAAAATATGTGCATACGATAATGCCCTATGTATCCAAAACTGAAAGGCTTGCTAATCTCACATATCTAGAGGACACTGATAAACTCTAAAGGACACTGAGAAGACCTCCAGGTAATCAGAAAAAAGCCACAAAGCTCCTACGGTTTCACTCACTAATTTTTGTCAGGAGAAAGTCCTTCAGGTGCTCACTTATAGCAGTTAATCTACATGTAATTTTTAATAGGCTTTTTAAATTTAAAAGGAATTATAGATTTATTGTAATAATTCTAATAATACAGAAGTATTTACAGTAAAAAGTAACTCTACTGCCTTCCCCACTCTGATTCAACTTCCCAGCAGCGATAAGTATCAGTTATTTCCAGTCTCTTTAAAATTCAACAAACCTGACCATTTTACTTCTTAGATTAAAACAGCCGATTAGAAGAGCTGATAAAGGCACCTGGAAGGAGTTAGAAGCCATAACTGTCTGTCTGTGAAAATAGAAACAAAAAAAAGAAGCAAAAAACAAACACACCAAAAAAACATTAACACAGTCACAAACACTCCAAAATTGTGAAGATCCAGAACATTGAATTTACACCACGTTTCAAGCAGTACTTTTTTTTTTTAATTGAGGTAACATTGCTTTATAACGTTATATAAATTTCAGGTGTACATCATTATATTTCAACTTCTGTATAGCCTACATTGTGTTTACCATCAAAAGTCTAGTTACCATCTGTCACCATACAAATGTGCCCCTTTACTCTTTTTGCCCTCACCCACCCCCCTTTCCCTCTGGCAACCACCAATCTGTTTTCTGTATCTATATGGTTTTTTTGGTTTTGGTTTTGGTATTTTTTGCTGAGGAAGATTCACCCTGAGCTAACATCTGCTGCCAATCTTGATCTTTTTGTATGTGAGCCACCGCCACAGCATGGCCACTGACAGAAGAGTGGTGTAGGTCTGGGCCCAGGAACTGAACCCAGGTTGCTGAAGTGGAGAGTGCCGAACTTAACCACTAGGCCGCTGGGGCTGGCCCTTGTTGTTGTTTCTTTTTTTTAATCTTCCACACATGAGTGAAATCATACAGTATTTGGCTTTCTCCTTTGACTTATTTCACTGAGCTATTATAATACCCTCAAAGTCCGTCCATGTTGTCGCAAATGGCAAGATTTTATCTTTTTTTATGGCTGAGTAGTATTCCACTATATGTATATGTATATACATATATATATATACACACACCAATATATATATACTAATCTTCTTTATCCGTTCATCTGTCAGTGGAAGTTTAGGTTGTTTCCAAGTCTTGGCCATTGTGAATAACACTGCAATGAACATAAGGGTGCATATATCTTTTTGAATTAGTGTTTTCATCTTTTTTGGATAAGTACTCAGAAATGGAATAGCTGATTCCAAAGTACACTATAAGGCTATAGTAATCAAAACAGCATGATACTGGCAGAAAAACAGACACACAGATCAGTGGAACAGAATTGAGAGCCCAGAAATAAACCCACACATTTATGGACAGATAATTTTTGAGAAAGGAGCCAAGAACATACAATGGATGAGGGAAAATCTCTTCAATAAATAGCGTTGGGAAAACTGGACAGCCACATGCAAAAGAATGAAAGTAGACCACTAACTTAACCATACACAAAAATTAACTTAAAATGGATCAAGCAGTACTTTTCAATGAAGCATTGCAAGAGTGTGTTCAAATGAGAGAAAAGACATTTTGTGGCATTTTCCAAAATGTGAGGATTAGAGCTGGTTGCATGCAATATATTTAGTACAAAGAATACTCCAAAAATTTCCTATTACTGTTATAATAGATCAACCTAGCCTCTGTTTTTCTTCTTTGGTTTTAATACTTTCACCCACCCATCATATCAGGAACTCATATTCTTGGCGATGTGGAAGGAGTCTTATCCCAAAATTTTAAATTGCAACATAGAAATATATCTATACTTACTGCCATCTCCTGTACATTCACTCCCTATACTTTGTTCTTAGAACTCATAAAAACACCCAATTTCTTGATGATTTCATTACCTCACAATCCCCACCTGTCAGATGGTTTCCCGTTTCCACCATTTAGGTTTGACTCCACGTGTAACATTTTAGTCAGTCTCTTCCCATTGACCAAGAGGACCTTAACATTCCTCCCATCTTGTTAGACAGGCTTCTTCTGACTTTATGTCACTGACCTTCTTTTTCTTAGAGCACTTACATAAGAAAACTTGTATTCTTTCTGTGCCCCTTTGAGATATAAATCTTTTTAAATGCCTCTTGCCTGTTTTACTACCCAGGAATGTCTTTCTCTGTGACTTGGGAGCCATCCCTTTGATATGTAATCTTCAAGGAAGATAGTGCACCTATCACCCAGTCTGTGGGAGGGAAGATCCTAACTTCAGTGGGTTGTAAATCTATCTCCTGTCATGAAAATATGCAAAAGTATAGTCTTTCTCTGGCTACAGCTAATTAGCATACCGTATGGCCTAGGATCCCCCTTGCCTCAGAGGAGTTGAGTTCACACTAAGCTCTGTTCTCTCTCTCTTATTGCAGTAGCCTTGAATAAAGTCTTCCTTGCCTGTTTCACTTTGTCTAGTGCAATTTTTGCTTTGACACCGTCAATGTGTTGATCTACCTTATCTTCTGCTTTTCCAATTCTAACCCTCATATCAAGTTAACATTTCACCTTCTCTACTGTTACGTCAAGGCTGCGTCGTATGACTATTGGGAGTTAGGCAATATTTTTCCCTTTTGTCTGGATGTTTTCCAGGAGTTTCACCACTCTCCTCAATCAATTAGTTGTCAACTGTGCTAATACTAGATATTTCCACTCATATAACTTTATCAATTTGATAGCTTAAATGGTATTTCAAGTCAATTTCATTTGTTTCTTCCTTACACATTGCTGCCATTGTGACCTCAAAAAAATATACCTATGATACCCTTTTGTTAAGACTTTTAAATTATTCCCATTGCCTTCAGAGTTAATTCTAATCTAGAAGAGGTGTTCTACCATTCGACCCTGCCTATATCACAATCTTTACCTTTCACCGTGTCCCACAGTATAATCTGTGCTCCAGCAGCCATGCTGAATTGGTTGAAGACTTATTAATGTTTCAGAGTATTTTCTATGTCCCTGACTTTAGTGACACAACTCCATTCCCTCATGCGTACACTCATGCATTCAAAAGTTTCTTTGAAACTTTGTTAAGCATGCATTATAGACACACCAGTAAATTTTCCTTCTTGTATGTACTTGTGCCTGATGACACTGTCTCCTTTTTCAAGATTCAGCTTAGTGCCTATTCCATAAAGCATTTTAACCCTCGCTATCATGTAGAATTAACCTCTCTTTCACTTTTCCCCACCTCTACTCTGTTGCATTCTTCTATCGCAGAATATCTAATAGTTCTGGCAAGTGTTTACATATTTAAGGACTAAAGGACCAGAAACCATTTTGATTCTGGCAAACAATATTTTAGTGGGTGGAGGAACAACAGTGTCCATTTTGACTGAATTTGAGTGATTTTTGTCCTCTTTTGATTTAAATCCATTAGTTTGAATGTCTCTACCTATTGGTTTAGTGCTGCATACACAGCATCTCTGACATGTAATGCTCTCATATACTTGGCTTTGGTCCTTGGTTAGTGACCTTATTGAATGAATGATCTGTTCCTTATAAAAAGACATGACACATGCACTTCATAAGATAGTCCATTGAAAAAAATGCCCTTGAACCTGTTTACTGTTTGAAACAATCATACTTTACAAAAATAATTACAGAAACATCTTGTCTAGCAAAAGCCCTCCATGCATGAATCACTCTGGATAAATAAGTTTTCCTAATAGTTTAACACTTTAAATACCCAAAGTTTAGAATGTTCTAGTGAAAGAAAATCTTTTTAGTATTTATTATATATGCCATTGATTTTTAATTAGACTATATGAGACAGAATTTAATATCTTTTAATATTTTCATTACCATATAAGGTCATCACTTTGAACAGCCCATGATGTAAAGTTCTAGTGCTCTCAGGAGTAGCTCAGTGTTTTAGAAGTGGGGGACCTCTGGCTGCTGTGTGCATATCCTACCTTTCATAGATCTTTGTTTACATAATACCCTGCTTTTTGGAAGCTTGAAAACCACACACTCTAATTTGTAATAGTTTTATATAAAACCATAGCAAGGGCACACAGAGTCTGGGTCTGAGGGGCTTGTTTTTACACTTGATCTTAGCCAAAAGGCTGAGCAGCGATGAAGGGCTTATTTTTAAAAGACATAGTTAACACTTGGGGCCGGCCTGGTGACGTAGTGGTTAAGTTCACGCACTCCACTTTGGCGGCCTGGGGTTCATGGGTTCAGACCCCAGGTGCAAACCTGTACACTGTTCATCAAGCCATGCTGTGGTGGCATCTCACATACAAAATAGAGGAAGATTGGCACAGATGTTAGCTCGGCAACAATCTTCCTCAAGCAAAAAGAGGAAGATCGGCAACAGATGTTAGCTCAGCGCCAATCTCCTTCACCAAAAAAAATAAAAATAAAATAAAATAAAAGACATAATTAGCACTTTATCCAGTAGAATTTCTGATAGTGATGTTGCCTATTCAGAAGCCAGAAAGGAAAAAAAGAGCTTATGATTCTAGGTAGGCAAATTTCATTTTACTGGGTTCCGATATTAACAACAAAAACAATTCCTTACTACATAGTAGTGTTTCATGATAGCCAATTAAGATTAGACACCCCTTTTAGGGCATTTTGAATCAAACCAGGAATACTATGTATTTAGATTAGGGATTAGGTATTAGGTATGCAATTGGGATGATCAGAAAGAGATATTTAAAAAGGGTCCCCGTGCTTAACCTCCCCTATGCTTGTTAACAATCTACAATTGAAGGCTGAACCTCAGTTTCCTTATTGCACATGGGTCTTGTCAAACTTGACAGTATCCCTAATTTGATATTTTAAAAAATATTTACAATTTTTTGTCTCAATAAAACTGCATTGGTTTGGAAAGTTGGAAACTTTACACTGGCACAATCTCTTATCAACTGTCACGTATTCAACATATCTGAGTTGGTGAGGAAGGTGGTACAGTGGGTAGTATGGTCAATTTTATCAATCCCCAAATCTAAAATAAGCATAAAAAAGAATTACTTGTTTCCTGCCTCTTCATGAACGAATTATGTATGATGCTAAGAAGGACATCCAACAAGCCAGCATTTCCTTAGGGATGCAGTTACCCAGTGAGATGGTGTCTTGAGAGGATGTATCTGGGGAGGGGGAGAGTGGTATGGGTGCTGGAGGCTTGGGGACCTTCTGCAGAAGCTCCGATAGACAGATGCTGTGCTTGTCATGAACACCTTCTAAAATTGGAGGAGCGCACTTGAGAGGAGGCATCTTGCTGTGTGAGGTAGTTAACTGACAGGGGTCCCTAGGGACAAACAGCCTTCTGACTTGCTATTATTGCAAAGAAAAGAATATTTGAATTTAAAAATCAGGTGTGAATCAGTGGAGGGATTGGATCAAAAAGGCAGGCAAGATCACTCATCTTTATCCTCTGCCCAACTCAAACGCTATAAATGACAAATGATATTGATATAATTATAGATATAAAAATATACGTATAAGCATAAAGATGTAGATATAGAAATAAATGTCCGCATTGGAAAACAAGTATACTATCAATGGAGACCCCCTAAAAGAAACCCCATACTCATCTGATACTCCCTATTCTCCCCCGTATCCTGCCTGCCTCTAGACCTAAGCTACCACTAATCTACTTTCTGTCTGGTTTGATTTACCTGTTCTGAACATTTCATATAATCTCTGAACTATTTTTCTAACTCTTTTGGGAGTTATAAAAGTTTTTCAAAATGAAAAAACAATATTCACTTTTCTATCATCTGTTTGAATATATGTTTTGTGACAGTTTGTTCTTATATATAACAGAACATTAGATATGTTGCATAACTAATATGAAAATAGAAGATGCAGAGATATAGACCAATATCTAATTTGCCTCTGGATATAAAAAGCCCAAATTTTCAGACTCAGGAGCCAGCATTTTAAGCACTATGCTGCACTGCCATATAATGCACAAACCTTGTCTTATTCATCTCTACATCTGCTCTCGTGTGTAGCAGAGTTTCTGGCATACATTAGGTAATTAATGAATCCTTGTTGAATGAATACCAGCATATATGCATACATAAATAAACGAATAAGTAAATCAATCATTTCACATTATATAAGTGTAACATTGGTTTAATTGAATGGGCTTTCAAAATCAGTTCATTTTATGGTCTTTTTAGAATCATTTCAAAATCATTCATCCTTTATATTGTTCGTAATCAGAGCATTTTACATTTTAATCCTGGCTCTGCCCTTTACTGTCTTGATCAAATGATCCAATCTTATAGATAAGCCTCAGTTAGTTTCTCTAAAAAGGACAGAGATAATATATTCCCATACCACCTCACCTCATTGTTGTGCAGGTCTTTTGTAATGATGCACGTTTTAAAGAATCATACAAGGAATCATTATAATATATGAAGAGCTATAAATTGGGAGATATGTTTTCATAGGATGATATGAAATGTTTTTAAACATGTTAATGCATGCCTATATGAATCTGCTCAGAATACCTAGCAGTAATAAACAGTTGAATTTTCTTGAGTAATATAAAGCCATTCTCAGACTTATCTGGCTGACCCAGATGGGACCTAAAGAATTCTTTCCATAGAAGAGTTTTCATTTACACATGTGAGTCCCATTGATGTCAAAGCAAATATCAACCAAGAAAAGAAGCTCTTAAACTGTCTAACTACTCAGATGTCTGATACAGGGATTCACAGGGAAGAAGGATATAATAAAATATAAAAATATAAAATGGCATAACAGTAAAAGCCCTAAAATTATTATGGGCCTAACATAGTCTTGGTGTATCCTGAATGAGAACCTGGATGAGGCAACAAGAGAGAATAAAAAAAGGAAGTGATTTTTTTTTTTTTAGTATTGTATAAGGTTATTATATAACATTGTTAAACCATATACTGAAGCTTGAAAACCTCTTGGGTACTTCGGACCTGTTTTTCTCATTGAGAAAGTTGATGTTGGTCATAAATCATGTATTTACAAATTCACATTGATTTGCTTGAAAAGCACGAAAGGGAATTACAGGTTTTTATTTAATTGAATATTTCAGGTAATTCTGAGCTCCTATGAAGATAAAACTCTTTGGCTGTTTAGCATCACGAGGCACAGAGGAAGAGAAATCAATTTCCACTAGTGGTGACTTCAAAATATCTGTATAGAAGTGGCTTGGAGGAGGCAGCCTTCTGGTTGGAAATATTTGTTTAGGGAGGAGGTTAGGGACTTTGTCTTGAAACCACGTTTGCATAGTAATCACAATGTTTTTATTTAGATTGAATGTTTATTCTGAGTGACTCTGGCTACCTGATTTAGACATAGGGGCTGCAGACTCTCACCACTGCCAAGACAATCGTTGTTTGCAGTACAATAAGTTGGGAAGAAATAGTCACAGAAAATAATAAGCTAACTGTATAAGACTGTATGAAGGTGTGATGGATCATTGAAAATGAACTTTCTTTGCTAAAAAGGAATTGAGAGATACGAGATACCTATGTGGATTAGAGAAATCTAGGGGCATAACAAAGGAGGTAAGAAAGGCTTCAATTAGGCATTGAAACTTGGGTTGAATTGGAAAAAGACAGAAGAGGAGGACTTTTTAGGTGTCAACATTTGGAGAAATACTATTTTGAGAGAAGGTCTCCATAAACTTTGCCGAGTGGTAGGGAATGTACCACCTATCCAGATACGGGGCTCTGTTCAAGTCTTTGATTTCCAAAGATATGCATCCATGGTGTTTGAATATTGCTTTGATGTTCTGCCAGATGGAGGACCTTTCAGACCTCTTTTAAAGTTTAAAAACACAAATGTGTGTGTATGTGCATTATTATCTAGCGTGTATAGTTTAGTGCAGAAATGACAGATTTTATCTTACTTATTAGATCCAGTCGAGGAGATTGTTGGTGACTTACTAGAGTATTCTCTGGGCCATGGCTTAGTCCAGCAAGAGAAACATGCCTAGATGTTATTAATTTCCACCCTGAGGATAGACAGAGACAAGGGACAATAACACTATATACCCCAAAACCCAGCTGTAATGCAGAGAGCATGGCATTTTAAATCGAAGTACTTAATTGTAAATGCTAACTCCAGCACTTTTACCTATGTGGCCTGGGTAAGTTATTCATTTTCAACCAAAGATTCTGCATCAGTGAAATGAGATTACTATTTGCATTATAGAATTTTGGTAAAAATTAAATGAGTTCGCAAGTACTGAGCCTCAAGTAGCACCTGAAATACAGTAGCATTCAAATGTATTAGCTTTCTTTCTAATATTTACCAAATACTTTACAGAGGCTGTTAAAGAGAACATGAAACTCTGTATTACAGCATGTGATGTATACAAACAGTATAAACATCAGGGTAAATTCTAATCTTTTTATATAAGCATAATGGGAAATAGCTACTATTGTCTCCTACAAAATTTCGTTTTGTATTTATCAGAAATAAATCACTAGGCTGGTATATCATTCATCTGACCAACTATGATATTTTTTATGATCTATAGAAGACTTACAGATCAATTTCAGGGCTGGTCAATTTACCGTAAGTCTTTTGCGATATTGTAAAAATGTCACAGCATGTTTTTATTTGGACGTATTCAATATTTCCTGCTTTTTCTTCACCTTGTTGAAGTTCTAAGATTCATCAAATATGATCAATTTTCTCAGTCTCCTGAAGAACGGTTTAGTTTTTAAGTTAAGGGGTCAGTCTTAAGTTGAAACTCTGCTCTTCATGATTTAAGGGTTGACTTCGGGCAACACGTTTAAGACCCATATGCTTGATTTCCCTGTCTATAACATAGTGTCCGTGTTTGCCCACCATCACATCAGACTTGTAAAAGATTAATAGCCTAAAATATCTTCAGAATATCATGGGCTGCTCCTTCGTCATTGACATAATCCTCTTTGGAGGACTTCACATTTTCATTTTGGTAGCTAGATCTCAGTGCCGATTATTAACAAAGATCCAGTCAGTTAAAAATGTAAAAATAAATAAGCAAACATCTGAAATAAAATCTTGAAATGTCTGGAATACTGTTGTATGTCTATAGTGATTAAAATAGAGAAAACCAATTTGTTTTTGTTTCTAGTTTGTCTTTTTTTTTTTTCAAGTGAACTGCAAATGTATGATTGCTTTTGTTCCTTTGGAACTTGGAATTGTAACAATACGACTATAAGCCTTCTAATCTTGGGTAGGGAGTATTTTGAATGTTCCTCAGTTTTACCCATATTCTCTGGAGGAACTAAGTGAATGCTCAGCAATTATGACTAAATAGTTAAAAGCCTAAAGTCAGTGGAAAAGCCAGGATATTATGTGGAGAGCCAGAGGAAGGGAGAGAGCTATAGATTGATTTAACCATAAAAACATCATAATTCTGTTGTAAAATGGGAGATAGACCATACTCCCCTAGCTTGTATTACCTCTTATATCTAAAAAGAGGGAGAAAATTTTCTCTGGTGGCTGAGGTGACTGTTTCTGGAAGAAAAACAATGGTTAAGAGGTATTTTGGTAGAGGAAAAAAGTTGCTATGTAGTAGAAATTGGAAGCGAGTTTCCTCTTTGGTAAAATGAAAGTGCTGCTGTTTACCATCTGGGAATCACAGTAAAGTATGCGAGTTTTTGAGAAGTCAGCCTTTTCTGAGAGACCTGCAGATAATAGAAGAGCTGATAGTAGAAGATACAAACACCTTGAAGGGTTGAAGCCAAAGCATCTAGAAATCTTATGACTTGCGGATAAACTCACATGGAAAGCTCCTGAACGTCAGCTATTTTGAGAAGAAGATATAGGATATTCAGTGAAGAAATTACCAATTTAATTTACCAACCATTGAATTTACATCCTATTAATTATGTTTCCTAATATAACTTGGTGCCCAAAACCAAGTGTAACTCAAACCACACAAAGTGGAATGTTACTAATATACTTTATTTATTTATTTATTTATTTAGTGACTTCAAAAGTCATTAAAGATGTTACATTTTAATAGGATTCTCTGGTATTTTTAGAGGTAATTTTTTTTCTGGGTGCTAGAGCATTGATTTTTAGAAGATATGAACCATGATTCACATGCTTCTACGTTCTCTGTGATGCCTTAACTGCTGGGTACGTCATGGTTGATGGTTAATAAATACTTAGTAATTGATGGATTAGTTCTTCGTTCTCTGTAATCTTTTCCTCTATTTTCCTCCTCATTTTGATTCAGATACTGAATTCTTGCTATCTCCTTGGGACATTCCATTTGACTTTACCTGGGAATGGAGGAGCGTTTCTTAAGAGGAAAAGCTCTTTACTTTTGTGTTGACTTTGTGGGAGCTGAATGGGTTAACAATAACATGGGACACATAATACTTGAATATTTGAATGGAGGTATCCACCAGATCATAAGGTATTCCTTCCTGATAAGGAAACTGAGGCTGGAGAGAGTAGAGGATTTGTGGTACTGGGCATAAATGCTTCAGTGATTTATTTTAGCACTTATTTTTCCTTTGGGAATTCTGTCTTCAATTCTGGAGCAATTTTAGACTCTTAAGATCATAATTAGTCAAAATTTAAATTGTAATGTAATAATTATGTATGTTATTTAAGGTACTTAAGCTTTGTCAGCACTCTTACATCCTATCTGTAAAATGGGAGAGATCGTTTTAGTCCTTTAACCAGTTGGAACCATTAGTTGAAGATGTGAAACGTCCTTATTATTCCAAAAGGAAAGCATGGGGCGCTTTCTACTAAGTGTTAAAAGCAGACTTTGGAGGGGGTGGTCATTCTTCAAACCAAGAGTATGTCTTTGTAAATAGGCCTCCTACTGAATCAAAGATTGTGCGGGTGCAGTATGATGAGAGCCTCTTTCAGCTTCCCCCTGTGCTGCCAACTATTTAGTCAGAGGCTGTTTACACTTCCTTGGAAATAAATGATTTTATCTCCATTGCTGACAATGTTGAATTCAATGTCCCTCTTTTTGATGCAGTATTTGCTGAAGAAATTGTATTGATTTACAGAATCTCTCTTCTGTAATTCCCCTAACATCTCAAGGCCTTTTAGGTTAACCAGTTTCTTTCAAACACTCTTCAAGACAAAAACATATTGGTTTTCAAAATCTCAGCAGGATCTGGCAATATAGGAATCAGTGTTGGCTCTAGTAATTAATAATTTAAGTTTATATAGCTATCTTTACAAATTCAGTTCTAGCAGCATTTAACTTTTTATACCTCAATTTTTTTTAAACCACCAATAGTTCTGCTTTTTTCATGATGTATTTTCTTCAGATGTATAGGTGAAAGCAATGATTTATTTGTGTGAAGTAAGGAAGAAGCAAGGGAAATTAACTCCCTCTACCCACTCCCCATTTAGACAATCAATAATTCCTGTTCTCATCCAGGGTTTAATCATTGCCTGTCTGGATTATTGCAGACTTCTTCTTGGTCTTCCTATCTCTGACCTCCCTTCTCACCAGAGAGTTCAAAAACTTTGGCTAAATTCATCTTCCTCTCCCTGAAACCATATTACTAGTCTTCAAGTGTCTCTCTCGCTTTTGGCGTTAAGTTTGAATTTCTTGATTGTGGTCAACCTAGTGGAAACCAATTTAATTTTCTTCTACCCTGAAGTCAGAGTGCTTTTTAGTTCATCCATTTTCTTTAAGTCACCAAAGATCTTTAAGCGAGTTTTCTAGATGGGTTGTGGAAAGTGAGAAGTGACTTTTCAATCATATTCTGTTGGTAAAATGTGAATCTTAAGTGTGAGTTTAGCCCAGAAACTGTATAATATCTTTTCAGTGTGTAGATACTGTTGCCAATAATGCAAGTGACTCTGAGTAAGCATCTTATTAGTGCTGTAAGATGCTTTTTCACATTTATCATTCAAATTGGCATAACTCACATGGTTATGGTGACAGCTTGCTGTCTATAATATATTCACCAAAGCTGCATTGTTTTGAATTTAAACATCTTTCCCCCTGTTTTGTGCTCCTTTGGGAATACTTTTGCATAAAATCATTTTGCTCAAAAACAAGGGGCAGGGGTATAGGTGGCTAGGAAGATGAATTAGAAAGGATAAAAATGAAAAAAAAAAGACAGAAGGGATGAGTCATACACTTAATACACAGAGGGTGTCCTTGCGGGTGACAGAGGATTAACTAGAATCTCATAGACTATACTAGGCTTGTGTTGGGCTATTTGACCTACACCCACTGATATTTCCTCTAATTCTCATTGATGGAGCTACCTTTTGTGTATTCCTTATTCAGTTCCCTTATTCAACAAATGTGTAATGAGGGAATACCATGTTCCTTGCATTATTCTGAGAACTGGACATAGTGTGATGAACATGGCAGACGAGGTCCTCTAATGGTACTTACTTTCTAGGGAAAATTGGGGATGGGGTTGAGACAGACTATAAACAGGTAAATTAACAAATATACAGGATGTTCAGATTGTGTTAAATGCAAGGAGGAAAATAAAGTAAAGGAGAGTGATGCATCGTGGAGTGACAGAAGAGATCTCCCTCAGATCATGTAGACAGAGGAAGCCTCTGTGAATGGGAGAAATTTCAGCTAAAGCCTGGATGATGAAGCATCTGCTATGTGAAGAGCCAGAGGCAAAGCATTTCAAGCAGAGGGAGGAGAGAACAAAAAGGCCCGATCAAGCCTTGTGTTCAAAGAGAAAGCAAGCCACCGTGGCTGGAGCAGGTTGAAGAAGAGGGAAGATTGTAGGAGAAAGAAGATGGAGAGGCAGACAGGGGAGTTCAGACTAGAGGGCCAGAGAAAGGAGTCTGGATCCTATTTTAGAAGCAATTGGCAGAATTTCAATAGAAGACTCTGGTTATCTGATTTACTTTGTAAAGAAATGATTCTGGCAGATATATGGAGAATGAATTATAGGAGAGCAAGAGTAAAATCAGCGTGTGTATTTCCTAGTCTATTTCTAACACCTGAAACCGTTCCTAGACTCTTACACTGACTTTCCCCATAGCCAGCAAGAATTAAATTAATTCCTTTTGATTCTAGATATTTGCTGGGTATTGTACAGTTTCTCATGTGGGCAGCAGTGGTTTTCAAAACTCTTCCATGAATGTTTGTTAATTAAGAGGGATGAGGTAGCTGGAGAGGGCTTGAAGTCTTCTTGCTTTTATCTGTTTTGTTTATCTATGTTTTGCTCTGCTATGGTTTGGGTACAAAGAAGTATGTGACAACAGTCTGTTTGGAAACCACTGGTCTGTAGGATATTGTCTATGGCATCATACCTGGGTATCTTTTCAAGGCATCTCTTGGCACTCACTCCGTGGCACCTCATGCTCAACTCCCTCCTCCACATACAATGATGTGGAGTTCTCGGAATGCAACTTCCTACTTTACACTTCTCTGCATTGTACATTCTGTTGCAGCTTGTTGGAGTGTCTTCTCATTGGCAAATGCCTTTTCAGCCATTAAAACTCAGCAAAAACCTTTCTTTTATTCTCACTCTTAGTTTGTTCCAACTTAACACTTTGCAAAAACCATTGTACTATAACTTATCTCTTTATAATCCAATGTTTTATTGTTTATATTTGTTTCCCAATTTTATTCAGTCCTTGAGGACAGGAACTATGTCTTTTTCACTTTTTCATCTCCAGTGCCTATAATAGTGTCTAAAACTTAGGAGCTCAAAAATGTCATTGAATAAAATAATCATTTATTTAGTGTATAAGCAAATGAAAGATCTGATCGTTTAAGCCACTTACTGACATTATGCCATCAAACTAATAATACTTAGTACCATTGGAATATTGCTTTTTAAAGCCTGGGACCATACATGGGAGGAAAGCAGTAATAGAGACTGTGGTCAGGCTGGATTTTGAAGCAACAGTGAAGGTTACTGGTAGAAGTACAAGCAGTCAAAATTTAAATGTTTGGGTTTGTATTGGCAGCCCTGAATAAAGGCCTCCATCTCAGTCTAAATGGACCTATTAAGACAAATAAATAATAAGGAGTTAGGATTTGGCTTTAATTGTATCTTTGTCACGGTACCTACTGCATCTGTTAAGCTTGATAAATACTAATTGAATAATAAATACAAACAAACAAATGTAAGACTTGTACATGAAATCTACAAACATTGTTGAAAGAAATTAAAGACCTAAATAAATGGAAAGACATTCATTGATCACAGATTGGAAAAATTAATGCTATTAAAATGACCGTCCTTCTCAAATTGATATATGGATTTAATGCAATCCCTATCAGAATTCCAAAAGCCTTTTTTTCAAAAATGGAAAAGCTCATGCTAAAATTCTTATAGAACTACATAAGACACAAAATAGCCAAAGCAGTCTTGAAAAGCAAGAACAAAGTTGGAGGATTTACACTTCCTAATTTCAAAACTTACTACAAAGCTACAGTAATCAAAACAGTTGGTACTGGTATAGGATAGACATATAAATCAATAGTATACAGGTGGGAGTCCAAAAATAAACCCATACATCTCGGTCAATTTGTTTTCCTCAATGACGTGAAGACCATTTAGTGGAGAAAGAATTGTCTTTTCAACAAATGGTGGTTGGACAGCCACATGCAAAGGAATCAAGTTGGAACCTAACCTCACACTGTATATGAGATACAACTCAAAATGGATCAAAGACCTAAATCTAAGAGCTAAAATTATAAAACTCATAGAAGAAAACATAGAGGTAAATCTTTTTTACCTTGGATTTGGCAAGGTATTCTTAGATATGACATTAAATTTGCAAATTACAAAAAAAAAAAAAATAGATAAATTTGACTTCATCAAAATTAAGAACATTTGTGCATTAAAGGACATTATCAAGAAAGTGAAAAGACAACTCGCAGAATGAGAGAAAATATTTGCAAACCATATATCTGATCAAGCTTTGGTATCCAGAATATATAAAGATCTCCTAAAACTCGACAACAAAAAGACAACACAATTTTAAAAATGAGCAAAGGACTTAAATACGCATTTCTCCAAAGAACATATACAATAAACAATGAATGCCAGTAAGGAATGAAAAGATGCTCAGTGTCATTACTCATTAGGGATATGCAAACCGAAATTACAATGAGATACCAATTCACACCCTCTGGGATGGATATTATCTCAAAAAAGGAGGAAAATAAATGTGAGTGATGATATGGAGAAATTGGATATCTCATACATTGCTAGTGTGTATGTAAAATGCTACAGTCACTCTAGAATACAGTTTGATGGCTCCTCAAAAAGTTAAACATAGAGTTATCATATAAACCAGCAATGCCACTCCTAGGTATATACCCAAGAGAGTTGAAAAGAAGTGTTCAAACAATAACTTGTTCATGATTGTTCATAGTAGCATTACTCATTATAGCAAACAGTGGAAACAACCCAAAATGTCCATTAACTTGAGAATGGATAAACAAAATCTGGTATATCCATACAATGTGATTCTATTCAACCTTAAAAAGGAACAAAATATTAATTCATGCTACAACATGGATGAACCTTGAAAACATTATGCTAAGTGAAAGAAGCCAGACACAAAAGGCCACATGTTGCGTGATTCTAGTTATATGAAATATCCAGAATAGGCAAATTCTTAGACACAAAAAGTAGATTAGTGGTTTCCAGGGACTGGAGGAAAGGGAGGATGGGGAGTTAGTGCTTAACAAGCACAAGATGTCTGTTTGGGATGATGAAAATGTTCTGGAATTAGATAGTGGTGATGGTTGCACAACATTGTGAATGTACTAAAAGCCACTGGATTGTGTATTTTAAGATGATTAAAATGGTGAATTTCATGTTATATGAGTTTTACCTCAACTTAAAAAGCAACCAGTGAGATTAAAAATATTAATATAATAAATTAACACTGTAATTCATTAATTTATTCATGTATTCAATCAGAAATTATTTGAGTACCTTGTTCTAGGCATTGCATTTAAATCACGGATAAATGTACAGACAGATGGGTAGATGATGGATAAAATGGAGAGAAAGATGGATTCATGAATGAATGAATCAGTTACCTTCTCAGAATCACAGGGTTAATAATGTAATAGAGTTTTACTCACACTCAATTGTATCTGGTTCTTTTCCCTAATTCATTTGGCCTCTCCAAATGCCTGATCTGACCAATGCAGAGAAATTCCTATCTGTGGGCTTTAAATGCTTGAGTGTATTTTTATAAGGCATTTTCTAAAGATACCACCTCACTCTGATCCACATCTTCATGATATTCCACAGTTCAAGACTCACTTGATCACTTTTTTTTTTCTTCTGAACTCAATACAGGGTATTTTAATGACAGGGACAATTTTTTAAATTCTCTGTTGCCCTATCATTACTATATAAGATATATGTTGATTATTTTCAAATGTGAGGAGGAGTTTCAATGTTTAAGAAAACTCTGTATTTCAGTCCTTAAGGTTATCCACATCTCACCACATTTGGATTTTGGTGTGCAAGATGTTCTTAACTGGAGATATGTCTGAAATAAGAGAATTTGTGGGTAGAGCAGAGGAAAAAAATATTTGGGAACTGTTTAAATATTAATTGTTTTAAAAAAAACTGTAAAATTGTTTAAATTGAATTTAGCTGTTTTCCTTTAGGAGGGAAAAAGAGAGAAGGAACCAAAACTTGCAAATAAAACATAATGGGGCTGATCCTCACAATCAGATGGGAGTGAGTTGTTCACTTTTTGGAGGACCATGAACACTTTCAAGTCACTAGAGTGCCATTTCGTGCATTGAAGCTGACGGGTAATGAGCATAATCTGAGCACAGGAGTGGTGGCTTCCCTAGTGATCGGCAGGCTCTGGCTGGTTTCCATGACTGTGAAAGCTCAGAGGGGCAGGCAAGCCTGATCCCAGCTCTGTCAGAGAAATTCTCTGTCCGACTATGGCTGAGCAGACCTGCTCCACCCATGTAAAAGTCTACTTTGCATATTTATAAGGTTTGTATGCTATGACTTGAGGCTGGTTAGTATTACAATAGAAAGATAATAAGAAAGTTCTCCATTATTATCAGTTAGTTTTTGTTCAAAAACAAAAGTTTTGGCACCATTCTCATTCAACTCCCATTGTGTTTTGTTATCTACGATATCATTCACTTATTATTTTTTTCATTTGACAAACATACTTTGAGTACTGACTATGGGAAGGCACTGTGCTAAAACCCTTTTGGGAGTGCGAAGATGAGTATTTCAAGATCCCTTAACTCAAGAAGTTTTAAATTTAGTTGGAGCAGTAAGCCATATACCAATAACTAAAATACCAAGAAATATATATAAATAGCTGTAAAATGGCAAGAGTCTAGGGATGTTTCCCAAGTAGAGATGGGACTCATAGAACTGATGAAGAGAGAAGCGTTGATAAGCAACAGAAGTAATTGTCTTTCTAATCAAGACAAAAAGGTGGGCACTTGCTGAGAAACATCAGGTTGGCATTATAGAGAAGAGGAGAAGACATCTTTCCCTTTAGAAAGCTATGACAACTCAGGGGCTGACATCAAAATAACCCGAAAAGACAAACATTTTGGTAATATATGTGATCTAATTTCTGGAAGAACAAGAGGGCATGGACTCAGCTTAGACCCCAGAAAAATGTCACAGAAGAAGGAATGGAGCCTCTTCAGCCATGTGATAGGAATGAAAACAAATCTACAAATAGAAAATTTAATAGCATCAGTTATTTTTCAAACCTTCGTGAAATTCTGGATCATAATTTTTTGCATGCTATTTTGAAACTCATTCATTTTTTATGCCAAAAACAGCCCATGTTTACAAAATCCCCAAGGGGCAGTAAAGGAGGTAATTAAGTCAACATGGCAAAATTCCATTAAATAATTATCTGAGAGACTAATGGAGTAACATACTGAGATGGCTGCTACATTTGTAGGAGACACGCAAAACAACAATGCAGTGAGGACCAGAGGTCTCGCATCTTAAGAGATAGGAGTCGGGATGCAGAAAATCTCACTTCTGTGAGCAGCATGACTGTTCATTGTCTCCAGCCCTAACATTACTTATTCTCTCCTCTATTTTTAGAAAATGTTTGGAAAAGTGGTTGCAATATCTACAAACATTGGAAAATAACATTTGTAGGAGTTACCACAGAGAGCTAGGTTGGACACCAGTGTTATGAATGCTTTTTCCCCATTTTTTTTTTTTCTCCCTGGTAATGGAATTCCTATGTAGCATTAGATAAATCACACTCAATTTTCTTTTTCTCTGAAACCATAGTTACATAGTACTGTCAGTACCTTATAGTCATGTAGGAAAACTTAATTAATGTACCAAGAGATCTTTGATATTCTTAGATTAAAGGCCTATATATAGAAAGGAAAAAAGATTATCAGCAATTATGATCCATCTCACCTTAATCAGGTGATTGAAAAGAGAAGCCACTGGAATATTAAAATACCATTGGAGAAGTTGTATTTGTGTTTGTTCCTGAAGTGTTGTTTATGCTATTTATTTTTCCCTCTTTCTAAAGGTGTCATTATAAAAATCATTCTGAGTTGCAAGCCATTCCTAGGGGAAAATTAATTCACTATATCATCAAACGAGTTTATTTTGTTGTTACAGCTAGGAGTGTTGGTAACGACTTCACAGAGGAGCTGATAGTGAGCTGGGTCTAGAAGGATGAATGACCGTTAGGGAAATTAAAGCAGAGCAAAAGGCACGTGTGGAGGGCCAGAGTTATGATAGGGTCTGGAATGTTTGAGGGATGGCGAGACATTCAAAATGGCTGAAATATGTGGGTAAATGGCAAGAGATTATAGACCTTGGAAATACAAAGTGGATTGATAACCAATGTTAAAAGTCTCACATGCCTTGCTAATACATTGGGAGTTTATTTTACAGGTGACTGAAATAACTGAAGAAGTAGCTAGGGACATGATCAGGGTTTAATTTAAAAATCTTAAGTTTATTGCCAGGAAAGTGGGTGGATTGAAATGTCCACTCAGGAAAGAAATTCGGAGGCTAGTGTTGTAATCAAGGAGGGTTTGATGATGATTCTTAGAACAAGAGAAGAGAGTCTAGAGATATTTACAAATACCCAGAACTGACTAGATTGGGTGACCTTTTGAATATGGAGGTGAAAAGATGCCAACTTTGAGAATGTAATGCAAAGATCACTCAGTTAGTTGCTATAATTTTCCACCAAATTCTCTTGTCTAGATACGAAAATGTTGATAAAAGCAAGAGAAACATACGGCTCATGTCTGTTGCCAACAGAAAATCAACAAACAACACAGTTGGACCAGATGTAAAATCAACTGGAAATAAATCTAGAGAGCCAGTTGTGACTGTTACCATATTATCCTAGTTCTCTTTCTCCTTTTCACACATCTGTCATTCTGCACTGTTGTTAAATAAAACAAAACAGCAACAACAACAACAAAAAGAGAAAATAGGAGAAAGATAAAAATTTTTAGTAGGGTAATAGCCAGTGCAATTTTTGCCTTTTCAAATAATTTTAGTACTTGAAAAATCTTTCATCCTAACTAAGTGAAGCATCTCACAGTTATTCCCATAATTAAAAAGAGCAAGTGATTAACTCAATTTCTTCCATTACTGGAAAGAAGAAATGGCAGTTGGGAGGGTGGAGGGAAAGGAACATTATACTCACCTCTCTTTTAGTGCCGCTTTTATTTGACTTTATGTACGTAGGAAGAATATTTTTTCTTCTAGACTAAATGTTTGTTAATCATTGCTCTTTGCTTTTTAATTTGCTTTCATGTTATTTCAAACTTTTTGTTAAAACTCTGTGATATAGCGAAAGCAGAGGCCCCCTTCCCAAGGTTAAGAGAACAGAGAAGAGAAGTGACTTATGTCATATAACAACTTAGGAAGACTTGGAAGAATTTAGCTCTGCAGACTACTAGACCCTGTGGCTTTTAAACACTAATACGTGAGTTTAAAAAAATAAACTTTTTTTTGTGCACTTGGCAGTGGATGAGTCCATTTAAATATACTAACATTTGGTATATTAATATGACAAGAGAACCAGAGGATAGGTTTTACTTTTCCCTCTTTCCTTAAGTGTTAGTTGGATCTTAGAGACATTTCAATGCCCTCTCTGTCATGAAGGTGTCAGGAGCTAGTAACTGTGCTTCCTAAACTTTCCTACCAAAAATTACTAATGGCATTGGAGCATCATGCTACTTCCTTGGTCAACTAAGGAGATAGATGGATTGACCATTTACAAGACAAACAATTTTTTTTGTTATTTTCAAAATCTATGAGAATTTGAATTCTACCCTATAATCTATTTATACTTATTTAAATATCAAATAGTAGGTTTCACTAGACTTTGAGTAAAATTAAAGCTCGAGGGAGATAGGTATATTGTTCTGTAGTTTCACATATCCCCTGAGAAACTCAAGATTTCTGATCTTGTGGTACATAAACTCCAGTTTGAAAATAATGATCATGTTCTGCTACACTGCAGTGTTTGGGAAACTACTCCAAAGCAAGAGAGTAGGCTGAATGGATTACTGTGGGGATCTGATATACACTGTCCAGCCAGGGCTGTGTTAACCTGTCCAGATAACCTGCTTATATGGTTATATAATTCTAGGATTCAGGCTATGATTTTACCCACTTTAAGCCAACTTACAAAGAGAAAACTTGATTATACCACTCTTTACTGACACACCATAAGACAAAACAAACCAAAAAAGAAAAGAAAAGGAAAAAAAGAGTCCTTGCACAAAAAGCAGAAGATGAAAATAAAATAAGAAAAACATAATCTTTCAGTGGTTGCCTGATATCTGAAGAAAATTGTGTAGACTCACTAGCTCCTGATCATCATCCCCTTCAGGAACTCTATGAGTGGGTCACGTCCTGTTTGGTGAGCGCTGTTGAACAGTTTATAACAATTTATCTTAGAACATAATGTTATATGATGTATGTTTGTAAGTGCCTCCTAAGTTAAAGCACTTAAGACGCAATTCCCTTGATTGAGTAGCAATGGCAGTCTTGAGAGTGGAATTTAATATGGTGCCAGATTGCATCAGACATAATTCCGACTGATACCACGGGGGCTTAGCATTCAGCCACACTAATATTTTAAAAATGTACTAAGTTTTACATTTTTATTTTCAGTAGCACAAAAATAGAGATTCCTGAAAGTACAGAAATTGTAAGTACCATAATGCTAGTGACCACCTTGTCTTTTTAACCTAAGATGTCTAGACGAGCCAGAACATGATTGAATTTTACTGCAAGAGAGTTAGCAGGCCACTTTTATTTTGGAATCTGTTGACTTTCTTTCTGGCCTTTGAAAAATATATACAGTGATGGCTCTCTCGTAAAGCTCTCAGTTTGCTGATAAAGACAACAGACAAGTCTTAGGCTCAGATATCTCAGTATTTGGAGATGATAGTTGGCTTCACAAGGAATATTTATTTTTTATTTTAGCAAGAGATAAACAGAGAAGGCATGTTTGTGTAGATCGGGGTCAGCAAACTACAGCCTGTGCACCAAACCTGCCCACTGCCTTTTTTTTTTAAAGAGTCTATGAGTTGAAATTGTTTTTTTCATTTTTAAACTATTGGAAACAATAAAACAAGAATAATATTTTGTCATATGTGAAAACTATATAAAATTCAAAATTCTATGTCATTAACAATGTTTTATTGGAACAGAACAACACCCATTCATTCACAGATTGTCACCACCTGCTTTCTCTACAGTGACAGGGTTGAGTAGATGTGACAGAGACCATATGGCCCACAAAGCCTAAAATATTTACTTCTTAGCCCTTTAAAGAATAAGTTTGTTGACCTGTAGTATACACTGATCAGAGAGGAATGGAAAGGAGTGCGACGCCTTCAAATTGTGAGGCCTTCAGAGTGGAATTCACAAGGTCCTTTTATTTGCAGAAACAACTTTTAAATGGAACATAACAATGGCCTCCTGAAGAGACCCAGTCCTTTCCCAGGTTTCCAAAAGACCTTGTCACTAAGACGGGGTACCCTCTCTTCCGATGTAGCTGAGAATTCAACATTTGACAGGCTTTTTTCCTTCCCCTCTCTCCACACCATGGAGTTAGTGCATTATTTGTCTTCTCAGCATCCAAATAAAGATGCAAGAAACAAAAATATAAAGCTTTTTGACAGGTGGTTTCTTGAAAGAGGAGGGAGTACAGAATACATAGGAAACCTCAATTTAGCATCCACAGCTGTCTTTATCAAAAACGATGCCCCAGGTATCAAATTTGACAGTTGTCGTGTCTGACATTGCTATTTTTATCTGTGCACATGCATCAAGAATATGTCACTGCTACAGCATACAAGGAGTTGTGCCATTACAGATTGTGCTAGAAAATATGTTTGGTGTAATGAACCTTGGAAACATTGTCAGAATTAGGTAATCCAAAGGCAAGATATTACTATGACCAAAGGATGTTCCATTTACCAATTGTTTTAGTTAATTTAGTAGAAATATCACCAAACTAAGGGAAGCAATCAGTCAAATGACTATTTGGTTCCATGTAGACCAAAATGTTTAAATAGATTTTCTACTTTTAATTAATTATCATGCTATCCATTCACCTTTTCCTTCTAAGTTCCATAGAGAAGTTAGAGAGGGGAAAATGATCTAGAAAAGGTTAATACGGTGTCATGGAGAATTCTTGCTATACCTTGAAGAATGCTTACGATTAATTGACCTGCGATACAGGGTTCCAGCATCAGGAAAAAACATGAATGCTGTCAGGGCTGGCAGGAGCTAGGTGTAGTTAGAGGGTAATGAGGCAACTTAACTGGTGAAAAGCTAGTTTGTCAAGAGAACTAGAAAAAAATGTTGGATAAAATGTATGAAGTCAGGTAACAGAAGTGTTGGAAAGTCAGCAGGGGAACTCAAACGTCTGAAATTATAACAGGAAATCATTCAATATATTTGAGCAAAGTGACCTCTGATAAAAGCAATGTTTTAAGTCAGCAGGATGAAGGAAGAAAGCATAGAACATTAAAGATGGGGAGGGGAAGCCTAACATTTGAGAGGACTAACATCTGGGAATCACTTATGAGTATGTTTTCTATCTTACGTTTGTTATCTAAGCATAAGAAACACCAGCAACAGATTCAAACCCACAATTGAGTGACTTAAGCTCATATTTTCCCCACCACAGCACTTTGCCAAGTTTGACTCCGAACTTCAGGGATTCCGCACGCAAGTCTGTATGCTCACCGAGTCCTTACCTACCCACCCTCATCTCTTTCCCCTTTCTCCTGCCCTCCACATCAGTGAACACGGTTATGACTAGGCTCCTCTTTTCCTACCTTCTTCTATTTCCTCACCTTTGCAATCTGCAATAGAATTTTAAAGAATGTATTAGCCTGCACTCTGTTTTGAGTTATGATCTGGTTGGCTTTTGAAATAACCCAAGAGACCTTGAAATCCTGGGCTAGACTGATTGTAATTAGGATCAAGTAAAGGCTCAATTCTATAGACATTTCAGAGGCACGTCCAGGAAGATGTGCAGAGAGATCAGACTTTAAAACATGTAGGAAAAATGAAAGCATGAGATGAAGTAAAAGATGTCTGGAAAGGCTCACTGGAAATTTGAGTTTCCACTGGCAGAAGAACTAAGATACTTTAGAAGGAGAGTTTATTTGTCAGGACGAGAAAGAGTAGTTTATTTTGGGCACTCTTTTTTGAAGTGACAGAAGGAGACTGTCCAGCAGAGATCCCCCCTGTAATATCACTAGGTCTGGAGTCAGGGGGCAGGATGGGAGATGCCATTTGCATGCCACTTGGTGACAACAGTTGAAACCACAATTAGATGATGACTTTAAGGTGATGATTTTAAGAGGTAGATGATAAAGGGGAAGACACTGGGGGGAGCAACATCTAGAGAATAAGAGATATGAAAAAGGAAAAGCAATTAGAGAAAAGGAGTGATCAAAGATGTAGGGAGCAATTTCAAACATAGTGCCTATTGATTTACTTGATATAGATTGATAGATAAATAACTAGATATAGACAGTTTGTTCGATTGTTTTCAAAATAAAGAACAATCATATTTTGACTCAAGGACACCATTTGTGGCTTCCCTTTTGACTTGTATATTTTTTTCAAACACTTAGCAGATTACTCTGGTGATGAGGGCTTCTAATTTTTTAAATGCTGACAAGGAGAAAGTAGTAACAACTCACATTAATATGTTCCTACTCAATTTAAATAGTCTTGAATTTATTTTATAACTTTTAGTGCACATAATCTCATCAGGTGGATGTTATAGTCAACATTTTGCAAATGAGGGAAATGAGATTAAGAAATGTAAATATGGGGATAAATATTTTCCAATGCTCAGATTCAATCTTAAAATCAGAGGAAAGGAGAGAACATGATATATACACACATGATACAAGCCATGGTTATTTTCAAGACTTACTAACAAAGCTCCTGGAAGTTACTTGCTTTAGTGGTGCTATTGAATAATCCTCCTGATGTTTCTATTTGCAAAGTAACTCATATGCAAACGTCTGATGTTTTTCTCTGAAAACACTAAGTCCAGTTTTAATTTTCGAAACAACTCCATAAAAATATGCTTATGTCATTGTGTAGTTCTTGTACCTGAGTCACTCTTTGGCCAATTTCATGACTTTATTTCCCAGCCTTTTTACTTTTTTCCATTCAGTATTTTAATGGTCCCAAGTTATCTGTATGCAGTATACATCTGAAAGTTAAATCATCATCTCTCTTATCTTTTATATTTTGGCTTTCTTTGAACAAAAGGCTTATTTTATGGTCAAATCAATTAGAAATCTTTGAGTATGAAACCGTTATCTCACTGACATGAACATAAAAGATATTATGAAAATATTCACTGATTCTATTACAGCTGCTTAGAGACCAGAAATTAGATTCGAACTGTAATGAATATTTTTTGTAAACCTGTGCTAACAATAGTTTTCATTCGTTTAAGACTATGGATTGAATTTGATCTATTTTAGAAGTGTGTTTTGTATCTTATGGAGTTAGTTTGTTTCTGCCTTTTTTCACTTTGCAAAAGGTATTTTTTGTGAATTAAAAACATTTATTTTTTCTTTTATTCATATGTTTGTGTGTGTGTATGTATTTGTAATTTTCACTCAAGAAATTATGAAAAACTCAAAAGAAATTGTAACTTTGAAATACATCATCATAAAATCTTAGAGTTGAAATGGGTTTTGGGGAGTATGTTGTCCAAATTACTTATTTTATAAATGAGGCTATTGAGACATGCAGTAAGAGATAGGATGCATTCATAAAATCAGTAGACAAGCGGGAACACAATGACAGCTTCTCATTTCCAGCCAAGCACTATTTTTTGTAAAAACATAATTTTTGACCATTTTAATAGCCATTCACACCCTATAGAGATAATTGAAAAGATAGATTTTTTTCCCCAGCTTTTTTTTTTTTTTTTTTTTCTTGTTTTCTGGTTACTTTGATATACAAGGCATTTTCCCTTTCTCGGTAGAGTTCATAATCAGCTCTTTAGTTTGTCTCCTCTTTCACTTTGACTTATGTTATTTTGGATAAAGTCAAATTAGGTAGATTGAATGAGAACACTGAACTTGTTTGAAAAAGTGAGTTGTTGAATCAACAAAGTAACTTAATTCCCTCTATTAGAGTCTGTTCTCTTCTCTGGATGCTGTCAAGTTAACTTGAATATATACTTTTATTTGCTTTTCAGATATCCTACCAGCTCTTTATTTTCTACTATGTGATCGAATGTAAAGAAAAATAAAAGCAAACAATTCTAATTTTATTCATTTATGAAACATGGCCAATGAAAGCTGAATATTTGGGTTGGAATAAAGCATCCTTTCCCAATACAATGAAATAGATTTTGTCTTCTGTATATAAACTACATTTAAAAAATTAACTTTCAATAGTCAAGGACTTGATATCGCCTTTGATAATAGCAAATTAAATAATTTGGAAAAAACTTCTAGCTGAAGTAAATTTTAAATAGCTGGAATGTACTAATTAAAAACATAAAATAACTAATTTAAGCAATACTAAATAAAATAAGTAATAACAGTAAATAAAAATATGGTAATTGCCAGATTCAGGCCCAGAGAATGATATCAGTCCAGAGACTTAGCCTCTTTTAGGGACTGATTTTGCTATGGTGACATTGGGGCTTTGAAGTCAGATGATAGGCTAGCCTCTTGAGGTTAAGGCACCCCAGGACAGACTGGAGGCTCTTAAGTGTGGTGGCATGGTAAATTACATCTTAGTTTTGATTGGACTCTAGTAGCAAGAGTGAGACAGAAGTAAACTAGGCCTTGAACAAACTTCAAACCAGCTTCAAAACTTTTGGATGGTCAGAAAAATTTCAATCCTGAATTTGGATTAAGATGATCTGGAAATGATTGTGACTTAGCTACCTTGTAAAACAATAGAACATCATTTCTGGAGGATTATAATATTATCTTTGTTCTCAAATTACTTATAAAAATTATTTTTCGAACACAATATCCAGAATATATAAAAGATAACCAGAACATGAGTAGACAAGACCTCATGATTAAGAATCAGCAGAAATTACAGACAGTATGACGAGATCTGCCATGACTCCAGATACTAGAATTATCAGACATAGACTGTGAGATAACTATATTCACCATGTTCAAGGACATAAATGGCAAGCTTGAAGTCTATGGCAGAGATTAAATATTAAAAGTGACCTAACAAATTTGAAATTAAACAAAATAGAAATTCAAGAACTGAAAAATACAACAAATAAAATATAGAATTCAATGGGTTGGTTTAACAGCTGAAGAAAGAATTAATCAACTAGAAAACATGCCAGAAAAAAAATTCCATGATGAAAAACACAGAGACTGTAGGAGCATAGAGCATAAAGGGGAAAGATACAAAATAGTTAGCTGGAATCTCAAAGGAGAGGAAAGAAAAGATGGGAAAGAAGGAATATTAGAAGAGATTATGAATAAGAATTTCCAAGAACTGATGAAAGACATCTACCCAGTAAACCCCTAGAAGTGTAAAAATAAATAATTCACATTCAAGGTATCACAATAAGAAAATAGAATATCAAATATCTTGCAAGCAGCCAATAAAAAAAGCATGTGACGTTTAAAGAAACAAGACTTAGATTAGCAGCTGACTTCTCAAAAGAAACATCGGACACCAGTGAGAGTGCAGCTTCAATGTGTTGAAAGAAAATAAATCCCAAACATGAATTTTATGTTCAGTTAAAATATACTTTAGGAATAAAGTTGAAATAAATATATTTTTACATAAATCTATACTGAAAGATTTTGTCACCAGTAGATTTATACTAAAGAGTGTTTTTCAGGCAGAGAAAAAATTTCCTAAACAGGTTATTGGAGATCCAGGAAGAAATGAGGAATAATATTTTACCTTCTTATTTGGTTCGTTATTCACATATTCTAATTCATAAACTTAGTCTAAATATTAACTACTTTATTTTGATGCATAGAATATACCTTGTTTATAGAGAGCATAGAATATTTTCTATCTAAAACCAATTAGAAAATTTCAACAAAAAGTGTAAAGTGTTTTCTTTATAATTCAACATCAATTTGTACTGCTTATAAAACAACATAGATAACGTCAAATTCTTATTAGTAGTTGTATAACAGGGAGGTTTCAGCAATCAATTTTTACTTTGTCAGAATATCACATCTTCTTGCTTTAAAATTTCTTGAAAAGTGTCTGAATGACCAAAATATAAAGTTTAATAATTTTATGAAATTTATACTCCTTAGTTTGCATCTTCAAAGGGTAAGATAAACTGCATCTGTATATTTAAAGTGATAATAGACATAAATATTATTGAGGGGATAGAAAGCATTTTTCATTTTTGAGTAGCCTAGGGATGGAATTTTTAAGCTAGCCTAAATTTATAGCAATCCAAACAATTAAAAAATCAGGTAATTTAGGAGACTCAATTTTTATGTGAATTAAAAATATCAAAACAAATTATTTAACCTGACTGTTATTCATTGAATAGACTCAACAAAGTATTGGCATGCCATGTTTTCTTTTTCTTAATCACATGTCTTTTTTTCCCCATGGATATAGCCTTCAAGTGACTACCTCTGAATGAATTGATCGAAAATATGAATACTCAAAATGAAAATTAATCAATTTGGCTCATTAGGTCAAACAACACATAAAGGCAAAAAGATAATATCTAGAAGCTCTTATTGGTTATTTTGTTGATGGTTTTATATATATAAACGTATGTTTTATGTGTATGCAATATTTGAGACATACTAAAATTATTTGTTGTTTATTTAAAATTCAATCTTAACTAAGAAGCCTATATTTTATCTGGTAATCTTATTCTTCAGTCTTACGAAATCCATGGAACTGATTTGATAAAGCCTACCCTTAAGTATCAGCAGCCTCTAGACAACTGCACCAAATTTGACTGAAGTAAAATTGCATTTGCCTAAAACTTTTTGAATTTCTGCAGAGGCATCAGAACATTTCAGATGGATCTACGGACTCTGATTTCATTTGTCTAAGTAGATAAATCTTTGGTATTGAACTTGTCTCCATCAGCATGACTGTACTTCTCCTTGATTTAATTTACAGTCGCCCTCCCACTCCTAAGGAAAACAAATGTTTAAACAGAATAAATATGAAGGTAATCCAGGTCATTTTATTTTAATAAGATCTTCCAGATCAAACTTTGGCAAAAATATGACCCTAAACTGACCGTTTCCTCTCTTCCCTAATTCATAAATTTGACTTGACTTCTAGAGACATTGAAGAATTAGAGAAGGAAATGATCTTTTATAAGAGAACATAGTGGCAGCGTTATTTTATTTGATGCATCTGTCCCTTACTGATACTACAATTTTTTGTTATTGTTTTTGTTTTTATTCTCATAAAATAGCTTAATATATTCTTATAAAGAGACTCACTAAAAAGGATAAAAAAGTATAGGCCATGTCTATATCGATAGAATGACACAACCCAATTAATTGGCCAGTACCAGTTGCCTCAAATTAGTACTATAAAAACACCTGAAGAATCTGTACTATTGGAATTTTTTGGTTTAATTAAACTCAACACTGAATTAGAAACCAAAGCTTGCAGCTTTAATTTATAGGTTCCCACAGTACGTAGCTGAGACTAGTGTTGAAATTGGCAGACACTCAGCCATTGATGATTAAGCAGTTAGTAACTATGGGGGATCAGAATTGGCCACCTCAAAATATGTCTCTGCCTGAAAGACACTTTGACTCCCACCCCCACTAACTGACCAAAAGAGTTTGGGATGGGAGGCCTGCCCACCGGACAGGCCATCACCATAGACATCTCCGGGTATCTGGGAGGGGCCTTGCTAAACCCATTCTTAGTTCTGGTTACCCTTTGTAAGAGAAACTTACATTTATAAAGGAAATCTCCATTTGCAAATGTATCTTCTTCCCTGTACCAGGGAGGAGAGGGGGAATGGCCTTACCTAGAAACTTATCAGAACAGAAGGTGAGGACTTAAATCTGTATGATAAACATACCCATTGTTAACTGTGCTGTTTAGGCAATACACTATCTGACTCCCACTAGGTTCCTATAGATAACATCTCCCTGGAGCCTGGGTCACCATGGTAATGGGTATTTGAGATATTTTTTTCAGGAATTGGAACCCCTTGTCTACTTCAGGCCACTTGAGACCACCAACCCATCAACTGGGCCCATGCAGACATATGTCCAATAAGCGATCTTTTGACGTCAAGAGGTTAAGATTCCACCCTCAGGGCATGCTAATGGCACCAATCTGTGAACATGCGTCCTATGAAGAGGCATGAAGCCTGACTATGCTTGTGCAGATCACCAATTACCTCATCTCTCCTCACCTCCAATCATTTCAGACCACCTTGCCCCCTACCCCATAAATATCTCTGAGTCCATACTTTTGGGGAAGCAATTTGAGATTCATTCTCCTGTTTCCTCACTTGGCTGCCTTGTGATTAATAAACCCTCTCTCTCTGCTGCAATCTCATTGTCTGTCTCTGTGTTTGGCTTTCTGGGCGGTGGGCAAAACCAGACCTGGTGTGGTAACAGTGTCAAAATAGTTAGGATTTAGGCAAATTTTCTTAGGGCAAAACCAGACCTGGTGTGGTAACAGTGTCAAAATAGTTAGCATTTAGGCAAATTTTCTTAGGGATCCATTATAAAGGCTGAAGAAGATGAAAAAGAGTGATAACAATGCCTATTTTGGTGTTGGATACTAACACCACTATATTGACTGTTAATACCGCTAGGGGTTTAAACAGTACTGTCTAAGCGCTTATATTAAATATATTTTCCTCATCTTCATAAAAGCAGTAAAAAGTTAGAGATTATTACTTGCCATTTTACAAATGAGGAAGTGAGACTCTACAAGGCTAAACAGCCAAATTCATAACTGTGTGATTATCTATCCTAAGTCACCTTCTGACTAAAAATACCAAGGAATTATTCATGTTAATGTAAGTAAACTGGATAAAGTCACTATTTGTACTGGTGCCCCTGGCTTCTATTGATGTCTTCCTTGTACGTTTTTCAATATTAGATTTATAATCCTCTACACGGTTATGTAGCATTTAGGAAAATATGCATTCAAGTAAATAAAGTAACACAACTAATGGCTAATAAGTGTTCCCAAACAAAGGCCCTGAATAAAGATTATTCCTAATTTGCATATGAATTGGTTGCATGCAAATGAGTGTTCCTAAGGCACTTGATTATTTGTCCTTTAAAGTAGATTAACCACCCCTTCATGTTTCTCTTACATTGCCTAGTTCACATTGTCTTCTTTGATGATACAACGGAAACATCTAGAGAACACTGCAGCAGCATCCCAGGGCTCTAGAGCTGCTGCTCGTGGTGGGATCTTGAGCATTCCAGTGAATCTCTTCCCCTCTTGAGACTTTTGTTATCTCACCTGAGATGTGAAATAATTGTCTTATAATGTTTCTAAATGTTTTTTAAAACCATGGTGACTTTCATTTAAATGCAATTTTAGGAAAAAATTCAACATATAAAACAGATTAAAGACAGAATTGCTTTGGAGGAAGTGTGGATGGGGAAGGCTTGAGCTTAAGGAAGACTTTATTCATGACTATTTCAATAGGGGTCAAGACTATTGAAATAGGGAAGAGAGATTGAACTCAACTCTCCTGGGAAAAAAAGACAGGAAAGCTTTTAAGCACTGGGGCAAGCCAGTGTCCTCCAGTGGTACTGGAGGACTTTGGCCATCAGAGGGGAGGATGGTCAATGTGATTAGGCCATCTGTGTTTGTCAATTCGAGCTTGTTGCAGTTTATGCATATTAGGCTCCTACCCTCCCACAAAGACTGGGAGAAAGGGCCCCTGTCTATATGTTATATTTCAAAGGGATGGCTCCCTGTTCTCCAGTAAAACATTCCCAGGTTGCAGAAGATTTACATCTCAAAGGGAGAAAGAAAGAATTTACAATTGCAAGTTTTCTAAGAAAAAGCTCTAAGAAATGGGAGGTCAGGGGCCTATAGTCAGGAAGAAAGCTGTCTAAAGTTTAGTCGAAGTTGAGGGGAACCTTAAGGCCATTTTGGTCAACACATATACACCCCCCCATAGTATAGTTGGCAAACCTCCAGCTTGACATTCTCTAAGACTTCTTCCACTACCAATAGCCTATGAGCCTGTGAATCCTCATCCGCATTATCATAAATGCTAAGTTAATGAGTCAAAATTAATGAGTTTATACACCACCTGTACTTAGACTGCCTATAATTCCACTTATAGTCACAATGATTGATCTTTTATGCATTACATAAAACTTAAGAGTACCCTTATTTGAATAAGTTTGTAATTGATTATTCCTTTAATTAAATTGTCTAGATAATATAAATAAAATATTATTAATTGTTTATTGCTCATATGACCTCCTCATATTTCTATCATACCCACCCTGTGATACCTGGATGACTTCGGATTACTTCAGTGTTTCAGAAAAATTTAAATTCTAAGCAGTATGAAATTCCAAATCTATGGTTCCCACGTCAATTATAATTTAGTCTCTTGGCATATCTGGTTGTAGTATTTTCTATTACTGTATAGACTCTTATATTTATGCCTTAATATATATTTGCCTTATAGCCCAGTTATGATTCCTATGAGGACCATAACTTTACATTCCGTGATGCTTGTTTTAAAATTCTCAGCCATAAAATTGCGTTAATATATTTTCTGCTGCTGTTTCCTCCCTTTGTTTTAAAGAATATGTAATGGTTATGTGTTCATCTTTTCCTCCTGCATACCAAAATGTATTCCAGAATGTGGTTCAGGGTTATATTTGAAATTTTCACCTTCATAAGTAAATACATGTGATTAATCCTGAGCGACATGAGGGCCAACCTGCAAGAATAATTTTACATAGGTCACACATAGGGCAACACTTTCATTCACTCAGAAAATCTGTTGTCAAAGCAAATATTTAGAGAGTTGGTGAAAAAAAAGAAAAAAGTCCCTCCCCTTGAAGCACTGCTGTATAGGTGAAGTATTGTAAATGATCAAAACCAACGCAAGCAAGAGGTAAGAAAAACATCATTATTTGGGGAGGTATGATTTAAGCTATGCTTCTCAAACTTTAATGTGCCCATGTATCCTTTTGAGATCTTGTTAAAATGCAGCTTATGATTCAATAGCTCTGGGTGAGACCAGAGACTCTGCATTTATAACAAGTCTGGGCAAATACTCTCAAATTTACCATAGCTCTCAATACTCAGGTGTATTACAACTGGCTAGCTATACTCATTTATTTCTCTACGTGGCCTTGGCCATTGGAGTTTGTCATCACAGCTAAGATTTTCTGGTAATTAATCTACATTCTACCTCCGTGTCAGTTGCCAGTCTGATCTGCCTACACTTTCTCTGATCAATGTGGCGCTCTCTCTCTCTCGCTCTGTCATATCTTTACTTTTTCTGTCATTCATGAACAGTCACTCCAGACACTACTGCCTTCAAAGATACTTCTAACTCCCACCTTTCTACTCTATTTTCAGGGGATCATATCTGTCTTACAAAGTATCTCCAGTGCCTGGCCCTGGGAGCACGAAGCAAGATCACCTTCACATTCCCCTCAGCTTGACTCAACTTTAGACAGGCTTCTTCCTGGTTATAGCCCCTGACCTCCATTTTCTTAGAAAACTTGCTGTTGTAAATTCTTTCTCTACCCCTTTGGGATGTAAATATTCTACAAGCCAGGAACACCTTTCACAAGAACCTGGGATCCATCCCTTTGAAATGCAATCATTAAAAAATATAGGGCTCTTTTCTCCTAGTCTCCGTGGGAGGGTGGGAGCCTAACTTACATAAGCACCAATTAGCAAACACAGATGATCTCTACAATTAAAATGACCCACCACAGACCTCTTGGAATATTTTGCAGTCTTGCTTATCCTACTCCTGATTTCATCTTGGCCCTCTGCTCCTCATGTGGTTGGTGAAAGGAGGGGAATCCAGGGACAGAGTTGGCTGAGGAAGCACAGAGGCAGAAGTGGAGGCGGGAACTAAGAGTATAGTTTTAATATGTTGAATGATAAATTTTACCAATAAACAAAATCTGTGAATACAGAGAAATATTTCTTTCAATGGAACTGAAAATCTCAATGTTGACTTAATTGATACCTGATTTATTCTACATTTAATATTATTAGAAAATATGATGGACAATTTTACCTACACAATCTCATGGAACACTTGAAACTTCCCTGAATTATTCTCATTTATAGATGAAAAGGAAATACTCTGAGAAATAGTGATCTAACATCTTCAATATTCCAATCCAAGATTCTGTTTCTCTCTAGGGTGTGGATTAAAGAAATCAATTTCATCTTAAATACTGATGTATGTCAATAATGATGACAATGCTAATACTAGCTATAATTTTGGAGTGTCTATTGTGTTATATGCTAGACCTGTGCTATCCAGTACAGTAACCGCAAACTGCATGTGAATTTTGAATACTTGAAATGTGGCTACCTCAAATTGAAATGTGTTCGAAGTAAAAAATGCACACTAGATTTTGAAGATGCAATACCAAAAATAAAGTAAAATACTTTAGTAATAATTTTAATATTGATTACATATTGAACTTATATTGAGATGTAATAGATTAAATAAAATATAAAAATTAATTTACCTTTCTCTTTTTACTTTTTATGTGGCTACTACAAAATTAAATATTATATATATTAGCTCATGCGTTTTAATCAGTGAGTGCAATACTAGACAATTTAATCTTTCAGATTGTAACATTCTGTATTGATATGACATTATAATGTGAGCTATATATAATTTAAAAAATTCATTTTATTTATGGCAGAAAGTTTTAATTTATTATTGTTTTAAAAATCTATTATGCATTTCAAGTCTATACTAGTGGATTAAATATATTATCCTAGTGGATTATAATGGTGGATTAAAACAATTTTGCTTTCGTCTCTGCCCCTTAAAACTACACACACACAGACACACAGCAGGACACACAAAGAATATATGTAATTGTTCAAAAGACAGATTATAGGAGTATAGAACTCTAGAAAGAAATGACAGAGTAAATTTAAAGCAACGTGTAGATGAAAATCACATTAGAACAATGAAAAAACTGAACGACCGTGACTGAAAGCAGTCAGGGACATGGAGGCAGATAGAGGAGATCATATGAATAAAGCGAGAAAGGCCGAAGATACCCTCACAATCTCTTTAGAGAGAAGATATGAAATAAAAGCATAAAATAAATACATACGATGACTGATGTTCCTAAAGAAGAAAACGGAATAAGTAAAAAGATTGATCAAGTAAAAATAGATAGTATTGATATTTGCAATGACAATAATAAAGATTGACTTATTGAAATAAATATTCGATATCACAAATTAAATGGGTTTTCTATGTGTAAGAAATACTCTGATGGGATTACTGAACTGCAAATATAAAACAGAACCTATGAAAACTAATGTGAGTAACAGAGATTTTTCAAACATGCAAAACTACGGAATAGATTGCCCAAGATCTCATTTTTGGGTGAGGGCAATGGAGGACAAGATGATGAAATCCAGCCACATAAAGGAAAAATTAGAGAATTGAGGGATGAAATAATCATGCTACTAGGACTGGAAATAGGCATGAATTCATTTAAATATGGGATAAAGAGAAAAATAACTGAAAATTACAGATACAGAATAGAGTTCTGTATTATAATATATTATAATATATTATTATAATTATAATCTATATTATAATAAATGTATAAATAAGAATATAGAGGAAGACCAAGTTTGGGAGGAATTTTCTCATCTTTCTGAGCAGAAAATCAACAGTTAATGGTCTAAAGTTGAACCTGTGGTTAGAATAAGGATTCTTATATCTTAGCATTTAATATAATCTTTCTTAATGTTAGAATTATATTTTAGATGGTAGTAAAGCTATATTTCCCTGATTCTCAGCTCCTTCTTCAATTTCCTGTGAATTTATTTTTATTCTAAGTTAAAATAAAGTAAAATAAGTTAATTTTATTATAAAATTCCATTTTGTGAATATATTTATCATCTTTCTAGGTATCCATCCCATTAGTGTACCAAGGTGAAGTGGCATTGGAGGGGTCCACTCTGACGGGAGGAGCATTTTATCACTGATATTGTTTAGAATTACTGGCACAGGGTGATAATAAAAAGCAGACTAACTTTTAGTTGATTATATTAATGTTTCCCAATTCTCTACAATCAATGTGTGCTCCCTTACTGCCTGCATCCAGAGTGGAGCAACTCTCATAGTCCTCCCCTTCAGGCCACAGATGACCTATGGCATCATGCATCTTTCTATCTCTGTTAATGCTCAGAAACATGTTATCACACATTAATAATTTTTTTTCCTGGGTGGTGCAATTCGGAGATTAATTTTTAATTTCTTTGCTGTGCTTCTATGTATAGCTTAGTCTTTCATAATGATTTACATCATATTTCAAATAAAATAAAACCATAATTCTTTAATAAAGGAAAGTAAATACCATATTTTCAAGTGCCACAAATAGGAATTGATGGCATATTTTCTTCAAAGGGTGTTCAATTAAAATAAGCGGTCTATTACAGTATGCTGCTATGTGACCTCAGTTTATTAAAACAAAAAGACACATGTTGGAAATAGAACAAATTTATTCTTCCCCATATATTTTGATTGTGCACACATCCATTCAATATTTTAAAAGTGTGCTCATAAAAGTTACATTTGTTTCTATCTGACCTCTAAAGTGGACTGTATATATCACACAGCATGTAAAAGGCTATCCACTAAGATCTGAGCAGAAAATATGTTTCTATTTATATTCTGTCATTTCTGAATTTCTCCTTTGGGGTTTATTTTGAAATGTGAACTCCATATTAATACAGAAATATATGTGTGTATATGTGTATACACATACAATTATAACCAATTATGTGTACATACGTGTGTGCTCATGCACGTATGCAGGCATCTATGAATCTAAACAGACTTTGGAGTGCTAACAACTTTTTAGTAATGGAGTGCATCATCAGAAACATTTTGAAGACTAGAATTTGTGTTATAAATTATATCATCATTATATTAAGACAAATATAATCTTTGCCGTCAGTAAATCTCTATGTTTTAAACTCTATTATTGGCCAGATTTCCTCTTTACGTTTAGGTCCTATATTTGTGATATTTCAAAGTCATGTCTGATGTTATCTCAGTAAATTATTTATTCAGAAAAAAGAGATTCCTTCATATTCAGGTTGGAAACTAGTATACCTAAATTTGCTACTCTCAAGCCTAGGCATCTTGTCTGTCTGATAATTCCTGTGATATACACAATTACCTGAAAATGCCATTCCTACATTCTACCATGCAAATGCAGATTATATTTTCAATATTTGTCCTCATGCTCTCCAAAGTATAAAGAAAATGGGATTTCTCATGTCCCGGATCTAAAAGGTCATAATGTTTAATTTGTCTTGTTTCAGATTTAATCTCTATCTTCTCAGTTTGGATCTTGCACGGGTCTCTTCTTGAACTTTATTGCCACTACCTTCTCTGGTGTCCTGGTTTGGATACCCACAAATTCTCTTGTCCCTATCCCAGTCAGGTTTTGCCACCTTTCCTGCTTTTAAGTCATACTAGATTAGGTCCTACTAGATTGTTATGCCTTAGAATATGATATACTTATCTTCTCTCAAATTTCAATCTCTGTGATTTGAGAGCATAGCTTTACTGGGATACAATCATAATTATCCTAATAATTATTATTATTATAATAAATATAGTAATACTTTGCCACTCTCAGTAATAATTCTCTCATAAAGACTCTAAAATATTCCTTTATAGATATCCTGGTATATAATTCTACTATGGATATTTGAACTTGAACAGAAACTTATCAAATAGAATTACTTTTTAAAAAAGAAGTAAAAACCCAGTAAGAACCTCTTTCCTTTGAAGATAGTTCAAAGTCCTGATAAAGGTGAGATGTGATGATTCTAATTGCTGGATGTGATTCTGCTGCTTCACATGCTGGCTACTAGAGGCCTTTGAAGTCTTCTCCAATCTAAGAAACAAAAATACCTACAAAATTTTCATTAATTGAATTAGGAAACAGAGATTTACATTTATTTTTATAAAAAGAGTTCTCATCTCAGAGAAGGTAAGACACCTTTATCTCCTGCAGGGAACGAGTCAACCTACACGTGAATGAATATATGCTTTTGTAACTTTCTCTTAACAGTAATTCTTTTCCAAACTGTTTTATCTGAAAACATATCTCAAAATGGATAAATAAGGAACTTATTAAGCTTATATTAGTTCTAAATTAAGAAAATTCTAAATTTTCATAATTTGTGAAAAGTCTATAATATCTGTAGTATCACTTATAGAATTTTACAAAAGGTAATAAGTTTTAAAAAATGCCTATAACAAAGTCTTTTGTCAAATTAAATGCCATAATCTGGACACAAAAAGTCCAGTTCAATTGAAAGAATGATTTTAGAGAGTTATAACAACAAACCAGATATTTGATAGATTTCTGCTTTTTGACATAGCTCATTGGTCAAATAAACCAGTTCTTAGACTAATTATGATGTGAGTGTCATAAACGATAAAGCATGACACTATTTTGTGGCCTGAAGTTGAATATGAACTGTGCATAGCCTTGACTCAACACTATCAATTTGACAGTATAGTGGGTTAGAGCTTAGGCTTGAGTTAGAGAAACCTGAGTTTAAAATATGACTTGTGGTACTATGTGACCTTACATAACTTACTCATTTTTTTCCTAGGATCTTCCTAAAAGGGTTGTTATCAGGATTACTTTATCTAGTAGACTGAATTATTTTTTACGATTTTACAGTGCTCTCCCTGTGCCCATTGTCTTCTGACCGTACATTGCTACTCACTGATGGTGGCTTTGGACAGTGGGCACTAGTGACAGTGTCCATTCTGGGCAAAGGCCATAAAGGACATGATGCTTTGCTGCTCACTCTCTTGCATTCCCGCAATTCGCCTTAAGAAAGACATGGTCCAGGTCTCTTTTGGTCCAAGTAGAATGACAGTCATATAGAACAGACCTAAACCCAATCTTCAGCCTTGAGCCTAGAACATAAATTACAGCTTTTCCCGGCTGAGTGGCTGCCAACTCACGAGTCTGTAAGTCAGAGTTGAATGCTGCTTGTTGTAAGTCAGTGGGTTTTGGTGCTGTTCATTATATAATGTTATTGCAGTAATAGCTGACCAATACACTTTAAAATCCATGTTCATTAGTTAACATAGTCCCTGGTACATGCTAGGAGCTCAATAAATGCCAAGTATTTTAATTAGTATTCTCTTTTGCCTGGTTCATAATAATAAATGAAACTTAAAATCAGGAAATGACCAGTTCTTTTATTGGCTTACTGATGAATATGACTTCCAGAATATTTTAACAACCTTATTTCTATTCCATGTAGCTGATAAATTAAAATACAAATATAGTTGTTGCTTTAAGGCAGGTTTGAGTCCACTTACTGTCTGTGTAACTATGTGTAACTATTCTGTCATGCAACTAATATTTATAAGTGATTTATGATGTTTCTTTGGCTTTTGGACTTTTAGCTTCCTTTTATATAGAAGGAGGATAAAGATAACCACTTTTCAGAGTTGTAAGAAGATTAATCGTAAAGTAAATGAAGGACTTAGCACAGGATTTGGCACATAAAAAGTGCTGAGCTTATGGGACTGGCTATTCTTTTTAGGCAACCTATTATTTGTGTGTGTGTGTGTGTGTGTGAGCTATTTGATATGGTTGCTAAAAGATATGCCATTTTTCATCCACCCTCAAGGTAAAATCATCTCTCATTTTTCTGGTGTCAGATTTAATTTGCAACAGGTTCTCAGAGACATACTTCGACAACCTTTTATTTTCTTGAAAACAGAATAAGACAATTTTATTTTCATAAAGAAAGAAATATTTGAAATTCAATCAATCCCAGAAGCATGAATTTTGGCATCAGAAGACCAGGGCTTCAATTTCTGATCTTTGTAGCATCTTGGTTTTGGTCCATTACTGAATGGCTGCAGGCGGGGCTTCTCAAATGAATCTCCATATGACAAGTCTTGTATTCATTCCTGCATAGTGTGAAACTAGACTTTATTGGTTCAGTCACAGAAAATGAATCTCCAGGGACAGAATCACCCTAGTTTAATTCACATGAGATGTGTTGTGGCAGAGGTTAGATATATGCTTAGCAATATTATCTACTCTCCCTGGGCACAGAGGAAGACTATATACCCACTCCCTTTTAATTAGGTTGGGCCCATGTGGTTGGTTTCAGATCAGTATTATCCGGCAATAGGTGATACATGTTATCCCCAGGACTGGCTCATAAAACTTCACATGCAACCTTCCCTACTGTATCCCAATATATTGTCTGGGCAAATGGAGAGGATCCAGAGGATGACTCTAGAGAGGCCCTTGGATCTGGCAGAGCCACAAAGTGACTGGAGAAGGGGTCCTTCCATCACTGAATAGAGAGAAGTCACCCAGGAGAGCTGCCCAATTCTCAATAACTCTGAAATGAGCAAGAGATAAATCTTTGTTGTTTTAGGCCACTGAGATTTTGCACTGTCATATAGAGCTGGTGGTGTTAGTTACCCTGGCTAATTCTCTGATATAGTGGTCAGGAGGTACATTTATCTCTAATGGGTGAATCTTTCTGTCTACTGGGTAACATGCTTTTATTTCCTATTCAAAAAATGTCCATCCCATGTATGAGATAGTTCCTAAAACATGAATAGGAGGGTTTAGATGAGGAAGAACTCAGAACCAGAGAGGCAGTAATATTGGGGAAAGGTATCTTACCTAAGTACCTAGAGAAAATAATGACATATCTCTATTGCATAGAAAGAGCTACTTCACAGTTGACTCTCTTTGTCTGGTAAATCAGATTTTTTGGACACACTCAATGCATGCTAATGACATTTGCCTTTTTAGCCGTAGCGTTGTTAGTTTGTTTTGCTTTTTTTGCTTGTGACCTTTTTTTAGTGTAAAATTAATAAAGTGTTCTGCATCAAGGCCAGAAAATCCAAGTGCATTTTGTTACATACTAGGAACATGAAGGTATGCGGTTGCTCACATTCTTTAGAAACTCAGCAATGTCAAAGACCTCATTATTCACAATAATCTTATCCATTCCCTCATATTCGCTACTTCGTGGTCTCAACATAGCTACTGTAGCTCTAGGCATCACAGTAAATTCAAATAGAAATTTCAAAGAGAAAACAGCATAAAAAGAAGATAGATCCAGAAGATGTTTGCTTTAATCTCATTGGCCAGAAATGAGTCCCCTGGCTACCTTTAACTACAGAAAACCTGGAAAAATAAGTTTTGTTTTTATTATTAATTTTTAGGTATTCCAATTTCTATAGTATGGAGAGATGAGGGAGAAAGGGGATGGAATAGTTACTCAGTGACTCAGCCTATAATATCTACCAAAGTGTGCTAGAATTACTCTTTCTATGGGCCTAAAGGACATTCTGCCTGTTCTATCATACATTGATTTAGACAAACCAACTCCTACTTAAGACAGTGCCTTTACCCAATAAAAAACAACTTACAGTTATTTGGACTAAGACGTGTAAACTTTGACAATTGAAGAGAGGTTGCCACATGCAGAGTGAGATATAGCCAAGAACTACTGAACAAGAGAAGAGGAAAGACTACTTCAGGGAATTTCTATGGGCAGAGGCGAGGAGGAAGAGCTAATTTGGGATTCAGGTAGCTTTAAGGAGATTATCAAGATGAAGGGCTGGATTAGATATATAAAACCCAGACAACTGGAAGACACATTCCAAAGTTTACAGGCCAATTTCCAGCACTTCCATATGCATTACTTTCATTGAAGCAGTGTGATGTAAAAGATGAAGAGCAAATATGAGACCAGCTAGAACATATTGATCACATAAAAATAATGCTTGTATATTTGTTTCATTCCTCTCTCCCTTGCTCTTCCCAGAAGAGGAAAAGATCATTGCAACGTCTACCACATGGGCATGATGAAAGCAATGGGCTTTGGAGATAGAGAGACATGAGTTCAAATACTAGCTCCTCAACAAATAAGTTGAATGACTTGTTCCATTACCTAATCTCTCCAAACTATAAAATGCAAATGGGAATGCTTTTTTGTATCATTGTTATGTATATGAAATATAAAAATTATTTTAAAGAAGTTAATTCAGTTGTGGTTCATATTAGAGATTCAGTAAGTAGTAGCCATGATAAGAGTGCTGATTGGGGCAGAATGTAAAAATTATATCACATTTCAATTGGAGCTTTCTTTTTAATTTCCCCCAAAGGATGGCTCTATGAGTCTAGGTCTAGCTTGTTTATTTGTACAGCATTCCAGGTCCTAGGACAATTGCTCATGATTCACAGTATCCTCAAAGTCTCTAGCAATAGCCTCACATCCCTTCCCATGACAAATATTCAGGAAAGAACTGGGACAACAACTTGCATCCAAGTTTCAAGCATATAGTCTACACAGAAATATGTCAAGCTCTATTTTTAAAAGTTTACCTGTCCTTGAATAAATGTGCTTCATGTATTTTTTAAACTTTATGCTCATCTTTTTATTATCAGTATTTTTCTGGTGTCCATAATAATATTTTATGAAATGGATTATTAAAAATCTCTGTGAAATTTGCCTGGAGGCAAGCTCGCAATTCAAGAATAATTAAAGTGACAGTTTAAGAGCAAATTATGCAAGGCAGAGATGTACAGTGGGCTTATTGTCACTCTCATCTCTATACTCTGAAAAAAGAAAGTGATTTAGCTTAATTTTTCATCAAGTGGTGTCTTCCCAGGAGGCATTGTGGAAGAGTGGAGTATGAAAGTGTATATCAGCTTTCACAAAATGATGACATAAATAGCATACGGTATTCATATTTGTCTGTGTGTGCAAAAAAGAATGGGCAAAGCTCCTTTTTACTTCTTTGACAAAATTTGAAAAAATCACGTTGCTTGTGTTAACTGCCAAACTGTGTTTATTAAATTTCCTTTCCTTTTTAGTAAAAGCATTTTTAAATTTATCTCCTGAAGATTATAAACTTTAATCCTGTTTACAATTTGATGACTAGACTGATAAAGCTTTCTTTAAAAACTAGCCCTGTAGTCACACCCCCAGATATTTCTGCTTTTCTGAAATGTTATTCTATTTGAGTTACATATTCAGGAAAAGGATCTGATGTTTTAAAATTTCACTATGGAAATTTAAAAAAGAAACCATTGCTTTTTTCTGGAAAACATTGTGAAAATGTTTTATTTTGATCAAAATGTCATGTCCATATTTATTTTGAATCTAAACACTCCATCTGACTTATTTCACTTTGCATTATACCCTCAATGTCCATCCATGTTGTCACAAATGGCTGGATTTCGTCGTTTCTTATGGCTGAGTAGTATTCCATTGTGTATATATACCACAGCTTCTTTATCCATTCGTCCCTTGATGGGCACTTAGGTTGCTTCCAAGTCTTGGCTATCGTGAATAAGGCTGCAATGAACACAGGGGTGCTTGTACCTCTGCAAATACCGTACGATTTCCTTCATTAAGTAGTAGATAATAACAACAATAAACAAACACATAGGGACAGAGATTGGATTGGTGGTTACCAGAGGGGAAGGGGGGAGGGAGGAGGGTGAAAGGGATATTTCGGTACATGTGTGTGGTGATGGGTTGTAATTAGTATTTTGGTGGTGAACATAATGTAGTCCATGCAGAAATAGAAGTACAATGATGTACACCTGAAATTTTTACAATGTTATAAACCAATCTTACTGCAATAAACAAAAAATTAAAAAAAAAAAAAAAAACACTCCAATATGATCGTCTTCATGGTGGTCAGTCCTGATGGTGGACAGATCCGTTATGTAATGATTTTTTTTTTCATTCTATACTCTTCATGTATCCAGAGACTGGGCTGTAATTGTACAGTCACTCACAGGCCATGACTCTCTTCAGGAGCAGAGAAGACCTCATGCCATCACATTCTGCGTGGATTATTAAATCAACTGAGTGAGCTTGATAACAATAATAAAATCTAACCTCTATGAGTGCCTACTCTATGTCAGACATGGTAGTATTTTATTCACAATCACTCATTGAATCCCAACTATGTAAAGTTGATAAAAAATATTGTTTCCATTTTACAGATGGGGAAACGGAGGGAAATAGAGAGAAATTTCCCCATAGTTCTACAGCTAGTGACTCTGAAATTCAAACTCAGTTTTTTTCTAATGCTAGAATATTAATCATTAAGATCCATATACAGAAAGTATAAAATTTTCTGGGGAAGCAAGACCTAATTTTTTCCTCAATCTCTCTTGAAGTAACAAATTGAGATTTTTTTTAAACATTACCTCATGAGAAATTTCGGGGGGAAATATTTTCCATGTTAATGTTCTTGCTTTATCCTAGCCTCCTTTTGAAACTGGGTTTAAATACACCAACAAGTTTGACCGTTTTGAGTGTCTTGACCTATGAGACATATGAGCACAGTGTGAATATCTAAGTAATATGTACTGGGGACCTGAATAAGTTCTCCATCTCCAGTTGCCTGTCTGCACTATTAGTCATCAATATCCAGGTGAATTCATTTGGAGGGAGAGAATAGACCTAGACAATTACTTAAGAACAGGAAAATTGCTATGAAAATAGGAATAAGTTAGAAGAATATGTGGGGGCTACATATAATTAGTCAGTTTTAATAGTAAATTCAGCTGTATGTGCTTTAAACCTATAATTTTCTTGTCCTCAAAGTATCTTCATGCTTGATCTTTTCAAACAGCTCAAAGAATTAGAAAGTACAAAATTAAAAATATAGACTTTTGTGAATTCCTTGAAAATGAAAAAGTGTGCCCTCAGGAGGAGACATTAAAAATTTATCCCTATTCTAGAAAATAATTATTTTCTTGTCATCATTGAGGGTGGGGGAGTATTATATTTAGGGAGAGTATGTCACAGGGTGGGTTAGTTTCGGAAGTACTCTCTTCAAAAAATTAAAAAACAGTAAAACTTTTTCTATAGATAAAACCTATAGAGAAAATACTCAAGTCTAATCAATACTTTTCTCAGAAGAATCTAAGCAGAGAATTTTGACCATTTTACAGATGGTCATGGGCCAGAAATGCTATATTCTAACCTATTTTTTCAATTTTATAACTTGAAGCAATGTGAAATCTTGTACTTGAGTGAATTTCTTTCTTTCCTCTCTCTGAGGGAGAAGGGGCCATCTTGGTAGCATACAGAGAAGAATTAACTGTTTTCTACTCCCGTAGAGGAGACTGAAGCTTGGCTAATGGTGATGGTGGTGATGTAGACCCGATCTTACTCTGTGACTTAGATCTTATTTTCCCTGTACCACACATGAGCTAGAATAGATAGAGACTAAGTAACTTGCCAAATTCCACACAATTTTAAGTGGAGGCTTCAAACCTTTTATTCAGGTTAGGCTTCAAATTCCAAGCTTTTTTCCCACTGAACCGGGCTGACTTTCATCAGCCTGCTTTGGGAAATATTTGGCACAAAGCTACAGCTAAATAAAACACTAGCAGATTATCTACTTTAACATCTAATGTGTTATCAGGAAGTAATTTAGGCAAGTCCTCAAAATGGATTCTGTGCCTCACTTTCCATTGAGACTTAGAACGTAATTGCTCAAAGCAATTTAACACCCAGAAACATCATCAGTGTCACTATAATGCAAATGCAAGACAGCTCATTAATTTGATCACAACAAGGAACTTTTGTATTCAAGCTGAATAAATATGTGGGATTTACTTTAACTTAATCACATTTCCAGCCCCTATCCAGCTCCTCTGGATGCATACACATAGCCGTTGTACAAAAACAACTTTGCTAATCCAGAGTCCATCAATATTAGTGTGCTGAGTCTTTTTACTTTAGAGGCTAAACTGACTCTCATAAGTCAGATATTTCTGGGGAAGTATTTACTTTCCTGGGAAAATCATTAAGTCTCTTACACTCCTAATTTCCAACACATTTACACTTTCCTGCCTGTGCAATCCAAAATGATGCTACTGCCCTTGTTTACCATTTAGACATTTGAGAAGAGTCAGAAAGACAAATTGTGCATTGAGGCAATAATCTTTTATGTCTCATACAACTAGATCTCCATAACTGGTCTGAGATAATCTAGTTTGATCCTGTCAGATGACCTTGGACAATTTTCTTTCCCTTCTGGAGCTCTGGTTCACTTATTTATTAATTAAAGACATTCCCCCCACGATGTCTCTGCTTCTCCAGTTCTAATTTAATATGATTAACAAAATTTATATCCATGTGTACATGAGACTTAGACTCTGGTTTATTTTGACGAAGCCCAACAGTACTCAAAAGTTGAGGAATCATGTTTTTCCTTAAGCACAAATGATACCTGTTACTTTTTAACAAGGAAATTCGTGAGTAATAATTCAAAGATTTCTAAATAACAGTCTTAGGTAGAATAATCCTATGGGAAGATAGGATGGGCTTTTAGAAATATTTTTAAGGCAGTGCTTGCTTTATGACAATGTTGTTTTTCTTAAAGAGAGTTTTCAGAATTTATATAAACTTCAGCCCCACAAAACCCAGACCTAGTATCCACTAGTATAAATTAAAAAAAAAATGCAAATATAAAATTAAATACAAGGCTTGGAGGGAGCACATACAAGTGAAGCTTAAGCTTCATAAGTTGCATGAAAAATCTGCTTCTGCTTGTAATACCTATTTATTTGGGGTGGATTTGGAGGTTGTGACAGAGGTAATGGGAAGGGCAGTTAGCTACAGCCTCCCCATTCTATCGCTTTCACTAATTCCGCAACTGAGACACATTATTAACACAAAAAAGACAATAATAACTTAAACTTGATGTAAAATAATGTGCAGAAGATGTATAATCCTTGGGAAGAAGCTCAACTTAAGTACTTCGTGTTATTATTGTGGCTTACACAGCAGGCTATGTAGTTCTAACCATAATCCTGTGAAACATGTGGTTCCACTTAGCGTCGTCTATCTCACGAAGAGGTGAAGTAGCTTCTGTCTTAGTGGGAGAAATATCACCAAACTAAAAAGACTGCTTTGAGGTTATCTTCATTTTGGTAAAGAACAGGAAAAGATGGGATTTGCAGGAGGAAATGATACTAAGTCGAGAGCTAATGAGAGATATACTCTTACTTAAATCTTTATTGACCCAACTAATGATGCTTTGTTCACTTAGTTGTGCTACCATTGTCCTGTAAATATACGTGACCAAGTTAAATGCATATAGTAATGATGGGAGGTTAGGAGGGTGGGCAGCTTCATTTTGTAATAACACATTTTCCAGCAAAATCTGTTTCCCATAGATTTTTCTCTTACTTTGTATGCCTCTTAATGACAACTGTGTGTTGCCTTTGGGCAGATCATTTGATAAAAGACCTAAGTTCTCTAGGTGGGCTCGTGTGTACCTTTGTTTTATAAAGTTAGAGCTCATGCACAATTATAACATTTCACTCATCAGATAATCAAAGACTAAAAACATAACACTTCGCATCAGTCAGGGTGTAAATAACGAGATCTGCAAACCCTTGGTTGGCTAATGGAATGAAATTTGTTCAATTTTTTTTTAATTTGTCAGTATGTATCAAGACATTTAAAGAGTTCATACCCTTCAGCTTAGCAAATTCTTCTAGAAGTTTGCCCAAAGTAAATAGTCAGATACTGACAAATATTTTATACACAAAGATGTTTCTTAGACATTTTTATGATTATGAAAAACAATGTAAATATCCCAAGTGTCTAGCAATTTGGAATTGGTTAAATAAAATTTACTTATATATTAAAAACACTGTAGGAAAATAAAAAAAGAAATATTGGGGAAGAAGTGTCCAAGATGGTGGCACAGGAAGATCCTGAACTCCTCTCCTCCCACAGACACACCAAATCTATACCTACAGATGGAGCAATTCCTCCTGAAGAAGAACTGAGGGCTGACTGAACAGCTTCTGCATAACAAATGATAGATAGATAGAGGGACAATATAGAGCCCGGTAGGGAAGATGGAGATATGGTATCAACAGGAAACTCCCCCCCACTGCAGCAACCTGCAGGAGGGAGGGATATCACTGAGGGGCCCATCTTCAGGCTTGCCCACCCTGGAACTCAGGAAAAAAAACAGCAGTTTAAAAAGTGCCTAGAGTATATGGGAAGAAAATCCATTTACTAACCTTAGAGTGTCTGTCAGATAGGCCGGGAACTGCTGGAACTGTCTGCAGGGTTGGAGGTGCTGACAAGTACTATTTTTTGCGTTCCCCCATCACCTTGATAGCGCAGATGGGAGCATGGTTCAGATGCTCTAGCCTGCCTGCTAAGGCCACCCCAGCATGCTCTTGGTCCCTGGCCCACACCAGGTCCAGCTGTCCCACCAAGGTGGCCCTGGCATGGTGTGCCTTGGGCTACCCCACCCTAGCCCACTGCAGCTCCAGCTGTCCCACCAATGTGGCCACAGCACAACACACCCCTGGACCCTCCTGGCCCACACCCGCTACAGCTCTGGCCAGCCTTCCAAAGCTGCCAGAACGTGCAGTCTACATGCTTCTACACATGCAGGGGATGTTTCTACACAAGGCCACTCCTTCAAGACTGGGAGAGGTAGCTGTTTTGTCTCATTCATAGAAACAAACACACAAAGTCAAATCACATGAGGAGACATAGGAATATGTTCCAAACGAAAGAACAAGATAAAATCCCAGAAAAAAAACTCTAATGAAACAGAGATAAATAATTTACCTGATAAAGAGTTCAATGTAGGGGCTGGCCCCGTGGCTTAGCGGTTAAGTGTGCGTGCTCCCCTGCTGGCGGCCCAGGTTCGGATCCCAGGCACACACTGATGCACCGCTTATCTGGCCATGCTGTGGCGGTGGCCCACATACAGAAACTAGAAGGATGTGCAACTATGACATACAACTATCTACTGGGGTTTTGGGGAGAAAAAGGGGGAAAAAAAGGAGGAGGATTGGCAATAGATGTTAGCCTGTCTTCCTCAGCAAAAAGAGGAAGATTGGCACTGGCAGTGGCAGTCAGGGCTGATCTTCCTCACAAAAAAAATAAAACAACAACAACAAAGATGGAATTGATCATTCTTTAAAAAAAAAAAGGATTTCAATGTAATGGTCATAAAGATGCTCACTGAACTTGGGAGAAGAATCGAGGAACACAATGAGAACTTCAACAAAGAGTTAGAAAATATAAGAAAGAACCAGTCAGAGGAGAGAAATATAATAACTGAAATGAAAAATATACTAGAATGAATCAATCAGATTAGATGATACAGAAGAATGGATTAGCAATCTGGAAGACAAAATAGTGGAAATTACCCAATCAGAGCAGCAAAAAGAAAAAAGAATTAAAAAAAAATAAGGATAGTTTAAGGGACCTCTGGGACAACATCAAGTGTACTAACATTCACATTATAGGTGTCCCAGGAGAAGAAGAGAGAAAGAAAGGGGCAGAAAACTTATTTGAAGAAATAAGGTCTGAAAACTTCCCTAAACTGGGGAAGGAAACAGACATCTATGTCCAAGAAGTACAGAGTCCCAAACAAGATAAACCAAAAGAGATCCACACCAAGACATATTATAAATAAAATGGCAAAATTTAAATATAAAGAGAGAATCTTAAAGACAGCAAGAGAAAAACAATGTTATATACAAGAGAAATCCCGTAAGACTATCAGATTTTACAGCAAAAATTTTGCAAGCCAGAAAGAGTGGTATGATATATTTAAAGTGCCAAAATGAAAAAAACTTACAACCAAGAATAATCTAGTTGTCAAGTTTATTCAGAATTGAAGGGGATATAAAGAGTTTCCCAGACAAGCAAAAACCAAAGGAGTTCATCACCACTAAACCAGCCTTACAAGAAATGTTAAATGGTCTTCTTTAAATGGAAAAGAAAAGGCCATAACTAGAAATAAGAAAATACATGAAAGAAAAAAAATCTTACTGGTAAAGGCAAATATTTACTAAAGGCAATGGTTCAGCCACTTAAAAAGCTAGTGTAAAGGTTAAAAGACAAAATTAGTAAAATCTATAATTACAATAAGTAGTTAAGGGATATACAAAATAAAAAGATGTAAAATATGATGTCAAAAACATAAAACATTGGGAGGAAGTAAATATGTAGTGCTTTGAGAATGTATTTGAACTTGAGCAACTATCAATTTAAAATAGACTGCTATATACAGGTCAATATGTATGACCTTCATGGTAACCACAAACCAAAGATCTACAGTAGATACAAAAAAAATAAAGAGGAACTGAAACACAGCACTAAAGAAAACTATCAAACCACAAGAGAAGAATAAAGGAACAGAGAAAAACTACAAAAAAAATCCCAGAAAACAACTAACAAAATGGCAATAAGTACATACTTATCGATAACTACTTTAAATGTAAATGGACTAAATTCTCCAATCAAAAGACTTAGCATGGCTGAATGGATTAAAAAACAAGACCCACCTATATGCTGTCTACAAGAGACTCCAGATCTAAAGACACACACAGACAAAGTGAAGGGATGGAAAAAGATATTCTATGCAAATGGAAACAAAAAGAAAGGTTGAGTAGCAATACTCACATCAGACAAAATAGACATTAAAACAAAGACCATAACAAAACACAAAGAAGGACGTTGCATAGTGATAAAGGGGTCAATACAAGAAGAGGATAAACCATTCGTAAATATTTATGCACCCTAATTAAAAGCACCTAAATATATAAAATAAATATTAAGAGACATAAAGAAAGAAATTGACAGTAATACAATAATGGTAGGGGAATTTAATACCTCACTTACATCAATGGGTAGTTCATCCAAATAGAAAATCAATATGGAAACATTGGCCTTAAATGACACATTAGACCAGATGGACTTTATAAATATATATACAGAACATTCCATCCAAAAACTGCAGAATACACATTACTTTCAAGTGCACATGGAACATTCTTAAGGACAGATCACATATTAGCCGCAAAACAAATCGCAATAAGTTTAAGAAGACTGAAATTTTACCAAGCATCTTTTCTGAGCACAATGGTATGACACTAGAAATCAATTAAAAGAAGAAAACTGGAAAAAACACAAAAACGTGGAGACTAAACAACATGCTGCTAAATAACCAATAGGTCAACGAAGAAATAAAAGAGGAAATCAAAAAATACCTGAGACAAGTGAAAATGGAAACACAACTTTCCAAAATCTATGGGACACAGCAAAGCAATTCTAAGATGGGAGTTTGTAGAGATAAGGCTTACCTCAAGAAACAAGAAAAATCTCAAATAAACAATCTAACTTTACACCTAAAGGAACTAGAAAGAGAAGAACAAGCAAAGCCAAAGTTAGTAGAAGGAAGGAAATAATAAAGATCAGAGTGGAAATAAATGTAATAGAGACTAAAAGGTCAATAGAAAAGATCAATGAAACTAAAAGCTGGCTCTTTCAAAAGACAGACAAAATTGATGAAATTTTAGCCAGATTCATCCAGAAAAAAGTGAGAGGGCCCAAATAAATAAAATCAGAAATGAAAGAGATGTTACAACTGACACCACAGAAATATAAAGGATTGTAAGAGACTACTCCAATTATACACCAACAGATTGGAAAACTTAGAAGAAATGGATAAATTCCTAAAAACACACAACCTTCCAAGAATAAGTCATGAAGAAATAGAAAATCTGAATAGATCAATTACAAGTAATGAAATTGAATCAGTAATTTAAAAACTCTCCCAAAACAAAAGTCCAGGATCAGATGACTTCATGGCTGAATTCTACCAAACATTTAAAGAGGAGTTAATACCTATTCTTCTCAATTTATTCCAAAAAATTGAAGAAGGAATGCTTCCAACACATTTTACAAGGCCAGCATTACCCTGATGTCAAAACCAGATGAAGACATTATAAAAAAAGAAAATTACAGGCTCATATCTCTGATGAACACAGATGCAAAAATCCTCAATATAATGTAAGCAAACCAAATTCAACAACCTGTTAGAAGGATCATACAGCATGATCAAATGGGATTTATTCCAGGGATGCAAGCATGGTTCAACATCCACAAATCAATCAATGTGATATACCACATTAATAAAATGAAGGATAAAAATTATATGATCATCTCAATAGACAAAAAAATCATTTAACAAAATTCAACATCCATTTACGACAAAAACTCAACAAAGGAAGTATAGAAGGAACATACCTCAATGTAATAAAAACCATATGTGACAAACCCACAGTTAACACCATACTCAGTGGTGAAAACCTGAAAGCTTTTCTTCTAAGAAACAAGACAGAGATGCACACTCTCACCACTTTTACTCAACATAGTATCAGAAGTTCTAGCCATAGCAGTTAGACAAGAAAAGTAAGTAAAAGGCATCCAAGCTGAAAGGAAAAAGGAAAACTGTCGCTGTTTGCAGATGACATCATGCTATATGTAGAAAACCCTAAAGACTCCACCAAAAAACTTAGAACTAATAAATGAATTCAGTAAAGTTGCAGAATTCAAAAGTAATAATCAGAAATCATTTGCATTTCTATGCACTATGAGCTATAAGAAAGAGAAATTAAGAAAACAATCCCATTTACAATTGCATCAAAAATCATAAAATACTTAGAAATAAATTTAACCAAGGAGATGAAAGACCTGTACTCTGAAAACTGTGAGACATTGAAGAAAGAAATTGAAGATGACACAAATAAATGGAAAGATATACCATACTCATGGATTGGAAGAATTAATATTATTAAAATGTCCATACCATCCAAAGAAATCTACAGATTCAGTGCAATCCCCATCAAAATACCAATGGCATTTTTAATAGAACTAGAACAAAGAATCCTAAAATTTGTATGAGACCACAGAAGACCTCGAATACCCAAAGCAATCTTGAAAAAGAATAAAGTTGGAGGTATCATGCTCCCTGATTGCAAACTACACTACAAAGCTATAGTAATGAAAACAGTATGGTACTGGCACAAAAACAAACACACAGCTTGCTGGAACAGGATAGAGAGCCCAGAAACAAACCCACTCATATATGGTCAGTTAATCTATGACAAAGGAGGTAAGAATATATAATGGAGAAAAGACAGTCTCTCCTATAAACAGTGTTGGGAAAACTGGGCAGTAACACGCAAAAGAATGACACTGGACCACTATCTTACATCATATAGAAAAATAAATTCAAAATGGGTTAGAGACTCGAATGTAATACCTGAAACCATAAAATTCCTAGAAGAAAACATAGGCAGTCATCTCTTTGACATTGGTTTTAGCAATATTTTTTTGGACCAGTCTCCTTAGGCAAGGGTGACAAAAGCAAAAACAAATAAATGGGATTATATCAAACTAAGGAAATAATAAAACAAAAAGGTAACCTACTGAATGGGAGAAGATAGTTGCAAATCATACATCCAATAAATGGTTACTATTTAAACTATATAAAGAACTTACACAATTTAACATCAAAAAAACAAACAACCCAATTAAAAAATGAACAGAGGACTTGAATAGACATTTTTCTAAATAAGGCATACATCTGTATGCCAATAGGTACAGGAAAAGATGCTCAACATCACTAATCATCAGGGAAACTCAAATCAAAACCACAATGAGATATCATCTCAGATCTGTCAGAATGGCTATTATCAAAAAGACTAAAAATAAGTGTTGGCAAGGATGTGGAGAAAAGGGAACCCCTCACATACTGTTGGTGGGAATGTAAATTGGTGCAGCCACTATGGAAGACCGTGTGGAGGGTCCTCAAAAAATTAAAAATAGAACTGCCATACGATGCAGCAATTGCACTTCTGGGTATTCATCTTAAGAAGGTGAAAACATTAATTCAAAGAGATATATGCACCCTTGTGTTCATTGCAGCTTTATTTACAATAGCCAAGATATGGAAGCACCCTAAGACTCCATTGATAGATGAATGGATAAAGCAGATGTGGTATATATATACAATGGAATATTATTCAGCCATAAAACGGCATGAAATCTTGCCATTTGTGACAACATGGAGGGACCTAGAGGGTGTTATGCAAAGTGAAATTGGTCAGACAGAGAAAGGCAAAGAGCATATGATTTCACTTATACGTGGAATCTAAAATACAAAACAAATGAATAAACAAAACGAAACGGAAACAGATTCATAGATACAGGAAACAAACTGGCGGTTACCAGAGGAGTGAGGGGTTGAGAGGGCAGGCGAAATAGGGGAAAGGAATTAAGAGGTACAAACTTCCAGTTATAAAATAAATAATTCATGGAGATATAATATACAGCATAGGGAATATTGTCAGTCATATTGTAAGAACTTTGTACAGTAACAGATGGGAATGACTTATTGCAGTGATCATTTCATAATGTATATAAATAACAAATCACTGTGATGTACACCTGAAACTAAAAGGATATTGTACGTGAATTATACTTCAATAAAAAAATATTAATGAGCTTAATCTCTTGATGGTGAGGTTACAGGTGTTTTAATTTTTTTGTTCCTTTCTATTCTTTTAATTTATCTAAGATGAACATTTATTACTTTAATTAACTAGAATGCAAGTTATTTTAAAAACACAGAATTGATCAAGGTTGTTTCTGATTCTTCTAGCTTTATGTATTTTGGAAATTGCTTCAGCCAGCTACACATGTATTTGTTAAATCACATTCTCAAACATTTGTGCAAGTGCGCACACACACACACCGTGCACACACCAACACCCCAGTCACATCATTTACACTAGTTTTTCACAACCAGTAGCCAATTGATCTTTATAATTTTACCCAGAACTTAACTGCTCCTCCCACCAGAAGGAAGCAAACTGGAACATCTGGTCTACCTTCATGGACCTAAAGGTTATCATACTCACTAATAAGAGCTGGTAGAACTTTTATCTCCAAAGATTAAACTAAAATGCTTAGGGGAACATCCTGGAGTCTGTGTTTTTGTATGTGCTGGAGTGTATGCGTGTAGAGTGTTGGTATTGGTTGGGATTAAGAGGCAGAAAGTGTTGCACAGTGTAAAAATCTCATGGATTTCGGAGTAACTCAGAATAGCTTTCATTGTAGCTGTTGATTTGTTTATAATGGAAATAGCTGTCTTGCCTTGGAATATTTTAGTTATATTTTTTACACATGAATCTTAAGGACATATTTGTTGCGTGTTTTGTGTATCTTTGCTGGTTTTTGTATCAGGATAATATTTACCTCATAAAATGCATTGAAAATTATTCTTTTTTCCCTCTATTTTCTGAAAGAGTTTGTGTAAGAATGACATATTTCTTCTTTAAATGTTTGACAGAATCACCAGTGAAGTAATCTATACCTGCACTGTCTCCATGGAAAGGTTTTTAATTATCAGTTGAATGTCTTTACCAACTATTAGGGTGTTCAGATTTTCTTTTTCACCTAGTGTCAGTTCTGGAATTTTGTGATTTCTTTTTTCGGTTCGGTATTGATACAGGCACTTCAGCTTTCTTATACTTATTGTTTTTGTGATTTATTTTTTTTCTCATCCTTTTACCTTTAACTTATCTGTGTATTTACATTTAGGGTATATTTCTTGTAGATAGCATATAGTTGGGTCTTGCTTTTTAATTTAGTCTGACAATCTCTGCCTTTTAATTGAAGTGGTAAGTCCATTTAATTTTAATATAATACTTGATATGGTTAGTGTTAACTTTACAATTTTACTATTTGTTTTCTCTTCATCGTATCTCTTATTTGTGTTTTTTCCCCAGATTTTTATTAGGTATTTTTATTCAGCTATATCTCTTCTATTACCACTTTAGTGTATCAATTTGGTTTTTTAAAAATGATGGTTTGGGTGTTTATATTATGATTTTTTGACTTATTTTAGTCTGCTTTGGATTAGTATGGTACTACTTCAAGCATAATGTAAAAGCCATGTGGTAGTATACTTTCTTTTACCCACCCCATCATCTGTGCTATTGTTGTCACATATTTTACTGCCATATATGTATTAAACCCTACAAAACATTTTTATTATTTTGGCTTTAAATATTCACTTTTTGTCACGTAGAAATTTTATTCTATATTTATCAAAATGAGTATTTCAAACAGATTTTGACATATATCACTCTTGTGAAAACATGAGAAGAAAACAAAGAAATTGGTTGAAGAATTTTTAAGGTAATGACAATTACATCCCGGCTGCCACCTGGCTGACAGCATCTTAAGACCATCCTGATTTCACAGATGTCAGAATGTGAAATAATACAAACACAGCCTCGTGTGTACCTATCACCTTGCTTAAAAAAATAGAACAATTCCCAGTTCTGTTGAAGCCCTGCGTCTACCTGCCTAATCACATCTCCTTCCTTTCCCCAAAGAAATAACCACTAACTAAATTTTGCATTTATCATTCTCTTGTATTTTTCCACAGTTTTAATAAATACATACTTAAAAATATATTGGCCTTGTTCTTGAACTCTTCTATAAATGTAACTATATCATAGGTATTCTGTGATGTGCTTTTTAAAACTGAGTGTTATGTCAGATCCATCCATGCTACTTTCCATATCTGCTATTTATATTCATTGTTGTTTAGTACCTCACTGCACACATATATGCAAATTTATCCATGCTCCTGTTGATGTTAATTGGGGCTGTTTATAGTGCTTTGTTATTACAGATTATTTTTCTATAAATATTTTTTTGATCTCCTAGCACATATATAAGAGTTTCTTCACATTATATATCTAAGGTGGGATTGTTAAGGGCTAAATGATAGATTTGCCTGCTCTGAATTCCAACAAAAGCTGCTGAACAACTCCCCCTCCCTCCCCTGAATATCCTCTTAGGGGACATGAGTCCTTTCCTTGCTTGGTCTATGGGTAGGGCTAAATATCTGTTTTCAGGGACCTTCAGAAACAAGAAGAGGAAGATGAAAAGGAAGAGGTGATGGTTTCTCTATCCTGAAATCTGTAACTTTTTAAAGCCATATCTTTGGGGAACCAAAGCCAGAAAGAAAATAACAAAAGATAAGCCACTGATAATGTCTCTGTTGCACATGGATTCGAGGTGGGTCTGCACTTGGAAAATGGTGTCTCAGGCTGAAGCATAGTCAAGATCACAGAACCTACTGTGAAGTCACTACTAGACTCTAGGATATAAAAATTCAATCAGAAGAGAGCATTTCATTTTTATTAAATTTAAACTGTGTAAGGAAAGCTGGAATTGGCTCTCTTGGGATACATCTATGAAACTTAGTCTTCATTACAGCTTTCTGTTTTGTTTCCTATTTAACAAGCTTCAAAGGTTACTGTCTCTTTAGTCTAAGATATCATGGTACCAGGGATTTCAGCCTTTCACATCTCTTGACTTCGTGATAACCTCCATATTGTTCCCCTAGCAGTCTTAGACACGATATACACTTCTTTGCCTTGTGTTGGAATCAATGATTCTGTAGTAGGGTTGACTTTAAATTTCCTCAAGAAAGAAGATCCTATCCCATCAGGTCTCTTGCTTAAAGAACCTAATCTAGTTGTAGATTTGGTTCTTCTAAAATTTGTAAGACATCCTATATTCCTTTGTGGCTGTGGCTGGTGTGTTTGTAAGGAGAGAAGTTGTGTCTGATGGCTGGGGCTGCACTTCCCTTTTCCTTTTAATCTTTAGTAGTTCCATGGTTAGCTAAGGACTAGCTGGAGGATGATTTTCAGATTGACTTGCCCTCTCCTGTCCTGCAGTGACTTTCACCCTTCCTGTGGTGAAGAGAATTCCTTCCACCGGGAGTTCTCTCTTTTCTTTCCTCTCTTCCTTACAGGCTTCAGCACTGGGCTGGGAGTCTTTCTGGCTCCCACCCCATTAAATCATGTGGTCTTCACTCTGCAAATTTGAGATGAGGGGTCCTGCTATAGAACCTTAAACTGTTTCTGCAACATGCTTTACAGTGGTCTCTTCCTTTGCAATCACTCTTATGCTGCCATTTAGGAAAAGAGTGGCAGCTCCAGCAACATGCTTGAAGTACCTGCCAAGGACATGCTTGCAGTACCCGCCATGACTGTGTTAACACCCACTGCCGACATGTTGGTGTCCGCATGGCAGGGCCATGCTGGGTCTCCTTCTGAGCTCTCAGTAGTTCTCTCGCCACTGTTCCTGAGTTTATCTGTCCTGGGTCTGCAGGACAGACTTGGTTGCTGTCATGCTCACAGCATTGCTTCTGGGACTGTAGATTTCCTTGCTACTGCCACCTTGACTACTGCTCCCCGCTCTTCCTATAGCGGAGAAAATTAAGAGCTTCTAATTGGAAGAAACTTTGAGATTATCAAGTCTAATCTCCCATTCAATGCAGGAATCTCTTGAGTAGCCCTGTCAAATGATAATTTCTGCTTTGTGTGAACAGTTTTAGTGTCAGAGATAGTATTATTATAATAAGTACTCACATAGACTTATATCATGCATACTTGCACTAATATTTCTATAGAAAGATCCCTGGAAGTAAGACTGGGTTCAAGGGATATGCACACTTTACATTTTGATGGCTATTAACAAATTATGCATATGTGCCCACACACATTACTACTGATTTTCTATCAGAGTTCATATGCCACATTCCCAAGTCACTACAGAGGCTTACCACTGCCACACACTTGGGTATGCTCATTAGGTATACAACTGGGATGGCCTGGGTACACCTGTCACCCTCCACTTGTGGTCTCAGAGATAAATGAGTTTTTCCAAAATGAGCAAATAGTCTTTCCCATGCTTCTTAAGCAGGACACAGCCACAGGTAAAATATATGACCAACGGCAACCTACAGGCATAGGTGCTGTTTCTCATGATCATGAACACAGGTCTTTACAAAATTCAAGCAAAGTTGCCTGGTCAGGTCTAAGATCTTTGTAGGCTTGTGCTTCTTCTCTTGGTGACCCAGCCATATCCAGCATGCTTTTCACAGCCTGTCGTTGTTTGAGCCAGCAGCATAACATTAGATAGTGGAAGGAGAGTCTGGGGGAAGTGATGCCCACAGTAACCATTTGGACATGGTTGTGACATCAGTCGCTTCTCCTTTTTGCTGACCTGGATAAAGATGGTCACACATTTGTGCGTTCTTGAATCTATCATTCCTTCCCTTGTATAGTCGTTACTGCAGGTCCACTGTAAAGGTATGAACACTTCCAGAACCATTGCTATGGACAGTATAATGCAGTAACATAAATGTTCACGGCTGTCTTTAGTTAGGACAGCTCTCCTTCTGGTTTTTGATACTATAAACCCCAGCACCCAGTGTGGGAAATGACCTCAACTGCCTACTTCCCTCCCCAGTGGGTCTGTTTTTATGTTCTGCTTTTGCTTATCTGTTGCCATAAGACTCTTCTTTGTCTTTACTTCAATATCTCCTTGGGGTAGAGCCAACATTGGCCTCCACAGTGCACCGGTAGATCCTGCTGGAGACATGGGCAGGAGTGAGGCACGCATGCATCTACTTAGTTATTTTATAAAGACATTACGAAATGAGAAAGCAGTGTTTAAAATTACTCATATGTTTTCCTTTTTGCTATTCTTCATTCTTTTGTGTAGTTATAAGTTTTCATCTGGTGTCATTTGTCTTCAGCCTGAAGCATTTTCTTTGACATTTCTGATGATTCAGGTCTGCTGGAGATGAATTTTCTCAGTTCTTTATCTGAAAATAAACAGTTCCTGTTTATGTAAAAATGTTTTTGTTTTGCCTTTATCCTTGAAGGATATTTTTGTAGGATATAGAATTTCAGGTGACATTTTTTTCAGTACTTTAATACTTTTATTCTGTTGTCTTTTAATTCTCATTGTTTCTGATCAGAAATCAGAGATAATATTTATGTTTTTTCCCCTGTATGTAGTGTCTCTTTTTATATGGCTACTTTTAAGATTTTTCTCCTTAGCTTTGACTTCAATTTTCAGTAAGTGGTCTAGAATCATGGTAGATGTGGTTTTATTTGTGTTTATCCTGCTTCACATTTGTTAACTTTCTTGGATCTGTGGGTTGACATCTTTTCATTAAATGTGAAAAGTTTTTAGGAATTCTTTCTTCAAAATTTTTTTACTGGCCCAGTCTTTTTCCTCTTCCCCTTGGGGTTCCTCTAACATGTATGTTATCACTTGATATCATCACAAAGATCGTGGAGGCTCTGTTCTGTTTTTATTGTTGCTTGACTGTTTAATCTTTTATTCTCTGTGTGTTTTAGTTAATTTCCATTAACCTGTTTCCGAGTTCCTTGCTTTCCTTTAGTCTGCTGTTCCATTCAATAAATACAAGATATTGTATTTTCATATTTATAATTCCATTCAGTTCTTTTTAATAATTTTTTCTACGTTATTTCTACGTTATTTTCTACGTTATTATTTTTAATAATTTATTCTACGTTTATTGATACTGTTCATCAATTCTTTTAGTGTCTTGAAATCTATTTATAATAGCACTTTTATAGTCCTTTTATCCTAAGCCCCACATCTGTGTCATCTCTTGGTCTTTTTCTGTTGACTGTGTTTTATTCCTGGTTATAAGTCACATTTTCCTGCTTCGTTGCAACATTTTTTCTTTTTGGTGAAGAAGACTGGCCTTGAGCCAACGTCCATTGCCAATCTTCCTCTTTTGATTGAGGAAGATTGGCCCTGAGCCAACATCAGTGCCCACCCTCCTCTATTTTGTATGTGGGGTTCCACCACAGCACAGCTTGATAAGTGGTGTGCCAGTCCATGCCCAGGATCCGAACCTGTGAACCCTAGGCCGCTGAAGCAGAGCACACGAACTTAACCACCATGCCACCAGGCTGGCCCCTTTGCAACATTTTTTTAATGTATACTGGACATTACGGATGCTACATTGTTATAAGTCTGGGTTTCTTGTCTTCCTTTAAAGGATATTGAGGTTATTTTCTGGAGAACAATTAAGTGTTTGGTGGTTAAACTTATGCTTTGTGAAGATTTTTAGAATTTGTTGGGGCAGGTCTAATGAAGTGTTTGCTCAAGGACTACTGTAGACTTACTCTGATACTGTGGTCTTTGTGGGATCTTAACTAAATGCCTGGGTTTTTCAGCACTTCTGGCTGGTTCTAATTCTAATATCTCCCAACACTGCATACTTCCAAAATCTTATTTCAGCTCACTGTCTCCAGTAACTGTTCTCTGCTAAGCCTCATTGAGTCTTGTTTTCAGCATGTGCAGCTTAGCATTTGGCCAGAGACTCAAGGTAACTCCTATGAGGGTTTCTGTAGTTCCTTTACTTCTTAGCTCTTTCCTCTCTGGTACCCTGATGTAACTTTAAGCTACCGCAGCATCTCCATATTTTGATCTTGGTTTCCTTTTCCTAGTGTGATCGTTCTGTTTGTTCTCTACTTCCCTGTGATGCTATTTAGAAAGTGCTCCAAAGCCAGTGTGAATGTAGAGCTCACTGTATGTTTCTCATCTCTCAAGGATAATAGCCCTGCATGGCTTGTGGTTCAATGACTGAAGACCATTGTTTTACATATTTTAAACAGTTTATAGTTGTTTACACTCAGATGGTAAACTCAGTATCTCTTATTCTGTCGTGCTATATCTTCACACCTGATTTTGAGTCCAAACTCTACAAATTTTTAATGTTGTGACCTTAGATAAGTTTCTCAAATTTTCTGTCTTGGTTTCCCCATCTCTTAGAATAAGGTAATAGTTCCCAGTTAACTATAAATCATGTAATATAGGCCTACCCCCATATCTCATTAACAAGTGTTGTGTTCACATGATCTGTCTCCATCTCTTTTATTATGTTCATCTTGGCATAAGAGCACTGTGCTTAAGTGAAATAACTAACTCTTTCGGTTTGCTCTGAATCTTTAGGGACAGAGATATGAAGAAAAGAAGGAGGCTGCTTGGGGAAAAGCACTCTTGAGAAAAACTGTGTGTTCATGTACTTAAAATCCTATGTTTTACATGTCACTGTAAGCACTAATACTGATGTACTCTTGCCAGTGTAATCTTTTTCTATGTATATAGAGGGTTATTATCTTCCTGTAGCTCTCAGAATAACCAATAGCATGCCCTAGGCTTGAAGGGAGATTTTTCATAAGTATGTTTCTATGTGTAAGTCTTTAAAAGAGGTCAGGGACTGTTCAGTGGAACAAGATATGGATGGTTTTAAAAACTTCCAAAATTCTTATCTAGACTCCACATGCTTTAACAACAGTCTTATTTTAAGGTGTTTTTTAATTTTAAGAACTATTCTGAATAATGAACATATTTAGAAAGACGCTATATATAGACTACATTAATGCAATGTAGAAATACTTTACAAAGGATTTATGATGTATTTTCAAGTGATGTTCAGTTATAGCACAGCAACAGCCATTGCAAATACATTTACTTTAAGTTGCCCCATTGATTATAAATAGCCCACTCAAAATGCTAAGCAATTATATTGAAATGTGACATCCTTTTTGAACAACAAAAAGAGGATATAGTTATTGTTGATGTTAAAATTGTTCTGTCTTGTAAATACATTGTTCTTGGTATTCATAAATAGCTATAAGCTATACATAGTGGGAAAACATAAAGGGAAAATTATCCATTTTTTAGAATAGTACTAGGACCTGAGGAAAAAAATCTAGTTTGTTCTTAATATAATAACAAGTGGAGTTTGCTTTTCTGGCAACTCTAATGACACCAAAAAAAAGTCTGCATTGTTTATCCATCCATCCACCCTCCCTTCCACCTACTCATCCATCTATCCATACCATTATCCATATTAATTAAATAAAAAATGTCTATTTGGAACTTACTATGCACCAGGCCCTGTGCTAACCTTGGAAGACGAAATTGTTAGCCACATGGATGAAGTTTCTGCTCACTTGCAGTTTACCGTTCAGTCAATAATACAGAGAAACAGAATAACAGTACACTGTGCAAAGACTCCACTAGCAGGACCGCAAAATGGTATAAGAACACGTAGCAATGAAACATTCTAGTCTATAGGGATTAAGGGAAAATATATTAAATAACTGAATTATCCAAGGGAAGAGAAATGCTAACGGTCCTCCAGGCTGAGGGAATAGCTTGTGTGCAAGCCTGGAGGCAGGAAAATGTGGCCCAATTAAGAAAAACATTTGGAAGGTCATCAATGTAGAATGTGCTGTAAAAAGTGGTAAATGCTAAGGTTAGAGATACAGATATGGATGAGGCTTGAGAAGTCTTTTAAGGAGTGTGGACTTAATTCTGAAAGCAATACGGAGATGCTGAAGCATTTTAAACACAAAGGGAATTGATGTGATCTGATTTTAAGAATATCATTCTGATGTTATTAGCACCTGCAACTCCTATACTAAATTTGGAGCTTCAGCCCCACCCAGTTACTGAACCCAAATTAACCTAGCGAGATCCATTCTCACTGGAAGAGGAGGCTGTAGTCTGTTCTGTGGTTTTAGGTCTGCTCACTATTCTACCCATCAGAGCTGCGACCCAGTTATTGCCATTTTCTTACCGTAATGAGCCACCCAGTCAACATGATAGGGCTTGATTTCCAATTAGTCTTCCAGTTTTCCTGCTCTAAACCATCAAACCCAGCCCCATTGAAGAGAATCTTTACTATCTGCCTTTTCCTCATGTCCTCCTAACTCTTTTTCAGTAGAGTCTGAGATGATTTTTCTTTATTTTCTATCAGTAGCTAGGCCTTTGAGCAAAACTAGTCTCTTAAAAAGTCTAGTGCATAAGAATGCTATTCAAATCTGGGTTTCTCAAATGTTGGGACCTAAGCCTCTTAGAATACTTTCTTGTTTTCTTCTGTGGATTCATACCAGTCAAAATAATTTTACTGATCTTTATGTTTTGGAGTTTGGGTTTTTAAAAGAGCATATCTATACTGGATATACTTTTCACACTACACACGGTTCTCCCTTTTCGCATCCCCGCTGACTGTGGTATTTTCTAAAATGAGTGACCCCTTTTTCTCTTCAAATGCTAATCCTAGAGAATCATGGTATATGTACTAAGCTTAAATCTGACCCTGTTGAATATTGATTTCAGCCAGATGGAGCCCAAATTTTTTATAACTTTTTAAATACTATAATCTAGACTGCTTGGTACAACAACAAAACTCCAAAAGCCTTAACCCTTGAATGATCTAGCCCTGTTTGTGTTTTCTGTTTTTTTCTCTTGTTGTGATACAAATTGCTTCGAATTTAAACTTATTTGAGATATTGAACTGTGAGCTCAGCCACAAGTTAAAAGATTCTCTGGGCAGTGATGATATGCAACAAAGTCCAAATGGCTTATTTCGTGGGAAATTAAAATCATCCTAAAGTGCTCATCAGGTTCTCACAATTTTGAGTCAAAATAAAGCAGCAGATTAGAAACAATGGAACATACTAGTATGAGAGAAAAAAATGACAGTTATCAACAGAGAAAGAAGCCCAATTTACTTAATGCAAGCCCAGAAGATATAAAGCATTGTAGAAGGTGTATAAAACAAAACACCCACTAGATTTAATAATGCATATTAACAGTGATGAGACTGAATCACCAAGAAATGGTTATGTTTTGAATTTTGTATTCTGTTGAAGAAATTGTAGAAATGCTGGTGCATTTTAAAATGATTTCTATCATAAGTGACTAAAATATAAAGAAATGGTACTTAAAGTATTAGGAATAATTGAATGGAAAACGTTTTGGTTTTTGGATTCATTTCAAATGGCAGCAACTTTCAACTTTCTACCGTTTGGAGGTTGTAAATTTGTGGGAAGATAATAGGCATAGGCTTCTAGTCAATAGACTTGGGTAATCTGATTCTCTTTCTTATCAATTGAATAGTCTTTGGCAAGATACTTAACCTGAGCTTCAATTTCCTCGCTGGTAAGATGAGAGTAATTAATAATGACTTTACTGTAATGCTCTAAGGATTAAACTCTTTAAGTAAGTGCCAAGTATAATACCTGAAATATGGCTGCTAAATAAATAAGGGCTACCATATAAGGTGGTAAAAATTGTAAAAGGTTACAATTATTTTTAAAATAGTTTCAGCTATCAGAGGACTCATTGCATGGATATTAAAACAAGTTTTATATAAACACGCCAAGGTGTATCTCCCGAATATCAGTTGCTCTATGTGTGAAATGATGCCAAACTTCACATATTAGAGGCTCTCTAGTACAGCGGGAATTTGGACATTCTACAGATAAGGGTACCGAGGCCCAGGAGGAATAAGAACTTCGCCTGAGACCATACAGATGATGGCACGTTTGTATCTCCAGCCTAGAATTGTTTACTAAGCCTCCAACTCTTCAAGGTTCATTTTGGCATCTTAAACATCTTGCTGAGCATTTCTACTTTGTGTTCTTCTGTCATTTGAAATTAGCACGCAGGTTAACCCCTTATTTCTATGTGTGTGGCTTAGAGGGAAGCGGTTGATGGGTCTCTAAGAAAAATATCTTAACACTGCATTTAAACACCAAACATAGCATGCACTTAGATTAGACGTGAAGTTGTTTTTACAGGGCATGGAATGTGAATCAGGGAATGGAATGTGAATCAGTGCTAAAATCTCTCCCAGCCACCCTTCAAGAATGCTACTGAATTTAGCCATCACTCAAAAAAATCAGATCTAGTCATCCACATTTCTTTCAGTGAACTTGTCATGCTTTCACCTTTGCTTGACATTTCAGAAACAACCTTCTTCATCTATTTTCTCGTTCTCTACGTCCATTTAGCCATTTTGTTTGTTGACGCCCCTTTGAAAACATCTCTTGTGTCTATTTCTCTTCACGGTCTTACCAGTATGGCTCTAGTCCAGATGCTACATATTTGCCAATTAGACTGGTGCCCACATCTTTTGATTGATGCTCTGTCCCACATTTCTCTCCTCTTCTGTTATTTTATGCACTGTTTTCAGATGACTCATATGAAGACACCTCTTTCCTTTTGTCATTACCTCGCTTAGAGCCCTTTGCTGGATCCTCCGGGCCTGAGAAATGAAACACAGACTCCCTGGCCCAGCATGTGTCCATTCTCCCTTCTGATTTTTTTGTTTCGTATTACTGTTCTTTTCTAATTTCTTATGACAAATACTTAGTTCTTTTATTTTCTTTTAACTTTTACGTGAATAAAGGTGTTTCTAAGATTGCTACCTGTGATTATGAATCTAGACAGTATTATTATAAGGAATGAGTGTGTTCAACTCACTATGCTGCATTGATGCATTCTTTAAATTCACATGTATAAAAGATGATTGTGTAAGAGTGCTAGTTATGCATTGCATCAGGGTAGAGTTATATTATTTTTTTTATTGTGGTAAAAAATCACTTAATGTGAGATCTATCCTCTGAACAAATTTTTAAGCGTATTGTACATTATTGTTGAGTATAAGCACAATGTTGTACAGCAGATCTCTAGAACCTTTTCATCTTGCATGACTGAAACTCTATACCCTTTGAACAGCGACTCTCCATTTTCCCCTCCCCGCAGCACCTGGCGACCAACATTCTACTGTTTGGTTTTACGAGTCTGACTACTTTTGATACCTCATACAAGTGGAATCATGCAGTATTTGTCCTTCTGTGACTAGCATATTTCAAGTAGCATAATGACCCCAAGGTTCATCCATATTGTCACATGTGACAGAATTTCCTTCCTTTTTATGCTGGATAGTATTCCATTGTATGCATACACCACACTTTATCTATTCATTTGTTAATGGACATTTAGATTGTTTCCACCTCTTGGCTATTCTAAGTAATGCTGCAATGAACATGGGAGTACAAATATCTATCGAAGATCCTGATTTCAATTCTTACAAAATTAAACATACTCTTACCATATGATCTAGCAATTACACATTCTGGTATTTACCCAAAGGAGCTAAAAACTTATGTCTACACAGAAATGTGCACATGGATGTTTATAGCAGCCTTGTTTATAATTGCCAAAGCTTGGTAGCAACCAAGATGTTCTTCGGTAAGTGAATGGATAAATAAACTGTGGTACATCCATGCAATGGAATATTACTCAGTACCAAAAAAGAAAGAAGCTATCAAGCCATGGAAAGAAATGTGGGAAACTTAAATGCATATTAGTAAGTGAAAGAAACCAATCTAAAAATACTACATACTGTATAATTCCAACCATATGACATTATGGAAAAGAGAAAACTATGAAGACAGTAAAAAGATCAGTGGTTTTTAGGGGTTAAGGAGAAGGGAGGGATGAATAGGCAGACAAGGAGGATTTTCAGGGCAGTGAAACTGCTTTGTATGATACTATAATGATGGATATATGTCATTAAATTTATCTAAATCCATAGAGTGTGCAGCACCAAGAGTGAACCCTAATATAAACTATAGACTCTGGGTGATACTGATGTCAGTGTAGGCTCATCATTGGTAACAAATGTACCACTCTGGTAGGGGATGTTGATAATGGGGGAGGCTGTGCATGTGTGGTGGCAGAGAGTATATGGGAAATCTCTGTACCTTCTGCTCAATTTTGCTGTGAACCTAAAACTACTGTAAAAGATAAAGTATATTAAAAATGTGATTATGCACTACCATTAGAGTTTTATATTATTGTGTATTTGCCTATATATTTACCTTTACCAGTGAACTTTATACTTTTATATGCTTTCATGTTGCTATTTAACATGCCTTCATTTCATCTTGGAGGACTCCCTTTAGCATGTGTTATAAGGCAGATCTGCTGGTAATGAACTCCCCCGGCTTTTGTTTATCTGGGAAAGTCTTTATTTCTCCTTCATTTTTGAAGGATATTTTTGCTGTTTAGTATTCTTCCCTGGCAGTATCTGTTTAGTTCTTTTTTATACTTTCTATACCTCTGTTGATAGTCTCATTTTATTCATGCATAATTATCTTGACCTAGTAGAGCATCTTTATGGTGGTTATTTTTAATTCTTAGTGAGGTAAATCATATACTTCCATTTCTTTATGGTCAGTTTCTGGAAATTTATTTTGTTCTTTAGATGGCCCATGGGTTCCTCTTCCTTCATCGGTCTCATACCTTTGTGTTGGGATCCATGCATTTGAAAAACCAGCCACCTCTCCTAATCTTTGCAGATTGGCTTCATACAGGGAAAGATCCTCACCGTCAGCCCAGCTAGAGATGCTGGGGGCCTCTGAAACCTTTTTTTGGGGTTGATGTGACTTCACTGGGCTTGTGCATTCAATTTCTCAATTAGAAGGGCTTGATTCCTTTTTCAGGAGTTCATAACCTCTTGTTCCCTGTAAGAAGTTCTTTGCTTCTACAGCAGCAAGCTGACCCCGTTCTCCCTTGTTCTCAGCAGTGGACACCAAGCAATGGTATTCTGGCTCCCAGTCACTGCCCCGAGTCAGGGGAGACAGACACTAGTCCCTTGGCCAACTCTCCCCAAAGCTGGGACACTGGATGCACGCTCCACTCCTCTCCCTCTCTCCTGAGGGAGAAGCCTGGGGTTGTGCACCTTCTGCAGATCATGCTGACAGCAAGCCACTCCCCATCCCTGCTCTCCTTTGTTCTCAGTGACCCTCAAGCATCCAAATTCTGTCGGAGCCTCAGAGCTTCCTGTGAGGTGAGACAGAATCCAGTCCATCTGGCAACCCTCTCAAAAGCTGGAACTTTGGACACACGCTCCACTCTTCTCTTCACCCCCAAGGGAGGAGCCATGGGCCAGGGCATTCTTCCCAGGGGCTGGGCAGTGCCAGCTTGGGGTAGGGGCCAGATACGGATAAAGTGACATTGTTCTTCTTACCTGTTTCAATGTGGTTCTTCTCAGCTTTGTGTTCACCCAGGGTACTGTACTTCTTAACTGGATTGTGGAAATCTAATAAAGCTATTTTGGTCCATATATTATCGTTAAATCAGTGTTTTGTGGGAAAATGAGGGCTGGGACTTTCTATTCCACCAGCTTGCTGGTGCCACTCCCTTTTCATTTTTAATTTTCTTCTTTAATGGTTAAGGTATTGAAGACTTCACATTTTCTTCTAATTAGTGCTTTCACAGTGACCTCTGCGTTTGTGGTAGGAAGTATTCCCAGTTTCCTTAATTTCTAAATACTAATTTTGCTTGCAAATTCATTTTTTATTAAGAGTTATCTAAGGTCTATGTCTAATTTTTAAGTATTCACTTAAAATTGGTCGTTTCTTATTTTAAATTTTTATTTCAATAGGGTTATGATGAGAGAATGTTATCTATAAAATCCTACTTTTTAAAATTTATTAAGGTTTTCTTTGTGACCAAGTATGTGATCAATTTATGTAAACACTCCATGAATATAATGAAAATCTATAGTCTCTATCCAAGGGAATGTAAGGACATTTGTATATAGCTATGATATCAAATGTACTGACATTATTGTTAAATTCCCCTGTCATTTATTATTTTCTTACTAGTCTAATTATTAGAGCAGTATATTAAAAATATCACACTTTAACTTAAATTTTTACCAAATTATCCTTGCATATCTAGTAGTTTTTGCTTATGTATTTACATATATTTCTTGGTGCATATGAATTTATGACTCATCATATCTTCCTTATCATTTATGTGTTTTCTTTCCTATAAACTTTTTATTCCATTTACTATTTTTAACCAAAAATTCTACCCTTTTTGATAAAAATATTATCACTTCTGATTTTTTTTTCTCTTAAAATATTGTCTTTTGGTTTGCGTTTGCCTGTCTCCTTGCTTTCAACCTTTCTATTTAAATTTCTTTTAAACGTGTATTTTTAAATAAAATATGACTGAGTTTTCTTTTTATATTTCATCTATTCACCTGATGATGTCTGTCTTTTAACGGGAAAAGTTAGTTCTCTCATATGTATTGTATAGATTGATATAATTTATTCTACTTCCAGAATTTACTTTATGTCTATTACTTTTTAAAATTATTGTTTGCTTTTTCCCCTTTTGCATTTTTTCTTTTGTGATCAAGTTACTTCTCATTTTTCCTTTATAGCCGAAAAGCTTGTATTAAAGTTAGTAACATTCAATTTAAGAAAATATCATGTTAAAATGAATATTAATAGCAACCTTGACAGAGAAAAGGGGATATGAACAGCAGTGTGAAGAGGTTGTATATAAAGAGGAAAGAGTAGCCCAAGCCACTTGGCTTAAGTACTTGAGGATGTGCTATATATAATGCATAAGAACTTCAGGTTTTGTCTAAAATCTAATGACAATTTTTTTCCCTATTCCATTATGACCTGCCTCTCAGAATCTCTGTCGAGTCATTCAACATATGGAGTGCACAAAGTGCAGAGTCTGGCTTCAGGGCCATTCGCTGGGTGCGAGGCTGGTGAATTTTATAGCTGTTGAACTAAATTCCCCCTACATTCCTTCCAGCTTAAGAAAGTTTGATTGTATAAAGATCCTCATTTCCCCTGAAACAATTAAGAATTATATATGCTGTACACTTTTCTGAAATTTTAATGAGAAAAATCAGAGAAAAGATATCGCAATGTGCATTTACTCAACGATTACTCAAGATCTTTCACCTTTATTACTTTTTTTCAACCTATTTCTTTTCCTCTTATTGTCTGGCAACTCTCCCAGCTCCATGGAGCGTACCCCACTAGAATCAGAACATAGATTTTTACTATGAGCCTTGGGCAGCAAAATGAAGTGGAGAGCTGGAAATTTCCACGTGAATTCACTCCGCATTAGTAGGAAAACAAAACAAGCATGAAAAATTCTTTTTAAAATACAGATTTTAATGCAATAGATACTTTAGCACATTTTGATTCCATTACTATTTTTATTTGGATATTTAAAGAATACACTCATAATAGTAAGAGAGTTCAGGACTTGTTTTTTGATTCCCAAAGCCAGTCATACATCATAGTCTCCCGGGCAGGTTATTTTTAAATGTGAATTTTTAGACTGTACTCAGAGAGTCTGATTTAGTAGATTTCATAGGGGACCCATGAACTGTATTTTAGAATTTCTTCTTGAATGACTCTAATCCATGGAAAGTTTGAGGAACTACTGAGAGAAATATAAAACTCAATTTTCTGTTTCTCTAAGATTTTTATGCATAACAATCTTACGCTCAAAAATTTTGACTATTTTGAATGAACTGTCCAGCTCGTATGAATAGGTCAATTGCAATCAAAACAAATAATTATTCCATCCAAGTACCAAATTTAAAGCAGTTAGGAAACTTTACTGAAAGCTTTCACAATCAGCTGTCCATATAGAGAGAGCCTAAAACCTTTTCTGAAAAAGTGTTTGTCTTTGCTTACTTAATCTTTGCAGGTTTAACACGATCAGTTTTTTGTGAGACCATATATTTAGAGTAAATAAGAATGTATTTAACACCAAGAATATGAAAAATTCAAAGCTGCATAAAAGTGGAATACCAAGTCACCTTTTACTGCACATCACAATCCAGCCTGGACAGAAGCACATAAGTACGACTCTGATTGAGACATGTTATTGCCCATGGAGCAATGCACTTATTCCAGTCTTTCACATGCGAAAACATTGTGACTTGTTTTAAAGGAACTGTATATGATAATGGATAGTCCAAGCACATGTGTCCAGCAAGAATGTGGAAATACAGGCTAAGGTGGATTATTGATTACGTATGGGTGAGCTATCAATGCATTCCATTTTGGTCTCATATTTGGAGATTTGAAAAATATACATATATATACATATAGTTGATGAGAAAGATTCTCCTTGAGCTAACATCTATTGCCAATCTTCCTATTTTTGCTTGAGGAAGATTTGCCCTGAGCTAACATCTGTGCCAATCTTCCTTTATTTTGTATGTGGGTCACTGCCACAGCATGGCTGATGAGTTGTGTAGGTCTGCACCCAGGATCTGAACCCACAAACCTGGGCCACCAAAGTGGAGCATGCTGAACTTAACAACTACACCATGGGGACGGCCCCCCAAAGTATATATTTTTTAAAAACTCCAGAGTAGAATCAGAGATTACTGCTTGCAACTGGATTTGAGGCTGCAATTTTACTTTCAACATGTATCACATAAATGCAGGTCTAGTTTCAATTAACAGTCTACTAGCACATAAATGGAAAAATCCAAGTGTCCCAGGCACAGACATACACACTACTTATCAATCCACGCTGTGGCAGGTGTCCCACATATAAAGTAGAGGAAGATGGGCACGGATCTTAGCCCAAGGCCAATCTTCCTCAGCAAAAAGAGGAGGATTGGCAACCATTAGCTCAGGACTAATCTTCCTCACCAAAACAAAAACAAAAACAAAACAAAACAAAACTTTTCGTCCAAATTGTATCTTTGTTTTGTTTAAGATGTGAGCTTGCTACCGGCCTCCACCCCAGTCCTGTGTCAAGAGCACTTAGAATGTTTAGGAAGGTGAAGAACAGCTATTAAGCCAGAACAATAGCTATTATCAAGGAAGGAAAACTAATCAAGTTGTTTGGAGGACTTGGATGTAAAAGATTTTCATTGTTGTTCAGTATATCCCCACTCCTCTTAACAAGCGAAGTATTGCAAACCCATAAATGAGATGTCTTAGGGGTCTTGAATGATATTTTTCGTATTTAATACACAGGAGAACAATTTCGTAGCTTACCTTCCTGATCATTCACATCTTTCAAGGGGGTTACTTATAATTTTCTTTTGGTACTTTATAGGTAAATAGATTTGAAAATAGTACTTTGAATATACTATATATTGCTCTGTAGCTTTTTAATAGTGGAGTTGCTTCTTTGGAGAAAGTGAAGTACCTTGGATGATACATTGATATTTTAATCCACATGAGTTCCCTGGAATGTATTACATATTAATAAGAGAGCATCGTAGCTGTATGAAGGCACCAGTGGCCCACTACAGCTTAAGCAGCCTCATGTTGCCCATTCAGTATAGTTCACTTGAGTAGCAGATATCTGAGAAGTATTTGATCAACTTGGTGTTCCTGTGAGAATTACAATGGTTCTCATGCTAGAGACACTACAGGCAACAAGACAACACACTAAGTAAATGATTCACCAGGTCCCAGGGACCCTGCATTGGCTCAATCTCTTAGATTGTATATCTTCAATCTATACTTTGACCCTTCATTCCTTCAACAAAACAGAGAAGCATTATCATCATATAAAGAAGGAAATTTATTTTAGAAGCTTGTTTACTGGGAAAAATAGGAAACCTCCAGTTCTCTAAGGAGACAGGATATTTATGAAATGATTAATAGCAAGTGAGAATTGGTTAGACTGAGCACTGAAAGAATGATACAGAAAATTAGTGGAAAGAAAGGCTTGTGAGCATGGGAATGTTTGAGATAGGATGTGGGCCTTTTGTTGGGCCATTAATAGTGAAAGGACTTAGATAAGTGTGGAAGAGAGAGGAGAAGGAGAAAGTCTACGGAAGTTTAACAGCATAAAGACAAGCCCCGAAATGTTACAGCCCTTGACATGTTTAGACACAATTAAGAAATCTGTTTGGGTGACTATAGATTTTGTGACAGGAGAAGTGAGAAGGCTGGAAAGGGAGATAAGGACCAGCAAACGAGCCAAAGATATGAATAGACGATTCATAGAAGAACAACTTGAAAATGCCAATTAGTCTATGAAAAAAATGTTCAAAATCATATTGATTATAGGAATGTAAATTAAGTTATCAAAGTCACCATTTAAACCCCTCAGATAGGCAAAAATTAATAAGATCTAAATTACCTATCATAGAGAGAATATGGAATAAGAGGTGCTGTAAAAGAGATGCCTAGTGCACACTGCTCTGGTCTTCTCTCTTGCTGGGCACATGGGACAGTATCCTAGTCCTTTTGCAGTTAGACGTGGCAGTGTCACTAGTTCTGGCCAATCACTGGGCCATATGAAAATGTGTGAATTCTGTGTCAAAGGGCTTAATTATTATTGCGGTTAGACTCTCTCCTCTTTTCGTCTGCTATTGTGACTGTGGATGAGACTTCACATGAGTGAGGCTTCCAGGGGGTTGTTGAGATGACAGCCCAAAATTCAAAGAAGCCTGAGCTACTTCATAGAGGACAACTGTCTTGGAGAATGGCCTGGGCTCACATCTGATTTTGCATGAATGACAAATATTTTTCTTGTTAGCTCCTGAAATTTCAGGATTACTGTTAGTTGCCACAGCGTAACTGAGTCTGTTTCGACCCGTACAGGTATTTTTCTACACTGATGAAAGAAATGTAAAGGGTTAAGCCTCTTCGGAAGGCAATTTGACAGCAGCTGACTAAATTAAAAGATGCATAAACCCTTTGACCGATCAAATTCACTGTTGGGAATTTATCCCATAGAAATACAAGTACCAATTAGTAAAGACGTTACAAGGATACTTATTGCAGCACTGTTTTCTAATGGCCAATAAAAGAAAATGCCCCCACATCAAGGAATGTTTCCATAATTGAGCTTCCCAAACCCAGCTACACATCAGTCTCCTGGCAGCTTATTTTTAAATGTTCATACCACAGAATATTACATAGCCCTTAGAAAGAATGAATTTGAGTTCTAGGAGATGACTGGGAGAGATTTATGCAAGGCATAACTGTGTATGTACTATGATCCCATTTTTTGAAACAAATAATGACTAAAACTATGATAAAAATGTTTATATGTATATCTCTATAGGATTATATAAGTATGGAGAAAAATAGGAAAAGAGGCGTATTAGGTTGTCAATAATGCTTACCTGGGTAGGTAGGGATGAAGGATGAAGTATTGATATAGAAGAAGAAAAGTACAAGTTCATCCTATCCTGATCTCTCTCTCTCTCTCCCCCTATAGATATACGCACACAATATTTTAATAATATTTCACATATATGAAATATTCATATATATTAAAAATATTTTAAAAACTCAATTCTTCTATTGGAAGGAGTTAGTAATTATAAAGAAAGCAGCTGATCACCAACGGTACGTTGATTCGCAATAGGGCATGCCTCAGAGGGTTAGCTGTGGGTCCCAATTCGTCCTGGCACAGCCCTGCAAATAAGACTCAAGGCCATGAATTTTATATATTGGAGGAAATCTGAAGGAAAAGATATTTTAGACTTCAGGGATTTCCCCCACATGCTGTCAATCTAGAGTTCCTATTTAATATCAGTTTTATATCAATTTCCTATTTAATATCAGTTTTGAATTTCACTTAAAAAAGAGAATATTTCTTGCTTCTTCTATATTTGGTAGAATCTAAAAAAACAGGTGTTCGTTCTCAAATCATATACTATCCCGTTGTAACTTTCTTGGTCATTTTTTAATTCTTTCTATTCTTTCCTTTTGCATTTCAGAAAAAAAATTTACTTGCAGTCTTCTTTTATTAAGAGATAAACAAGTGATCCCTTTACCTCCATCTTAGAAGAATGCTAAGAGAATTTTCCAAGCCAGTCTTCTGTGTGTGGTCTCTCACAAGATTCTCACAATGTACCTTGTCCTGGAACATCTGAAGAATGCAGATGCCATATTCCCAGGCACACTTACATGGATTATTTTCCACGTCTCTTTGATTTTCAAATATCCTCTTAGTTATTTTGATATGTCCCTTTCTTAAATTCACATTATAAAGGAAGACAATCAGTTTTAATTGTCAAAGATTTACATAGCTTTAGTGTTTTTGGTCAATGCCACTCATTTGGATTTGTTGAGACTTATGTTTGATACATTAATTATTTTAGGCTTTCCAGAATAATCGTAATAAGAAACAACTATACTAACAGAATGGCTCATTATGATTGGTACATCATGGTTTAAGAGGTACCTGGTCTGAAAATATTTGACAAACATAAGCTAATTGCAATATCTTCCTTATGAAACTGACCATGTAGTGCCAGGAATTTTGGTCAGTTCAGTACATTCAAAGAAAGAGCTATAAAAGCAGACTACTTAGTACCATGCACCCTGCTGATCCCTTGTTACTTGACTGAGATAACATGGATGCTTAGAGTATTTGAAAAAATATTAACATCTTGCTAGAGATAGAGAATAAGCTCCGTAAGAGCAGTAATCTTTTTTTTTTTTTTTTTTTTTTGCTGAGGAAGATTTACCCTGAGCTAACATCCACTGCCAGTCTTCCTCTATTTTGTATGTAAGCCACTGCCACAGTATGGCCACTGACAGATGAGTGGCGTAGGTCCATGCCTGGGAACAGAACTTGGGCTGCCAAAGCGGGGTGCGCTGAACTTAACCACTAGGTCACTGAGGCTGGCCCAGTAATTTTTTTTTACTGTTTGGTTCACTACTGCACACAAAAGCTAAAGCAATGCCCAGTGCATGGTAGGCACTCAATAAAATTTTTTCAAAGAAATAAAGTACAAATTTAGAAAAAACTGAGAAGCAAATATGGTGATGAGTCTGGAGTGAGGTTTAAATAAGACAGGCTCTATTGAGGTCACTGTATTCTGGTTTTGGTGGCTGGGTTGGATAGAGGGTTTGGAGAATGATTTTCAGATAGCTTGAGGAAGTATCCCATCTTCCAAATTAGGGATCTAGTGAAACCATTTTTATTTAAATTGTGGTAGAATATACATAACATAAAGTTTACCATTTTAACCGTTTTTCAGTAGACAGCTCAGTGGCATTAAATACATTCACATTGTTGTACAACCATCACCACTATCCATCTCCAGAACTCTTTCATCTTCCCAAACTGCAGCTCTGTACCCATCAAACAACTCCCCATTCTTCCCTCTTCCCAGCCCCTGGTAACCAATATTCTACTTTCTGTCTCTATGAATTTGATTATTTAGGTAACTCGTATAAGTGGAATCATACAATATTTGTCCTTTTGTGTCTGGCTTATTTCACTTGGTAAAACATTTGTTCTTAAACCTAGACATGGTAGACACATTAGGTACTTTGTACCAATTGAAGAAGAAATCATCATTTTTAGAACCTCTTCGTCCCTTCTTAGAGTTTCCCATCAGGCCTGAGTTAAGTGAGGGCTATAATTGGAACTTCTTTATTGGAGTTTATGATAAATGTCTAGTTCCTGCCTTACTGAGGCACAGTAATGGCTCATACCCTGAGGATGATATTCGGATGTTGGTATTACTAGAACAAGGCATTCCGGACATGTTTGTCATGTCAAGAAATTGTTTACCATATTTAAGGATGGAAAGTTTGTCAGACCTACTGACCTTTTAGAGTATTTCTCAATAAGAAAAAGTTGTTCACATTTCTTGGTAGCATTAATGTAAATTTAATTACTTAGTATGCCTGTGGTATAATTTTTCTTCCCTGTAAAGGTAGGTCAGCACATTAGAAAGGTTAAGAATCTCATTCTAATTGGAGCCACAAAATATCGTTAATTAAATCCCCACAGGAGTCCCTCTGGATTGAACTACATATATTGAACTCATAGAAGATTAAACAGCGTAATCCTTTTACTTCTCTAAAGGAGTATAACATATGTTCTTTTTAGTTATGATCTTTAAAATGCACACTTACATCCTTTTCCTAGCTGACTATAAGATTTGTAAATCTCTTTCTTTCATAAGAAAAATGATTCCTCAAGTGCATATTCCATTAATAATACTAATACTCTTGATAGACCATGCAATGCCTTTCACCCAAAACCGAGATGCCCTGTGGTAAATTGTCATTTTCCGTTTTTCGACGGGACAAAATTATAACCAGGTTATCTTTATATCTTTCAATTCCCTTTACAACGAATCCTTGTGCAGACTACAGTAAAAGGATTTCGGAGTCCCATCAGAGAAATTAACTGGTCCCATCCAGTTCCTTCTAGCAAAATTGTGCTCGTAATGCAGTATACTCAACTTCCCAAGTGTACTTTGAAACGCTTTTACTGTAGGTAAATTCAAAGTATAATTTTACCTTTTTATATAGCTCCATTTGCCCTCCAGTGATCCATATGAAGTTCAGGCATTCTATGTAGTTCTTTTAAAGTTTATGTGGTTGTCCCTGGAAAGAGTTAGATGTGTCAATAACCGTTGCCTGTTGACATTTTTTTATTGTAAATTTTAAGACAGTGTCTTCTATAGAACTCCCCTACAATTGCTGCCCACTCGTGAAAGGTAAATGTCCAAACTTGCTTGATGTAACCAATAAAGCTATCGAAGACCTTGTCAGAACCATTGACGCTACTCCCTGTAGGTTCTCAATCAACTGAGAAACAGACATAAAATTCAGGTACCAAATATCAGCTTTTTTTACGCCACTTCCCCCCTTGGGAAATTTGTATTGAAGTAAATGGCTTGGATTTCTGATCGGACTTGCCTTTTTATTTTTTCCCATCCTTGAATCATCCAGTTACTGAACAGAGAAACCCTGCTCCCAACCTCTGGGCCCCCACCAATCACTTCAGGATCAGAAAGCAGAACACAGCTGTTCAGGATGCTAGATAGATTGAGGAAGAGGTAGGTTGGATCACTCAACACATTAACCCTGCCCCAAAGGGGAATGTGGACCAATGGATCTCAGACTCTTTCCCTCTCACCAATCAGATAAAGGATCAGGCAAGCATTAATTACAAAGAGAATTAGCTAAAAAGAGATATTCTCTAATACCTCCAAGAAAGTGGTACTTGCTGTTTTATGTGCTAGCTACAATTCAGGAGGAGGGAAATGATGGCGCCCCTAAAGAGAAGCCATCAATAAACTTGCCTTGGTATGCTTCTCTTTTTAATCTTTTATTGCTTCTGCTCCCCCAATACCATATACCTTATGGTGTGAAATATTCCAGTGCATGTGCATTTTCCTCTGCCTCTCATTCTGAGCTCTCTCATTCTTTGTCTGCTGCACTGGTTACTACTTGTCCTTTAGGAGCCAGCTCAAGCATCAGTTTCTCCACTAAGCCTTTCGTGACTCCATCAGTTAGACATGACATCTTTCATCTCATGTGTCCTCATGGTACCTTATCATACTTACCTCACTATACTAGCTACACTGTGTTGCAATTATTTTTTAATGTGTCTGTCTCCCTAAACAGATTGTGAAAACACAGAACATGTCTGGCATATAATGTGCTTATAAATGAATGAATGAAGAGTGAGAAACCGTAAGTCTAGGATTCTGATACTAGTTTTGCCACTGAACTGTGTTATATCCATTCTTTCATTTAATGTACATTTGAAGAACCCATTTTATAACTTTCATAGTTATATGCCATGGATAAAATTATTTATTTAATCAATATAATCAACACGTAGTTACTGGGCACTATTCTGTGTATGCCATTGTGCTTTATGTTAGGTAAAAAGTAGTTAGGAGGCAAGCATGGTCCTTATTCACTTGAGCTTACATACTGGGAATCAAGAACGCCAAGAAAACAAGACTATTTCTATCAGGATACAAGGCTGATAATTGTGAGCACTAAATTGAAGATGGAAGAACATTGCATATTAACACATGTTAGATTCCAGAGGCGGGAGGAACAATGGCCTGTCTGTAATTCAGCATGGAGGAAATATAGATCTTCTGGGAGGTAAATTATAATGTCTAGCATTTAATGAGTGCCCAGTACAAACCAGGCAGCGATCTAAGTACATGCAAGTGACTCATATGATGCTCACCACCACGATCCCATCTCACAGATGAGAACAACAATGTGAGATGAGACTGCAGGTAAAAGGCGGAAGCAGGTCACACATAGCCTTGTATCTTAAGTTAAAAAGCTTAAATTTTAGTCTGTGATAGTGCCAAACCGTACTTTAAGTATTAACAGATTTGTGTTTTACAAAGATTAGTGGCTACCACAAGGAAAGTGCATTAGGCAGGTAAGGGCAAGACCTCAGCAATGCAGGAGAGATGATGTCAATCTTAGTAGCAGTCATTATTAATGAAGTAGAGACTGTTGGTTTGAGAGTAGTGAAAGATCTAAGAGACAGTAAGGGAGAAATGCCAAATTGCACGATTCACTGGATACATGGTTTGAAGAGTAAGGGGATTCATTCAATAAGGACTATGGAGAATGAGGAGGTGTGAGGAGGGCAGGTCTGTATTTTAGACTTCCATGTTGAACTTGAGGTATCAGTGCATCCCAAGAGGGACTATCCCATTTGTATTTGTCTGTTCAGACTTGGAGAGGCAGGTGAGGAGAGAGACAGTGTGACGATGCTAGGGAATGAGAGCTGTGAGGGCACAGAGAAGTAACCCCGAATCTGTCATGGCTGGTGGTCAAGGAAGGCTTTCCAGAGAACATGATGTTAGTGATCTATAGAACATCTCGTAGCAACAATTTTTCAAATTAAATTGAAACACTTGAACTTTAACCTTCTCACAAGTTTTATGATGTTACAATAGGCATTCTTCAAAAATGTAATATGAATTGACATTTGTTGGTCAGTGAAAATGACTTTGAAATGCTACAATACCCTAGATGTCTTCTAAAATATACAAGAAAAATCAATATAAGCTTGGTGTAGTTTGACATTAAATGTATTCCAATATTCTTGAGACTAAAATCTAATTTCTGGCAGATATAGGAACTATATCAAAATGTTTGCTTAATAGAAATTATAATAGCTATTATTTATTGAATGCTCACTATGTGCCAGGAAGTTATATAAGTTTCTTACATGGATTAGCTCACGTAAGGCTCACATCAACCTCCTTTTGCAGATAAGAAAGTTGAGGCACATAACGGTTAAGAGTTGAGTGGAAGAAACCCCATCAGGACTCGGCAGGTTGGCCATAGAGCTTGTCCTGCTATTGATGGTCTGTCTTGTGGCATGCTCCTGCCTGGGCCCTCCAAATGAACAGCTGATAGCATTCTTAGCTACACTAAGCACTGGTAAAACTATATTCATAGTGAAATTTGAAGGCATTAATTTTTAAACATTAGATTATTCGACCGAAAACAAAATGGAAGTTTCTTTAGTGCTGCACTCAGCACATCTAAAATAACTGCACAGTCCTAATAGCTTTGTGTTCTGTTGTGGTTAGAGTCTGGGGATCACACAAAAGGCTGAGTTTTTGGCACCTTTAATCATAGCTAGGATAACATATACCAGAAGTTAAAGAAAATGTAAAGACAATTAAAATCCCAAATTAATTTTTCTGCTGAAGTTCAAATGATTTGTTAGAAAATAAGATCATTGTATTATATAATCACAAAGATGTTTAAAAAGAAAGGGACTTACCAGATGATAAACACTAAGTTCGCAACAAACATATCCCTACATATATAATGTTTGATTAAACACATCTTCCCTTTGCTGTCTTGTTCCAGACAGCCACAAGACTGTCTAAAGTTATGTTTTGGGGAATTATATGATCCAAGGTCACTGCTCCATTTTCCTCTTTCATTCCCCTCCAAGTACAGAGTACAAACACGATATGCCCTTTTCTTAGCTAATTCTACATGAAAGCTACTTTCTCAAACACACACACACATCCATCCTTCCATCCATCTTACTTTCCTTAACTTCACGTTACCTTATGAGCATATTGTTACTTCCCACTTCCTTTGTCTCCTTTTCTGTGAGAGTTAAAAAAATTGATGCACGTCATAGTTCATAAACACAAAAGCAATGCTACAATACAGCTATGTGAGAGAGCACCAATGCCTTATGTTTCCAAGTGAAATAAGACAGTAACCAAATCCACCGTCATGAGTTCTCAGCAGTCCACCTTAGACTCTCCATCAACACCTCCATCTACTCCCTCATCCTCTTTTAATTAAAACTGTGCCTCTATAAGCAGTAGCCATCAAGAGAAATAAGCCGCTATTTGTTTTTATTCAAGTTTACAGGTTTTTCGGTTTTGTTTCATTACTAGTTGCAAGAGAATTATTTTTTCTGCAGCAAATGTGCTGAATTTCAGCTTCACTATGGTCTAAATATGCGTTTATGTGTTGGCCATGGGACCCACCCTACCACTGTTCATTAACACCGTTTTTATGGGAGAAAATGCTGTGGTTCCACACAATCAATTTTCAAATGAACTTCTGGAACGTCACCTGTTTGTCAATTGGAGACTGCCTTTAGGGTCTGACTCTGTCCCTGCTGGTCCTGGATCTATAATGAAAGTTCTGTCTGTTTGGCTGAGGACTCTCAACCTCAGCTCACAGAACATAGTTTCTCTCTCCTCTCTCAGCATATCATGCCTAAGCCTCTGATCCAAACAGGAGTCCACAGACCCTTGCTCATGACTTTCATACCAGAAATATGGAATTGGATAAATAAACTTGATTTCCAGTCTTCTAGTAAATAAATATTTTACATGAAGAATCCCAACTTCATCTTCTTAATTTGCCAAGATCCCTAGGAACTTGTTTGGCACAGTCTCCTACTCTTTATATATATGTATGTATGTGTGTGTGTTTGTGTGTGCGTGCATACACACGTTATTTATTGTCTTTCCTATTTTGTTCACCACTTTAATTCCAGAACATAATCAGATACTTCTAACTTATTGAATAAGTCTTCTGAGAGTCACAAATAGGCCAATTTATTAGATGTAAATATGTTAATAGACCAAGCTATAATAAATTGATCCACTTGCATTAACCCAGGCATTTAAAATATTTTTTCTGGCGTAGGGAACACACTGTAGGCAGGCAAGGTGAAAATAAGAGGAGCCATAAGAAGGCTGTTGAGCAATAATCCATGTGGGAGATGCTGATAACTTGGATAAGGACTGAAGTGGTGAAAATGATGAGAAGTGGTTGGATTCCAGATAGGTTCAGAAGGCAGAGCTGCCAGGATATGGAGTGTGACAGAAGAGAGGAGTCAAAATGATTTAGAAGTCTTTGCTTGACTAATTAGAAAAATCAAATTGCTGAAAGTTTTTGTGAAGAGTAAGTAGAATGAGACTAGGTACCAAGAAGTCACTGTTGGATATGTTTAGAGATTCCTACAAGCCTCCCAGGAACAGACATCGAGTCAAAATTTGGATATATAAATGTTAAAAATTCAGCATCGAGGCCAAAGTAGCAGAGATTCTCTACTCTGGCAGTGGAGAACGTACACTTTTCCGGAACATCTCTAAGACTCAAGAACAGTGGTAGGTTGCTAGACAGGGAACCCTAGCAACAGACGAGAGGGATCCCACACTTAGAGAAGTTAAATGACCCGGCCAAGGTTACCCAGAATGGCAAAGTCAAGATCAAAACTTAGATCTGATGAGCTTGGCAGCCTGTTCTTACCCACTATAGTGAAGTGCCTCATAAAATGTAACTTTGTTTTTCTAACATTTCTCCAAGGAAGAATTCTGCCCTCTTTTTCAAAGCATTTTGCAATCATTTTGAACACATATGCATACCCGATCCATCATGCTTTTTTTCTCTGTGACGTCATGGATTCACCAAACATTTAGTACTGTTTTTCAGAAAGTTTCCCTTTCTCCTTGTATTCAACCTGTCTTCTAGATTCTCTATCCATCATAAACACACAAAACAAACGCTTTGTTTTTCCACCCAGTGCTAATGGCCTAAATTGTGTCTCCTCCACATTCATATGAAGAAATCCTAACTTCCAAAGTGATGATATTTGGAGATGGAGCCTTTGGGAGATAATTAAATTTAGATGAAGTCATGAGGGTGAGGCCCTAATGATGGGTCTAGTGACTTTATAAGAAGAGCCACCAGAGGGCTTATTCTCCCTCTGTCTCTCTCTATCAGGTTAGGACAAAATGGAGAAGGCAGCCTCTGCAAGCCAGGAAGAGAGCTCTCACTAGACCCTAATCATGCTGGTACCTTTGTCTCAGACTTGCAGCCTCCAGAACTGTGAGAAAATAAATTTCTATTGTTTAAGCCACCTAGACTATGGCACTTTGTAATGACAACCTGAGCTGAATAATACTCTCAGGAAATTACATGGAGGGCTTTCAAAGCTTATCTACACAATAGAATACTACTCAGCCATAAGAAACGATGAAATCTAGCCATTTGTGACAACATGGATGGACATTGAGGGTATTATGCAAAGTGAAATGAGTCAGAGGGAGAAGGTCAAATACCGTATGATTTCCTTCATTAAGTAGTAGATAGTAACAACAATAAACAAACACATAGAGACAGAGATTGGATTGGGGGTTACCAGAGGGGAAGGGGGGAGGGAGGAGGGCGAAATGGATAATTCGGCGCGTGTGTGGTGATGGGTTGTAATTAGTATTTGGGTGGTGTACATGATGTAATCTATGCAGAAATAAAAGTATAACGATGTACACTTGAAATTTATACAATGTTATAAACCAATGTTACTGCAATAAACAAAAAATAAAAAAAAAAAAAGCTTATCTAGGTACTATGTTATACCCTGGATTTAATTTATCATGTGTATAAAGCACTTAGCAGTTTACAAAGCACTTTCCACATCTTTCCCTTGCTTATTTGATCATGACAACAACTCTGTGCAGTGGATGTGGATCACGGATCATGGATGTCTTAGTAGAAAAAGAACGTATCTGTCCCTGCTCTCAACCTTGGTAAATGGCAGGAGCAGATTGGAATGAAACTCAACTCTTCTGATTTCAAGACTCGTGCTCTTTCCGTGACAATGGGACTAAGGCATCATTACCCCCTGTCCATCAGGCAATGATTCACAGAGAGGTAGCAAGCACAGTGGTTAACAGCACAGCCTGTGGAGCCTGACCCTAAGCTTAAATCCTGCTTCAACTGTGTTCTACATTTGTGACTTTAGGCAAGTTGTAAGTTTTTTTGTCTCAACTTCCTTCTCTTGAAAATGGGATAATAATAACACCACGTGAACTGCAAGGACTGCATGAGTGAATTCACGTCAAACGCTTCGAACAGTGCTTAGTACACAGAAAGCACCCTATAAACATTAGCAATAATCAACATTATTTTTCTTTTGATGCATTTCTGAGAGCTGTGTAGTGCCCTTACCAAGGCCTTAGTACAAAAAAACCAGAAATCACTGTTTAACTTCCTCTTTCTCACCTATTGTTTGGTTCCACACTGATAGCTACATATGGTATTTATCATCATCTATTTTATTATAACTCCAAAGATTAATTCTCTGTAATTCCTCTTATGTCCAGGCTGAGAGATATTAGTAATCAATTACGGTCTCCTCTAATCATCCTCATTATGGTCTGCTCGGCAAAATGCAACTAATTTCTCTCTCTCAACCTTTGCCCTTTTTCTCTCTCTAGATACGTTTTTCTATTGCTTACCGTTTAATCATCATAAAATAAATCCTTCTCTCATTAAAAAACAAATTTATCTCTCCTCTAGAGATCATTATTTACTATTAGTACCTTTCTACTAATGAGGCCAATCTTTTCACTGGTTTGCTTTTACCTGTTTTATTCTGTGGAATTTTTTCCTAAAAATTGAAATCATTTTCTCCTATGCCCATCTTTCAATTGAGCAACGTGTTTTGTTTTTGTTATCTGCAGCACGTTAAAGTTAAAATCTTTCTAATTTTGAAATCAGCTTTTTTATGCTATTTTTGCCCCAATCATTTTCCAAGTGTGCCATGTTAGAAACTCTTGACAGAAGATGGAACCAGGCAGAGGCCCATTTCAGGCTTTAATAGGTATGGCTCAGTGGAATTACATTTTAGCAATAACTTGGCACATTGGAATGTAAAAAAAAAGAAAAAAAAAGGATGATTCAAAATGGACTGTTGCTAACTTTAATACAGCACCTCAGTATGCACCTCCTTTGTGTCTATAAACATCAATGAGAGTGTAATGGGTAGGAACACAGTCTCCAGAGAGAGCCTGCCTGAAGTTCTATCTGGCCTTACAATGCCCTAGCTCTGTGACCTTCCACTTCTCTGGGCCTTCCTTTCCTATGTGACAGTCCTGAGACTATTGGGAGTGTTACGTGAGTTATGTATGTGTTACCAGTCAGGAGATATTAGAGTACACTGAAAAACAGCCTAAAATCTCTGTGGCTTCATGCAACAAAGGTTTATTTCTCGTTTATACAAAGTCACTTATGGGTTGGGGGAGGGCTCGGGGCAGCTGACCTCCCTGTAGCTGCTCAGTATTCCAGACTGCTTGATTCCTGTAGCTCGGCCGTCTGGACAAGAGGCCTCTGCTTTGCTGCAGCGGGGAGAGAGAGGCAGGAGAAGCAGGAAGGCTGGCATGGGCTTTTCCCTGCCATAGCCCAGAAGTGACACATGCTACTTCACGAGTCTGGCTAACTCAGAGAAGCTCCATAATGAGGAGAGAACAGGGAATGTTTGTTCAACATCCTTGGTCCTGACCCAGGATAAAAAGCTTAGAACAATGCTGGCCACAGAGTAAGAACCCAGTTGATGTTAGCTATTGTTATTATCCATAGAAGAACAGAAGATGATGCTAAGGAGTCAAGAACCAGGCTGTAGCCAAGGGCTATTATTAGGTTTCAGTGAAAGGGGACTAGGAAATGAATTTGCATGCTTAGAGCAAGAACTACAGGAAAATTCTGTAGGTCTGTCTTGAGGTTCTCATCCCTGCCTGCTTTAAATGAAATTTGCCTTTCCCAATTCTGCTCCCTAAAACCTTGCATTAAAACAGCCTTTTTACCTTTTCATACTTCAGTTATCTCATCTGCAAAATGGAGATAATTACAGTTCCTTCCTCAGAGGATGAGTATAAATGGCTAATTCTTCTAACGTTTTAGATCACACACAGTAAGAAGTCATTTCATTTTAGCTGTTATTACTCTAACATGTACAACTTTGGATGTGCTCTTGATCATCTTTGTTCTCAGTTTCAACATCTGTACTTTGAAGGAATGATTGATGTTATCTCTAAGAACGCCTCCACACACTCTTAGGAACCAGTGAGTATTTATCTAAATTTGAGAGTTCCTAGGCAGCAGGTGCTGTTTCTAACATAGCTGGGATTAAGCTCACAGGATTCCCAGTATCATGCCTTTTTCTTCACACAGAGTCATTCCCCAATTCCCAGGATCAAAGCTGAACTTGAGTTAAGAAATATTTTGCTACCTCTGCCCCCAGCTTATGAAACTCCACATCAAGTTACCCTGGTTTCCATTCCATCCCTATTCATGATATTAATTCTGATTATTGGCACCTACCTTTTCCTAAATGTACACTCCCAAATGTCCCATCACGTCACCATTTAGATGAAGCCCATTCCCTATTCCAATGGATGGATCCTGCCTTCCTCTTGTAATACCTTTCACCAATATAGAAGCTGAAACTCAATCCAGCCCCGAGCCTGCTCCACACTGATAGCCATCATTGTCAGAAATAGTTGCCTATGTATCTAGACATCTGAAGATTAATCCTTTGAATTCTTTAGAGATATGCTCAGCCCATTAGTTGAGAGATTCTGATACTTCACTAACCAACTGGTGACTTGGTCTATGGCAAAAACTACATGTCTACTAGAGTTTTTCATACAAATCCAACAGAGTTAACTGAGGGTATGGTTCAAGGCCTTGGTCCAGGCCTCATCTGTCCTAATCATCTCTCTGTGGTAAGACACCCATGCTGTACTGACCCCAAGAAGTCACATGCACGATATCAGAGTGTCATTGGCAGAAAGGTGCCTTAATAAAAGTGTGGTTCCACTCTCTGCCTTCCAATGAGAGGTGTTGATGCCCAGTAAGCAGTGGAAGAAGACTCCTAACAGGTAACAAGCAACATCCAGAAATGGCCTGTAGAAGTAATTCCTTTTAAAGAGCACTTCCATAGGTAGTGTCACTGACTAGGTACCCTGAGAAACTCAAGGGTGGGTTTGGAAGCATTTAACCGTTTTTCCAAGTTGTTTTTTTCCCTTTTGTTATGTTAAGGAGATGCAACCACCAACCACCCTGAAACAGACCACGCCTCACCACAGGAGCTACGCCCCTGACCTTTGCCTCATTTTTAATGCTAAGATCTCTCCAGGAGGAGCTTAGGCCTTATCACGGTAACCTGCAGTGTATATGGAAGCAAGTTTTCCAACTGAGCCTGCGCAAGCAAATACCCGCCTCTCCCTTTTGAATATTCATTCCCCATCTGAAATAAAGGTCCCTGCTTCCCTTTGTTCAAGGACGCCATGACTTTGGAAATGATTCCTCATGGCCTCCTATTTGCTGCAAATACACTTTACTTTGTGAGACAACTTCCACTGGTGTAGAGTCTTATTTAACTCACCAGGAGGCGAACCCACTTGGTTCGGTAACAGTAGCACATATAAAGAACATTCAGATTCTGAAACAAACAGAGTGTGGTTCAAACCCTGGCTTTCCCACCAGCTGTTGAAGCCATCTTAGAGTAGCATTTTGATTCCTTTGGTGCTTTATTTTCCTGTTTATAAAATGGAAATAGTAATATTAATAAGTTACCATAGTTGTGAAAATCAAACCAAATACTGTAAGAATCCACAATTATTTAGCTGAGTGACTTTGGGAAAGCCACAGGAAGTTTCTGTCTCAAGTGCCTCATTTGCCAATAGGGAATAATAAGAGTGCCTAATGCATAGGGTTATTGTGAGGATTAAATGACATTGTATGTCTATGTGCTTAGAAATGTGCCTCATATAGAGGAGGCATTCAGAATATATTACTTGTTATTAGCTATTACTACATAAATCACCCAACTTTCTCATAGAGCCGTGAAAGATGAGTGTTATGACTCAAGAACCAGGCTCTGGCCCAGGGATGCTGTTAGGTTGCAATGAAAAGGAATTTCCTGGAATATTTCCAGGAAAATAGTAACTTTAGGAAACTTTTTATTTGAGTTTAATGATGATAGTTTGAGTTCCACCAACCAAATCCCTGTGGCTCTACTGGTAACAAAATGAAACCACTGGCAAAATTCTTGTAAAACAGAATCAGGATCTGTGAGCCTCTGCCCTCCGCCTGGGTGATCTTGAGTAACTGACTGCTCAAACCTCAATGTGCTCACATTTAATCGAGGGGGTTGGATGAATTGATTTCTGAATTCTATGTAGCTCTAAAATTCACTGAATTTTTACATACAAGCCTGTGTCTCATTATTTGTCATACACTTTAAGAAATTTTTAAAACTATGGTTTTGAAAATGTTTTAAGTGGAGAAGATTAGCCCTAGATCCTTGCAAGTTAAATTATACGCATAAAAACATGGTAGGTAGGACAAAATTATAGGTCTATTTGTTACTACAGTTGTCCCCCCTTATCTGTGGGGGATACGTTCCATGACCCCCACTGGATGCCTGAAACTGCTGATAGTGCTGAATCCTATATTTACTATGTCTTCTCCTATACAGTCACGTGCTGCATAATGACATTTCGGTCAACGATGGACTGCACATATGACAGTTGTGCCATAAGAATAGTACCGTATAGTCTAGGTATATAGTAGGTTGTACCATCTAGGTTTGTGTTAGTATACTCTGAGATGTTCACATAATGATGAAATCCCCTAACAACATATTTCCCAGAATGTTTCCCTGTCATTAAGTGACACATGACTGTACATACATTCCTATGATAAAATTTAATTTATAAACTAGGTACAATAAGAGATTAACAATAACTAACAATAAAATAGAACAATTATAACAACATACTGTGATAAAAGTTATGTGAATGTGGTCTCTCTCTCTCAAAATATCTTATTGTACTGTATTCACCCTTCTTCTTGTGATCAGGTAAGATGATACAATGCCTATGTGATAAGATGAGGTGAAGCGAATGATGTAGGCATTGTGATGTAGCGTTAGGCTACTATTGAACTTCTGATGACATGTCAGAAGGAGGATCACCGAACCATGACGATGTCGATGGTTGGATGTCAGGAGCAGACAATGTCTAAGGGGGCTTGAACACAAGCACTCTGATACCGTGTGGGTCAATCTGATAACCCAGTCGGCTACTAAGTGACTAACGGGCGGGTAGCATATACAGTGTGGATCCGCTGGAGAAAGGGATGATTCACGTCCTAGGCAGGACGGAGCAGGACTGCATGAGATTTCATGATGCTACTTAGCACGGTGAGTAATTTAAAACTTATGAATGGTGTATTTCTGAAATTTTCTGTTTAATATGTTTGGAATACAGTTGACGGTGAGTAACGGAAACCACGGAAAGTGAAACTGAGGATAAGCGGGGACTGCTATATCTTATTATCTCAATTTCTATCATGCAGAGGTATTCATGAATTTCACATTTTGGCGTTTCCTATTCTTTTCCATTTTAAAAAATTTTCTTTTTTTTTTAATGTTCTCTTTTCTCTTCATGAACTTCCTTTCACCTTTTTCCTTCTCGCTACATAAAACAGATGCTCTAATATTCAGGCATAAGCTATATTGCTTGATGAAGGTGGAGAAGAAAAGGAGAAAACAGCAGGAATCCTGACTTGCTTCACTGGGCTATTAGGAAGTTTTGAAGTATTATTTGGGTTGTCTCCTGAAAAAGGTGGTCCAGGTCAAGTGTTATTAACTTTCTGCTTTTCTTTGTGATATTACAGTTCAATCAGACTCTTAGAAAAGGACTCTCTGCTTATTATTTTTGTTTTTGTCATTGAAAGTTTTTCAAATCCTGCAGAAAGTCCCTGAAAATCTACATGGGACAGAGTTACATTACATATTTTAAAGCCCAGTACTACTATTATGCTAATGTAATTAAGCTTCATGAATATAGTATGCAAATCAAATTGTCAAGAACTATACCAAATAGAATTGTTCTTAAAGATAGAACAGATTGGTTCTGATATTCTTATGAGGATCACTGTTTCATAAATTCCTAAGCAGACTATCATTTTGTACAATGGAAAAATTGCTTTAAGAACATCATGATCAATATTTAATTTGCACATTTTTCTCCTTAGAAGTTTTGATGTAAAGAGGAGAAAAATTATATCTGTTTGCAATGGAAAAGTTTAAAGTATCAATATCTGGAAAGGGTTTAGATATATATCCTTTTTTCCTCAGCTTTATTGAGATATAATTGACATATAATATTGACACCACGTAAAATGTGATGATTTGATACAGGTGTACATTATGAAACAATAATCACAATAAGGTAAATTAACACAACCACACATCCATCACTCCACCTAGTTACCAGTTTTTGGTGTGCATGGTGAGAACTTTTAAGATTTAATCTCTTAGCAACTTCAAGCAAACCATACAGTATTATTAACTATAGTCACCATGCTGTATATTACATCTCTGGAACTTACTCATCTTAAAATTGGAAGTTTGTACTTTTTAACCAATTTCATCCATTTTCCCCACTTGTACCCCCTGCCTTTGGCAACCACCCATCTGTTCATTGTTTCCATGAATTTGGTTTTTTTAGAGTCCACATATAAGTGGGATCATACAGGATTTGTCTTTCACTGTCTGACTTATTTCACTTAGGATAATGCCCTTATGGTTCATCCATGTTGTGGCAAATGGCAAGATTTCCTTCTTTTTTATGGCTGAATAATATTTCATTATCTATATACCACAGTTTCTTTATCCATTCATCTGTTGATGGACACTTAGGTTGTTTCTCTGTCTTGGCAATTGTAAATAACGCTTCAGTGACAATGGGAGTGCACATATCTCTTGGAGATAGTGATTTCATTTCCTTCAGATGTATACCCAGAAGTGGGATTGCTGGATCATGTGGTAATTCTACTTTTAACTTTTTGAGGAACCTCTGCACTGTTTTCCAAAGTGGCTGCACCGATTTATATTCCCACCAACAGTATTCAAGAGTTCCCTTTTCTCCACATCCTTGCCAGCACTTATCTCCTGTCTTTTTTGATAATAGCCATTCTAATAAATATCTTAAATGTAAACAGGCTTTTCTCCAATTGGAACATAACATGATAACATCACATTTTATGAAAAACAGCTTAAACAGAGATGTCGTATGTGGTATTGATTTTTACCCCACAAATATAATAAAAAAGCTGGTTTGCCCCATCAGAGTGACCTGAAATCCCTCAGCAGTTATTATATGAAGGTTAGGAGGAGCCATTTGAAGGGCTCAGTGAGGAGAAGAGTGACAACAACCTAGGGTTTGTCCTCCGCCTTGGGCCTTCCTGCCTCTGGTGTTGACCCAGCTCTTATGTCTGGTTATTTGCTCTGACCCCTTGTCTGCTCATCACCCATCTGACCCTCCAGAGTCTAAGCCTTCAGAGAACTCGCTCAGAACAGAATCATGGAGGAAATAAGTACAAACAGGAAGGACTGAATTGTTTTGTGTGTGATCTTCTACATTTTATGATCATAAAATTAACATTTGCTCATTTCAAAAAAATGAGAAGCAAACTAGAACAAACAAGGAAAAATAAAATGCCCAAACCCTATAACCACATTATCAAAAAAACATCATTGATATCATTTTAGTATTCTGTCCCAATTTTCTGTGACTTTTTTAGTGTAATGCATACATTTGTGTTTATGTAATTTTGTATTTTGCATTTTTTAACTGAAAATAATGTCCTGTGTATTTTCCATGTTATTCAACATCATTTTTTTTGTGAGGAGATCAGCCCTGTGCTAACATCTGCCAATCCTCCTCTGTTTTTGCTGAGGAAGACTGGCCCTGCACTAACATCCATGGCCATCTTCCTCCACTTTATATGGGACGCCGCCACAGCATGACTTGCCAAGCAGTGTGTCAGTGTGCGCCAGGGATCCTAACCGGTGGACCCCGGGCCGCCGCAGTGGAGCACCTGCACTTAACCGCTTGCACCACCGGGCCGTCCCCCCGACATCATTTTTAACATCAGCATACTATTCCACCAAACGGGTGTAGCTTGCTTTATGTATTATGTATTATATCCTCAATGTTGGACAGAGGGTCTGAGGGTGCTGATGAACTGCTCCTAGGCTTCAACTTTGTATGTGGCAGAGACTAAAGAAGGCAAGTGAGAAATCTACCTCCTGTCATTTTTTAAACTTTTCTTCTGTCCGTCAAAGTGGACTATTCTATGAGATGACTACATCCAAAAAATTTAAAAGCAAAAGTAGTTCTTTAGGCACACCAAAGATTGTATTATAATAGGTACAACCTATGCTTTCTACTATTGTTTAACAAAGTTATGGATTTCATTTTGAGAAGAAGAATGAAACTCATTATTGATAATATTATCTGCTCAACCAAAAACTATGATTGATTGACGGCAGTGGGTGGTGTTTGAATTAGTTACTCTACATTAGCTTTATTAAATAAATGGGTGTACTGGCACAGAGCTTACATTGATTCATTTCTGCCAGATGATCATTGGGTTGCATACCTTGAAATCTCTCTGCCAATCTTCAGTTTTGCAATAAGATTATGTTTAGGGTGAGTTGTGCACTGATGAGGGCTCTGCACCCATTCACAACTGCCTGACCTTTGTGGGAGAGGATGATGCCTCAAATGGTGATTCCTTTGTAAGGTAGCATCTCTTTCATCCACAGATTTCCAGAGGCCTCCCTTCAGTGGTTTCCATGAAAACTTTCATTTTAATTTTCTCTTGGCTATTTGTGGCTGATAATCATAGAAGAGTTTCCTTTCCAAAGGGACTAAAGTGTAATACTAAGAGCATTAAATTCTACCAGTGTGATTTTAGGCATTAGTCTCACATTGTGGGGGATGTGAGAGGCAGGTGACTTTAGGGATTTTGTATTTCCTCCTCTGCATGAGATCTCCAGCCTTGATTTCTCTCCTGAGCTGCTGAGCTCCTGTCTTGTACAGCCTGCTGTTAGCACCCATTTACTCTGGGTTGGCCCTCTGACACCTAAAAGCCGGCTACCCAAACTGAAATTTATCATCACTGCCTAAAGCAACTCTTGATCATTGTTTTCTCTATTTCAGTTGTTGGCTTCACCATCTTATCAACTACCTAGGCCAGAAAGCTGGGAGTCACATCGTTTACTCTCACTCCCTCACTCCTTACACTTCATCAGCTGGACATTGCTGATGTTTCCATCCCTACGTGTTTCTCAAGCCTGTGCTCTCCTCTGAATGCTCTATTTCAGACTTGTCTCATCACTTGATTGCATTATTTTAACAGGCTGTTAACTAGTTTCCATATTTCCAGGCTTTTCCACTTTAAACTAATAGTTTCACAACGACTTTCTGAAAAGCAAATCTCATTTCTCTGGATAAAACTCTTCAGTCCTACCCAGCATCTGTGCCATATTTTTCAAAACGTGGTCTGCTAATTACCTGCTTGATAGTCACCTGGGGAGGGGCGTTGTAAAAAATTCAGATGACTGTACCAAAGGCTTTGGCATCAGAATCTAGTTGGGGGCAGAGTCCAGGGATCTGGCTCGTAAACAAGCTCTCAAAGTGACTTTAAGCACTCAAAGCTTCTGCAGCCCTGACTCACCTATAGGTTAAAATGTAAGTCCTTGCTCAGACCTGGTTCCTGCCTACCTCTCTCCACCCTTTCACCCTCATGCTTTCTGCCCTAGGAAGAGGGAACTGCTGCAGCTACCCCACAGATCACTGGCAGGCTGGCACATACTGGCCCTTGCTCAGCTCTTCCTCAGTAAATTGTCCTTTCCTTGCTTCTTCCACTAACTGTTCATGACACAGTCAGACCTGGTGGTTTCCTTTAACCTTGACACTCAGGATGTGGTCCTCAGACCAGCAGCTTCCAGTTCACGTGGATACTCATTAGAATGTGGACTCTCAGGCTCCACCCCAGATGTACAGAATAAGAATCTGCATATCAACAACTGTCAGGTGATCTGTACACACAATCCCATTTGAGGAGCCCTGTTTTGGGAAAACTTCCTAGATCTCTCCGGTTGGACAAAGTCGTGCTTCTTGCAGAGCACTCTGAGTACCTTGGTACATGTCTGTCTGTTCCTCTCGACTGTGGGCTCCTATAGGGCAAGGAATCTTCCTTATTATCTCTCTATTTTCAGCCCCTCTTATTGTCCCTGGCCCACGGAGCGGCTCAACAAATGTTTGTTTATTTAAACTGAACTGACCTGCAGGTCAGCCTGGAACTAAAAAGCTGGATCCCTGATGAAATGTCCTTTTGCACAGATTGGTTGCACTTTCATTTTCGGATGCTCTTGCTTCTGGCTGAACTGATGCTGTTTTTTGCCTCCTCTTTCTAAATTCACAGATGGTCGAGAGCGTTTGCTCGCAGAAAGTGGATTGCTGCCCAGTGTGGATTGCTGGGGGCCAGGCAGCTGGGCTTCCCTGTTGGTTACCAGCCAGGCCCTGCTGATTGAAGCTTCCTTCAGGGACTGCGTGTTTGTTTCTCCTCCCAGGAGGAGCCTCATTCGAGTTTAGATGTGTGTGTGTGTGTGTGTGTGTGTGTGTGTGTGTGTGTGTGTGTGGTGTCAGGGAGCTTCTGGGTTATCAGGACGTTGTCTGTCTCCTCTTGCATCTAGGTTACTGAAGTTGCTTATGCCATTTTCAATTAAAACTCGTTAGCATGAAACCTCCATGACTTGACTCCAAAATAGGTTTCTAGTAATTTCCATCCTCTTTCTCTTGTACCATTAGACTGCAAACTATGTAAAGGTAGAGTGTGTCTATTTTTGCTCAATATAATAACCTCAAACATTTAGCAGTGCCTGGTGTATGTGTGGAATAAATGAATGCATGAATGGTACATATCAAGGTGCTAATGTAGGGTCTCAGGTACTTTCTCCTATAGAGTCTTTATATTCTTCTGTATTCATTTATTTATTTTCAATAAGCATAATCTTTTGGAGGTATATTGCACTTTAGAAGACTCTGATAACCATTTTTTAACACCAGTCAGTTTTTATGTTTTTTAATCTAAGAAACACTTTTCTTAATTTAAATTGCCGTATGCATTAACTCAGTTGTTGATTTAACATGGTTAGAAGCCCTAAAGAAAAATCACAATATGCAGATGATACAGTATGAAGGTCTATGAACTGAATTTGGTTCACACATACTTTTTTTTTGATCTTACGTAGTTTATTTTGAAACTGAACATTTAAATATTTCGGGTGGGGCATGTACTCTATAATTTGCATAGGACCCAAGATTCCTGATTGTCTTACATGCAACCTGCTTCTCCCATTATCTTTTTGGACTCTGAAAATGTTTGTTTGCAACCTATGATGTAGAGGAAACACATGAGCTTTGGAATCACCTGTGTTCCAGGAGTAGCTCTGGCATTTATTAGTTTTAAGGTCTCATGTAAACACTGACATATATTCTGTATGTGAAATAGACAAATCAGTACCTACTTAACAAAGTTATAAGAAGTTAATAAGTTTATCTTATATTGACCAGACAGCACCTTGATGTTCCCCAAATAGTTCCTGAGCTCCTCTTATTCCTTTGTCTTTATAAAAAATTGAAAGTATCTGCATGAAATGTTCTACCTTTATCATGAAGCCTTTCTCGATCCCGAGAGGCAGAATTAATAAGTCCTATATCACCCTCCCAATTCACATTTTCTGTCTGTTGTTTTAGAAATTGTCATGTTCTACCCCTTACTACATGTTTGTAAGTATGTGTCTGTTTCCTTAAGTTACCTGAGGACAGAGATGTGTCTTGTCCATCCGTCTCTCCTACAGCACTCAAGATACCTTACACAAAATAATACTTGTATATAGAATTGAAAAACAGTTTGGTTAAAAGCATGGAACTCAGAATTCGGGGGTTTTTCTACCAGCTCACTTATTGGCCTTGCAGGATATTTTGTCCTGTCCAAAACGTCCATAAGACATTTGGTCATGTGCAAAATGTCCATAAGACATTTGGACCACATCAAAAGGTCCTTGACATTTGTTCCTGTCTGAAATGTCTCTGAGCATATTTGGTCCATGCCCAATGGTTTTGGACAGGACCAAATATCAAAGACCTTTTGGCATGGACCAAATGGACATTTGATCCGTGGATGTTTTGGACAGGACCAAACAGTCCTGCAAATATGAAGGACCTTTGGCTGTGGACCAACATCAACTTAGTTATGGAGATAACTAATCTGCATAATCCTGGGTTCCCTGTTTGTGAAATTGTAAAATGGGGATAGTGATAAGCCTATCTCCTAAAGATGTTGTGAGCATTAAATGAATTAATCTATGTAACAGACTAACACCTACTAAGGTTCAATATTTTATATATTCATTTTTATCTTCATATTTTATTCACATATGGTTACAAACTGCCAAATAAGCCACAGTTGAGAAACTTGGCATTGCTAATCCTCTCTATTCAATTTCAGTAGAACTTAACTGATGCTAGAGAGGAATAGCTGCTGAAGGCATATCTTTAACTCAAAAATCATAGAAAAAATTTGATGGGGAGTTTAAGATGCAGGAGGTAACTTAACCAACAGGGTATTTTGGCTGCAGTTCATGACAAATAAACCTGTTATGGATAATTTACGTTGAAGGTATTCATGTCGCATGGAAGAGGGTTCAATTTGCACAGCACATACTTCTTTATTACCAGATGATTCATTGAAAATCACAATTTGCAATGATCTGCCTAGTGGAATGGCTGTTGGTCATAAAAGCATCATAGAAGAAAATTAGACAATGAATATTATTTATGCCAAAGACATTCATTTGTATTAGCTTCACACATCCCAACGTGTGTGCGTTAAAATTATGACAGCACTGACAATTCAAATGAGACCCGAGGCAGGGTGAGCGTCAGCATTTCTGATAAGCTGTACAAGATAATAGTTTTTGATACAAAAATGAGTTCGGCAACTCATACACCAAAGGATACTTTCCTTAATAACAAAGCCACAGTTTCTTAGATACTACTATTAGCAAAGGGAGTAAAAGGAAGAGGTAAAGGAGATAGAAAGAAGTAAAGAATGGCCTTCTATATCAAATATCTCCAGCTTCTTGAATTATCTCCTGGTACTTCCATAAGCACAGGAAAGCAAATTAACGCATTCAGGCCCATGGGTACCATTGAGTATCCTCCAGTAGCAATGGTATAAAAAGAGATGATGATACTTGCTAAGTAATACTATTTACTTTGCAACTAGGTGGTTTGTACGAAAGGTCTTCTGCAGATACCAATCTTTCTTTTTTAAACTTTAACAAATGGCATTTTATTTTGATATACAGCCTTTTCTTATTGTTGATTTTACTTTTTTATTGTGGTTTTCAGTTTGTCACACATATGAAAGAAATTAGACCCATCATAACCTGTCTTAATATGCTCAAGTGGATGCAAATATGGCAGGGGGAGATGGTGGTTTTGTGAGAGTCAAACATATCCTGATTTACTCCATATTACGTATTCTTTATTAACCTGTCACTTTGTTTCCTGTAGATGCAATCTGAAGTTCTGCCAATGTAGGAGACATCACAGCTCTACAGTAGGTTAATTGCGTATGTTGTGATTACATAACAATTAATTTTTATTAATTCATAACATATGTGATTAACTATATAAATATGGAATAACAACAAAACACAAATGTGAGCAACAAAAAATTATTTATATTTCATATTTGCTTCTAACTGATATGCTGGTTTAAAGCTTGTCAACGTCATCTCATTTAATCCTCAAAACATTCCTATAAAACAAATCTGATTTTTTATTACAAAGATGCACTTTGCAAGAAAAGAAAAATGCAAAAATTATAAAGTAAAATTGTCTCTTCATTCATTTCTGCCCTTTGATTTCCCAGAGGTAATTAGAATTAACACTTTGGTGTATATACTTCCAGGCCATTTTTTAATGCATAGGTATCATTTTGCAAAAGAATGTTATATATTCTTTGATGTGCTTTTTTTCATTTAGTAGTATATCTCGGACACTTTCATGCTGGAATCTACATATATGTTATATACTTTTAGTATTTCAATTTTGTAGGTGGAAAACTGATACTTTAAAAAAATAAATTTTCCAGTAAATGGTCTGGCTGAGGTTGCAGCTTCTATCAGTCTGATTCTAGATCTCATGCTTATAATCACTACACATCCGCCTCTCTGAATATATTATAAACATCTAATTGCAGATATTCTGAAAACTAGAAAATTATTTTACAAAAATCTCTATAAATTATTTCAATTTTCCTGCTCTCTTAAATTCAACAAGGTTATTGATTGCTCAAAATATATAATTTGAGTCTAAATTATTCATAGTGCTTTAATAAATCTATTAAGGAATGGCACTGATCTATTCAGGACAAAATGAAATTGCTTTATCCATCTTCAGAACTGCTTTCTTTTGGAAAAAAATATTTTTAATAGCCTATCCAATAATCAAAAGTGATGATGTTAAAGGCAATGAGAACTTTCTATTCGATGAAACAGTTCTACTCTTTCCTTTATCGTTTGTCTGAATGGGATGAAGAAGAGGTTGACATAGAAGCCTTTAGAAGACTTTCATAATAGCTAATGGAATATTCATTCATCCAACAGTATGAGTAGTTTCTATTTTCCAGGCACCAAGTTAGGTTCATGCAATTAAACTGAGAACGGTGAGGACAGTCCTGGTTCCCACATTCTGTTGGACAATTATATTCTAATGGCAGTAGTTGGAGATTGACTAAAAGCTGCTTCCAGCTCATTTTGAAAAGAGATTGGTATAAATTACAATTAAATGAATTAAATACAAACTTTGACTGACATTAACCACTTTTTCTTCAATTTTATTTTTTGCCAGGTACTAAAAGTCTTCAAGGATATCTTCCTCTAGTAAATAAAATATGTCTTTAAAAACCCTGAGCGTCTTCTCTTCGTTTGTGCCAGGGAGTTAACTAAGACCCTCCATTAACATAATACTTAGTTTGGTATCACTATCCTTCTGAGCGAGACCAGTCATTTCTGACTCAATTCAGGATTAGAAGGCTAGGAGAGCTTCATTATTATTCTTGTTTCTTTTAAGGTTTCACCTTGGAAACAAAGTGATTGAGAGGCACATTCTAAGAGAAACTCATCAAGATGAGCTCAGCCTCTCCTGATGATGATTTGGAAGTTGATGTCACTTTTTTGGGTCGGATTAAGATCTGGCATTTTACCGAGCCAAATCCTCTGTTTAATTATAGAGGTGAGATAATTGCCAGGGGAGTAGCTCAGTTAATAATTATAGAAATCCCAATTTAACAAGAAAAATAGGGTAGAACAAAAGCTGATTTCAGCCAAACCGATAGTCAAAACTGTTAGATTGTGAAAATTATTTATCCATTGGAATCAAATTGAGGTGCGTCATGTCATCGGCAGTGCTATTGTGGAAATTCTTCATTCAGTCTCTCCTCTTGTATTAAGACTGAGTTCGATTTGTAAAGCAGCTGTAAAGATAAAGTCTGGAGAGGAGAAAAACTATATTAGAAAGTTTTCTTTATAATAAGGGTGAGCCATATTTTACTGAATTAAAAAATATCAGAAATAATAATTTACTCTAAACCTCTTCTGAGCAACCTCTGGACGTCTGAAGAGAGGAAAAGGCAAGTGAGCACAAAACTTTCCAAAATATTGCTTTTCTTTTTTCCCCATCAACTTAAATAGTCAATGAGTGTGTGGGATTATTTGAGAAATGCACAGCTCTAGCTAACTTATGTTGTAATTAATCAGCAGTACCATGAGGATTATTATTAATATCACTATTATCACATGCAATTTGTTTTATAAAACTTCATGATCCATATCAGTTAACTCTTTGTAGAGCTGACCAAATTACTCTTTAGGCTTCATGTTTTCATTTCAGTAGTTAATATTCTTAAACTTTTTGCAACCACGCTACATAATGATATATTTGATAAGCTATATTCAACCTAAATTCTGTATCTAGTTCAATGGTTCTAAATGTCTAGCTTTAAAAAATAGCAAAAAGTTGTGTTTAAATAGGAACATAATCATTTGACTTATAATATTTTTTGTCCTTATAATATGTGTATTTATTATATATAATTGTTAAAGTATAATATAACATTTCCATAGGTACTCAGAAATGTGTTATTGACCACTCTCTTAGATTAAAGAAGTTAAAGGTTTAAAAAATAAAAATTTTACACATTTTCTCTAGTTTTAGGATGCAATTAATTGTAACCACTTTTCCTCAATTAGAGAAAACACTACATGGCTCTACATTTTTGTTACTGTTTTTTTAATATTTTCTTAATAAGTTCAGCATATAATAAGAATTGTATATAACTGCCTATGGTGCAGAGAGGGATCCATTTAAAAAGGTTATTAAAGCTGAAGCCAGAAAAAAAGATATTTTCCATCTTTTCCTGCAATATTGTGTAGCATATTTGGGGATGGGGGTATGACAAAAGGGATGCAGCTCTGCCAATACACAATATGATGTTCTTACAATGCTCCCCCCACCCCCGACGTATACCCAAATACAAATCTCCTCCTGCCGTTCCTCCTCAAAATCCCCTGATGGCTTCACGTTGCTTTCGGTTATAGGAAATGCTCGTAACACGGCTTACAAGGTCCTTGTGATGGGCCCCCTGTGACTTGTCCACACTCACTTCTCTGCATATCATTAGAATGTCATTTCAGTCTTTGAATGTACCTTGCTTTCTCTCAGTTTCAGCTGTTCCCATCTTCTGACTCAAACACACTTGTCTGCCTCTGTAGCAAGCTAATTACTACAAATTCTTCAGAGGCGAGCTTGACTCACTCTGCCACTACTTTGTGGGGCCTTTTCAGAAATCTTAACCCCTCTTTCCTGCCTCTCTGCACACACAAATAAAACAGCAATGAAAACTGGTTGGGCACTCTTATTTGGAGCTGCCATAGCAAGCTGTACTTCTCTAACAAAGGTACTTATTGAAATTTATTGTACATTTAATGATCTACCTTCCCTAGTATAGACAATGATTATAACTTATAATTATAGAGTCTACACCTATCGAGTATATCAAGATACACTCAGTGTATGCTGAGTGCCTTACACAGTGCCTGACATGTAATAGGTGTTCAAAGATCTTTGTCAAATGGTGTTGAATGGTCTTGTTCATAAATATACAATAATTGGAGGGAATAATGCCTAGCTCAAAGGCTACTTTGAAGAGTAAAACAGACAATGCCTATCATAGTGCCTGACCCCCCAAGATGTCATTTCCATAGCTTTTTCTTTCGTCATGGAAAAAATTGTTCACCATACCAGATATCTCCTTTCACGTCCAGAGATCAGTGTGTTCATTTGGTTGACATGTATCTCCAACAAATGCCATGTACTTTCCACGAGAAAGAAACAGAATGTTTAATTGTACTTGAAATACATTTAGAGCTTTGAATCTTGCTAGCTGAAACCAGATGATAGGGTCTTCACAGGGAAAAAAAAAAAAAAGAGGTCGCAGGTGATTTTACACCTTACCATTTTATCAGTTGGTTCAGTTACATAGTAATGGGTTTAGTAGTAGTAGGGGAAAAAATCCATTTTAAATAGACTATTTCTCTTTTCTACCAGCTCTGAAGGCTTCATTTATATGCATCTTCTGTCCTTAAGCTTCAGAGTCCCTCAAAGAAAGAAATAAGAAACTCTTGTAGGAGTGGAGTTTAAGAAGATGATAGTGGTGGAATTATTGACAGTGGAGGTTTTCAGCTACTGGCATTAACTATCATTTAGGTAGATCATTCATATTATAAAAAAGATCATTCATATATAGAAAAGGTATGTGTTTGTTTACTTTACATTTTCTTTTTTTTGGTGAGGAAGATTGTCCCTGAGCTAACATCAGTGCCCATCTTCCTCTATTTTGTATGTGGGATGATGCCACAGCATGGCTTGATGACTGGTGTGTGGGTCCATACCCAGGATCTGAACCCGTGAACCCCGGGCTGCTGAAGTGGAGCATGTGAACCCAACCACTACGCCACTGGGCTGGCCCCTATTTTACATTTTCTGAGTGTAGAATAAACATCCTATTTAATGACAATTATAAAATCAACAAAAGTTGCTGCATTCTCACAACAGGTTAAAGAAATGACAAATTGAGCTAGAGATGTAGTGTCATAAGAAGAATGAATGAAAGTTTTTACAATAATTATGTTTGTCTCTTCATTACACAAAAGGCCTTAAAGATTCACTGAACAGTTAAGACATTCTAAATTTTTCCCACTACAAAAATAGCCATAAAACCAAATGTTTTGAAATAGGGCCAGATTAAGAGAGTGGCAAAAACTCATACTAAAAAAGAGAAATTTATGTGCACACTTGGTAGATAATTTTAATGGCCGCATTAAACAAACCTTTGATTTTACACATTTACTTTTTAGTGGGATGTCTATGGTAGGCAAGGGATTCTTCCTTTCTTTTGTGGGTATCATGCATTATTGGTGAGCATTAGGGTAAGATCTTCTTTGGCTTTAAAAGGTGTTCTAAATTTAAGCCACATGCAAAATATTTCAAATTACCTTACTTGGCATTTGGACTTAAAGGTGTAATATTAAGACTCTCAAAATTAACATGGAGAAAACAAAACATTGGTTACCTGTTCCACTCCCAAACCTGCTTTTCCCCATATTCCCTATTTCAGTAAATGGCGTCACCATCCACCTAGTTTCTCAAGCCAGATTCTACACAATGTTTTAATTCTCCACGTCTCTCATCCCCAAATCCAATCCGACAGCAAGTCTTATTCATTTTCCTTCCTATTGTGAGAAACAATCTTTCATGGGCCCTGAGCATCCCTACATGTTCTTTTTGTGCCTAGAATGAAAGGCCCTGACTTGCCTTCACTTGGGCAATTTCTCAAGGTTGTGTTTGCAGCAAGCAACCTCGACGGATGATGCAACGTGTCCCTTGGAGATAAAGAGCAGGCTTGCTTACCGCTTGCTATAAAACTGGTGCATTCTCTAAGCTCAGTGTTCCTCTCCTGTAACACCATCCACCATATGCACAGACATCCATATGGGTGAAATAAAAAATGGAAAGGTTTTTTTTTTTAGCGTATGTTTCATTCAATACTTGAGATATATTTATACTAAAAATGTATGTTTTTTAATCTGGAATTCAAATTTAACTGGAAATCCTGTATTTTTAATTGAAATTTGTATTTAAGTAATTGTACATTCATATGCAGTTGTAAAAAATGATTCGGAGAGATCTCGTGTGTACTTTACACAGTTTCCTCCAAAGGTAATGTTTTGTAAAATTATAGTACAATATCACAATGAGAATATTGGCATTAACACAACCCACTAATGTTATCCGGATTTCCTGAGTTTGGTTTGCATTCATTGGTATGAGTGTGTGTATGTATGTGTGTATTTAGTCCTACACAATTTTATCATATGTATATTTTGCATGTATCTACCACCATAATCAGGATTCTGAAGCAGTTCTGTCACTACAAAGATCCCTTGTGTTGCCCTGTAATAACCATCTAATTGCTATTTGTGTAATATTATACCTTATGCTCTTGCTTAAACACCTTATTTCTAGGTGTTTTGGTTTTTTGATTCGTTGGTATTTGCTACATAGAATATCATCTACAAATAGATAGTTTTATTTCTTCCCTTCCAATTTGAATGCCTTTAATTTCTTTTTCTTATTGCAGTGTCTAGAACTTCCATTACTATATTGAATAAGAGTATTGAGGATGAACATCCTGTCCTTATTCCTGATATTAGAGGGAAAATTTTCAGTTTTTCTCTATTAAGAATTATGTTAGGGGCTGCCCCAATGGCATAGTGGTTAAGTTTGCGTGCTCTGCTTCGGCGGCCCGGGGTTCGTGGGTTCACATCCTGGGTGTGGACATACACACTGCTCATCAAGCCATGCTATGGCAGCATCTCACATATAAAATAGAGGGAGATTGGCACAGATGTTAGCTTAGGGCTAATCTTCCTCACACACACACAAAAAATTATGTTAGCTGTAGCTTTCTTGTAGAGGCTTCTTACAATGTTGAGTAATTTCCCTCTAGTCCTAGTTTTCTGAGAGTTTTTTTTATCATGAGTAGGTGTTAGATATTGACGAGTGTTTTTTTCTGTGACGGTTGATATGATCATATAATTTTCCTTCTTTAGATTTTTGATATGGTAGATTACATTGGTCTTTGAATGCTGAACCAGCTTTGCCATACCTTGGTCATGGCATATAATTGTTTTATACTTGGTTGGATTCTCTGCGTTAGTATTTTGTTAAGGATTTTTCATCCAAGATCATGAAAAATGTTGTTCTGTAGTTTTCCTTTTTTGTGCTGAATTTGTCTGATTTTGATATCAAAGTTAGAGTAATACTGACCTCATAAAACGAGTTGGGAGGTGTTCCTTCCTCATCTATTTTCTGTAATAGATTGTGTAAAATTTGATGTTAATTCTCTTCAAATGTTTGTTAAAATTCTCCAGTATATTTCTTTTGGGGAAGCTTTTAAATTATGAATTCAATTTATTTAATGGTTTTAGGGCTATTCAGATTATATATTTCACCTGGGTTGAGTTGTGGTAGTTCGTGGGTTTTGAGGATTTAGTTCATTTCTTCTATGTTATCAAATTTATAAGTGTAAAGTTTGTTCGTAATGTTTCCTTACTATATTCTTAATAACAGCAGGATGTGTAGTCATATCTCAATTTCATCCCTGATGGTGATTTGTATCTTCTCTCTTTTTATTTTGTCAGTCTTGCTAGAGATTTTTCAATTTTATTGATTTTTTTTGAAGATCCAGCTGTTTATTTCATTCATTTTCTCTGTTGTTTTTCTACTTAAATTTCATTTATTTCTACTCTGGTCTTTATTATTTACTTCCTTCTGATTGATTCAGTTTGATTTTGTTGTTCTTTTTGCAGTTTCTTGATTATTGGTTTGAGAACTTTCCGATTTCTAATCTAAGCTTTAAGACTATTCATTTCTCCTTTAGCACTACTTTACCTGGATTCCACATATTTTGACAGATTGTATTTTTATTTTCCTTCAGTTCGATGTATTTTTTATTTCTCTTGAGACTTCCTTTTTGACAATGAATTATTCAGAATTTAGAAGTGTGCTGTTTAGTTTCCAACTATTTGAAGATTTTCCTGTTATCTATCTGTTATTTATTTCTAGTTTGATTTCATTGTGGTCAGAGAAGACACTCTATGATTTTAATTCTTTTAAATTTGGTGAGGTTTGTTTTATGACCCAGGAAATGGTATATCTTGGTGAAGGTTCTATAGGCACTTGAAAGAAAAAATGTGTATTCTGCCATTGCCGGGTAGATTGTTCTATATATGTCAATTAGATCCTGTTGGTTGATTGCATCATTTAGATATTCTATATATCCCCGCTCATTTTCTATGTAGTAGTTCTATCAGTTATTGAGAGAGATGTTGAAGTCCCCAGTAAAACTGTCGATTGTGTATTTCTTCTTTGAGCTCTATTAGTTTTTCCTTCATATACTTGGAGGCTCTGTTTTTTTGGTGAAATACATCTAGAATTCTTATGTCTATCTAGTGGATTGATCCTTTTATCATGATGTAATATTCTTTGTCCCTAGTAATTTTCATTGCTCTGAAGTCTACTTTATCAGATATTAATATAGCCACTCCTACCTCTTTTTTGCATTGTATATCTTTTTCTATCCTTCTACTTTTAACTGATCAATGTCATTGAATTTGAAGTGAGTTTTTTGTAAACACCACATAGTTGAGTCATTTTTATCTGCTTCACCAATCTCTGTATTTTGAATGATGTATTTAACTACTCACATTTACAATAATTACTTATATGATAGCACTTACATCTGCCATATTATTATTTGTTACTTCTTATTGTTTTCTCTGGTTCTCATTCTTTTTTCTTTTTACTTGCCTTCTTGTGGGTTAGTTGAAAATTTTTTAGGTTCCATTTTGATTTATTTCTACCATTTTTCAGTCTTTCTCTTTTTATAGTTTATGTTTTAGTGGTTATGGTATCTATATATATACACACACATGTATATTATATGTTACCAATAGATTCTATAAAACATGGGGTTTATTGGTATCAACATTTACTACTTTGAGTGAAGCATGGAAACCTCATTTCTATTTAGAATCTTTTATCTTCCCCACTTTTAAATATCATTGTATTGAGTGTCACATGGTATTACAATTTGTGTTTTAATCATCAAATATGACTGATAAAACTCATGAGGAAAATGATAGTCTATTGTATGTGCTCATATTTCTGCTTTCTATTGTTTCTTATTCCTTCTTGATTCTTTCTTTTTATCATTTCCTTCTTGTTTGTAGATGTTCTTTTAGCCAATCTTAAAGGATAGATCTACCAAGAATCAATGCTATTAGTTTTCCTCTGTCTTTTGATGCCTTTATTTTGCCTTAATTTCTAAAGGTTAGTTTTGCCAGATATAGAATTCACTTTTGACAGTTCTTCTTCTTTTAGCACTTGAAAAATATTGTAAAACTTCCTTCTAGCCACCATAGTTTCAAATGAGAAATCTACTGTTATTTGAGTAGTGTTCATTGTAGATAAGTGCACTGTCACTCTCTGGCTGCTTTCAGCATTTTTTTCTTGTCTTTAGCTTTCAGAAGTTTAATTATAACATGTCTTGGTGTAGATTTCTCTGGGCTGATTTTGTTTGGAGTTTGATCACCTCCTTGAACCTGTAGATTTGTGCCTTTCATCAAATTTGGGAAGTTTTCTGTCATTAATTCTTTTTTTTAATTTTTGGTGAGGAAGACTGGCCTTGAGCTAATATCTGTGCCAGTCTTCCTCTATTTTGTGTGTGGGTTGCCACCACAGCATGGCTTGATGAATGGTGTATGAGTCCACGCTCAGGATCCGAACCCGCGAACCTGGGTTGCCAAAGCAGAGTGCGCCCAACTTATCTACTATGCCACTGGGCTGGGCCCCCAGTCATTAATTCTTTGAGTCCTCTTTTAGTCCACTTTCTCCTCTCCTTCTGGGATTCTGATGATATGAATGTCGGATCCTTTGTTAATGTCACACAGGTCTCTGAGTTTCTGTTTATTTTTTTTCAGTCTACTTAGATTGTGTAAATTCTATTACTCTGTTCTCCACCCATCCATCTTCTTTCATCTCCATTCTACTATTGAGCAAATCAAGAAAATTTTTACTTCTATTATTATAAATTTCAGTTCTATAATATCCATTTGGTTCTTTTTTAATAACTTCTATTTCTTTACTGAGAATTTTCTATTTTTTCTATTTGTATCAGGATTTGCAATGTATTCGTAAAGCATTTCTAGGACAGCTGCTTTAAAATCCTTGTCAGATAATTAGAGCATCTGATCCATCTCAGTGTTGGCGTCAGCTGATTGTCATTTTTTTATGCAAGTTGTGATTTTCCTGGTTCTTTGTATGACAGCTGATTTTCTATTGTATCCTGGATATTTTGTCTATTATGTTAGGAGACTCTGAGATGTATTTAAATCTTTTACTTAAGCTGTTTATTTATCCTGTTTAGTTTTAGCTGGCAGCTCCTGGCCTACTTGTATGTGGTTCCAATGAAAGCTTAATTTTTAGAGAATTTGCATCATTATTTTGGTCTGCTTTGGTGTCACGGGGGTTCCTGCTGGTCTCTATTGTTGCTGCTTGAGGAGATGGAAAAAGATTCCCCAGGAAGGGCCATGAAGTGTCTAACTGTGGGAGAGGGGGGTCTCAGGCCTGTAGGGACACATGGCTTTCTGGGCCAGCGACTTGTTGTGACTGAGTTCCTCTTGATGGTTCTGCCTGCCAGCCTATATACCTCTTGGAGGGGGTGGTGTGTCTAACTCTCATCATTTATTGTTGAAGGGGGTGCACATCCATCCCCCTTACCAGTGGTGTCAGGGAGCCTGATGTCAGAGGAACTGCCATCCAGAGAACCGAGCTGCCTTCTGTTGGTAGATTAGAAGCCAGGAAACACTGGGCCTGGGTCGCCTTCTTCTGTCGGTTTGGGGGACTTAAGACACTCTGTTACTGTGTTGTTCTTCCAGTCTTGGGGTCAAACCAGTGTGTATTCTTCTTACCACCTTTCACAGTTCTCCTTTGGTTGACTCTTTACACTATTTGCAGGGTTTATAGTTGTTCTTAGAGGGGAAGAGAAAAGATAAATGGGTCTATACCATCTTGTCTGGACTGGAATTGTTATCCTGCATATTTATTTGCTAAATATGGCAACCCTAACTAGGCCAGAAGCAATTTAAGGCATAAGTAGTCAACTGCAGTGTGTGATTTTCATACTTTTTCTTTTTTACTTATGTTTCACAATGAAATAAGGTTCAGTGGACTTAAAAATAATTAATAGTGTAGGCCAGGGGTCCTCAAACTACGCCCCCCCAACCCAGAGACCAAATTGCCTCATAGCCTGTTTCAGTATGGTCCTTGAGCTAAGAATGGTTTTACATTTTTAAAGGATTTAAAGAAAAACAAAGAATAATATGTGACCTATTCCATATGTGGCTAGCAAACCATTTACAGAAACCCTCTACAGAAAGTTTGCTGACTCATTGTCTAAAGAAATGGAAAAATTAAAAACACTAAACTTGGATTCAGAAAAAGAGGGTTTGATTCTTAGCTTTAAAACTGATAAGCTCTGTAACTTGGAGCAAATCATAAAAACTCCCTGTGCTACATTTTTCTCTTTATAAAATAAAGCTTCAGATAAAATAAAACCTGAAATTCCTCCAGTATGAAATCTTAGATGAGCCTGTCATGAAACTATTATAGTTGGGTAATTTTCTAAATGAGGCTTATTTTTACCCCCAACTTTTTACTTCAAAAAAATTCAAATCTATGGAAAAGTTGAATAGATAGTACAATGAATAGTCATATACCCTTCACAGATATTCACCAGTTGTTAATATTTTGCCACATTTGTTTTATACGATTCTTTGTGTGTGTATATGTCTATCTATTCAGATTTAAATTTTATTTTTTCTGAAACATTTGAAAATATATTGCAGCCATCGTGACATTTTACTCCTAACTACTTCAGTATGTATCACCTAAGAGCAACTTGAAAGGAGTAGAGTTGTCTTGAAAGGTTGGTAGTAAGGAAAGAGGAGAAAGCAAGAGTGTAAATTCAAGGCCCTATAGAAATGAAAGATAATCAAAATGGAATCAAGATGAAACAAAATCCAAAAACTTTCTAAAACTCAGAGTGGAATGTATATATTGAAATTGACAAAATATCATACACAAGGGAAAACTGACATAGAAGCAGTAGCTCCCAGACATAGCCTAGTTAAGCAATTAGATTTTAAAGAATAAAGAATAAAGGAAAAAGCTTTAGGACTCCTGGTCAAAACTTCTAAGCCCTTGGGGCCCATCCTGTGGTATAGTGGTTAAGTTCAGTGAACTCTGTTCAGATGTCCTGGGTTCATGGGTTTGGATCCCAGGCACAGACCTTCACCTCTCGTCAGCCATGCTGTGGCAGTGACCCACATACAAAATAGAAAAAGATTGGCACAGATTTTAGTTCAGGGCTATTCTTCCTCAAGCAAAAAAAGAAGAAGATTGGCAACAGATGTTAGCTCAGGGTGAATCTTCCTCACCAAAAAAAAAAAATAAACAATAGAAAATACTAAGCCCTTTACAATGTAAAGAAAATCTTGTCATTATCAGATTTCTCAACAACAACACACAGAGCAAAACGACAGCAGAGCAACATTTTTTTTAATCAAGGAAAGAAAGTGTGAGATAAGAATTTTATATCCGGTCAAGCTATTCATCAGATAACTAAGCTATAAAGAAAAAATAGACAGTTTTAAACATGCCTGAATTTGGAGTTTGTATATAGTTATTTATTTCACATGTATTTTTGTGGAAGAGGTTTCAGAAGCCTTGTATAGTAGGGAAAAACACTAATTTTTATTGAGTATTTATTATAAGCTAGATGTACATAACTTTGAGTTAGATCTAATCTTTATTTTACAATGAAGAAATTGATACTCAAAGAAATTGACCAATGTGACCCAGTGAGCATGCGTCAAAGCCAGGCTTTAAACCCAATTTGATCTTTCTTCTATATCATGCTCACTGTGGATTCTTTATGCTCATTGCCTGCTCTGTAAATGCAACTATAGTTTTGTGTTGTTGTTGTTGTTTTTAACTAAGAGAGAGAAATGATCCTCCCTACTACTCTATTTAATACTTTTTCTCTAACTGGTAAAACTATTTATAATCTTGCTTAGCTGACAAGTAGTTCTACTATTTTTGCAGTAGCTTGAGCTCAGAACGCTGTAAAGAGCATACTGATTTAATTAAAGTCTTGAAAACAATCAACTTGAAAATACAACGGTTTTACATGCTAAAACTTCCTCCCTCAGAACCAATCACATCTGATAATAAAGACAAGAACTGAAAATCCTAAAACTTAGCTTTCAAACATTCATTGAATCTGTTTTTGAATACATGTAAAATATGCAACACTTTCAATATAAGTACTATCCCCAAGAGAAAATTAGCAAGAGCATATTAGATTGCAAATTTTAATAAACTGGTATTAGCATTATCACTTTCAAGCAGAGGACAAAGAGAGCGTTTGGTGCTATTTCTGAGATGCTATAGTGTCTTATCAGCTTCTGTGACAAACCACCCTCGAGTATCTACTGCCCATGCTAATTAGTTTATAGCCTACCACCCATGAGTCTACACAGAAGACAACAGAGCCTTTCAAAAATGTTCCCTCTTTCTCATAAAAGTCAAATACAAGCAATTCTCATTCAACATAGATGCTAATGCAGGGAAACATAATGATGTCTGGCTTCCAGAAGACAAGAGAAATATATTACCTAATGAAATCCCGCACATTGTTTGAAAGTTGGTATAAGTCTTTGTGTCTAACATGTGAGTTTCTAAAACACAGCCTTACCTTACTAAATCAAATAAATGGGGGAAAAAAATCCCTGAGAAATAGAATTGGAATTATTCAAAATGTTCCAGTCAGCTGTAACCTTTGTACCGGTGACACCATAGCAGGACCTAGCATGGTCAATATATATTTTTACCTGAACTGCCATTTCCATTACTTGAACAATTTTTTTTATCGGTTTGTAACTAGGACATTTTAATTCTCACCATCTGAAACTTGACAGAAATTGTCAGACCAAATGTACTTTGAAGAATACAACAGATCTACTTTGGCTCATAGACAATTTAAAAATACAGTGGTTGCTAGGTCTTTCACTAGATCTCTATCCCTAAAACAAAGGAAAGGATTTTAGATGATTTGGGTAATTCTTTTATTCTTTTAATCTTAATTATACTATTTACTGCATCAACTTCTTTGATTTTTGTAAAACATCAAACTCACCTTATTAAGATGGGAGAATTTGAAGGGATTGTGATGGCAGCTTCATAGTTTTCTTGTAAGAATGAAGGGAGATGACACAGGGCAGGTGCCCAGAACAGGGTCTGGCAGATTGCTGACACTCCATTCGTAAGAGTTTTTTATCTTTGCCTCTGACAAATGGAATGCCATTGCTTAGGGTTATTTTTTTTTAAAAAAGTAAAAGGCAATACAGCAAACCAATATTTCAAAGAAATCCAAACTTAATGTGAAGTATAGTGCCTGGTAAAGTTACTGGCACATTTTAGTTAAACTAGAAAAAATATAGAACCAATTTGAGGAGGAGAAGCAAATCCTGATGGACTAGACACTAGCTTTTAGCCATTCCTTTAATAAAATTACTAATTTTATTTATTAATAAGTAATAAAATTACTCAGTATGGTTTGCTTCCTGTGAAATAACTGCCAAAAGTTAGTGAATAGCTCAAAAGCAATCACATGTAACAATAAGTGCAATAAAAAAGAGCCATAATCTCTCAGGATGTTTAATTTCCAGACTCCATAATCTCCTAGGATGTAAATTTCACAGAAGTTGGATTAACTCTCTCACTTTGTTACGATACAGCTCTACTCAATTTAGTAGCAAAATCGACAGCATTCTGCCCGATCATGGTATACGCAACTTTGCAGAGAAGCCAGTCAGTAAACAATAAATAGCCTAGGCTCTGGGAGAGCCTGGTCCAGTGTTCATAGATAGATTAGTTAATGGGATCATTGAGACCCATTTTCATTTTCTTACTAGATATAGAAAGGATGATACACTTTTCCTGGGATTTCTGACGGTAAAGAAAAGTAAGGACAATATCACCCTTTTAGAGTTGACTGCAACTGCTTAAATTCCACCCTATAAAGGGCAAAGGGCAAATTTATTGATTTTTTCCTTCAGTGGAAAATCAGTAACTTTAATAATCTGCAATGAGTTACCCCATTACCAACGCAGAATTAACCAGAGTTGACTTTATTCTCAGACCGAAAAGAGAGCCCAGCATGAGCTCATTTTCTGTGACTATGTCTGTCACTCCTCAAAGTAAAGTGGAAAATTGAGGCAAGTCACGTAATATCAACTCATCAATACTTGTTCTTGCCTCAGTTTATTTGGCTATTTTAACCAAAAGATTAAAGTGTAAACACATCACAAGTATTAGTGATTCTTCCCTTCTAATTAGAATCTTGTAGTGGGCATGACATGAAGGAGAATGTAACATGAGCTGTCTTAGTTCTGTGTAGTTAAGAAGACATTAAAATAATCCCCTAAAAAATAAGAGTAAATAGATGAATGAATTCGATGTTTTGCCTATGCTACCAAGCAAGTGATATGATTGACGATTTCATTGCAAGTCAAGTAGTGACGTTGGTAGCCTACAGCCATAGCCATAAATGAATGGTGTAAATTTTGTAGAGATCAGAAAAGTGAACTAGAACAACTTTCAAGGCTTTTATGGATCAGATCAACTCTATCCCAACCATGGAAGAAGGTTCAGATAAAGGTGAGGATATACCAAAATAAGTAGATTATGATTGAGTAAGGGAACAGAAAAGGGAGTCTCATAAATATACTTAATTTAAAAAATTCATTTAAAAACATCTTAAAACCACTGTGTTATGTATTTGTATTTTAAAGAAAATAGTAGACTATCTTTGTTACATTGCTAGCTTTCCATAAAGATTACTTTTATGCAGTATCATATGAAAATTTTTAAAAGACAGAGTTTCATGTTTAAATAAAATCTACAAATGCAGCTCATTAAATTATAGTGATGGTGAAATTTTATCATTTTCTTTTTAGAAATTTAGATCAGCTATAAGAAGTTCTTACAAGAGCATTGAAGAGACATTTAGACATTAAATAACTCATTCTGAATCTAGTATCCTTTTTAGCACGCAAACCAACCCTGGCAGTTCAGAATGTGAATTTTTTAATTTTCCTGGCCTTCTGTTTGCTTATTTTTCTTTGTTTGGTCTGTGAATATTTTAGTGAGGATTCACTTTAAAAGTAATCCTGATCCTTGTTGTTGCTTTGCAATGTTTGAGAAAATGACTACCAGAGCTTTAATGCTGTCTTGTTCATCAGCGTGAATAAGATAAATGATTAAAAACAATACCTGGAGTGCAACTCTCAAGTTGGGTTTCTGTCTGTTGAATTTTAATTCCATGGTAAGATTCTTGTTCAGACAGAAGGTAAATAAATAAATAAGTTCATAAATTCCACTGATTTCAGTAGGCTATGTCACTGGGGATGCATTATTTTTAAGCCAAAATATCATCAGTGTTTTACATGATTGCGTTAGAGACACCAGCCCTCTTGATTCCTTTCCAAGGCTGGCAACACCTGTTTACCATGCAAAGGCTTTGAACGTGAATAGGGGAAGCAGACTGAAAAGCCCGTGAGCAGCCTCACAGACAGTTGGTTGGTAAGGATATGACACGTGACACAGCACAATTTGCCTTCTTGGGACTCTCAGACGTTTTAGCAGGCACCACTGGTTTCCACCTTCCCCTCTTCTATTTGTTTTCCACTTTGGGAGACAAAATAGTGGGTGTTAAGATTGAGATGTAGGCCACAGAATGTGGAAAATTATGCAGCCTTTGGTTTGCCAGTGCCACTCTTTTTGCCTCTAGAGTGTGTCAGAATTCATGAAGTGACTGTATTTACTCCTCACCTGGCTGCAGAGGAAAAGAGTGTGGCGCTAACACCTGTCAAGGAAATTACAGGTACGAGCAATTATTGGGGTTGGGGGCATCAAGGAGAAACAATTATGCACATTTTCAGTCTAATTTGATGATAGCCTCAGGTTTCTGGATCCTTGCCAGGCCTAAGTTGTAAAAACTGAAGCACCTGGCTTTTAAAAGTTAAAACACTCTTGTTTTAGCTGGTTGATTGGCTCACTGCAAAAGGAATGCAAGGAAAAGAAGGCAGTTTTTTTAGAAGCATGTTTCATAAATTTTACTACAAAAGCTTAATTTTTAAAATAGTACTATGGCAGATTTATAGCCTTTATTCTGGTTTGTGCTCTCAAAATTTGTTTATATATTCAAGATTTATTTCTTCAAATAGCCTACAAATATAGAGTCTCTCAGATGTCACTGATGCAACTATAAATAAAAGAAACATGACCCCTTCTCTTGTGGATCTTATGGTCTTGAAAGGACTGCATCTATGCACCAATGATATATCTGTGACGAGAGTCATGAAGGATGTCGTGGGATTGGGAACATAATTTGGTTTGGGGGAGAAGTATCAGGGAAATGTTCCCTAAAGAAAGGACTTTTGAGATGAAGATTAAGAGATGAGTTGGCCAGATGAAAAGTGATAAAGTGTATTTCAAGCATAGGCAATCCCATGGACAAAGGCCCCCACATAAGGAGGAACTTGTCACATAAGCGGCAATGAAAGAAAGTCAGTTGGGAGCAAGTCAAAATGAGGGAGGGGGAGGTTGGCTCAACAAGAAGCTAGAGATGAGGGCGGAGGCCAGTTTGCCGAGGACTTTGTAGGTCATGGTACGAAGCTAGGCTTGATTCTAAGATTATGAGTGACTGCTGAGAAATTTAAGCATGGAAGTTTTAAGAGCAGTTTGATACATTAACAGATCTGAGCACCTACTGGGTAGTAGTCACTATGCTAGTAATTGCGGAGCAAGGTAAATGTGAGATGGTCCCTGTCTTGAAGGCGCTCATCACCTTAAATGAGAAACAGATATGAAAATCTTCCATTACAATAAGAGGATTTAGGTTTGAATAGAGGCATGAACCAAGTGCTACTGGAGATCAGAGAAGAACTCCAGAAAAGGGTCTTTGACTCAGCCTTTGAGTGGGTATCAGGGTGTGTCCAAGGGAGATGGTATTTGATTCAGGTCTGGAAGAACATGTAGGAGCCAGCTATATGGACCAAGGGTCAGAATAGCCTTCCAGATAAAGAGAAAAGCATGCCCAGAGACCTGTTTGGCACACTTGGAGAATTGCCTGTAGATTCAAATAGCTGGAGAAAAGGGTGTGGGTGGGAGTGAGCCAGGAAATGTGGCTGCAAAGGTTTGGGTAGCATACCTCTGCCCTGTTAAGGGATGAGAGATATTAAGGGATTTGTATGTTGCATCACCTTCCAATTTTAGTGAATATTCACCAAGGAAAATTGCAAACTTCGCCTTTGCAGAGAGAAAGAGCCATTAAATGGGCCAGTTCTCAGTAATACAGGTTACAGTCATAACCATTTCTGTCACTTTTCAAAAGTCTGCAGACTTTATACCTATTCAACAAAATGTTAATTTATGCTTTAGGAAAAAGAACAGAGGAATATATATCTTAAGATGATCTCTTTTTCATTTTGGATCTGAGTTCTGCATCAACCTGAAAAATGGAATAAACTTTCAAAAACGACATCAAATACTCAACTGAGAGGAAGAAAAAGGTCCCTATTTATCAAGTTCCTGCAATCACTGCTGAGTGATATATTGTGATTACAGCTTTTTTTTAATTGGCAGGCTTCTGGGATGCAATGGGAATTGGTGACAAGATGATGGATCAGTTTCTCCGTATTGGCTGGTTGATCCGACAAACCTAAAGCAGATATTGACATTTGTCACTCAACATTGGAGCCCTACAGACTCCTCCGCTGATTAGTCAAATACTTCACCTCCCTTTAATTAACGTTTTAAGAGCAGAGCCTCGCAGAGATGCTCAAGAGAACAAAGTTTTGCAACATAATGGAAAAGAAAGGTTACACTGTACCAGTTGAATGAGAAGAAGTGAGCATGGGGGGAAAGGAAGAAATCAATGACAGTGTTTGAACAGCTTAACCCTGTTGGCCCTTGCATGTTAATAGATTATTTATGCATCACTTTGCCAGTGAGAAGAAATTAGTATGATTAGCATTTTCTGTTTATTGACCGCTCATCACAAATTGGAAAAATGTTTACATGTGTTTTTGTTTATTACCTTGAAAAATCATTGACAAGAAAGGTCAAGAGAAGAACTCATTCTCTCATATAAACTCGAATTTTATCCTAAAGAAAAAAAAAAGTGTAAATGAACAGAAATATATTTCTCATTGTGCTGTGAAGAAAAGGGAAACTATTTGATTTCCAGAGAAAAGCCTTTTAAAATAGGTGGTTAGGAAGGATCTTTGAAGTTTGACATGAGTCTAATTTCATTCTTTAGTTAATAGTCAAGGATTTTCAAAGAGTCCTTATGATGTTGGCAGAAAATTTTCACCCTTCTGTGCCTCCCTCCACCCTGATCGTTTCAAAGTTTCCTTCACCATACCACTTCAATCATGCCCTGTTTTGGAAGAGAATTGCAAGGTAATCTCATAGTAAAGACAGTGACACAGGGATACTTAGGGAAGAATCCAGAAAGGGTTTAGAGTTCTACTTTAAGTACCTTAAAAATTCACAAATATCAGTTAGGTATTATTTAGGGAAAATGTATGTTGCAGTGTAAGTCTTACAAATAACAAATCCACAAAGGTCTCTGCTGTATTTAGCAACCGTAGGAGCAGGGACCAAATGTAGAATCGCAGACCTGGATGAATCCCCTATTGTCCTGTCATGGTTTTTGGCAAATGGAAGAAAATGTAGACTGGAGAAAGACAGATTTGGATTTGAATCTCAGGTACCTTAATTTCCAGTAAGTAACCTTGGGTAAGACTGAGAAAAAACTCTAGAGATGTAGTGAGGTTTAAAAATGTCTCTCTCTCTCTCTTTTTCTCTCTGTTTCTAACTATCTACCTATCATCTATCTAAACGCACGTTACTTGTCTTTCTCTTCACCTTCCCATCCACCTGGGCCTCCTATTGATTGTTTTAATGAGACTGGTAGAGGAAAGAAGGATCATAACAAGGAATATGATCATGTTGTTTATTCTTATGGAAACAATCACTGGGATCAGGAAAGTCACACTGTTCAACAATCAAAGATTAGCATTCACATGACTGAATCAAGACAGTATTACTTCTTAGGAAAATATTTAGGGAGAGTTTCTTGTGATATGAAATCACATTTTATTCCTAGGAAAGAACCAAAAGTCTCCTCTATATCTGGGATATGTTCTTCCGAAATCTAGTCCTGAACATCACAATGAATGCAAATGTTTAAAATCTATGGTTCTCTGAAGTTAAAGAATAAACTGTAAAAACTAAACTTATGCTGCAAAACCAATTTGGAAAGAAAAGTCAATGTGAACCAAAGTTTAGACATAGATTTCATCCTTTCAAATATCTTGAAAAGAGCCTTAAAATCAATTGCATCGTGATTTTTAAATGTAATTTTCATTTTATCAAATAAATATACATATACACATATATTTTAAAAAGTCAAGTAATAGCGCAAAACTTATAATAAAAATCACCACACATCCCATTTTCAAGGACATCTACTTTCAATTTTTTTTTATTTCATCCTGTTATTTTATTTATTTATTTTTTTTTGAGGAAGATCAGCCCTGAGCTAACATCCATGCTAATCCTCCTCTTTTTGCTGAGAAAGACCGGCTATGAGCTAACATCTATTGTCAATCCTCCTCCATTTTTTTCCCCCAAAGCCCCAGTAGATAGTTGTATGTCGTAGTTGCACATCCTTCTAGTTGTTCTATGTGGGATGCAGCCTCAGCATGGCCGGAGAAGCAGTGCGTCGGTGGGCACCCAGGATCCAAACCCCGGGCCGCCAGTAGTGGAGTGCGCGCACTTAACCGCTAAGCCACCAGCCGGCCCTCATCCTATTATTTATACCCATTTTACTAAATAACATAGTGCTATTTCTTGGTTTTCAACTTTAACTACTATTTGTTGATTTTCTATTAGAAGATTAGAATTTAGATCTTTTATTGTACCTATACACATTTAAACACTTCCTCTTTTCCTATCCTATTTAAAGAAATGTATCACTATTTTTAGCTAAACCAATATTCAGTGTTTACCTTATTATAACTAGAGAAATCTTATAAACAGAAGAGCTACATGGTATATTATGATTATATATTTTTTCTTGTACAACATTTATTTTCCCTGAATTAAACTATTCTCTACACACACACACACACACACACACACACACACACACACACAGTTTTCTAAATACTGGCTGCTGATTCTGGCAACTCTACATTTTACCTGTCTTTTAAGACCCATGTTAAATAGATTAAATTGCTCTTTATTGGTATAAGACTTTGCAGGTGCATATTAAAAAAAATTAGAAAGGCTTGGGCTGGCCTGGTGGTGTAGTGGTTAAGTTCGTGCGCTCCACTTCAGAAGTCCCGGGTACACGGGTGTGGACCCCGGGGGTCGGACCTATACCACTCATCAAGCCATGTTGTGGCAGCGACCCACATACAAAATAGAGGAAGGTTGGCGCAGATGTTAGCTCAGGGCCAATCTTCCACACCAAAGATAGAAAAAAAATGAGAAAGTCTAGCTTAAAGACTATGTGGAAATATATTCTTATTTTTAATCTCATATTTCACAGTGGTGGCATCAAATTCAGTCTTGAGATAAGGTGAGAGCTTTCCCCAATCCTGACCAATTCATTCCTGTTCTTTGATTTGGAAAGTTGATATTTCTTCTTTTTTTCAATATTAATGTAGAAGTCTTTGGAAAATAATCTTCAACACTGTCCTCCATTGATCCACCTCCCCAAACCAGATGATCACTCTTAAGTTCCTATTATATAGAAGTTCTAGAACTCTCACTGATACTTCATAGTTTGAATGTAGCCTATTTCCTTTTATGATTCCCCTTGCAATTTAGACTTGAGAATGAGAGTAATTTTCTGTACCAATTTAAAGACAGACAAATGGAGAGGGATCCGGGATATGACTTAGGGGAAGCCCAGGTCTCAGGCACAGTTGATGCAGAATGAGTCAAAGGTCACAGTAGGGAAAGCCAATTTTTATTACCCAGAGATCTAGATCTCTCATCTATATCCTCACTATTTACATGTACCCCATCCCCTGGAAGTTGTAATCTGCTGCTAGGTAACCCAGAGCTGCTGAATCAGACCTACTGAAGTTTGAGAAGCACTGATGCAGGTGGGTAACTGATGTTGAACCTGGTAGAGAGCTAAAGCTATTCAAGTATTTCTCTTAATCCAGATTACTCAGAGAAAGATTGGGACTTGGCATTAATGGAAAAAAAGGTAAGATATTAAAGCAAACAGGAAATCCTCAGGCAAAAGAAAATAGATGTGTACTAAACTAGCATAGTTTTGGAATGACAAGAAGCTCATTATGACGTAAGAGTAGAGTGTAGGTTTAGGATAAGGCTGAAGGTGTAAGCAAGGGAGAAATGATGGAGGACCTCAAATGCTTGACTAAGAACTTTAAAATTATACAGTAGAAAATTGGGCAGCCATTGGAATGTGTTAAGAAGCAATGTTATGTAATCGATCTTATGTTTTAGGAAGATTAATCTGTCTACACTGTGGAGGATATTTTGAACTTGGGAAAGAGAATGGAGAAAGAGACTAGTTGAGAGATATTGCCATTGTCCCAAAAAAAGTTGTCGAAGATTTGAATTAAAACAATAGCAATAGGAGTTGAGAAGATAAGATACATTGGGGCCAAGTGAAGGATGTAAAATGTTAGACTTCCGTAGCTTGATGATAGAAGTAATTGGGCAATACAACTGATCCTAGGAAAAGTAAGTCATGTGATTCTAGTTTAGTTCTCTGGTTAGTAGAGTAAGCTAACTTATTTCCTAGTATAGTGGGCTTAATTGTATCCCCCTCAAAGTATATGTTCTGTAAGGATATTGCAAAAATTGCTTGAACTACCAGAGATATCATAGGGATAGAGAAATGGCACAAAATGGAATGGTGTTGTAGGAGACTCTGTCAACTGGCTACTCAGCATCCAGTTCCTTCTTCCTCCTTTTTAAAGAACTTTCAATTCTGTTCAACTATTACTCCTCCTTCTTTGTAGCCTTTGTGACTCAGGGGATGCTGCCCCCACTACTAACTCGGTGTAAATTGTGATTAATCAAATGAGCGCATGACATTTGCCTGGTGACTCTTATTGATCACAGTGTGGACATGTGGCCTAAACTGGCCCGATAAAATTAAATGGAAGAATTTATATTCCATATTTGAGAGAGCCAACTCTCTTGCCTTCTTTCCTCTGTTCATTCATCAGCCTCTCCATCTCCTTTTTTTTTAGTGTGAAAGCAAGGCACAAGTTTTCCCATTTTCTGTTGGCAACTATCTACGACCAGAAGGAGAACTAGTCTGAAGACACGCAATGTATGAATGGTATATCACAGATATGAATATCCTTGTTGATATTTCTGAGCTACTGAGTCAAACAGCTTGGAAGTTGGCCATAGTTATGGACTTATTGTTATTGAGATAACAAATGCCTGTTTATTTAAGCCAAAAAAGAGAGATGTGTTCAAGTCTTCACCACTGGTACCTATGACCTTATTTGGAAATGGGGTCTTTGTAGATACAATTACTTGAGATGAAGTCATACTAGATTAGGGTGGACCCTGATCCAATGACTGGCGTCCTTAAGAGAAGCAGAGAGGACAAAAAGAGACACAAAGAGAAGAAGGCCATGTGAAGAAAAATGCAAAGATTGGAGTTATGCTCCTTCAAGCCAAGGAACACTAGAAGCCACCAGAAGTTGGAAGAGGTAAAAATAGGATCCTCCCCTAGAGACTTCAGAGGAAGTGTGGCCTGGCCAGAACCTTGATTTCAGACTTCCAGCCTCCAGAACTGTGAGAGAATACATTTCTGTCATTGTAAGCAGCTCAGTTTGTAGTAATTTGTTATGGCAGCCTTAGAAACTACTACCCATAATTTTGGAAGGATCTTTTTCTCAATTTGTCTCATGAATGTAAGAATAAATTGTCTGGAACTTGTCATTCGCACTCCTTTTTTACCTCCTTTTGGCTAAAAAGGAGCAAGATAAGGTGTTTCTGTTTTAAACTATTTCATCTCTCATTGTGAGTGAAGAGGGAGGTCGACAGTCTTCCTTTTCTACACTCAGGATAGAATGTTGCCACGGTTGGAGCACGAAACAAAACAAAACGATGTTTGAAGTACAGGCCTAAAATGATAGGAAATGTTTTGTTTCATCAAATGTAAGTTCTCCTAATAAGGTTAACAAAGAGAAGATAGATTAATTACAAATAATCATCCTCCTGCAATGTGATGAGATAAGCAAGAGTTTCATCTGTAAGCTGACTCAAATAACTTTAGAAATATTAAAAGTTTGAAGATTAGCATTTTATAGTTTGCTTGATTGATCCATAAAACTTATTAAAGAAATGAATTGTTATTATTACCTTTTATAGTCATGCACTCTCTACACAGTCTGCATTATTTGATTTTTTAAATTAAATTTACCACGGTAATGAAGAGTGACCTCTGGCACATCCTTAAATTGCTGGAATTTGCATAGACTTTCAATTTCTCTTTCTGATTTAAAGCCCCTATGGCTTCCTTCTTTATCTCATCCTGTTTCTATTCATTACCATCTCACATCCCTTCATTTGCTTGCAATATGCAAACAGCCACTTTGTTGTCATTTTTGTAGGAAGAGAGAGTTGTGCCTCTTGAAGGCTGGTATTGATTTCTCTGTGTGATTCTATTTTGACATAACTGTTTATTATTATACTGGGGTTTAATTTTCTTGCTTTTGGGAAGAAAAGCCTAGAAGTTCTCCCTGGTTAGTGAAAATGTTTATGTTGAGGGAATGAGATACTAGCACATATACACTGAATTGAGCATGCCATTTATATATGTATGTATAGACATGTACACCTTTGGGTCTAGAGGTATGTTTATGTGATAATATATGCTAAGTGTGAACAAATGCATATTTTTGGGTTTGTGTAGTTATGTTAAATGTAGAGTTGGAATATACAAATTTTGATTTCTGCCAAGGGAGTAAACTACAAGGGTTGCTGACTATCACCACTTCCCTCACGGAAATCAAGCTGGAGAAATTATAGAACTGAGAGAGTAAAACATGGATTTCAGGGACTAACTCCAAAACGGAAAGTGGTGGGGGTGACTGAAGACCATCTTGAGATGATGTGTGTTGGGGATAAGTAGGTGGATGCCTTGGTGGAAGGTCACTGGGGCAGCAGTGGGAACAGGTAGAAGGAAAATGTTTAAAATTCTGCTCTTGCTTTTCCCCCTTATAGCACTGGGGAAATTGTTGCCTGTCCCTTCACAGCAGAATTCACCAGAAACACCTGCAGTTTCCCCAGTGTAATATCTGTGCATGCGTCCTGCTGGAGTGAAGCTTTGATAAAACCAGAGGCAACTGACCAGTTGTTCTCAGGTGTTCACGCCTCTACTCTGCCCTTCTCCTCGCCCCCGACAAGGCTTATGGATTTTAACCCAGACTCTCTGCTCCTGTGCTTCCAACGCTTCTTCCTCCTAAGTGTTTAAAAGTCGACTGACTAGGTAAGTTGCCAGGAGCTGTGGCAACAGAGCCTGTGGTCAGTAGTGGCTCTGTGGTACACTGGGTGCACCGCCTTGAAGCTTTCCTTTCTCCCATCCTTAAGCCCACGGGACTGACAAAGGCACGGGGCATGGCACCAGGACATAGGCCCTTCTCCTATGTGTACTACCAAACAGGGTAGCTGTACTCCGTGGAAAACATGAGCTTACAAGCTACAATAACTGGACACCCCAAAAGGAACAATAGCCTCAGAAGAGAGGCAACATGCTGGATTATATGCACTAATTGTGATAGAATTAATAATCATTTACAGTGGGGAAGATATTCACTTTACAGAGATGGGGAGGATATTAGGATTATGAGAGAATAGGCACTAGAGAAAAGCAGGTGGACGTATTAAGTATGAAAATATACTTGAAATAAAGGACACAACAGAGGAACAATAAAAGCATAGATTTAGCTAATGAGTGAATTAGTGAGCTGGAAGGTTAGGTTGAAGAATTTACCCAGATGAAGCAAGAAAAGATAAGATGGAAAATATAAAAGGGAACTATGAAATATGGAAGGTAGAAATAGAAGTGCCAAAATTTAGAAAAATGCAAAAGAAGAGGAAGAAGTATGTGAAGCAATGGAGATAAATTTTCCAGAATTAAAGACAGATGGAAAACTTCATATTGAAAAATCACATTGAATTAAGAATAAACCACAACTAGACACATTATAGAAAATTCAAGAATATCAGAGATAAACAAAAAATTCCAAAAGCTTTCACAGAGACAGAGAAAATCAGTCCTACCAAAGAAGACAAAAATTATCTGCCAAAAAAAAAGATTGGTATCAGATTTCTCAAGAGCATTACTAGATACTAGAAGATAACTGTTTTTATTGTGGTAAAATATACATAAGATGAAATTTACCACTTTAACCCTTTTTAAGTATTTAGTGACATTAAGTGTATTCACAGTGTTGTACAACAATGTAGCATTTTTAAAATATTAAAGGAAAAGGATTTTAACCTAGAATTTTATATCCTGCTAAAATTTCACTTAATCATGAAGGTGCAATAAAAGTTATCTTAGGCATATAAGGCTTCAGAAGTTTTACTCAAAAAGCAACTGCGTTTAAAAACTTGTAAGGAAATTCTCAAATATTTAGAGAAAAAAATCTAAGAAGTGATACAAAAGGGATGGAAAATAAAAGTGGTCAAATACAAATATATTGGTAAAGATGACTATGGTCTTTAAATTGTAAAAGATTAGTTAGTGAAATAAAAACAATTCCAACACGCTATTAAGTCAGCTCTTTATTTTCCGTGAATCCTTCAATGTCTAGGCCCTGGGTTTCTCTTACTTAGTTTTTATATTTTTTCTTAAAAGACTAAAATACCTAAAGCTATTTGCCCTTTGCTCTACTCCACCAGCTTATAATGCCCTTTTTCTTTTTGTCCCTTTCTCTCCATTAGATGGTAAGAACATGGAGGGAGGGACTATGTTTTTGCAGAGAATGTAGGTATAGGAAGGGTAGAAATCAACTGGCAAGTGTGTCCTTGTTTTAGTTTGCTAGGGCTGCCATAACAAAATAGCATAGACTAGATGGCTTAAACAACAAAAATTTATTTTCTCACAGTTCTGGAGGCTAGAAGTCCAATATCATGGTGTCAACAGGTTTAGTTTCTCCCGAGGCCTCTCTCCTGGTCTTGCAGACGGCTGCCATCTTGCTGTGTCTGCACATGGCCTTTTCTCTGTCTCCTCCTCTTCTTATAAGGCCACCAGTCATACTGGATTAGGGCCCCATTGTCATGACCTCATTTAACCTTAAATACTTCTTTAAAGACTTTATCTCCAAATATGGTCACGTTCTGAGGTACTAGGTGTTGGGACTTCAACCTGTGAAATTTGGAGGAACACAGTTTAGCTCATAATTTCTTTTTTTTTTAAGGGTACACACCACTATTTTTTTTTTTTTTTACAGGGAAAGATTTGCCCTGAGCTAACATCTGTTGCCAATATTCCACTTTTTTTTTTTCCTCCCCAAAGCCCTAGTGTGTCGTTGTATATCCTAGTTGTAAGTTGTTCTAGTTCTTCTGTGTGAGCCACTGCCATGGCATGGCTACTGACAGACAAGTGGTATGGTTCCATGACCAGGAAACGAACCTGGGCCACCGAAGTGGATCATGCTAAACTTTAACCACTAGGCCATCAGGGCTGTCTCCATAATTTCTGTTTACAAATCTTTGCATGAAGGAGTTAAATGTTAATGCCAAGATAACAATCCTGAGATCCAACAGTCACTGAGTATCAGGTATTCTTCTAAAGGCTTCATATAAATTATCTGATTCACCCCTCACAACAAGCCCATGAATTAGGTTCTATTTTTTAATCCTAATTTTACAGTTGAGAGAACAGAGTGTTTAGGTACCTACGTAAAATCAAACAGGTGGAAAACGAGGGAACCAGCATTGAAAGTCAGGTAGCCTGACTCCAACGTCTATCCTCTAATTCCCCAATCTTGTTATGCTCCCTTCTCTGAGCTGAGGAGACTGACATAGGTTTATTCGACTTCACAGCAGTTTTGTTATGGATGTTCACCGGGAGAGTAGAGATGCTAGCTCAAAGAGCGCTGGCTCCAGCTTCCTTCTTCACCTAAGCCAAGGGGCTGTTTTTGAGAGACCTTAGAGATGAGCTTAAAAGAAGAGCACAGCTCTCTGTACAAGATGTTTCATACCAAACAAAATAAAATCACTTTGGAGAGTCAATGGGAGAAGAGTTGAGAGCAAGTTTTTTCTGTTATCGTCATTAAAGAAAAGGAAATATGTGCATCAGCACACAAGCTCAGAAGCAGATCAAGGATGAGTGCTTTGAGAAATGAGGTGACTAGTGACTTCCTTCCTCCTGAGGCTCCATTTGGTCCGTGAGTTCAATAATTTTTCGTAAAACCACAAAGAGTTCAGCGAGGCGTGATGTTGAGGTATGTGTCTTGGGAGAAAAAATCTGAGAGAATTAATTTGTCGTTTAGAGGTACAGTCAGTTCCTGTAGGTTAGCTCTTCTATTTTGGCCTTGGAGGGAGAAGTGATTAACATTTTTTTCTGTTCTAGCAGTCTGTGGAGTAAGACTCGCTATAAATGGAAGGAACTAGCAGACTTTTTTGCAGGCGGAAATCAAAATCAAATGGGAGCTAAAAAAAGTACAGTGAAGACAATCCAGGCATTATTTTAACCAGTTCAGGAAAAAGATGTTGGGGTTTCATTCCATTTAAATAGGGAAAATACACTTTAGGAAATGCTACTTCAATCCTCGAGTACTTTGCAAGAATTGCCTAAATTGTTTAGTGTGTTATATGAGGTATCTGATTTAGAATGCCAATGAGTCTTTTCTCCCTGAACTTAATCTCAAACTCTAAAATTAGGCCTTTGTGAATGTATATGGTCTTATATTCTCTAAATTTTTCTGTGTAAGCAAAAGGTAACTCCATTGAATTATCTGGCTCATTTCTAAAGAAAGATCTCTGTGAAATGGTATAGTGTGAATGTCTTTAAATATAGTTTTCAATTATCATAGTTTATTTATGAATGCATTTTATTTGTAATAGAGTTATAAAAAAGCACATAATGAAAAATGTGAAAATTTCTTTTTACTCTCTCTTATAATTCCACTTTTCTCCAGAGGTATCTATAATTATTAATTTCATTTTTAATTTTCTAATTATTTTTCTATGCTTTTATATATGTAGACACATATATACTTCTTTTCAGCTGTATTGAGGTATAATTAATATGCAAAACTGCATATAATGTATATAATTTGATGAGTGTGGACACGTGTAACCACCAGTGTTACCACCACAATCAAGGTAATAAACATATCCATCATCTCCAAAAGCTTGCTCCTGTCCCTTTGGTTTTTTGTTTGTTTTTTGTGGTAAGAACACTTGACACAAGATTTATCTTAACAAATTTTTAAGTGCATAATGCCTTATTGTGAATTTTTTTTTCAATATTTAAATGTATTTTTTGTATTTTAATTTTTTGTTTATTGCAGTAACATTGGCTTATAACATTGTATAAATTTCAGGTGTACATATTATACTTCTATTTCTGCATGGATTACATCATGTTCTCATGTTCACCAACCAAATACTAATTACAACCCATCACCACACACATGTGCCTAATTATCCCTTTCACCCCCCTCCCTCCCCCCCTTCCCCTCTGGTAACCACCAATCCAATCTCTGTCTCTATGTGTTTGTTTGTTGTTGTTATTATCTACTACTTAAAGAGTTTTTGGCACTCTAGAACTTGCTCATCTTGTATAACTGTAACTTTCTACCCATTGAACAACAACTCTCCATGTCTTCCTCTTTCCATCCTCTGCAACCACCATTCTATTGTCTGCTTCTCTAAATTTGACTCTTTTAGATGCCTCTTATAAGAGGAACTGTGAGGTATTTATCCTTCTGTGACTGACTTATCACACTTAGCAAAATATCTTCCAGGTCCATCAATATTGTTGCAAATAGTATGATTTCCTTCTTTTTAAAGGCTGATGGATATTCAATTGTATGCATATGTTACCCAAAGTGATTTACAGATTCAATGCTATTCCCATCAAAATCTTGATGGCATGTTTTACAGAAATAGAAAAAACAATCCTGAAATTCAAATGGAACCACAAAATACCCAGAACAGCCAAAGTGATCTTGAGAAAAAAGAACAAAGCCAGGGGCATTATACTTCCTGATTTGAAAATATATTACAAAGCAACAATAATTAAAATAGTATGGAACTGGTATAAAAAAGACAGACAAATAGACCAATGGAACAGAATAGAGAGCCCAGAAATAAACTTACACATATATATATATGGTCAACTGACATTTGCTAAGGGTGTGAAGAATACACAATGGACAAATGATTGTCTTTTCAACAAGTGGTGCTGGGAAAATTGGATATCCACATGCAAAAGAATGAAATTGGACTCATTTATACCATATACAAAAATCAACTCAAAATCTATTAAAGACTTAAACATAAGACCTGAAACTGTAAAAATGCTAGAAGAAAACATAGGGAAAAAGCTTCATGACATTGATTTTGGCAATGATCTCATGGATATGAAACAAAAAGCACAATGAGACAAGCGGGACTAAACTTGCCTGAAACTAAAAAGCTTTTGCACAGCAAATGAAACAATCAGCAGAGTAAAAAGACAACCTATGGAATGGGAGAAAATATTTGCAAACCACATATCTGATAAGGGGCTAATATCCAAGATGTATAAGGAACTCCTACAACTCACTAGTGAAAAGACAAACAATCCGATTAAAAAATGGTCTAAGAACGTGAATAGACATTTCTCCAAAGAAGGCATACAAATGGCCAACAGGTATATGAAAGGGTGCTCAAAATCACTAATCATCAAGGAAATGCAAATCAAAACCACAATGAGATATCACCTCACACCTGTTAGAATGGCTGTTATTCAAAAGATAACAAGTGTTGGTAAGGTTGTGGAGAAATTGGAACTCTTTGCACGCTATTGGTGGGAACATAAAAGGTTATTTGGTAGTTTTGTGACTTGGGCAAGTTACTTAACTTCTCTGTGACTTTATTTTATTATTTGCAATAATAACTCTTAAAATCATATGGAATTTACTTTTATATATGTAATGAGGTTGGGATATAATTTCAATTCTTTTCAAAATGGTTATCAAATTGTCAGCAATCCATTTATTAAATGTCCAGTTTTGCTTATCGATCTGAATACACACACACACACACACACACACACCCATACATCTCTCTGGACTTGCTTCTCTTCCATTAAACCATTTGTCTATCCTTATTGCAATAGCACATTGTTCTAATTTCAGTGATTTTATTATGTTTTTATAGAGAAATCTTCCCGTCCCAATTCTTCTTTTGATATTTGACATTTTGGCATTGGAACTAGACTACTTTCCCAACTCCAAATCCAAGGACCTTTGTAACAAAGCACCTGCACTCCAGTTTGATAGATTTACGTTGTCATTGTTATTATTATTGATGTTTGCAGAAGGTTAGGAACCAACATGGAAAGAATTCATCTTTACTTTTAGATGGAGACTTGGAAACAACTGGCCACTTCCTAATTATTTAGTATCATTGGAGAGAGCGCAGAAAGTGAAGCTTCTTAATTAACTGGCTGGTCTTATGAAATAAACATATGTACTGAACACATTACCAAACAGGCACTCTAAATAGGTTATTTAATTTAATCCTCCTGACAGTGCTTTGAAGTGAATGTTTCTGTTGCTTTTTTCTGGAAGAGAAAATAGATATTTGAAAATTAAGTAACTTGCCCCAAATCTCACAGCTCACAACCCATGGGGCCCAGGATTCAAACTCAGAACTGTATGAGTCCAGAGTTTTTTAATGTGATTATTGTATGCTTTTTATTATTCTTTCCTTTCATATGTGGCACCATCACCCCATCACTATGCCTATTTCCTAAGGACATATGAGTTCTATAGTTTAAGCCAGGCTGAAATTGATGATGCTGGGAAGGTTTATAGACAGAAGATCATGACATCTCTCGATGTCACAGTATAAGTTAACATCTAGGGCAGGAGTTGGCCCTGTAAAGGACCAGATAGTAAGTATTTTACTGTAAAGGATCATATAGTAAAGGACCAAACAGTAAATATTTCAGACTTTATGGCCAAAGGTAGAGTGAAAGCACTCATAGACCATACATAAATGCACGTGACCATGTTCCAAAACGTTCCAATAACACGTCACTTACAAAAAGAAGCGATAGGCACGGTTTGGCCCATGCCCTGATTGTGGACCTCTCAGATAAAGAATTTATAGTGACTTTTGGAGTTGCATACCTTCTTTTCCTTTTGTAATTTCCAGTTTTGCTCAACAAACAATTCAGTGGAATCAATATTTATGCAACATCTACTATGTGTCTTGCTGAATTTAGGATGGATATGAAGAAAATGCAATCTCTGCTCTCAAGGAGCTCAAATTCATTTTCTTTTCCTATTCTTTCCACCTTAAACTTGTTGCTTGTATTCTCTTCCTTTGTAATTTAGATGCAAGGCTTTTTCTTTAGTTGCATTGTTTTCATTTTTTATGAATAGTCGTATTTATTAGATAATAGTTATAGCTTTTATTTTTTTTACATAAAGCACATTTTTTAACAACCTTTTAAAATATTGCATTATCATGGAACATAAATGTGTATTAAATAAAGAAAATACCATATTTTAATGAAGACAAAGTAATTAACAATTGCTGAGATTACTTACTTTTGCTGTAGTTTTAATCTCGCCTTGTGAATGATAAAAAAGACTGAATTCTTTCTACACGCGAATTCATCTACAATTGAACCTGGTGGTTTGCTATTATCAAAGTCTTTTTTATTTTTTTTTTTTTATTATTTTTTTTTTTTAAAGATTTTATTTATTTATTTTTCCCCCCAGAGCCCCAGTAGATAGTTGTGTGTCATAGCTGCACATCCCTCTAGTTGCTGTATGTGGGACGCGGCCTCAGCATGGCCGGAGAAGCAGCGCGCCGGTGGGAGCCCGGGATCCGAACCCGGGTCGCCAGCAGTGGAGCGCGCTCACTTAACCACCAAGCCACGGGGCCGGCCCTCAAAGTCTTTTTTAAAGTCTTAGTTAATACATATGTATGATCTGTCCAAGGACAATTTTATTTGATTCATCCTGCAACCAGCTCCTACTGCATATGTAGCTTCAGAGGATAATGAGGTGATGTGGTCCACTGTGCAGAGCAATTACTGGGCTTCAAGACCTTCCTCATCCTTTCTGAGGTTCCAGGAAGACTGTTCCTGGGTCCACAGGCATGGGTGACAGTCTGTGCCATCCTCCAAGTAATCAGGAGATTGGAATTCCACGGTGATTCTCTACCACATAGCGAGGCCTGGCTCAAAGCCTTAGTAGAATTCCAGAGGCGGTCTACCCACAAAGACTTTTATAGGTCTTTGCTTTTAATGTGTCCCTCAAACTATTTCCAGAAGCAAAGACAAATAAAAAGGCATCCATTTCCATTTAGTATTTCAGCTCCTTTGCTTTCTCCTTAGTCTTTTGATTAAAACAAATAAATCAAAAACCACAAAACTTTTGATTTTTCCTGAGAGTTTACCTCTTACAGGGTTCACAATAAAATATGCCATCCAAACTCCCTTTAGCGTCTCATGAATGACAGGGCTTCAGCCATGCAACAACGAGTTTGCACCACTGACCAATGTCAAGTTGAATATCTGCTATGACTTTTGTTCATCCACATGAAAGAGGCTTTTTTATGGAGATTGATATAATTGCTCTGCACTTGATTATTCAAACTGTGATCTTTGAACTGCCCAAGACAGAAGGGAGTTAAAGAAAAGTGGTGGAGAAGAAAGTCAATGGAAAGGGAGCCAGTGTTGATTGATTCCTCCTATGGTGCAGGCATTGTAAAAATTGGATTCTGCGGACAGAGAGATCTGGGTTCAAATCTTGGTTTCACCACAAAGTAGCTGAGTATCTTATGCAATTACTTTACTTCTCTGTGCCTCAGTGGTATCATCCATAAAACAGGAATAATAATAATACTAACTACCTTGTAGAGAGGATGCATGGGGCCTTTAAAACATACCTGGGTCAGAGTAAGAGTTAAATTAACATAATCTATTATCATTAGCTATTGATTTTCAGTTATATTCATCACTAATAAAGTCATCACAAATATACTTATTTTTTATTCAACAGATGTTCATAAGTTATTACTATTTGCTAAAATCTGTGCTATAGTTATTTTGCTACAACAATAATGTAAGTATAATTCCTGTCCTGTAGAATTTTAAAGTCTAGTGAGGGATATAGACATATACATGCTATATGTGTATGGCATTCAGGGATATGGCAAACCTTCAAAAATGTTTATTATGTGAGTTTGCACAGGGTGTTAAAGATAGTACACAAGAAGGATGTTTAATCTAGAGGTGGATAGTGGATAGGGGTTAGGAGAGGCTTGTGGGAAGTGGTGACATCTAAATTGAGAACAAAAGTCTGGATAGGATGCAGGTAGGCAGTGGAGTAAGGGAAGAAATATCTTAGGCAGAAGGAAGTGTATGTTGAGAGAATGTTGCTTACTCTGCAAAAGCAAATCTTTGAGTTTGACCAGATGTAGAGTAGAGGAGGTGGGGGCTGACACTAGTTGCATCGAGAGGGGAAGCAGAGAGAAAAACATCAAGGTTCTTGTTTCAGGACTAACGAGTTTGACACTTACCTTGAGAGCAGTACCAGTTTCAACCAAAGGGACCTATCCGCTGTAAGGCAGGTATTATACCCATTTGACAAGTGACAAAATTGAGGTTCAGAGATGATGCATAATATTACGAAATTAAGAGAAGGTTCTATTCTGCCACTTACACCGGAAATCCTGTGTTTTCTGCTTTTGAGATAATTTAGGAAAAGCAGAATATAGTTGTAAACTAGAGTTGTAATGTTTATTTGATAGAAACATACAGCCAGAGGAGTAGGTGGACTTAAAAGAATTATGATGGGGGCCTCTCTTGTCCTAACATCCTTTTCAATCCCTCTGCCTTTCCTAGCCCAGGAATGCTGATGCAAAAGTAAAGGCTCGAACACCCTTGCACACAACTCGCTCACTCCAGCCAGAGTGTTACCATTGTGAAGAGCAGTATAAGAGATTTTTGCATACTATCTCTTCCACATGATTAGGATTTTAGGGGGGTGACTTTTTGATTTCTTTCATTCTGGGGGAAGATCAAAAATATAAAAATGTCGGGGCCGGCCCCATGGCCAAGTGGTTCAAGTTCCACGCATTCAGCTTTGGTGGCCTGAGTTTGTTGATTTGCGGGTTTGTGGGTTCGAATCCCTGTGGGGACATAGACCACTTGCCAGCCACACTGTGGAGGCATCCTACATACAAAATAGAGGAAGATTTGCACGGATGTTAGCTCAAGGCTAATCTTCCTCAAGCAAAAAAAAAAATATATATATATATATATATATAAATATAAATGTCTAAGATTTAATGAAGGTTTCTAGTGACTATAAAATGAATCTGATCAACCAAACTCTACTCTATACACTGGTTCTTCTTGACTTTATTTATAGGAAAGAAAAAACATCGTTCATGGAAGACAGTTGAGTGCCAACAGTGTTTTGGGTTCTGTACTATGTGTGTTAACTATCTAACTCAAACCTACCGTTTACTTTACCCTTTAAGAAGTGTACACACACACACACACACACACACACACACAAATGACAAAGCACAATCTTGTAGGAGGACCTCCTGGTTTGGCTTGGTGGTGGGAGGACTGGTGTCTTAGCCTTCTGAAAAGGACAAAGCAAAGGCGATGGGGATTTGCTAGTACCCATGAGGAGCAGTGCAGCTGCCCTTTAAACCCAAGCCATAGCAATTGGGTGACTCCAAAGGACCTGGCTTCATTGGCATCTACAGCAGGGCCAGTTCAAGAGAGAACGGCTCTGGTGCATGGGCAGGCAACTAGCCAGGAATGTTCATCCATAAATAGGGCATATTACCACTACAGAAGACCAAATGAAGAGCGCTAGGGCATAGGACCCTTAGGTGTGTACTCATGAGGATCGCAAAGGATTATATAAACTGTACAAAAATTCAATTTATGGTAACTTGGAGAATTTTATTATTCATGTATCAAGAAACTCCTCCTGGGAGGAAAACAGCCGTGATTTTCTCAAGCTCACTTCAGAAAATCACACTTTGATCTACATTTACATAAATTACAAAAACCCCTCCTTTTATTGCGTTGAGGTATCATTTTACAGGTAATCTGTCTTTTCTCTTTGGTGACTTTTAAAATCTCTTCAGTTTCAACCTGATATTTCTACATGTATTTATTCCATTGGGAATTTGCTGTGGGAGCTGAGACTGGGAGTTCGTATCTGTTTCATCCATTACAGAAGCTCATCGGCTGATGTCTTTCCTCTCCCTATGCTTTCCATCCTTCCTTTACTCAAATTAGATATATATTAGGCCTTCCTATTCCACCTTAATGTCTCTTTCATGTTTTCCATCTCTTTGTCCCTCTGAGGTACATTTTGTGAATTTCTTCTATCTATATTTCAATTCAATATTTATCTCTTTAATTCTGTCTAATATGTGTATTCAATTTTAATTGCATTTTCATATTTTTATCTCTAGAATATCTATTTAATTTTTCCCATATCAGCCTGGTTTTAATTTTTAATATTTTCTTCCTCTTGCAAGTTTTGATAACGTACACTTACCCAAACATTTTAAACATATGTAATTTTTATGCTATATCTGATAATTATTTTATCTGAATTTTTGTGAGATCTGGTTGTGCTCTTCATTTTTCTACTGATCCTACTTGGGGTGGCTTCTTTCTTTATGCGTGTGTTTGTTATAATGTGAGTTCATATGTACTAAAGATTTATCTATGTGAACCCAGCAAGACCTGAAGTGAGGATGGGCTTTCCAGAAATAATGTATATTTGTTTCTGCCAGTTGCCCCCAAAACTCTGCAAGGACTCACCTGTGTTACTTTTTAATGTTGGAATTTTCAGAAATATGCAAGCCAAATCTGCATCAGGAAAGTTCTCTATTGAATTCTTGGGGTATACTTTAATTTTCCTAAGCCAATTGCAGGCTGAGATAGACAAGTTTTCTTGTCAACTACCCCTTTCCTTGTGGACATTTTCTAGTCTACCTTTCACTGAGGGCAGAGTGCCTCTCAGTTCCTGCTCTTTTGTAAGCTCTATTCTCACACACCCTCTTGGTTGGGCTCAAGGTCATATCTACTGTTCTGGGGACAGCCATTAAAACCTAACCTTCTTGGTTACTGAGATTGACAAGCTCCCCTAGGACATCCATGGCTTTAGCATCAGCCTGCCATTCTGATTCCTATCTCTCTTTTGAATTCTGGCCTCTGGAGACTATCCTTACTTTCTAGTGAGTTCAGTTATGCAGTTAGAAGGATATTTGTTGTATTTTATCTAACATTTCTAGGTGTTTTGCACTGGGATGTTTTTGAGACTTTAGTTTAAAAATATTACTAAAAACAAACTCAGAAATTAGAAATTAGAGGCTTTTGATGATCTTCTGTTCTGGAGTTTTGTGGCATCCATAATAAACACTACTTCTAGATATTTTCCAACAAGCTCAGATTTGGGGAGCTAGAACTAGTATTTCTCTTTTTCATGTCTCAGTTTATATGAATTTCACAGATCAGAGGAGACATAGCAAGAACACTGGGCAGTAGCAAGTTTCGTTCTTTCATAATTACCTAGTTAACCAAAGTTAACCAAAGGTAGTAGGATGAAGTCTAGAGGCAGAAAGCTGAGCATTTCAATTTTTTAGCCTTAAGGTAATTATTTCCTTAGCGAGAATGAGGAAGAATTTTAACATGTTTCTGCTTGTCTGCATATCTTATTATATTCTATTTTAATATTAATTTGTATAGATTAATATTTATTAATAGTGGGAATATTGATGAGGAATTTTGCATATCTAGAGAGAAAGGAAAGAGGATGATGTGAAAAAAATGACAAGAGATTCATGCAGTGAAAGTTGAGATGCTCACTCATCCTATCCCCTTCCACTCAGCAATCATAAGCTGGAGTAGGAATGTTGAGAATATGGCAGAATCAGCATCTTTTCCCTTTGTCAACCAGTATAGTGAACATTTTGTTAATAATATAATATATATAATATAACAAATAAAATAATTTAAAATGCCTATGAAAAGGTTGATAGCTAATATGAATACGGGTACAGATGTGGTTTAGTTTGTAAAATCATAGTATTCCCACAGCGACCTCACTGTCCAGACTGACAAGCACCAACCACAATGCAAGTACAAGAGAATCTGAGTAGACTGGATAGTTCTTTGGAACTTTCTCTTCACAACAGCCGAACAAATGCAGTTATGTTATATAATTCCCTGAGGCTTCCATTTCAACATGATAAGTCATCTGGCTGGAACTCGGGACTCCCTCTTTTCTTAGTTACCTTATGCTAAGGCAGAGATTCAGATCAGCAAACAGTAAATTTGGCTGAATCAAAATATATTAATCCCTATTCATGTGATTAGAGAATACTCAATGTTTTCTCTTTCTGCATCTAGATTATAGCCAATATGATCAGCTTCACAATCTGGAGTTAGGCTGATACACGGCACTATTCATGTTTGAGGAGGACCATTCACGTTTGCAAAACCTACACAGCGATATGCGATGGTCATGTCCAGATAAAAAGATAAGATTATGTTTCTTATCCACACTTTTGCCAGTACAGGAAAATCTTTTATCTGTCCCAGAATTCCTCCTTCCATCATTATCCCATAGTGACTGCCCCTTTCTTTCATTCTGTCTCTTTCTCTTCCTTCCTTTTTTTTAGCCAGAATCAACCTGGACTGAACGCTTGTCCAGCTGTTGTCAGACTCAAGCCAGCACACTGAAGACTGGAAGATTCAACCACTGTCATCTGAGAGCTGATTATGAGCTACCAAGATCGGTTCTGTTGCTGAAGCTTAAGGCAACCCAAGCCTGGAACATCAGCAGGCATGCCTGGCCCACTGATGCTGTTGCAGCTACTGCCCTCTCCACTACCACTGTGGTTCTCCACAGTCTGGTCATGCTCAAAGGCAAATCTTTGTTGCTCTGTTTGGCTTGTTCTGGGACTCAGGTGTGTCTTCTGAATGCAGGGATCCTCCACATCACTCTGATCTGGAGCTCTTCACAGCCTAACATGTGTAAAGGACAGTCCTATGCCAATGCCTTATAGAGAGAGACTGCAGCTGCTGCCACTGCTGCTAATTTAGTATTTGCAGCTTGATGCAGTTATTTTTTCCTGCAGAAATTATCAGGGCACAATAACGTTGCTGTTCAGTATCCACAGGAGAAGAAAGAGAAGACCTCTCTCTCAATGTTGTTATAGCTACTGTTGTCTCTTCCCGCCGTTAGAGTGGATCCTGTAACTGCATTTTTTCTCTTACTTTCATGTGCATGGGTATTATTCCCAGAGCACTCCCACAGTGCTAGTGTACTTTGCTCAAAAGAAAAGTCTTATTTCTGCTAGATATTAAAATAAAAATGTATGTCCTCACTGTTCTCAGGATCACTAACTTCTTGAAGATCTTAGCTTCCTTTAACATTATCTCATTTCACCAGAGATGTTCTCACTACAAAAGAAAAGATGGACTTTTCTCCCTTAGTTTCATAATTAGAGAGACCACTCAGATAATTTTCATGAAAACAAAGGAAATCTGCTCCAAAGTGACTTGTAGACAGAACTGCTTGGCATAGATATGGCTGGCAACTTTTGAATAGCACTTTCTCTGGGAAAGAAAGAGAGCAAGACAGCAAAACAGAAAGAAAGGTTTTGCACCTTACTGAGTAGCCTGTGGGAGGAAGGGAGTGCAGCAGCTGTCCTGCTCTCTATTCACTTTCTTTACCAGAGAGACACTCTCAGGAGAAAGAAAAGAGGCAGGTAATTGGGTCTAATCTCCTTAACTTGACCTCCAGGTAAATAAAGGAATACCATTTGCTATGAGGAAAGGCTCTTATCTACAGGATGCCCTTAGCGGGATGTCCGTGGTTAAAGAATTACTTGTAGTAAATAAACCCATAATCTATGAGACATGGCTCCCTTAAGAATGTCACTTAAGCTATATAACACTCTGGGTATAAAATGGAGGTTTGTCATATCTTAAATGCTCCCTATTGTGGGAGAAATCTTACAAAATTGCCCTAGAAGAACTCAGCTATTGTTCTGTGCCAGAAAGCATGTTTCCAATGTAGAAAGAAAGGGCCAGGGGACCACCCTTGATATCCTCGCATGTTAGAAATATTTAAAGGAAACCTTATCAGAATTTCAAAGTCTCTGAAGACAAAGTCAGATGGAGTAAAAATATACTTGGACTCCTCTTTTCCACATCAATTCTTCTAATAGCTTGTGAGTTATAAGTGTAATGGGATAAGAAATTTTTTCTGATGCAATAAATTAATTATAAAAATATATGATTGAAATGAATGGGAAGCATCCTAATTAGATGATGATGAGAATTGCATGAAGGATAATGCATGACAAGTGTACCATTATAAGGTTGTATTTCTGTTGAGGGATTTAAGTAATTCATACTTGTTATTTATAAGATATTAAAAAGCCCCAAGGTAGAAATACAACTGTATATTCATGAATTTCCCTTGAATTATCTTGAATAGTATATTTTGAGGAATTTTAAAGCTGGTTAATATGTATTAAGTTGAAGTTAATAGTGATTTGAACACCACATGATGAATTTTTCCAGATGCTATGACATGCTAAATAGAGATAACTCTTTCAAATCATATTTAAAGGCTAAAATGGAAAGAATACAGGGAATTTTTAGTAAATTTTCAAAGCCACTTTCCATTATGTAATGTTTGCCTGAATAAAATCATTACATTAGCTAGTTAGTTGTCATAAATGCTTTTTATAAAATGAGGTAGAGTATAGAATCTAGAGATAAATAGAGACATAATAGATAAATGACCATGTAATCTGTTCTTACAGAACACATTGATCTCAGTGAAATAGTAACATTATAAATATGATGTTAAAATACAACAAATAAAATAACATTAAATTTCAGAAAATCTGGAGATCTGAATTTAAAACTGTTATGTGTCATAGGGTTTTAGCTTGTAGAGTATCTTAAAACTACTAAAATCTTTATCTTAATGCTTATTGTAAAATGCCTATGAAAGAGGAATAGTTCATAGGCAAGATCAGATTCTTTTATACTTCAGAAAAGAGAGCAGTTTTTCTAGCGAGGAATAGCAGTTCACACCATGGACTCCACATTATGTTTTGTTCAGTGGAGAAGTGAGTTGCAGCAAGATTTCAGGATTAGCCCAAAGACGATGTGTGAATAGTACACAGGACTAGAGATCAGAGGATCTGTACACTAATCCCGCCTGTGCTATTGCTGAAGAATGAGAGTTCTCTGCTGTGAATGAAGGGATCATGGCAAAACTTAGCAGCCTGATTCATCATCATAACACTAGATGGTCAAATGAGTACAAACCTACAGATGGAAACATCCTCAAAGGTTGACAATGGGATGGAATAATTAGATTTCCTCACATTCTATCTTCATCATTAAAGGGACAAAGGATGGATTTTCTCCTTAGTGAATAAAAACCACCAAATTCACCAAATTATATTGTTAATCTGTGTGGGTTAGGACAAGTAAAATTTTTTCATGCTAAGATCAAGGACAGAATAGGGCATTACAGCAGCAATAGATGAACCAAGACAGATTGCAGGAATGGCTACTATAGAATATTTGTCTGCCTAAAAGACATCTTTGGATGTTGTGACCTCTCAAGGTCCCACACAGGTCTATTATTCTAAGAATTTTTATCTTCTTTTCCATTTTTAATACTGTTTATTTTCTTCTGCTTTCTTCATTTTCGTAGATGCATTTTGATCTCTATCTCCAGTTTCTTGGGAAAATCGATAGCTTGTTAAAAAAAGATAGTGACAGCTGAAAGGCAGGGCTAATGGGCCTACTCAAGAAGTCATTGTGCTAACTGGGTTTATAAACCATACCTAGCCTCTTCCTCTCAGAAAGGACCAAGGATCCAAATGAATGATACAAAGAAATAATATTTTGGCTGTAGAGGGAGGAAAGGAGAAAATACAGTAGTTTTTTAAATACTGGACTGGAAAAGATTTTTTAGGCAATTAACAAAAACTGGTTGTTGTTTTTGTTTTTGAGATAAAGAATTAAAACATCTTAAATATTATTATTTAATATAGGAGCATAATCCTCAAAAATAAGGAACATTGTATTGGAAGAAGTTGCTAAGGAAGTTATTGAAAATGCCTCCTCTGGAACCGACTATATTTCTGAGGAGATGTTTCTTTTGGATACAAGGATATAAAATTAGATGAGTTGGAAATAACAGTATCACATTTTTGTTTTATTACTAATAAAAATAACAGTAGAAAACTAAGGGAAATATTCAGATTAGCAGAAGCATCTTTCTTCTCGGAGATGACTATTAGAATACTATTCCAGACATGTTCTTCTGGCAAAATAACTAACTGGGTAGATACCTGACAGATACTTTGATCAACTACCCTTACCTCATTGTAAATTTGTATCTTTCACTTAATAAAGCCTGAATGTTCTTCCATATCTGAAATATGAATCTATAAAATGATTGCTAGTTGCTACGTAATTTTATCTGTGCTGCACCAACCTTTACGTACCTATTTCACGATGATTGCAGAAAAAGGGAGATAGAGGCAGGGAGGGAGTGAGGGGAGGAGGATGGGTGAAATAGAGGATGACAAGGAGGTGGGAGTAAAGACAGGTAGATGGCAGGGAGCAGAAGTAGAGAGAATAATGAGGAAGCAAATCCTGTAGAGTTGGGCTTTGGGTCTCAGTTCACTAGCTCAGGGGATGCAAGCCATCTCCTGCTTGTTATCTGATTTCAGAATGGTTGTTGTCAACTTGAACTGCTCAATGTACAGATTAAGACCCTGGCACATTTGACAATTCTCTGGTTTTGGAACAGAGAGATTATTATTCACATACTTAGTAACTTTCTGTCTTGGAGTATGTCACTCCACCACTTTGATCTTTGTTTTCCTCTCTGTAGATTGGAGATTTATCTTGCAGGGTGCTTGCAAGTTTTATATTAAATTAAGTAGTATATTTAAAGTCTTTAGGCAACTGACAGGTCCTGGTAAGCATTCAATAAATATTAGATTAAACCATATGAAATTGCTACTTTTATAGATCAAAAAAGATCAAATATTGGCAATTTTATATGGTTCAAACTAACAGTGATTTTCTCCTTTTCTTTTAAACATCTGGGAAACCACAGACCAACACCCAGACACCAAACAAAACAGTCTTGTTCCACAATCTGCTCAGACTCTGCTCCTGCTCCGCTGTCCATGAGCAAGACCCAGCCTTGCATTACCCGGTGTGTGATGTGAATTATTGTCTGCTGATCACTCTGCAGCCCACAGGACTCCACTTGTGGATATTTCCTCCTGTTGCCACGTGATTGGCCTTCTCATTGAGCTCTGGGCTCTAGGCAACCTACACTCAACTCATTATACCACTAATGGAGCTATGGTTATTTTTTTCCACATGATGGCTGTCTGGATTTCATTTCACTTGAACTCATTTTAAACTATTATGGGTTAGGAGCACTACGCTTTCAGGGACCAAACAGTCTACCCTCCAAGTGGTAATAATCAGAAACTGACCATTGTTTAAATGGAGGCTGCACTCAGGTCATAGCAAACATCTTGTTGTTTCTTTTACACAGTCTGCTCTTTCTATGCTTTTGCATGTGCCTGTTCTTCTGCTGGCAACACTTTTTTTTTGTTGTTGACAAACTCCTACTCTTCCTGCAAGAGACAGCTCAAAAGTCCTGTACTCCGTAAAGCTTTCTCTGAATTCCCTAGGCAAACGCACTTGCCCTGCCCCCATGCTGCCACTGTACACCCTATATACAGCCATCTTAGCAATTACCACACTATATCTGAGTGTCTCTCCCTATTGAGTTGTGAACTGCTTGAGAGCAGGAGTAGTATCTTTACACTGAAGTATTTCCAATGTTTGGCACAATAACTGAAACACAGTAGGCACTGCCCAAAATATGACCTGAAAAAAATTAATAGATGAATGAACCAACCTTCTCAAGGGCCCAAAAACAGATGATTTGGTTTTTTTGGTATTAGTGGTCTATTGCTTTCTTCTGTTCCTCCCTTCCACCCTCCTTCACTTCTATTACTTCTTTATTTTCAATGCAGGGTTAAAAATTTCCAATTTATCTGCCTGTTTAGAAGCTTACGGGAATTTTAAAGGTGCTGATTTGCACAGGTATAGAAAGAAAAAATAATCACACATAAAAATGAATCAAGTCCTTGGCATCCTTCAACCGACTGCTCTATTATCCCTTTAATAAGATGCCTTAGAGTCTGCACATTTTCCTGATAAGAATAACTGCTGTCATATTTTTTGTTTCAATTTGAACATTTTAAAGGCATTTGCTATTAGCACTAATTAGATGTATAAAAGCCTTCCTGAGCAAAGTAGATAGTCACAGCTAATTCATAAAGAATTAATGATAGTAGCTAAATTGTCACATAGATTTGCACTTTGGGTAGGGTTAAATTACCAGATAATGTGAATATTGCTTAAAATAAATTTAATATTTAATGCAAATCACAGTTTCATTAAATTCATAATAATTTTGAAATTTTCTCAATATTGTTCCAAGTGAGCATCTGTATAAAATCTCTTTAAAGTAAATAAGCTAATAATATGATAACTCTAGTAGAGGTAATAATAACATTAGCCATTTATGGAACACTTAATATTATTATTATTATTATTATTAAATATTTTATTTTCTGCTATTTATCTGTCATACATACAGTTCAAACCAAGTTCCTCCAGTATAGATGTTAGACGTTTGAGACAATTCTTTAAATTTTGAGTCACTAGGGTATTGACAGAGCTGAAGCCATCATTTAATAAATGATGGCTTAGTAGCCTTAATGTGGTTGGCAGATGTATGTATGCGTGTGCCTTTCTCAAAATTTATACAGTTTTCTCTTGAAGGGGTTATACACAGAGAGAATATGTTTAATTATTTACTTATCTCTTATTGAGGAGAAATTAAGTTGCAGTCCAATTTATTTAAAAGGAAAATTTGAGAAATACATTTAAAGAAAGACTGTCAACCAAAGTTAAGCTGCCAACTGAAAGAGAGCTCAGAGAAATGGAGCCCTTATGAACAGGATTTATGGACTCATCTGCAGGTTTCTATCTGTACTGAGGATGATTCCTGATTTAGAGAAAGCAAACTTTTCAGTAAAGAAGAACCATAGCCCATTTTTTTGCATACTGATCCTATGTTTCTGCTGATATGTGAAACTGGGGCATGGAATAGAGTGGACCCGAAGTGACATATGTTACCTACCTACTGTAAGGCACACTTTGTTCCACTACGTTATATATGTCGTACTTATCTCAGAATTGGATACCTAGTGGGGAGAAGAGGAATCTTTAAGAGGATTTGTATTTCCCTCTTTTATTATTTACAATTTTGGTAATGATAGCTCCACATTCTACTGGGTTGAAATTTTTCTTAACACATGGCTTTGGGCCGAGAGCATCCCATAGACAGAAGGAAATAGGAAAATTGCTTGAGGGCAATCCACCTGGCCTGAGGATCAGGCTGTTTTCTGTGTTTACTTTGCTAAGGCACTGGGCACTTCTTGGAACATGATAAATTATGCTTAATAACTGTTTTTTGAGTGAGAGAATAAATGAATAAATCACCTTACAAAAATTCACTTTCCGTCATTGAACTCTAAAGTCTAGTTTCCTTTTTTGTTTGCTATGCTCAGTTTTTGGTACCTTGCCCTCCTTCAGTACATCTTCTCATAAATTTAGCCTTTTCCTGACAATAAGCAACACTACTTTCTAACGTTGTTTCCTACACATTTGGCTTTGCTTTAGAAAATGGATTCCTCAGCCCATCCGGCGGTTGTCTTGGCCTCCTGACTTTTGTATCACTAGTTTCCCTGCTTTGAGACCAGAAATATTTAAATCCCAGCTGTGTGAACCCAAAATGTTGTTGTCTACCTATCTTCTCCCCATATTCCAAGAGACTAACTTGAAGATGTTGCCAGGTGTGGCCAATAATTTGTATTCCAATAATTTGTGGTGTGTTTCAGTTTTCAGCATTCCCAGAGTATATTTCATTAGGAAGAATAATGTAGGTTTCTTCAGCTTGAGTATATGGTAATGCTAGGGGGTCGGGGAAAAGATGAGGACAGATATTTATGTCTGTGCCCGAGGAAAGACTCTTCCCCTTGCTGCTAATCTGCAATCTCAAGCCACACTTCCTAAGTCATGTCACTACCTGTACATATTGCTCTCAGCATAATAAATTCTTTCTTCTCTTTCCTTTAAAAACTCAGTAAATATTAACTCTCACTATTATTATAGGTACTCTTTTAGTAGGAAATATTAATTTCTCATAAACAGTAACCTATTCTATTTGTTTTTAAATTTTAGTAACCATTTCCAAATCTATCTCAGCTTTGAAGAAACTACATAAATTAGGGAAATTTTTTCGTAGATAGAGGAAACTGCCTTGAAACTACGCACAAAATGGACAAGCATGGGATTAACTGGGAAAGAAATGTAATGCATTCTTCATTTTGTGCTGCTTACCATCTTAAGACATTCACTATCATTATAAAGTAGACCTTGGAAGCTATGATAGAGATTGGAGAAGAGAGGCATTGAGACTGTCTTATTGGAGAATCTAGGACTACAATTGACAGCAAAAGTGGTTTTATGGATTTCTTTTATAGCTATGTCAATATCTCTTGATAACTTCTTTATCACCTACTCTATAGAATGAGTGCTTTGTCACTCAATGTGTGATTTTCTGAAATTTCAAGATATCTAATCACTAAACCATATTTCCATTTAGAAACAATTATCTGGAAAAGAGTAGTGATTCCTCCAGGTTGCCACAATTTACACTGTTCCTTATTGTACTCCCAATGTTAGAATGAAGTGACAGTTAACAATTGTCACTTACAGCATTAGAGCAAAGTAATGTATTTCATATATTCATGTGTGTATCAAAAGTGAGTAACTTGAGTTGTCAGCTCCCTACTTAGTGTCACTGGCAGTCCCTTCTATGGTTTTCTCTGCTTCTGTGCTACCAGCTTTGATTGTTCGCAGTGACTTCCATGATCTCTGCTCCCCCTGACTTTCCAACAGTTGTGGAAGACTCTAATTCCCTGTATTAAAAAAATCATCATAATTGGGATCCATACAATATTTTCTGACCGAATTCTGACTGATATGTATTTATACTTAGAGCAGTTCCAGGGAAATAGAACATCAAATATAAGAATTTGGCATTGGCTCAATAATTTGAAGGTAGTAATTGACATCATTGAATTTCTATTGGAAAGATGAAACTCTGGTAGTCAATGGCTTGCAATAGCAAAACAATTACTTATGTAGCTACTGGAATGAAGCGCTTATGAAAGGAAAGACTGTGAAAGACCAAAATTTTTTTTTGCAATAGAACATTAGAGTGGAATTGTGAAGTGGAATACCTTCTGACTGCTTACATACAGGCTTCAGATAATGACACAGTCATAGAACTAAAGAACTGCTTTGACTGCCCTACAAAGCACCTTTTATTTCATCTAACTTGGAGGGTTGAGCCTTTTGAAAATTAAATCCTAAGTTTGATCATGTAAGTGGCTGAGTTACAATGTAAGTTGAATTCACATCCTTATCTGGTCTTTTATTTAAAAAAATAAATAGAGTATTTATCAGAAAAGAGTGTAATTCTGAGAATTGGATAACATGTCCAATAACTTTATATTAAATATATAAAGTTTCTGCCCCAACAACTTTAGAGGAATGTTTTTTGTACTTTGTTTACTTGGGTTGGTATGATACACTATCTTTAAGTTCCTTGAACATCACAGAGCCCCCTAATACGTACGAATGACTGATACTTTGTAAATTAAGGGATGTTTATGTGAATAAAGCAATTCGATGGTTTTAACTGAGGCCGGTTTTGAGTAGGTTTCAGAATAGAACAAGGCTTTGCAACTAGTCCAGGATACTGTTAAGTCTCCCCTTTGGGCAATATCATATAGTAGATCCAATAGTGTTTGAAATTCCCTATTCCTGGAAGTGATTTATGGATGCTGTATGGAGCATTTGGTAAGTATTAATATAATTACAGCACAATGCAGCCTCCTAGAGTTCTGGAGCAAAGTCTTGCTGTCTTATGCAGAAAAATATTCTCCTTTTGGGAATTAGTTCCTGGCCTGCTACCAAACCCTTGTGTGGACTGAATTCCTGACAATAGGATACATGCAACCTGAGCCGCTCATAATTTAGTGGATGGATCTAAGTCATATAATGAGGCAGGCACAGTAGCATTCATTCATCAAGTGGAATGAGATTTGAGATTTGACTTGCGTTGGACATGAAGATATAAGTACATATCATGAACTCGTGGCTCAGGCTTCCATGACATATTCCTGCTACATTGACATCTCTCCCCCAACCCCTACTTTATGGCCTCATGAGAAGTTCCCTATCACTAGCTGGATGTGAAAGGAAAAAAATGACCTGGTTTACAGGTGGTCGTGAGTGATATGCTGACATAACCTGAAAGTGGATCACTGCACTACAAAAGCTTCACTTAGAGGTGGCTCTGAAGAGTAGTGGAGAAAGAAATTCCAACAAATGGGCAGACTTTTGTGCCATGCATCTGTCATTCACTCTATGTGAAAGAAGATATGGCTAGAGATAGAGATCTTAATCAATTTGTGGGCAGTGGTAAACATTTGGAAGAAACATAATTGGAAAATTGGTGAAGACATATAAACGGACCTCTCAAAATGGCAATGAACAGAGATATGTGTATCCTGTTGGAATATTCACCAAAAGGCGTCCTCTATGAATGAGATTTTCAATAAATGTAATGAAAAAAATGACAAGCTCCACGTGCATTTGATGGATTTATGAACAACATGACCATGGTAATAAGGATGGAGATTTATGCATGGGATCAACAGACATAGGTTACCCCTTGATAGGGGTTTTCTGGCTACCACCACAGTTGCATTCCCAACCTGCCAATAACAGAAGGCAATGCTGAACCCCTCAAACAGCATCATTCTTCAGGGCAGGATAGAACAAGCCACATGGCAAAAAGACAATTACGTTGGATCTCTTCAATCATGGAAATGGCAGCAATTGGTCTTCACTGGAATAGATTCTTATTCTGGGTATAGATTTACCTTCTCTGTCCCAAACACCTCTGCCAGCACTAGCTGAATGCTTTGTTTACAATCAAGCTGTCCCATACAATACTGCCTTTGACCAGTATACTTATTTAACAACAAAATAAGTGGGGCACTGTGCTTACACCCTGGAATTCATTTGCTGACTCTATCAGACCTAAACCAGTGGCCTGACGGAACCAGGTGACACGGTATAATGAAGGCTCTGCTATGGCAATTCTTGAGTAACAACCTGAGGAGCTGAAGTATTATGCTACAAATGAAGTATATTCTCTGACTAATATGCGGTGCCATTTCTCCTATAGTCAAAAAACACATGATATGGAACAAAGGATGGAGGTAGGGGTTGTTTCTCTCTTTATTGCTCTTAAAAACTCACACAAAATTTTTACTTTCTGTTCCCCACAACTTTGAGTTTGCTTGTCTAGAGGATTTAGTAACAAGGGTGCTTCCATCAGGAAACACAACTATTCCACTGAATTGGAAACTGAGATCACCACCTGGTCATTGGGTTCTGTCTAATACTGAATACACAGGCAAAGGAGTGGGTTACTCCACTGACTTGAATGATTGATCCAAGGGGGTGTGGAGGAGATTGTCTGGAAGTCAGGAGATTCCTCAGGACACTTTATGGTGCTTCATTTCCACTGGTAGCATTTAATGAAGGACTACAATCAATTAGAGGCAGAACCACTAATACCTCACGTATCTCATGAATGATAGTTTGGGTCACCCTAAAAAGTAAACAACCCCAATCAACTGAGGTGCAAGCTCAGGGTAAAGGGAGCGTGGAGTAGGCGGTGGAGGCAGGAATTATGGCCATGTGACTACTTACAGAAATGGAGATTTAGTGTCTATTAATATTTTTCTTACTTGTTTTGTTTTGTATATATTTTTTATATATCAACAATTTTCCCTTCCAATACTATCTATTAAAAGCCATGTTAACAATGTTAATGGCGATTAATGCTATAAATTTAATCTTTAAGTTACAAGATAAAGAGAGATTATGACTGTGCTAGAAAAAGAATATTACCCAAAAACGAATACAGGGATACAATGGAATTTACATCTCAGCCTTTGGGGAAGAGAGAGCACAAGTCTTCAGTTGATCAAGGATCAATGGTGTCATGCCTAATAGAAGAAGGAAGTTGTTTTTATTGTTGTTTGGAAGTTTATATCTAAAAGGGTAGATATGGATGCTGAGTTGGCAGAGCGCATTGCAGAAGAGAAGCTGGAAACTACACTTCCCAGAGTCCACTTCCCTTTATAATCACCAATTCGGGCCTGGGAATAAGAGGAACCAGGGAGACTTAGAAGGTGGGAGAGGAAAGGCACCAGTGGGAGTAGGAGATAGATGTTCGGGGCTGACCGCATCTGTGAGGTTCAAAGCAGCTGTATTATACTCAGAATACGTAGAATGACTTCTGCTTTCCTTACTGAAGCCTGACGGATTCAGTGAGAAAACAAAAAAATCCCCTCCTCTGGGTTAAGAATTAAATGATTATTCTTCATCACCTTTCCTGCAATCTAAGCCCTGGAGGTATTTTAGTTCGTGACCCTGGAATGCACAATAGTTTATGATGGGTGATAAAAACGGCTCTAAACTAGTCCTCTGCCTTCAAGCAGCTTTGAAATCAGAACACATACATTAAGAGAAAATAAAAATATAAAGTACCATGACCTAAGAATGAAAGGAAGGTACAGAGGAAATTTCTCCAAAATTCCAAAGATGTAGCACCCATTTCGCTCTTGTTTCAGAGTCTTTGCCTGCACCTTCTCCACCACCTGGAAACTTCTCCATTCTAAGGCCAGTCCTTTTGCATTCTTCAGGTCTTTCATGTCAATTCTCCTAGGTTGACCACAATCTAAATTAAGTTTTCTTATTCTCTTTCAGAGCACCCAGTTTCTCTGCCTTCGCTGCACTAATTACTATTTGAAATTATTTCTGTATTTCCATATCGATGTGCTGAGCATATATCTCTTCTGTTAGACTGTAAACTCCAAGAGGCCCAAAGTCATGTCTTTTTTGTATACTGCTTCACATCCAGTTCCTAGAAAACAGTAGGTGTTCCATAAATATTTGTCAAATGAATAAATGAATGAATGAGCGGTGAGTGAAAGCAGAGACAGTAAGGGATGGATGAAAACAAATAATCTCAAAGAGAAAGACCCTGGTATTTGACTAAGCCAATAATATTAAATAATGATAAAAGTTTGTTTTGTTCTTTTGTTCCTTGTGCGATAAAAAAGCAGAGTGGTGGCTTTCCAGTATTTACTAAACAACAGTCTTTCCAGGGAATGGGAAATGGAGAAGGAATATATCCTTGCCTTTCCTGTATATTCTTTCATTTCTAGTAAGTTTCAATTCCAACTGATTGTATTCATAATCATTCACTTTCATATAGTGTCTACAAAATGAAAGTATTTTATATGATATCTATACAAGAAAAGTTCTTAGGTGCAATTAAAATAAGTATGTCTGATGGCACTACCCATGGAATTATTTAGCAACAATTACTGTTTTGCAGGAGATTTTTAAAATAGAAATTTTTGCTTAATGAACAAAAAGACCAAAGTGAAACTGACAATGTTTTGATAATTTTTAGCTATATTGTAAACACTGTGAAAAGACCTGCCTCCTTGTTTGAAGCGACACCGATCAATGCATTGACCTCTGTCTGGAATTGCATTAACCTCTTTCTACAGTGAAGAAATTTGAGAGCTCTGCTATTTCTCTTCTTCAGAAACGTTCACTAACATACAAAGCATTTTTTGGCAGGTTGCATTATTTCCCTTCCAACTCAGAGGAGGGAGAGCCGTGTCTACATTTGCACAAAATATATAAAGCTACAGTTTGTGTAATACAAAATATAATGTGAAAGAAGGACTGTTTGAAGTATTCAGACCCAAAACAAATTTACATAGTTCTCACAGGCAGGGTTTGTGTATGAATTATGTGCATCATTGCATTACTGTAGTAATCTGCATGCATTTAATATTTAGAGACAGAAACTTGTACTTACTTTTTTCCTACTAATGGACTCTCCCAAGAAAATCCATTTTTATTTTCATTGGATCAAAATGAAGAATGTGAATATTTAAGCTAGGAAGCCTTCTGTAATTACTGAACTGTAGTGGCCGTCTCTGTTTAAATCTAGACGTTTCTTTTTAAAATATTGCTATAGTACCTATTTTAGGTGATAGTTTCTATTATCCAAAAAAATGATAATACAAATCAGTTAAATGAGCTATTACATGCTCACTTAACTTAGTTTTAAGTCTAGATTTATTTATTAATGTTTTTAACATTTGTATTTTCTTTCATAGCCTAAACCCCGGGTTACCTTTGCTGGTGATGCTGTTCCTGCCACTTAAGAAGTTTTGCGTTTTCATGCTTTGAACAGAGAGCAACACTGGCAAGATGACATCAGAAAGAAAATGAAGGTCATTTGATGCACCACCACATCATTTCTAATCAATTCCTTAACTCCTAAAAGGCCACTTCTAGTGTATTAGTCAATTGTTCCCCAAATTTTGTTGTGTAACAAGCAACCACAAAATCTTGGTGTCATTTACCAATAAGCATTAATTTCTCTCTCTTCTAAGTGTGCCGGGGCAGCGCCTCTCAGCTGGATTTTGTTGCACAGCTCTCCTTCTGGCTGTGAGGCTGGCTGGGCCTCCTTGGGTGGCTCTGCTCCCAGCACGCTCAGGCTGGGGCCCAGGCTGAGGAGAGAGTGACCATCCAGAGGATGCTGAGTTCATAGCAGAAACAGGAGGACAAGAAGTGAAACAAATGAGGCCTTTTGACATGTAGGTTTGGAACAGGCACACTGTCACTTATGCCCACATTCCTTTGACCACAGCCAGCCTGCGGCTGAGCTCAAAGGTCAAGGAAGTATAGTTTGCGTTTTTGTGGGAGGAACTGCAAAGTTGCCTGGAAAAGAGGATGTGAAGAGGCAATAATAGTTCAGTCTATCACTGCCAGCAACTGCTGACTTGCATTATCTTCAGCCATCTCTTAGGCATCGGTGTAGAGTCTCCCAGACAATTCCCTACATTAAAATCACGTCAACCCAAGAGTCTTTAGATATGATGCAAGAACAGCAGCAGTGACAATATAAGGTTCACTCACACACACAAAACATAGTTCAAAGATTAACGTTAATAACGACTTAACCAAAATTTTAAAAATTAGTTAACAAAATGCCTAATGTAGTATTAACTGTGGTGTCTCAGTGGGTGTGTTCGTGTTAAATGGAGACAGCGGGGCCCAGAAGAAATCATGCTTATTTTTACTCCCTTGGTCAGCCGGAAATGTCCAGTTGCCAGCAAGGTCCTATAAGAGAAATATTTACTGTTGAGCATGAAATATTATTTCAATACATGGGAATTGCTAAAGTACAAAGATGATTTTTATTATTTTATTTAAAGATATTTCAAGGCTGATTTTACCTGTTTATAGTTTATTATAGTTTCACAGCTATATAATCAGATATAAAATGTTTTTGAGGTTATTCAGAGTGGTACATCAGATAGAATAAAGTTTTTTTGGATATTACTAATGATACAGAACTTTCTAATTGTGCTATTTAAGGAAATACACCTACTCAGTTTCTCATTTTGCTTGTTAATGGTACTCATTTGTCTGTGAGTGTGGGTTAGCTTCAGAAACTTTCCTCAGTGCCTGTCTTTGTAGTCTTCTGGAACATTCTCCCCCTCTGTTCCCTCTTTGCCTGTCAGCTATCTCAACTGAATCATCATGCTACTATTTGCCCATCAGAGAGAATCATTGCAAAAGTGACCAGACATTTGTTGAACTAGTACACTAACATATGTATTCCCAAAGTATGAAACTCATTTTAAAAGACTAAATTCTGTACATTTTCTAAATTTTCTTCAGTGAAGATTTTGCACACATTATCTTTCAAAATGAAATATAAGAAACCAACAAAGATTTATATTTATATATATTTATTTAGAAATTTCTAGTATTCAGTGCAGTTTTTCAACTCTGAGGGAAATGGGTTATGTAACTAAAACCACTAACCATCTTTTCAACTGTCTCATGTTCTTTGTACTGTTATCACGAGGCTCTATGTGAGAGACTAGATATGTATTCTTACACAGTGCACATACTCTTTGACCTTTTTTTCTGGAGCAAAACAGTTGTTCATAAGTCAGAGTTCTGTCTGCTGTTATTAATTTGTTCAGCTCGTCAATGCTGATACTCGGTTGCTCTGTGCCAGTATAACCACACCTGCTGTTATAATATGGAAAGACTTATGTAGCAGGTGGAAAATAGGAGCAGTCCTGAGCCCCTGAGCACCCTACTTCCCTCTTCATGGTCCCTCCAGGAACCTCTCAGTTCTGAGACTATGGCAACAAAGGGCCAACCTCTGGCATCCCAGGGGCCTCCAGAACCCTTTCCTGCACTAATCACGTCAGCCGTCTATGCAGATTGCTCAACTCCTATGCCATTCCAGCTTTCAAATATTTTTTATATCCTTCTTGCAGCCATGTGGAGAAAATGTTTTGTCAAAAATGTGGTCTGAAAAATGAAATGGGGGGCCGGCCCCGTGGCTTAGCAGTTAAGTGCACGCGCTCTGCTGCTGGTGGTCTGGGTTCGAATCCTGGGAGCGCACCGACGCACTGCTTCTCCAGCCATGCTAAAGCCGCATCCCACATACAGCAACTAGAAGGATGTGCAGCTATGACACACGACTATCTACTGGGGCTTTGGGGGAAAAAATAAATAAATTAATTAAAAAATGAAATGGGAAGCAAAAGACTGAATTGCAGAAAATGGTAACGGGGTAGTGAGAAAAATCACAGTGGATATGAGCACTACTGTTGAAGTCAGGCAGTCTTCAGTTCCCAGCCAGGTTCCATCACTTAAGAGTTGTATGTTCTCGGTACGAATTCAACCACACACTAAGCCTCAATTTCCTCATCTTTAAAATAAGCACAATAATACCCATTTTGCATAGGCTAATGTTTGAAATGAGATGTAATGTTTAAAAGCGCCTGAGCCCATTGTAGGCAATTAAGAAATAATACCATCTATAACCATCAATGTGCTTGCTATAAAGGGGCAAGTAGAATTTGCATGCCCATACTTGTTTCTCCTTCATCACTTCCCTGAACATAGCTGCTGTAACAAGCACTGACAGCAGAGGGGCCTTCTATTGGCTCTGAAGAACTTGGCATCTAAGGTTGACAGAACACAGAAAATCCTATTTATGTCTCTTCACTTGCTACGGGGTATTGGCACTCTGGTTGTCTGTGGGTAAACTTAATATCTTGATTCGCTCTCCTGAGAATGCCTCTGGAAAGTGTTATATGAAGTAGAAGCTGGAAGACTGGTTAATACCTATGGTGGCTTCAAAACAGTCTGCAGAGGTCTGGTTGCTTGGAACTGTAAGATGTTTGTTACCTTGACAACCACAGGCAGCACAGGGCTGGGTTTTGAGTGACTTTGGATTCTTTTGCGATTACTTATGGGGATGAATGATTTGTATGTCCAATCAATGAATGGCAAAGACATGTTATTTAATAAGATTAATGAAGCTTGCATAAAGCTTTCTATATGCTAGGCCCGATGGCATGGCTTCCTTAGAGATGTAGTTAATGTTTCTGGAATATTGGCCCCAGAGAGAATGAAAACCTTTTTTAATACTAAGTAAAATTCCAATTTGGGGGCATAACTGTATTTTTTGTTGTCTCAGAATTTGGGCTAGTCCTGAACACTATGAGGAAGAATTGTTTTTCTTTGTTCTTTTTTTCCCCTAATTGTTGATGATCTAGATAACACTTGCATGACTTCTAGACCTAGTACCTCCCCTTAATAAATCATTCCTGACCCTGTGCTTGTACAGTAGGCTAGCAAAGAAAGAAAACAAGTTTTTTGGTATCTTTGCTCTGTTTGAGGAAATTCTACCATCATTTTCCTTTCCCTAATGTTCCTCACTTTCTATTCTCTTTCTATCATGGTCTGGTTTTATCTTTCTTCCTCAGGCTCACACTTATTCCTTTCAATCTGACTGTAATGAGCACAAATCTCAGTCTGTAAACATGCAAATGTACTTTCTTCATTTATCTATAATTGAAATTAATTTCCTGGTTGTTGTATAGTTATTTGGTGCTATGTAACTAATTACCCAAAAGCTTTGCAGCTTAAAACAACTGACATTGGTATGTCACTCACTTTCCAAGGGGCAGGAACCTGGAAGTGCCTTAGCTGGGTGGTTCTGCCTCAAGATCTCTCATGAGGTTGCAGTAAGCTGTCAGCTGGTCTTTAAGACTTGACCACAACTAGAAGATTCACTTCTAAGCTCACTCATGAGGCTGTTGACAGGAGTCAGTTCCTTGTCACCTAGGCCTCTCCATAGACCCTTCTTTCAACGTGGCGGCTGACTTTCCCTAGAAGGAGCCATGAGAAAGATAATAAGAAGATCTCTTTCATAACCTGATCTCAGAAATGATGTGCCATCACTTATGTTCTATTTTAATGGTCACACTTTATTTAATGATACAATGTGGGAGAGGACCACACCAAAGTGTAAATACCAGGAAGTGGGTCATTGAGAGGCCACACATAGTTTCCCTCCCCACTTTGCTAGGGTGTTGAAACTTAATTACAAACAATGGAAGGTATCCCCCAAACTTCATTCCTGGAGCTGCACGTGAATCCTTACATAGCAATGAATCTAGGGTTTTTTTAAAGGAGGTGGGGTCACAGAGGCAGGAATATCTGGGCTTTGGTATTATTGTATATCCACCCTGAAAACTGATGACAAACTGTCATAGACATTGCTAGCACATCTTCCACTTAGCATCCAGCAGAAGTGCTATCTGTTTGTGCCTCCAAGGTTTATTCATCTAACTTTCATTAGGACACTCCTAATCACCCCTCATTCCAGATGGAGGGTGGAGGGTGGAAAGGCCCTAGACCTGCACTGTCCAATGTCGACGACTAGTCACATATGGCTATTGAGCACTAGAAATGCAATAGTCTGAACTGAAATGTACTGTAAGTGTAAAGTACATATCAGTTTTGAAGATTTTGAAAGAAAAAGAATAAAAATTTCATTAACAGTTCTAAGTTATTACTTGTTGAAATAATATTTTAGATACATTGGGTTAAATAAAATGTAGTATTAAAATCAATTTCTTGCTTTTAATTTACTTTTAATAAAATGGCTACTGGAAAAGTTAACATTACATATGTGTCTCACCTTACACTTCTATGGGACACTGCTGCTCTAGATATTTGGATGGAAAGTGGCCATATGGAGCAAATGCCTTCCCATCTAGTACAAGAGACTGAGGTGTCCCCCACAGGTGGTATTTGGTGAAGGTGAATAATAAAGATCAAATTTAAGTAAGAAAAGTCAGAAGTAAACATCACAGAGTCTGAGGACAATGGTAAGGTCAATACTTTACCTACGTGCCCTCAGCACTCATCCTTCTGTAAACACTGACTGCTTCTTCCTGGAAACACTCAAACACTTCTTGGAGAGTGTTCTCATAGCAGGGATGTCCTCAGCCCAGGAGGATGGAGGATGGAGGGGCCTGGGCATTAATGTCCTTGAGAACAGCCTTCAACCAAGATGAATGGAAATTGATGGATAAATGTCCCAGTGTCCCTCATGCAGGATTACACTATGGTGGGTTCTGCACCTTCTCCCAGACGTGTCCCAGATACGGAGTCCCACTTGGCTATAGCAGTAACCCCCTCAAGAATACCTTGTTCAGGCTTTCTTCTCTTCCTACTGCCCTGCTGGTAATTCCTGGGATCCCTTCCCAGACAAACTTTTCTTTTACTCAATCCTATTTTCAGGGCCTGCTTCTAGAGAAATCCAACCCCAAACAGAGTATGTATATGATGTGTATGTGTCTGCATGTAGAAGCATACAAGCACAAAGACAGAGACATAGCTGTGGGTGTTTCCAGTTAGTGTAAGTAAACTTGACATAATAATTCTCCATGACAGTTGTCTTAGTGTAGTTGCTTTCTTGTCCTCTGGTTCTGCATTCATGTTTCACCATACTGACCCTGGTAATATCCTACCTCCTCCTCTCAAAAACATGTCCTCTGGATGGCTCTGTTCACAAAGCCTTGCAGTTGCCAAGCTGGGCTTCTAGAAATATGGGCCATATTTGAAAGCCTAAAAGTTCTCCTTTTGACATTTGTTGAAAGCAAAAACAGTTTTCTTCCCCTGAAGATAGCATGAGAATGACACTCTACCTTCCAGCATCCTCATGTTGTGACAAGTTGATAAGCACTCCATTTTCACTCCCATTTTCTCCATCGTAAATAGGTCTCAATTTGTCACCCAGGTGTGCAGTTTCACCCAGAAGCAGGGAAGAAGACATATTGTTCTATTTTATCTCAGCAGGGCAAGAGCAATGGAGAAGAAGAAAGGTCAGAGTTACCTACCACAAATGCATCTGAATGATGGCACCAAAAAAATCAGAATGTGGTTTCCTAGGAGCACTGCCCTTGTGACATACAAGCCACGCTATCTCAGTGTCTAGGTTGCATTAAAACAAGCACAGCAATAACAGTAGAGAATTTACCACTTCTCGTAGGCAAAGAGCTTTCTTGTGCGTGAAACACTTTCCCAAATATCTTCTCCTTTGATTCGTTCAACAACATTGTGAGGGAAGCAACAGATATGCTGGTGAATTCTTTGGCACCACAATCATACCCATCCATATTCTTGCGATAGCTAATTTATGTAAGCCAGTTTTATGGCTTTAAGGACACATCTAGGTCTAGTGGAGTGAATAAAACTGTGTACAGGAATCATCTGATGCATGAACCCTCAATATTTGCAAACTTAATTTCAAACAGGAACTTGATCAATTTATCATCTCAGCTCGCTCCAACCCAATCCTTAACCATTTTCTCTATCTTCCTCCCATCCATAAAATCCAGATATGACCCGCTTGCTTAATTTCTCAATCAATACATTAATCCTTCCCACTAGTTTAGAGCTTGATTTTGAAAGCACTCTGGGTAACAGACATCCTGGTTTGGTCCCAAGACTGCCTCCTGGGTACTCCCAGTAGTTGACACCCTTTGTGGATATGGCGTAGATTTTCAATGTAAACAGACTGATACAAAAATGTCTTTTGTCACTGTGTTGTTGTTTCACCCGCTTCTTTGGAAATATCACTGATAAATAAAAGCAGAGATATACTAGGAAAGCAGCATTATCAGAAGGCTAAGTTCTGCAAGACAAAATGCTAAGTAAATGGTCAAGAGAGTGAATAAATGAACAAATGTGAAAAACACCTTGATATGTCTAGTAAGGTGGGAATTAGTGTACCACAATGACGCCATGTTACCAAGCAAGGTGAGTTCATGACAGCCACCAGAGAATCAAGATGCTGGGCAGCATTCCTGGTGGAAGTATTAGGCACGCATTTATACAGAAGACACAGTGTTATCCTGGAATGTAAGCTGCATAAGGGCAGGACTTTGTGTATCTCGTTTCCCACTGTATCCCCAGCTCCCACTACCACGTCTGGCATGTAGAGAGCACGCACACATTTTTTTGAATCAATGAGTACCTAAACGATGAAATGAACTTGGGAACTAGTCTATAGTAATAGCATTTCTATTCTAAAGCCACTGGTATCCTATGGTGTCCTAGATAGAAAAACATAGGCATGTTTTAAGGAAGAAAGTTGAACAGCCCCTTTAAATTTTCTCAAACCTCCACTAATGAAGCAAAGGAAAATTCAGTTACATTTTGTATTTCTCAGCCAGGAATGGTCTGGCCACAGGGCAGAATGGTATTTTTAAAATGCAGGAAAAATAATCCACCAGTTTAATCAACACAATGTTTAACACAAATATCCTCTCCATTAGCAATATGGTGCAAGAGAGAGTCTGGGGGTCAGCAGAGGACCTGAAAACGCCCTGCAATGTGTTTGTACAAGATTAGTCCTTCAATGAAAAGATGTATTCATTCTCCATATGGCCTTATGTCAGGGTTGCTGGCCTTTAACGTGCGGAACTTTTCCAGTGCATCAAGGTAAGCGTGCCCAGAGCTATTTTCTAGGTTTGAAATAAAAGAGCAAGCAGTGGTAAGCCTGAGACCTTTGTTACTATTGCCATTCCTCTCTTCTCTCTCCATTTCCTGCTCTCTTTTTCAGCCACTTGTTTCTTCCTTGCTTAGTAAACAGAGCTGTCCATATGGCAAGTTGTGATAATCTTCTTCTCCCCGCTCCCCTGCTCATGAATTTGGCTTTGGTTTTAATACGAGGGAGTTTCAAATATTGAAATGGAGGCAGCCATTCTTCTCCGCACACTACACGCTCAACTCTGAGCCATTTCCTCCAAGATCTGAATGAATTCAAAATCTATCTAGTGTGCCTAGCATGGCTTGCATACTATCTTTCTCCTGTCCTGTCTCTGGCTAGTCTTGAGTTTATTTGCCTATCAATAAAAATTTTTGATTTTGGTACTAAAAACCTGTGTTTCGATTGAAAATATTCACAGGTGTTTTGATTTTAATTTGACACTGTGTATTTTATAACTGACTTCAAAGAGAAGGGAAAGGAAGTACAGCCACAGTATCCAGTCAGTATGGGATGTGGTATGCTGCAGAAACCAGCCACTCAAACATCTTAAAACACAAAGGTTGAGCTCATGCTGGACAACTGTCACCAGTTGGCAGGGAGCTCTACCCATTGGAATCACTCAGAGTTTCAGGCTGACAAAGGGGCCACCATTTGAAACATTGCTACTCCAGTCAGCATCTCAAACGTTGCTAGCCTCAGTGCCAGGTAAAGCTGGAACTCTAGAGCAGGGCGATTCAAACTTTAATTTGCATGAATTCACCTGGGGATCTGGCGAAAATGCCAGTTCTGAGTCAGTACGTCTGGGCAGGGCCTGAGAATCTGCATTTCTAGGAAGACCTCAGGGGATGCTGATGCTGCTGGTCCCCCCACCATTTCTTCAGAAGTCTAACTCAACTGGCAATTCAATGTTGTGGCCCAGAAGTACAGTTTCATGAGGAACATGGTTCCTCCCAACCACAAGGGAGCTGAGAAGTACAACCCAATAAGATGCCCGGGAGAGAGAACTGAAAATATTTGGTGACCACCCAGAAACATTAACATGGTTACTTATACAGCACAAAAGTAAAGTAAACATTTTTTTCATGGTTTTCAAGTTAAACTGGTCCATGGGTTAAAATGTAAATCAAAAACATCGGGCAGGGATTCTAAGTGCTTGGCTATATATCAGAATCATTGTAGGGATTTTTTAAAAACACAAATATTTAATGATTCTGGAGTAGGTGTGGGGACGGGCTTGGATATTTGTAATTTTTCTTTTTATAAATGGCTCAGGCAATTCTCTAGCGAAGATTGGAAAACGTTGAAACAGAGGTTCCTAAGCGTTTTTTGAAGATGTAAAAGCACAATTTGAAGAATGCTTTTTATGATTGATATCCTCCATCACACATCAATGAAACATACTATAAAAGCTGTTGTATTTTAATTATAATTGAATATAAATTTATGCCTGTGAACACAGAAACATTTCTTTAATTTTTTTCCCAATTAGAAATAAATCTTACTTTTTTTCTTCTTTTTTAATTACTGTTTGCACCTATGGGAAAGCCTTCCATTTAGGGAGTTACCTATATTACATTATTCAAATTGCTCAAATATGAAAGTGTGTTACCCAAAATGCTGACTTATTCAAGTTTGTGAGATGGTTGAAGGAAAGAAAGGCTATCAAGGAAGGCTGGAAGGCAGGAAAGGAAAGAAGGAAAGGGAGGGAGGAAGAGTGGGAGGGGGGAAGGGGAAGGAAAGAGAGGAGAGAAGGAAGGAAGAAGCTGACATATGGCCCAGAAGCACAGCAGCAGAGGGAAGCCATTAAGCACAAACACTAGAATCGGCTAACATGGAATTAAATCTCAGATTCAAATTTCAATGATTTATGAATATTATTTATTTACTTATGTTTTTTGTGAGGAAGATCAGCCCTGAGCTAACATCCATGCCAATCCTCCTCCTTTTTCTCCCCAAAGCCCCAGTAGATAGTTGTATGTCATAGTTGCACGTCCTTCTGGTTGTTGTATGTGGGACGCCGCCTCAGCATGGCAGGACAAGCGGTGTGTCGGTGCGTGCCCAGGATCCAAACCCGGGCCGCCAGTAGTGGAGCACGCACACTTAACCACTAAGCCATGGGGCCGGTCCCTATGAGTATTATTAAAGTGAATTTCCTTGTGCAAGTTACTTAGTCTCTCTAAAACTCAGTTTTCTAGTATTTAAAGTGGATAAAATAACTACCTCACAAGACTGTTGCTAAGCTAAGTGAGAAAAGACACAAATCTCAGTGCAGAGGCTAACATTGTTATCCAACAAAATGGGTAGTTATTGTTTTCGTTGGCATGATAGGAAGGAGCTGCCTATGATATGGCTCTGATGGCACTGGTCATAGAAAAATGCCAATCCCCCTCATTTCCTTTGGAACTGTAAAGTGTATATAAAGGACTCATATTTTCTTTGAATAGCCTGTGTCATTGAATTGTGGTGATGTTTGGGCATAAGGGTTGTTATTAACGTGTGCAAAATTAATGAAAGGCTAGATTTGTCGGGCTTCCCCAACACAATGATTTGGATTAAGGTAACACAATGATAAACAGAATGGGTGTGAAAGAGGGAAAATTATGTCATAGTAAGGTCTACTTCATCTCTGTAACACAGTGGTTTGGTAAATAGGCACTTGAATCTCAAAGATAGAGATTTGTCACTTCCTAGTTATGTGGCCAGGGTCAAGGTACTTACCTTATCTAAGTAAAGATTTCTTCTTCCATATAGTGGGTGTGGAAATATAACTACCGTAAGATGTTGTTATGTTGCTGTTATTTCCAATATTGACTGAGGAAAAAAGAGAGGCCTAAAGAGTTTCTGTACGATATCACACAGGTTTTGAGCTAGCTTGTGACCAAGTCAGCATCAGAGTTCCCCTCAGCTTGACTAAAATTTAGACAGGCTTCTTCTTGACTCTAGGCCCTTGACCTCTCTTTTCTTAGAGCATTTATGTTAGAAAACTTTCCACTGTAAATTCTTTTGGTGGAGCAGATCATGCCAGACCAATACTTCTGTCAAAACAATAAGACAAGCTGGATACAGTTTTAAAAAATCTGATTGGAAAGGTCTGGTTGCTGCTGAGGCAGATGGGAAAGAAGAGATCCTCAGAGAGGGGAGCAGAAGACACTTTTCCCCTCAAGGTATTTTCCAGTTTGGGTCCTGGGATGGAGAGAGTCTGAAAAACAAGGCAAAGGACCAGAACCAAGGCAGATAAGCTACAAGGTTTTGGCAATTGCACGGGGCTGGTGAATAATTTTTCTTTAGGATAGCCAAATAAAACTTGGGGACAAGGATCTCAGAGAGTTCAGAGATGGGGAAAAGTGAATACTACACTGGATGCTTTCCCTTTGAGGTGTGCACTGAATCCTTAAGATGGACGAAGTAAGAGGCTAAGAAGTGAAAACGAAGCTGCTACAAAGGAGAGTAGAGGTTTCAGAGCAGAGGAAACAGTCATTGGAGTTCAGGTTCTGCCAAGAAGGAAGGCATAATAAACACTCCAGGCTCTTGGTTGGAACCCCTGCAGAGCTATATCTTAGGAATGGGAGAAAACTAAAGACACCTGAGCCTAATGAACAGTATAAACTAACTATGAATCAGATGGTACTTGGCTGGATTGAGGTGATCTGCCTCCCACTCAGTCTGCCTCCCAGAAGACAGGTGAACCATCTCGGGAGGAGGAGAATGTGGCCCAGAGATTACAAGTTTTTATACATAATTTCTGACATTAAGGCAAAAATTACCAGACACACCAGGACACATGAAAAAGAAAGGAAACAGACAATAGAAACTGTTATGGACTGAATTGTGTTCCCCCAAAATTCCTATGTTGAAGCCCTGTGACTATTTTTGGCGATAGGGCCTATATGGAGCTAATTAAGGTTAATTGAGGTCATAAGGGTGGATCCTTGATCCCATAGGATTAGTGTCTGAAGGGTTCACTCTCTCGGCGATGTGAGGACATGGGGAGAAGGTGGCCATCTACAAGCGAGGAAGAGAGATCTCATGAATCCAATCAATGAGCACCTTGATCTTAGATTTCCCAGCCTCCAGAACTTCGAGAAATACATTTTTTGCTGTTTAAGCCACCAGCTGTGTCATTTTGTTATAGTAGCTTGAGCAGACTAATACAGAAACATAACCACAAATAATCCAGTTATGTTTTTGATTCACAGCTTGATATCAACAGCAGACTACAGAGTACGTACCCTTGTCTGGATTTCCAGAGCTCTTTGGATGGCATCCTTCTCTCTGGTGTTATGTCTCATGAATTCTAGCTGCTTCAGCCTAGCCAATACTGGTATCAGGCTCTTCCCTTCAGTGAGACTGCAGTATTCTCCTTGAGGTCCACTTCCCGAATTGTAGTCTGGAAATGCCTTCAAGAAGAAAACTGGAAACTCACAGGGCCCACTTCATTTGTTTCTCTTTTCTCAGAAATCACAGCCCCACACTACTTGTCTCAATTTCCAAAAACAGTTGTTTCATATATTTGACCAAATTTTAAGTTGTTTACTGTGGGAGTGCAACTTCTATACTCCTTCAGGGTCAGAAGATAAGTTCTCCCTATTCATGTTAAAAACTTTTACCAGACCAGAAATAGTAATGTTAAAAAATATAATAAAACATATCTACAAAATTCCTCCAGCAAACATTACCTTAATGGTAAAATATTGAATGACAGAGATTAGGAAAGAATAAAGGACAAGGATTTCTTCTATAATTGCTTCAATTCAATATCATTTGGAGGTTCTTGCCAGTTCAATAAGGCAAGAAAAATAAGTAAAATCAAACACCTAGGAATAATACTAAGGAAAGAGGTACAAGAACTCTATAAAACAATTCTGACAAAAAATTTTCAAAGACCTTAATAAATGACGGGATATATTATTTTCATCAATTAGAAGACTCAGAATTTTAAAGATACCGATTTTTCCTAAATTGATCTGTAATAGGTTCAACATAATTCTAACTATTACATTCTTGTCAACTAATTGACAAGAATGGCATAAAAATCTATACAAAGGAAAAAAATTGGAAGATTTACCCCACCAGACATTCAGTTTTATTATAAAGCTATAGTGATTGAATCAGCGTGGTGTTTGGCACAAGGGCAGGTGAAGAAACCATATAACAGAATGGAAAGTTCAGAAACAGACCCACATATATGCAGTCTCCTACAATGCAGGTGGAGAAAAAATCGTTGTTTCCACTTTGTAAATCTGAGTATCTGGACATACACATGTATAATTGCTCAGCAATTCCACACTTATGTATATACTCAACAGAAATGTGTCTAAAGTGCCCCCAAACACATATACCAGAATGTTTCTAGCAATATTATTCATAATAGCAAAAACCTGGAGGCAGACCAAATGATTATCAATAGTAGAATGTATAAAATGTGTGATGTATTCACACAAAAGAAATACTATACCCATGAAGGGAAATAAACTGCTGGTATATGAACAATATGAATATAGCTTATAAACATATGCTGAGCAAAAGAAGCCAGTCATAAAATAAAACAAAATGAATGATAACATTCATATTGCTCAAAAACAGGCAAAATACATGGTGATGGAAATCTGAATAATGGTTACTTGTGGCATGGGGTAGGCACTGGGAAGAGAAAGGATTGTGACTCTGGTTATGTTCTATACCTTCATTTCAGTGGTAGTTATATAAAAGTGTTCATGGTCTTAAAAATTCATCAGCAACTATACTGTCACTTTGATACTTTTCTGTATGTATGTTATAATTTCTATGTGTATATTACACCTTAAGAAAGTTTATGCGAGCACAGGTACTACTGCAAAGATATTATAGTAGAGTAGAAAAGACCTGTACATAGAAACCTATAATATTCAGCAGCATATATAAGCTATTAGAAAATTGCAAATAAATGACTGTCTTATAGTTCAGAATAGAAGATTGGTCCCACCTTGGTGGAGGTGGATGGAATTGGAGACTGAAGAAAGGCTCTCAGGAGGAGAGAAATTCTAACAGAAGAAATAGCATCTCCTCCTCAAAATTGGTTAGATATGTAAGAAAAATTGACAACAGTTTTATTTATTTGGATTATAATCAATAATGTGAAGTTAGGTTGGAAAGCAATATTAGGGCTAGATTTTGAATGACTTCAAATAGCAGAGTAAGGAATTTGGATTTCTGTAGATGCTGGGGAGCCATTTAACATTTACGAGCAGAAGAAAGTCATGATCAAAATTGTGCTCCAGAAAAATAAATCCATTGACCTCAAGATTATTGGAAGGAGAAGAGAATTGATGTAACAGAGAAATATAAATGGATATTACAAAAATCTAATTCATTTTCATTTAGCAAACAGTTATTAAAGGTCTACTGACTGGCTTGGGCAAAAATTAGTGAACATCTAAATTAGATCACTCAAGTGGGAGGTTGATAAGTGACATACAGGACATCTTTATTAAGGAATAATTTGAAAAATTATTTGTTGAGTACTACTAATAAAAATTTATGGCAGTGTGTGAGTTAAGAATATATTTAGCTACCATAAACAGAAATCCCAACTAATAGTAATCTAAACATACAGGAGTTTATTTTTCTTGCGTAACAAGAAGATCATAGGTAGATATTGCTTGTATTGGTTCAGCTTCTGAACGATACTGTCACATCCAGGATTTTTAACTTTCCTCCAAAATTCTGAGGCTGTTGGCTTCCACCCTTTTGTATGATAGCTTATGGTCACAAAATAACTGCTGTATCTTCAACTCAGCTCCTTGATCAAAGAAGGTAGGGGTAAGGGCAGTGCCAGGCAATTCTGTGAGAATTTTGTAAGAAAGAAAACGCTTTCTCAGAAACTCTCCCATAAGATTTCCTCTAAGATCTTTGACTGTGACTGGATTTCATGTCTAACCCCAGCTGAAGTGGAGGCTGTGAAAGTGGAGAATGAGAACAGGATATACATGGTACACTGCCCCTCGCAAAATCCACACTGTAAAATTATGATCCTCACAAGCAACAAAAGCAAAAATGAATAAGTGGAACTATATCAAACTAAAATCTTTTGCAAAGAAACAATTAACAAAATGAAAACGCAAAAGAACAATCAACAAAATGAAAAGGAGACCACAGAAAGGGAGAATATATTTTCAAATCACCTATTTGTTAAGAGGTTACTATCTAAAATATATAAGGATTTCCTACAACTCAATGGCAAAAAAACAAATAATCCAATTAAAAAATAGGCAAAGGACCTGAATAAACATTTTTCCAAAGAAGACATACAAATGGCCAACAGGTACATGAAAAGGTGTTGAACATTACTAATCATCAGAGACATGTAAATCAAAACCATAATGAGATATCACCTCACACCTGTTAGAATGGCTATTACCGATAAGACAAGAGATAACAAATGCTGGCAGGTGAGGATGTGGAGAAATGGGAACTCTTGTGCACTGTTGGTGGGAATGTAAACTGGTACAGCTACTATGAAGAACGGTGGAAGTTCCTCAAAAAATTAAAAATGGAACTACGTTATAATCCAACCATCCTACTTCTGGGTATTTATCCAAAGGAAATGATAACAGGATCTCAAAGAGATATTTGCACTCTGATGTTCAGTGGAGCATTATGCACAGTAGTTGAGATATGGAAACAACCTGTATCTGTCAATGGATGAATGGATAAAGAAAATGTGGTAGATATATACAATGAAATATTATTTAGCCATGAGAAAGAAGGAAATCCTGCCATTTGCTACAATATGGATGAAACTTAAGGGCATTATGCTAAGTGAAATCAGTCAGACAGAGACAGACAAATATTGTATGATCTCACTTACATGTAGAATCCAAAAAAACAAACTCATAGAAACAGTGGTGGTTACCAGGGGCTAGGGGGTGGAGGAAATGGGGATATGTTGGTCAAAGGGTACAAACTTCCAGTTATAAGATGAAAACGTTCTGGGGATACAGTGTACAGTACAGTTATTATAGTTAATAATAGTGTATTATATACTTGAAAGTTGCTAAGAAAGTAGATCTTCAATGTTCTCACCACAAAAAAGAAATAGTAATTATGTGACGTGATGGAGATAGCTGACTATGGCGGTAATCCTTTTGCAGTATATAAGTGTATCAACTTAACGTGTTATACACATTAAACTTATATAATGTTTTATGTCAATTATATCTCAATAAAGCTGGAAAAAATTATGATTCTATTGTCAAAGAGAAAGTGTAAAACTGATAATGGCCATGACAGAATTTTTCATAGTCACAGCACAAAAGAATATATAAGAGATGATACTTGCTCTTAAAGACTACATTGATAGCTATGGAAATGTTGTATGTGCCCACAAGAAATAACTACATTTAATACGGAATGGAGAATTTCCACCTAATGTGTGGGGTATATTTTCCATTTGTTTGCATATTTTAATTAAGTTGGCCATTCTTTGCTTATTCCAAAAATTGTTTTTGATCACGTGCAATGCAAAATTTAATATAAAAATGCACAATAAAATCATTACAAAAAAATAGAAAAGAGAGGCCAGCCTGGTGGCATAGTGGTTAAGTTCCCACGTTCCACTTCGGCGGCCCAGGGTTTGCAGGTTCGGATCCCGGGCACAGACCTATGCATTGCTCATCAAGCCATTTGTGGCGGCATCCCATATATAAAATAGAGGAAGATGGGCACAGATGTTAGCTCAGGGCCAATCTTCCTCACACACACACACACAAAAAAAAATACAAAAGAAGAAGAGAAATAGATGTGACCCGATGAGATTATTATATAGCACGAGTTCTTCATTTCATGGCAATTTAGCCAAAAATAAGGTTAGTAAAGGATTTCTCATTATTTGACAGTTTTTAAATAAACAGTCTTATTTTGAGAAATAAAATTCCTGTCACTGAAAACACGAAGGATTAATATGAACTTTTCAGACTTTATATGAGAAATATTAATAGCAGGAAGCTGAGATAAGTTATGACCTTAATAAGAGTAGCTTCCTATAGACTGAGTTTTCAGATGTAATTAACTTTCCATTCTTTCCCTCAGGCTTCATTACCTGAACCTGATCATTTTGCATTTGTTTTAACGGCCTTAAGGTTTTAATATGGCTACATCTTAAATTGCCATGTCTCTGATAGTTTTGAAGTGCATTTTTCTTTGAAGTAGGGATCAGGTCAACCTGGTTCCCTACTATATTTCTATTGTGCTTGGAAGGAAATCAATAAATATTTACGGAATAAAGACGTATGTGGGATAAAAATAAAAATAAAGGATATTGTGCTTTTTCCTCAGCAGTGATTCTAAAAGATACATTAACACTCCACATATGGAAACTTTTACTATTAACCCTTTTTAAGTGTTGCAGTCACAACGTTCAATCTTAAATGATTTGTCTCTCTTTTTCATCTGATATTCCAAAGCGCCCAGCACAGTATCTGCTATATCTTGGGTCATTCAGCAGATAATTGATGTCCTCATGAACAGAGGCATTCCTGAGGACAGCTGAAACAATATTACACTGGTACATTGCTTCTGATTTCCTCAATGTCAGGATAGAGTTTATTGGATGAGAGAAATAAAATTAGGCTACTCTTCCTAAGTATTATATGCTCTAGGCAGCCTTTGGAAAATGCTGGGTCATAGCTAATTCATAGTTCTATTCTGGACTTAGTGCTTGAGTGCTGTAGTGTTGATTCTAAAGGGACTGATGTGCCTCAGAGAAAAGCTGAACAAGAAGTTGCGTTCGGTCTTCTGTTGTCATGTTGAGGAGGCTGACTTTCATTCTTGCCCAGACAGATGGCATTCACCCTTCTTCACAGAGACAGCCCACAAGGATATTTGCAATCAGGCCAAGGGTTTTTCCACCACAGAGCTTGGAATCTGCTAAAGTGTTTGGAAAATAAACAAATTGAAACCCGAGATTTCTGTACAGCACTTTATAGAACAGACCATTTTGGCATGAACAACTTTAATGGTAGGTGGTCACCACTCAACTGCCTTGACCATGGGAGAGCCCAACCATGGTGCCTGAATAACACAACTGTGCATACACAGGTTTTATACACTCTTCAGTGTATCATTTTCTACTCTTGAGTGTAATATATTTCACCAAAAATTTTCTTAAAGTGGAGTCGGAAAGGGAGGTGTGGTTAATGGAAAGAGAATTGCTAACTATAATTCTGAAATTTTGAGCCCGGATGTGAGGAGAATAATTATGCTTTCGACAGCAATAAGTAAATAAGGAAAGGAAAGTTTAGTCCATTTTGGGAGTGCTGATCTGCAGTGCAATATGGAATTCTTGTTCAGGAATTGTTTGAAATCTGAATTAAACAAGAGAAGGGGAAAAATGTGTGCAACAGATCCTAAGCAAAGCATTTAGCGGAAAGCAATGAAGACTGAGTTCTGGGGAGGTAGAGGAGAGATCAGGTCAGTCCATCCAATCCTGACAGTCTCAGCTTGGTCCTGCTTTACTTTTTGTCTCCCACTCATTTCCTGTCTTTATTTGCCTTCTGACCTCTGACTTCATATTCCATTTCCAATCCTGAACTTGTATCCTGCACCTGACGGCCAATTTAACATCTCTGGCCTTCCAGACCTTGTCTCAGCATTATGTTCTCCTTATAAGTGTCTGATCCAGCCCATCTAAGCCCATCTAGAAACCTGGACAGGTAACATCTATCTTTTACCTTTTAAGAGGAAGAAAGTATGGTGTTCAATAATGCCTTTACTGGGAGGCCATATTTATTCCAAAATAAGACTTTATTAGGGCTATAAACAATGCAATTAATCATGCTCTAGTTTTTATGGTGTGCAAATGTGTACGCCTAAAAGGAAGAGGTTACTTAGAGCATTAGCTATGAATCACAGTGCCCCTGCAACACACTTCAAAACACACTAAGAAAGAGAGTGGAAAGTGCTTTTGAAATAATACAAATTATATTTGCTAATGTATATTGAATACAAACCATGTATCAGGCACCGTCCTAAATTCTTGTAGGAAATGTTAAAGGAGTAAAGATGTCTGGAACATTGCATTTCTGATTGGTCCCTAGTCTCAAAATGGTGAATATAGGATTAGTAATTGAATAACTATAATTTGAATTTACACATGTCAATATTATAAAACATTTCTAAAATTCAAGGTTTTATAACCTGGTGTTTTGGCTTTTTCTATCTCCCTCAGATAAAATTTTTAGGAGGAAAAGGATTTTCATTTGAACTTCCTGATTAGGAAGTGGCAGTCAGTGATGCTCAGAGTGGCTCTTTCAAGTAGTAAAGGTAGTATAAACCTCCGAAAATACATTAAATAGTGAAGGACTGGTTTGAATGCCATTTAGATCCAATGCCTTTTCACATGTTTCTCCCCTCACATGAAATGTCCTTTCTCTATTCTCCATCTAGAAACTTCTCATTCTTTGAGAACTGGCAGCTAAAGCGACAGTGGAATGATCCTTGAAGTACTCTCCAGGACTTACTGACTAGACCACTGGTTCTCAAACTTGAATTTATCAGATTCTCCTGGAGGAGTTGTTAAAACAGATGGCTTGGAGCTTCTGTTTCAGTAGGCCTGAGGCGGGGCCGCAAATCTACTCTATTAACAAGTTCCTGGGTGATGTTAATGCTGCTAATCCAGATACTACACTTTGAGAATCATTGAACCACAACAACATAAAGAAATAAAAAAGACAAAGAACATCCTCTTTTTGTTAGGTCTATTGACTGGACTCCTTCAGTTGAATGACACGTAGTTGCGTATGTGTTAAATTGCCAGATTGCATTATCAGGATAAATAATTTATATTCCCATCACTAATCTCTTCCCTAAACTCCAGACGTATATATCCAACTACCTATTCCATATCTCCATTTGAATGTCTCATAAGCACTTAAACTTAACATATCCAAAATTGAACTCATGATTTCTGCCACCCCTCTGGTTCAAGACTGAGTATTGCTCTGATCCTGCCTAAAAAATCTTAAAAGCAAGGCCCAAAATGTTCATACATAAGTAACTTAAATGTGTCCCAGAAAAAATTAAATTTATAATGCTTGGCATCCAATTAAAACTTACCAGGCTTACAAAGGAGCAGGAAAATAAAAATATAATCATGAAAATAATCAGTCAAAACTAACTCAGAACTGTCACAGGTGTTAGAATTAGTAGACAGCACTTTAAAACAGCATTTGTAATTGTATTCCATATATTCAAAAAGTTAAGTAGAGGTATTGAAGATAATTAAAAACCCAATCAAACTTCTAGAAATGAAACTACAGTGTGTGAGAAATACACTGAGTAGAATTAGCAGATTACTCGTGGTAGAAGAAAAGAGTAGTTAACTTGAAGACATAGCAGTAAAAATAATTGAAAATGAAACTCAGAAAATAGACTAAAATAATGAACAGAACATGAGTGAGCTGTAGGACAATTGCACAGGTGTAACATACATGTAATAAGATTTTCCAAATGAATGAAGGAGAGTAGAAATTATATCTGAATAATGTGGTAGACAGAATTTTAACATAGCCGCCAAGATTTCCCAACTCTTGGCTTACTCACTCAGAACAAGCCCCAGGGAAATGGATGTGGTAGATTTTACTCTCTTGATTAGGTTATGTTATATGACACAACTAACCTTAAACTGGGGTGATTATTCAGGTGGGCCTGACTTAATCACAAGAGGCCTTTGAAACAGAGCTTTCTCCAGCTGCAGAAGAGAAAGTTAGAGATTTGAAGAACAAGAAAGATTCAACATATCACTTCTGGCTTGAAGATGGAAGAGGCCATGTGGCATGGAATACAGGTAGCCCTTAGGAGCTAAAAGCATTCCTTGGCTGACAACCAGCAAGTAAATGAGAACTCAGTCCTAAAACCACAAGGAAATAAATTCTGCCTACAAAAAGAATGATTTGGAAGAAGATTTTGTCCTCAGAGCCTCCAGAAGAGGACTCAGTCAGGCCAATAATTTAATTTCAAGGATGTGGAGGAACTAAGCTCTCATACATTGCTGGTGGGAATGCTAAACGATGTGAACACTTTGAAAACCGTATTGCAGCTTCTTAAAAATTTAAATATATACCTATCACATGATCTAGCCATTCCATTCCTAAATATTTACCCAAGATAATTGAAAGTGTAGGTTATAACAAGATTTAGTATGTTCCAGAAGCTTTATTTGTAATAGTTATAAGCTAGAAATAACACAAATTCCCATCAATTGGTGAATAAATAAACAACAAATCCTATTAGATCCATAGAGTGGAACATTACTCAGAATAAAAAATAAGGGACTATTGATACATACCACAACATAGGTCAATCTCAAAACAATTATTCTCTGTGAAAGAAGCCAGACAAAAAAGTACATATTGTATGATTCTGTTTATGTGAAACTCAAGAAAATGTAATTCTCATCTACAATGACAGAAAGTAGATCAATGGTCACATGGGAATGGGGATGAAATAGGTACTAGTGGGAGAAAGTTGTTACAAATGTGCATATGAAAACTTGAGGGTGATGGATTAACTGATACATTGATTGTGAAGATAGTTTGACAGGTGTAGACATACATTAAAACCTATCAAATTGTCGGGCCGGCCTGGTGGCATAGTGACTAAGTTCACACCCTCTGCTTTGGCTGCCTGGGGTTCGCAGGTTCAGATCCGGGGCACGGACGTACGCACAACCTAGCAAGCCATGCTGTGGCGGTGTCCCATATAAAGTGGAGGAAGATGGGCACAGATGTTAGCCCAGGGCCAATCTTCCTCAGGAAAAAGAGGAGGACTGGCATCGGATGTTAGCTCAGGGCTAATCTTCCTCACCAAAAAAAATATATCAAATTGTACACTTTGAATCTGTGCAGCTTACTGGCTTCAATTATACCTTAATAAAGCTGTGCGTTTTTTAAAGGTAAACTCGCATATTTTATAGATGGAAGTATGCTTTTGCATGATGTGGAGACCAACCCGACCTTGCGAGAGTCTAGCAGTGGGTATTACTCTTCAGAACCTGGATTCTTAAACTAGGGTGTGCAAAGGTGTGCTTGAGGTACTTGAAATAATGGGATGAACGTGAATTTTTTTTCCGGAACATAAAATTTATTCAAAATTTGAGGGAAGTTTTTTATGTGTGTGTGTGTGGAAGATCAGCCCTGAGCTAACATCCATGCTAATCCTCCTCTTTTTGCTGAGGAAGACCGGCCCTGAGCTAACATCTGTTGCCAATCCTCCTCCTTTTTTTTTTCTCTTTTTCTTCCCAAAGCCCCAGTAGATAGTTGTATGTCATAGCTGCACATCCTTCTAGTTGCTGTATGTGGGACGCGGCCTCAGCATGGCCGGAGAAGCGGTGCCTCGGTGCGCGCCCGGGATCCGAACCCGGGCCGCCCGTAGCAGAGCGCGCACACTTAACCGCTAAGCCACGGGGCCAGCCCCAAGGGAAGTTTTTATACTATACGGTAATAAATACCTGTATTATAGAGTCAAATGCAAAATTTCCCTGAATGTATCAAGTAAAATATGATATGTCAAAGAAATACTTGGATTGTTTTGACTATTTCTTCCATCTACAGGACTTCACCAATTCTCTTTGTCTTTAGAGGACAGTTTAATGGAAGAGTTTGGTAATTCCCTCATTTGAACATCTTATTGCTGCATTGAAGGGAGGTATAAATATACTTTTGTTAAATATGTAGCCACAGAGTTCTTTTTGAACACGTCTACTCAGTTCAGCTCTTTTTTTAACAATAGTACCAAAAGAGACAATTATACAATATTACATTTAAAACAAAATGCCCTCTTCTTCCTTCCTTCTTTGTAAATGTGGAACCATGTTTCCCTTAAATTCTAAAGAAAATTTGGTGTTTGGACAAATGGAGCAAGAGACAAAGAGAGGATATAATATAGGTATATAAAAATTTCAAATTACCAACATACGTTAAGCAGACTTTGAACCCGCTGACACTTACCTGACATAGATCAGTGGGTAAAAGGAAGACACCAGGACCAGATGAAGCAAGGGAGAGAAGAGGTTGACTACCAAGGTGAGGTTATCCGTGGTACCCTATGGTCCTGAGGACCATGATGACCGTAGATTAGAATGGTACTAGTGTCTCCTTTGTCCTTACTGCAAGTATCTATTGGTTGAAGATATGAAAGGCAATTTACAACCTTTGGGGGGTTGTACATTGCCAAGGACACCAGCTAATCATGTGGGAATTAAGAATATAGCTCCAGTGGGCAGCAAGAAGCTGAAACTGAAACCCGTTGTGAAGGCTGCGCCAATACAGACAAACATTGCGGTTCCAGTAGCCTCTGAATTCTCATCATCTCACTCATGCAGAAGGTCTACTGCAGCAAAATTAATTCTCAGCTCCGCTCACTTTTGGGGCTGAAATTTTCTGCCTTGATCTGCATTTGCTAAACTACTTAAGAAGCCTAAGCTTGGCCTCTGAATTAAGTCATCGTGACAAGAAATGTAATGACTACCATCAGCTGACAATTGGGAATAATGACACAGGAGAGAAGGAGAGATTCTTTTATCAATCAATTGTTCTTTAGTCTTTAAATATCCTTTTCTTGGAGAAAAGGGGGAAATTATAGGAAAGAGAAACACCAAGAAAAGCCATAAAATAAATATTTCAGGAATACACATTTATTTCTTGTTATCTCAACTCAAAAGAATGATATACCGCTTTATCGCTTTTTCTTGAGAGACAGATCATTCATAAAATTAATAAAATTGAGAGTTAACGCTGAAGACTTAGTCATGAATTAGCCACCAGATAGAGACAGGTTTAAATTGCAAATTACTTTTAAAGTCATTAACCACCCCAAACTTAATAAAGTGAAATCTTCACACTGTTAAAGAGAGTAACAGCTGTTGTTTTTAATGTTTAATGAAAAATATTTATCTGCTGCTATAATGAAATCTTGCTTCCCTGACCCTCCTTATTCCTCTAGTTAGGTTTGTTATGTTACATTTAAAAGCTCTTTTGCAAGACGATCAGTACATTGTTTTTTTGTAATTACTAAGGCTCGATCTTAAATAAATGTTATTTTTCATAGAGCTCTCCATAACGCATATTTGAAGAGCATGAGCAAGTCTATAGAAATCTGTGAGAGTAAAATGGAGAAGTGGCATTTTTTTCTTCCGCCAACGTGGCAGATGAAGATCTGTAACCACAGAAAAGCACGTCTAATTAGTGCAGCTTCAAGCTATGAGAGAGACTGAGTTGGCAACTGTGATTTCTCTTGGATGATCTTTTCTTTTTCTTGGATTATTTAAAGGAGACTAATTTCTTGAAGCCCTAGGCAACAGGGTCACAAGCGGTAAGCAAAGATCGTATCAGGAGAATAATGATATTTCAATGTTGGGGAAAAACACCCTCGTAGCCAGGAGGTAAGCAATCAGAACTTCAACTGCTGTAATCTGGAAGCTTCTCCTCAGAACCTGTTTATGGCTGGTTCACTGTGCTCTCAAGCAGCAGAATATGCCAAATAAGTGGCAGATGGGAAGTTTATGTAAAAGACCGTCTACATGACTTAAGTGACTGTAGAAGTACAAAAGGCAAATACAGAGGGAATGAGCCCCCTTGAAATAAAAAGTTAAAATGTTGGTAATCCCCTCAACCTGGAGACGGAGCTGCTCTCCATCCATGCAGACTCAAAGTGAACAGTGTGTGTTACTTCATTAGCCAGTGCAGAGTTCCTTCTGATTTGAAAATGGGTTACCATTTCCACAATTTTGTGTAATAATACAGAGAATGCATCCTTGATTTCACCTCCTAGTCTTATAACTAGTTCCTAATCCTATTCTTTCCAGCTGCAAGAAAGAAAAACAGCAATCAGAAAAAAAAAAAAAATGAGAGAAAAGCATAAAAGGTCAATTTAGTCTCCCTGAAACATCTGCTCCCACAAGAAAGGACCACTTTTTCCTTCTTTTAGATAGATAATAGCAGGCTGAAATATTAAGCAAAGTTTGTTCTTATCAGTTTATATTGTGATGAAGTGCCCAAAGTAATCTCATCCTTGACCATAGATGAAAAGATTATTACCTTCCGAGGAACTGCAAAGATGACCTTGAAGGTGGTATGGAATGCAAAGATATGATAGGTAAAATCGTCTATAACTAACTATTCAATTCTACAAATATTTACAGAATATGGCACCTATTATAGGCCAGGCATCATGCCAGGTACTTTAGGGAGGAAACATAAAGATGGCTGAAGCACAGCCCCTGATTCAAGGAACCTTAAAGCTTAAAAGGAAAGTTGGAACAACCACACATACTCTAATAGGCAGCAAAATACAAAAAAAAGTTCCTTTAGAGTTGTTCAAAGATGCTCAGACAGGGAGCTCTGAAGTTTAGAGAGAGACCACTGGTCACTCCCAAAGGGCTTTGTGGATTGAATAGGGTTTCCCTCAGGGAGTGTGAAGGTAGATGATCCAGGTTGAGAGAACAAATGAGCCAAAACATCAAGTGTGAAGGATGTGTACACTTGGAGACGGCAAATTGTTCATTAAAGTGTGGTTGGGATGTCAAATGCAAGAGTTGTTGACAAGAAAATTATCATGTCACGTATTTCTTCTATATTCTACATTCGTGGCTGGTGTGGTTACTCGTTTTAAACTCTTTCAAAGGAAGAGTGACATATACAAGAAAAAAATGAACAAGTCATACAGCTGGATGAAATTTCCCAAAGTGATTGCATCCTTGTAACCAGCATCTAGTTCAATAAGTGATATTATCTGTATCCAGAGGTCCCCCCTCCAGAGCCTCTTTAAGTCCCCAACCCCCAGTGAAAATTGTTATCCTTATTTCTATCGTTGTAGCACCATAGATCCGTTTTGCTTAGTTTAGAACTTAATATAAATGAAACTATATAGTACATACTTGTGTTTGGATTCTTTTACTCAACACTCTCCTTTTTGTTCAGTGTAACTATAGTTTGTTCTTTTTTCTTATCGATTAGTATTCCATTGCATGGAGTTGTAGGGATGATCTATTGTTGATGTACATTTCAGCATTTGAGCTTTTTGTTTGTGTTTAGTCTTACCTTTCTAATCAAATAAATGGATTAAAAATAACTCAATTCCAAAATGGGTAAACAAATACAGTCACTGATTAGCTTAAATATGTACACAATCACCTACTTACTATATTCCAGTATGAATATTGATGAGTAATTTTCCCTATTAGAGACAAGTATCAACTCTGGTAAGAAGACTGAATTGGGTCACTTCTATGGTCTCTTTGATTCCTTCTAGTTTGTTTCACATACTGGCCTCTGCTGACTTTTCTTCAAGTTCTATGCTATTATCCCTGAATGGTGGGGTCCTCAGATGTACTATCCATATTGTATTCTGGTGCAAGAATTTTTTACCCCAACTGCAAAGCATTGGCCACCTCTACTAACTGTATAAAAAAAATTCCTTGCACTTGTTTTGTTTTCCAATTCCAGAATAACTCTAACTGTTGAAAATTCTCACTCTCTCTGATGAAAGGAAGTGTTATCTTCCTCTTGAGGAAGCTCTGTGTTTCGAGCAGGAAAATCTAACTTTCAGCATTGCCATCTGGAAGGCTTCTCACTCAGGAAACTTGTACAAATTCACTTTCTATTGTCCTCAAAAGGATCGTCCATCCCTGGATCTGTGACTCTCACCATGTCTTGTACTGTTAATGTTTGTCTGGGGGAAAATAGCATTTCTTAGGATCTTAGGCAGAGCTTCCCATCTCAGTTACCAATCCTGATCATTACCTCCTTCAGTCCCTGATATCTGCTTCTATATGCTTTTGAGGGGAATAAAAAGAAAGGACCAAGAAAATGGGGAAAGTAGAAGGTGATGCTTTCACAGTGGGTTGTGTATAAGTTCAGCAATTCAGTAAGAAAGCGAGAGACTGTAGGACAAGGTACTCCCTGGGAGCTCCAAATACTACCTGTACCTGTAGACTGAGATCATTTAATTTTTTTTTCAATTTTGGAGAATGAAAAAATTAAAGGCTGGCAAAGTGAGAAAATTTCCCCTTTTAATCTTTCTTGCTATTGTGCAGCTATGAATTTCTGGGAAGCATTAAAGTTCATTTCATACCATCCATTCAAGCTCAAATTTCATTGTGTGTAAACACACAGTGGATTCTATGACTGCTGTATTAGAGATGTATTAATCACCTGAGCAGTCTTACAGGTGGTTTGGAACTCAAATAGTGCTAACAATATCTCCACAAGTATATGGATAAGGGACAAACATCTTAAGGAGAAATGGTATTGCAATTTTCAAGACATAGCAGGGATTTTTTGAAATGGAATTTTATTGTAATATTCAGTTTATTACAGAAAAGCACTTTCCCTGAATAGAATCTCTCTCATTATAACACTCAATGTAATAACAATGTTAGGGTATTTTTTCTTATTTGTAAACAATAGAGGATGTGTGGAATTTTAATAAGTGAGAATTAGAATAGAATTTTTATATGTTTTGCATCAATTGAGTGCCCATTACTGAGCTACTTACTTTAATTCTACAAATGTTTATTGAGTGCTAACTATCTGACATTTGTCAGACATTGGGAATATAAAGCTAATTAAATCAATTGTCTTATATTTCCAGAAGTTTATGGTATAACCTAGGAGGTAGTGGAAAAATAACAATCAATTTCATGATGGAGCTATCCAGCTCCCATGAGAAGCCTGAGGAGAGGTGTTTTTGTCAAACTTTTATGTGTAAAGCTTCCAGAAGCTTGAGCTGGATGGTTTTGGAAGACAAGATGAGTTTTAGGAAGTGGAGATTGAGAAAAGAGAGGCAGTCCAGAGATAAACTTTATCTCGTTAATCCTTACAGCAGTCCAATCTGTTAGGCATTATTAACCATATTTCACAGAAGACATATCTAAATCTTGGTGCCAAGTTCTGGCCCAGCTCTGCTGTATACAAAGCCTGTTCACTCTTCCACTCTATAAAACTGACATGTTGGGCTGGAGGTTACTTATTTTAATACCATGATTTTTCTTATACAATACTTCACCATTTCAAAGCATTTTCACATAAGTTCCCTTATTTTAAACTCATAGTAATGTTGCCAAGCAGAGGGTAGGTATTTTTATTCCAATTTTCATATGAGGGAAAATAGTCTTAGGGTAACAAAGAAACTGACACAAGATCACCCCAAATGGACAAAGGAAAATCTAAGTCATTCTAACTCCCTATTTTGTATTATTTTTATGCATTCTCCATTTCTCAGTCTCACAGTTACTGTGATAAAATGGAGAATCACTATGGCGTGTTTATTCTTACATGGAATTTATGATCTTTTCTTTTAAAAGAAGAGTGGTGCCTCTACCAATTTAGGTAGGATTTGGCCAGATTTCTTCAGTTAACTATAACTGAAGAAAAAAATTAAACAGAGTTCATGGAAGCTCATATATAGAGGGATGCTTTTAGAGAACATGCAATCAACTAGCCAGATTTAATACAGAGGACCACCTTATGTGCTTAAGGAAGAATTTCCCACATTCTGCAGTCCTGTCAGCTGTATCTGAGGAGTTATGCAGAATACTATAAAGTTGGGTCAATTACCTATGTATTGAGACTGACAGTATCAGGGAGGGCTAATAAGTTGATCCAAAAGATGTTTAAAAACCATAGTTAAATTAGTTTAGATGAGGTTGTAATTCTCATTTTCATCATGGATTTTATTTTCATCTGTCAAAGATGTAATAAAACTGAATAGACTTTAAATGATCTAAGGCTCCATAATAGTTTCACTCTCCATATCTCATTAATTACTTAACATTCTAATGATGGCCAATCTCATCAATGGAAATATGAAAATAGGCTACAATGATGGTCTATAAACTTGCTTTTTGCTGAGATGAATTTGAAGAGAGCACAATATTTAAGATGCTTCAATAATTAAGGTCCAAGAAAGAGAAGATTTTCCAAAAATTAAATTCAGTGCTTCTTACATGGATAAGGTAATAAGTTTACAAAGCATCACAGAATCTTTTTCTCTCAGATCAACAATTTTTCTGGCATATCTTCAAATTGTGGTAAAAACAAATACAGTACTTTCTATATTTTGTCATGTGGTGTCCCCTATTGTCACTTTCTTAGAGACATATATGAATATATATGGGACATACATATGAATATATGGGAAGAAAGAAAAATAAAGTAGAGTATGAGATAAGTGTTTTTACCACAAGGTTATGTTAAGTTTAAATAGTGGGACAACTATAGTACTTTAATTCCCAAATCTGATTGTGTATCAGAACACACTTAATAATTACGAAAATGCAGGTTTGGGGGTCCCACCTTTTCCTACAGAACATCAGTGTTGGGGTGCCCATGAACCTATATTTTTAATAATCTCCATGGTGATTCTCATACACAACCAGATTCGAAAACCAGTGTGATAAGATGTTTATATCAAATAGCAAATGTGTGTACATATTTAACCCTGAAAATATATGTGAAGTTTCTTTCAAGTTATAAAGTATGTAAAAGAATGATTTTACAATAAGAAAATCCCAACTCATCATCGCCATGTTAAATACTGCAAAGTATTACACACCTAGCATAGCGTGTCTCAGTAGCTAGTTGTGTTGGTTTAGGTCGTGGGCCATAGTCAGCAAGCAAGTTTCCCAATGTAAACTTGATGAACTCTACACTGCACTGAGATGAGGAACGATGACTTCCTGGGGTTAAGAGCATATGTCATCAGCTCAGCAGGAGCCCAAGGAACCCCTTCTAGTCTTTCACATATCTACATATAATTATAGTCCTCACCATCGATCACACTCTTAAACTGTTTCTAGGTACTCGTTTAAAAATTTGCATCAGTTATTTAATATATTCCTCACAAAGAACCATGAGGTATGTGTTATTAAATCTACTTTACCATCTAGAAAACAGAGGATTTCACAGGGATGTGTGATGCTATTAACTATGTTTTTAAACCAGCAAGATAATAAAACCCACATGCAATTACAGTCACTCCAGAGATGACAATGATAACAAAATGTTGTCTTCACAAATACAAATAAAACTACTCAGAGCAAAATATGGGGACTGACCTTCCTCACCGCCGGAGTACAAGGGATCCTTCCCGCATGCTCCCTTCTGTGCCTCTGACGTGCTTGGTTCAATGAAGGGAGACTGCTTAAGTTTGGGACCCCATCAATCCGGTACTGTAGGGCCAGTGGGCTTTAGAGACCTTCTCTTGTTTTCTTATGAGTCACTACTGAAGCATGTAGTTTCCTGCCTCTGGCAACCTATAGAAAAAAAACGGAAACAAAAGAAAACATGCAATTTACCCCCAACTCATAGATTAATCAAGAAAGGTATAACCTTTGTATTTTTGGCTGGTCTCTGATAACGTGGAAAGGGCATTGTGGTAGATACAGGCAGGAATCACTTCAATCATCTTTAACAGTCCTGGGACATAAGGCAAGGGGCTTAAAGCCTTTTTTAAAAACATGTATTTTTTTCCTACCAAAGTTTCTGTAATTATTACCTATGCTTCTTCTATTACGCCCTATTGTGAGCAACTTCAGAGAAAAGAAGCAAGTTCTTTTGATCAAAGAAAAAAATTGACTGGGGGAAAAAATGGATTTTCCTTCTACTAAACACACACGCATATTCTGTTGTTATGGCAACAAAAGATCTAAGAGTGACACACAAAATAATATGGTACCAAGGCACATTACTATCATCAAATGTCACAATAAATGTGCTTCAGCTCCTGACTATGACAGACCAGCTTGTTTCCTGTTCTTCTCAGTTCTTTCACTTGAGGCCAAACCAGCTTCCTCTAATGGGAAATAAATATCATCCATCACCCTTCTTAGTGGATATTTCTTGCATGAAGACACTCCACTAATTCTACTGAAGAGCTATGCAGTGGGATGAAAACTGAGCTAGTTCTTAAGGGGACAATTGCTTAACTTTGAAATCCATTGTGTCATATCTGCATGGCAGTATGTCCAACTCAGGGAGTCATTTGTATATATGTTATTTGCGTGTGTGTGTGTATACAATAACTTTGAATTGGCTAAATATGTGTAGACAAGTAAACCATATTGATTGAAATGAAACAGACAGGGAGAGTATATCCTCCCACATATTTTTAAAAATATATATATTTATGTAATAGGGCAGTGGAGGAAATTTTACCATTTTTTGGATGGTGCTACATATTTATATAGTAGCTTTACTTTTTATAATTTCTCTAGTATTCTGATATGCATAGAAATTAATGTTTTATTACTGATAACTTGCATTCATATTGCGTGACTTTGCCAATGGAAAGATAAAAAAAATAAAAGGAAAGTGTGGGTTAGAAGTCAACAGCAATTTTCTGTAGAAGACTATGGAGAGATCACAAGAGTGAAAAGGTCAGACATCTAGAAGATCTTAGAGATGATGGAAAAAGATCACACATTTTACAGAAGCATGTGAAGTACTGAGCACTAAACTAGAGACTGAAATTGGCTTCAGGGACTATTCCCTCTTTCATGTGGGAGCAGAAGCGGAATAAAAAGGAAAGGCTATCTTGAAGTGGGACCTGAGGCTTCAAAGACCTGTCCTTGGGTGTATTTCAGCCTCATGCCCTACTGCCCTTCTGCCTGTGATATTTCACTTTAATTCTGCACCTGGTGGTGGTGGTGGTGGGGGGTGTTAAACCAAGAATTTATCTCCAAGATGTGCTAATATAGATTTCTGAATCACATCAGTCCATTTCCAAAGAGTCTTCTACATTTATCCTTAGGAACTCATTTAAACAGGAAAAAAAAAAAAATCCATAAAATAGCTATTCAGTTAGTGTCAGCTAATTCCACTGCTCTGGTCCCTATTTATTTGAAAAATGTGCCATCACACAGTGTATTTGTGATAGGACTGAATTAAGGGTGATAATACTGAACATACTAATTTAAAATATATGCTGGAGCTCTTAGCTTAGTCACATACACTTAATGTTTCTTTTCTCAATATTATTCTCACCAACTACCATTTCAGGAAATAATTTAACACTGAGTGGTGAGCTGTACACTGATAAAGGAGGTCTATCGTCCTCAAAGCATTTACTATCAGCTTACTTAGAGTATCTTAAAATGCCAAAGAAAATGAAATTCCAACCCAGTAATTTAGCCATTTGCTAAATGTATTTTCTGATGAGATCGCTGCATATTACTGAAGACCAAATTAAAAAGTCAGCGAAAACGGATTGGAAAATAGAAGGATTGCATAAAAAGACAAAAGGCATTAGCACAGGGAACATGGACTTCTGTGCATGATGAAACAATACTCAGAATTTTATTTTTATTTAGAAATCTAGGTTGCTATGTAGCAGAGTGTGAGTGATCTACCCATAGAAACAAGACAGATGGACACAAAACCATGTTGAAAACATCCACAAACAGCTCTCCAAATGAAGTTTACCTATCACAGATAAAAAAGAAACGCGATTCAGGAAATCTGCCAGGCACCCACCTGGAGAGAATGTTGATTTTTGAAGTTATGGGACTTGGACTTAGCACCAGACGCTGAAGTCCCCACTAACTTTTGAAAGGTTTTCCTCTTCTATAGAAAGACAAGGGAGAAGGCAACATTCTTCTCATTTTTCATTTTTAGGTGGGACTGGCAGAGGTGTGCTGTTGTTCCCTGTGGTTGCTACTGTTTAGCAATCATGAAAATCCTTAGATTTTGAAACTCTCTCCCTCATTAATCAACAATTTCTCACTGTGAGGTGGGCTCTACAATGAGTCTCCCTAACACAGCAGAAAGGGAGGTGCAGAGAGACAGTGCTACACACACACACACACACACACACACACACACACACAAGCCACAAACACACACACCTACACCCTCCCCCCCCCACAGGATTGATTTCATCGTTCCTTACATTCATTTATGGGTCTACTCTATATGTTGAATAAATGATTAAACATAGTGAGAACTAACACTAATGTATAGAAAATATGTAAAAGTAATTATAAAAGGGTGATGATCATTTTGAGGGGTTATATTCTTGGATTTTTTAATTACATAAACACCTATTATCTGCAGTAGCATAAGAATCATAAAACCGTTGATTTGCTTCCATCATAATTGCTTGGAAATATCAATCCCATGTTCATCTATTCCCCTACTGTCTTTGAATTCATCCATTTTCAATTTTCCTCCAATTTCACTTTCTCTTTCTCCTAAAGCTACTCACTCTCCTCTGGGCCTGCTCACTCAGTCTTACCCTCTCTCTCCTTCTCTCACCCATGTATATTTCTCTGGCATTCCTATACTCTCCTTTTCTTCTCACCATCCATTCTACTTTCTAAACCATTCAGTGACTTTCCCTGTTGATTATCACGTCTCTGTTGTCATCATATTTATCCTTATCTTCTTGTTCATCTTTTTTCTCTAATCTTTTTCTTTCTTCTACAGCAAACCTACGTTCCATATATAACAGATATTTTCTTTCCTCATATTTTGAGATTTCCTTTTTCCTTAGTCTCATGATTAATCTTTTCATCCCATATTTTTCTCAGCTGTTATTTTTGTTTACTTCCTTTTTTCTCTCCTTTATTTTGCTCTTACCTTCTTTGTTCTCTATTTTATGAGGAAATATCCTTCTTACATTTTATTTCTCGCCTTTTGCCATGTTTTCTAAGAATTTTTCCCATTCATTGGCTCTAGTCTTCTCCATAGATATTAGAAGTGAGGCTACTAATCTCTCAGTGCTTACAAAGGTCATTTTCCTTAATAAAGCGTCCTAGGCATGACTTTTATATATATATGCTGTTAAAAGCATTATTACCCTACATTTGATAATCTGGCTTAGATTTGAATGACTTAATAATCATATATTTTCTTATCTTTATTTAGAAGTTAACCAAATTCTATCACAATTTCTTCTTTGCCACACTGCTTTTATGTAGTCATCAATAAAATAATGTGAGATAATTCAGAAATTAACTTGGTAATACAATAAACACAGAAACACACACATTTATGTACACACATTTCAATAATCTATCTTTACTTTCATTTTTTCACTTCATAATGCAGTGTCTCTCTTGAAGGTCACCTGTGCTATTTATTGACTAATACTTTTTTGAACTTAGAAACTAATGTAGGGATAATTAACATCTATATAGTATTTCATGCTGTCATTTATAAACATTCATCACACATATTTTGAGGGCTAAACTCTATAAGAGTTCCTGGAGAAAAACATTGAGGAAAAAGAGAAATATTCTCATCTCCTTTATTAGAGGAAATAATAGATTATAATGAAAGAGCAAACCATGTAAAGATATAATTTTTAACATGATAACTAGTAAAAGGGACATGTATGGAGCACCAAGAGTATATGAAGATTGAGTTCAATTTGGTGAACTCAAGCCTTTAGAGAAGACTTTCTCTGATCAAATGAAGAGTGAGGGGTTATAGGAAGAGTAGATGGTACTAAATGAGGAAATGTCTCAGCCATTTTTTAAATACTAACCCAGTATATTTTTAATTTAGCTTATAGTAGGTTTTAAAAATTATTGCTACCAAGAATTGAGTGCTTTTCCTAACATTATTTTTCATATATACAAATAGACTCATATTAGTTCAAATAATTTTCACTTGATTATCACAGAATTTTTCTTAGGTAATTATACTGTCTCTATTTTTATTATGTTATATGACAATGATGATATTACGCAATCAATTTTAGTTTTCTATTTCTGCATAACAAATTAACACAAAATAGTGGCTTAAAACAAATAGACATCTATCATCTTATGGTTTCAGTAGGTCAGAAGTCCTACGGAACTGATCAGGCCACCAGGATAATCCCCTTTTTATTAATTCAAGGTCAATTGATTAGTTATCATGGGAGTGATACCTCATTCTATCCACTTTCCCATTGTGTTAAGTCAACACTCAATGGTAAGAGATTATATAAGGTGTGTACACCAGGGGGCCAAAAACTTGGAGGTCATTTTAGAACTCTGCCTCATTGATTCTCATCTCATTCTAATTTTAATGGGAAAGCCACGTGATTTAAGTTCTTGGCATAAATTAAATATCCTTCATTATGTTGAGAAATATCCATATTTATATTAATCTTTTTTGTAATGGCTTTTGTTAAACCAAAATCTGTTTGCATTTTATTAAATGCATTTTGGCATCTTTTGAGATGATGACATAGCTTTTCCTCATTTGACCTTTTAATTTTATTTCTTATATTAATAGATTTTAAAAAGTAAGTGATTATTACATCACACTCTATTATTTTCATAAACTATTTTAACTATGTTTGGTAAAGATTTGGTTGTAGTTGTGTTTAGGAATTTGAGTCAATATGTGTAAATATTCTATAGTTTTCTGGGTTTTGTTATATTTTATGCTCTTGGTTACTCTCGTTTGATAAAATTAATTGAGAAACTTTCCATTTTTCTCATATTTATAAACTGATGAAATCTGTTCCTATATATGTATACATGGTCTCCTCTTCAAATTTTAAATATCTCCTTTATTTTTTGTTATATACTCTTATTTTAGATTATGTGTGTTTTCTTTCTTTTAATTAAAGTTCTTACCATGTGCATCAGTTATGTATTACCATATGATACTCTACAACAAACAACCAAAAATCTCATGGGCACACAGCAATAAGCATTTGTTAGCCCATTAGTCTGCAACCTTCAGCTCATCTGGGTTTGGCCCAAGTGATCCCATGTGGATTTGCTCACACACCTGTGTTTAGCTGTGGGTGGCCTAGGCAGGTTTTCTGACTGTGGCTGGGTTTATACACATCTGGAGATTGGTTGGCTGTTGGCTCATCTAGGATGGCTTCAGCTGGGAAAACTGGGGCAATTAAGCTCTGTTCAATGTGTCATTTATTCTCTAACAGGCTAGACCAGGTGTATTTTCATGGCCATGGCAGAGGGCAAGAGCAAGAATCTGCACTCATGGAAGCACATCAAGCCACTGCGTATGTTACACTCTCTAACGCCCATTGGCCGAAAGGAAACGCACGGTCGTACTCAGCGATAGAGTGGGAAGCCCTGCTGGTTTACATGGCAAAGGGCTCGGATATGAGCAAGGTTGAAAATCTGACACCATTATTGCAAATTTAGCTACGAATTTAATGATAATAATAGAAGCTCAACCTCAAATATGCAATAGTAACAGAAGCAGGATACTGGTTTTAATTTACTCACTTAAGATTTAAAAGCCTATCTAATTCCTATTAGAACTTGAAGTGAACTCAGATAAAAGGAATCTTCTTGAGCTTTAATCCCCTACTCAAAATCCTCATGGGCTCTCCATCTCACTCAGAGTAAAAGTCAAAGTTCTTTTAGTGGCCTCCACGTTGTTTGCACTTTCTCTGTCATCTATCTTACGTATCTTCTACTTCTCATCCCTATTCACACTCTACTTTTGTCAAACTGGTCTTCTTTTTAATTCCTCAAAAATATACAATGTGTGGCACCTCATCACTTTTACTCTTGTTGTTGGCTCTTTTGGGAACACCCTGCCCCACCATCAACAAATTCAAATTTTACTCAAATCCCTTTGCAAGAAAACTTTCCCCCACTACTTTTCCTGCTTTATTTTTCTCCATAACTTTTACAACAATCCAATATGCTATATATTTTGCTGTTTTTTTTGTCATTGTGTCTCTACCACCACTACCATATAAGCTCCATTAGAGAAGGGATTTCTCCCTGTTTTGTTCACCACTTTACACCTAAAACACAAAAGGGTGCTGGAACATAGATACTCAATGTATATGTTTTTGAATGAATGCATGAGTCCACAATAACATAAAGAAATCTGAGTTCTTTTAGCTTTGTTCAAGGTTTTATAAAAGCTTCATACTTCCTTTCTGCAGGATAAATCATCCTACCTCGAATCCTGCCTGTAACTATCAAAGAATAGTTTTGAGCAATTTCAGAAGCAATATAAAATGTTTTGCAAATGAAAGACTCATGTAAACATCATCATATTTCTCTGGGCATGGGGTCCTTTCCCAAAGGTAGTCTGTGTTGTGTTTTCATAAACTGCCTATATAACTCTGCAGATGCCAGATTCCTGTTTCACAAATTTTCTGAATTAAAATTACTAAATTGGTATTATGACCTTCAATTATATTAAATCAAGAAGACATTAAGGCCTTGAAGCAACAGCAATTGAATTATATTCCAGGCATTCTGCTGGGCAAGGGAAATAAAAAAATGAACAAAATATGTTTTCCACCCTCGGGTCTAGATCATATTACAGAATTTTTTTTTTAAAGCAGCTTTATCTTGTGTAAAAAACAAACTTATAAGAGTTCATTAAGATTATTATTAAGATATTATTACTTATTTAATCACATTTCTCATCTTCCATATTAATTATAGCTGGTTCTTATCCATTATGTCTATTTCATTATCTTAAGGAATTTTGCTCTTTTTGTCCCAATTTATATCCGTTCTTTTCCTTCTTGTTATTTATTCATTGCCATCATTCTCAAGTTTCATTTGAGTCTCAGGGTTGATTTGAACACCATTGCAGTGGTTTCTTACCTTTTCTTCCACAGTGACTCAAATGCTTCAACATTATTCACCCCCTTTTTAAGCCTTTACACTCTGACTTCCAGTCACATGTGCTTATCTCTGCTTCCTCCCAAATGGCTACTAAAATAATACTAAAGAATATAAAATGGTATAGACCCACAAGGACAAAGATTGTGGGAGAGGAGACAGTGGGAGATGAATCGGAAAACGAGTGGAGGAGTAATAACGAGTTCAGCTGGAAGGCCTGCAACCTCAGATGCGTGGAGAGGAGAACACTGAAAAGAAAGCCAGCAATTCCATGGTAAGGGACTTTTAAAAGGTCCTGGGCTTGGAGATTTCAATTACTGGGGTAGTGAGAGGAGTGAGTAGAAGGCTGAAAACAGGGTAATTATTTGTAAGTCTATGTATGATCATTCCATAGTCCCACCTGGCCAGGTGAAAGCCCCCAGGCAGGAGACCACAGGTTTACACTCCAGAGAAACACAATAGAACAGAACTGGCCACATAGACTCCAGTGTGTTGGGAAACAGAGACAACATATGTGACTGAAAATGGAGATGTCATTGAAGGCTTGTACTCCTAAGCCCCTTTGCTCCTAGAAAGGCTGCAGCCAGGCAAAAGTCCCCCAAGCAGAAGTCTATTGATGTTTTCTAAAGAAACTAGATAACAACAGGTGAAAATATCACTACATACTAACCTGTGGGTGACCCCCTGTTAAATATGTGCTGTCCTAGACAATCACTAGACATTGAGTCTCACCTACCAGCAACCCTGGAAGTACCCACGGGGCTAACAATCACTCTTAAATATGGACAGACACCAAGTGTAGTAGATTGTATTGTTGCCTAAATATTCACTTTCCCTCCCCACGAGACCAATTTCTGTGGGAGGATAATTCATTTCACCCCATTGACATAAACCTTGTTCCTGTGATTTGCTTTGACTAATTAATATGAACAGAAATGATGTTTGCTCCCTCTGAGCTGAAGGTCTGAGAGCTGTCATGTGGTTTCATTATTTGTATTTACCTTCTCCAGTCACACCAACAAAGTCTTGAATAGAGGATGAGAAAATAGAGGGAGAAGGTAGTACAAGAAAATTTTGATAATCGAAGTACATGAAACGCTGGAAGAAAAACATGGTCATATGCCTTCAAAGTCCTTACGGAAAATCTACTCTAAAATTCTATACACAGCCAAAATATCAGTCAAGTATGCGGGTAAATTATACATTTCTCAAACATGCAGGAACTCAAAAAATAGACCATTTATATATATTATTATATGTGTATATATATATATTATATATTTATATATACTGTTTCCTTAGAAAATTAGTGGAGGATGTCTTGCAAAATGAGACTTTAAACCAAAATATGAGATTCAATCAACAATGGATCTAAAGTGGGAGCAAGGTGAATGAAAATCCAGATGCCGGATGAACAGCAGACTTAGAGAACCATTAGATTGTGTTGGAACAGGTGGACAGAGGGCTCCAGGAAGATTTTTATGAAAATAAGGAGCATGGATAGATTCTTTATTATTAGAGAACATTTGGAATGTATTGTTGATAAAGCAGTTGGAAAAAAAAATAGGGAGCCATTTATTGAAAACTAACCAGTAAAAAACATAAATATATTTATGTAATTACTAAAAATTACCAGAAAAAAATGATATAATAAAGGAATCTGTATACTATCTGGCTATTTTGCTTTATAGTACAAAAAATACGTATAGCTCATGATAATGAATACTGATTTTTTCTAACTAAAACTCTCAAATAACTATATTGGAGAAGATGGATGAATCCTGTTTATAATTAATTAACATCAATTCATAATATATAAAATTTGTAAGTCAATTAGAGTATAAGTATTTTACTCAGAGACTTAAATACTTAAAGAAATACAAAGCTGTTAAAAATAGTTACTTTTAGAGAGCAGAGTTAAAGGATTAGAATAGAGACGGCTCCATTTTATCACCAGCCTTTCAGTATTGTTTAATTTTGAAACCATGTACATTTATTATTTGATAACAATATCCAATAAAAGACAAAATATCTTTTAAAACCAATAGTATGAAAGATTAATTCTTGTTATAAACCCTTATATGTACATATGAAGTGACATATGTTTAACATGTGATGGGTGATGTAGAAAGTCCAAAGTTACTTTTCTTAACAACAAACAATAAGTGCTTCAAAATGCATACACTTCTTATATACAAGCATTACTATTTGTCAATTATCAATGAGTTCATTTATAAATTGACTAGAAAGATCTTCACTGGAGCACTATTTGATCACAGACAAACCTTGCCTACCTGAAACATGATAAAATTTATGCCCAAGCTTTTTTTAGACGTATAATTGAAGATATTAATAAAGTGAGATATGCTGTACAAGAAACCAGGGAGAATTATGACACAATGGAGTAGCCAACATTTCAAATATATTTTGAATTAATCCAGTGATGCAGTATGAATTTTATTGGAAACTAATAATAATAAAGACATACATGACATATGACTAGCAACCATGGTACTCCCAGTGAAAGCAATTCTGAAAGAAATCTCAACTGACTATCCGTAAAAAACACAAAGAAATTTAAGACTGAGAGTAGACTAGTCATGGAATATGTTACTATACTAGCAATGATGCATACTGAGGATTAAAATCAGAAGAGTGCGCACAGAAAGTAATACACAATCTGAAAACACAGCTGTCTATATTCAGGTAATATGGACCTTAGGCATGTGTTAGGAGCTATTCAGAGAGCCCTGGGGGAACCAGTCACAGACTATGGTTTCTCCTCAACGATGACATTTGGCTCCCACTATATATGTGACTCTTCTCACCACACAATGGGCCTGCAGACTGGTGTAGTACCTACAGTTAGTTCCTTGTCCCTTGGCATCTAACAGAAAACCAATCACCAGTATCAAATTTGAGTGGCCGAGGGAACATTTCATTTGACAGTCCACAAAACTTAGGCTACAAAAATGGAACTTCTGAAAGCTGAAAAAAAAAATCTGTATCTGTCTTTGTTAGAAATCTTAATTTGTATGCTTTTAAGCAAATTCAGTATGATCTAGTGATTTCTTTGTCAAATTTAGATTTGATTAACTCAGTCCCAGGTCAAACTCCTAGCTCTGCATTCCTCTACATTTCCTTGTGGGTTTTCTTGAAAGCAAGAAGAAAAGGGATGGAGATACAAGGTGTAGCTACTTGCTAGGTTCCATCTGCTTCTGAGTCCTACTCTGTCTGTGTAGCTCCAATTATCTCCCATGTCTGTTCTCACACCACAGAGTGGCCAGTGTTGGCTTTGACAGATGTCACATTCAGTCCCATGACATGAGCGACCTTGTGACTATGCAGCTGGTCCCTGATTCCCAGGAGGGGTGTCCACACACACTCATCTGCAGCCACACTCTTTTTCTACTAGTCATTCTTTCCAGGTATACTAGCTCAAGCTCCTTGCAACCTTCCTACACCATGCTGGGTTCACAAACCTGGTGAGCTCTATCCTCCACTTGATATTTCCCATCCAAACATCACAACTCAAGTTACTAAGCAAAAATGCTATTTGCTGAGTACCTACTGTAGACCAAATCTTCAAAATTGACTTAATTACTTTTTATTGCTGAGTAGTAGTCCCTGGTATAAATGGACTATGATTTGTTTAACCATTCATCTGTAGAAGGCTATCTGGGTTGTTGACAGTTTTTGGCTATTAGAAATAGAGCTGCTATGAACATTCAATGTACAGGTTTTTGTATGAACATAAGTTTTCATTTCTCCGGGATAAATTCTCAGAGGTGCAATTTCTAGGTTAGGGGGTAGTTGCAAGGACTGTTAAAACTATTCATAATAAGTGTTGTAATGACTATTATGCTGTTTCCTAGAGTAGCTATACAATTTTATATTCCCATACTCTCTCTGAATGAAATCCAATTTCGCTGCATCCTCTGCAGCATTTGTTGTTGTGATTATATTTTATTTTAGCCATTCTGATAGGTATGTAGTGATATTTCATTGTGGATCTAATTTGCATTTCCTTAATAGCTAATGATGTTGCAAACATTTTCAAGTGCTTATTTGACATCTGTATATCTGCTTTGATGATCTGTCTGTTGCTCATAGTATTTCGTTATCCTTTTGATGTCTGCAAGGTCTGTATAGATAATCCCTCTTTTATGCTTGATTTGGTAATTTGTATCTTCTCTCTTTGTTCTATGTCAGTCTTGTTATGTTTGTTAATTTTACTGCTCTTTTCAAAGAACCAGCTTTTTGTTTCATTGATTTTTATTATATCTTTAATTTTATTGTACCTTCTTATGAATATTTGTATGATATATATTTTTTCATCCTTTTACTTTTAACCTATCTGTGGTATTTATGTGAAGTGAGATTTTTGAATCTGGGTCATGTTTATTAATCCACTCTGCTAATATCTGTCTTTTAAGTGATGCATTTAGACCATTTACATTTAATGTAATTATTGATATGTTAGAATTTGTCTTCCATTTTACTTTTTGTTTCCTATTTGTTCTCTTTGTTTTTTATTTCTTTTTTTCTTTTCCCTGTCTTCTTGTGGGTTACACGAACAGTTTTTAGAATTCTATTGTGATTTATCTATAGTGTTTTTGAGTATATCTCTTCATATACTTTTTTTTTTTATTGTTCTAGGTATTATATACATAACTTATCACAATCCATGGGTGTCAATATTTTACCAGTTTAAGTAAAGTATAGAAGCTTACTTCCCTTTAAATTCTTTTTCCTCCCTCTTTATAATATAATTGTTTTAAATATATCTACCACATATATTTAGAACCACATCAGATAGTATTAAAATTTTTGCTTCAACTGTCACACATAATTTAGAAAAATCAAGAGAAGTAAAATGTCTTGTATTTATTCATATTTTTATTCTTTTCTTGTTCTTTCTTTATTGCAAATGCTCCAATAATCTTTCTTTATCATTTCCTTTCTGTTTAGAGAACTTCCTTTGGCCATTCTGTTAAAGTAGGGTGACTGGTGAGAAGTTATTTTAGGTTTTGAGAATATGTTAATTTCCCCTTTATTTCTGAAGGGTATTTTCCCTGCATATGAAAATTTGGATTGGCAGTTCTTTTCTTTCAGTACTTGAAGAATATCATGCCACTTCCTTCTGACCTCCATGATTTCTAATCAGAAATATGTTTTTGTTCAGATTGTTTTCCCCTGTGGTAAAGTATCATTTCTCTCTTGCTACTTTCAAGATTTTTCTGTGTGTCTTTAGTCTTTACAAGTTTGACTATGATATTACCTCTGTGTGAATTTCTCTTGGTTTTTCTTGTCTGGAGTGCATGTCTTTTCCTGAATCTGTAAGTTTATGCCTCTTGCCAGATTTGGAAAGTTTTCAGTCATTATTTCTTCAAGTAATTTTTCAGGCCTGCCCTTTCTCTTCTGCCAGGACTCTGAAAACATGAATGTTTGATCTTTTGTTTTAGTCCTGCATGTCCCTGAGGGTCTGTTTATTTTTTCTTCCAGTCTATTTTTACTCTTTTATTCAGATTGGGTAATTTCTGTTGTTCTGTCTTCAAGATCACTGATTATTTCCTCGGTGCCCTCCATTCTGCTTTTGGGCCCTTGCATTGAGTTTGTTTATTTCAGTTCCAAAATTTCAATTTGGTTTTTCTTAATATTTTCTATTTTTTGCTGAGACTTTTTACTTTTTCATTTTTTCCAGCTCTTTTTGTAATTTATCTTTGAAGTACTTTTATGACAGCTGCTTTAAAATATCTGTCAGATAGTTCTATCATCTCTGTATTCTTGGTATTGGCCTCTATTTTCTCTCTGTTTTCATTTATACTGACATTTTCCAATGATGAGTAATTTTTTATTATTGAATTCCGAATGAAGTTTATGAAATAATTCTAAGGAAATCATTATGAATGATATTTTATAATAATAATTATTTTTTAGGTATTATGTTATGAGACTTTGTATGTTATTTATGCTTTCAGTTTTACCTGATTTCCTCTGACACTCATCTGGCAGAGGAAAGAGGAATACTGCCTCCTGTCAGGTAGAGGTAGAAATCCATATTCCACACTTGACCAGTGTTGACACCTAATGGGGGAAAGGGCTCCTCATTACTGCTGGGCAGAGGTGGGAATCCTGGCTCCCTACTAGAACTCTGCTGAGACTACGTTGACTGGGAAGGGTAATAGTGCCTTGTTACTGCTTTCCACCTGGCATCCACCGACCGCCATGTTGTGGCCTTGCTATCACTGGGTGGTGTTAAGTATCCTAACTCTCCACTTGGCCTCCTTTGACATCACCCCAGCAACAGAGGGAAGAGGGTAGAGGTGTCTTGTTACTGCTGGGAATGAATATCTGTCTCCCCACTCAGCCTTGGTACAACTTGATGAAGGTGGAAGTCTATTTTCTCACTCAGCCTTTACTTGTGGGGGGGGGGGGTGGAGCCACAGTTTTTTCTGTGGTATTTGGCTCGAGAAGAGTAATTGTTGTCTAAAAGTTTTCTCTCTTTAGAAATGGGCCAGACTTCCCTTTTCCTGGACCTTTGGCTAGACAGAATATGCTGTTTTGGGGGCTATTTTTGTCCATTGGCATTTCTAGGTTGCCAATTTCACCATTTTGTTCCTTGGATCCCAAGGTTCCTAGCCAGTCTCTCTTCCTCTGTCCACCTATCAGAATGTATTAGTCTGCTGAGGCTGCCATAACAAAGTACCACAGACTAGGTGGCTTAAACAATGGAAATTTATTTCCTCAAGGTTCTGGAGGCTGGTGGCTCAAGATCAAGGTGTTGGCAGGTTTGGTTTCTCTTGAGGCCTCTCTCTTTGGCTTGCAGATGGCTACCCTCTCACCATGTCCTCACATAGCCTTTTCTCTGTGTGTATGCAGAACATCCCTGGGGTCTCTTCCTCTTCTTATAGGGACACTAGTCATATTGTGTTAGGGCCTACACTCTTATGATCTCATTTAATCTTAATTACCTCTTTAAAGGCCCTGTCTCCAATTATAGTCACATTGGGGGGTTAGGGCTTCAACATATGAATTTGGGGTGGATGCAATTCAGTCCAAAACACTCTGCCCTCTGAACCCCTAAAATTGATGTCCTTCTCACATGCAAAACACATTCACCCCCATCCTGACAGCTCCAAAAGTCTTAACCCATTCCAGCGTCAATTCTAAGTACAGAGTCTCATCGAAATCAGATATGGCTAAAGGCTGAGGTATGATTCACTGTGAGGCAAAATTCCTCTCTGCCTGGGAACCTATGAAAGCAGACAAATTATGTGCTTCCTAAATACAATGGTGGGACAGGCATAAGACAGACGTTCCCACTTTAAAAGGAGCAATCCAAAAATAGAAAGTGGTCACAGGTCCCAAGCAAGTCCAAAACCTACCAAAGCAAATTCTATTAGATTTTAAGCCTGGAGAAAAATCCTCTTTGACTCTATGCTCTGTCGTCTGGGTCCACCAGGGTGACAGCCCTGCCTTCTGTATGTCCTATGATTGAATACAAATAGGTGCTCAATAAAAATATATTGGATGAGTGATACCCATGTTCCTTGGAACATCTCACATTCTACCAATGGAGTGCCATGGAGAAACCTGAGGATATAGTTGTCACGGGTTGTGTGTTGCTCTTCTTCCAGATGTTTGTCAAAGAGGGAAACAAATGATTGCTTTTACTTCCCTTCTGAAATGTATTACTGTTGAAATATACATCTATCAGACTTAATAGAGAAGCATGGGACATCTTTGTGAATGATGATATTTCAATTTCAAAAATATCTCAATGACCTTTTGCAAGATGTTGTGTTTGGAACAAGAAAGGAAGGAGGGAAAGAAGGAAGGAAGAGAGAGAGAGAAGCTATTGCAATCTTTATATCTCTTTATGACATAAAGGAAAACTGTTGTGAACCAAACCAACAACTTTGGCTCATGCTGCAGACAGCCTCAACAGTTTTATAATTCTGCATGTCAACATTAAGATCTGTCCTGAATTCCTGGTTGAAAATCTGTTAGCACTTAAAGAGCAAGGAAAGAAAGTTGTGATTTAAATCTTAGTCATTTTTCTTTAGCACAGCTAGTCCAAGAGCATGTTTAAAATGTGTTGTTTTCTTTCTTAGGAGACAGTTTAAAAAGCTCAAATTTTCAGTATGTTGGAGCATTTCTAAATATTACTTTTAAGTGTTAGAAATTAAGTCCTCCTGGACTATAGATTTTGCAGTGTGTCTGAATAAAGGATTCTGTCTAAGTGGGCTCCAGCTACAGAACCCCATTCAGCTTCCTGAAAATGATGTCTGTATAATTTCCCCTGTAACTGTTCCCTCTTTCATACAGCAACTTGTTTCCATGGCCCTGCTGGCATACCTTGTCCTCATTTCCAAAGGTACATTTTCTTCCCCAACTTAGAATCTGATACATGTTATAAAAGGACATAGGTGGAGGCTTATACTGTGACATCAGGAACTCAATTATACAAAATATGACATCTTACCTACTGTCTCAGACATGACGAGCTCCTCATTTGTTTCAAAATTGATTGGTATTGATTCCAAGGCACTAAGGCCTCAGACCCTGATGCTACTTCACCTGCTGAACATATTTTCATACTTCTTCTCTCAGAGCCACATCACTTCTGGCTGCAGCTCTAGGGATATCCAATTATTAAATAGACAGAGCAATTCGCACTGATGAAGGTCTCTGATTAACTGTATTACCATACTTGGGTCAGCCTTTCCTATTATATCCCAAAGAGGCAATATGCAGTTTTGACCTTTATCTTTCATTTGAAGAGTGGGAGGGGGAAAAAAGTCTAAAACTCTGCTGACTTTTTTTCACTTGCTTAGTAACAGCAACCCGTATTGTTTTTCTGGGATTTTATTTCTTGAGTTGTTATTTTGGCAAAATCATCCCACTTTCAGTTCAACATTATAATACCAAGGAGTCTAGAAACTGACTTTCATCAATATCATCGTTTTGTTTAGCCTTTATGGAGAATTGTGATTCCTGGGGCTACTCTGATCCCTAGTATCACTATTTTATTCATTTTTATAGGCTCTTGAAAAGGACAAATGTAATTGTACTTTGAAAATGTTAAACATCATTTATACATTCATACTGCTATAATTACACCCCAGTAAAGCCATTAGAGATTGGAGCTCTCTCTCAGTTCTGTGATCCCCCTACTCCTAACCCAATGTAACTTGTAGCAAGACAGACAGAGCCAGTGCTACTTATGTTAATAGCTGGGGTTTATCAGCATAAATTGCTTTTGGGGTGCTCCTCGGTGTGCGTGATGCTGTATTTGATGTTACAATTCATAGCAAACAACAGAGACACGCAACGGTTTAGCAGCCTGAGATTGGTTATTGCTGCAAGGGAGCTGAGGGGCTTTTAAATAAACTATGTATGATTTCCTCACATGAGATGCTATTTAAGTGCTACACATGACAGGCAAGTGCATTTAAGGAATCCCAAAAGCATCACTTGAGATTTCCAGAGCCAATCAAAGAATTAGCTGCAGAGCATGGCCTGCTGAAGCAATGATGGACTCAGAGAAGCCACTGAATGAACCAAGGGGTGGAGGAGGGCAGGAAGACAAAGAAAAAATGTGTGATAGATAGAAAGATTTGCAGGAATTTTGGTGCCAGGCACAGGGAGACAAGGGGAAAGTAAGGGGCTTGTAGAGGAGAATGTGAGTGTGTATGACACAAAGTGAGCTACAGCTGGCCAAAGCACACTGAGACATAGCTTTCACTGTGTGTAGTCCATATGAAAATTAAAACAAAATTACTACTGAACAATGGGAAAAATTCCCATCAATGGCCATGAAGTCAGATATTATGCCACTTGTCTCGATTGTGCTGGGTCCACAAAATGTCCACAGTGGGAGCCCTCCCCAGCTCAGGGCCCCGCGCCTCCAGGGAGGCTGCGTACCTGTGAGCTGCTCCCGGCGGCCGTGAAGCTGGCGGCTTGTGAAGGCGGCGTTTTTCCTCTCCAGAAGGGAGCCTCTGCCTCTTCCATCTCAGTTAGGGTTGTCCGTTGTTGCAGGAGTTCCTCTCATCCAGTTTTCAGTTCTGTCTCAGGGGTAATTTTTCCATGAGTAGTTGTAAATTGGCTGTGTCTGCGGGAGGAGGTGAGTTCAGAGTCTGCCTACGCCGCCATCGTGACTTCCTGGTTATCGATGGCCATGAAGGATATTGATTCTTTCAAGGGAAAAAAAGCACACAACATTTGTTTTAAAGTCCCCAATATTTTATTTGCACGTGCACCTGTGTTTTCTATATGATAGTTGCTCAATAAATGCTTGTAAATATATCTTCCATTAAGGGTCCTTAAAATTGGAATAGTAAAAATGGAAATATCAATTGATTACTTTTTGCTGTTTATTGTTATCTAAGTTAAATTTTTGCATTTAATGAGTGTTTGCATTAACTGCCACACCAACTTTATAGTTGTCTAACAATCTCAAGATATATTTAAGTTTTTTGCTGGCCATAGAGTCCTTGTACTCTGTGATTTTCTTTGTTCTTCTTAATTTAATATTTTTACTTAAGAGATAATGGTAGGTAGAGATTCAGGCTTACTCATTTATTCAATATCTTCAGTTTTGATAAAATACCCCCACACACACATAAAATGGCTTCTTTTATTTTGTTTCTTAGTCATTTATCTCTTTTTATAAACATACTCTTTCTTGCTCTAGAAAGTAGATTCTCTTGAGTATCAAATGAAAGAGTAGGGTTTTAAATTATAAAGCCACTCGATTTACGTATCTATACTTCAGCATTTGATATTATGCTCTGTAGATAGATATCAGGTATCTATATCTACATCTAGATATATATATATCTACATCTACCCACTAGAAAATGAGTCCTTTGAGTCAGAGACCTTATCTTCACATCCCTAGAGCCTAGCACAGTGCCTGATATAAGCTACTCAATAAAAGGACTCTCTGCATTTTAAAAACGTAGCATTGTAAATATCTTCACATTTAAAATCAGCACTCTGATTCAATTCCTACTGTATGTAGGGGCTAGGCATCTGTGAACTTGGGCTCCAGGTGCGTGTGACAAGTTTAAATTAGAAATCCCCTCCTGAGTTTCAATATTGGGAGATGGAGAAGGAAGGGAGGCAGAGGGATAATGGTGTTTTATGGCATATATTTCTGTCCAAAATGTAGAAAACTCATCTTAAGCCCGGACGTCAATGAAAAATTCTTTCCATCAGAAAGAGTTTTCAATTCTCCTGACTCCCTCACAGCTCTTTAGATGATGTGGAAGGCATCCAGAGATCAGGATACAGAATACTCAGACAGAAAAATGTGGCAAGGAACAGGACTGCAAAAAAATTAAAGTAAAGTTATCCCTTAGGTAATATGCAAAGCAGGCATCCAGCATTTTTCAGAGAAAATTGGAAGGAAAAATATTTCTATAAATTTATTGGGAACATTTTGAAGTGAACTTTGAGCAATCATACAAGCAAATACCAACAATAATGCCTGTACCTGCAAGACGACATCCACAAACTAATGAGTTATGTAAACAGCACAGGGCACCCACAAAAGGATAAACACAGGTTAGAAAATGCTAGAAAATAAAGCCCATATTTAACTGGAGAAGGGTTTTACTAATTTTTAGGTGGGGGTTACACCACTGAATATAATTTTGTGTGTGTGTATGAGGAAGATTAGCCCTGAGCTAACATCCATTGCCAAACCTCCTCTTTTTGCTGAGGAAGATTGGCCCTGGGCTAACATCTGTGCCCATCTTCCTCCACTTGATATGGAACGCCGCCACAGCATGACTTGACAAGCCGTGCTTCAGTCCACTCCTGGGATCTGAACCCGTGAACCCCAGGCTGCTGAAGCAGAGCGTGCAAACTTAACCGCTATGCCACCAGGCCAGCGCCTGAATATAATTTTTATAAATATATTTGCCTCCTTAAGGGAAATCTTTGGTGAAATGGTTGTAATCCTTATTTCTGAATAGTGATTGAATCATCATCATCATATCTTTTTTGTTATCTTTATAAGGTTCTACTTAAAGAACCCTCTTAAGAACTAGTAGAGATAACTATCTAGACTATTTTGGCCACAGTTCCGGAGCACAGAGTAGACAAAACAGGGTAAGCAGCCTCACCCATCAAGAAAGTTGCTTCCACAAGACTTATTAATAGATTGGTGTTCAGTGTGCTTTACATACACGCCATCTCTCAGACTCTGTGAAGTCCTACAGTCCCACCTCTCTTCTTTCATACCTACTGGGAGGTATTGTGCCTTGCACACACTTTATTAGCCAATGAACTGCAGGATTAAAAAAAAATACAACTCCTGCCAAGCTGCTGCAAACATAAGGCACTGTAGTTTAAGGGGTCTCTTGAGGAAATGCAAATCATTGCACTTAATGGCCTGACTACACAAACAGTCACCAGTCACCGAATGGCGTTTATTTCTGGATCCAAGGCCGTAAAATTTGTCAGTGCCCTTCAGTGCAGGAATAGCCTGCCAGGACATTTCATTGTCCGATCTAATGCCCTCAATTTCCACGGCTTTGTATGAAAATGCACCCAGTATCTTGTAAATGGCGGAAAGCAGCCTGAGTCTGACATTCAACAAAGACTTTATTTTCTACATTTACATTTTTAAGAAATAGCAAAGCTCTGCGGTATGTTCATTTTATGATAATCAGACACAAAAGAGAGAAGGGCAAAGTAGCAGAGGGAAAGAGAAGCGGAAGAGGAAAAAATAACGTGGACTAAAGTTAGCAAATATATTGAGATTGAGCAAATTGGCAAAGCAACTGGCATCACTCAAGTGAGCATAAAACCAGACTTCCTGTCTGATTTGGCTCTCAATGAATATTTTTCTCTCTGAGATTTCAAAGGCAGTTTTATAGTGCAATATGTTTTTTAAATTCTGGAAATCAAGCATCCCAGGATTTTTTTCTCTCTGAAATATTGTGATTAGAGTTGGGTACACATGGATCAATTTATGCTTGGCTCCTAGAGAATATCATGAGGCTGCCACTGTGACATATTAAAAACATGCTGTGGTGAATTGCTCAGATATTTAAACTGTTGTGATTAATCTTATCCATTCACTCTTATGACTCCAGCTAAACTTACAATCAGCGGCCACGTAATTATATGACTTGACCATGATGGGGAGCAGAATATGCCCCCCCAAAAATGTGCCATTTCAGCACGTGGATGACTTTGAGTGGAAGGCAATCAAGATCTAGCAGACTCAGGAAAAACTTTTACCTCTCCTTTAACTGCCTAAAAGAATTTAAATAGGGGGCCTGGCCCAGAAAGAGAGCTATTACCTGAGATAACTTTTTATCTGAAAGACTTACTTGTGTGGCAGGGCCAACACCTGCTCTACTTATCTTCCTGGGAATTGTCCTGCTCCCCTTTGAAGCCCCAGGCCCCTATCCCATTCCTTAGCTCAGAATGGCATATAAGCCTCAATTGCCTGACTGCCTTTGGGTCTCATATTTTTATGGGACGCCCACATGTACAAAATTAAATTTGTTATTCTCCTGTTAATCTGTCTTATGTCAATTTAATTATTAGACCAGCCAAAGTAGCTACAAGGGTAGAAGGAAAATTTTTCCTCCCCAACAACTGCCAAGAATCCTAAACTGCTGTCCCTGTAGGGAAAACTAATGCCTTTTAAAACCAAATAATCACATCATGACACTTTCATCACTGACATCAGATTACCACCCCATTCCACTTGGTTTATTTGTTTCTAAGTATATTGCTGCTGACTACCTGTATGACCTTAGTTCCTTATCTATAAAATAACTACTGCACAAGGATATTATGAAGATTAAATGAACTAATACAGTGCCCTATATATAATAGAGACTTGATAAGTGTTAGTTTCCTTTCCCCTTTGTCCTCCTATATAAATATTCCCTTTCTCCTTGATTGTATCTTTATTGCTCTTATGAGTCCTTTTGTTTGAATAGACAGACATATGTATGTGATCTGGAAGGGACTGAACTGATAGTGAAATCTTGAGCAAACTGTAACATAGTTATGACTTGTTAATGGATTTCTGCACCTTTTAAGTGTATAAATCTACAGATACGTGTTTCAGGACGTTGTTTAAGACCTGAATTACAAAGTCAATTTTTTTTACTACTTATATAATTTGTTACATGAGATTCATTAATGATCTAATCATAATATTTTATGTTTATATGCATACTCTTTAATCTATTGAAGAATTGTTTCATAATCATATTTGGAAGAAACTTTGGTTTTATAAAACATTGAGAGCAAAACAGTACGGTTTTTGAGACACATATTGATGAGATTATTCACAGAATTGTTTTTGCAGAGCTGAGCGTGTCCTTAGCTGGGATATGTGCCTAGAAACCAAACTATTTTGCTTTATCATTTTCTTAATATATTTGAGGAAACTCCAGTAAACAATCCACAGATCTACCCTTAATTTTGCTTGTGGCATAAATTCATTTCTCTTACAACAATCCAATGCTACCTGGTATTAGAAACCGTCATACACTAAGAACCCTTACTTTCTATTGTTGACATCAGGTGTCATCCTGAGGTCTACTTCAGTGGCCTCTAACTGGCTTCAGATTCTAAAATCATATGAAAAAATCTGTGTATGTATATATATATATACACAAACATTTTATTTTCCTTAGGTTGAGAGTTCATGCTCTCAGAAGACTCTCAAAGGGGTTCTGTAGAGTTTTTCTACACCTATCACATAGTAAGGAGCTCAATCCAATTAAGTACCTAACAGATGCCAGGCAGATTGCTAGAACTTTTATATTATTTTGTTGTTTCATCCTTATTACAGTCATGTGAAATGGGTGTTATTAATATTTTAATTTGCTTAGCTTATGAATGGTCTCTTTGAACTCAAAGTTTCTTTTGGCCTTTTGACATTTTGGGCCTCCTTATCTAGATTGTTAATTGTAGGCATGTTGGGCATCTTCATGTCCCCTGCAGTGCTAAACATACAGCCACTGAGTAAAAATGACAATACATTCACTGCTGCTGTTAAGATTGAAAAAGCAACAACGACAAGGTTGGAATAGCAATGATCCGGGGTCCCAAACTCAAATCCCCATGAATCCAGCCCATGGTGTAAGTGAGCAGAATAGTCCAAGTATAAAATCACAAGGGCATTGCAGCACGTAAGCTGAATTGTTGAGTGGGCAGCTGCTATTCAGTTCTAGCCAACTGCTGCCATGAAGGGATACAGAAACACTGTTTCTGGACCTCAGACCTTAATTTCTTTTTAAAAGCACCATGTGGTCAAATAAAACCAGCCTATGCACAGGATCTTGCCCTTGTGCTTCTATTTCTTGCTTCTGTACAAGAGGATTCCATCTTATATTAGTATGTTCTATAGAGAGGAATAACTGTCATGATATTTTTAAAGCATATAATTAAAAAGCTTAGTTAATTATTAAAACACTCAGTTCTTAGAGCTCTGGCCTGATTTTTGGCAGGCATTCTGGTCTAATATAGAATTTGTTTCATTTACGAAGTAAGAATGGCTGGTTAATTATAAATTAATCATTGAAGGCTTTAAGAAAGAGAGAGAGACGATTCGATTTGCATATTAGGAAAATGATCTTTGCAGTGTGAGTGTAGTATGGAAGGAATGGTATGTTAGGATCCCCTTCAGGCTTGTTGGAGAGGACACAGCAGTGCCAATGGGAAGGAAGCTAAGCAGGCTGACTTGACAGGTATGGAGTCAGTGCAATCGGGATTTGATAACCTATGGATGTGGGGAGTGAGGGAGAGAGAAGTGCAGATTCATGGGGGGTATAGATTCTCTTATCAGATTATCTATGTTCAAATCCAAGCTCTGTTACTAAACAGCTGTGTAAACCTGGAGAGAAATTTAACACCTCCATGGTTCCTCATCTGGTTGTTAAGAGGGTTAAATGAGCTAAGGTAGAACATGAGCTAATGAGCACGTGAGCCTGGCACATTGCGAGCTTCCAAATCAAGGTGCGCTATGTGGAGGGGGTTGCAGTTATGACTCCCAGGCTCCTGACTTCAGTGATGCAGAGGATGGCAATTCCCTTTAGCGAGGGTCAATGTCTCTGCTATTCTTTTGACCTTTCCCTCAAGGCAACAAAATGGCTGCTGTAGACTCTTCCGTTATATCAGTAGTCAAGAAAGAAAAAAAAGAGAACTTTGTCTCTTTTGTCAGGAAAGAAAATGCTTTCCCAGAAGGCTTTAGGAACCCTCTACTTATTTATTTTCTGCTAGATCTATATCAGATGGCTAGTCTTAACTACAAGGGTGGCCGAGTGGGTAAAGATTCAATTAGGCATCTTTGCAGTCCTGATCAAATTCAAGATTCTGTTAGTGAGGAAGAAGGGGTTTGGATCTTGGATAGAGGGTTTGCCACAGATAGAATCAACAGGCATCTTTGTGCAGTGATTTGTGCTACTGGGAGACTTAGGAGCGACTAGATGATCTCTGAAGTAATTCTTCCTCCATTGGATTCTATCATTTAATCGAGCTAATCACCAAGAGCATCATTATGTAGCTAATTCAACATTGTCATTGGGCAATAACATTTATTAGCAAACAAATTAGCAAAATAATAAATACAAAGTAATTGCATTTTAGACCTCTGCCGGTTAGATGTTATAAGATGTCTGAGCACACACGTAAGCACTTACTAATACAAGGCTTTATTCTAATTCCTTTCCCCTTTACCACCACTTCTCCCACCCCCAAATAACATAAATACCTATGGCTGGTCATTTATGTAATTTTGGGGGTTCGTTTACTTGCAAATTATTCAGAGGTATTAATGCATTATGATTCATTTTCTAAGCAAATTGCAAGTATAGCTACTTCACAATGCTGTTTTCCTTCAGTATAATAGCCATGTGTTAGAATGTTTTTTTGTTAATATGTCAGCCCATTTTGTAATGTGTACTATTATCACTTATTATACTGTACCATGTAATTTATGTATTACAGAAGTAATTATTACAAATTAAATTTGTATTAACTCGGTAGATTGCTGTGCACAATAGTTAGGAACTAAGAGCCTTAACTTTTTATTGTGTTTTAAAATAATAATTAGTAATTATCATTTAGCAAAAATTACAAACACTGCACAAAATTCAATATAATCTATTCCTTGCTTCATTCAGCATGCTTCTGAGAGGAAATTTTAAAAAGAGAGAGAGAAAAAAAAACTTTTCTGCATAAATCCTTTTAGAAATTGTTAGAAAATATATAAAGTCCGCTGGAATTTCCAACAGGCAAATAATTTCTCCAAACTTTTGTTTGACAAAGAATCAATGTGTAGAATAAATTGATATTAATGTGACTTTAAACTATGTATTTCAGCCTTATTTTACTATTACATATTGGCTGGAAACATATGCTATGTAGGAAGTAAGTACCTTCCCGGTGATTGCTATAAATTTATATGAACCAAACTGGTTGGTAAAAAATGTAGATACATAATCAATGAAAACTGAAGGCCAAAATATTGTCAGACTGATCTAAGGGTGGGAATGTAGGGTGTTTCAGTTTTACTATAAATTTTCTTAATAAAGTGTTGGGGAGAGTATTGTTGGACTAGACTTAAAAGGTAAGAGGGTATTTGAGCAAGAGTTGGACCACAAATCCTACATAAAAATATAAAGTAAATGTGATTTAACATCAAAGCCAACTCTCCCTCAATTCTTAGACAGTTATTATTCCCATCTGCACTCAGGAAGCACAATAAAAATCAATAATATTAAAAGGATAAATTGAGTTCATATGACTGAGACTCTTATGTTTTATCTTTTCCTGGGTTTTTCAAGTTAGGTGTCTCATTCATACTTAGCAACTAACATGTCATAAAATCCTATGATTAGAGAGGACATTTTCAGGAATCAAAGTTTTGAAATTAAGGGAAAAAATGTAAATCTTTAGAATCTTCTTGGTCATCATAATTTAAGGTAATGTTTCTGAAATTTTATGCTGCAAGATAATGACTTAAAGATTTAATAAAAATGCAGATTTACAGTCATGGCCCAGAATTATTACTGTGTTATCTTGAAATCTATATTTTTAACAAGAGTCCTAATGACACTGATAAAGTGGTCTTTGGGCCACAATTCAAGAATATTAGTCTAAGACATGGTCTCCAAACGTTTTTTGTTGTTGTTGTTTTTGTGTGAGTGTGTGAGGAAGATTAGCCCTGAGCTAACCACCTGTTGGCAATCCTCCTCTTTTTGCTAAGGAACATCGGTGCTGGGCTAACATCTGTGCCCATCTGCCTCTACTTTATACGGGACACTGCCACAGCATGGCTTGATAAGTGGTGCATTGGTCCGCGCCCGGGATCTGAACCTGCGAACCCTGGTCCACCAAAGCAGAGCACATGAACTTAACCACTATGCCGTCGGGCCAGCCCCTCCAAACTTTTTTGATTGTAGACCTTAATAGTTAAAAAATATGAACATCCACCACAAAATAAGCATGTTTTAAAAAATAATGTGCATGTACTCTGTCATTTAATTTAGAGTACTTAAATATTTTTTAGGTAAAAATATAAATAGAAGTTCAAATATACACTTCCCATACTACTTTTTTCTTTTTTTTTGCTAGGAAAGATTCTCCCTGAGCTAACATCTGTTGTCAATCTTCCTCCTTTTTTTCCCCCTCCCCAAGGCCCCATTACATAGTTGTATATTCTAGTTGTAAGTCCTCTAGTTCTACTAGGTGAGCTGCCACCAGAGCATGGCTACTGACAGACGAGTGATGTGGTTCTGCACCTGGGAACCGAACCCAGGCTGCCAAAGTGGAGCAGGCCAAACTTTAACCATCAGACCATCAAGGCTGGCTCCCCTTACTACTTTTGATAAGCCCCTGAGATCCTCACCATGGAGGCACTGGTTCTTGAGAATACTTTCTTGACTTGATTAAAGTATATCTACAAAAAAAACCTATAGCAAACATCATACTTACAAAGGCATCATAGAGACATTCCTTTTAAAATAGGAAACAAGACAAGGATATGCACTATTAAATATTGCACTGTTACCAAACCAGGTTGTTTTGCCCATTGCCTGATATGCTACTCACCGAGATGACGAGTTTGCAGCAGAGAACGGGGTTTATTCACAAGGCAGCCAAGTGAGGAGAACAAGTCTCAAATCCGCCTCCCCAAAAGTGGGGATTAGGGGTATTTATGGGATAAAGAGGCAAGGTTGTCTGCAGTCTGGGAATAGATGATTGGAGGTAAGAAGTGAGTTAGTTGAGGATCAAATGTAGTCAAGCTTCATGGTTCTTCATAGGACCCTTGTTCACAAAATGGCAGTGTTACCATGACCTGAGGGTGGAGTTTTCAGCTCCATGAAAGAGTCACCTATTTGTCATCCTCGCAGGCCTTGTTGATGAGTCGGTGGTCTCAGTCAGCTCAGACCAGCCTGAGCTGGGCAAGAGGTGACTCCAGGTTTCTGAAAGCAACTTAAGCAATGACTACTATAGTGACTCAGGTGTCAGAGATGTTATCTATAGGGTGAGTTCTAGTAATGACCACTAATCGAGTATAGTTGAAGCAAGTTGACCTCCAGGTTCAGTACCAGAGATTCTAGATAATATAATAAGAAAAAAATATATTAAATCTCTCAGGTGTGGAAACTTTAAAAGAATGACAAAATTGTCATGATTTACCTATTTTTGGATTGTATTCCTATGAAACCAAGAGAATTTAGAGGCAAATTATTGGTCTTAATATGATAAATCAATAAGATCATTGTATTCAAATTTGATGTGTAAAAATCCAATGCATTCCTCTACCAGTTAGAAAATATATTTTCAAAGAAGTAGTCCCTTTTTAACAGTTGTTTTAAAAAAAATAACATACTTATGAATAAAACAATTGAAAGATACCCTAGATTTTTATGAGGACAATTAGAAAGCTTTATTAAAAATATTAGAGGATACCTAAATAAAATGAGAGATATACAGTATTATAAGGGAGGAAGAACTATTCCTCTACCCTCTAGGTTCTTCTGGCTGGTCTAAGAATTAAATTGACAGGAGACAGAATAACAGGAGAAAGTCAAACAAATTTAATCACATGTACACATGGGAGAAACCCAGAAAAACTGAGTAACTTGCCAAAATGGCAGAAACCACCACCTTCAATGCCATCTTCAGCTGAAGACAAAGGAGGACATTGAGGGTAGTGGTTTGGGACTTCAAAGGGGAGGAGGGCAATTCACACGGAGATGGAAAAGCAAATGTTTGGTAAACAAATGTTTACTGGGCCTTGCTAGGTGCCTTCCTGTCTACCACACCTAGAGTCATCTATGGCGACAGCTCCTTCCTGGCACGGGCCTTCTATCTTAAATTCTTACAGGCAGTTAGGTGGAAGGTCTCTTTCTGAGTCTTTCATTCAAAAAAATAATCAAGCCGGGGAGACATGTTTTGGGGTAGCAAATTCTGATCTCCCATAGTATCATGAATAGGAAAACTCAATATTGTAAAGATTTCAATTCTCCTCAAATTAAAATTGCATAGTCAATACAATTTCAATTAAAAATGCTAACTCTTTTAAAAATTTTATTTTTTGTCAATTAACAAGTTAATTCCAAAGTTTATGTGGATAAACAATGGAGCAAAAATGGCTGAAATATTCCTGAAGTAGAATGGCTGGGGAGGGATCTCACCGTATTGACGTTGTAAAGCTATAGTCATTAAACAGTAGTAAATAAGACATTCACTATTAATGCAAGGATATACAGATATATTTTTCGAAATATATCTTGAGGTCAGAGAGACACACATGTGGAAACTTTATTTCATAGAAAAGAGATAATTCAATTAAGTGAGGAAAAGATGAACTACTCAATTTTGGAAAATTCATTCTGGGGCAATTGATTAAACATTTTGGGGAAAAAAAAAATCCCCTATCTTAGTTTCCTAGGGCTGCCATAACTAAGTACCGCAGACTGAGTGGCTTAAATAATAGAAATTCATCGTCTCACAGTTCTGGAGGCTAGAAATCCAAGATCAAGGTGTCGGGAGAGTTGATTCCTTCTGACAATCTATTCCATATCTCTTGCCTAGCTTCTGATGATTTGCTGGCAATCTTTAGCATTCCTTGGCTCACGGAAGCATCACTCTCTCTGCCTTCATGTTCACATTGCATTCTCCCCATGTGCTGTGTCTGCATTCAAATATCCTTTTTTATAAGGATGTTGGACATGTTAAGCTCACCCTAGTGACCTTATTTTAACATAATTACCCCTATAAAGACCCTGTCTCTAGATAAGGTCACATTCTGAAGTACTGGGGGTTAGGACTGCAATGTGTGACTTTTGAAGAGACACAATCCAACCCATAACACTCCCTCATGCCACTCAGAATAATCAGTTTACAGTAAGTCAAAGACCTAAATTTGGAAAAGAATACTTTAAAACATTGAGAAGAAAATACATGGAATACCCATATGACCTCGTTTAGCAATAAAATAAAGCATAAACCATAAAGAAAAATGCTGATAAATGTGATTTCAATGAAAAAGTTTAAGCTTCTCTACATCAGGGTGGAAAGACCACAAACAGAACATACTTGCAAGTTATATAACTGACAATAGATTAATATCTATACCATATAAAGAATCCTTACAGATCAATAAGTAAAAGATAAACAATCCAGACAAACAATCCAAACAAATGGACACAGTGTCTATAGAGACAATTCACATAAAGAAAAACTGAATAGTCAAAAAGTGCAATAAAAGCCGCCCGACTTCACTAATACTCAAAGAAATGCAAACAAATGCTATGAAAAAATATCTTTTCTCACATCTAGATGACAAAAATTGGATAGCTGAAGGTGTCAAGTGTCACAAATATATGGAGTGACGGGGACTCTTGTGTCATGCTGAAAGCTGTGCAGATTGCTACATCCACTAGTATTCACAATAGTTTATAAAGTGTTTTGGTGCACCTCCCTCATGAGCAAGCAACTCCTCCTAGGTATGCATTTTAGGAAGATCCTTACTTGGGTACACAGAGACATATAGTACATAGGAATATTTTTTTAAATAGTGAAAAATTGGAAAACAATCTAAACGTCCATTAATAGAAGAACGGGTAAATTATAGTGCATTCAAAAAATGAGATACTATTAGACTTGAATGATTAGACTAGAACTTTTATTTATTTATTTTGTATTCAGTATAGCTGGATCTTGCTTACACAATGCTGACACATTTAAGTTGCAGGATGATGCTGAAGAGGAGCAGAATTTGCCACCCCAAAATGTGCATCTTTGGCATAATGATTATTTCAGGCTGATAATTTTTAAGAAACAGCAGACACAGGAGAAACTCTGAAAACCAAGTAAAAGTTACCTTTTTGTAAGAGAAATTTACATTTATAAGGAACATCTCCATTTGTAAGGGTGTCTTCTTTGCTGTACCAGGAAGAGAAGGATGACTCTAAGTCTCTAGAAACCATTATGGGGGAGAAGGCAAAGACTTAAAACTGCACAACTTTACCCTTGTTTACTGTGCTTTTCCTGGGAACCTTTCATAACTGAGCTCTCCCCTGACAACTTGGTCTTTAGCTGGAGATGGTATTTAAGGTAATGGCTTGGACCATTTCCAGGAGTTACTCAGTTTTCCTGGGTATCTCCCAAGAATACAGGAGATACGGTGTTATTAAACTTGTTTGTTTTCCTCCTGTTAATTTTTCTTTTATTGGGGGGGTGGTCTCAGCTAAGTATCTAGATGGGTGGAAGGAAAATTATTTTTCCTCCTCTACAACGCATGTAGTAAGATTTCACTTATATAAATGTTAAAAGCATGCCAAACATAATCTACTGTCCGCAAATGTATACATCAGTAGTAAAAATGTAGAGATTGTTTGGGAAAGATGAACATCAAATTCATTATAGTCATTTGCTCTGGAGGGGAGGGAGGGGAAGCAATTGAGATAAGGGGGTTCGGCTTCATTTTAATGTTTTTATTTACTCAGTGGTGGGTAGATGGGTCTTTTTACATTATACTTTACATCTTTTTTTGTACATCTGAAATATTTCCTATTGAAGAAAGACATATCTGTATTGAAAAACTAAACAGAAAACATATATAAAATGGAAAAAGAATCAACTTGTAAGAAATAGCCACAGTATAAGATGGAAGAAGAACAATCTGAATAAAACTAGACAAAGATAAATGAGGGTAGACGATGAAATATATTGGAACCTATTTCAATGTCTGTTCACAGAAAGAATTCAGTGTTATTAGAAATGTAGACAACAAACAAAACCAGTGACAGAATCAGAGAGTGCTTTTTGGGAGAAAGGAGGTAGAAGAATGCGGGCCAGGAATATCCTAAATCACAGGAACTTTCCGGGCTGTAAATCAAAGCGATCAATTGAGCTGATCATTTGCCTTGAGTTATTACTGTATTGGGAAGATATGAATATACCTGCACTTTAAGGTGGCATTTGGAAATATCCTTCTCCCTTCTCTTAGAGTTGCAAGCAGTTCATAAGGTGTCCAGTTTGTCTCAGGTTGCCCAGGAGTTCTCTAGTTTTTGCACTGAGTCCCACTTCCCAAGAAATCTCTCAGTCCCACACAAACTGGGATGGTCAGTCACTTTTTTAGGTGGACTTGGACAGTATAGTATTTTTTACAGAAATCAAACTGCTGTTCCTGGAATAACTTCATACTATTTCCATATGTACAAATTCCGGTATCTTTCAACAATTTCCAGTACTAAGGATTTTACTTATTAATTTCCTTCAAATAACTTGTGTGATAAATCTAGAAAGACCCTCCGTCTAATCATCTTATTCCTAAGGTTGTGTTAAGCATGCTTCTTAGAGTTTCAGCCTTACTTTCCTATGAGCATTTTACCTTTAAATTGGCTTGCACCTTGCAACTTTCAAATACGGACTTGGATGATGCTTTCTCCTAACTACAGAGGTGGGTTTTAGGTATGGTGTTATATAAAGTAGCCCTGGTAATTCTAATGTGCCAGGGGTGAGAACTGCAGGCTTGGAGGACAAAAGAACAATTTTAATGGATGATGACATCTTGAAGGTTTCTTTAGGTGTTTTATTCATATTTATTACGTGAAAGTAACTTTCACATTCCAGAAATGTCTTTACATATTGATTGGGGGATAACAATTACTGTGTATAGGTGTATATGCGGCACCTCATCAGAATTAGAATATTCCATAAATCATTTAAGTATTTAATCTAAGAATTTTATAATTGATTTCTAGAATTTTGCAGTGTTGGATTATATTAATGATTAACTGATAACGTTATTTGATTATAAATCTCTTGGGCCATTCTAAAGCAAAAGAAAGTTTTGATTAATGTCTATTTAATATCTCTTTTACCAGAATTACATCAAAGAGAAAATATAAAAGAATTTATTATTTTCATTTAACAAAATCAATGACGTACAGAAATCTCATCCCTTATTCTTTCTTGTATATTCTATAGTACCCAATAAAACTAGCTGTGCTAAATGATTAATTCCTAAATTTAAAATGGAATGTCTGCTACAAAACTAAATCATGGCCAGTAGACTGCATGGCATAAATCCTTCACAGGGTGCTATAACCTTTATCGTTTTTGAAATGTGCCCCCACCAAGGAGCCCTCAGGCAAACGTACAAGGGACCCATATGACATTTACATAGCCATTGTGTCAGATTAGACTTTGTGATCCTCCCACATAATTAGGCAAAGCCGGAGCAGAGCAGATGCATGACAGATTGCTCAATGCCTAATGCATAGCAAATAAGTAGAGAAACATTAGGGTTTTACTCACATTTGGGCCCCACGTCCAAAGGGGTCCCCTGACAGGAGACAATCTTCAAGTTCCAACCCTTCAAATCAGAAGGTGCAGGACATGTGTTCAGTATCAATTCTTTTCATTAGCACATAATTGCCTATTAACAAGCATGATCTTCTACTCCCCAGGGCTAAATAGTAGGCAGCAAATATTTTGCAGCTGGCATATTCCTGGTAACTGCAAGAGTCCAGTGAAGTTTATTTGTTTGATTACTGATTGATTTCCTTGTAGTGAAAGAAATCATGTTGCCCTTGGTCCCCAGCAGCTGAATTTTATTCACTTATATTTTTTAAAAAATTGTTTTTGACGTTGTCAGCATATAATTCTAAAGATCTCCTGTATAAAAGAATAATACACACTAATGTAAAAGGAGGTAAATTGAAAACATTTTAGCTTTTTTTAGGTAGGAGATGGTTGATGTTATCGTAGGAAAGTTTGTCTACTTTTTTGTCGGGATTTGGCCTTCCCATTGGTGTTTGAATGTCTTTCATGAATTACAATGACTAAGGAGATAAGGTGGTCTAGTGCTTAAGATTTGGTGCTCTTTCAACTGGGGCCAGGGTTTGTTTCCCCATCAGGGAACCACATCACCTATCTCTTGGTTGTCAGTCCTTGGTGGCTACATGTTGCTGTGATGCTAAAAGCTATGCCATTGGTATTTCAGATACCAGCAGGGTCACCCATGGTGGACAGGTTTCACCTGAGTTGACAGACTAGGAAGAACCTGGCCACTCGGGAAAAAATTGGCCATGAAAACCCTGTGAATAGCAGTGGAGCGTTGTCTGATATAGCGCCAGAAGTGAGAGGATGGCACAAAAAGACCGGGCAGCTGTACACAGTGTCACTAGATATCAGAACTGACTCGACGGTACTAACAAAATAAGAGAAAAAGTGTCAAGAACCCTAGGTACAGTAACTAGAACCCCAGGAAAAGAGTCAGCAGGTCTGAGTTCTGGCCCTAAAGGCAGAGCTATATAATTATTCAGATTTGAGCAATTCCCTTGACTTTCTATGTTTTATTTTCCATGCCTATAGGACAACTGTAATTTATCATCCAAACTAGGATACATCTGAGAGTGGACAAGGGTGCTAACAATAATTACACCAGGATGACAGGTCTAAACCCAGACTGTACTGGGCAAACCAGGGTTTGTGGTCACCTTGCTTCTCTATAAAATGAAATTTGGCATTAAATGATCTCTGCTATTTAGTTTAAAAGGCTATGAAATTAGGTAAACTTCTCTTTAATAATATAATGTCATGAGGGATGGAGCCTAAAGGTCAAAAAGGGGTAGAGGAGGCAATGAATTGAGTAACCAGAAGTCAAGCAAGAAAACAAGCCTTCCTTTTACAGTCTTATGCCATCTGTTTACCATTAGAGACGAGAGAGGCTAGGTTTCTTATTAGCCTTTTAAAAAATATTGCGTATTATTTCATAGTCATTTTATTCATAAGGTCTTGCTAATTTATTGAAAGTTTGCTGTATTTCATGACAATCAACTTAGTGACTGTAAAGTTATCCTTTAATTCTCATCTTCCTCTTAGAAATCACATTTTCAATACACTATCTTCATAATAATTGTTCCCCTGCACCACCGTGCGTGCGCAAAAGATCTAGGAGTGGAAAGACGTAAGCAGGAAAGTACTCTAATCTTAGAGAACAGTTCCCAAGAGGGGGAAACATTTAGTAAATAGTGGAAAGACTTTCAAACATTTATCATAAATCAAATAAACGGAAGGAAGTCAATTCAAGAACCTAGAATATGTATGTCCCAGTTCTCATTATTTCCGTTTCCCAATAGAGAAGTTGGCATTGGCTGAGCCTTCCAAAGAGTGCACTTCAAGGCTCTGAAGTTTAGATAAAGTTTAGATAGAAAATCTCATCCTGCATCAAGGCTTACTGGCAAAATATGTAACCTTGAAGAAAACAACTTTGTAATAGGTAAATAAATTGAAATAATAATACTTTTTTTAATACTCGAATTGTGTTTTACAACTTACAAGGCACTTTCACATATATTATCTTACTTACAGCCACGAAAACTTTGTGTATACTTAATATTATTTTCCTTTTTACATTTAAGAAAACTGAAGCTTGGAGAGGTTGACTTGCCCAAGCATATATAATAAATAAATGGAAATTCCGTATTTGATCCCAAATCTTCTTAGCCAAAAGTAGGATTTCTGGAGACCCCGGAAAAAAAATATTGCTCAAGAAGATAAGGACAATTCTTTTTTTTTTTTTTTTTTGTGAGGAAGATCAGCCCTGAGCTAACATCCATGCTAATCCTCCTCTTTTTGCTGAGGAAGACCGGCTCTGAGCTAACATCTATTGCCAATCCTCCTTCTTCCCCCCCCCCCAAAGCCCCAGTAGATAGTTGTATGTCATAGTTGCACGTCCTTCTAGTTGCTGTATGTGGGACACGGCCTCAGCATGGCAAGAGAAGCGGTGCGTCGGTGCGCGCCCGGGATCCGAACCTGGGCTGCCAGTAGCAGAGCACGCGCACTTAACTGCTAAGCCAGGGGGCCGGCCTGATAAGGACAATTCTGTGTGAATCTAGGGTAATAGACAACATGACTCCAGAAAGTTACTAAAGAATCTTAAAGCATTATATTTTAAGATCATAAATTTTCCCCTAGGTCAAATACTTAATTCTAATAGGAAGAATTGCAATTTCACTAAGAGATTCAAAAATGCCTAAGGGTTGATTAAGGAATGGAGAACTCAGCCCTTCCAAAATAACAATTACTACAGTAAAAGATTGCAAAATACTCTATTCATGTGTACGAACATAGTTCCATCTCTTTTCTGTTCCGGTGCAACCAAGCCTTCTTGACCGTCTTAATGCGTGTAATTATCTCAGCGGAATCTCTAAAGAGGGTTCGGTTTGCTGAGAGGACTCACTGAACTCCAGCCACTATAAAATAGACCTACAGAAAGTGAAAACATTCGCAAAGAGGTGCAGGTAATGTAAAATAGAACCAGAAAGTCATTCGAACATCATCTCCTACATTTGACAGACATACATCACAGTTACGATTTTTCTTTTAAAACAATATGGTGAAACGCTAATTAAGAAAAACGTTTAGATTAAATTTTTCAAAAATTCCTTTAAATTAATTTTATGCCTCAATTCTTAGAAAGAAATGCTTCTAAAATGTGATTCATACAATTTTCTGCATTAGTAAGCAGAGTTTCTAGAAAATAACTACATTTTTCCTCCATGACTACAGATCTTATTGTGCCTCGAGGTCATCTTTCAGAACTTTGTTTTCATTGTATAAGACCCTTGATGTAGACATTTTAAACAAGTTGCCTCAGGACATAGTCTGGAAGTTTCTTTTAGCAAGGAAAGCCCAAATATTAGCTTGCCAAGTGCTAACATTTCCCTTGTTCCTAAAAAAATATATTGAATAATTCCAGATTCCTGTTACTGGGACCTTATTGGGTCTCACTGTTATGAATAATCAAATTCCTGAGATTACAGTACTTTTCTTGAAGAGACTACTGAAAGAGATTATGAATCTGCTTTTGGATTTGAATACTCCTTGCATCTATATTTAAAATTTTTTATCATTTCCTACACTAGAAACTTAGAGAATTATTACCAGCTGACCGAGATGACTTGAACGTTTTCCTCAGTTTGACTAAACAGGCTTCTTCCTAACTCAAGCCCCTGATCTCCTTTTTCTTAGAGGATTTACTTCAGAAAACTTGTAATTGTGAATTCCTTCTCTGCACCTTTCAGAAATAAGTCTTTTAAAGAGCTTCTTGCCATTTTACAAACCAGGATTGCCTTTCTCAAGACTGTGGGAAACTTCTTTTCAAAACGTAATCATCAAGGAAGATGGACCCTACTTCACAGTCTCTGGTGGGAGGGAAGGATCCTAACTTCAGTGGGGTCCTTGCTCCAAGTTGTGTGTGGATCATGGTGTGTGTAAACCGCAGGCAACTGTTCTGCTCATTGTGTTAGCTACTTTTAATTCAACCTACTAATAGTCTTTCTTGATAAAAATAGGTTCAGGCTATGCTGAAAAAGGGATTATAATTTATGCTAAACAGAGTAACTAAAAAATATTGGAGGTCTCTGAACAAAGATCCCTAGGGGAATCAGGGCTCTTTAGGATTGGTCTGTGAGGCTGAAATACGCCCTGGGCGCACATGTCATCTTTTCATCTTCCAAATCACATCTCAACAGCTAGAGCTTCGTTTCTGTCCTCTAGTTGTTAGAGTAAATTAATAGCCAAGTGGGTTGTTCTCTTGTATTTTATGCACTTGCTAAACCGTATAATGGTCGAAAGTGGTAGATAGGTGGAGGAGAATGAAAAATTGAAAATAATTGTGTTTTAACAGTGTAGATGGTCATTATTGTTACTTATTTCCTTACGTTAAAGAGAACTAGAAAAATATATTGAAACAGGTGGCAGAGCGGTCCGAAGGGAATATAAAGAAACTAAGTTGCCTCTTCTTCTAAAGGAGAGTCGATAGAATCCATTCCTTAACCCTGCATCTGGCTCTACACTTCCTCCGAGAGTAATAAAAACAAAAAAATATCTCCAAGCAGGCAAAAACAAGAGCTGAGGTTCCTTACCCTCATGCAACATGCAGGTTACTAGGAATACATATAACTTGTACTATATTGAACCAAAAGTGGGTGACGTCCATTACCTGCTGTTTTCAGGGGTGTTTAATAAATTATATAGGATATTGTATGGTATTCCCAGGCAGGAAGTGACTGACTCAGCTGAAGAATTTTTTAAACAGTCCTTCCATCACTATACTGCACAAAAGAATGTTAATCCCATAGGGAGTACATATCCACTGGAGAAAATATAAATATACAGCAGGCTCAGATTTATAGAGAGATACCAAGACATGTATCATCCTGCACCCATTTTTCTTAATAAATAATGCATTGACCCTTACCTTAGTCAAGTCAAACATAATATATATTTAAAGAGAGCATTTTGAGAAAAAAGTAGGTACAAAACCTAAAATTACTTGTGATTAAAAATATGAGCTCTGTAAAAAATAAGCAAATATCTTTGCACCAATAGTAGGGGATAAGAACAGAATGGGGCAACCAAAAAGAATCTTGACTTGATCTGAACTTTTCCACCTGAAAAATTGATAGGAAGGAAGTGTTTTTCAAATCCAGGTCCTCAGACTGCTTGAAGAAAAATCTGAGGTGCCACCTCTGTAAAATCCTCCCTGCCCCAAACCTATTGAAACATAAATTTGTGGGGCAGGTCTAATATATTCAGATGAACTTTATGTACATAATGTGGGTGTGGTAGGCACTTTGTCTACCATGCCTCTTAGGTCCCACATATTCTACTATATTCATTTTCATCCAAGTTTCTTAGGAAGAAGATAGAAAATTGTACTTTTCATTCCTTTTTTTCTCTTTCCCCTTCCTTCCTTCTTTCCTCCTCTTCTTCATTTTATCTTGTTCTAACAAGATTTTATGAAAGATTTTTTATCAACTTGTATGAAACAGTTAAAATACCTATTGTATAGCTTTTGTAGTTTGTTTTCCAACAAATACAGCTTGCAAAGTTATTTAATAAATATTCCAGATATAGACTATGGATTTGACTAATGTTTATGACTGTGAAAAGCTCCCTTTTCAGATAAAGAAGCCACTTATAGTATGACAGGGCTGAGTCCTGTTGGCTTACTGCCACATGGCAGACACCACACAGGTAACCTAAAATGGGGTCTGATAAGAGGAAGTGAGTGCAGATCTCCTGCTTTGCTTTACATTACTATACTGCTTATGGGCTGGTCTCAGAAATTAGTAGGAACAGGGCATCAGTAGCAGTATGACTGTGGATTGACTGATTTCTTAAAGTAAGAGTCAAGGCAAGTGAGGCAGAATGTTAGCAAAGAATGAAGAGTTATGTGAGTCACATGACATTCTGCAGTTGTGCACCTGGATCGACCCCTTGGATGTTTACTCGTTTGCTAGTTGCTAACGGTACCGGATCAGTTCTTTTTCAAAAGGAGCATTTCTCTGACATCTCTTCAAGTAGACCACGTCTTCCAGTTTTATGTCCTGCAGACACTGTTCAGGAGGAGGTTAGGGAAAGGCTTCCTGTAACTTTTGATGATAATACTATCTGTATTCCATGGGTGCTCTACATTATTTGGCCATATTTGCTTGCAAAAGGGCGGAGTCTAGGATTAGAAATGATATTCCCAGATACATGAATCTACCTTTACTAATTTATAGAAGCAGAATTGATGAACTTCCAAAGAGATGTTCTTATTGTTATACAGTTAAAAGGAAGGGGTTTGGGGTAAAGAAATTTATGTCTTTCTCAAAGTCTTGGCTAATTTGAGAATTTAATTTGTCCTCTCTTCTTTGCCTAAAGATCAGATTGTATGCACAGCAGAACAAGCTATAATACCTTGCAGAGCTCTTTAACGATATTTGTAGCAAAATGAGCATCTCTATTAATAGAAAGAGACACTGGGATTTCCCAAGGAGGAAACATGAAATTGAGTACTCTTTTAGCCACTCAGGAGTTGTAGCTCTACAGAAGGGCAAGGATTTGACCCACACTGAACACATCTATCAACCAGAACATACTCATACTCCATTGCAGGCGATCATTATATGAAGTCCATTTAGAGTTACTCAGGCCTGAGGATTTGGCTGCATCCATGCCCTTCCTTTAAAGTTTTGTCAAGATTATGTTTTTGGCAGATGAGAAATATACTAGAGGCAATGTGTTCTCGTGGTTTTGGGTGATCTCTTTTGGATTTTATCAGGTTTCCACTTGAGATCTTTTGGCATTGCCAGGTGTCCCCCTGAGAAGCCTGAGATTATCTTCATGTAATTTATATCCAGATCTTCCCTAATATTTTTTTCTCTTATGTTAGGACAAAGTTTAGCTTAAATAAGGGCCCCTGTAAACCCATTGCAGAGGCATAATAGGATTACAGGGGCAAGAACTATTCTAAGGACCATCTTGGCATAATGATTACCCAGGGCATTTCCATTTCCCTTCGTTTCTAGATCAGTTGTTTGTTTGTTTTAGTGAGCTTCTGCCTTCTGGCTTCAGATAATGCCAGCCAAGAGAGTGACCCCAGCTGCTGCCACATGGACTTGGAGAACTGTCCAGACAATCTCTGCCTGAATTTCTCACCCACAAAATTGTGAGAAATAATAAATCTCTCTTGCTTTTAGCCACTACACAACAATAGATAATTAAAAGAAACCAAATGATCTATGACTTTTACTTGTTTGTTTACTTAACCTGTAGTTTGATCAAAAATCCGTGTAATAATGTTCTACATTGATTACGAGCTTACCAGTTTCTTTTTGACATTGCATCAGTGCCTTCTTGACATTTTTAAGACGTTGTTAACTGCATAAGTAATAATACTGGTTAACAGTTATAAAGTACTTACATTGTAACTGACTTTCCTCTAAGCACTTTACATCTACACCTAATCCCCACAGCAACCCGGTAAGTAGCTCCTATTTTTACCATGATTTCACAGATGAAAATAAATGAGGCATAGAAAAGTCTTGTAACTTGTTCAAGGTCATACAGTGGGAGGGAAGCAGGGCTGGGATTCGAACTCAGGCCACCCTGAAACCTCTGTCCAGGCTTTTCTCTTTATCATTGAAAGTTTAAGTTTTCACTAATTTTTTTTCCCTAAGCAAATCTATGTATTTTTCTCTCTTTCTCTCTCTCTCTTTGTTTTTTTTTTTTGCAGAGGAAGATTAGCCCTGAGCTAAAATCTATGCCAGTCTTCCTCTATTTTTTATATGTGGGTCACTGCCACAGCGTGGCTGACGAGTGGTGTAGGTCCATGCCTGGGATCTGAACCCGCAAACCCGGGCCCGGGCCACCAAATTAGAATGCGCTGAACTTAAACCACTACCCCATGGGGCCAGACCCTATTTTCTCTCTTTTTAGAGAATCATCAAGTTTCTGGTCCATCAAAGATTCCTTTTCTTACTTTCTATCACAGCTGTGGAATATTTTTTTTTTTGTTTTAAGATGTCTTTATAATTATGTCTAAAATGCCCAAAATCAAATTCTAAGATGAATTTCAACACTTCTACCAGAAATCCCCTCTATTCAGGTTTATGCTTACTATTTCCTGCTCATTTTTTTGCTGGTAAATATCACTTTCATGCCAGTTAATCTATTTGATAATGCATAGGGCTCTTTTTTACTGATAACATTAAATAGCTAGATGTCAAGTACCTGCCAGGGAGTATAATCTTGACATTACTAATTTTCAATAACTTTCAAAAGATTTATTGAGGTAAGCATTATTTATGCAGCATTTCTGAATCATATATAACCTATCCATTCATCTTAATTCTCTAAACCAACTACTGGACAAAACTGGTCTTTATCTCTAGATCTGCTTTGTTGGTCTACACAGTTTATTATTTTTTAATTGCATTGCAATCCCTTTAGTTTGGACATGCTCTCACAGATTTTCCATTCCTACTTGTCTTACTCTAATTTTCCTTATTTGCCTGACTTTACTTGCATTTTATTTTGTGGTCTCCACTCTAAAACTTACACTTCTGTGAAGTTAGACACAGAAAGATATTACACATAGAGACCACATTAAATTGATGTCTCTACTGAAGTGATTTTAACTTTGGCATAAGAATATCAAACTATATTGGAAAACATATTAAAAGCAGTTCCATAACATTTAATATTGTATTTACTCTATGTTTTTTATTATATAGTATCTTTTCTCAGAAATCCTGTAGGATAAATACATTTCAGTGTTTATAGGAATATTTTTCCTTCCCAAAACAATTGACTTCTTTCTATACTACAGACGCTGTGACTTGTATTACTGATTTTATTTTCCTCTGCTGCTCCTAGAGAACTCAGAGCTGATTTTTTTGTCTTCCTTCAGCAAGTATGCGGGGCCTCATCGCTAGATTTTGTGTTTTCAATATATTCCTGCCTCTATATTGGTTTTCTACACGTACTTATTCTTGGTCCTATTTTCCTCACTTATTATAAATGCATTTTACTATGCAGTATTTATGTAGCTATGTAATTCTCCATAAATCCTGTTTACATATAATAAAATGTGTACATATATGAACGAGAAAATATTGTATTTTTCCAATTACATATTATAGGTTCAAACTTTATATGCTTTTGGGTTAATATCCTATTGCTATATATTTATACCTGGAAATAGGAGACATCACTTTTCCACCAGAATCAAGAATCTGCTCCCCAGATTGGACAAAACCTATAAACAGAGTGCCTATCAAATTTGATTTTGAGAAACTTATTTATGTTTGAATATGCCACATATGACAATAACCTGGGAACTCAAGTCAAATAAATAGTTTTTATTTCTAAAGTGAATTTATTTACCAGATCCCTGCCTCTTTTAATATCTGGGGTACCTGAATGTGACAGGCTAGAAGGAAATCCAGATGATTATTTATCTCTAGGTTTCTTCCCTCAAAAATAAATTTGTTGTGTCTTTTAATACTCTCAACTACTATATAAAACATATACATATGATCCCATGAGTTTTGAGGGCATAGATAATTTTGATTAATTTGGTAAAATAAATAATTTAGTGAAGAATGAGTTCATTTAGTGAAATTACTAACTTGAAATGTTCTTCAAGTTTTTTTTTTCTTTCACCAAACTGACTTATAGTTTAACTTACTGAATTCATCAGTTGTTTGAGTGTCAGATTGGGAGCCTACGATACATACCAACCCATTGAAATCCTCTTCTGTATATATTTTACCTTTGTCTGCCTTGTCTGTCAGTGAACAAGTATAAACTCAGTTATGCATCCCCATGCATATACATCACAGCAGTAAAATTAATCAATACCTATGTGTCCTAAAGAAATGAAATTTAACCCAAGTGCACCATATTCCAAACCCTAGAATAGTTGCACATTCTAAGAAGGTGTGAGTACAGAACTTTACACAAATACACAGAAGTCGTAATCACGGTGTCACGGAATGGACCTGAGTGATCATGTAAGCCCAAGTTCTCATTTTACAAATAAGAAAAATCAGTGATTTTTTCTGCTTTTCAGTGTGTTGAAAATTAGAACTGAGGCCCTATCAAATTCCAGACACTGTGCACAATGCAGGAGACACAGAGACGAGGTGCACACGGTGCAGGATAAATGCTAAAACCAGAGGATGTTTAAATGTTACTGACGTAGGAAGGAGAAACACAAGGAAGGTGTGTTATGTCATCATTGGGACATTAGAGAATGATTCAGAGAAGGGGTGACATTAGAGCTATCTCTTGAATGCAGTGAAGTGAATGTGTGAGGAAGAATGTTCTAGCAGGAGGAAAATCTTGTTCAAATCACAGAAATATGTGAGAGCTCCACACCTTTGGAGACGGGCAATAATTCAGCGTGGCTGATGCAAAGAATTCATGTATCCTCTCAGGAGAGTAGGAGGAGGATCTTCCAATGTGTGACTTTGGGCAAGTTACCCAATGACTCTGGGCCTTTATTTCCCCATCTTAAGTTTGAAATAATACTTAATACCGACCGTGCAGCATTATCTCCACAGCAAGAGAAGAAGCTGGAAGGCAGGCAGGGTACAAAAAGAACCTGGTCCAACCAGATAAGGAGATTAAAACATCCTGGATGTAACTGAGGGCAATTGGTGAATTTTAAACACAAAAACGTGTTTTTAAAAATCGTTCCAATGGCAGCATGAAGTAGATTAGAGGAAGTAAATAAAGGCCGTCGCCGTTGCAGCTATCAACTCCCCAAATAATAAGGGCTCTGCTTAGACAATGGAAATGGGGACAGGAGGAGGAGGCAGATTTGAGATACAGTTAGGTAGTAGAATCAGCAAACATCAATAACTGAATAGGTGTGAGAGACGAGGAAAAGGGACGGGTGAAGGAGACCACTTTGACATTATTAACTTGAGGACTGGGTAGATAGTGGTCCAATTAACTAAAAGAAGGAGAACACGACGAAGAGCAGCTTTGGAGGGAAGAGGAGAATTGACACTGAAGTGCCTGGTGATGTACAAGAGGAATTTTAAGATTATGATTTGGAGCTTACGAGAGAGAGGTCTGGACAGAGGTATACACGGAATTTCTTTTCTTTTCTTTTTTTTTAATACTTAAGACAATTGTATTTTTTTTTTTTTGAGACAAGTTGGCCCTGCACTAACATCTGTTGCCAATCTTCCTCTTTCTCTTTTTTCTCCCAAAAGCCCCAGTACATAGTTGTATATCATGGTTCTAGAGTTGTAGCTCTTCTACATGGGACGCCGCCTCAGCATGGTTTGATGAGCAGTGAGTAGGTTTGTGCCCAGGATCCAAACCAGTGAACCCTGGCCGCTGAAGTGGAATGTGTGAACTTAACTGCTATGCCACTGGGCTAGCCCCCGGGGATTTCTATCATAACCATGTTAGACAAAAGAATAAGTGAGGATAAGATTGTGTGGAAGTTTATGTAGAGTGAGAATAGAAGACGGTCAAGGGGTCCAACACATAAAGGTCAAAGTGGAAAAAATATGAAGGGGATTGAAAGGAGTGGCAGTTTTAGGAAGGAGCAAATCAGGAAGATGCATCATAGAAAGAAAAGACTCCCAAGGAAAGTGTCATCCCCAGGTTCCACTGCTGGAGAAGGGTCCAGAAAGATAGGATTTGAAATATGCTCAGAGTGTTGAGCATTTTGGAAGTTACTGATGATTTTTTTATAGCAATTTCAGTGGGGAAATAGTAGCAGAATCCAGTCTCAGTGTGAATGTGATTTGGCTAAATAAAGAGATCGCTGTTGGGCACCATTCACTATAGCTAAGAAGTGGAAGCAACCTAAGTGTCCCTCGACTGATGATTGGATCAAGAACATGTGGTATATATATACAATGGAATACTACTCAGCCATAGAAAAAGACAAAATCGTTCCATTTACAACAACATGGATGGGCCTGGAGAGTATTATGTTAAGCGAAATAAGCCAGAAAGAGAAAGATAAACACTGTGTGATCTCACTCATATGTGGAATATAAACCAACACATGGACAGAGAAAACTGTATTGTGGTTACCAGGGTCAATGAGGGTAGGAGGTGGGCACAAGGGGTGAAGGGAGACATATATGTGGTGATGGACAAACAAAAATGTACAATCCAAAATTTCACAATGTTATAAACTATTAAAACATCAATTAAAAAAAAAGATCGCTGTTGTGTAGATAATTCTCTCAATAATCTTGGCTGAGGAGAGAAGGAGGGAAAATGTTAGAGATGTCACCTCGTCATATCTATCTGATAGAGACTTGACCTATGTATACAATGAGGAACAAGAAAAGAAGTGAGAAAGGTTAAAGATGCAGAAGAGTGGAGGGAAAACTGATGGAACAAGGGCAAGAGGAAATGTGAGGATAAGATTCAGGGCACAGGTTGAAGGACTAACGTTAGACAAGAGGAATGACATTCTGACAAACAGGAATGGAAGAGGTAAGGAGGGGAATAGTTGCAGGTGAGCTTTTAGGTGGGGTGCAAGAAGATGATGAGGTGTATATTATCAGAGAACAAAGCTGTAAGAGAATTATAGGAGAAAATAATAATGAATATTTGTGTTTTATTTTGCCTTAAAATAGGCTCCATCAAATGGTAAAGTATAGTTCCCCAACTTTATAGCTCCAATATTCTCAAAATACAGTGAGGATGTTCTCACGTATCTCATCCACACTCTTCAAGGCTTACCCACATAAAAGCCTCGCTCCTTTTAATTGGTTTGGAGACATTTAGTAAAAAATTCAAATGCAGCTCCTTACCTCCACATTTATTGTGGTAATTAAAAAGATACAATCTGTTATAATTCAAAATTAAAAGTAAATTTTATATTTCACAGAAAATTGGAAGGCAATGTCATATGGTACATTATGAGTTATATTCTTTTGAGCTTCCTTTTTCAGGATATATTACATTTCAAGATATATTACAATTTTAACTTAGGTCTTTTTTTATAAATAGGTTGATCAATTACAGAAAGATGAGCAATGGCCTTAAAACAAACACACAGAGAAAACAAACAAGGTACTGTAAATAGAAAGTCTTTGTATTTATATAAAATGCATTGAGCTCATTTCTGCAGAGTGTCTGAGATATAAAAGCTCTGAAAAGATTTTAATTCCTTAATTGTATTCAGTAGAATTGAAGAAGAGTGAGGAAGAGAGAGTAGAGTCATGTCTAGACCAAATTTATGCCATTGATCAACAGAGAGGATCTGGAAGAAGCAAATTGCTTTTTAGACTTCCACATACGATAGGGTAGATATTAACCATGCTTCTTGACTCACAAAGGAGAATTGATTTCAATTCCATCCTTCTTCCAGGTAGGACCCATCTATTTATCTCCATGCATTCCTTGAAAGACTTATCCAGTCTGGGAAGAGTGATACTCCTCTTAGAGAGGAGATCCCAGATTTGGAGGCCAGAGATCTGCATGTGTAACTTTGGGCAAGTTACTTGATGACTATGGGCCTTTATTTCCTTATCTATAGATTACAGATAGCACTTAATGCCTATCTTGCATCATTATCGTTAAGATTCAAAATAATGACTGTATAGCGTGCAACACAGATACGCTACATAAAAAAAAGGCTCAATGAATGTTTCTTAATAATTACTGGCTCAGAAAGAGGATGCAGATCCATGGGCTTGGAGAGAATTACATCGGAATGGAATTAAGTCCCAGAGAATTTTATGGTGGTTAGTTGTTGCCTCTTAAAGTGATTGCAGAGTTCCAGAGACTGCTGTGTAGGTCATAGGCCTGCCAGAATAACATATCCATTTGCTGAAGATTTAGTGTTGTAGTTATATGTTATAGATGTTACACATATTTCTATTTTAACTGATTTACACAGAGTGACATGCAGCATTTTTTTCCATATCTAAACCTTAAAATATATCTTATTTATTGTGCAAATATATAGACTCTAGCTGTGATAATCATAAAGAGCAAAATGGTACACAATTTTTAAAATCATACATATTTTAAACTGTTAACTAAATACAGGCAGTCAGTTTACGCAGTTTCAATGCGCACACATTTTAGTTACCACAATTTAGTTAAATGACACAATTCTCCATAGAATGTGGTCCAAATTTCAGTCACCATGGCATGTTAACTGTGACTAATGACATAAACTACATTGCTGTAGCTATGCCATCCACAAATCACTACATAACAGTTGTGCATCTTGTCAGCGACAGGTCACATCACTTCCGTAAAAGTCTGTCAGTGATTGGTCACAAGACATCTGTTACTTGGTTCAGGCACAGACAGAAAAGTGTGTAGTTGTGTTGCCTCCTTGTTTCCCAGTGATACCCATTTGATGTTTTACAAAAATGTATAGTCAAAATGGGAAATTGGCCAAGAAAGATGAGAGAGCAGCAAAGAAACAAAAAGTGATAAACATGAACACAAAATATGAATTGAATGTAAATGGAATTATAGAAGAAAGAGCTAACCCTTAGAATGTTAAATCTGCCACTCATGAAACTTGAGATATACAGCCAGAGCACTTAGTTAGGGTGACCTTTATTGACATAAATGAGGAAAGCAGTTGCGATGGAAAGGATGAAGAGGTCTGAACAAAAGTGACGCCAGCCAAAACTCACTTTAAAGAAAATCTTGGAGGTATTTCACAATATTGAAAGAGCAAAGGATAAAATGTTGGAAACTGATTCAAACTTAGAAAGGAGTATGACAATTTTCCAAGGCATAGAAAGAACTCTCATCCCATATTGTAAGTTATGTGGTGAGAAGAATATGACAAGCACTGGTCAAACTACTCTTCATAAGTTTTTGCAACAAAATAAAACACTAATTATCTAGTGCTTTTAATAATAGTGTACTAAATAAATAATACTCTGTTATAATTTTGTCATTTTCCTTTACATTTTTAAACAATAGCGTTTTTAATTGCTGACAAAAAATCTTTAAAGGCAAGAAAAAATTATAAATTTTCCCATTGATTATTAAAATTTATTTGCATCTTTTCAGCTTGCTCTCTCATTTTTACAGTCTTTCACTACTGTGCAAAGCAAGAACTACCTGTACTTACTGACTAAACAATCTAAATATGATGACCCACTATTTTCTATGGTCTTTGCATTTTGTGAAGTATTTCCATAGATAAGGAAATGTGTGAAGTATTTCCTTACCACTTATTTAAAAGGCAGGATTTAAGCGTTAAGTATAGTGCTTAATATATAACACTTGATAAATGTTAGCAATTGGAACTCTTCATTCTATCCATAATTCCAAATGTTGAATTCAATCAATTTAGTGTTGCTTCCACAGTTATTACTGTGTAATAGCAAGAAATTTACACATTTAAGAAGAATGAGTGATATTAATGTCAGTCTAAGAACAGACAACTCAGTCACCCAGTACTAGATCAATATTTTCATTGGGTGAAAATCACCAGTGCTCATAAAAGGCAAATTTGTGTGCAGAGACTCAAACCATTATCTAAAAAGACAATTTCAAAATGGACCAGGAAAGTAACATGGATATGATGCACTATGATATTTCAACCACATGGGCTACCGGGCTTGGAAACTTTGATTCCTAGGGGGTTCTGAAGGAGAGATATGTATAATTAGCATGGAATGCATCAGTGGACTTACAACAGGCCTAGAAGGTAAGGATTAATTTGGGCCCATTTCTAGAGAAAATGGTAAAACTCTTAACAGGAAGAAAGTTGTAGGTGTATGAATTCAGTTGTAATCAAATGTAGCTCTTAGTAAACCTTCAAAAATAAATTATAATGCATCTAGAAATCTAATGCTATTTCAAATTATGAACATTTCATAAGAAATGCAGTTATTTACTAAAAAGCAGTGAATAAAATACTTCAAACTATGTTAATCAATGCAATTTTTTAAATAGTGCCGGCCTTTTACAATTCCTTTCCTTCCTTTTCTTTTTTTTTCCTCCTTCATTCCTTCCTTCCTTGCTTCCTTCCTTCTTCTTTCTTTCTTTCATCTTTCTTTCCTTCCTTTAAATGAAAATTGAACGGGGTAAAAGTAGCTAGAATTGCCTGGGAGTTTCAATAAAACTATCAATGTCAAATTATAAACTACAGATGTTGTATCCGGTTTTTATTGCATATAACTTTAATGTTTTAAGTGGTATGTCTCAACCATGGTATATTCAAATATATATAATAACAAAAAGTATTTTATTGGGACTTACTTAAATCAGTTTTTGCTTTTTCTTTTTAAAAAAAATTCTGAAGCAAGTCACAAGATTGCAAGGTAAGTTATAATAGAGGAAAAAAATCATATGATTGTGGCAACGTGCAGTAAGATGCACTGGAAATTAAATCATAGGAAGACAATATGGAGACTTATAGACAGACATAGAAGAAAATAATTCCATAGGAGTCCTGGAGAAAGCCCACTAGATTTTTTTTATAGGTGAAAGGGAAATAATATGTAAATACCTACAAAAGGCCAAATATTTTCTAAACTTTAACTCATAGTAGGAGTGGCTATTATTGCTCCCAGTTCACTAATGAGTCAGAGAAGATATATGCCTTGTCCAAGGTCCCCCAGTGAGGAAGTGGGAATTCGCACACCAGTTAAAAATCAGGATTCCAAACCCACATTCTTTCCACTGATTCATGCTGTCTACTAATATATATAAGCAGTGAAGTCTGAGAATTGGTAACATTATTCACAATCTAAAAATAAGGCCGCTTGAAAAGATGGAGATAAAGGAATACATATATTTGGGCAAGTTGACCAGTATAAAAAACGTAATCTTTGGTGACAGACACATTTGCAAAGTAGGAGGATATAGGCAAAAAGTTATTTTCAGAGTTTGGTCAAAGATCTAGAGCTTTTTTTCCAAATGATTCCAAATTGTAAATATGACAGTGTTTTGTCACTTTTTTCTTCCAAATATTTTGAAACTGAATGTATGCCAAAACATTTGAGTAATCTGTCCTTCACTTGTACATCTCCTTTATCCTAGTATGGTTTTATGAAACCTAATTCATGACTCCAAATTTTATGGCTTTTTTATTTCTATCTTAAAAGCCATTTTTTTCTTGGAACAAAGGGCCTTGACTACATAATTCCAGCACTAAATAGTATCACTCTGGCTAATAGAGTCTTAGGTTTTACTGAAGGAAAAAATGCAATTGCATGTCCTTAAACGGAGAAAGCGGAAACAAAAAAGGAAAATTATAACAACAACAAAAAAAAACTCAAGGAAGACAAATGAAATGCTTGACTCAATAAGGATAATGCAAAGGACTCAATAGTATTGAAAATATTTTTTTAAAATGTATTCTGTCTTTTTTCCAAACCAACTAATAGCTGAAGGAAAACAAAATAAGCTATAAAAATTTATTCTGGTAATACAGAGACACTGTGAAAAATATTCATATGTACGGCTTACATCTTTAAGGCCAACGACTTTCCAAATTCTTTACCTATCAAAGCTTATTCCAAAGGAATAAATAATATAATTCATAGATTTGAAATTCCCTGTCTCTTCCTATGTTTTTCGATATCTCTTAAATTCATTATTCAATAAGGATCTGTGAAGTCAAAATTACGGGACAGTTGTGCATTTACATATGTAACACTGTTCATGTTTCATCTGTAAAAGTGTCAAATAATAACAAATCCAAGATTTTCTTTTGAGTAAGAAAAAGCTAATGGGGCAAAATAGGACTGAATCCCAGATTACATAACCCCGTGAGGATTCTAGCTGTCACTAGTGTGATGTCCTAATTAGTTTTGCTGTAGGAAGTGCAGCAGGAGAGAGCTGGATCTTTATTGAAGACTGTAGCCAACTTACCTCGAGTGTAAAATTTATATTGTCTTAGGTAATAGCCTCAAACAGCAATATGAACACAGGAGGTAATTTATGTCACCATTTAGAGGCTATGTGTATTCTGCTAAAGTCATATTAACAACATTCTACTCATTCTTAACACGACAGCTCCTGTATATACATTAATAACAACGTTCTAAACACATTAGTTTTCCCTCCAAAGCTCTCCCTAGCTACATCTTCCAGAAATTCAGTAAATAAAAATAAAGTTTACGAGTTTAGGAGAATATTGGTTTTCGGTATTAAATGACAGGAAAATCAAAGGACACAGAAATTGAGATGTCTACTTAAGCAACCAGTTCAGTCTTAGAACAAGCTTTCCCTGCTTTGAAGGAAAAAAAAAGTGTTGTGCTTTTTTAGTTAACTGATGCCTTTATCAAATATAACAGAAAACAAAACATAAAAATACTTAAAATTATATACACATTTCCATATGTATCTAGCCATATGTAATATATAACCCTATATATGTACATATATGCACATTCTTGGATGTCTTTGACATTTCACTGCTAATTCACTTGCTAGATGGAGAAAAAAGAGAGAAGGGGAGAGAGAGGTATGAAAACAATTAAATTTTAATAAATTTTTAAACCAAAGATCAGTTTCTTGAGGGATCCAATTTGTTTTTGTTTTAAATTTTAGTTCAACAGATTTTTTTTCAGCACCTATTTACTATGTTAGGTATTGGGGATCCCAAACTGAATGAGTCAGGTTCTCAATTCTTAAGGAATGTATTTCATAATTAAGAAAATTGCTAAAACAAATGGCCTTAGATAATTTGTTCATGATATTGATAGAGACATATAAGATCAATGGTATTTTTTTTTAGTTTTTTTCTCTTATTTGATTATATCACTAATTTTTATTTAGTACACAATCATATTTGGTGTCTCACAAAATCATCCTTAGGATGTTTTCATATTTTAACTATCCTCTTTTTTCTCCTTTATTTATTCATCAGGAGATTAACGTGTTTGTAGCTAGAATGCAAAGATGGAAAACAGAGGGGCTGGTTATATGTAACGAAGTGAAGGTGAGATCGGAGGCTGAGTGGACAGATTGCAGACCTATGGCTGCCTGTGAGGTGAAAAGCTGGAAGGGGGCGGATGCAGCAGAAAGGAGAGGGATAATGTACTTTTCTTTCCTTCTTCCTTCTTGTATTCTTTGAGCCTCCCAATTGTTAGAATAAGGTACTACAGATGGTCTCCGATTTATGATGTTTGACTCACGATTTTTCGACTTGACGATGATGCGAAGGCTATAGGCATTCAGTAGAAACCATACTTCGAATTTTGAATTTTGATCTTTTCCTGGGCTAGCGATATGCCGTAGGATGCTCTCTTGTGATGCTGGGCAGTAGCAGCAAGCCAGCTCTCAGTCACCCACACAATCACAAGGGTCAACAACCGATATACTTACAACTATTCTGTACCCAGACAACCACTCTGGTTTTCACTTTCAGTACAGTATTCAGTAAATTACATTAGATATTCAACACTTTACTATAAATTGGGCTTTGTGTTAGATGATTTTGCCCAACTGTAGGCTAATGTGAGTGTTCTGAGTACGTTTAAGGTAGGCTAGGCTAAGCTATGATGTTCAGCAAGTTAGATGTATGAAATGCCTTTTTGACTTATGATATTTTTAACTTATGATGGGTTTATTGGGATGTAACCCCATCATAGGCTGAGGAAGATCTGTATATCACATTAGCTTCTATTAAGAGTAAGTATGCAGCATCCAGTTTCTTTAAGATAGAATGACTTCCAAATGCAATTCTAACTTTTTTCTTTAACTGGTAGCTTGTAGTGTGAAAGAGAATAACCAAAACTATGACACAAACCTTTCCCTTTTTGACTGAAAGCATCACTGTCCATCTGAGTAGCATTCTCTCAAAAGGATGGCACCACTAGAGTACCACCAAGTCCAAGGTAACATATTCCTTTTAGCCCTACAGTGCTATTCTTAGGGGAGAAAACCCCCCCAAAACAGGCCTATATACTAATCATATATAACTAGAAGAGGAGTATTTATCATAAAAAATAGTCCAAATTGTGATGTAGCAAACTGAAAATCTTGGAGGCTTATAACAACAAAGGTTGGTTTCTTACACGTCCATTTCAGGTGAAGTTGGCTGAAGTTCAGTTTACCTCACCTCTCTGAGAACCGTGCTGATTGAGCTGGTCATCCTGGAAAAGGTAAAGGGAATAAGGCAAATCATATGCCAACTCTTAAAGCTTCTGCCTGAGGGGACATCTATCATGTATGCTCACATTTCACTGACCAGAGGAGGTCACATTGCCACACATGATGTCAAGGAGGAAGAAAGTAAAACTGTCCTCCAGGGAGAGGCAGCAGATACTAATGAACAATGATACAGCTTATTGGGGTGGAGATCTTCAAACAGGGCCCTACATGACTCTAACACCATTTCCTACTCCTCGTTCCTGCTGCTTCCGGCACACTAGCTACTTCATTTTTCATCTTCAGCCACAGGGCCTCTGTGCTGGTTGCTCCTCTGGCCTGGAACGAGTTCCCCCAAATATCTGCATGACTCACCCACTGGCTTCCTTCAGGCCTTTAGTCCAGCCTCACCTTCTCCATGAGGACTTTGCTGGCAACCCTACAGAGAAATGCAGCCACTTCCTCGATATTTCTTATCTTTCTTCCTTTATTTTTCCATACTCCCTAACATACTATATACGCTATTTATATTATTTGTTGTCTAGGTCCCTCACTAAATTGTTAACTGCATGAAAACAGGAATTGTTATTCAAATCTAAAATAGTATCTGGAATGAGGTGGACATGCAATCATTGTTTGCTGAATGAATGAATTCACGAATGAGTAGACATTTTCTTTTCTCGGCTTAGCTGTCTCTTGCAGAAACCTGTCGCTTTGAGATCCTCCTCTCTTCCCAACCTAGATGTCTCTTTTCTCTTAAACTTGATTTCTCCTCATCTACATGAGACATTTTTGAGTTAGGGTGATATAGAGAAAAAGTGATAAATTGGATATTTTGAGATAGGAGTTTTTTTTCAGTCTTTGCCAGTGAAATAATATGTGTTTCTAGGTGAGTTTTTCCAACTGTTTGAGCCTCAAAAAATGCAGTAAAATGAAAAGAGTCTGACATTTACAATCAAGATATTTGAATGTCAAGTCCAACACTACCACTTACCAGTTTTATTATCTTAGCAAGATATTTTGGTTTGGTTACATTCTCTAAGCCTTATCCACCCACTTTTCTTTTTTTGAAAAATTAGGCAAGGAAAATTATCTGTTCTAATTATTAAGTTCTTGGCCTTAACCTCCAAATCCTTCTCTGTGTATACTGGGCTGGGGTCTGCACACCACGTGCCTGCTTTGCTGGCTGGCTACCTGTTGGGCTCTGCCAATAGCCAACACTAGAGGGAGCCCACGAGCCTGGAGGGAGCGAAGGGACTGGTTGCTTCCCGTGGGCTTCCTGTCGGCTGGCGGTTCCTGTGAGTCACGCGTGCGGGGCTTCCTTCCCCCGACAGCAGCAGTTCCTTCCAGTAGCAGACACTGAATCCTGTCTGCCGATTTCCCAGCAAGAACCAACTTCGTGCCGCCTTTCCCTGCCCCAGACACCAGCACCAGTTGGAGCTCCCACCTCTGAGGTCTGGGTCTCGCCCCATCGGGCCCCTCCTCCGGGCTCAGAGACGCAGCATCAGCGGAGCAGCACTGTCTCCTTAGAGACCTGAATTTCAGCTCCACGGGACCCCTCCTCTGAGCTCCTGAATTCTAATAATTGCAACCTGTTCTCTTTGTTTCCTCAGCCCTAGGGCTTTATAAAGTAGCTACCTTTGTGAAACCTCAGAGTTCTCTTTTTACACTTTCAGTACTTGACAACTTTACACCTAGTTAAATCCTCACATTAAATTCTCTCTTGTTTTCTGTCCCCTGACATATCCTGACTAATACACTACCTGTCCTATCAAAGTCGTAGGGTTATTGTGAGGACAAGATGAGATCATGTCTAGGAAATCACTGTGTACAACTCAGTATTGTCTGAAAAATGAAGTGCCTGGGTTGGAATCAGCCATGAAGTGTGGGCTTCTTGCACCTCTGATGGCTTCCCTGAAATGACGTGTAATCAAATGGCAAGTCCAAGAATTAAAAATATTTAAGTCAGCAAATAATGACCCCACTCACTCATGTGTGTGAGTCAGAGGAAACAAACACAAGGAGACTGACTGTTGCCGCTTCTGTTCTTGAAGAGTGGGCGAAGGGAGTGGCACAAGTTATACCCCCTGGGAGGAAGGTGTGTGAGGCCCCAAGTGGAGGGCACGTTGTTTAACAGAACACATTAATCAGTGTCTGGGGTTTAAAAAGCTAAAAATAGATCTGTAGCTCAGTTTCAAGCTGGAGCTGTAGGGAGCTGCATTGTGGAATGAATTATTCTGGAGTTGCTGTGCTGGGGGCCAGGGAGTAGGAGTTGGGCCAAGTCTCATAACAGGAAGATAAGACAGAGATGGTAGAATTGAAATGAGTTGGAGCAAATCACTACAAAAGCAACGCAATCTCATATTCTAGTTTAAATAATTTGTGTTGCTGCTGCTGCAAAAAAAAAAAAAAACCCCAAAACCCTGCAACACTACCGTTAGTAAAGTCTGCTCCATGCATATACCTTGTGTGAATGGTTCTGAGTATTGTTATGTTTGTTTGGAAATCAAGGCAAAGTGGCTGAAGGCTGGTAGATGGAACTACCGTAAGAGGTGGTAACTCAGGAGAATGAGAATGCTGTGGAGGCAGGAGTTCTGGGCCTAAAAGGATCCCCTAGAACTTAGCTTCATGAAAAGACAGTAGAAACTGCTCCCACCCCAGGACTGAGGTATGGAAAGAAGCTGCTACCCAGGATGAGGCATTTGGAACCATATGCATATCTCATACGGCACAATAGGCACAAACACGATCAAGTTGCATAAAAACCATGACAATATTTTATGAGTCAAACACAGAGGAGCCCCCTCTGCCTTCCCAACCCTGCCTCTACCCCAATCATCTCTTGGGGAAGTGTTCAATAAGAATTCAACTTCCTAATAATTTTATAGTTTGCAAGGAGAAAATGAATTTGTGGGCTATTTTTCATCCTCCTCCTATCTGTGGCTCTTGACTAGTGCCCAGACAGACTTGCATATCCTCTGTAACATCTGCACTGTCATCCCCCTCCCACACCCACTGCTCGCATGCCATTATGTCTACCTTCTTCCAACTTCTTTAGGACCTGGTAATCCCCTTAGCATGCTGTGTCTTTTTTCCCTAGACTAGCTGAAGGCTGACACCTATTATCAATTCCTATACATCCCTCCCCAGTCTACCACCAAGTCTTGTCACACACACACACATACATTAAAAACATAGCTATCTATAATAGCCATGCTAACACATGCGAGGTGGTTATTTAGGGTTTTTTTGCTGTTGAGTTGTAGGAGTTCTTTATATATTTTGGATATTAAGACATGAACCCCTTACTGGATATATGGTCTGCAAATATTTTCTCCCTCTCCATAGGTTGTCTTTTCATTGGTGAGGATGTAAAGAAAAGGGAACCCCTGTACACTGTTGATGAGAATGTAAATTGGTGCAGGCACTATGAAAACAATATAGAGGTTCCTCAGAAAATTAAAAACACGGTTACCATTTGATCAGCAATCTCATTTTTGGGTATATAAGCAAAGAAACTGAAATCATGATCTCAAAGAGATACCTGCACTCTGATGTTCATTGCAGCATTATTAGCAATGGCCAAGACATAGGAACAACCTAAATGTCAGTCAATGAATGAACAGATAAAGGAAATGTGATATATATATCACGTATATATGTATACAATGAGAAATTATTATATATAATATGTGTGTATAAAATAAGAAGATGTGATATATATGTATGTCATACACACACACATACACATGCACAGTGGAATATTATTCAGCCTTAAAAAAGAAAGAAATCCTGCCATTTGCAATAACATGGGTGAGACTGGAGGCCTTTATACTAAGTGAAATAAGCCATACTCAAAAACACAAATACTGCATGATCTCACTTACATGTTGAATCTAAAATAATCAAACACAAGGAAGCAGAGACTAGAATGGTGGTTGCAAGGAGCTGGGGGAGGGGAAACGTCAAGGTGTTGGTGAAAAGGTACCAAGTTTCAGTTATAAAAGATAAGTTCTGGAGATGATGTACAAATAGGGCATATAGCTAACACCACCATATTGTATACTTAAAATTTTGCAAAAAAAAATGGTAGATGTTATGTTAAATATTCTTACCACAAAAGGAAAAAATGAAACAAAACAATAAATAAAACACACAAATATCGAGGGACCAGGAGGAAATTTTTGGAGGTAATGGATATGGAGGTAATGGCATATCAAGGTTATGGCCTTGATTGTGATGACGGTTTCATGAGTATATACTCTAAACACATCAAGCTGTATATATTAAATATCTCCTCCTTTTTGTATGTCAATAATACCTCAACAAAGCAGTTAAAAAAATAGCTATCTAATCAGTTTAGTGTAAGATAATTTCAGAAATTTTAGCCTCCCCCCAAGGAAATGGGAATTCTTCAGTGACTAGGAAAAAAATCTCACCACAGCTGTAGATGTTACATTGCCTGAATAAAAACTGCAATCAAGCGATTAGCTAGGGCTTGTCATGTGAGGGCTTGACTGGACTGGAGGATTCCCTTCAGAACTCCTTCATGTGGCAGTCAGCAGGAGGCTTCAATTCCTCACCACCCGAGCCTTCAACTGGGCTTCTCACAACATGGCAGCTCTATTTCTCCAGTGAAAGATCCAAGAGAGGGGAGGGGTGCCTTGGATGGGAGCATAGTGTCTTTTATGACCTAAGTAAGACACCATTACTTCCTCTGTGAATACCAGGAGATGGGGATCACTGGGGCTATCTTGGAGGCTGGTCACCACAGAAGGTATCATATTTTATATAAAACGGTAAGTTTAGTTCGTTTTTTACTTCAATGTGGAGTGTTCTAAATTGAGCCCTTATAGAGAGGAGAAGCCTGGAGCTCTACAAAAGTCAAAAACTTTTAGAAGAGGAAAACCTACACTCTGCTCTGGATCCCTTCAGGGGAATTTCAGAACATATAAATGGCAACCAGAAACAGAGCTACAACCCTATTATAAGGTCTTCTTCCATGATTCCAAATCATACTTGCTAACATGGAATATGAGATTATTTTAACAAGAAAAATAAGTGTTGACATCGCTGACATTTTATAGTTTGCTAAGTTCATGATCAGTGCCATGTAAGGAACACAGAGCAGGGGATAACTTCTGTGATCTATGGTGAAAATCAAGATTTAGGGAAAATAAGTTAGTAGCAAAACTGCAATTAGGAACAATAGGGAAAACACTCAGAATTTACAGTCAGAAAAACCCTATTCCTCTATTAATCATCTTCATGATCCTGGGAATGTTTCTAAAGTTCCATGTCCTGAATTTCCTCATTAGTCAAGCGATAAATGCTGCCAATAGCAAAGTTAGTATAGCATAGTGACTGACTGTACAGACTTTAGAACAAGACAGCTAGATATCTTCTCCTGCCTCTGCCAGTTACCACCAATGTGACCTTGAGTAAGTTATATAACCTTTGAGCCTCATTTTTCTCAACTGCGAAGTGTAGAAGATGAAAAGAGTACCTACTCTCTTAGCTTTGTTAGTGATGATTTAATGTCAGTGTATGTAGATCCCTTAGAATAGTGTCTGAAACATAGTAAGAATAAAATAAATAAGTAGATATTACCTTAAAAGCTTATTATCCTGGGTAAATGGGGTAACGTATATGAACCACCTAGTGTCATGCCTAGTGGTCATTCAGTAAATGAGATCTAATTATGCTTTTGAGGGTATTTGGAATATTAGCAGTTATTCTTTCATGGGAGAGGGTTTATTTGGGTTTCACTATTTCTGAGTAAGAGATAACCTTTCAAATTATCTTCTGTTTTGTCTTCTGTGCTTACTAGAGAGGAAAAGCATAAGGAAAATAATACTGCACTGGACTTCATGAAATCTGTGTTCAAAAACCAGTTCTGTTACTTTCTTTAGCTGTGACCAAGAGTAAGTTAAATTATGCCTCTGTGTTGGTAGGGGTCCTCAAGGCAATACACTGTTGTGGGGTCTTGATCTTCCTTGTTTTCCACAAGCAAATGCCAATTTGTAACTTATTTCAGTCACCAGATTGTCTATTAGAATAATTAAAGTCTGTAGGACTTAACTTTAAGCAAGATAAAATAATTGTGTTATAATACAGTGCACTGAACTTAGGTGCTAATGCAGTGGTTGAAAAGTAAATTTGTGGTTGGATTTCAGGGATATAGTTTGAAAAGATTCCTGGGTTATTTGTGCATGAATGGCCTAGCCCACAATTGCCTGGCATATTTGATAAGAGCCATGAGGACTCCCACTCAGAAGCTCAGAAGAGATGGCTCTTTGGCCTTCTCTGCAGAGTAGCCTTAGGGGAGAGGGTATGCACTCCAGTCCCTGCTATTTGTGTTACAACTGCTGGAAGCTCACAGAAGGGCTGTGATCACCTTGACTGGAAGAGACAGAGGTCTCACCCCATCGTGACCAGAAACTGTGAGGCAACACTCTCTCTCCTCCAACTCCACCCAGCTGAGCGCCATGCCCAGGATGGGAAGACCTAGTGTTTTACCTTCTTTTGGGCTAGGAACCTCCCTCTCTCCCCAACTCAGGGTAAGGGAGCCAGTGGAAGGAAGGCAGGAAACTTGCTTTTACTTTCCTCAGAGCTGGGGAGTCTGTCTTCCCTGTGTTACTTCTCCCTCAATCAGAGAAAAACCAATTGCTTTTGGTTCTAAATTTAGAACTGTAAAATAAATGTTCACATCTTAAACCCCCGTCCTTCGGTCCTGACCGCTATGATACATATCTTCAAGAATTATTGTAAGGATAGAATAAATTATATATGACAAGAGTGCTCAAAAACTGTTCCCCTTTACTTTTTTCCTTCTACATGGAAAAAGAGAAAAGGAGTGAGAAAGGAAGCCATTAGTGCTCTTAGACATAGATATAGACGAAGATTTTTTTTTTAAATAAAACATTTAAAGGAAACAAAATGAAACAGCATTTGTAATATGGCTGTGTTTTGCTTGTATTATTGCAAGGAGAGATGACTGTTGCTAGAGAAAGTGTAAAAACTACCTAATGCTGAAAAAGAAACTTTTTTAACAAGAAGCATCTTGCATTTTTCTGAAGGAACCTGGAAACGAGGGCTGCTGTCATTCTTTGGAGAGAAACCTAGGAAGTGGCTATTTTATCAGAATCTAGAACACCTGCCCTGCAGAGCAATGTGGAGCTTTTCACACTGTTCCTTGCATAAGGGCAAATAAATGTGATGCCATGGGGGTAAATATTGTAATAGTCACCGATGACAATACAGGAGGTGATTGACTTTGCCTCCAGAGACTTAACTGCCTGGTTTAATTTTAATTGGAACCCTAAGTACATCATGCCTTCCATACTACTCTTCTTGTTGTGTTTAGTCAACAAATACTTATGAAGCTACAGTAGAAGGAGAAAAGAAGAAAGGAAAGATTTTGATGAGACAAGAAAGTAAGGACAGTGGAACCTACTAAGGCAGATTTGGGTTTTGAGGTGTCAGAATATTATACAACATAAGGGTACTCTCTTTAAGAAAAAAGTTCAAAACTGCAAATACAAGAATAAGTAACAAATTAGTAATTATAATGAAAAAATAACTAGAAAATTACAAATTTAAAAGCTCAAATACCAAAATGATCACAGAATCCAGAAAACAATAATCATGTGTTTATTGACTATTTTTTCCGTTCATTTTTTGGGCTGCATTCTCTTTGTCTCCTCAACCACAATTTTATAATATCATTTTCTGTAGAGAAAATAGAGATAATTCAGTCTTTCCCTAAGATGATTGATCAAAATCTGTTTTTATTATTAATAGTCAGGGTACATTGTGGGGCACACAGATGTGTTCACTGGTTTTAGTACTGCTATAAGTTTATTCCCTACAAATACAGGAATACTGATCAATTCTACTTTGTCTGATTCCCATAAAAATTATGCTACTTTTATAATTACATATTCTGCCTTGGAAAGTATATTTCTGACAGGTGAGAACTTCCATTTTGATGAGACACCAAAAGTAAATAAATCCACCACTTACAATTTTAGGTCTGTTTTCATTGGAAGAATTTTCTATAGAGTAGTTTTTGGTCTGTACATTCAAACGGTGTTTCTCCTCCACTAACCTCATATTTCCAGCTGAGCGTTTTACACACTTTCTTTTCTCCATAGGATTGCTGGTCCTGGTGCATTATCTCACAATACCAGTGGGCCCTCAGACAATTCCCAGAAGACATTTCTATACAAGGAAGGCAACCAATAACCTAACTATACATGGAAGTGACTGCAAACTACGTAAGTCTGTCCTATTTGATACAAACTGAATGTATCCAACTCAACTTCCTTTTATCTGGATCTTCAAAATGCGTTCGACCACTCCAGTGACATGAAGGGAATAGAGAGAAGTCAAAGTCAAGAGTGGAATTAAGCTAAAAGATCTTACTTTCATAAAGTTTTCAAATATATAATTCAGTTTAAACACATTCCTAGATCCATCGCAGGCATAAATCCTCCTCTGGGCACTTATAATAATTACTTTTTAATGTAAAATTTTATTGAAGATAACTTTCCTTCCCGCCAAATCATAAGTGTATGTCTTGATAAATTTTCATGCGAACACACTCATATTACTAGTACTCAGATTAAAAACAGAACATAATCAGCACCCCAGGAGATCTCTTGTGCTTCCTCCCATCACGGTCCCTGACAGGGTTAACCACTATTCTGACTTCTGAAAACATAGATTAGGTTTACCTGGTTTTGAACTTTATATAAATAGATTCATACAATATGCACTCCTTATGTCTGATTTCTTTAGCTCAGTATCATATTTGTGAGATTCACTTACATCGTTGCATATTATGGTTCCTTAATTTTCATTGCTGCATAACCTTTCACTGTATCAATATGCCACAATTTATATACCCATTCTATGATTGATAGGCATTTTGGTAGCTTCCAGTTGGGTCTATTACTAATAGCACTGCTGTGAATATTATTGCATGTGTCTTTGGGTGTAGAATGAAGTTCTGATATTATATATCTAGAGTGATTGTTGCTGGGTCATAAAATATTGTTCAGCTTTAGACGATACTGCCAAACATTTTCCCAAAATGTTGTACTAATTTACACATATCTTGGCTGAAACTTGGTAATGTCTGTCTTTTTTCATGTTAGACATTCTGGAGAGTTTATTTATAGTACTATCAAAATGTTATAATTGACGTTTCCATGATGACCTATGAAGTTTACCACCTTTTCATATGATTCTTGGCCTTTTGGATATCCTCTTTGTAAAGTATCTACTTAAGTTTTTTGACCATTTTTCTATTTGATTGTCTGCCTTTTTCTTATATATTCATTATAGTGCTTTATATTTTATGGATGTCCTTAGATTGGTTGCATTCTTTTAAAGAAGCATCTCACCTGAGAAGTAAAGAAATTTTAAGTGCATTTGTAAAAACAGCGAAAGGTTACGATTTAGATGGAAAGCAAGTGACTTTGTTTAATAGCATAACCTAGGAGAGCATTTGTATCCCCATATCTTGTAAGAACTAATTTTTCTTGTTATTGTTTATAACCATTAAAAATGTATAAGTCATAAAAGATTATATACAGTGCTACACAAGGACCTTACTCCAATTAGAGTTTAGGGGCTGTATATTTTTATTTCCTAAGTCCTCAAATGCTTTGAAAGGAGCTCATTCTGAACACACTGATTTCTTTTTTTAATTATGGTCTTTTCACTCAACACACATTTCTCAATGGGTTTACTTTATTTGGTGAGATCCGAAAGAAATTTCAATGTGATATTTGCAATGTCTATTATGTTTGCAAATTCAATAAAATTTCAAAGCTAAAGCTTGTTTCAGATTTCATTATGATTTTTTTCTTCATGCTGTCTCTGAGGGCTCTCATAGTTGTCTAGAGTATTAGAGTGTTTTCTAGCATAATGCTAACAAAATGACTATCACCAGAGTGCTAATATTCCTCAAGTTTCCTACTTTTCTTATGTTTCTTCTTCCTTCTAAATACTTACTTGACACTACTCAAAAATATTCACTCTATCAATTAAGTCACTAGACATAATCAAAAGTAGAAGAAGATATATTAAACATACTTCTTGCAGGGTACGATAATTCAAACAAGCTCTCCTAGAAAGCAGAGCATGAGTGGAGTGTGGGAGAAGATACACTTCTTTTTTTTTTTTCCTTTGATGACGAAGATTGGCCCTGAGCTAACATCCATGCCCATCTTCCTCTATTTTGTATGTGGAACGCCACCACAGTATGACTTGATGAGCAGTGCATAAGTCTGTGCCCAGGATCTGAACCTGCAAACCCTGGCAGCCAAAGTGGAGCACACGAACTTAACCACTATGCCACCAGGCTGGCCCCAGAAGATACACTTCTTTACGGTCCTGGTCTCCTAAAAATTATGAAAGGAAAAAATTGTCCAAGTTTTGTCATAAATGATGAATTGTCAACGATATTGTTGTTTTCACAAATTTAAAATTCACACACATTTGTCATATCCAAGGTCTCAAAGATAATTTCCAGCTGGATATAATAGAACCCACACTGAGAATATTAATCAAATTAAAGCCAAGATTCTGGGAATCATTGCTTTCTTTTATGCAGAACGTGGCATTGCTGGTTTCTCCTGTTGTAGTTTCATACAAAGCAAGAATGAAAAAAAATAAAGACTACAAAAATGTAAAGATATGACGATAGCAGTTAATTTTTGTCTCATGTCTGAGCTCTGGAACAAAAATACCTTCTAGAACTGAAAATTGTTAAAATTTAGATTCTATATTTCTTCTTAAGCTCATCTGTAAGAGGTCAAAAGCAAAAGGCTCTTGTTAACTGTACAGGTTGGATTGTCCTAGGCTTTGAAAATGTGTTTTAAATAGAGAATGAATCATTATAGATGAGCATATTGGATTTGCAAGTATTTGATTGTTTTGGTACTTCATGCCTGAATGTTTTCCAACTCTCTGTACCATGGATGCTTCCCACACGTCAGAATGTCTTACAGTTGTATTCAGCTAAAGGAAACCAGGCAAGGAAGTCTATTTTCCAAAAAGAGTCCCTCTATATATAACATTCATTGGGCTGTCAAAACAGAAAAAGGCTGCCTGACAAATGTCTAAATATCAGAGTGTTCATGTAGGCTCATTGTCTGAGTTTGTGTTTTACATTTACATTTAAACATGTTTGTTATATTTATTGCTCATATAAAGATTTTCTCATTTTAGTTTTAAATTATGTGTATGCTATTTTTTTGCAGTTATGAAAAGTCACATTTTATGTGGTAAAGATGAATTAGTTGTCTTTAGTGAAGTGGAGTTTTATATATTTAGGAGGCAGAAAAATATACGAAAAAGAGTTTTTATATTATTTGACTCATAGCCTCTAGTGCGAGTTGATAAAAAACCTACAAATATGGCAAAACATTGTTTCTCTTTTCCAGAGTATTAACACAAATAGAACCGTTAAAGGTCTGTCTTTCTCTGCTCCAAATAAAGTTAAGTATTGTACTTTTAAATCTGTAGACTTTGCTTGGAATAGAATTGGCTCAAAAGATATGCTAGCATCTTCTAAAGGTTTCAGGTGCATTCAAATTCTGCACATATACAAACTCAGGGAAAAACATATGAGATAAGCAAAGTTAGGTTTTAGAGTCCTGTTATCTCTCTTTCTGTGCCCTTTTCATTTCATTTCTAGGGTCTCTTACTTCCTAGATGCCCAGTAATCATTCCCATGTTAGTTCCTTTCTTCCTTGAAGGAAAGCTATATGATTGATCAATTCTTTCAAATAAAGGGATAATGATTTTTTTTTTTCATCTTCATGATTCCTTGTGTTATTTGGGTTTACATAAAAATTTCTGGGAGACTGTGCTGCTTAACCCAAAGAAATACAATTTAGATGTCTAGATTCCTTTCTTCCTTCTTTCCTTAAGTCAGAGCAAATTGGGCTCTTGTGTGGGCTAGGGGTATAGAGTGTATGTTGAAGGATCTTAGTAAAGACTAAGTTGAAAGCATTAAACACAAAGAAGGCAAGAACTTGATTTGGTGGCGATGGCTCAGGCTCTGAACAAAAAAGATGGAGGCTTGGAGCTAGTGTACAGATTCAAGACACGGTTTCCAAAAAGACTTCAAAGACTGCAGTCAAAGAATGAACACTGCAGATAGAGTTTTCTTGTCCCTAGGCAGTAGCATCCAGAAAGATTCTGTTGTTATATTGTCCTAGACAAATGCTTTCGAGATTGACAGAATTAAAACCTGCACACAGCTCTCAGTCCAGGCCCACATAGTGTGAACAGCTTCTCCTTCCAGCTTTTAAAGATCATGATAATATTTGGTTCTTCTAGAAATGGCACCTATTCTGGGTACAGGGGAACATTAAGGAGAAGCCAAAGAGTTCCCCTGATTCTTCTTTACAGTTAATATCTGTCAGGGATGGGCAGGGACCTAAACAAAGGACCCTTGAAAATCTCAGGTACCTTTCCATTTAAATAAAGTATCCATTTTTTAATATAAAGATTTTCCTGGTGCAAAACTTGCTTGCTCACTTACTTATTTATTGGTTTGTTCATTCATTTATACAGTGAGTAACATTTATTTCACTTGTACCCTAGGTGATGGGATACAGTGTCAAAGACAAACAAGGTCCCTGTTCTCATAGAAGGATGTAGACAATCAACAAATCAGTAATTTATAGCACTCAGTTCTAACTTTTAATGAAAAGTCCTTCTTATTTCAACAGGTTTGTTTAGTGATAACTGAGGACCTAAGCTTTGTGAAAAGTCATATCCAAAATAATTTATTCACAAATATTCAATAATATTTTATAATTGACAATAATACTACGTATGTCAAAAACCATATAGAGATAGTTCAATAAATGCATGCACTTTTAGAAGGGATCAAAGTAAATCATCTTTAGATTACTCATCCTTTGTTTAACGCAATCAGATATAATATTTTGGAATTTAAATCTGTGTATAGGTAGCGGAGTTAAGAATTCAAGATTAAAGGAGACAATTTACCTTTTTTTAATTTGCATTTTTTCTAAAGACCACCTAATATCTGGAGATTTTATCTTTTCAGATCATTATATTTAAAAATAAAATATTATTGTAAACCTGTCATTATAAGGCATATATCAAAGTATTTTCAAAGAAATTCCAAGTCACTTGTAAATCAAATCAGGTATTTTCATAAGTATGGTGGCATCGTGTGGTGATATTGAATTTTAATGCAGGGACTTGCCTATTTTATCAGAAAGGTGGGATGCTTTAGGAAAAAGAAAGCTACTCTAAATATCAATACATGATATGATTATGTGATTAGGCCTTGGACCTTGATATTTTAAAACTTTTTTAAAAAGTCTGCTGTACAGAATGCTTTTCTCTACTCTGTCTCTCCCTAGCCTTCAAGATCCAGTTGAAATTTCATTTCTGACCACAGTAATATGAACAGAATTGGTTCTTTAAAACAGATTGAATGTTTGACCTATCAGTCTTGAAACAGAAATGTTAAAATTCCCAAATAACTTTAGGAATTTATCAATTTATCTTTTTGTTAGTTTTTTTCTATATATTTTATAAAGCCATGTTGATAGGCACATACAGATTCATGATTGTTACAGCTTCTTAGTAAGTTTTTCATTTAATCATTAAGTACCAATCCTCTTAAAATCAATAATGATTTTTTTCCTTTAAGTATTATTTTCTTTTAAGTATGATAATAATGCTCTAGGATTCTTTGATAAAGTATTTCACTGAAACGTGTGTGTGTGTGTGTGTGTGTGCACTCACACACATATGCACTTATGTGTAGATATAATCCCTTTGCTTTCAACTTTTCTGTGTCAACATTTAGAATATAACTCTCTATGTTACAAAAGTATAAGCTGGATTTTCTTTTCTAACCCATTTCAAAATATTTGTCTTTAACAGGCAAAAAGACATTTCTATATATTGTGATTTCTGATATATACCGACTAATATCTACAACCTTCTTTTAAAATGTTTTCAGTGTAATATTCATTCTATTTCATTTTCTTTTCTTCATTCAGTCTTTTTTAAGGAATTGATTGGGTATATTTTATTATTTATTTTCTTCCTTTACAGCTTTGGAATTTATAAGGATAGAATGTATGAATTCTGTTTTATTTTTTTTTAACATGTATACGTTAGTTAACAAAGTCTAAAGCTACTTTATATCTCTCACTTCCACCTGAACAATAAAGATCACTTTAAACACTTTAAACTTCAACTTGCCACTATCTTTCATATTAATGTTTTCTAGTATTTCAGGTTTTTTTTACTGTTTTCAGAAATAGAGGCCCCTATCAGTGCTTATTTGGTCTGTCCTGTTGCCAGAATTCCCAAATTTTATTTCAAACAACTTAATCAATTATGATCCGGTAATATTGCTCCCAATGTTTACCAGACATATTACTTAAACTATGCCCTAGCTAAATAAGAGTAAAGTTATTTACTGGGTACACGCTATGTTCAGTGTGTGGCAACGGAATACAGAGATGGACAAGATATGAATCATACACTTAAGTAGGCTTGGACAAAATGTATATTGGCGTCCTTCACCTTAGGTAAATTGATATAAGTATTGCTGCCTGCCATATTCTAATACCTGTCATAGTGCCTTGCTTATATGATCTTGCTTAGCTAGTATTTTTGATTGAGTGGAAAGTGAGTATGGGGAGTGATGACACAGTCATAACTTAATGGGCTAGTTCTTTCTCAGCAGGGAGATATTAATATATGCTCTTTGAGACAGATGGAGATGATATACTGTACCCTCAAGCCCTCTCCGATTTAAGCCAAGTTTTCATCTCTGAAGGAAGAATTCCAGGACACGCATAACAGCCTGAATGATCGCTCTGCAGGTTGCTGGAGAAAGTGCTTGTGCAACCTCTTCAAAGAGGCTCTAATGATTTTCCCGCAAAGGCTCCTCCACTGCGTCACTGCCAGATGGAACGTTTACCAGTGGCTCCCATCAGGTTAGAGCCAGGCCATGCTTCCTCTGAGGGCTATATGCTTTAGGCTAGTTGCCTAATTAACACGTGCTTAATAAACACCTACTGTGTGTGGAGCACTCTGAAATTCTGCTCTCTACCTATGCAAAACCTGCTCACACATCAAAGCTCAACTCCAGTCCCTGCTCCTTTGCCTCCTCTACTGATTCTAACCCATGTTGATACTCCCAATGGAAATGATCATCTGAACCATTTGGCATTTTAATATTATATTGTTCAATTCTTTATTGATTTCTAAGTGTAAACTAACTTCCCAGCACAACTGTAAGCACAAAGACTTTCTTTTTCTATTGTTATATATTATCGTTGAAGATTACCTGGTGATTAATTTATTGTTACTTAAGATACTATTTCCCAAAATGTGTCCTAGAGAATGCTAGTCCTTAAAATATTCTGGGACAAAGGGCAGGTGGTGGTGGTCGATGTGGTTGAATAAGTTTTTGAAATGCGGCACACTATTTCCTTCCTCCTGAAAATATATAATATAATTTGCAGACAATTAAGACTTGGAAATATCATGTATTGAAGATAAAATTTTAACTAGGTATTTTCTAAACTTGGCTGATTCCTTGTTCAATGCAATCAAATATAATCATCAGGAATTACATCTGAATTTTGGTATCTGAATTAAGAATTCAATATTAAAGGTAATAATTTAAATTTAGTTGGTTTTGTTTTTACGATGATAGTCAAGTACCTGGATTTTTTAACTTTCCATATAGGTTATATTTTCAAATGAGAGATCTCCCCTCTGCCTTTATTGAACACCATTTAACATCCTTTAAAATCAGCATTCTGCAGAATAATTTTTGGGAAATACATTTCTGCGTTATAGCCAGTGGTTATTGCCAATGGTATAATCAAAGCAGATGCTGCAACTGGGAAATAGCATTGTTTTGGCTCACGGCTGTGGTGTTTGGAACATCCTGGAACATGTCCAGCAACTTTGTGCAGGTGATAGCTTAAGTTTTCTTACTTAGCCTTTGAAGCTGTGATATGAGTGATACAAGAAAAACAGGTACACTTTCTATCACCCTAATGATAGTCAGGGTCCATTCAGTTGATCAGATTACCTGTCTCAGTCTTTTTCTAAACAGAGAGGGACTGTCATTTGGTCAAAACTGTCTAAATAACAGCTCCTATGCTAGAGCCTTCCAATAAACTCAGAAGACATTAAACCAGAGAGTTTCCTTGTCATTCAGACTGAAACCACAAGTCCACAGCATTATTTAGTCCCACTGGATACATTCTTGGAATACTGTGCCTGGAAAATCAGAAGGGATAAAATTACTCCAATGAAGTGGTGTTTCTATGTTAAAGTTTTTAGATAAATGGCTAAAGAGTTTAGGAAAACATTCAGTAATCGATAATATATCTTACTCCTAACGATATTAGTTAGTGATTTTTGCCAGGTTTCTCACTGTAAAATTTCTACTTTTCCTTTTGAAATTAGTAAATATTTTGTAGGGAGATACTTTGAGACTATGCAAATGTTTTTTTTCTCATCATAATTTCACCCACCAATTTTAGAATTAATTGATGACTCTTGCCTGCAATACTTATTACTAAAATGTTTACCAAATGGCAATGTCTATCATTCCTCCTATATTTATTAACTGGAATTCTACTGTAAGGAAGAGATGCCCCTTTTACCCCATTTATGTGTTTATGAATTCAATTATTTATTCATATCAATATAGACACATGGATATTTATTATATTTGATGGGTTATTATCCATTGCTTATCATTGTTTAGTTTTTTTCCCTCAAGTTATCCCAGTTTTGGCTGTTGGGAGCTTCTTTGTTTGGCTTCTGTGACCTTTATCCTTTTTTCATTTTAACACTTCCTTACTTTCCAGCACTCCAAGATGTTCCAGACTCACCTTGGAAATTCCCCAGTTATTCCCCAGCCCTAGAATCAGCCATTTTGTTGAGTGTTTTTATTTCTTTTGGAGAATTGCTTATAGAAACCAAGATCAAGGCACATAGTGTTCTCACTGCTACTGGGATGTCGTTACTGGTATACCTTCTCGGTGAATACAGCTAGAATATATATGTATGTACAATAACCCACGTTAATACACATCTACATTTATTTCTTATCTATTCACATTATTTATAATAAAATCCATGAGTTCCAACTGATATTTCCAACTCCCATCCAACATCACAGAGTTCATTCTAGCCTTCCTTTTTCCTTATTTGTAACTCTTTTCTCTGCCAGTTAGAAACCTGGATCTCATTACCCATGATCTAGTTCTATAAAATACATTTACATAAGATAGTTTCAGAATTGCTAACCCATACCCCAGTGAAAATCAAATTTACTAACTGTAGTATAGTATTTATCTACAGTTCTTTTTTTCTTTAGCCTTATAATATCTTGTCAAAAAAATATATATATATATACATTTTTTGCTGAGGAAGATTAGCCCTGACTAGCATCTGTTGCCAATCTTCCTCTTTTTTGTTTTTTTGCTTGAGGAAGATTAGCTCTGAGCTAACATCTGTGTCAATCTTTCTCTACTTTGTATGTGGGTTGCCGCCACAGCATGGCTGATGAGTGGTATAGGTCCATCCCTGAGATCCGAACCCATGAACCTGGGCCTCTGAAGCAGAGTGTGCCAAACTTAAACACCAGGCCACAGGGCTGGCCCCCAAAATATTTTTTAAAGAAGTTACTTAGCTTATTTTTCTCTGACCCCTTCAGTGAGGCTATGTTATTCATTGGTAATAGAGCTGGGTTCATTTGTTATTTTTGTATTCCATTTTTGGTCCTTCCCCCATATTCAGTTTGAGTTTAGTTATTTATTGGTTCTGTTTATGAAATATTGCTCTGATTCTAAGATGCAGAACTCTATGTAAAGGTATACTCAGAGAAGTTTCTCTTCCTCCCCTTCTCCTCTTCTAACCCCCTCCCATTCCTCGATTCTTTCCACTCTGTTCTCTGCCACTCCTGTGGGTAACCCATCTCATTTGTTTCTGAATTTTATTACCTCGATTACTTTTTGCACAAATGAGCAAATACATTCATATTTTCTTATTTACTCTTCTTTCTTTATGAAAGGCAGCATACTATAGATATTCTTTTGCACTTTGCTTTTTGCACTTAAAAATACATCCAGAAAATTACTTCATATCAGTTAATAGAGATGTTCCTCATTCATTTTTACAGCTGTGTAAGGAGTACTCAACATTCTTAAGTGTCCATACACACAAACTGGTGAGAATGACTAATTTAATCATTGATTGTGATGATTACTTAGATTTGAATCAAAACAAAATGCCTCATGACTTGCTGCCTGAATTTTGATCTCCTCCCTGGCTGCATGAATCGGGATAGATGTCTCTAACTTAGTCTCATGCACACGCTCTTGCTGGTGCTTAGCCTTCCGTTCCTGTTACTTCTTGCTTGAGTTGGCTTCTGCTTCCTCTTGTGATCTCCTGTTTGAATCTGAGTCACTGGTTTCTGGTTCATGCATTCTCTGTCTTGCCCCAAGCACTTTTCATCAGTATTGGTTCCACCTTGGCAGCACTGTGACTCCCAGCCTGTGTGTCAGTTTCACTGTAAACTCCACCCCCCTAACGCTGCCTCCACCCCCACCTCCAGCCGGCCATGGTGGATGGTGGTCTTGCTTTTACCAGTAGACCTAGTCTATGTGGGTCTAATCCAGCTGACTCTACTCCAGATTCTATCTTTTGTCTCTGACTTCTCTACAGCACTCACTCACTCTTAACAAAATCTCTGGGATACTGTCCAATTTGCAGGGTAAGGCTTGGCTTTAAAATTTAGCACATTTTTAAAAAAGAGGCTTACTGCTTTTTGACTGTATTTTTGCAATGCTTTTACTCTATTCATTTAGGACCCAGTTAAAGCAGCTCCCTGATGAAATTCATCCATTATGGTAAATGTTTTCACTTCATGGAAACATACTGAAATGGAAAGTATTTTGAAAAATAAACGAAACATAGACTATTTTTGAAGACTATGCCTGGCCAGATTCAGCACATGTTGATAGCTTGGAAATTCCTTCAAAGGGAATTTAAAGGGAAGAGGGAAACAAATCACAGTTCTGTGCTAGAAAGATCTTAGCCTCCCATATCTACCTCATTTTTACAGATGCAGTGATTAAGATCCTGAAGAATTGTTCTGAGAAGTCTAACCCATCTGAAAAGTAAACTTTCCAATTATCCAAATAACCCTGAACACATAAATCAAAATGCAGAAATGATATTTCTACATTTAGCTCTCTTCTCACTAAAATGTTATGAGATCCTCTTATTCCCTCTTTCTTTTGACACACATAACAGTTTAGACATCAGAATTTGAGCTATATGAAAAGCAGGGGGCAGCCATGAGAAGAAATCAGTAGAAAACATGTGCAGTGAATATTTGTGATAAAACAAGCCATTTCATTATCCACATGCAGTTTGAGCCTTTCTACTACTTTCTCATCTTTGGCAGAAATCAATTTAACTCTCTTTCACATCAATAGAACATCTCCTAGATGAACCCCTGAGGTGGGTATATAAAGGGTATCTGATTTTTTCATTAATGCAAAGCTATTAAAGCCATAAATAGAGCTTAACAGCATTCAACATTCATTGCAGAAGGGCTTCTCTAGCAAGGTAGTATACAGAAAAAAGAGCAATTTTCCATTTATTCTGGCATTTAAAGGTGGGAGGTGATCTGAAAATTGTACCATGGAAATGTAAGTTCTAAAGATGAAAATGACACAATAGTGGTCATGGCTGAAGAATTCACTTTTTTTCAGATCAGGTTTAATTTTGCTTGTACTATAAATGCATACACACATATTTGCTACTCTAAAAATATACTGTGTATATTTACTTGCCACAGATGTCTGATGAGTCACTGCACAATATCTTTGGGATAGGTGAAAATGATTTGAACATCTAATGGAATAGCAACTAAAATAAATATAGTATTTTAAAATAAATTACAGAGGTTAAACATCCTGAGACACTTTCAGGTTAGCTTTGCCTAGTGGATGAACAGAGTATTCATGATCATCTGTCTTTTTTCTCTGCATTTCTCATTATTTAAGATTCTCATCTGAAACAGATCAGATGGTGGCTTGTCCTACCAAGTAGTTTCTGAGATACTCCATCTTCTTTCCTTTTGTTCCTTTTCTTGAGACAAAGACTATATGAGAAAACAGGTTAGTGTGAAAAATATATGTACAAGTGAATATATTGACTAACTGCTAAAATCTAGACATTATGTTAAGTGCTGGAAAGGTAATAGTAAAAAATCATGATCTTGTCCTCATAGAACTTGGAGCCTATTACAGTCCAAGTAAACAAATACGTATATAAAATAAATACAGGTTGTAAAAAGAACTGTGAGGGGCAGCAGTAGGATGCCAAGAAGATAATTAGGGGGGAAGTGGTCGATTCCTGCAGGTACGTGGTCATGAAAGATGCCTTAGGTGTGCAAACTGAAGCTAGGACCTGAAGTTTGAAGAGGAAACCATACGGAAGCGAGCAGAAAACGCTCGGGGTAGAGAAACGGGCTGGGGTAGAGAAACGGGCTGGTCACGTTTAAGGATCTGAAAGGAGACCATGTAACTAGAGTATAGTGCAGGGAAGCACAGGCAGGAAACAAAAAAAATGGGACTTGGGAAATTGGAATTCTCAGTAAGATGTGTGACAAAAGTAGATGCCACCTGGAAGAATGGGGATTTGTAGTGAGAGACTGGAAGAGAAGAGTTTAAGTTTTCAGATGTATAGCAGCTGTAGATGATTGGAAAGTTTGGGGTGTGACCTAGGGGACGTGTGGCTGACAAGGGCAACGTTGTGAAAGTTATCGAAAGGGAAGAGGCCGAGGAAGGTTAAGAGAAGGCTGTTGAAGGGATTGTCCTCATGGTCTTTGAGACCAGGTTAGGTATTATAGAAAGTTAGACCGTGAGCCAAAGATCTTTAGGCTGCAATCTTTTCACCATATGGGAAGTATACATTTTGTTATGCTAAATTCAAATCTCTATGATTAGTAAGTTGTTACTCATTTCTAAATGGTCAAAACAAACGGCTTATTCAAAACATTGAAGATTTTTAGTTTCTTCACATACATATGGGATAGTAGGAAATTTGTTGCACTTTAACTGAAACAATCATTTTTCCATTCAGCAACAAATAGTCTGTATGGTAGCAGAAACAAATAATCCAATCATTAAAATAATCAGAGGCAATGATTCCCAAACTTGGGTATAAGAATCACCTAAAACGCTTGTTAAAAATGCAAACTCCTGGGTCTTATCCCAGATTTACTGAATCACAATCTCCAGGAGCAGTGTTTGGAAATTCTCATTTTTTAATAAGCCCTAAATAATTCTTAAGATCAAGCAAGACTGGGAAATGCTGCTGTCGTGGAAACATAACACACTATGGTTGAGGAAATATGAATTCCAGGTCCATTTCTCTGCTAACCAGCTTCTGACCCAATTACTTAATCTTCCTTGAGTCTCAGTTTTCTCTTGTATAAAATGATTATTTTGAGGTTCTTCCATATAAACATTTCCTACCATTAGCACTTCTATCTATGGTCTGTGTAGGAATTTTTCCATATACATTAAATCAATAGTTAAAATCTTGTAACTTCAGGCAAGATCAAAAAAGAAAACTCAGCAAATTACAAATGATTTGCTAAAATGTCCCTGAAATTGATAAGATAGCACTTTTCTTATTTTCTGGTATTTTCCAGTGCTGGTACTTTACCATACCTTTGTGGAAATAATCTAAGAGATTTTCAAACTCTCTTCTTTTGAATTGCCTTAAAAGTCTCCAATGAGGGGCTGGCTGCGGCGTAGCGGTTAAGTGCTCATGCTCTGCTGCTGGCGGCCCAAGTTTGGATCCTGGGCGGGCACGATGCACCACTTCTCCGGCCATGCTTTGGCGGCGTCCCACATAAAGTGGAGGAAGATGGGCAGGATGTTAGCTCAGGGCCAGTCTTCCTCAGCAAAAATAAAAGAGGAGGATTGGCATGGATGTTAGCTCAGGGCTGATCTTCCTCATGAAAAAAATTTAAAAAAAACACACATATGCAATAGATGTTAGCTCAGAGCAGGTCTTCCTCAGAAAAAGAGGAGGATTAGCATGGATGTTAGCTCAGGGCTGATCTTCCTCACAAGAAAAAAAAAAAGTCTCCAATGAAATAGTTAATCAAGAGGAAAAAAACTCAGTTAAAATTAACATTCTTACACCCAAAATATATTTATTAAAATAATTATTCCTATATTCAAAGGAAACCACAACAGGCAGCAAAAGAAATATAATTTTTAGTGATAACATTTTCTATTAAAATGTTTTTTATGTTTTAGACATAAGAGCCATGTTTTCCACAAGTATTATAATATAGTATAACTCATTAGACGTATGTTACAGTGTTTTTAAAGCTGTGGGTTATAATGTATTAGTGGATCATAACTTAAAATGTTTTTCCTGATTAAATAGAACACAATAAAAAAAATCAAAATATATCACATATAGTAGGTTGTATTATTTTATGAAACTCTCATTTCAATTGTATACTCATATCTATATACATTATTTTTGTATGCATTCTGAGTTTTTATATGAGATGAATTTCTCAATGTGGTCATACTGTACCATATAATGTGCATTACTTACTGCTATATTATAAATAATTAGTTTGAGATATTAAATAAGACTTGTGAATACTGTGCATGAAAACATGAGAAAAAGAATATAACTCAGGATCGACTGAAATATGAGCATTAACTCAGTGAACTCTGTATAATCTCATTTAAATAACCACTCCACCCAGTTAGTGTTCTGCCTCCAGATATCCAGGTAGGAGGGATTAGCAGACGTTTGATCCTGTTCAAAACATCTATAAGACATTTGATTCACACCAAAAGGTCCTTGATATCTGGTTTATTTGGTTCTGTCCAAAACATCCATGGAGACCTTGGGTCCACATCAAAAGGTCCTTGATATTTGTGGGACCATTTGGTCCTGTCCAAAACTTCCATCAGACATTTGGTCCATGCCAAAAGGTCCTTGATATCTGGTCATATTTGGTCCTATCCAAAACCAAATATGCTCATGGGTGTTTTGGACAGGACCAAACGTCCTATAAGGAGTAGGGGAAGACCCATTAGCACTGATGCCAGGAACTAGAATCTAAATGAAGCACATATACCAATGTTACAAGGGAAAGTTAACCTTGTTCAAAATCATATTCTGCGCTATGTTTACTACTTTCATTATAGGTAGATTTGAAATATCAGCATCCACTATTTGCTATAAACATCTTGAGGTCAGAGTCTATGAGTTCTGTTCAAGACAAAATCAGTTATTTTAATTGGTACAGGGAAAACCAGGGGATTTCAATTGGATTTACTAATTTTCTTTCAATAGCAGTGATTTTTTTAAAAAAGAGTAATTGACTAGAACTCCTTGAATTTGGCATATACAGGTATTTATGAATTCAAGGAGTAGATTTAGATGAAAAGAGACTTGGCTTCTTTGCCGTGTCTTTTCCCTGAACCTGACACATACAGCCATATGCCAGATCCGGAACACAGGACAAAAAAAGCAAGTTGATGGGCCTCTTGTGACAACATGGAATTTGAAGTTCTAAGAACTAGATGTTCATTGAAAAATTGAACTGCAACTTGCTAAGGTCAGAGGGTGACATTTTCATAAATTAATGCTATCAGAAGCTACTATAATTTTCACGATTGTCTTATTTGAAACCAGCAGAAATTCCAAGAGAGGTCATACTGATTATTCTGGGAGCAAATCTGAAGACTTCCAATGCATGTAGGAATTTTCTTTGAATAAATAGTAATAAAACTCAAATTGAATTTTTTGTATGCTGAAAAGAAACATACCTATGTTTGCATGGTTACTGCCCCTTCAGTTGCTCTAAAATGTTTCTCTTTTTATGTACTTAAGCTTACATATCATTTTTTTGTAGTTTTTACCTAGAAGTAACAAAAATCTTAAACTAGAATTTCAGTTTGATAGAGATAGATTTGAATTGAAACTGGGCAATGGAATAAGAAATGATAAAATGACAATGAGGAAGTGACAGAGGCTTAAAGAAAGAGAAAGAGAACTAATTTTCCACTTATTTTGAATATGTATTAACTTCTGAAAAGTTCATACTTTGGTGAACCCCAAACACAGGAATTGATTGGAAATTATGAAATATTTATTTGGCTTTTATCATTTGCCATTAGGTCATACATAAAGAATATTCTGAAACCATAATAAGGATTATGATTCTAAATATTCTATTAAACACTTCATTATATTAAAAAAAAAGATGGGAATGGGAAAACGGGGACACCTCCTCTGAGACATGAGAGGAGGCATGTAAGCGTGAATTAAGAATAGGGAATTTTAATTGGGCTGTAATTTCTCTAATCATGTCTTTATCTACCAGAACTCATATCATCTCACTTAACTCACTTCCCTCCCCTTTAAAGCTCTGCAAGATGGGTTTTATTTATTTATTTTATTTTATTTATTTTTATTTATTTATTTATTTATTTTTTGTGAGGAAGATCAGCCCTGAGCTAACATCCATGCTAATCCTCCTCTTTGTGCTGAGGAAGATTGGCTCTGAGCTAACATCTATTGCCAATCCTCCTCCTTTTTTTTCGCCAAAGCCTCAGTAGATAGTTGTATGTCATAGCTGCACATCCTTCTAGTTGCTGTATGTGGGACGCGGCCTCAGCATGGCCGGAGAAGCGGGGCGTTGGTGCGCGCCCGGGACCGAACCGGGGCCGCCAGCAGCAGAGCGCGCGCACTCAACCGCTAAGCCACCGGGCCGGCCCCTGCAAGATGGGTTTTAAAGGAAATGGTCAATCCCAGTTGATCATCACTGATTGGAGCCTAAGTTTTATTGGCAAGAAGGATCTAGGGCAAGAGTCTCCAGCCTTTTTAGCGGCAAACCTACTGTCCGTTTCCCTGAAATACAAAGCAATGTTGAGAACAAGAAGTTGTAAGATTCCACATAAGCGGGGACCAGTGTCTCTGACCGGGCAGAGGAAACACTGCCCCGGGGGGTGGCTCCCAGCCCTGCCCCATCCTTGGCCAGGGAGCACCAGAGTGGTTGCCACAGAGCCCTCAGCCCTGCTGGAGGCCATGAACACACCTTTCACTTTGTTGGTGGTAACACTCCATGAACACTAAAATAGGGAAGAAGAGGCTGAAATGATAACCACCAAGCTGTCACAAAATAAATTTAAAAATAAGCAAACACACAAATCCAACAGCACATTTCCTGGGAATGGAATGTGAAGCACGTTTGCACTTGCAGGTCCTCCCCACTGAGCCCTGTTATCCCCGTTAGCATATATAATGTCAGTCCTCATCTTCATTCTGTGGACTTCAATTATTTTGTTTTTCTAAATATGAAGAGTCTTTTCCCTGAAGCCATAGTCTGATGGATAGCTCTGTTCTGACACCCCTTTGTCTCATCCCTAGACAGATGCCTCTTGCGGGTGAGTTGGCTGAGAAAAAAATTTTTTTCAAGTCAGAGCTGTTAAAGCAGACGGTGTTCCTTCTCTTGGACTCTCCCCTGAAACCTCTAAATCTCTAAGCAACAATAGGCTCAGCTGACAGTCCTGATCTGAGACGTTTAAGAGGATTTTACAAAAGATTTGGCTTTTGTTTGTTGTTTGTTGATATCTGGAATAAGGGGAGAGTATTATTTCTAGCTTTTCAAAGAAAAGGTTTCAGAGCTTGCTTTGAGAGTAGGACCGGTGCTTGGGACACTTCCATCTCATCCCACTCATTAGATCATCACTAATGTTACACTGCAGAGCTTGCCAAATTGTGGTATATCTCTCATTAGCAAGTAAATAAAGAGAAGTAAATGACCAATAATTCAATCTGTACTTATTATAAGTAACTCAAATTACCTCGAACAAACGAATGTGTTTCTATTATTACCACATGCCATAAAAAGATAAAGGTATATGGGAATAATTATTTTCAATTGCATATATCAATGTCTTTATATTTCATATATGTATAATACTTCATTCATGGAAAAACAATAACCAATCTAAAACTTAATCAGATGTCTCATGTGAGTTTATGAGATTATGGATCTGGGGAAACATATTCAGTGGTTTATCTAAAGTTAGTTGGAATTCACAGCACAAGCAAAGAGTTACTAGCTCTTTCACCTAGCTTCAGCTAAAATACCGTGTACCAACACTCAAGCACATAATTGAGGAGTATGCAAACAGTGCTGCCGTTGAAAGGAGAGGACCCGCCTCCACTCTTTGCTTTCTCAATTGCTTGTGGAAGAAATTGAAATTAGACCTCCTGCACATTAGTAGAGGGGGCTTGGAGCACTGTGTTGAGAAAGTTTTAAAGATTGCGTCCAAATCCAACCTTACTAGGAAAGAACAGTGTGAATGATGAGTGCTGTTTGCATAGGTACTGGAAGGAGATGGAGGACTAGCCCTTGTCCCTACTTGTCCCTGGCACACCCATCGCTTATTCATTTTATCATTCAGCCATCTATCCATCTGTTTTAAAATAGCTCATTGAACTTCAACGATATGAACTTCTGGGCTATATCCTAGGAAATCAAAATCTTTGTTCTAGCCAAAATGACTCGAGAAAAATTGAAACCTAATGTTATAGAGTACCAATCTAATTTCCTTTCTCCCTGTGTGGCCCCGATTTCAGACGCGTAATTTTTAGATATCCTCTTTCCACTCCATTATTCTTTTTTGAGAAACACACTCTTCTATCACTTCCTACTCTTTGCTTCTACACAATCTCATGCAAATACCTTTTGCTCAGTCTGTGAATAATCACTGGTGAACTCTACCATATGGTTTCCACTTAACTTTGAAGTGGTGACTGGGTTATTGCATCTGCCCAGTCCTCCGAGACATTTATGTAATTAACTCCACCTACCATGTTTGCCACATTTTTGCCTATTTCTAAGTCACCAGTATTTTTTTGTTTTTAATATATTCTAGCTGCTTCCTCATCCATCGCCTGTTGGCCGAAGTTCCCCTTTAACTGCTGTGTCAGGTGTCATCATGGGGAGAATCGAATGATGCAGGATATAATTAGAAATGTAGACAAGGTGCTTTTTTTCGCTTAAGGCTACAGTTGCTTTTGGACTAGAAAAATGCTGTGTAGACTCAGTTCCCTAAACGCAAACATTTTTTAAAGTGCTCCTACACCCTGTTGTACTGTAATCTAAATTCTACTATTTAGGTGGATTGTTGTCTCTTCTTGGTAATTCTCTCTCTAAATCTGGATATTTCCTGCCGATACGATTAAACTAACCCAGTTTTATCAACATTTAATCTCCAAAGTCCTCATATTTCCCTAATATTTGGAAAAATTAAGCTGAGCAAAAACTAATTCAGTAATAACCTTATTTTTAATAATAAAGGATTTTATACATTAATAGCTAAAAAAAAGAGCTATTGGTAACCCCTGGATTTATTCATTTATTCAACAAATATTTATTGAGCACCTACTGTCCTAGATAGTGTAAAGGGATAAATGAGTCAGATATGGTCTCTGTTTCTATGTATCTTACAAACTACGGAATAGATAAAAGATAGTGTAAAATGGAACTTACAGATTAGTGGACAAATTAATAAACAAAATATAGTTACAACTAATTTTCAACATTCTGAAGTAAATGAATAGGATGAAGGGACAGATAGCAAAGATGGTTAAGTCACCTAGGAAGTCCTTGATGGAAAGGACTTTAAAAAAAGTCCTTTTTTTAAAAAGGCAAGCCACACAGAGTGGAGAAAGAATATGTTCCAACTAGATGGAAATGAATGTTCAAAATCTCCAAAGTGGGAAACAATTTGACAAGTTCTAAGAATTAATAGAAGTCAGCATGGTTAGAATATAGTAGAAAAGCAGGAAATAAAAATAGGCAAGTCTTAAGAAGTAAGTAGGAGCCAGAGATTATTCAGGAATTTGTAGGCCATGATGAGGATTTTGGATTGCATTGGAAGTATAATGGGAAGTCCCTGGAGGGTTTTAAGCAGAGGAGCAGCATGTTCAGATTTATGTTTGCAAAAGTCACACTGGTGGCCCTGTACGGCATGGATTTGAGATGGTAAATATTGAGACCAGCAAATTAGTTGGTATATAGGCCAGTTAATAGATGACAGTACTTTGAACTAATCTGATGTTAGAGGAGAAGCTGAGAAAAATCAAGGTTTTTGAGAGGAAGAAATAAATGACTTGGGATGGATCTAGTACCAAGGGTGGTAATGACAAGGAAGGAGGAATCAATGAAGACAGCTGGATTAAACAACTAGATATATAGTGGTAATAGTTGTTGAGATGGGGAAGTCCGGGAGAAAAACAGGTTAGGAGAGGAGGGCAGTGTGTGAAGAGTTTCGCCTTGAAATACTGTTTGAAATACTTATGAGATAGTTAAGAAGACAGGTTAAATGAGAACTGACATATGAAGCTGGATATATATATGTAGGTACATATATAAAATATATTTTACACTTCCTATATATATTCCTACACTTCCTGAGTTTGGACTAAAGTGGGAAGCAAGGAATGTAACTGGCTTTAGCTTTCTCCAAAGACCTTCTCCAAAGGACTTCTCCAGAAGGACTACCTATAGAGGTAAGGTGACCCCACAGAAAGAGGCTGTGCAGAGTTTATGACCAGAGCAAGGACTGAGGCGGCAGTCATTGGAAGTGAAGAAAAGGGAATGGTCTGTGTCGGAGGAGCACTGCGGGATGGCCTAAGAGCCCACAAAGGTACCCTGTGAGAGAAGAGGCTTGCATGTGAGCATCTGCCGTCAGAGGGCCCAATGCCAGCAAATGGCAGCACCAACTCCTGTGATTTTTATTCCTTTTCCTCTAACCCCAGTTCCACCTTTTTCCTGCCCCTGAAGGAGCTAGAAATAGCAGCTCGAGGAAGGTGAGGAAGTGAAGCATGGAAGAGTACACATCGATTTCACCCCCCTTTCCCAATCCTGGGCGTGGGCAGTGATGCTGTTGTGAGGAGAGGAGAAGCCATGAGTTGGATGAGCATCTGAAGTTTTAAATTATATTGCAATGGACCTTTAATATCTGAAAATGAGGATTGTTCATTAATGCTCAGAGGTAATTGCAAATTAATGGTCTTCTCGAGATATTATCCAAGGGAATGGAGGAAGATCTGCCAGGATGGGTTTGAAGGGTAGGGTTAGGAGAAAAATTAAATTACTTGTTTTTTGCACCCTTCTGAAAATAGCTGATGAATAACTTAGTTCTAATTAGCAATTATTCCCAAACTCCTATTACCACCTTCAATATGTATGTAACTGGAGAAATCTGATCGAGACAGAATCATTATCTTGGGTTACGTATGCTTAAGAATAAAATGGCTCTTTTGTGACAACATGGATGGACATTGAGGGCATGATGCAAAGTGAAATAAGTCAGAGGGAGAAGGTCAAATACCGTATGATTTCCTTCATTAAGTAGTAGATAATAACAACAATAAACAAACACATAGGGACAGAGATTGGATTGGTGGTTACCAGAGGGGAAGGGGGGAGGGAGGAGGGTGAAAGGGATAATTGGGTACATGTGTGTGGTGATGGGTTGTAATTAGTATTTTGGTGGTGAACATGATGTAATCTATGCAGAAATAGAAGTACAATGATGTACACCTGAAATTTTTACAATGTTATAAACCAATGTTACTGCAATAAACAAAAAATTAAAAAAAAAAAAAAAAAGAATAAAATGGCTCTATGTGTACAAGTTTGATGATAAACTGTTTCATTGGTATAAAATCAAAAACACAGAAAAGGCTGGAAATACACAGCAAGATCACTTGCATTTTCTTTTCCTTATTAATTTTAACATGGCTTTCTGAAAGTTGAGACCAATAATTAGAGTAAGAAGTGGGATATACTAATTGTCTCAGTGCTGTCCAGTAGAACTTTCCATGATGATGGAAATGCTCTATATCTGCACCATCCATCATGTTAGCCACTAAAGTCTCATGTGACAAGAGAACTTGAAATGTGGCTAGTGTAACTGAGGAAGGGATTTTTAAATTTTATTTAATTTTAATTCACTTAAACTCAATTTTAAGTAGCCACCTATGGCTAGTGGACAGCACAGGTCTAGATTCTTTAAAGAATAATACTAATCTACAAACACAAAGCATGAAACCACACTATTTTAGAGCTAACAAAGACATTTCCCAGCCATTTCCCACCTTAACAAAGCTATTTTGGGGACCAGCCCAGTGGTGCAAGTGGTTAAGTGCGCGCGCTCCACTGCGGTGGCCCGGGGTTCGCCGGTTCAGATCCCGGGCACGAACCGACGCACTGCTTGGCAAACCATGCTGTGGCGGCAGCCCATAGAAAGTGGAGGAAGATGGGCATGGATGTTAGCCCAGGGCCAGTCTTCCTCAGCAAAAAAAGAGGAGGGTTGGCAGATGTTAGCACAGGGCTGATCTCCTCACAAAAAAAAGAAAAAATAAAGCTAATTTGGACTCTTGTTTTGGCCAAGTATCCTATGTGGATGCCTTTTGCTCTCAACTACAATACTTTCTGCTCATCTCTAATGCTCTTGCCCTCCTTCATTAGTCTGGCTAGTGCATTTATAATATTGGAAGGAAGGAGGGTATTCCCCCCCACTGTAGAAAGAATTCTAATTAAGGCAGATAAGTCATGCTGCTTTTGTTTATGCCATAATTTTCCCTGCAGCTAGAATTAAATGATGCTGTCAAAGGGCAATGCTAGTGTTTGATGGCTTTTAATATTTTTGTCCATATCAAAAGACTAAATAAATGCAATCAATATTCTCAATTCCTAACTCGCTAGTAATTATTCCAATAAACAGATATTCATGCGACCAAGCATCAATACATGCTCTTCATAGCCCTAATAAATCGGCTCCCAGAAAATAAACCATGTTCAGCTAGGGCTTTAGAGAGAATATTAGCAAACACCAAGCTCAGAATGTGATTAACCAAACTCTTCTGCACATGGGTTTACAAAACACGGATTTTTAAAACCCAAACACTTAATGAGGACTATCAAGAAATAAGAATCATATCTGCAAAGGGGCTGCATATTATTTTGGGAGTGACTCCTTAGGCAAATAATTCAAATGGGGATTTTAAATAGCACTGGCTATTGACAAGAACTCATTCTATAAATGTCTATCTCATAAAATAAAAACAACTACAAAACAATAATAATATCAAGAGTTATTGAGTACTCCTTGCTGGCTGACTCTATTTTAAGATATTCAGCGATCCTCACAAGAACCCCATGAGGTAGATACTATTTTATTTCCATTGTACAAATTAAGAAACTGTGGCTTTTGGAGGCTGTCAAAGGCCATATATCTGGGGTGAGAGGGTTTCGGTATTTATCAAATCCAAGTATGTCTTACTCTAAAACCATACCTCTTATTTATTACATATTTAAAAATCTACATGTAAAGACCGACTATATATTAAGACAAGTCATTAACAAGGTTTGTCATTAAAAAGGCAGTGTCAACCTGCTTCCTATTTCAGTCTGAATAATTCCAGCATTCTACAAACCTCCCTTGGTGAGTTTCAATTAGCTCAGTCTGCTGGATCCTACAGCTTAACTTTGACTATTAAATGGTTAGCAGTTTTACTTGGTGAAGTCTTCCTTTAAGATTATATAAGAAAATAAGGAATGAATACCTTCGACATCCTAGTCATTCAAGAAATATTTCTTTCAAACACACAATATAAGCTGCTCCAGGAACTCACATCCTATTTGCAGGCCCATTTGCACAAGAAATGTTAACAGAGGGAAGGACCTCAGCATCAAATTACTGAAGCAGGCATTCCTTTATCAATGTTGCAAAGAGGGAAAAAGAACCTTGAGTTCAGGGGATCTAAGACAAATATATGAAATGGTAGAGTATAAACTTTGCCTTGATGGATTCTTTACAATCCAGATAAGTAAGAAAAAAAAGAAAGGTACTGTATAAACAACAGGAAAAATATTTCTCACAGTTCTGGAGGCTGAGAACTCCAAGATCAAGGTGCTGGCTGATTCACTTCCCCAGTGAGGGCTCTCTTCCTGGCTTGCAGATGGTCACTTTTTGGCTGTGTACTCACATGGCAGAGAGAGGAGGAAGCAAGCTTTCTGAGTTCTCCTCTTCTACTGGCACTAATCCCATCATGAGAGCCTCATCCTCATGACCTCCTCTAAACCTAATTACCTCTCAAAGGCCCCATCTCCAAACACTATCACACTGGAAGTTAGGGCTTCAACATATGAATTTGGGGGAGACACAATTCAGTCCACAGAATGTACATTACATCCAAACTCCAGGGCAAAAGAGATCTATGACTCTTGGTAGGAGAGTGAATAGACCAGCAGGGGAGTAATAGAAGGTAAGCGTGGAAACACCCAGTCATTTAGATTATGGATAGCCATAACTGCCAGACTAAGGAGTTCAACACTGTGACATAACTGATCTTAATCAAAGGTGTTAATCAAACTTCATTTGGTGAGATATTATAGGATGTTTTAAGGAGACGGGCAACAGAGAGTTACTAGATAGACTTGTCCCAAAGTGAATGTGCCATAAATTAATTTAACATATGACTTACTTTACAAAAATGTGATTCAAAATGGAGAAATGAGAATCAAATGAGTATGGTGATAAAAGAATCTTAAAAATCAACTGGGAATACAGGAAACAAACTATATATATCATAGGGCCTCTTCTCAAACAAGCACCTAGAAATATATAACAGCTACCATGTATGGAAACAACTTGTTTGGAGGATGGGAGAAAGGGGGCAATATACTTAGTTTTCAATCAAAGTTGGCTTTGAGAAGTACTAATATAGATGCAGGATATGTAAGGCAAAAAACAGTGCCACTCAAATTTGCTGACACAGCTTTTCTCAACTACAGTATTTACAAAAATGTTGGTTTAAGGCATTATATTAAAAAGTACAATGATTGTAACCTCAACTATTCATCTTTTTTCTCTTACCTAAAAGAGGAGAGAGGACAATTTTTATAAATGAAATTTAAGTTGTAGAATAATTAGAGAATGGGCATTGAGGGTGTGGAGGAGGAAAAAAACCGAAATAGTTATAAAAAGTCCCTTCATAAAAAAAGTTGTTGTTTCAGAAAAATAGCAAAAACAAGTATGCTAAATGACTTAGTTGCATTTTCCTGTCTTTTACTCCAAACTTCATAACCTTAGTCAAAGAATAACCTTCAGCCTTAGAGTTTCCTAAACACAAAGTACAAATAGTCATTAGAGGTTATATTTTATTTTTTATTTATGTCAAATTTATTATAGGACAATTCTTACCTCTTTTTCTTAGTAAGAATAGCTTAAAGGAGGATGAATACGACATCAGGAAAGAGCAATCTATGTCCTTTGAGACTTTTTCCTATTTAGCAAGCAAGTAATTTTCAAAACTCCCATTCTTAAAACAAAGTACAGGTGTCTATCATATATTTTTCTAATTAAAAGCTCATATATTTTTCTATATTCTCTTAAGGATTACTATAGTCCCACAGTTCTTCTAAATTTTATTAGTGTCATAAATTTTTTCTCTCTCTAAGATTTTTTTCCATTTTATTTTTTTATACGTTATACTACTTGTGCCATAATATTTTCACATATAGACTACTAACAATAGTGGGTAGAAGCATTTTTACTAAGTTTACTTATGCTGCTACATTTAGAAATGATGTAATGTTCATCTTCAGGTACATATTTCTTGACATATTATTCTAAGCAAAATTAAAGACAAACAACAATTTTGGCAGTGATCATTTCAGTAACTCTGTTGTCCCAAATCCTCTTTCAATTAGAAATTACATCCATTGTCTCTACTTTGTATTTAGGAAGATTGGTGGAATCTCCATTAACCAAAAGGTGAACGTTCATTGCTACGCACAGATAACCTTCATGACTGTTATTGATAGCTTTTTGTTGGATCAATTTTTTATACCTCCCTCCCATGCTTTATTTTTCTTTTCCTTTCCTTTCCTGTCTTCCTTCCTTTCTTGTAATAAAGATAGTTATATATGCCATATGCCTGACTTAGAGTGGTAGTATTAATGAATTTTGCCTTTTGGGAGGATACATGTATACTTAGATTAGTTACTGTTAAAATATATCAGACTGACAATTTTACTGGATCTTCCCCTTAGTTTTATCTGCTTTTGATAATATCTTATATCATTTCATTAATTTATCCAGGCAAAAGTGAGTACTTTAGGGTTGGGTCAGGTGTAGAGAGGCGCGCATGGAGGCCTTCTCATATAACCAACATCAATGTTCTTTAGGAAACCCAGTATGGTTCATTACAGTGGTTAGTTACTAAAATTTAGAAGATCTTCTACAAGGGAAACAGAGCATCTTTAATCTAGGAAGCTATAAAAAGAGAATACTAGTCGGTTTACAAATGTGGGGGTGACAATCTTTCTCATGCAGAGCTTTTCTTTAGCTTACATGACATATCTGTCTTATCTCCCAGGTACCTAAAATTCAACTTGTCTAAAATTGAGAACTAATCCTCTTTCCTTGCACACCAGCATTATCTCCTGCCTTCTCTATATACACTAGGAGAAAAAACATATTTTTTGTTCAATAATCTCTAGAGTAGTCGGTGCATGACTGCAACAAAGTTTTCACCATTTACTTTTAATGGAAATTAAGAATGATATGGCCCTTCATAAAACTAAATTTATATTTTTTGATATTCTGAAATTATACCTTCCCTATTTTCTTATTTCATGAAATGATAGTGACAATGGAGATTTTGTTTGTGGTGTTTTAGGATCTTACTTGGCAAAATAAAAGTGTAAAAAACTGAGTAAGTCTATATTTTCCCCTAGTTACTTATTTTTATTTGTACTGTTCAGTGAAAACCCCAACTCTGCGAACCCAGGTTCTCATATACTCTTCTTGTTCATTGACTTGTTCCAGTGGTTTGGAGACTTCAGTGAACCGAAGAATAACCTGGCATCTTGTTAAATATAGATTCTTGCTGCCGCCTTTCCCCCCATGAGATTTTGGCATTAGTATTTTATCCTTAATTTACTTTTCAATAATCCAGTTATTCTGTAAATTGAGTCCCTTAAAAACAAAGAAGGTGATTCCTTCAATGAGTTGTACCCACCCGTCCTCAGAAATTTTGGAACTTACTGAGTATTGAAAATTTATTGAATGAAACAGGGCACATTCTGAGTTTCCTAGGTTTTGAGAACAGGCCTGAGCCAATCAACTAATTCTAACTTTGTGTCTATGTGAATTGCAAACAATTTGCCAAGTGGAGTCCTGGCTGTTCACAAATTCGGAATTGCCCATATTCTTTCGAGAGCTACCTGCCCCCACTTGAGGGCCTCATGGCAAGTGCTCAGCTCAATTCTGTTAAAGGTTTTAAGCTTAGAGGTGGGATACACCGCTATGTTCTAAATGAAGCAGTTAACAGCGTTTCAACTTGCCCCACATCTCTGTCCCAGAACTTGTCATTTCATGATCATCTGCTTTGAGACTGCCATGTGAAGAGCCAGGTAGCCACTGGTGGTTGCGCGGCAGCGCGGGGCGAGGCCGGCCGGTGCCCGCAGCGCCCTGGCCGAGCCCAGCCGAGGACACACGCTTCCCCTCGCGCTCCCCGGGGGCACTGTGTGTGAGCCGGGCCCGGGGACCGCGGGCCCAGGGGGGCAGCTCCGCCACAGGAGACAAGACACGCCTCAGAGCGGGCAAATTCCCGGCCTCCTCTGGCCCCCGGCCAGCAGCCGCCGCCCGCCACCTCCTCTCCTCCTCCGCTCTCGCCCCGGCCGCCCCGCGGGCCCCGAACTCCCCGCACCCCCTCGGCCCCCGGCGCTGGCGGCGCGGCCGGGACGGGCCCGATGTGGCGCATGCGTGGTGGCGCCGGCAGGCGCGGGAGCTGCGGCGGCGGGGACGGCGGCGGGCAGGGCCGCCCGGGCCGGCCTGGCGGGGGTGGCGGCGGCGGCGGCGCGGGCTGGCGAGGCCGGGCGGGCGGCGCCCGACAGCAGCTGGAGGAGCGGTTCGCCGACCTGGCCGCGAGCCACCTGGAGGCCCTCCGCGCGCGGGACGAGCGGGACCGGCAGAACGCGCGGCTGCGCGAGGAGAACGCCCGGCTGCGGCTGGAGAACCGGCGGCTGAAGCGCGAGAACCGCAGCCTCTTCCGTCAGGCCTTGCGGCTCCCCGGCGAGGGCGGCGACGGGGCGCCCGCGGGCCCCGAGGAGGCCGGCACGAACCGGAGGGCGAGAGGCGGCGGCCCCGAGGACGAGCCGGGCAGCCCCCGGGCCCTGCGGGCTCGGCTGGAGAAGCTGGAGGCCATGTACCGCCGAGCCCTGCTGCAGCTGCATCTCGAGCAGCGGGGGCCGCGTCCGCACGGGGACAAGGAAGAGCCGCCTCCGCACGAACCCGACTCGGGCCTCCGAGCCCCGGCCCCGGAGCCCCCCGAGCCCTGGCTGTAGCCCGAGGCCGCGGTCGGGGAGGGGCGGGGCCTCGCGCGGCCACGCCCACTCCGTTCGCCGCTCCCCCCAGCTAGCGCCCGCCCCGGGCCGCGCGCCGCCGCGGAAGCTCGGAACCGCTGTGCCGCCCGCCTCCTGTGCGCCACCGGGCACTTCCGGGGTCGCTTTGCGCTCAGCCGCCCGAGGTTGAGCCGGCTGCGGGGCCCCCCCGCGGTCCCCACGTGGACAGAGCACCTGCTTCCTGCGCCTGCTGGTTTCCATGGAGACACGCCTAGCAACGGAGAGGCGGGTTTTAAAACAGCGAGAAAGGGGTGCCAGTCAGCACCTCCTAATGCTTGAACTTTTCTCGGTGTTGTGAGAGCCTGCTGTATTTTTTCCTCTGTTTCGGTTCTTTGAGGGATGGATAATGCATTTTGAGTTGGTTGAGTTTGTTGCTCATTCTGCAGTCCCCTAAAGCCTCCACTTGTTATCTCTTTTGTGGCCAACGTTCTAAGTGTTTTTTTTATAAGTCGATATTACTTGGATATCCTATAAAGTACCACCTTTTTATTAAAAAGGTGATATTTATAACTTAGGAACTCGTGTCTCCCTTGGCTCTGGTCTTTATACATCTAATGTATCTAATTTGTTTAGCCCCTCGGGATTATTAAGAATCTGCTTATGAGAGATCCTTTGAGTTGGTAAATAAATCGGGTGCATTAAATAAGCTAAAAACATCCCACGACCATTATTTGAAGTGTGTTAAATTTGTACACGTTTGTTTAAGAAATATGCATGTATGTATATATTTTGCATATTTTAATATCTGACGTTGGTTATCCTTTGTAAGCTATCATTTTCTTTTTGCTTTATGTAACAGTGATCGTTTTAAATAATCTAAAGATTAGGTAGTCTAAACATTTTTTTTTTTTACGTTTTAGATGACATTAGAAAATAGTAGCTGAGCAATTGTTTTGACTGTTTACGAATTTTTAAGAAATTATTATTTGTATATCAAATGCCCCAAAACAAAATGATTTAAGTCTTAATTGTGATTTCAATGGCAACAAAAGAATTGTGATGTAATTAAAATTACTCTATCGCATTTTGTTAATGGATAACGCTTTAGCTGCTAAGTAGAGAAGAGGATACCGTTGTACTTGATAGGAATCATGTGTGTCAGAGAGTGTTTCAGTGATAAACACTTCAAGAAAAAAAAATCATGGGAAGAGTTTTTGTTAGAGCTAGAAAAAAAGTCATGAGTTAGAGTTTTTGTTTTATTTGTGTCATATTCTGAAAGTTTCAAACGTATACCGTATTTTACACAACGAAGTGCCAAGGAAAATAGTTTTGTGATTTTTCTAGTCTTGGGTTTTGAAAGCCTCTGGACTTTAAACTTTTGTTTAAAGGTGGTTGATATTTAATTGTGAATATTAAAATCTTCCCCTATGACTGAAAAATATTAGAAGAAACTTGGTGAGACTAGATGGGTATATCAAAAGTATTTCTATTACCTTTGCTTCGTTTTTTAATAGTGAAAGAAAGAAAACATCTTTAGGAGGCAGTAGGAATTTAAGAATAGGAAAAAAAGCATATCAGCCCTACTAGCTACTTAACTATAACTTTGGGTTTAAATTAGTTAATCTCTCTCAGCGTTAGTTTTTTCCTCATTAAAATGAACATCTACCTCAAAATGTGATAAAAATTTTATTGAGATGCTATATGCAAAATGCCTGCTTCAGAGTGCTCTATCAATAAGAATTACAATCCAAAACGTGAAAGTCATAAATGCATATTTTACTGACGCTTTCCCTTGCTGTCTGTATTTTGTTCCCATGTGACTTTATGAATATTAGCAGAGATATGTATATTTTGAATGAGTTGACATTTTTCATTCCTTATAAGCAAATAGAGCAGCTAAAGCCCTATATAATAAGGGAGTAATGCAACAAAATGTTCAAAAATATTTGCCAATTGTGACAAAATTGGGAATATTCTGCAACCAAGCAAATTATTTAGTTTATGTAGTTTTTAAACACCGTTTGTCTTAAAATCATGTATGATGTATGGTGAAAAAAATTCTGAAAAGTAATGAGGTACACACAGCACAAATGGGGACTACTTTTGAGCATAATTCCTGAAAAGTGTTAAAAATTCTGAAACCAAAATGCCCCATAAGATGGGTTAAGGCTAATATAAATTTCAACCTTGTTGAATTTCCCTGCTGATAACTGATAAAGCATTATGTAGTAATATAAAAGATGTTCTGTTATATCAAAATAAGTACCTATTTCAGAAATGGGTAAGTTGATTTCAGAAAAGTTTGAGCTAGGATCTAGTTTGATCTAAAATAAGCTAAACCTGCAGATTATCATATGTTGTTACAATAACATTTTATTTTCATAATTACAGATTTGTTCTGCAATGACAAGAGGGCTTATAATTTATAGAAATGAACAATAAAAATATGTGTTGTGTTAGCAAACAAATTCAGTGAGGAGGATTGGCCTTTTTTTAAATCAGCATTTTTATGGCTGCTACTCACAAAAATATACTTTATCAGGCCAGCCCTGGTGGTCTAGTGGTTAAGTTCAGCATGCTCTGCTTCGAAGGCCCGTGTTTGCTTCCCAGGCATAGACCTATACCACTCATCTGTCAGTGGCCATGCTGTGGTGGCAGCTCACATACGAAAAGAGGAAGATTGGCACCGGGTGCTAGCTCAGGGAAAATCTTCCTCAGCAAAAAAAAATAATAATAAAATTAAATAAACATAGATTATTAAAAATATACATATGCTTTATCTTTTTTTCTATATGTTGGGATATCAAGCAAAGCAGTACAAAATGAGTACTTATGTAGAACATAGAACAAGCCAAGTCCACGCTAAACTTCTTGAACATTATAAATATTTGAAGAATACTTGAAAATGTTCTTGTCTTGTTTAAATAGTCTTAGACATAGGTTTGCAAATTCATAAGTATGGCCACAATGAAACTAATAAGAAATTATTTAATAAATTGAATTATCAATATATACTAAATAATTAATAGCAGCATGATTTTGATTCCAATGCCAAAATACCATTTTTTTATTTTGCTAAAAGGAGCAGATTTTCACTGAGAATTTGTCACAAAATCTTCATGAATGAATGACAAATTTATTAATATTTCTGTTTAGTGATTAATTGATCAATTATAAATTCTGACTTCTGTAAACTTTCTTTTTTGATATATATCTTATCTACCTGATATAGACAGTATATAAATATACTTATGCAATGGAAATATGAATAAGGAAAGCACTTAGTTAACACCCATATCTGACTTTATAAAGATTAATCATGCTCAAATTTCAAGTAAAGCTTAAACTAAGATTAGCGTGTCACAATGATCAGAATTAAACTACATTGTTTTTAATCCATAGCAGATTTTGCTTATTATAAAATTCATTTTCAGAATCTACTTGTCATTATAGTCTTTGTGTATTTCATGATAATTTATAATTTCATTATAATTTATTATTATAAAAAGGAAATTCTTTTTTAGAGAAAATTTGAGAAAAGAAAACAGTGAGTTTGTTGATGCTTAATTCTTGTCTGAATGATAAGCATTCTATTCTAAAATTTGAGTTCTTTGAGGGAGGAATCTGAGTAACAATCTCATGTCTCACACTTAGGACTGATAAAGGTTTTCCTTGGCCTTTTATTTTTCCAGGTCTCCTCACTTTATCTTTGATTTTATTATTTTAAACATATAACGTCTGTTGTATTTTAAACTTAATGGATCTGCTTTTAGTTATGGTGAAGACTGTTGTTAATAACCAAGAAACCCAACAAGTCAGTGACTATTAAAAACAATGAAGATTTTTTATCTGGTGCATAAAATTCTTGATTCCAGTCCTTCAGGCTGTCAGGAAGCTCTGCTCCACATGGTTATCCAGGGTCTCAGATTCTTTTCATCCTGTTCCTCTGCCTTGCCCTAGGTCGTTGTTGCATCTGCATGGTAGAAATAGGTTCCTTCCAGAAACAGGTTTCAGCATATGGGAAAGGAAAAGAGAGGCCTAGCCAGATCTGAAAATGACATAAATTCCTCTATAATACTCCATTAGTAACACTTCATCACATGACCCATTTAACTTTAAAGGAGGCTGCGAAATAATAGTCAAGCAGTAGAGTCTTGCCTGGCTATAATGTCATTATTACGGAGGAATAGGAGAACCATTTTGGTGGACAACCATCTTTTTTTTTTTTTTGTGGTGAGGAAGATCAGCCCTGAGCTAACATCTTATGCCAATCCTCTTTTTTCTGAGGAAGATTGGCCCTGGGCTAACAGTTGTGCCCATCTTCCTCTACTTTATATGGGACGCCGCCACAGCATGGCTTGATAAGCAGTGCCTCGGTGCATGCCTGGGATCCGAACCTGGGAACCGCAGGCCACCACAGTGGAGTGCGCACGCTCAATCACTGCACCACCAGGCCAGCCCCCCGTGGACAGCCATCTTAACGGAAGCTACCATCTACTTAAAATTTTCAAGAATTTATATGTCCCCCTGTAGCATTTTTGAAACTACGTAACTTAGTTTAAAGTATAAATATAATGGGATTGCTTTATAGATTGAAAAAAATTTGACCTTTTCATTCCTCTATGTACTGTCTTTATGAGTGCAAAACATAAGATACTGCTTGAAATAAGCAAGGGAAAATAGCTATTAAATTTTATATAGGAAATCCCTATAAAGTATGAACCATCTCTCAGAAGCGTATGTCATAAAAAATATGGTTTTAAGAGCCTATACTTGGTAAACATTGTTCTATTTCATATGTAAATCTACATTTATAACTTGAGGAGGAAATGTTTTCTGCTCATCTTGTTTCTTATATACTAGCATTTTCCAACTTTTAGAGCTGAAAGAGCCCTTCGAGGGTTTTAGCCCAGTATCCTTCAGCCTTTTTTGCCAACAACTTAATGGCTTTCACAGGGAACTATGTATATTTCATTCTCCGTAACTTAGACTATGCTCATGTAAATTCTAGGTAGTATTACTCTCTTCTGTTTATGAATGAGGAAACTGATGGACAAAGATGTTGAAATAGTTTCCAAGGTCAAAAAGGAAAGAAATTTATTTTTTAAATTTTTTGAAATTGAGATATAATTGACATATAGCATTGTATCAATTTTAGGACAAACCTAATAATTTGATATATGTATATATTGTGAAATGGTTACTGTAACAAGTTTAGTTAACATTCATCACCACAGATAGTTACAATTTCTTTTTTCTTGTGATGAGAACTTTTAAGATCTTCTTTCTTACCAACTTTCAAATATACAATACAGTATTGTTAAGTATAGTCACCATGCTGTACATATATCCTCAGGACTCATTCAATAATTTATTTCTGATTTTAATAGGAATGCTTCTGGCTTTCTCTATTAAGCATGATATGATTCTTCAGTAGTTTACTAATTTTGCAGCCTTTATCATGGCTATGGTTATACTTCATAAAAAAGATGTTGATTTTCATTCTTTGTGTTGTAGAATGGTTTAAATAGCAAGGGGGTTATTTGTTCCATTAAATTTTGCTAAATTTCACATGTGGGACTCTTGGAGATAGATGGATAGATTATTTTGGGGGGGCAGAGTAGATAGTTGAAAATTTTGCCAACTTATTTGATGGAAATGTATCTCTTTACAAACTTGGCCCCAGGTGACTGAAGGGAAAGATTTATATTCCTTAATCAGCAGAGGGGTTTCCCCTCTTATCTAGCTGGACACAAAAAGGAAGCATTTGGCCCCCTCGTCCCTGGCACTTCTGATCATTCCTAGTGATCGTAAGAATGGCAGTAGAGAGAGATGGAAGAGAACTTATTTCTTGGTAGGATTGTTGCAGCTCCAGCTGTCATGCCTGGAGTCTGTCCTACATCTGGACTTCCAGTTATGTGAGAAAATACATTTTCTTATTGGTTAAGCCAGTTTGAGTTAGGGCATTTTCTTAATAGGAGTCAAAATGGAATACTTTAAAACAATAAGAATGAACGCTACACCAAAATATGGGTTTTTCACAAATGTTCACAATGTTGAGGAAAAGAAGCCAGGCACAAAGAACATAAGATGGAGAAAAAGCTAATATATATAGATATATATCTCTATATGTTGAGAGCACCTATAAATAAAACAAGAAAAAGAAAATCATCCCAATTTAGAAAAAGGCAAAAGATCTTATCGGTCCTTTACATTAGAGAAAAACTGGATAGTCAATAAGCATATGGAAAGATTTTCAAGCTAATAGTAATATAAAACTAAACTTTCATCCTACCTCTTGTACTCCATAACTCAAATAATGCGTTTGCCTAATGGCTGAAGCAAAAAAACAAAAAACAAAAATAGAAATCATTCTGAACATCTTCTCCAAAGATCCTTATATCTAAATGGTTATCAAATTCTATAATTTTTGCCTCAAAATGCCTTTCACAGTTTTCCTTTTTCTTCATTGACAATTTTGAGTCTAGGATATGTAGAGACCTGTGGGTTTCATTTTCTGTAAGGTGAGCATTGAGGAATGCAAATTTATTTTAGTTCAGAGGGTAAGTTGATGTACACACTATTGACCAATAACCTTCAAAGTAGGGTATGCAGATATGCTGGGAGCACATAAAAAATCTCAGACCCTCTATTTTACGGTTATTTTTATCTCTTCCTTTAAAATTTATTCTTTTTGTATATATTCTAAAATGTTGTTAGTATAGTAAATGATATACAAATTTTGTTATGTGTTCAAAAATGTTTTATAGGTCCTGGTAGAGTCTAAAGAATACTACACTGGGAGTCCGAAAGCTCAGTTGCAGGGTTTGTCATTTATTAGTTTTGGGTTTTAAGAATATTACTTAATCTCTTTGATATACAATTTTTTCAAATATAAAAATTGAGTAATAGAATGTATCCAACTAGATATCATAGCTAGGTTTGTTATGAGATTTAAATTAGATATTATATCTGAACTTGGATATTATGCTTTAAAATACATCACCAAAGTAAGAAAATTATTATTTCTGAAGGATACTTTTTTCATGTCCTTGGGCTTTTGGGACAAAAAGAAATGGTCATTAAAATTATTTTAGATTTTTGATTTGTTTTGAAGTAGTTGAAAAAATCAACTACTTCTTAAGGTTGAGGATTAATTTCTCAGAATTTGCTGGTATATATCTCTTTTCTTAGCCTTTTATGTATTTCAAGTGAGAACTCAGGACAAGTTTGTATCTATCAAGTATAAGAAGGCTACCAAATTAGCCTGCACGTCTCAAAGGTTATATTACTGAATCTATGTGCTTCATAACATTTTCTGAGAAGAATAAAAACACTTTCATGCTTTTAATAAGGCACATCAGTACTGCTAATAGTTCTAAGATGTGAAAATATCTGACTGTGAAGTTGATTATGTACTCAAGCAGAAAGCCATAATCAAAAGGTTTCTGAATCCACTCTCCTTCCACAATGTTTTTTTTCATATTATTGATGCAGATGCTGAGTTACTTCACAAAAGTGCAAAATAATTGGGTCTAAAGATTCCCTTTAATTCAAAAGAAATTTGCACATTTTTACTAAACCAATATATCTATTGATGAAATAAATTCTAATGAACTATTCTGCTGAAACTGAGATTCGGCAGCATAAAAAGAGAGTTAAATGAAAACAAAATGTCCAAACATAACTCCCAGATATGAAACACTTGCCTTTCAGACCCACTCTCCATCCTTCTCCAACCTACTCTCTATTTACCACATTACTGGCCTCCCTTGGTCCTTGGGTTCCAGGGAAGATTGGCTTCTGGTTGGATTTGGCCGCTGGGAAATAAGAGATCAGAAGGCAGAAGTAGTGTTAGGTCTGGGTTTGCTATAGGTTAGTTATATCCTTCTACCAAAGGTCAAAGCTCCTGTAGGTCGGCCTTCCCTACAGAGCCCTCTGTCTCCAGTTTCTGGTAAGGGCTGTAGCCCCTTACCACTTCTGGCCAAGGGGTGATTAACTTCTCCATGGTAGGTATTACTAGCTTTAGGGTACTGGTGTATCTCTTCTGGTTTCCCTAAATCATACCCAATTTTTTATAAATAGCCCTTTATTAAACCATTTTAAAATTACCGACCTTCAGTGTGCCATCTATTTCCTGTGGGGACCCAGATTGATTCAATAAATAAACAGTGCCTACTGATATTGATATTGAGTAGTGTGCTTTAATTTTTATTTTGTGTAATTTAATACATTTTGAAGATTCCATTGAGCAAAAGGATACATCTCAAAATTTGATCTTCTTCAATTAATCTAGTTTGATGTCTTCTTGATTTAACTAACTCAAAATGTATGTATGCAACTTAGGTTTTGACAATTAGAAAGATACTAAGTATATATTACTTCTTAGAGGTTCTTTTTTTTTCAGTTTATGCCTTAAGTGATTGAATACTGTTCAACAGATACTTATTGTTTAAATAACTCTTATGCATTAAATCTCTGACCATTGTTAATACAATCTATGAGATCATTCCTCCCTTGAAGTCTTTAACATCCAATGCAGAGATGCAGACAGATAATGTAAATTAGGGTATCAGGGAGAAAATATTAACTTCCCAAACCAGGAGGACCAGGATTCACAGGAGGAAGTGTTATTTGAGTTGAGTCTTAAGAGACAGGTGGAAGAGGATCAAGTAGATGGGTCTTGTGGCATGATTATTCAAGACTAAGGGGACATGAACAAAAGGATAGGAACAAGGATGTATAGGGAATGCTCTAGGAATAAAGAGACTGTAATACGACTGAAGTGAAAGATAGGATTGTATGTAAGTTTGAATAAAGTAGAGTGGGGTCAAATAGTGGAAGGCCTTAAATTCCAAGAGAATTTAATCTTTCAACGGAGAAAAATCAAAGTTCATTGAGCAGGTGATTGATTTAGAATTGTAGAGTGGCTCATGTCGTGTTCAGATGTCATTTTAAGAAAGATTACTCAGGCAGCAGATAATTAGAGGAAAGGTGAAGCTGGAGGTAGGAATGCCAGGAAAAAATTAGAGCAATGGTTCAGTTAAGAGTTTATAGGGCTTGTGAAAGGGGTCAATTGTATGGTGATGGTAACTAGGCTTATGGTGGGATCACTTGGTAGTGTATACAAATATCAAATTATAATGTTGTGCACCTGAAACTTATGTTATATACCAATTTTACCTCAATAAAAAAAAGAGGTAATAGGGCTTGAACACAATAAAAACTGTTGGAGAAGAATATGTTTATTAATTTGTTTCCTCTGAAAGCAGAGCATGTGACAAGGCAGTAAATAAAGATGACATAATCATGGAAGAAGCATGTACAGTTATAAGAGATAAGGACTAAAGAATAAACTTAGAGAAATGCATATATTCAAAGAAGCGACAAAGGCCAACTAAGGAGATTGAAAAGAGTAGGCTAGAAATGTAAGAGAAATCTAGAAGACTGTAATTCCTGAAGACCCAGGGAAGATAGATTTGATGAAAGAATGAACTCTTTAATACCACAAAGTCAAGCAAGATGTGATGGAATCCAAATAAAAAATGGTCCAATTCTCCATCCATCCCTGTATCCATAGCATTTGTAAAGCAAATTTGCAACTCCACCAGTAAACAGATGGAGTCTATTTCTCTACTCCTTGTTGCTACTTTTTTTGGCCAATGGAATGCAACAGAAATGACAATGAGCTGATTTTGTGCATATGACTCAAGAGACCATGCACACTTGTATACTGTTTGGAATCCTGCTGTTACCATATGAACAAGTTTAGGCTAGCATGCTGGATGAGACATGTGTAAACTGATCATTTCTGCATACATAGATAACTGATACAGGGAAAAATCTTTGCAGGAGCAAGTTTAGAAAAGTGATGGTAAGAGGCAAGCTGTTAGATTATAAATTGTTGGAGAGTTACCAGGAAACGAGCAATGAATATTTTTAAATAAGTATCTTTTTGAAGAGAAGAACAGAGTTAGACAATTCACTGAAGGTATTACAATTTTTTTTGTGTGTGTGTTGAGGAAGATTTGCCCTGATTTAACATCTGTTGCCAATCTTCCTCTTTTTGTATGTGAGCAGCCACCACAGCATGGCTGCTGACAGACGAGTGGTGTAGGTCCATGCCTGGGAACTGAACCCAGGCCGCTGAAGTAGAATGCACCAAACTTAACCGCTAGACCACCAGGGCTGGCCTGGTATTAGTATTTTTATTGTGTGTATAGAATGGATTTGACTATGTTTTAGGGTGATGAGAATAATCTAATGGAAAGTGAGATGAATAGGCCAATGGAAGAAGACGTAACTGAGGTAACACGTTCTCAGGAATGGGTGATCTCAAATGTACAGATGATTGAAACAGTCTGGTAAAGGAATAGATTAAATTTTTCTTAAAGATGAGATGAGGAGAAAAGGGCAGGTGATGATATAGAGAAAGAATGAGGTTGGAGAGAAGTAGATTGAGTGAGTCATGTCTTTTCAAAGAAGTAGTAAAATCATCTGCTGAATTAAGTTAGCTGATTTTCTGTTCTAAGAGTAGAGAAATTTTCAAACATTGATGAAATATTTGAAATGTAGTCAATTGGGGGATAAATACAAAGATGGTAGGTGGTGCTGAGAGCCCAGGTGAGTCTGGATACCAAGAAACACACTAAAAGTGTAGAAATTGTACTTGACATGAGAAGGAAAAGCATGCAAGAGACAACTCTGAAAGATAAAGATGCACAAGAGAACTTTTTATTTCTAAAGTTGGATTTAGAAATTGGTAAGTCAAGTCTGATGATTTCTTTCTATTTGTTGTGTATCTTGAATTAATCCTGTTAAATAGAATTAATATAGATCATGCACGTACAAAGTTGAAAATTTCATAATTTTGGATTCTTGGCAGTGTGTGTGTGAGGTGGAAGGGAGGAACAGAGTGGAGACTATGCAACCAGGAGAGAAATATAGTGTTGGGGGTAGAAATATAAAATATTAATAAGAAAGGTAAAGAAAACAATGACCTGTCTTTGCTTATCAGCCTTCACATCAGGACTGTGAAGTTGATGAGAAAGAGTTCTTGGGTCCTTTGTGTAGAGATGGCGAACTGTCTCTATATGTCCAGGATGCTGAAAGAGTGAGATGTTGATAAAGGCAAAGGATGAGGTGAAGGTACATTTATACAAGAAGGAAAGACTGGAATTTTATGGCAGTCTCTCAGGATTTCCTTGCTTCAACCTGCAGTCAGAAAAATCAATTGGACACATTATCTTTACTTATAGCATAGTAGCATCAACTCAGAGAATTATTGAGAAAATCAAATGAGATCAGTATGCCTGAAAGTTCATTGAAAATATAAAACCTCACACAAATGAAAAGGATTTGCTAAGCTAAAGGCAACAATATTTAAGATAACTTTTATTAAAATTGGTTTTTAAATGATATAAGGAATAAGCCTTATCCTGTTGCTTAAAACTAACTGATTCTGTCTCAAAATGATCAAAGCAATTAATCTAAAATGTTTGTCATAGGAGATTGAAATAATAATGCAACTGTTACATGTTCTAAAATTTTGTGGATATACTCTTTCATTGTATGTATTCAACATTCACCAAAGAAGAGTAAATTCAATTACTTCTAACTCATCAGCCCTACATATCTTCCTGCATCTATCATGCAATGTTTATATGAACTATATTTTTTATCACTTTTTGTGCCACTTGAAAGTAAGTCCTTCATAATGAGGATTATTTGCTCTGGTGGTCTATGTGGATATTGATAGAGCATAAAGCCAGTTGACACATAATTTGGGAGCATTGATATGTTCCCCCTGCTGTCTTAAGCAGGGAAAGAAACAGCATAATTCACCCTAATCATTTGTATTCTAGCATTATAGAGATCAGGTCTCAATGAATATATATAAGACGTGAGAAATTAAAAAATAATCCATCATTCTCTTAACAAAACAAGCAATCATTCACTTGTGAAATGTCTGTCAAGTACCTGCCTTGTGCCAGGCACTCTGCTAAGTGCTAGTTAATATCCCAAACATAATCTGCTCACTACTTTGGAAAGCTTACGAAGAATTGAAGGAGATAAATAATATCTTCAAAAAAATTCAATATGATTTATTGTTTTATATTTTGCAAAATTTCTTCTCAAGTTCTGGTTTAGATTAATTGGGAGGACAAGATGAAAAAAGAAGGTGGCAGGGAGAGAACTAACAGAATAGTAGTATGGGGCTGTGAGTCACTGTTACTGAACATTTGTAGTTTGTGTGCACAAAACTCTCTTCCCCTATTTAATTCTCCTGATCTGTATAACTTCTCACCAACTCATTTAATTTTAGAGACAATTTCAAAGTGAATATTACACACAATGTGGAAAGGATAGTCTCCTCAATAAATGGTGCTGGGAAAGCTGAATAGCCAAATGCAAAAGAATAAAATTGCACCCTTGTCTTACATCAAACACAAAAATCAACTCAAAATGGTTTAAAGATTTTAACATAAGACCTGGCATCATAAAAATCCTAGAAGGAAATATAGGAAAAAGTTTCTTCACCTTGGCTTTGGCAATGATTTCTTGGATATGACATCAAAAGCACAGGCAACAAAAACAAAAATAGACAAGTAAGATCACATCAAACTAAAAAGCTTCTACATAGCGAAGAAAACCGCCAACAAAGTGAAAAACTCACCTATGGAACAAGAGAACATATTTGCAAACCATATATCTGACAAGGGGCTAATATCCAAAATATATAAGGAACTGCTTCAACTCAATAGCAAACAACTATATAAATAAAATAATCCAATTAAAAATAGGCAAAGGACTTGAAAAAACATTTCTCCAGAGAAGACACACAAATGGCCAGCAGGTATATGAAAAGGTGCTCAACATCACTAATCATCAGGGAAATGCAAATCAAAACCACAATGAGATATCACCTCACACCTGCCAGGATGGCTATTATCAAAAAAGAAAAAAGATAACAAGTGTTGGTGAGGATGTGGAGAACAGGGAACCCTTGTGCACTATTAGTGGGAATGTAAATTGGTGCAGCCACTATGGAGGTTCCTCAAAAAATTAAATGTAGAACTACCATATGCTTCAGCAATCCCACTTTGGGTATATATGCAAAGGAATTGAAGTTATGATGTCAAAGAGATATCTGAACTCCCATGTTCATTGCAACATTATTCCCAATATTTAAGACATGGAATCAACCTAAATGTCCATTGACGGCTGAATGGATAAAGAAAATACCCATATAAAGAAATATATATATATATATTATTCAGCCCTAGAAAAGAAGGAAACCCTGCCATTTGTGACAACATGGATGAACCTGGAGAACATTATACTAAGTGAAATAAGCCAGACACAGAAGGACAAATACTACATGGTACCACTTACATGAGGAATCTAAAAGAGTCAAACTCATAGGAGCAGAGAGTAGAATGTTGGGTGCCATGGGCTGGGGGGAAGGGGAAATAAGGAAATATTAGTCAAGGGGTACAAAGTTTCAGTTATACAAGATGAATAAGTCCTAAGGATCTACCGTACAGCATAGTGCCTGTAGTTAACAATACTGTATTGCCTACGTAAAATTTTGCTAAGAAGGTAGATCTTATGTTGAGTGTTCTTATCACAAAAAAATGAAGAGGTCAGTAGGAAGCTTTTGGAGGTGAGGGATATGTTTATGGTATAGCTTGTGGTGATAATTTCACAGGTAAATACTTATCTCAAAACTCATTAAGTTGTATACATTAAATATGTACAGCTTTTTGTATGTTCATCATATCTCAATGAAGTAGTTAAAAAAAAAAAAAAAGTCCTTGCTCTTAGCAGCTTTCACTGAAGTAATTGAATGTATATTCTTAAAGGGTAACATTACATAAAGGTACTTCAGATTTTTTATTTGTGAGTCTCTCTAAGGCAAGAATAGTATTTATTCATCTTGTATCCCCAATAAATATCAAGAATATTACAGGTCACAAATAGTAATTTTTGACTTTTGCAAAAAAACTAAAGATTCCCAAACTGAGTAGAAACAGATTACTTTTTTCTTCTTCCAAAAATGTAATTTGAAAGGAAAGAGATGGGTTTTCCTAGAGATGTATCTAATTGTTTGGCAATAATTTGTGGTCCTTCAAAAATAGGACTAATTATCATCATGTAGGCAGGGAAGCTTAGGCGGCAATTTGTAATTTTTAGCAGCTTTTCACTTGCAGCATTTTAAAGTTGCTGCAGCAGGAGGTAAAATACAAAATCATGTTTATTTGAATAGAAGTATTTAAAATGGTATATTATGGAATCACTGAAGTAGAGTTCAGGGAAAGTGAATGTATCTGTCCTTTGTGTATATTATTTAAACTTCCTGTGTATTCCATGTAATGGTGATTTGGATTTTGGTTTCTCTAATAACTTCTTAAATGTGTCTTACATTGGTATTCACTTACAGATATAGTCTAATACGCAGGCCAATATGGTAGCCACTAGCCAAATACTCAACTAGCTGTTGAGTATTTGAGTAGTTTGAATCGAGTTGTGCTGTAAATGTAAAATACACACTGGATTTAAAATACTTAGAAAAAATTAAAATATCACATGACTAATTTTTAAATTAATTACATGTTGAAATTATACCATTTACCTATTGGATTAAATAAAATATGTTAATAAAATTAATTTTATCTGTTTCTTTTATTTTCTTAATGTGGCTACAAGAAAACTTAAAAGCACAGGTGTGGCTTGCCTTATATTTCTATTGAACAGTGCTGTCTAATACGTCAAAACTACAGTGGGATTATTTTTCTCCCTTTTAAAACCATTTTCTATTACTGGAGGCTTAGTGTACAATGATTTTTACAAACCATATTGCACAGCTTAAGTTTGAATTCAATTTCTCATCAACTAAAACCATGAGCTCCATTTTAAGAAACCTGCTGGTAGGCAACACCACACTGTCCTCCAGTTTATTTTATATATCAAAAATTATATATCCCACTTACTTGCAAAAAAGATTTTTCCAAAGCCTACCATAAAATATATTTAAACACAGCAGTTACAAATAAAGTCAAATAGAAACAAAATAAGATAGAGGAAGAATAGGTATCATTCTGAGATAAAATGTTTACTGTAATTGTTTAGGCATTTAGCTCAAACTTTTTATAAGAGGAAAAGGAAGACCATTGTCTTCTTGGCCTTATGGTAGAGTAAACCGGAAATTTGGAATCATCCACTATTAGAAACTGAACTTCTTATAAGGTAGCCTCTAAATGTTTCTGTATGGTGAAAAAAAAAACAAAAAAGGCAGAGAAATCCCTGTGAGGTGAGGAAAATCAGAACACCTTAAGAATCCATTGCTGCTGTGTCTAGTTACCCCACTGATGAACCTACTTACGTGGCCTCATTTGCACATTTGCATTTTTTTGTGAAATAATGGTGACATGAATAGCAGCAGTAAGAGCCCTCTTCATCAAATTCCATAGAGTATTTGAAAAACCAGTGGTGAAAATTTTCAACAATACTATGTGTGATCCAAAAATACAAGGATTGATTTAATCCGAAACACTACTTGAAGCCAATTAAAAAGTTGTGCAGTACAAATGGAGAAAAATATTTTAGCAGTTTCTAAGAAAACCTGAAGAATCTATTGAAATGAGTCACATGTGAGAAATTTAAAAAATTGCATACTGGTGTAGGTAAGTCTGAAAGAGGTATAAAATTGAAGTGAGCAGAGGGAAGTAAGGAGAACGTGGTAGAAATGATGGAGGAGAGGTAGCTGAGGGCCAGAACTTTCTTGTAAACTCTGAAAAGAAGTTTGGATTTTGCTGTAAATGTGATGTCAAGCCATTGATGTTGAGCACTGGACATATAGAATATTATTATACGTTCTAAAACATCAGTCTGACTGCTCTGGGGCCAAGAGAGAAATCAAGATAATGCCTTTCTAGACATAGACATGAAGATGTGTAATAAATATTTGGATATAGGAGTTTGAAGCTCAGGGAATAGATCAGGGCTAGATATATAACTTTGGGTACCAATGTATAGAGAATAGAAGAAACCTTTTGGGAGTGAATATAGATAGAAAAGACAAGGGTCCTGAACTCCTACATATTTGGATTTCACCTAGAAACGCTAAAGACAGAAAAGAAAACTTAGAAGGAGCAGCTTGTGAAATAGAACAAAACCCAGAAGCGTGATACTTCATGGATGCCAAGAGCCCGTGACAGCAATGGGGGGATTGTCAAGTGTGCAAATACTGTGGATAAGCTGAGTAAGAAGGGAGCAGCAGCCATGAGATGTTTCATCGCTGAGGTCATGGTTGACATTGACAAGAGTGGTTTCAGTGGTACAGGTTAAATGAAATATTGGGAGATGACAAAGTGTATCCTGGATGCACAATTATGAACAACTTTTTCAAGACTTTTCTATTTAAAGGAGCAACAACAGGAACAGCAAAAGAAATGATAACTGAGCAGACACAGGATTAAGAGAAATTTGGTTTTTGTTTGTTTTGTTTTAAATCATGGGAATGATACAATAGAAAGGGAAAGATTGAAGATCCTGGAGCAGATAGATAGAGGACCTACGTCCTCCAAAAGAGGAGATGAGGGCAAGAGGATGGAAGCCTGAGCATATCTGAAAAGACTGGCCTTAGAAGAGACTAGGGGCACTTCATTCTTTATCACAAGAAAGAAAGCAGATACAATACATGAAGAGACATGGGTGGGGTGGCAGATTTATTGGAGGGACTCTGAAGGCATTTCTTTCTTCTTTTTTCTATTTTCTCAACGAAGTGTGAAGCAAGCAAGGTCATCGGCTGAGATGAAAGGAAGGGGTTTATTTTATTACAAAAAGAATAAAGTAGTTGAATCTAATAAAGAGAAACTGTCTGAACCTGCTTTCAAGCTTGTATACAACCTTTTCCTTCCAAGTAGACCCACTGCTGTCCACATGATTCTAAATGACTGGAGGATCATCTGCACCCCAGGTGTTTGATAATTCTATGTCACTTCTTGTACTGTGGGGACTATGAGTGGGTTGTGTTGGCTGGAATTTACAACAGACTGTCACTTCACTCACATTTTCCTTATTTTTTGAGTCCTCAGTGTTTAGAGCAGATCTGGAGGATAGCCAAGAGATTATCCATGCAAAGGCAGGCTGAGGTTTAAAATAAAAGAACTTAATATTTATGTTTCCCTGAAACAATGTTTGTGTAGAAATTGAACATAGATTCTATTCCTGTTCATAGACATAAAATATAAAAATGTCACAGAGTAGGCCAGATAAATGCATCTATCTTTTCTACACAATGCTGAATGCAACTCTTTAAAATCTTATGACTTTTGCATCTATGCTCATGGGTGAGATTAGCATGTGGTCTTCTATTACTTAAACAGAATTTGTCATTAGACATTAAAATCTACTTTCTCTCTCACATTCCCTTCATACTCTACTTAAGCTGCTCCCCTAATGTCAACCAGTTATTATGTGCCAGAGCTTCAGAGTACATTCAACACCCCATCGATTTCATCAATTTAACCCATTATAATGGATTGGCATTCTCTTAGGGTAGTTTGACCTTTTCCCCAGGAATAATGGCTTTTTGTGGATGATGAAGAAACCTACAATAGACAAAGACAAAGTTTTCTTATTTATTTGGGAAATTCTAGAATATATGATATATGACCCACATGACATTGAGGGTCTCCAGAGAAAAACACAATTTGACTACTTAGGCAGTCTCAAAACAGGCACAATTTGACCCAGGTTTGTGTAAATCTAAAAAACAAATAAGGAAACAACAGTTTATCTATCATTTATAGTAGAGGAAGAGGTTTATATGTCCATCTTTTCTGGTGTCTTATTTTGTTCTGGTGTCTGAGGCAAGCAGAACAGCTAACATGTATTCTGGGATTTCTAATCATATTTCTATCCCATTACAAGTGTTGTGTTTGTTCCCTCTTTCCTTTCCCCACATTTAATATATTACTTTCAATTGTGCTTTGTTAGTTGTAAAAAAAGATGACAGAACACATTCCCCTATATGGATCCTGTCCATTACTATTAGAGGAGTAGCCTACATGCATTTAATGAATTATCTTTTACTCTTTCCTCCACTGCATTATTTTCTTTCATTATGAAGGTTTTGGAGATAGCAAAATAGAGCTGTCTGTATATAATCACAAACTAATAAATGTAACTTTTCTCATCTTTTATCAATCATGTATTTTTGTAGTAACATTGACTATGGAATAGGAGGCCATATATCTTTTTGAAAAGAAGAAAGAATTTGCCTTAAAATTAACAGGCATGCAAATATTATTTTAATCATATACATATAGATAACAATACAGATATTAATGTTAATTTTAGTAGGCATTATTAATTATCATCAGTTTTTAGGTGACCTCTGCTAACCATGGAGTTTCTGAACTCCATTTCTGCTTTTATAATTCCAAGAGAGATTTTCTGAAATAATGTTCTGGTTTATTTCCCCATAAAATTAGTTGTGACTTTCATTACTTTGGTGGTATTTTAGTAGTATTGCTGCAACATTGTTATACACAGGTCTATGCCATTGTATTTTTCTTTTTTTCATTTCTAAATGAAATTTTGCTGTCTTTACCAAAAAAAAAGTAAAATTAAGTATAACGTCTTGTCTTCTTTCTAGTCTTACAAACGCCTTCAAAAAATAAATTATACACGTGGTTTGTATCAGGAATTACAAAGCGTGAAATCAATATATTATATCTGTCTTATTAATTTACCTATTACAGAAGTTGAATCTGGTAATCAGTCAAATGTAATTACCTCAGCAATGTGCCGGGCACTGTATTAGGTATTAGGAGCATTGCTACCAATAATCTATCCAGGAACTACTACTAATATATTTGTGAGAATGTTTGTATTAGTTTTTCATTGCTGTGATAACAAATTTCCAAAGACTTGGTGGCTTAAAACAACACAAACTTATTATCTTAGAGTTCTGGATGTTAGAAGTATGAAACATCTCAATGGGCTAAAATCAAGATGGTAGCAGGGGTGTGTTTCTTCTGGAGCCTCCAGGTGAGAATATGTTTCCTTGACTCTTCCAGCCTTCAGAAGCAGCCCAATTCCCTGATTTGGGTGTCCTTCCACCTTCAAAGCCTGCAAGGGTCCAACGGCCAGTGGAGTCTTTCTCATGCTGCATCACTGTGATATTGCCTGCTTTCCTTTCCCCCTTATAAGGACCCTTGTGATTAGACGGGGCCAGGATAATCTCTTTATCTGTTATTCAAGATAATCTCCTTATTTTAAGGTCATCTTATCAATAACCTTAATTCTAACTGCAACCTTAATTCCCCCTTGCCATGTAACATAACATAGTCCCAGGTTTCAGAGATTAAAACACACATCTTTGGGGGACCATTATTCTGCCACCCACTACCCCATAAGTCTAAGTACTATGCCTAGTTTTAGACCTCCAAAGTAAAGAACTGAAAGTATCATCTGTAAGATTTGGGTCTAAAACATTTTTTTCATGATTCATTACATACAAATGCTGCAAAACTTTGTTTTTGGTTGATTTATTTGGATAATTATCCTTAGTTCTCCAGCTCATTTTGTATGAGTTAAAATAACATAGATTTCAGCTCTTAACCAAACATAAGAGTTCCAGTTTTAGAATTGTATTAATTTTAGAAACAAAAGACAGGAAGGGATACTTATGAATATTAATTAAGTAGGTTCTAAAATAAATTATAAGTGAATAAAATTTCAGGACCCAATGACTCAGCTTTTGTGTAAGACATATTAAAAATGACAGCATGGTTTGCCACTATTATGTTTTCTTTAATTCTTTCTGACCTTATTTATTTAACTTTTTGGGGTCAAAAAAAACAGTAGTAGGGATTTGATTTGAGTGTATGAATATTTAACCTAAGAGTTTCTGACTCCAACTGTCAGGACCTCCTGACCTTACAGCTTGAAGTGATTTGATTTAGTCAGCAGACATGGTGGTCATTGTTCCATGTATAAGCAAAAGCCATTTTTTGTCTTTCAAACTCAATTTAAAATTCAATGACATGGTAGAAATAGAATTTAAATTGAATATCATGGAATAATTAACGTTATAGTCATGTTGTGATAAAAATTACCATTTTCATTGATGCTGAGCCAAGAGAGATTGCAGCATGAGTTCCTAAAAGATCTAGTAGTCCCATCCTGTTGTTTATCTTCATGATCTCAGGATATGTTTTTGCTAATTCATTTCTTTGAAGAATCTATTTGATGAGGCCTGAATGTTTAAAGGTATAGGTCAATGAATTATGATTGGTGAAGGAGTCTTTATTTTATATTTTAGGCATAAATTTGAAGCAAGAGTAATCATAGTAAAATGCTCTTTTAATTCTTAAGCACATAAGGAAACTTGGGAGCACCAGGACTTTGCATCTTCTCCAAAGCTATAATTGCTGGATTCTGATATGATACTAAACTGGCATTTGTATTTCTCAATTTATCCTAGATCATGAGATTTTAAGCACCCTATTTTAAGTCAAATTGCAGGGCTAACTACTGAACCCCAAGCATTTGCTACTAAATAAATTTTGGGTAGTCAATAAACATATTTTTACCGAGAAATAACTTCATATCTCTGTTTTGGAAGGGATATGTTTGATGGTCAAATTAAACCTCCAATTTTACATGATTAACCAACCCAAACTTTGCAAAAAGGTTAAAAAAAGCCAGAATCTCTTTATATTGTGCATTAATTACATGAATGGGTTTTCACCTTTTTTTTTATCAGTTATTTTTCATTTTGTTTTGCTTAACATTTGGTTCTTTGGTTGCTGAGGCCTTAGAGAGAGGATTTAAAACTAAAGTTGGATTTGAATCTCAGCCCCACCTTTTTAACATGTCTGATTTTCATTTCCGTGGATATAAATAGAAAATAACACTTATCTTTCTGAATTAAATGATTAAAAGAGATAACGTTTAACTATCTAGCATAGTGTTTTGTTCACAAAAGATACTCAAGAACCCTTCTTTCATTGTTTTTTGTTTTGTTTTGCATTTTCCTTCTCTCTTCTCCTTTCTAGTTACTGGAGCAGTAATACCAGGTTACTTTCACATTGCATTGTACTGCTTTCTGCTTACACTTTATGGTTGCATAGGGTGAAAAATTGGTTGTTATTAGTTAGTGTGGTGAAATAAAGGATAAAAAATGGTTTGAGGCTTTGAATATACAATATTCTGCAGAGGAGGGAACATTAGAGGGCCCCAGTCCAATGAGATAAATCTTCAAGATGGCAACTCTAGGACACATCCATTAAACCAAAAGAAAGAAAGAAAATAATTTCTTAACTCGTGTTAATAGCTTGTTGAGTAGCATTGGCCTACTTAGGGGTGAATATTTCCATGTAGTCATGGACTTTTCTCTTGAGAATTAGAATTTCCTTCCCTTTAATTCCCGTGCATCTCAGAAAGCACTGATGTTCTTTAAATGTAATACCATTAGGTGAGAAATCTTTTACTAACACAGGCTCAATAGGGGTATTTGAGAGCCAAAAAAAAGAAAGGTTATAAGGAGACTTGTGTATTTCCTCATATTATTATACTTGCCTTAGCACACCCTCAGCTTCAGTCACTTGTTAAAGAAGGAAACTTTAGAAGAAAAAATCCTATGCACCTGTCTTGACATGAGTACAGCCATGTTTGGCCGCTCCATTGACCTACAGCCACCAGCACAAAAAGAAATACAAAGCTGCTTTCTGTGTGGTGGGAACTGGCCTTTTCCCGGGAACTGGCCTTTCTCCCACGGAGAGAGTTGCAAGTTGTAACATTTCAAGGCTCTTGGAGCGTCGTGGCCCGGAATGGACTGGCCATCTGTGCCGGGCTAAGACGATAACCAAAGAGAACAATGCACGTACGCAACTACTGGGCTGGGACGTTAGCCAGGGGGCTCAGTACACGTACGCCACTGATAACCATTTGTGCATGGGAACACTAAATGCTTGCTCTGCAAACTCTGTAATTGCTTACTCTGAAAATTACTGATGGTATAAAAACTGCTGGAAACTGAGCCTCAGAGAGAGTTCCACCTAGAGAGAGTTCCACCTGTGGAAGGGACACCTTGCCCAGGACGTGTGATCCTTGCCCAGCCGCGTCGATTGACAGGGCTCTCCCGGCAGTGGGGCGTGGATGTTGTGAGTAACTGATTTGATGTGAAGTAATTGATTTGATGTGTTCTCTTTTCGGTTAACCTGGTGTTTCTCTTTCCGGTTGATTTGTGTCATTTCTCTTCAGCCGATGTGGGTGTTTTCCCTTTCCAGTCGGGCTGATGTTTTTTCCTCTTAATATTTGACCTATTTGATCTGTTTGCAGACTGTCACCTTTACTATCCTCTATATAATAAAATATACCTTCGGCCCATTTGTTTGGAGTGGAAAGTGTCTTTTACGTCTCCGATCGAATCCCCGAACCTCTGATAACATAATTGGCGCTGTGAGCAGGATTCGATTAAGGAGATGCCTTTCCTATTCAAACGAAAGGTAACTGAAGCCAAGGTGGAAGGGATTCCAGGATGGGAGGACCCTCCCTTTTGCACTCTGGCTGGGGAGTGGGCTCATAGGTCAGGGTTATGTGAAGCTTGGGATGCTCGTCTGCGACGATTTGAACCGTTGGATGTGACCAAAGCTTTGCAGACGGTGGAAAGGAAAGAGAAAGATGATGTTTCTTTTTTGGCACGGCGAGGTTGGTGTTTGTTGACTGCTTATCGCCGGGCTATAGAAGATAGGGATAAGATACAGACAGAGAAGGCACTCTTGGAAACGGAATGTCGCCGGGCTGTAGAAGATAGGGATAAGATACAGACAGAGAAGGCACTCTTGGAAACGGAATGTCGCCGGGCTGTAGAAGATAGGGATAAGATACAGACAGAGAAGGCACTCTTGGAAACGGAATGTCGCCGGGCTGTAGAAGATAGGGATAAGATACAGACAGAGAAGGCACTCTTGGAAACGGAATGTCGCCGGGCTGTAGAAGATAGGGATAAGATACAGACAGAGAAGGCACTCTTGGAAACGGAATGTCGCCGGGCTGTAGAAGATAGGGATAAGATACAGATAGAGAAGGCACTCTTGGAAAAAGAATATTCAGATTTACAGTTGCCTGAAGTCAAGGTGGAAGAAATTCCAGGATGGAAGGACCCTCCCTTTTGCACTCTGGCTGGGGAGTGGGCTCGTAGGTCAGGGCTATGTGAAGCTTGGGATGCTCGTCTGCGACGATTTGAACCTTTGGATGTGACCAAAGCTTTGCAGACGGTGGAAAGGAAAGCGAAAGATGATGTTTCCTTTTTGGCACGGCGGGGTTGGTGTTTGTTGACTGCTTATCGCCGGGCTATAGAAGATAGGGATAAGATACAGAAAGAGAAGGCACTCTCGGAAAAAGAAAATTTAGATTTGCAGTCTCGTTTGGCTATGATTCAATGTCAATATCTTGCACTGGGAGATCAGGCTCGTAACTACCAAGCTATAGCAGAAAAGGCTGCTGTAAGAGTTGCCAAATATAAATATAGAAAGAGGAGAGGAAAGGTAAATGAACGAAAAGTTCATATGGCCATAGCATCGGCCGGTCCTAAGTGGGACCCGGACACATGGGATGGTGATATATGGGATGATGATTCTGAAACTGATTATGAGGAAGAGGAAAAACCGCCCAAACGCACAGAGGCACGTCCTCTTCGCCGGCGGCGGATGGAAATGGATGGTAATCATCCTGTAAGGAAAGATGTGATTGAGGATTTTAACCAGCAAGAAATTTCTGATATTTTAGCCCGGGCTACACAAAAGCCTGGAGAAGCCATCATAACCTGGCTTGTTCGCCTATATGATATGGGCGCTACAGGAATTAATCTGGATGCAGGAGATGCTTTTAAATTTGTAATTTTGTCCAATGATCCAGTAATACGGGGAGCTTTCAGAGACTGGAGCATGAATGCTCACCCCCCAAATGATCGTGGACAAGACACTGATGGTACCACTTTATTGGCTCTTGCAGTAAAAGGAGCTCAAGATAAATACCCCACGGATGATATGTGGCCAGACACTAATAGACCCTGGTATACTTTAAAGATTGTGTCCAAAAGATGAGAGAAGAAACCATGAAACGGGCTGTGTTTCTGGGGTGTGGTGAAGCTTTAAATGAAATGACTTTAAGTGTCCAGGTGCGAAACAAGTTGATAAAAACTGCACCTCCGGCATACAAACAAATAATTACAACCCTTCTCATGAATGAAACTGAAAGCCCTATATCAACACTTGCAGATAAGATTATGCAGCTAGCAGACTTGGGAGACTGGCAGACAACTGAAAACTCTCCAAGAAGAGAAAAAAGAGAAACATTCTTTAAAAAGATAAAATAACTCGAGGTGATATGTTTTTGGCCCTACTCCAGGCAGGAGTACCTAAAGACCAGATTGATGGAGTTGACACTAGAGAATTATGGAAACTATATAAAGAAAAAGGGCTGAATGTAAAACAAGTGAACAGAAGGGACAGTATAGAGAATGCTTCCAACCCAGTGCCTACTGCACCTAGTGCACCACCTCCTCCCTTGGATCCTCTTCTTGCTGACTTATGTGATTGAGGGGAGGCCAAACCTCTGTATCGATTAGTGCCACTATAAGAAAAGATATTAGACCACATGTACCAATTGAAATATTTTGGAAGAATGGATCTACAACTAGTGTGAAGGCACTTGTAGATACAGGGGCAGAGGCCACCCTTATCTATGGGAATCCAACTAAGTTTCAAGGTACATCAATTCTGATAACTGGATTGGGAGGAAAAGAAATCCAGGCAGTTACCACTAATCTTTCTATGCAAATTGGGCAACTACCCCGGCACACATATCTAGTTATGATTGTACCAATACCAGAATATATAATTGGGATTGATATTCTAAAAGGATTGACATTAAATTTGGCTGATGGACAATACCAATTTGCTATTAGAGCTTTGTCTTTTCATATTAATGCTGTAATTGTGGGATGTTTGCATCATGAAGTAGAAATTCCACCTGCCACGCAAGTGATCAATCAAAGACAGTATCGCATCCCTGGAGGACAACAAGAAATATCTGAGACCATAGAAGATTATTTGGCTGTAAAAGTCCTTCGCAGAGTAACTACAGCCTGGAATAATCCTATCTGGCCTGTTAAAAAAGGTGATGGGACATGGAGAATGACTGTAGATTACAGAGAGCTAAACAAAGTGACTCCGGCTATTCAAGCGGCCGTCCCTGATTTGATTACTGATATAACAGAATCTCCTGTTAAATGGGGTGTCTCATATGACCAATTGACTGAAAAACAACAAAAACATACCTGGTTTATGGATGGTTCTGCCAAAATGATATCGGGCTCACGGAAATGGAAAGCAGTTGCCTATAACCCATCCACCCAACAAACAATTGTCACCACCGGAGATAATATGAGTAGCCAATATGCTGAACTCTATGCGGTGTATCAGGCACTTCAACAAGAACAGGGGCAACAATGTCATATATATACTGATTCGTGGGCAGTGGCACAAGGTTTGGCAACGTGGATGCCACAATGGAAAAAACATGATTGGAAAATTAATGATAAAGAAATATGGGGAAAGAAATTATGGGAAGACATATGGTTATGGTGTCAAAATACAATTGTTACTGTATTTCATGTTGATGCTCACAGTTCTTTAATTTCTGCAGAACGAAAGCATAATTCTCATGCTAATCAGCTGGTGCAGATTCGTGCAACGCACAACCCAGGCTTAGCACAATGGGTCCACGAAAAGAGTGGACACTTGGGAGAACAAGCGTCATACAGGTGGGCACAACAAAGGGGAATCCTTGTCACCCATGATGATATTGCCACTGCAGTACAACAGTGTCAGTTATGCCAACAGTTAAATAAACGGGGAGTTCCACACCCTACCAAGGTCATATCCAAAAGGGATTATTTCCGCCCATACCTGGCAAATAGATTTTATCGGACCATTGCCAAATTCTTGTGGATATACTTATGCCTGCACTGCTGTTGATACATATTCTGGTTATTTATTGGCTATACCAGCTAAAGTGGCCACCCAACAGAGTGCCATAAAATTATTAGATATAATCAAGTTATATTATGGAACACCAAGGCAAATTCAGAGTGACAACGGTTCCCACTTTACAGGTAAGTTGATTCAAACCTATACCAAGGAAAATTATATAGAATGGATTTATCATATACCTTATTACCCCCAAGCTGCAGGCCTCATAGAACGAATGAATGGATTGCTTAAACAACAATTGAGGAAACTTGGTCATGGCTCATTAAAGGGGTGGCACAACCATCTAAGTACTGCTCTAAATGTGTTAAATAACAGGCCATTAGGCCCTAATGAGACTCCTCTGTCAAGGTTGTTACCAGCAAAGATTACAGAAGTGGCAGCCGCCACCCATGAGCTTATGACCTTAACCTATTGGCCCCTAACTCAGTCTGCTAAACCGCCTTTTCGTGCCACGGCCGAAGCGGCTGGATTGGATTTATCTACTGTTCATTCTATTCAATTGCCCCCTAAGAAGCAGTCTATAGTCCCTACTGGGATAGGGGTACAATTTCCCAAAAATACCTTTGGTTTGTTAAAAGGACGCTCTGGACTGGCAGCAAAAGGTATTGATGTACTAGGAGGAGTTATTGATCCAGATTATCAAGGAGAAATAAAATTTATATTATATAATGGTAGTGACACAGTACTAACTGTAGAGTCTGGGGAACGAGTGGGACAATTATTGGTGCTTCCCCTCCTGACTCCAAATGTGTCACAAGGACAACCTCCAAGTGAATTAACTAAAAGAGGAATGCAAGGATTTGGGTCTACAGATGGATGGAAACCTGGAGCAAAGGTGTGGGTGACACATCCACCCAATGCGGCTCCACGTGCCGCAGAAGTAGTGGCCCAAGGGCCCACTGCAACGCTCATAGTAATGTATCCAGGAAATAAACAATTATATCATGATCCTAAAAATTCTGTTTCTTTGCGTGAATAGATATTCCTGCTGTGTTTGCTATGCTGTGCTGCACTTCCATGTCTGCTGCAGACCTACATGCCAACTAATGTCTCCGTAGGACAACCTTTGACCCTGCACTGCTGGACCAACTGCTCTACACCAGTGGGACCTATAACCTGGACTATGAATGGCCGAGAAATTTGGTCTCAGAAACATCAAGCAATCTCTCAGTATAAGCCTATATCTGACCAGTCACGGAGAACTAGTTATAATTTCTCTATTACCCTGCCTTCTGCTACCCTCCGTGATGGGGGCTGGTCTGGACTTCTGCAAGCTAATTTGTTAGGCCTAAGTGTTATCTTATCTAATGTTATCTTTGATGCTGTACATGATTTGCAAGATCAAGTTAATAACATTTCATATTCTAAGGGGTTGTTTGATTGGTTACCTTGGGGTTTGGGTCCTTTATTGCGAGATAGTTTTATAATTATTGTAGTCATTGGATTTTGGATTCTTGGATGTGCCTTATGTACTTGCGTACGAAGTTCATTGTCTGTGCGTATGGTGTCTTATGGTTAATGAAGACGGCCACGGCCGAATATGTCTTGACATGAGTACAGCCATGTTTGGCCGCTCCATTGACCTACAGCCACCAGCACAAAAAGAAATACAAAGCTGCTTTCTGTGTGGTGGGAACTGGCCTTTTCCCGGGAACTGGCCTTTCTCCCACGGAGAGAGTTGCAAGTTGTAACATTTCAAGGCTCTTGGAGCGTCGTGGCCCGGAATGGACTGGCCATCTGTGCCGGGCTAAGACGATAACCAAAGAGAACAATGCACGTACGCAACTACTGGGCTGGGACGTTAGCCAGGGGGCTCAGTACACGTACGCCACTGATAACCATTTGTGCATGGGAACACTAAATGCTTGCTCTGCAAACTCTGTAATTGCTTACTCTGAAAATTACTGATGGTATAAAAACTGCTGGAAACTGAGCCTCAGAGAGAGTTCCACCTAGAGAGAGTTCCACCTGTGGAAGGGACACCTTGCCCAGGACGTGTGATCCTTGCCCAGCCGCGTCGATTGACAGGGCTCTCCCGGCAGTGGGGCGTGGATGTTGTGAGTAACTGATTTGATGTGAAGTAATTGATTTGATGTGTTCTCTTTTCGGTTAACCTGGTGTTTCTCTTTCCGGTTGATTTGTGTCATTTCTCTTCAGCCGATGTGGGTGTTTTCCCTTTCCAGTCGGGCTGATGTTTTTTCCTCTTAATATTTGACCTATTTGATCTGTTTGCAGACTGTCACCTTTACTATCCTCTATATAATAAAATATACCTTCGGCCCATTTGTTTGGAGTGGAAAGTGTCTTTTACGTCTCCGATCGAATCCCCGAACCTCTGATAACAGCACCTCAAGGAGTATAGGTAAAGACTTATTCAAATTGAAGTCATAGGTCTCCAAACCGTAGTCGAAAGCTCGCAAGCATACATTATTTATTACTTATTTGTTATGAAGTTTAAACTTCTAAAATTCAGGGAACATTTTTACTATTATATATTTCCAAGTGCTTCAGGATATTCTTTATCCTCTGGAAAATTAGTAATATGATTTAAAAATGTTGTTGCTATCCTTTTTTACAAGCAAGCATGTGAAAATTCTTTGAAAATGAAGAATCTATGAAGAAATAAATGTAAAGCACCGTAAGAAGAATGATGAATATGAGGAGGATGATGATGATGATGGTAATGGTGATGATGGTGATTGTGAAGAAGATGATGATGACAAAGGCTATAAAATTTGAGGTGGAGCAGAATTGAACAAAAGAGTAAAGAACTGTGATATGTCTTGTTAAGAAGTTAACATACCAGGTAGATTGGTATAGGTACAGAAAATAAAAGAGTAATAATTTATTAGTAAATAAAGAAATTTATTGCTAACTGTTTGGTGTTGCTGTGGTAGATACTCAGATGAAGAAGGTGTCATTATTATCTCCAGTATAATAATAGTTAAGGATAAAATTTTTGAACACAAATAGCAAGAAAGCACTTTGCTTGGTGGAGTTTAGAGGAAAGAAGAGGCAGCTTCTGATTGAAAAATGGAATCTGAAATTCTATAATAAAGTATCAAACCAGAGTCTTTTGCGGCGGGGCGGGGGGAAGCTACATTTTTTCATCACTAACTAAATGTGAGTGTAGAGAAAGAAGTCAAGTTGATTCAAAGTTCTTAACCTTGAAAGACTAGGGGTTGGCTGCCATGAATAGAGATTAAAAAATCAAAAGAAATTTTGTAGAAGACAAATAGCCATAATGCAATCTTGTTTTGTGGGAGTTTGAGGGAAGAAAGGGCTTTACTTCTGCTTGGAAGGTGAAATTAGGCTTTTAAAAAAGAGATGCTACACCAGAGCCTTCAAGGAAGAGTGGGGATGGAGGAGGGAGATCAAGTGACATTTAGGCGTGAGAAGAGACAGCGGTACAGAATTCTTCTGGGGAGGAGGTGCGGGAGAGGTTTGCCTAAGACATGTTAAGTCCAGGTAGAGACAGCAAGGGGCCCAGGGAAGGAGGGAGGCAAAAATTCAGATTTAAAGTTTAGGAGAGGGCTCAGAGCTAGAGATACAGGATTCTGAGCGATCTAAGAAGAGACGATAGTTGAAGCTTTATGAAAGAATGTAATGGATTATAGATAGAATGACAAGGAATTAGACAAGGACTCCAAAGTCTTAGGGATGGCCTACATTGAAGAACTGAGAGGAGCAAGGAGGCAAGTGAGTAGAGGACACAGAGAAAGAGAAAACAGAGGAGTGGCAGACAAACTATAAGAGTGTTCTCACAAACAGAATCGTGAGAGAAGAAGGGATTTAAGTGTGGTCAAATATGTGATGTTGTAGGGGGATCAAGAAATCTGTTTTGAATGAATGAATGTTGTTGAACTGGGAGTCGATGTTAGCTGTGTGCAAATATTGCCACTCCTTCCCTTGGCCTCTGTTGACCGATAAAGCATCGTCTATAAATATCTTTTCATTTATTTGTATACTTTTCTACATGTCATTCGTGGTTATTTCAGAAAAGAGGAATCCAGAGCATATGTGCGTCTTTTTAATTTCATGTATCTTTGTACATACTTTCTCAAGTGTCTTGTACAGGATTTTATATGCTGTTGTAACCACAGTTTTTCTTTGCACAAAAGATTTGCTAACAAGTGCTCTGATTTCTCAAGTGAACCCAAACATTTCTAATTAAATGTGTGTTTAGTGTCTTTCAGAGAAAAATTACTAATGTTTCCATTAAAATTAGTAAGCAGTACACATCTACAACAATAACAATGGAGTTTGGTGACTTTTAATCTTTGGATAGAAAACTGCTTTTGATAATTAACTAAGAAAGTCTTGTAGAATTCTTGTGCTTTAATTTCCTTAATACTACTTTTGATGATTTGTTAAACTTAAAGAGAGGGATTAAGACAATTTTTTTTCATAGCTATAAAAGAAAAGTCAGGAATAAAGTTTGTCTCTAATTTAAACAATTTTTTCTATTTTTTAATACTGTAGTTGATTCTCTAATTTCTTCTGGGCATATGTCCTATTTACCCAATTTAACTATAAGATTATTGTGGGCAGAGACCATTTTTATTTCTTTTTCTTTTTTTTTAATTAGCCATGTAGCAGTACAATATCTCATACATGAAACACAGTAGTAAATTGAATGTCTGTTGAATGGATCCAAAAGAATCCTCTACATTTACGTATCTCTCTGTATCTCTTAATTCTCTCCTTTAAGCATAATTCAGAATTCATCACAACTCTTTTTTTATGAATGAAAAAAACTCAGAAATGGTCATATTACATATACACCTAAAAGGAAACTTTTTACCATGTTATTGACAAGAAAAATATTTTGAACTCAAAACTAGAGAAATTAGTAAAAGTGGAATACTACAAGTTAGAACAAAATTTGATACAAAAGAAAGTATCCCACAGGAGAAAAAAAAGGAAGTGAAAGGTTAAGACATTGCAAAATGGGAGTGGGATATGAGAGCACTCTTTATTTTTTGTTTATTTTTCATAACTAACAAATAACTCATTTTTTTTACCTGCGACAGTAAAATTTGTGCAGAAAGGTCATTTTCATTAACCTTAGGTTTGTAATTTCCAGGCTTCCTGCCCAAAGGCATTGCTGTTATTTACAATTTTTCTTAGTCCTATACAAAACCAAACAACCATCAGTGTAAGGCTAATATATGTCAAGTGCCTTAGGCACATTTCAATTAAGTATTAACATAGATTGGAAAATTTCCAAAACATTTAGTGAATATTGTTTTCAATCATTTTCATTAAAATTAATAGCAAGTGTTAAAAAGTAATATACCAGGGAGCTGGGGGAATTGAATTTTTAGCTTCTAAAGCACTATTTGTGCTAATGTAGAAAGAATTTTGGTACAATTCAGCCACATATCACCTGGTCCCATTAAATCTTGCATTTTGAGTGGGTAGAGGATGGGAGTTATGCACAAATTAGTTTTGTTTTAATACTTTTATATAGTGACTTCAAATTTTAATGAGTATTTATTAGATACCAAAAATGATGAACTCACATGTGAGCAAGCTTAAAACCTCAAACTACGTTCACCCATCATTAATGATATTTTCCAGAAATGCTTAAAGATGAGCTTTGAGAAATCAGTTTATAGAAGTAGATAAAAGAATTTTCCAAATTAAATATTATACCAATACAGAAATACTCAAATCATTTTAAGAGGAACTAATGATTGAGAATTGTGTCTGAGAATTAAAAAGATAAAGATAAGGAATGAATTAAGTGGAATATATTGTTGAAATATCAAATCAGAAGTCATAATGGCCCAAATTTATCTCTCAACATGGTATTATATAGAATATGAACTTTAACATAAAATAAAAGTCATTGACCTCCCTCACTTAATAACCCTTTAGTTTCTTAAAAATATAAAGGTTTCCAGCTGCACAGCAGTTTATAATACTGTTGGTGTTATGTATGGCATTTAAAAAACTGATATTTTATCAAATTCAATCTGTGAAATATATATCATATTATACATACGTGCATATGTATGTGTGTGCATGTGTGTGTATATATATATAAAATTTCCAATTTTAGGTAGTGAAACCTTTCAAAGATATTACTACACATAAACACTGATTTTTCTTCATTTCTTCCATTCAAGTCAACGCTATATAAGGACCACACAGTGGAACATGAACAAGTTAGGATTTCGAATAGAGTTATCTGTTGGAATAGCAGCAGCATTTTGAATGTTAATGTCATTCATAAAATTTCTTGATGACTTTGTTCTAAATTTCTTTCAAATGTAAGAGAAGGAAAAAGGATATACAAAGGACACAATAAAAGATCATAAAGATAAAACAGTTTTCTTTGCAATGGGGATGGCTTTCTATTTGTCAGTTTTCTAGATGCCCATCTTCCCAAAAAAGCCATTGAATACAATTAAGCTGCCACTTCAGGAGGGCAGAATGCTGAGCCCAGAAGAATAATCAGATCAGAAAAAATGGTAGAGATAATTATGACATAGCACTTGAGTGAGGAGTGACGGTCAAGGTGAGGCACCACTGGCAGTGAATCCAGAGTAGAGAATGTGAGGCCTGCTTTGTGGAATCAGAGGGGTCAGCAACACCAGAAAGCAGCTTGCTAACTTGGATGGCCAATGAGGGTCTAAGAGCACGAACTCTCAGACAGGTCCTTATGAGAGTATGGCTACGAGAGAGCAACCTTGAGAAACTACTGAAGAATATGGCACAAGAAAGGCCTTCAGGTCTACGTTTCCCACTGTTAATATTTCATGAGAAAACTAAGGCTGGTTATGTGGTGTGTATAGGAGAGACTCTGACACAAACGTCATTCCCCATGTCTGGGGTAACTTTTTTCTTATCCCCCTTGTCCACTACAGAAACTTATTTTCACTCTTCAAATCTGAGGGAAAATGGCATTTTCTTTCACCTTTTTTCATTCTCCCTAATTCTCAATTACAATCATTTCTTCCTTTGCCTCTCATAGCACTTCACACACACACATACACACACACACTCTCATATTTTCTCTTTCTATCTCTCTGTCTCTCACTATAGATTAAGCATCTCAAAGAAAGGGTTCATATCTACTTAATTTTCTATCCTTGGCTCCTAGCACACTGACTAACACATAATAGGTGCTCAAATATATTGAATGAATAAGTTAATAATTTAAGCCTTGTAGACAAATAGAGTAAGATTAAAGGATAACAAGATCAGAACAATATCAAGAGTTTTTAAGGTAAATAGGCTCCCATATTTGAAAGCGACTCTAATTACATTCCAACAGTATTTGAGAAGCTTCTGGATTCGGTATGCTTCAAGGATTATTACTACAAACAGGAAAAGATGACTGATTCATATGAGGCTAAGTGAGGAAAACTTAGAATGGGTATTTTGCCACATTTGCCCATATTTTACTAACACTTCATAAGGAGGAGCTGGCATATGAATAGGCATTAATTTGCACTAAATATATTGCAATTAGTTATAAAGGCGTGTAAATCATAGTTTGGTAGATCATTATAAAAGTCTTCCATAATAGTTTGGTTGTTCTCAATTAAGTTGTTTCCATAGCTCCAAATTTAAAAATCAAATTTTGTCAACTGTTTATCTAGTTATGAACCTGATCTCTTGATCAATTCTATAGTAATCGAATCTGTTAGCATGATTCATATCACCATAGATGATTGAATAGCGACAGTTTTCAATTGTATTATTTCCAAAGAATCATATTTTATGTTATATTGTATTTTTTTATCTGAAATTAAGAAATTATTTGTCTTTGATATATTAGTTGGTTATTAATAAATAAATAGCATATATAGCATAAGTTAAGTATCTTTCATCTAAGGTTGCATTTTGGTAACAGATCAGAGGAAATTATTCTTTTTCCTGTAAATAGAGAGTGGGAGCTGGAGCATAGTCTGTTGTTTTTTTCCTATTCTTGTCTCTAATTTGATCCCTCTAAGGCTTTGCTCTCTATTTCCATAAAAGCTTTTTTCTATGTGAGTTAGGCAATTTTTACTGATGAAGCAAAGACCTTTGTAACATTTTTCCTGGAAGCTAGCATCAAATTGTTGACTTCTTTCCAGTGACCTTCAAAGTATAATGGTAAGGCATCATTATTAGTCTATATCAGAGTTGAACTTATAACCTTTAGACCAAGAGTTGTATATTGGACATCTATATTCATGATTCCTGTATTTTAGAAGAGTATTTACCTCTTAGGTCATCTGTGGGCAGACATGGGGAATTCATATGAACATAGTTGTAGAATGGTTAAGATCTTTAGGACAAAAATTATATGCAATTCAATTACTTTAAGATTGATGCTGCTCGCAAGAAAATGTGACACACATATTATACAAGAGTATTCTATGGCTCTTTTACTGAGTAATTTTGATGTAAAGTTCATGCAGCTAACTCTTCTTTGTATAAAATTCCAATTTTATCTTGGATTCATAGTAACTTAAATCAGCTAGATAAATATCCATGGTTCACATGGAAAAGAATTAGCTATGGTTCACTTAGCAATAAATTTGGGTTAATGTGGACTCAAACGTTTGAAAATATAAAACCAATAATATAGCCTTAGATTCTTTATGCCTTTATAAGTGAAATCTAGGTACTACATGGATATGTAGCTGTGCAGGTGTATAGAACCTGTACAGAATTCTGAGTCAGACAGCCTTGATCATTGAGTCTCCACCTTGTGTAGACAAACAAAGCTTCCTTTCTTAAACTCCTGCAAAATTGTGCCATTATATCTCCAATACAGAGTAGAATGCGCTGGCTAATTGATTCATGCAAGACATTTTCTTGGACTTTTAAAAATCAAATATATTTTCTTATAATTACCTCTTCTGAAAAGAATTTAAGCTAGCTTATAACAAAAGGCATATTTAATAAATTAGTAAAATATATAACAGCAGAACCAAGTAAAGAGATTTCAAATAGGTCAACACAGGTAATGTGATTTATATTTATCTCTAAGCTTTAAGGAAACCAGAATGAAATGGGAAACATACATAAGATGCATAACTCAAGTTATTAGTCAATAGAAACCATAACTCGTCTTCAGGGCAAACAAATATATAGATAATTTTAAACTTGGCTGTAAATAGGATGCATTGAGTGACAGAAATTGTCCTCAATAAAACATTAACACAAATGCAACAATTAATCGAGATGCTTAAGATGTTTGAGTTTGTGAAAAGTCTTTTTTTCTGCTAGAATCATTCAATGTTATGGTGAACATACAAAATACTGTATTGCCAAAATTAACTAGCCTACAGAGATTTCACATCTCCCCATCATGACAAATTGGCTTATTTAAATTCAGTAAACATTTGTTATATGCTTACTATTAGTTCAGCATCCCATTATATGCTATGAAGCATGGCAAACAGTATAAGTTGGGTATGGAATTTTCAATTATATTTAATATAGAAAAGAAGATTTGTATATTTTTCTATTGACTAGGGATTAGTGGTGTAGGTGATGAAAGAGGGCAAGAGTTCATTTTTTGTATTTGAAGGATTTGATCACTGCAAGATTGAAGGGGGAACCGTGAAACAAGAGAATAATCAAAAATGGCGCCCATGACGTTGGCCTTTCCCCTGGATGAATAGTAGCGCCATCTACAGAGATTGACAAATGGCTGGAAAAATCACGAAATCCTCTTTTGGGCATATTAAGTTAGAGATGCCTGTTAGACATTCTCATCTTACTTAACCTTTGTAACATTTGATGGTGTCTAGCACTTAATCACCTCAAAAGCTCTTCTTTTTTTGACTACTCCTCCTTTTTCTTTAACTATTGTTTCACAGCAGTTTAGTCTCCTCACCATTAAATACTGCTTTTCTCTTGTGGCCGTCTGTTTTCTTATGTTATCTCAACCACATAAAACTTCAACAACTGTCTGTATGCTAATAACTTCAAAATATATCTTTTTAGCATAGGTCTTTCTCCTGAATTCTAGAGACCCTATACTAACCTTGTCTCAAACTCTACTCACCAACTTTTTTCTTGCTCCTTTTTTCTCAGTGAATGATTTAAATATCAATTGAGAATTAAATGTGTATCAGACACTCTGCTAAGCGTTTAGTCATTTAATCCTTTCAACAACTTACCGAGGCATGTATTACCCCACTTTATATACCAAGAAATTGAAGCACTTAGCCAGTTAGATAAGTGCCAGAGCTGGGTTCTAAACTCAGATGGGTAGTCCTCTCCAGAATCTCAACTCTTAACCTCTGTGCTATACAGCACGTTTGCTACTATCATCTCTTCAGTCAATTATGTCAGAAACCTGAGAGTCATTCTAGCCTTCCCCCTCCACTTATATATCCAATATGTTACCAAATCCTCTTAACAGATCTTGGATCAGTCTCCTTTGTTCTGCTCCCATTGCTAATGTGTAATTTAAATCTTCATTATTTCTAACCAGGACTATTTCCATGTCTTACTAGATGGTCACTCTGTCTTCAATCTCTTATCTCCTCCGCAGTGCTGCAAATAAGATTTTTTATAAATTGCAAATCTGATCATGTTCTTTCCCTACTTAAACCCATTCATTATCTTTTCTTTGATAGGCAATATGGCCTAGTGGTTAAGAATTCAGGCCAACAGATATGGGCTGAATGCTACTTTGCTACTTTATTTGTGTGCAAATTTAGTTAGGGTCTTTACCCTTAATAATCACATCTTAAAACGGGGATATTAGTAGTACCCATGTCATAGGAGTATATGGAGCTTTAAAAGAGAAAATGCATGCAAAACATTTAGGAGAGTGCCTAGCACATAGCAAAAACACATAAACGTTGGTGATAATTTATTTTTATTATCATTATTTTAGTGTCTAAGGCAAAATTCAAACTCAGCCTGGCAGACCAAGCTCTCACAGCCTCTGCCTGCTCCTTCAATCTTATCTTGCGCTAGTCCATTCATGCATCACACTCACCAGGCCCAATGAAATACTGCATGTCTCATACATCTGTGCTTTTGCTCAGCTGCCCTTTCTACCTAGAACCCTGTTTCCTAGCTGAGAGACAAGCAAAATATTCCCCATATTTTAGACCTTGATTTAATAAACATATATTACAAAGTCCATCCTGATTTCTCCTTCTCATTCTACTCAGGATTGGGTATTTTCTCTCTGATGTCCTTTTTATACCTCATAAGTTTCTCACATAGAGCCCATGGTATTTAAATGCAGTATTTGTTTACATATCATTATCCCTCTTTTAGACCCTAAACTCTTCAAAGTCAAACAGTTTTATTGACCTTTTTATTCCCTGCACAGAACACAATGTCTAGAATATAATAGACACTAAAGATGTGAGAAACACATGGAGAAGAGCCATGTCACTCCAGAGGAAGCTTCGACCACCAGCCAACCGACCAGCCTATCGAGGACACACAGGCAAGCCCACCCCAGAGTGACAGCCCTGCCAAGTGGAACTACAGATCTGTGAGAAATAAGACATGGCCACTTGGTGTTTTAATCACGAGATCTGGGGTGCTTGTTTCATGACAATAACTAACTGAAACAGATACATAAATAAAACACCAGGAAAAGAAAGTAATTTAATTTCAATGCTAGATTTTCCATGAAAATAATATAAAAAGAGACCTTGGAAGAAATAGTTTGTCTGTCTATAGGAGAGTAAAAATATTTCATGAAGGAGTGAAAACTCACAAGATTAGGGGCTTTTTCGTTCCAATTATGAAGTTCAAGCTCCAGCTCATCGCTGCCTCCTCCTCCGCTTTCTTAGCAGGCTACTGATGCGAGTCATCAGAGACTCAGAGGCATCCAGTTATTTTGTAATAGTGGAGAGCAACTGTGTGTGATGAGTGTCTAGGGCACAATGGAAGTCAGTAGAGCTGCATGTACAGTGTCAGGATTTTTCACAACGCTTCCCAATTAACTTCCAGAGAGCCTGACTACAATATCACCAGCTGCTCGCTCAATCAATTTCTACACATTTTCCTGAGCTAAATGGGGCTTGCATGACTGAATTTGCATAGGAGTTTTCTCCAGTTGCAATGTCATAACTAGTGAGGGAAGTATTTGAAAATGACTTTTTTCTGCTTTGTGGGACATTCTCTTGGATTTTATATCTTCTCTGTCACTTTCTCCAACATTGCTTTGCATCTGTAGCATTTGTAAATTTGGAATGAGAGTCAAAAACTAAGGATGAAAAGAATAAGGTGAACTCCTTTCTTTTCATAATTTATTCGTTTATTAATTCATATTTTTGCCAGATACAGATTGATTGCCTATTATGTGTCAGGTACTATGTAAGGTGCTAGGGATACAATGAAAATAAGAAAGAGTTTTTGAAATCATGGAATTAACATTTTAGGGAAGAGTCTGGAAATATACACCACAGATAATGATAGAGAGGCTCTAGCTTAGGGAGAGTAGTCAGAAAAATAGTCTATAAGAAGGTGCCATTTAAGCTGAGACCCGAGAGACAAGAAGGTGTCAGCGATGGGAAGACTTTGGGGAAGAGAATTTAAGGCAGATAGAAAAACAGTGGAGAATCTCTTTTATGCAGAAGAGCTCACTGGGTACAGAACTGACAGATGGCCAATGTGATTGTCCTATAATACAAGGTGGGTAAGTGATGAGAGGTAAGATGGGAGAGAGAAGCAGAGAGTAGTTTACGCAAAGCCCCGAACACCATGCTAATAATTTGCATTTTACACGCTGTGGGCATTCAAATGAGTCTTTCTGCGTGTCTTTATTGTCCTAAGACAATAGATCGGAGAGATGCAGGAGAGGAAGAGAAGAGACTGCCAGCTGCAGTGAGACAGGTGAAAGATGTAGTACTCGGATGAAAGAAATGATAGTGAAGATAGAAGGAAATGGACAGATTATACAACATTTTGGAGGTGGAGCTGGCTGAACTAACTGAATAGATGTTTTAGAGCTCTTTTTGCCTGCAAATTATGACTGTAAGCCTCAGTTATGGCTACAGTACTCTATTAACATTAAACCATAAGAGACACTTCCATCCAGTGAAGGACATCGCATCTTACCCAGATCAACAGGTTAGGTTGCCTAATTTTCATATAGGTGAAGATAGAACCAGATAGGTAAGAGTAAAATGTTTTAGAATGATCCCATGGAAAGGAACTATTTAGATGTAGAAATGGCAAAGATGTGGAAACTGAAACATTTCTACAGACAAAAAAATGATTAAAAATTTCCCTAAACCAACATTCCTTCATATTTAGTGCCTGTTGTACCTAAGATAAACCAGGTACGTACAGGAAAACTAGAATTAAATCTAAGTTAAACACAGATATATTTTTTGGAAATACATCTGCTCTATTCATACATATAATGCAAACTAGGATGAACTATCAACAGTTAATACCAAGTGATTAAGTGACTGGTTCATATTAAGTGGCAAACTAATAGGAAATCAAACAAATCCCAAGACAATGGAAAAGTATTTACTAAAAGTAGAAAAGAGCATAACACTCTATTCGTATTCAGCAACGTTAAAGTTGAGATACAGTGCATAAATGGAACTAAAATCTCATGTTTTGCAACTCAACAGGCTATAATGCAACTATTAAAAAACTTATGAGAGATTTGATAAAAAGATGAAATTTGCTCACGTTTAAAAAAAGTCATGTAGGGAAAAAATTATAAATACAAAGAACACAGAGACTTCTATAATTGTGGTAGGAGAATAATGGTCTCCCAAAGATTTCCATGTCTTAATCCCTGAAAACGGTGAATATGTTACCCTACTTGGCAAAAGGGTTTTGCAGATGTGATTAAGTTAAGGACCCTGAGATGGGGAGAGAATCCTGAATTATCTATGTGGGCCTAATGAAATCACAAAAGTCATTATAAGAGGGAAACAGGAGGGTCAGAGATAGAAAATAAGGTGTAATAACAGAACTAGATTTCAGAGAGAGGAAGATTTGATGATATTTTACAGCTGGCTTCTAAGATGAAGGAAAGGGTCATGAGCCCCACAAGGAATGCAGATAGACTCTAGAAGCTGGAAAAAAAGGCAAGGAAACAGATTCTCCCTTATAGCCTCCAAGAGGAAGGCAGCCTGGCCATCCCATTTTGGAATTCTGACCCCCAGAACTATAAGAAAATAAAATGTTACTCTTTTAAGCCACTAAGCTTGTGGTAATTTGCTATAGCAGCAATAGGAAACTAATACAATAATGAAAAAAAAGGAAATAGGGAAAAAGACATTTATGCAAAACTGAAACTGAGATTGAAGCATTATTTAAAGCAGTATGTGAAATAAGAAATGAAACTATTAGAAATGATTGTGGATTCTATCTAATATGATATCTGAACTATAAATACAAAATAGTCAAGAAAAACTTACAATGTCAAATGAAGAAAATAATTATTCACACTTAATGCAAAGCATTTAACTGAAACATTTGGAAGTTCACAAATAGATGTTAGACAAGGATTGTTATTTAATAAGAAGTTATTTAAAATACTACTTTTAGCCATGGATCCACAAAGCTTCTACATTCTATAACCCAGACCATTTACAGTCAAAGACCCCAAGGACTTCAGTCCATGGTCAATATTAATTACTGTTTGGAAGGTCCACATGGTCGTCATAAAAGAAGACTGGGATAATATATACATATATAGTTCATCAACGTATAGCTTATATATATATACAGTAGTCCCCCCTTATCTGTAGTTTTACTTTCTGAAGCTTCAATTACTCATGGTCAGCTGCATTCTAAAAATATTAAATGGAAAATTCCAGAAATGAACCATTCATAAGTTTGAAATTGGGCACCATTCTGAGTAGCATGATGAAATCTCGTGCTGTCTGACTCTGTCATGTCCAGGACATGAATCATCCCTTTGTCCAGCATATCCACACTGTAAGCTATCCCCTCACCCCCCGACCACCGTTAGTCACTTAGTAGCCTTCTAGGTTATCAGATCTACTGTAGAGGTATCACAGTGCTTGTGTTCAAATAACCCTTATCTTACTTAATAATGATCCCAAAGCACAAAATAGTGATGCTGGCAATTCGGATATGCCAAAGAGAAGCTGTAAAGTGCTTCCTTTAAGTGGAAAGGTGAAAGTTCTCAACTTGATAAGGAAAGAAAAAAAAAAAATCATATGCTGAGGTTGTGTTACTAGGCAAAGGGCTCAATCTGCTTGCTGTGATATGAAGCTGATTAGTTGAGAGGCAAGATGGTGGTAGAGAAAGGACTTTATTAAATGATGAGCTAGCTGATTGGAAAATGGTGGACTAGTGCCCTAAAGAAGCATCTTAAAAGAGTGTACAGAATCTTGAAGCAGTTATACAGGGCCAGTGGGCTATAGAGGAGGGGGTCAGGAATGTTGATCGTCTGGCATTACAGACTGGGAGTTGCCACACCAGGTCTTTCAGCTGTCATCGATGATGGATACCAGTATAGAATTTCTGTCTAAGGGTCATTGCATTCCTAAGGAACTCAAAAGAACCAAGTTATCTCCTTTTTGCAGCTGGGAAGTATATACGTAAGTAGGGGTCAGAAAACCTAAAGAAAATGCATACTTCCCAGAGGATGGTTATCAGTTCATCTAGACTATGTGCAGCCTCAACCATTCCCTCTGGGGAAAGAGCAGCAAAGGTTGTAAAGAGTCATAAGATGGCTTGCTTTAGGCCAAGTCTGGTTTTGGCCTATAACACTTGCTAAGATCTATGGTAACTTTTATTATAGTATATTGTTATAATGTTCTATTTTATTATTATTGTTGTTAATCTCTTAATGTGCCGAATTTATAAGTTAAATTTTATCATAGATACGTATGTATAGGAAAAAACACAGTATATATAGGGTTCAGTATTATTTGCGGTTTCAGGCACCCAGTGGGGGTGTTGGAAAGTATCTTCCGTGGATAAGGAGGGACTACAGTGTAATCTTTAGTGCATCTTAAGTATATTTTAAGATATTTAAATTTTCTGAACATGAAAAGAAATACTAAAATCAACCACCATACTTGTTTCATGTGGTTTCTTGTGTATTGTTTAATTTTGTTTTTAGAATATTGTGCAGTGGTGTTATGGTTTGGTCCTATGATAGTGAATTTAGTAGTAGCTCGAAATCTATGAAGAAAGAATTTCTAATGGAAAATTTCAGACAAATATTTTATAGGTCACATTATCCCCACTGCAACATAGCTTGCTTAGCCAACAGTGTGAAATAATAACTCTTTTCAAGACAATTACAAGATTTTCTATTTTCCTTAGTTCTTTTTTAATTTCAGCCTTCCTGAAATAAAGTGCTGAAAATGTACCTCTATATTTTCCAAGAAATGGGGAGGAAGAAAGAGGGCCTTTCATCAACAGTTACCAGCAGTTGTAGTACAGATACCCCAAAGCCAGGGCAAACATCTGATTAATAAAATCGAATCACTTGTAAATCAGTGGTGAAGTGTCAAGTCCTTGAATAGGTTGGAGGATTTATTCTAATGAAAGAATGGCAATAAAGAAGCATTTACAACTGAAATGGGGATGGAAGTAATTAAGAGCTCCTTTGAAAACAGAAGGATAAATGAAGGAGTTGGGTAAGGCTAGAGTGTTAATAGTAGTTGAAAAAATAGCTGCAGACCATTTGTCTTCTTGATTGGCTAACTTTATGGATTTTTTTTTTAAGGCATCATTCCATTGAAAACGCTATGGTAAACATAAATATTTCTCCAAATGGTATGATAATTCCTCCTGGAATCAGATGTCAAATATAAAAGTAACACTACATTTAAAAGTCAATGGAAAACAAATATTTTTCGTAGTGCCAGATTGAATATAATCTTTGAAATTGTTAAATGCTACAATGCAGAAACAAAGTACGTCAGGTTATTTAAATCAAAGTTATAAAAATTGAAATGTTTGAGGGTAGATTTAAAGTTCCATTGGGTCACATTTTAATATTTAGTGATTTTTGGCTTAAATTTTATGATCCTTTCTGGCCCAACTCAAATCCTTGTCCTAAACATCTTTGGCACTGTTGTCACAACTCCTTATTTGGGCTTATAAATTGTACTGTGTTCTTAGTGCACTTTTAATTTGTATATAGCTCATATTCCAAAAAAGATGTAAATTTCCTATGAGTAGGAAATAAATGTGCAAAATTTCCAATTTTTGTATCCACAGGAGAAGTATCAGTTAGGAATCTTCAAGTGACTAAAAAACAGACGGAAGCTTGCCTAAGCAGAAAAAAAGAAAAGAAAGAAGTGGATTGGCTCACTTAAATAACAATTAAAAGGTAGACTTTTCAGGTGTTAAATTAATTATAGAGGCCATTAGACTGAGGTGGCTCTTGAAGGGGAACAAAACATGCAATCCCAAAATATGCCTCTTTGGCATATTGATTGTTTTAGGCTGATTATTTTTAAGAAAGAGCAGACACAGGCAAAGCTCTGAAAAGTGGGTAGAAGTTACCCTTTTGCAAGAGACATTTACATGTATAAGGGAAATCTCCATTTATAAGGGTGTCTCCCTCTCTGTGCCAGGAAGAGAAGGATGACTGTAAATCTCTAGAAACTCTTATCAGGGGAGAAGGCAAGGACTTAAATCTGCACAACAACCTTACCTTTGTTTACTGTGCTTTTCCTGGGAACCTCCCATAACTGGCCTCTCCCCCCAAATTTTTGTCGTTAGCTGGAGATGATATTTAAGGTGGTGGCTTGGGCCATTTTGGGGAGTTACTCAGTTTTCCTGGGTGTCTTCCGTGTATACAGGAGGTATACATGTTATTAAACTTTTGCTTGTTTTTCTCCTGTTAATTTTCCTTTTATTAGAGAGGTCTCAGCCAAGAATCTAGATGGGTAGAGAAAAAATCTTTTTCCTCCCCCACACTCTAATGCCATGGCGGCCCATGTAAGTGATAAATAAATGACAAGCAATAGGAGATATTGGAGTATATGAAGAAGCCACTTGGTGTGAAACTAATTTGGCCTGACCTTGTTTTTCCAAAAGGGCCTGATGTGGCTTTTGAACATGCATGGTACATTTGCTTTAAGCATTTACCATGCCCCAAAGACAAGAACAAATGTCCTTAAGATAAGGATGCAACTTCCCCCACATTGGCATTTCCTTAAGGATAAGCATTTCTCACTAGGCTAGGATTTGATTGCTGCACTCATCCTGTGACCACCCAACTCTAGACAGCAGACCTGATACCCGCTGTGTCCATCAATCACTGTGCCAGCAGGGCAATCTCGTGACAATTATAAAAAGGACATTGCAATCATATGTGATACATGCTCTTTGAAGGTATATAACCACTCTGTACACCCTACTTTTTTGGTGCCCTTCCTTCCTTGGGGAAGGAAGGCCCTGGGCTATATAGTCCTCAAATTTGGCTCATAATAAACTCACCCCAATTTTGATTTATAGATTGGTTATGGAGTACTTGCTTGACATAAGTAAACCAAAATCTAAGACTGTAGATGCCTTAAGGTTAACAAGTCAAAATGCTAAGGACAACCAACCACAAACAGCCAACCAGGCTTTAAGCTACAGCCAATCAAACAATTCCTTCCTTTGCTTCTGCATTTTCTCTATAAAAGTCTTTCTCCAGCTCCTATCAGAGAGAGCACTTAACCATTTCTGATTTGGCGCTGCCTTATTTGTATCAACTTTTGCTCAAATAAACTCTTAAAATTTTTAATACGCCTCAGTTTATCTTTTAACACATGTAACACTGGATTTAGGGCTTAAAAACATTTTTATCAAAATCCAATTTTTCTCTCTCCATTCTTAACTCTTCTTCTTCCTTGGTAAGTTTGAGCTGGCTCTTACCTCATGATCCCATGGCTACAGCCTTCATTTTCATACCCAGAAGGAATATTTAGAGTATATTTTCCATAAATATAACAGGAAAAAAATCTCATTGTTTCTCATTGGCTCTTACTGTGATCTCCTTTGTACTTCTAAACTAATTATTTTGGCTAGAGGTGTAAAATAAAATGTTTAGGGAGTCTTAGTTCACAGGCACCACATCTGAGCTAGGCATGGAGATAATCTAGCCTCAGACACAAGTGCTGAGGATGGGGAGATGAGGTAGACCCATAGAGAGAAATGTTAGGTTCATTTACCAGAAAGAGAGTGAATGGATGCTGGATATACAAACAAAGTTGTCTTCTGCAGAAAAAATAAAAGAGTATATTTATTTATTTTTTTGCAAGAGAGTCATCTTGAGAATTCCAAAATGTGCATGAGAGTGTGTTTATGGGGGAAATTAAAGGTGAGAAAGTAGGTTTGGGTCAAATTGTGGACAAGTTTGAATGCTAAGCTAAAGATCTGAGGCATTATGTTCTTCTCAGTGGGCAACCATTGATGAAGATTTTGAGCAGTAGAGTCTCAGGTGTATTCGGTACCTTTTCCTAATTCTTATTAAAACTTGTAGCAAAGAAGATAAATGTAAACGTTGCAGCTACTCTGTGCCTGGTGTATATTTTATAGGTGATTTTTTTTTTCTTTACCACCCTGTGAGGTAGGTTAGAATAGTTATTTTAAAGGAAACTGAGTCTCAGAGAAATTACATAATTTGCTTGGTTCATGTAAATGGAGAGGTTAGCTATTCCTCACTCTGTGCTCCCAAAGCACCCTGAAAAGACCACCGATAGAGTGCTCATCAATTTTAACTCACACTCCTCAGAATGTTAAGGCATAGGGGACAGAGATTAACAGGGATACTTTTCACAGAGAAACAAAAACATAAAATCAACACTCAGCAATCTAAGAACATACTTACCTTGGCATTGTGGAGGTAACATCTTCTATACACACCAGAAGCCTTTTCTGAAACTTATCACCCAAACACAGAGTTTTATAACTTTGGCTGTGCCTATCAGGTTTTAAAGATGGCAGAAGCTTTTTACCTGAGCTGATAGTCCCCTCATGATTAGGGGTGCACAGATGTACAGAGGCTATTTCCTAAACATTCTCAAGGTTGAATTGCACACTGCTTCTATGTTTCCATTTACTTTATCTCCCTTCTCTTTTGTTGGCATCCCAATCCCTTTGTTTTATAATTACAATCAATAATCCCATTGAATTATACTGTATTATATTATATTCATTGTACATATTCACAGTACTCTGCTCTCTTTCTTATTTGGTTGTATTTTCTAGTGGTCAGTAAATGTTTATTGCATAAATATCTGAATGATGGTTGGAAGAAATATTTCACTCTACAACGCGTTAGTTAACTTTCACTTTAGTTTTTAACTTGAAGTGGAGCACTAATATAAACAAAAGTTTGTTGACAATTCAATACAATTCATATAGGTATATTTACTTCTCAATTTCATAGAGTAATCTTGTGAATCTGATTTTCACTTTGAGTTTTCTTTTTTTTTTAAGAGTGTAACTCAGTTACACTAAGTTTTTATTTAAATTGTATATCTTGCATTCTTTAGGTTAATTCAGTTACAGAAAAGCTATTTATTTCTTTGTCTTTAAATTTTAGGGACCATCTCTAGTGGATGTACATTTTTAAGCACGCACAGAAAATTGAGATTGAAGGTATATTTTTATTAACCGAAGTAAGAATATTAACATATGTTGAATGGAATTTAAGCCTCAGTTTCCTGAACTCTAAAATATGGATAGCAATAGTATTTTTGTATAGGTTCTCATTAAATTTTAAAGATAATGTTTTTATAGCACTTAATGTGAGTTTGGCATGTGGTAGATACTCCCCAGATGGGAAGTATTCATTTTATAGTACTTAAAGCAAAACAAAGAGTTAAATAAAGGATCATGAAAAGTATTTTAGGGGATATTCCATTTCCATATTTTACATTTCCAAAGATAGTATTAATACAAGATTAGATTTATTTTTGCAAGGCAAACCAATTCTTGCCTGAGAAGTACCTATTTTAAATGAGGTACGGAGACTTCACGTATTTCTTGAAAAAGTTACTTTACTCTAGATTCTGAAGATTCAGTGAAAGAGGCAGAAAAGGTAGTTTCTGCTGTACTGGAGTCTGTGTCTAGATGGGGAGACAAATATTAAGCAAGAAAACAAGTCAATGAACAATATGCTTTCAGATAGTGATGCGAGCATGGAAAGGGGATGGCAATTTGTTGGTTTGCCAGAAAAAGCTCCTCTGAGAATGGCAAAGAGGCAGTATGGAAAGAGGGTGTGTGTGTGTGTGTGTATAAGTGAGTGTGTGTGTGTATGAGTGAACGTCTGTGTGTGTGTGTGTGTGTGTACTTGCGCAGAGTACTCAGAAGCACTGAAAGTACCGAGGCTCTCATGGGGTCTGAGCCTGAGCCTGTATCTGTGATATCACCAAAGACTACCACGTATTGTTTCGCCCAAACCTAGGAGTTCATTTTTCATTAAACATATTTAATATTATATCCAGTTTTGTCAGATTTCTATTAAAAATCTTTGTTCTTTAAATTGATCATTTACATTTTAATACTCATTCAAGTATTTACTGAGTTTGGACTATACCGTGCTAAGCATTGTTGTGTGTGCTGGGGAAGTAAACATGTTGGCAAAACTTTTTACGTTCATGGAGCTTTCCTTCCCGTTTGGAAAGAAGAAGCATAAACAGTTAATTCAATAAGTAGGTACATTATGTATTACATTAGAAGGTGACAACCACAAAACAGTCATATAAAACAGGATAAGGGAGATGGAGTATGCCATTTCAAGCATCTCTTGAATCAGGGCAAGTCTATTTTTTGCTGGAGTTCTACTCCTTAGAATGTCCTAGAGATACGAAGTTTTTTCCCTCTGTCCTAAATAGGTGGTCCTATTTACTATTGCTTTCATTCTCAAATGTGAAGTCTGGGCATTCCACCCAAAGGCCCAGCTCTCCCCTGCTCTTGCTAACTGCCCCAGCTTAGACTAGAGCCGTCGCTAAATACACACTCCCTGCCCGCTCCGTCTTTGCTGATGACCAGAGTAGCTCTTCAGGGTGCTGAAGAGGGTTCTAGCTGCAGCTACACCATTTGCTTAGAACTAGCCCTCTGTAAAAGTCAATAAAAGCATCTAATGCTCATTGAACCACTTCCTTTATACCAGCACCTTTAGGTGCTTTATAAATACATTTAATTCTGTATAAGCCAATTCCATTTATAATTATAATTTAACAGATACGGAAACTGAGATCCACAAGATCACACACCTACTAAAAAGGGGCAGTCAGAATTCGAACCCAGGAATTCTTTTTTTTATTTAAAATTTTTTTTTCCAGCTCTATTGAGATAATTAATAATTGACATATAACATTGTATAAGTTTAAAATGTACAATGTGATGATTTGAAACATGTAGATATTGTGAAATGTTTACTACAGTGAGGTTAGTTAACACATCCTTCACCTCATGTAATTACCATTTTGTTGTTGTTTTTGTTATGGTGAGCTCGTTAAAGCTCTACTCTCATAGCAACGTTCAAGCATACAATACATTATTGTTAACTACAGTCACCATGCTGTACATTAGATCCCTGGAACTTATTCATCTTATAAGTGAAAGTTTGTACTCTTTGACCAGCATCGCCCCATTTCCCCCATCTCTCAGCCCCTGGCAACCAGCATTGTACTCTCTACTTCTATGAGTTTGACTATTTTAGGTCTCTCTTATAAGTGCTATCATATTGTATCTGTCCTTCTGTGTTTGGCTTATTTCACTTAGTATAATGTTTTCAGGTTCATCCAAGTTATTGCAAGTAGTAAGATGTTCTTCCTTTTTTTAAGGCTGAATAATATTCCAATGTGTGCATGTGCCACATTTTCTTTATTCAATCAGCCATCAATGTACATTTAGGTTGCTTCCATGTTTTGACTGTTGTGAATAATGCTGCAATGAACATGACAGTGCAGATATCTCTTTGAGATAAAGATTTCAATTCCTGTGGATAATGATTTCAATCCCAGAAGTGAGATTGCTGTATCGAATGGTAGTTCTATTTTTATTTTTTGAGGAACCTCCATAGTGACTGCACCAAATTACATTCCCACCAATAGTGCACCAGGGTTCCCTTTTTCCACATCCTCATCAGCATTTGTTATCTCTTGTTTTTTTGATAATATCCATCCTAACAGGTGGGAGGTGATCTCCTTGTGGTTTTGATTTGTATTTCACTGCTGATTAGTGATACTGGGCTATCTTTTCATGTATTTTTTGGTCATTTGTATGTCGTCTTTGGAAAAAAATGTCTATTAAAGTCCTCTGCCCATTTTTACATCAGATTGGTTTATTTGTTACTGAGGTTGAGTTTCTTATATATTTTGGATATTAACCTCTTATCAGATTTATGGTTTGCAAATATTTTCTCCCATTCCATGGGTTGCCTTTTCATTTTGTTCCTTGTTTCTTTTGTTATGCTGAAGCTTTTTAATTTGATGTAGTCCCACTTGTTGATTTTTCTTTTTGTTGCTTGTACTTTTGGTGTCATATCCAAAAAATCATTGACAAGACCAATGTCAAAGAAACATACCTCAATGTAATAAAGGCCGTATATGACAAACCCACAGCTAACATCATACTCAATGGTGAAAAGTTGGAAGCTTTTCCTCTAAGATCAGGAACAAGACAAGGGTGACCACTGTTACCACTCCTATTCAAGATAGTACTGGAATTCCTAGCCAGAACAATTAGGAAAGAAAGAGAAATGAAAGGCATCCAAATTGGAAAGGAAGAAGTAAAATTGTCTCTGCTGCTGGTGACATGATATTGTAAATAAAAAATCCTAAAAATTCCAGCAAGAAACTGAATGAATTCAGTAAAGTTTCAGGATATAAAATCAACATATAAAAATCAGTTGCATTTCTATACACTATCAGTGAACTATCCGAAAAAGAAATAAAGAAAGCAATAACATTTCCAATAGCATTAAAAACAATAAAATATTTAGGAATAAATTTAAACAAGGAAGAGAAAGATCTGTACAATGAAAACTACAAGAGATTAATGAAAGAACCCAAAGAAGAAACAAATAAATAAAAAGATATCCCGTATTCATAGATTGGAAGAATTAACATTGTTAAAATGTCCATGCTGCCCAAAGCCATCTATAGATTCAATTCATTCTCTATCAAAATTTCAATGGCATTTTTCACAGAAATAGAAAAAAAAAACTCTAAAATCCATATGGAACACAAAAAACTCTGAATAGCCAAAGCAATCTTGAGAAAGAACAAAGCTGGAGGCATCACACTTCCTGAATTCAAGCTATATTACAAAGCTATGTAACAGTCAAAACAGTATGGTCCTGGCATAAAAACAGACATAAAGGACAATGGAGCAGAATTGAGAGCCAGAAATAAACCCGTACATATACTGTCAATTAATGTATAGAAAAAGAAAATAAATAATACTATTGGTTTTCTTGGATTGAAAACGGCAATAAGTTTACAATATAGGACAAAATTCTCTTAAAATATTTTAGCAAATGAGGTAAACCTCAAATATTACCGAAAAAGTGAAATTCCAAAGCTTGTGAGTATGGCAATTGTTCCAATTTCATAATTATGCTGGACTCACTGAAAATTTACAATTGCCCTGGGAATTCCATTTTCTGATTAAACTTTAAGATTATCAGCTCTCCGGTACATGTTTCTTGTACTAGGGCCAACCTGCAAAAACAGTAAAGGGATGAGAGTTTTGTATTGTGCCAAATTAACAACAGGTGGAATAATCAGGTAATGAGAATATTCAGGTAGCAAAAGAGAAAGGAAGTGTGAAATGAACAAGCGACAAAATAACTGCTGTCACTCTTGACATTTCCAACTCCTAGACTCCAGGGGGCTATCAACTGATACCTGAAAATAAAATTTAAAAACCCACTTAAAGCATATTCCATAGTAATGAAAAGACTTGTTATAGAGCCCAGAGTACCAGTAGCCTTATGACCCAAAACAAGATGACTGCCATTAGCCTGATATTGTACCTTGTGCAATTAGCGGAAGTAGCAATTAGTCCCCAGAAATGGCAAATCAGGTATACTTTCAGCTTTTAAATAGCTGAATGAATTGGAAAAGACAGAGAAAGAAGTGACACGTTGCTGCATAAAGCTGCATAAAGCAGATTTAGGCATAAAACAGATTCTTATTACAATTTCATAAAAAGAGAAATAGTCTGAAAAGGACCATTTTAACAAGTCAAAAAAAAATAGTTTCTGGTAACCTATTCCATGATCGTACGTTTCTGTGGTTTCCTTTTCCGTGTAAATTTTGGCCTCATTTTATAAAATGACATTTAATTTCTGTTATGCAAGTTTGGCTTCAGTTTACAGGTTCTAATACAGCACTCTGCGGTGGAATAATCATATTCTGAAACTAAAAGAAGGGCACAGCGTGCTAAGACATTCTCACGCTGTATCATAATCCCACTGGATTATAATTTTGTGAGGAAATATAGATAAAGGTAGGTCAACCGCTCTAAAAGCAATTGCATATTTCAGTGACTTAATACAATGAAAGTTTATTTCACACTCATATCATAGTCCAACAGAGGGGGAAAGGTGCTGGGAAGCCTGCTCCATGCAGCCATCAGGAATGCAGGCTTTTTTCCTGTACATTCTCAGAGTCATCTTGATCACTCAGGCATAAAGGATGAGAAACAGGGGAGGACTGAATGGGAGAATTTTATGGGCTTGGCTTGAAATGGCATATTTCACTTCTATGTGCACCCCATTGTCCAGAAGCCAGTCACATGGTAAGTTCTGGTTATACAGGAGACTGGGAAATGCACGATAGCTAAGTGTCAGGAAGGAAATGAAATGAGATTTGGTGGACACATGGCCATCTTTGCCGGAGCCCCACCTTTTATTCCTCAAATGCATATTTTAGTCTCTTCACCACAACCCAGCCCATGCTTAACATTACGCCAAGTAAATGATAGATGTTCAAATATGCATGTTATCATTTATTGAGAACTTTTACATGGCAGGCATGGTGCTTAGACATTTCAGTCATTAATTTATTAATTCCTTCATTCAAAATGTTTATCTGGCATTTATCTGAGACATTTTTGTGTAATTTGCTGAATATGATCAAGACAATTTCTTTGCTATGCCTCTTGGAGTGTATGGTCTCATGGGGAAGATATACTTTAAAATGTGTTTTTTAAATAAAATGAATACAGATTGCAAAGTTCAAAGAATTTTTTTAAAAGTGCTGATAGAATATTTGGGAGGAAAAGCTATTTAAATAAGAACATTCATGTAAGACCTCTGTGGAAAAGATGTTTAAACAGAGACCCGAAGGATGAGAGGAAGCAGTTTTGCAAAGAGCCGGGAGAAGAACACTGCAGATAAAGGGACCAACAAGAGCAGAGGTCTTGATGTGGGAAGAGGAGCTTGGTGTGACAGAGCAACAGGAAAAGACACTTATTGTTGAGTCCTAATTAATGAGGAGGAGAAGGCTATCAGGTGAGGGAGGAGACATCAAAGACCAAGCCAGGTTAAGACCAAGAGACTGGATTGTATTCTAAACGCAAGAAGACGCAGTGGAAGATTTCACACAAGGGATTGATCTGATGTATATTTTTAAAAAATTTTTTAAATGTATTTAAAAATATATCTCTGCAGGAGTTTGTGAAAAAATGGTCAATAGAGATGCATGAATGGGAGTTATGAGGTTTTAGCAGTAGTTAAGTAAATTATGACAAGCATGATGGTTTGGACTAGGCAGTGGAGAAATGGAACAAATTAATATATATATATTTATTTATTTCTCTTTTTCTTCTTCATTGAGGTAACACTGGTTTAGAATAGTATATAAATTTCAGGTGTACGTCATAATATTTTGACTTTTGTATAAACCATATTGTGTTCACCACCAAAAATCTAGTTGTCATCTGTCACTGTACACATGTGCCCCCATCCCTTTCTTGTTCCCCTCACCCCCCTTCCCCTCTGGTAACTACCAATCTGTTCTCTGTATCTGTGTGTTTGTTATTGTTGTTTTTTATCTCCCACATATGAGTGAAATCATATGGTATTTGGCTTTCTCCATCTGGCTTATGGCTGAGTAGTATTCCACCACATTTTCTTTATCCATTCATCTGTTGATAGGCATTTAGGTTGTTTCCAAGTCTTGACTATTGTGAATAATGCTGTAATGAATATAGGGGTGCATATATCTTTTCAAATTAGTGTTTTTGTGTTCTTTGGTTAAATAACCAGGAGTGGAATAGCTGGATCATATGGTAGATCAAACCAAAATGTTTCTGCATGGCAAAAGAAACCATCAACAAAATGAAAAGACAACCTACCAATTAGGAGAAGATATTTGCAAATCATATATCTAATAAGGGGTTAATATCCAAAATATGTAAAGAATTCACACAACTTAACAACAAACAAACAATCTGATTAAAAAATGGGCAGATGATCTGAACAAACAGTTTTCTAGAGAAGATATACAGAAGGCCAACAGGCACATGAAAAGATGTTCAACATCATTAATTATTAGGGAAATGCAAATCAAAACTACAATAAGATATCACCTCACACCTGTCAGAATAGCTATTATTAAAAAGACAAGAAATAACCAGTATAGGAGAGGATGTGGAGAAAAGAGAAACCCTCATACTCTGCTGGTGGAAATGTAAAATGGTGCAGCCACTATGAAAAACAGTATGGAGATTTCTCAAAAATTAAAAATAAGATATATGTTTTCACACATAGAATCAAAATGACTTCCTGGTTTGTTCATATAGCAGGCAAAGGAATTGAGGACAGCTATAATTTTTTGGACTTGATCAACTAGGGGGCTGGTGGTATCGATTAGTGAGATGGGGAAGAATGAAGGAGGGAAAAGGATTTAGACTTGTGACCCTTGGAATCAGGATGGTATAGTTACAGAATTAACAAAAGACTTCACCAGGGGCATGCATAATCACTAATATGCTCAATGATAGAGAGACTTATGGGAGGATTTCTCTTTAATAGGCTTAAATCTTGGAATCATAAGAAGTGACTTATTAGGGGGATTCTCAAGGGAACTGCATGATCCTTGGTGGAGTTGGCAGTAATCTCTTTATGTCTGTGGTGGCCCAAAGGATAGTTCTGCCCCAGAGTCAAAGCTTGCAATCTCCTTTCTGTCTTATGGAGAGCTCCAATTTAGCATGGGAGACAGCTGTGTTATTAACCAACAATGTGGACAAACACAAAAGAGATAAATTCAAAGGAAGTTGGAATGGCTACCTTCATTACAAAAATGCCATTTGAGTTGGGCATTCAATGGGAGGTCATTAGGGAGGGGCAAAGTGGGAAATATTAATTAATATGCTAATAAAACGCTCCTGAAAATAAGAATTACATAACTTTTAAAAATCACTCTATCTTTTTAATCACATGCTACTTTTCTTTGAGATCTTATTTTCCTCACTATTTTAATAATAATCTTATTTTTTCAATTAGTAGTCTAAGAGTTGTCCATGTATGTAAGCATTCATTAATTGTGTTGTTCAAATAATATACTTACTGATTTTTTGCCTGCCTGATCTTTCAATTACTAAGCAGGTGTTAAAATCCCTCTTTACTATGATAATCTTATTTTCTCTTTGTAAATCTGCCACTTCTTCATAAGTCTACACTATATTTTAAATCTATACTATTAAGTATGTATATATTTCAAATTATTTTATCTTCCTTGTGAATTAAAACATGTTTACATTTTACAGATGGCTTTTGTAAAGAGCATATGTCTATATTTTTAAAGTCCTGTCTGCCTAATTTCTTTTTTAACTGGAGAATTTATTCCACTCGTATATTGTAATCAGTGATGGATTTGAATTGAATTGCACCATCTAATTTTGTAGTTTGTCTCTCCTTTTTCTATCTTTTAGCTTCTTTTGGATTGATTATTATTTATTATACCATTATTTACCCTTACATGTCAAAAAGTTGTATCCACTCTTTCTGTTGATAACTTAGCAATTGCATCATAGTTCCTTAATCTAAATGAAAGGTTAGTGTATATCTTTGTCCTCCTTAAGAGTAATATAAAAGTCCCTAAACCACTTTACATTCAACCACTCCCATCCAATTTATTGCTATTTTTTTGATGATTTAATTCACTGAAAAAAAACCAGACAGGATTTTACTATTGATTAATATAGTCAATATTTGTTTATATTTTATAAAATTTAATCATCTTATTTATCATTCACTTTTGTATCTCAGACCTCCTTTCTATGTTTCATTTCCTTCTAATGAAATTAAATCCCTCAGAAATTCCTCTTGTGAGGATATGGCCAATTCTCAACTTTTGCTTGTCTGAAAAATAACTTTGAAAGATATTTTTGCTCTGTGTGGTATTCTGGGTTGACAGTTGCCTTGAGAGATATTAAATATCTTTAATAACATTAAAGGTATTACTATCTTTCAATTTGTGAAAGTTAGCTGGCAGTGACTACTTTTGAGGTAGTGTGAATTTCCTATTTGACATATTTTCTTCCACTGTGCTGCAGCCTTAATATTTATTTCAGATCTATCTTCCAGGTTATTACTTCTCTTGTAGATTCTTTATGATATGGTGTTCAATATCACACTGTGTTTATAATTTTATTTATAATATTTTTCATATTCTGAAATAGTATATAGACATTTTTCAAATCTGGCTGTACATTTTTATAGTCTCTTTCTCCATTATCCTACTTCTGTTTTCCATTTTTATTTTTTTAAATAAATAAATATCCTTTTTAAAAATTCTGAAGCTGTTCATTCAAATATCTGAAATCTTTGCTGATCTGATCTGGTTTTCAGTTGTTTCTCCCTGTTTTACTCCTAGTAACTTGTTTTCTTCTGCATTTACAGTGTCAATCCTGTGAACTGATGTTTTCTTCCAGGTATGAGGTGAGCTCCGTGGATTTCTCCAAAGAAGATATGTCTTTTCTTCTGCCAGATGCCTATGGGCTCTATCAGTTTAGCAATCCTTTAAAATAAACTTTTCATTTTAAATTATTTTAGTTTAAGCAACAAATGTAAATTCAGGCTGCAAACCCTTATCAGGCCTAGATTATGAACGTGAATTCTAAAAACAGATTTTTTTGAGACGTGCAATATTTCTTTCCTCCTTCTGTTTTCCTCTTTCTCCTCCTCCTTGTTTTGTTTCCTTTTCTAACTATCTCCAGGTATGGAAAGAGCAAGATTATTTCCAGCTCCCTCAGTGAGATTTTATGCCTGGATCTCCTATTATTCACCCCATCTTGGATAAACTCTAGGTTTTCTCCTATTCGTTCTCCACGAAGCTCTAAAAATAAACTCAAAGTTACAGGTCATTGGAAAATGCCCTCAAGATGACAGCCAGCTTGAATAATTCTCTTATCTCTCTTGATTCCTAGTCTCATTTTGGTTTCGGCTAAAAAGATTCCTTACAATATTGCCTGCTTAGCAATTAATTTTCAAAGGATAATTTTTATATTTTCACCAGAATTTTAGATATTTTTTTCAGGAAGATCAATCAGAGGATAAAGTTTGCGATACTACCAAATACATAATATGAAGGACAAGACCTTCATGGTGAATTTGAGTTTATTTTTTAACCAGGAGATATAAAGCACAGAAATTTCTCTTCTACTTTGAATTTCGGAATTCTTAAAAAGTGGAGGAAGCGATGCTCAACTAGGAAAAATAATTAACAATAAACTAAATACCGATAGATGTGATGGAAAAAGTAGTGAGTCCGTATAGCTAAAGATAAACTTCAGCTGAGATCCAGAGGAGCTTGCTCACATAAAATCAGCTAAACCTCCATTGTTTTTTGTTGTTGTTTTTGCTGTTGTTATTGTTGTTGCTGAACTATAGGAAAAATGCAGGACCAGGCCAAGCAGCTTGAAAAATTATCAATTAAATTTTCTCATTAGCTACACTTGGTTCTTTAATTGGCCTTTTTGACTGTGTAATTTCAAGTGATAATTATTTGTGGCACTGGTCCATTCCTATATCAATGTTATCTCTTAATTAATTCAAGAAATTGACTTCACGTTTTTTTCTATCTTCAGACACAGAAGTAATTTGTGTTATCATTCCTTAGACAGCACAGTCAGCAGCACTTTGAAAAATGACAGTAAGAAAGTCCAATCTTAGAGACTTGAACCACAATAGCATTGATAATAATCTTGGAGAAGCTCTGCTAAGGAAGAATTGTACATATTTGGTATGAAATAGAAAAACAGGGGATTATAGACTATAGGATGAGAGAAACATGAAAAAAATAGAGATGTTAATTCATCTGCAAGAGAGAACTCTCATATCTCAACAAACAACTTTAATTGGACTAAAGTAATTAATATATATATAACGCTGATTATTTTGGTTTCAACAGAGAAAGCTATCAATGATTACTTTACACCTAGCATTCCCCAATGAATTGCTGAGTTGACCAGGGAAACACAATGATGGAAGAAGTCCAGTGGTCAGTAATTTTCCATACCTGAGTAGGAATTTCCACTCCTCAAAGTGAGAATGGCCATCCCCCCAAAAAAGGTAGGAAATTGCCATTCAGCCACTGTAACTCTGGATTCTTACCTCGGAAGCTACTTCCCTTACTAACCAGAAGCACCTTTCTAAGGTCTGTTTTCCCTATCCCTTACCCTCTTCCCCAATTTATGACTAATGCTTCTCTTCTTATAGCTACTGTTTGAGTACCTTTCCAGGCAACTCAATACTACAAAGGGTAGAAATGTTTATGTAGTTGCTAAATTGGCAATAGGGAAGGATGAACCCAGAAGTTTCCTCAGAGCAATGTCTTGGAGGTTGGTACTGTGTACCTGTGGTACTCTGTAAAATCACTGTGGTAAAAGAAGAAACCTAAGCTGCTGCAAACTATCTAGGAAAAAAACCCTTCTCCTCAGAGCAAGATAAGGAGTCAAGAAGACCTCAGATTCTCTTCTTAGGCTAGTGAACTTAAACTATAAAATAATATATAAGAACAAATTTATAGTTAACTTGTAATATGAGTCTCAAACCAGACTCTAACACAATGTGGAAAGGTGATACTCTAGAGCAAATTTTCATAAAATCAAGAATAAGTTAAAAATTGAACACTGAGCTAGAGGCAACATCCAGTATAATAAAGAAAAATAATGTATACTTACTGAAAAGCAAGGACAAAAACTATTATTATTAAATGAGAGAATGATTTTATACTGAGAACAATCCAATAGAATCAATTGAAATATTATGTTTCTAAAAAAATATAGAGTTTAGCAAGGGTACTGGTGTAAAGCAAAAATAAAAATAGAAAGAGCTATTATATATGTTCATCATAGCCGGTCAGATTATTTAATTCCTATGAATTAAATACATAAGAAATGGGAAGGACCAATATGAAGACTTTACTAAATGGAAATAAATGCTATGTTTTGGATCTGAGATTAAATTATATCATCATGTCAATTCTCCATAAATTAATTTATAAGTTGAATTAATGCTAATCAATGGGATATTTTTTCTTTCCTTCTTTTTTTGAACCTGAACATGACTCTAATGTTTAGCCTGAAGTATACATAGTCAATAACAGCCATATAGTCTGAAAAAAATAATACTAATAAATATTCTTTAACTAAATCTAAACATATAAATTTTCAATGATTTAGGTGTACGGAAGGAAACGGCACAAGAATAGATGAGTTGGTCAAGAAAATTACAAAGACCGTGCTGTACATAAAAATCTTATTTCAAGTTAGTGAAAAGCATAGAAACTTAAATAGCTTTGGGACAATTGGTTAATTAGATTAAGAGAGAGAGAGAGATTTACATTACCTGACCCTTAGTATATTCCACATGTATTGAAGCTTTAAATATAAAAATAATAAAGCACAAACAAATATTTAAGAAAATATTTATCTGATTTTAGAATAATGAAGCCTTTTTAAGAACAAATATTTAAAATTTATTGAGTAACCATAAAAGACAATTTGAATGCTTTTAACAATAGTAATGCAAATTCTAAAGAAAAAAATACACAGAAACTATAAACAAAATAAAAATTATTACATACCTACTTTATATGTATTATATGCATAAATACATTCATATATGTTACATACATTACACACAATCATCTATGTATTACTTCAATACGAAGAAACAGGGCCAGGACACAACTTGTAAATGAAAATAATTAAAGGGAAAACTGTTTTTTAGTGCTCAAACTCAGTATTAATTAAATAAATACATATTCAAATAACAATTAAATACTACTTTTTGCTAATTAAATTGATAAAATATTTCACTAAGTAATAACCCCACTGTTGTTAGGAGTAAAACGAAGTATTGAATTCACAACTCCTGGAATTAAAAATTGGTAAAAGACTTTCCTGAAAGCCAATGTGTCAATGTGAAAAGGGCTTAAAATGTGTAGGACCTCCAAGCTTTGAATACCCACTTTGCCATTTATAAGTTTTGTGACTTTGGGTAAGTTACTTAATCTTTCTTTGCCTCGTTTTCTCTTATGTAGAATTGTGAAAATGAGAATTAATGAGTTAATACAGGTAAAGTGCTTCGAATAGTGTGCAGAATCATCATTGATATAGTTATTTGTATGTTTTTTGCAAGAATTTGGCTCTTCTGACATTGAAGCTAATTTTTGCTTTTTGTGTGTGCTTCTTTAATTATAAACATTAATTTCTTAGAGTAGGAAGCTACCAATGTGATAAAAATTCAGATCTACAAAAGATCTTATTCTAAAACTGGAATTCAGCTACTTTCTAAAGAAATATTGCTTATCTGGATTAAGCTGGCTTCTTTTCTGGAAGGGTTAACACTTATACAGTGGCCAATGTCTCTGTCATCAACATAGAGAGAAAAGTTAATTCTGAATGACTATATAGGAAGCTAATGCTAGCCTTTCCCTAAATACTTTCACATATTTGAATACTCTAATAGTTTGGACCCAACAGGGGTGTCAAATGTAAGGATATATAATGATTATACTCATATTATATGTGAGAAAAATTGGTGACTTTGGGACCAAAGACATTGCTAAAGATCCAGACGATACACATAGGTTGTTCCACATAGATTAAATTCCACAAGTTATGTATATGTCCCAGTATATACAGAAAGTGAAAGACTGTGGCTTCAAGTTCATGATCTTATATAGCCGTTGATAGAATACAGGAAGCTTTTTGACCGATCAGGTGCCCTGAAGCTATTTAATACCTTGAGGAAGAGATCAGGCAGACAATAGACTACAATGAATTTTAGGCAACAGTAGGTTTGCAGAAGACATCTGAGGCATGAGGGGAAAGAACTTGGGTTTGTTTTCTTTTGTTTTGTATGTTTGCTGGGGGAGAGGGGTGCTAGAAGAAGAGGTCTTCTCCTAGTTCTTATTTTACTTGCCATTTGATTATAGAAAAGGAGCTAATCATCCAAAGTTTCGATTAGCAGACATTTGGCCCCGTACAAACGTCCATAAGACATTTGGTCCATCAGACATTTGGTCCTGTCAAAAACATCCATGGGCATATTTGGTCTATGCCAAATGGTTTTGGACAGGACCAAATATCAAGGACCTTTTGGCGTGGACCAAATGTCTGATGGACGCTTTGGATAGGGCCAAATGGTGCTGCAAATATCAAGGACAACTTGACATGGACCCAATGTCTCCATGGACGTTTTGGCCAGGACCAAATATGACCAGATATCAAGAACCTTTTGGCATGGACCAAATGTCCTGCAAAGAAAGTTTCTCCCAAGACACAAGGATTCCTATTTTAGGTTGAAAATAGCAGTTAAATAAGATGACCAGAATTATGAATATTTCGGTAGAGACCACACACGTAGACTTGTAGAATATAAAACCTGGAAGAGACCTGAGACTACCAGCAAGGACAAGTCTTTCTAAGTCTTTCATTTCATAGATGAGATAATAAAATCGGACAAAGAACATGACTTTAATTTTTGAAGTCTCATAGCTAGTAAGTGGCAGAGAGCAGCTTGTACTCGGATCACCTGGCTTCTAAACACAACTTCTATCAGTGGTTACATTTTTCTAAAGGTATAGATTAGATGTAAATGTGAACAAAGATTAAGGTACACACAACTAAGCATTTCACTATTAGTATTTTCAGTTTTTTTTTTTTTTTAAATTGGAGTGATGGAGCCCTGTATTTTTGCGTTCAAAGAATACTTCATCTTCTTCCAAAGTACTGACTAAGAGTCTCTTAGTGTTTCTCTCAGCTTGACTAAACTTTAGACAGGCTTCACCTGACTCTAGGCCCCTGACCTCCTTTTCTTTGAGTATTTACTTTAAGAAATTTGTCATTATATATTCTTTCTTTGCCCCTTTGAGATGTAAATTTTTTTGAAAGTCTCTTTTCAATTTTATACCGAGGACTTAATGGGTATAAATAACCTGGAAGACATCTTTGAAATGCAATCATCAAGAAAGATCAGGCCCCTATCTCCCAATCTCTGTGGGAGGGTAAAATTAGCAAACATAGATGCCTAAAATCCTCCCATTCAGCCCTTTGATTCAGCAGAGTTGAAATCAGAGTTCTGGAATCTCTCCCTATTATAATAGGCTTGAATAAAATCTTCTCTGCCTAACAGTTTAGCACAATTTACTTTGACATGATCATACCACCCCTTATTTCTACAAAACATTCTGTTTATTTTTATATAAATTATTAAACTTATCATTTGATCTTACCTTGATTTTTTTAATAGAAAAATAGTTGTTCCTCTTGCTTCTTATAAAAGTTCTCTAAATCCTGCTGGAGTAGCTAATTGCAAAGGCTAAATAAAATCTGGTTTGCACAATTTCACATCTTAAAAACCACTGTCAAACTGTCAAATTCTTTAACAGACTATTATATCTTCTTCCCTGTTTTTCTTTATTAAAGGTCTGTACAATTTTAGGCCTTTCAGAGCCTTAATTTTCCTCTCTAACTTGGATGTGAAGAAAAGTGGTATGAAATTAGTAGGCCAACATCCTCAAAGATTAGTCCGACCACTCTATACACATAATTAGAACTAATTGAATTAGTCCCACTCCTAGCACAGAAGTAAAATCAATCTTATAATTAAAACTGCGTTTCTGTATAATTGGATTTTCAAATGAAACCTAAAAGAGGGGGAGGAATGGAGAGTGTTTCTTATGTGTAAAAGTAATTAATATTTGTATGAAGTTTATATCTTTAAAATAATCCTGCAGGAATTTGTGGCAATATCCTCAATTTCATTAGCTGGTGCTGATTACAAGAGTTCCTCACTCTAATCCTTAAAAAAAAAAAACATCTTTACAACAAAGGGCTTCCTGTCTGTCACCACTGAGCTGTATGGCCAAGTGGCTTACTTTCCTATCACACATATTTCAGTCAGATTCTGCATTAGGATTTTCGGGGACCATTTTATTTAATGTGCTTGTTAAATCATATTCAAGATCTTTTTTTTTTTTTCTAGATCAAAAGAAATCAATCTGAATAGGACTGGGTGGTTTAAGAGTTGATCTGTTAGTTCTTTTCCTGGAGCTCACTGCCTTCCCTTCAAGTGCTTTTTGCCACAGTTCCATATATAGGTGGAATTCCTTTCTGTAACACAATGTTAGAAGAGACTCGTAATTTATTCAAAAACAGTAATGTGATTGGGGCCACATGGAGAGCACCACTTAGCATAGCTCCTCTTTCAGAACTTAGCCATTTAGGAAAGTTAAAGAGAGTAACATTTGCAGTCACTTCCCTATATTAGGAAGACGCTTAGGTTCTGGGTTGGGAGGGTGGGGAATACATAGATAAATTAGACATATTCCTTAGACTAAAAAAAGTTCTTTGTAGGGGCTGGTCCAGTGGCGTAGTGGCTAAGTTCATGAGCCCTGCTTCAGCAGCCTAGGGTTCATGAGTTTGGATCTTGGGTGCGGATCTACACACCGCTCATCAAGCCATGCTGTGGCAGCGTCCCACATACAAAATAGAGGAAGATTGGCACAGGTGTTAGCTCAGGGCCTATCTTCCTCACCAAAAAACAAAAAAGTTCTCTTCAGTTGGGAAAAGCATATGTTATACACACAAAATTAAAAAACAAACAAGACGGTGTAGGTCATATGCCAAATGAGTGGCATAGATATGTAAATTTGCAGACGTGACGAAGTGGAAAAATTCTTGAAAAAGTTTACAAGACCTGGCACAAGTCTTATACATACAACTTGATAAATATGTTCCCTGAGCATGTAAGTCACTTGATCTGTGTAAGCCACAATATTCTCCTTTCTAAATCGAAACTGTCAAACTAGATTGAAATGTCTTTGAAATTCAATGAAATTCAGAAGAGGGAGATCATATGGCCATGGATGATTGCATGAGGCACATGAAATGTGAGGTAACCTTGAAAGATTAAGAGGATGTTGTTAGACAAGGGATACAGAAAGGGGGAAGAGCATGAGCAAAGGCAGAGTTACTGTCTGTTTGTTCACCTTTGTGTCCTGGGGTCAGAGTACCTGACACACACCAGGCAATGTATAATACTTACTTGCCAAATGAATGAATTAACTGGGAGATGTTCCCATTGCTTACAAGTGGGATGACATCCAAGAGATCACATTCTATGTTCGCTTAAAGACTCCCAAGCAAAGAAGCTAAACAACCAGAGACAAATTTGTGCAGAAACTTTCTTCGGTGACTTACAATGGAGGAAAGTGAGCATTTTCTATCTCAATCCCAAATTTCTCTAAGTTGAACGCCAAAAGCTTATTTCAAAATTTATAAGGTCATATGATTAATAAATGGCAAAATTATGAAACAATCTATGAAATTCTCTCTTTTATGTCGGTTTCCAATCCAGGAAGCATTCCCTAAACTGTTTCAGAACTTGACTAGCGACATGCACTTCATGCTCTCCTGTTGTCTGCCATGTTCTTGACTTGAGTTCTGTGTTCCATTGCAGTTTTTCAGCTTTTCAACCTTCGGAACAAATTCTCACTTAAATTATATGTGGACCATCTTCTGAAATGCCTCCTATGCCCGGGTGTTTTTTCCCTTCCCATGCCACCTTTAAAACTCTCGTGCTCATTGCACCTTCTTCTCTCCTGTGAGGATTTTGAGTATGCTCTTAACTAGTTATCTCCAGAATCAGTTTTGGATGCTGAAAGAAGGGGCACATTGCTTTGATTTCCCCTGAGCCTGCTAAAGTTCTAATGCTCAAAACACAAGTGCCCTGAGAAGACATCTTTGCTTGCATATCACTTCTTGGCAACGGATAAATTGTTTCACTATAGTTTTATCTTTGAGTTTTTATGTTGGAGCAGTTTTTAACTTGGAGACCATGCTCTTTGGAGTAATACTTTTACAATGTGTCACATCTTGAGATTTATTGCACTAATACATCATCAGAGTGACAGCTGGCCCTGATGATATATAGCTTAATACATCATTGAAGCAATTTCTCACTCAAGTTATACATTACATAGGAATGTTAGTGCTTGTATTTTTAAAAATATATATTTACGTGCTTATAACAAATAAAAAAAGCTTTCAGAGAGTTTGCAAAACTCAGATCTATCCCAAATCTAGATGGGCAATAAAATTAGCATTGGGTCTCAACGATAATGAGTGCCAACCCTTTAATGCGTAGTGACTGTTATCTTCTTTATAAATTTTTATTTTCAACAGGAAATATGTATACCTGATTAAAAAATTAAAAAATACAAAAGTATATGCAATGAAGACTATATCTTCCTTCTGTACATTTCTGGCAGCTATTGAGTAGCCTTCAGAAGGGAAAAACTTGCCAACTCTTTTAGAGATAATGTAAGAATATATAGACGCCTATGTATATATTTTTTTGTTTCCTTTATATGCAATCAGTAAAATAGTCTTCGGTGTCTTTTCTTTCCAGTTAACAGTATAAATTAGAAATTGCTTCATGTATATACAGGTAGACTTTTCTCATTCTTTTTGGTGATAGCATACATCCTTCTATTCTCTCTATATTCTAAAGAGATATTATCACTTTTCTGTAGAATATCCACTTTTCCTTATTTCATAAATAGAGTCCAAACTAGAACAAGAAGGAAAAAACAGGATGAGAAAGAAGATGGAATTACTTTTAGTGTTTCTTCATTATATGATATAGAGCTATCTTATCCTTTTTATGACAGCATACTATTCTACTGATTTTTTTTATGATTTTGACTTAAGTAGAACTCATTTTCATTAGCAAGAATTTAAAATTTTTATTTTACATGAAACATTTAACTAAGTGAATATGGCAAAAGGTAATAAAAATATCTGCATTTTATTTCAGAGATAAACTAAGACTGAGGAGAGAGGGGAGGAATAAAATAAAGGAATTGAAGTATGATTAAGTGTGTAATACACTTTAAATAATAAGCAGCAACTTTGAACAGAAATATCCCAAATCAATTACATCACATTCATTACTCTATTTATATGTATGAGCTTGCTTGGAAAATTTAGCTTTAGCTTGTGTCATGGAAAGTCAAATTAACTATTATAAGGAACACAGGATTTTTTATATTTTCTCAAATGAGGAAAGGTAACGAGGAACATGAGAAATTCCAATATGGAAAGTCTCATTCTTTAATCCAAGTTATGAAAGTGGTTACAATTGAAAACCATATATGGAGTAGTTTAAAAAGAGTGAATCTCTCCTCAAAATCAGAGGGTTTTTTTTTATTGTGGCTATTATGATTATTATTATAAGCAAGTTAGCTCTTCTCCATCAGTCCTTAATTTAGTTTTTGCCTTGCCACCTCCATGACACATTCTATATGATCTGTTATGATTTCATCAGTTTCCTTCTTTAATATTCACTTTAATATTTCTTCTCTAACCCTTATCCAAATTTTTAGTGTTCTTTTTTTTTACAAATTAAGTGAAATATTATCTTTAAGTTAATAAATTAGATTTTAAAATTAATTTAATTTGTTAATCAACCTTAAAGTCTTCTTTGTACCTTGGCAATCCATAATTGGCTAAGTAGGAAGATGAAAACTGGATATAAGACCTCACTTTCAGTTGAGTTTGCAAAGAATTAGGCAGTATCATTTAGAGAGAGGAAAAAAGAGTGCTCAATCAGATTCTGCAGACCCTGAGAAACAGATTTTTTGCTTAATATACCTGCCTATCTTGTTGCTGTTTATGGATTAACGTTTATTGACAAAAATTAGACTCAGATATTTTGTCAAATGACTTTAGAGGGAACATTGGAATCAAGTCACCTTGTGTCCTGATCTTCCCCTATAGTCCACACTTCAATTATTTGTAAAAAGTGTAGTTAGATTTATCAGATAATATATCCTGACTTTTGTTTTGAAAATATAACCATGAAAATGATGTAGCATACAAGCAAATGTTTTATATAATTTATGACCAAAAAAATAAGCAACATCACTTAATAAAATCATTCTCTGATGCATTGATCAAGATGTTATTCTTATAGTTATAAGTTGAAATTTATAAAATAATTATAATTTTAATTGACCTATAGTTTAAATTTAGGCATTAAATGTCTATAAAATTTGAAAATTTAATAATATAATGTATATTAAATATTTCTTAATACAATTAAATATAGAAGCATATCTATTTGTAATAAAAATCATATAAAATACTCATTTTCTATATTTTGACTGAATAAGAGAAACTATTTCTTAGTGTTAATACAAATACAAATAAATGCTCTTTTTAGAGGCAGAAGATATTTCATTCTATTTACTTCATTTACTTTACTCGTCATTTGCTTTTATTATTCTAGGTGTTTCCTAATCTTATAGATTTAAAGATGTGCCTATTGTAACTTGACAAACCATACAAATTGACTTAGCTTTCATTTAATTAACTGTATCATTCATCAGTTTGCCTTTATTGATGCTTATCCATTTAAAAAGGAGGGAGAGAGGAAATATTGTGGATAACATTCTGAAATCTCTCCCTTTCTTGCTCATCTATGAACATTAAAAATATCAAAGGGTTATGCAGAAATAATCACAAACTTTTATTGAATCATTGATATTTGCCAGACACAGTTTTCAGTGTTCTATATGTGTTGTTTAATCCTCCCAACAAGTCTATGAGGAGAGTGCTAGTGCCCATATTTTTACATAAGAAAAAGAGAAGTTAATATCTCATCCAAAGTTATATAGCTAGTGGGTGACACCACCCGGATTCATCATGACACAATCTGTCTTATGAGGCCTGGCAATTAACCACCAAGCTCTCATACATATTACCTTAATATGTTTCATATTATGTCAGATTTATTATAGGAAATATTTTGAAGTAGTTATAAAATACTATATTTAATATAATTTGTGATTTTTTCATCTTTTCAAAAAATTAAGATTTTTGAAAAATTAGAAGACTAAAGTATTTAAATGATTCCAAATACTTTTCTAAAATATATTTGTTTGAATTTTGTTAAGTATTTCTGCTCACTGAAAGAAAAAACAAACTTTTCAATGACTCATCATCTCTGTTTCAGTTTAGTTCTTGGCCAAGGGGAAAAAAAAAATAGAATGAGCAGAGGAAACTGTTTTCATTTCTGCCATTGCTATAAATTCTAAATATGCTTGAAATGTCACTGCACACTGCTTACCAACTTGTTGGTACAAAGTGAAGTCGGAATTATTAGTGAGAGACCTTTGCCAACAAATGCTAGGAATAGTGAAGAAGACCTTTCCATAAGTACAAATGAATGCTCATTGCTGGAATCTCATATGAAATGACCAATGTCCTACAATGCTGGTGGGAAGGATAAAAATAAGGAAGATAGTGGAAGATGATGTCCTGCTTAACTACTTTCTCTTTGAAAGGTAGAATTCTGGGAAAGGAAAAAAAAAGATGAAAAGAAGATGGGGAGAGAAGATTGAGAGGATGAGGAAAGAAAGAAGAACAACTAGAAATTAAAGAGAAAAGTGGGGAAAATACAAAAAAAAATAGGGATGCACTCAAGGAAAAGGATGGAGAAGGTGAGGAAAACTAGATAGAGAAAAGAGTAGAAAAATTCTTCATCCTCAGCTTTTGGCCTCACCTTGTCTAAACAAACATTCCCAGCATCATTTTTTGGTTCTCTTTTCTACAATCTGTAGTGTTTGCCATTAGGATTTCACCAGAAAGTGCCTTCAGAATCTTTACAGTATATTACGAATTTTGTTTTTGCTATCAAAATCATAGATAATAGAATTCTAAAAATTGTTAGATAATTTCAAGCTCATGAGGAAACATCTTCTGGACAATGATTGTTGAGAACTCAGAAAGAAACATCCTCTTCCTCCCTCAAATTAACTCTATACCAAAGCAAAAACATAAAGAGCAAAAATGGGACAAGTAAAGCACTGATTTGAAAATGAAACGTAAAATCTAGAATTTTCAAAATTCTCCACTTTTCGTCATCAACAAAATCCTCTCTACATCAAATTCATCTCTGAAAGAATTTTCCTTCCACCTTATTGCTGCTCAGAAACTGGCTCCCCCAAGAGCACTGGCCTCCCTTGTAGCTTTATTATGTAGTAGATGTTTTGTCCTCCCACATTCCTTCTTACCACGAGATCTAGAGTTGGGTTAGGTGACCTACTTTGTCTTTGCTTCTTCCAGACCACTTTCCCTCTCTCTTCTCTAAAATACCCCAAATGTGACTCTCATGTCATCAGATTATACCCCCGTGAACCCCTCTTTGTTGTGATCATTCCCTTACCCAGAGTGGTTCATCTCACTCTGAAGATTTTTAGCTCCCCTGTCAATCTCCAAAATTACTTCTGCCATAATTATTGATGATTGTATAATCCACAAATCTGATCTCTCCCCTGCCTGGCCTCTCATTTCCTAGAGCTCCAGTGAAACTAGTTCTGGGCTCACCTCAGGTACACACCTAGACTCTGTCAATACGAGTAAGTGAAACTTTCTATAACCTCAATCGTAAACGTTCCTCTCTCTGACATCTCCTCTAGAATTTTCCTGAACACTTTCATTCCCTCGGGCCTAAAATCCAATAATCCTAATACCTTTATACTGCCTCTCTTCCTCTTCATGTCCTCCCAGTCCTTCTTACCTAGCTTGAATTTATTGACCATCGCTAAAACCATTCCATTCTACACACATGCAACTCCTTTGCCTTCCTCTCACTTTATTTACACACTCAACAAAACATCAACCCTGGAAAAACACAACTGCCTACTGCATACATTTGAATTCATGGACTTGACTATAGCTGAAGAAAGATCTAGAACCATGCTGATTGTTCTCACCTTAAATTAATAATTACTAACTTCAAATGAATCCTCAATACTTCTAGCATCATACAATTCCTTAGCTCATTTGTTATCTCACTGTTTTATGAGACAATTTCAAACATCTCTTCTCTCTCAAATTTCCATGTATTTTTAGCCAATGATCTTGCTTCCCAATTCACTGAGAAAATTGAAAGTTACAAGGGAAATCCTACAAGTTCGTCTCTCAAATCCTCCATCTGCATCTATATATATGTGTTCTCTCTCCCCTTTTGTTCCTATAGATGAAATCCCCATGTCCCTATCTAAGGCTTACCTATTCACCTGGACGTTAGATCCATCCTTTCTTGCCTACTCAAGAACATCACCCTAGCCAGTCTCCCCTCTCCAACCCCCATCATCAAATTTCCTCTTGCTACTTTCCCATCCTGCTGCTATTCCCAAATATAGCACGCTGCTATTAAGACAAATAAACAAACAAAAAACCAAACCTCTCTTACTCCTACTATCCTCAACTATCACTCCATTTTTCTGTCCCTCTTTGTAGAAAATTCCTCAAAACACTGTTTACTCTTTGTCTCCTATTCTTCTCTCCCATTTTCTCAGCAACCCTCACTCCTCTATTGAAACTCCTACTGACATGGTTATCAATGTCTTCTTATTGCAAATCCAATGGTCAAGTTTCCATTATCAAATTTCTTTATCATCCACGTATGACACAGCTAACGTCTCCTTTCTCCTTAAAATGTTCTCTTCACTTGACGTCTTTAACATCATATTCATCCCCCTTGGTTTTTTTCTTACTTTATTTTCTACAGTCTCCTAATCTCTTTACTGGAGATTCATCTTCATCCTCCTGACCTCTTAATGTTGGCATTTCCCAGTTCCTCTGACCTTTTCTCTTTTCTATCTACATTGTCTTGGGGATCTTATTTGGCTTTGTGATTAAATACCGTCTATACATTGATGACTGACAATTTTGTATATTTCTAGTGTGGACCCGACCCCCAGTATCCAAACAAATTCGCTGCAATGTCTAAAGATGTCTAAACACGATGGGTGGTGCAAGCCAGAGCTCCTGATTTTCTGCTCCCACACGAATCAGGTCTAGCTGCAGTCATCCCCATCTCAGTTAGTGGTACTTTTATACTTCTAATTGCCCAGGTCAAAATATCCTGGAGTCACTCACGGATTTCGTTTGTTGCTTTTTTTTAATTTTATTTTTGTTTTTGATCTCATACTTCACATCAGAAAATTCTGTTGGCTATTTCTTCAAAATATATCTAGAATGTTCCCATTTCTTACCACCTCTCATTATAATAACCTGAGTCATCTATCCACCCTCACTTTGCCCTGGATTTTTACAATAGCCTGCTAATTGGTATCTGTGCTTTCATTTCTTCTATTTCTGTCCCCTAAGGTCTATTGTCAATAAAGCATTCTGGGTAGATCTACTAACAAATGAGTTAGAAGTCACTTCTCTGCTCAAAATCCTTCAATAACTTGGGTTTCACTTGGAATGAAGGCCAACATCTTTAAAATAGCCTAAAAACCCTACATGATTGGTCCCCTTGCCTTTTATTACCTCTCTGACTTCCTCTCCCACCACTTCCTGTCCTTCCCACTTTTCTTCCGCTATACGGATCTACAAATATTAGGCAGACTCCTGCCTCTGCAATTTTGCACTTGTTTATACCCTCTACCTGTGATGCTATTCCCTTAGATGGAGGACTCCATCCACATGGTGAGCTTTCTCACCTCCTTTAAGCCCTTGCTTAAATGTCTTCTTCTTGAGAGTTCTTCTCTGACTACCCTATTTAAATTTTACCCTCCCCCATCCCAACTGGTCTCTGGTCCTCCTTCCCTGCTTTATTTTCTCAATGGCACTTTTTACCTTTTAACCTACTGTATAGATTTATCAACTTCTACATTGTCTTTTCTATGGAAACTCCATGAAGGTAAGGATTTCTATTTTATTTAATGATATACTCCTAGTACCTAGAATAATACCTCTTGTATAGTGAGCATTCAATATATACTTTTAGCTGTTGAGTAAATGAATATTTGAATAAATGAATACTATTAATTGAAAGCTGCCTTAATTTAGAATATACATTATACTGAACTTTCATTTTGAATTTGTGCCTATCCATGAACCATTAGGTTTCCATCAACATTGCTTTTACCTAATTGCCTAACTGCTTGTGCTCTCTGAGGCTTTGGATAATGACACGTTTTAGATAACTAGAACTTTAGATTAAGAATCACTCTTTTCAGTATAGATGCTGATTTAGCAGAACTTTCTCAGTCTGTTAACATCCTGACATTATTTGAAAAGGACTTTGAACTCGGTGGCAAAACATGATGGCACTATTCATAGACACACAAATATACTCATGTACGCATTCTTTTAATTCACTTCATTCTGTGTTATGGAGATCCATAAGCACTGTTTACCACCAGTCCTTTTATACTTGTTAGGGCACTTGAATAAAGGTTACTATATTATCTAATGGTAGCAATTTTTTTTTTGGTATCTCTCTTCTCTCCGTGCTTCAGACTTCCGAAATACACTTAAAAGCACAACTTTCTAATGTAGATGATTATCAGTGTTATGTAAGTTCTTGAGGTTGTGCTGTGTTTATAGAAAACTGTGTTTTTCAGAATTCCTCTTGAGGCCTTTTCCCTTACATTAGAAAATGTGGAAACCAAAAATAAATACCATAGAAGAGAAATAGGAGGAAAATTAAGACATGGCTGGATAGTCTGAACACAGACTCCTGAGTCAGAAAATACGTGATACGTACATAACAGGTCCAGTCCATATCCAATCAATCACTATCAGTGAAAGGGAAAGAACTCATGGAACAGGTCCATTTTGAGGGAGGGAAGATAGTTACTTCTGATGCCATTGAGACTTCAATATCAGGGAGAAAACGCTGTTTGAAAAATGAACACTGGACTTGTAGAGTCATCCAAAATTCTGACTACCAACTAGCCAATTATTCTGAGTCCTTGATCATGATCCTAATGCTCCGGATGTATCTTCTGAATTCCTTATCCATTTTCCTGTCGTCAACTATTCTGGGGAGAATCCTGAGCCATTTTGCACTGGTATATATACTAAGGTTTCATCTAGTTCACAGTATTTCTGACAAGTATAATGTATATTTATAAAAGCATTTAATTTTTAAATGTCTTCACTATACTTGAACACTATTTGAAAGCCCACTGTTTGTACAATGTGGTTATTATGTTGGGTTTATGATTTAATAATTGAGTGTGTATTTTTCCAGTTTGGGGATCAAGGTTCATTTTAGGTCGAAATCTCGCCTTAAACCACATTGAAAATTCAGTATAATTAGTTATTGACAGAGATATGCATATCTTCAGCCCAAGAGAGTGTTACAAGAGAGATGTAGTGGCTTGGTAAGAAAACGGACATGTTAGCTATTGACGGAACTGCAGATAGGGAGAGTATTTTTAAAATTCTATTATGATATTTTAAGCCAACAGATTTGCAAATCACTAGCCTTGATGGAAATATAATGGTGAAATAGGGCTGCAGTTTTCAATTATTACAGCTACGTTGTCTGTATGACTTTGCCAATCTGATCTTGACTTATTCTATCCTTAAAACAAACAAAAAAATAAAAACAAGAAAAATAACCCTTTATTCACATAAGAGATGCATTGCAAGGACAAATTAAACTATTTCTGTTCATAATATTACAGAGTTTTTGGACAAATGGTGCTGTATAAATGCAAAGTGCTATTGTTACTTTTACAGAGACTGAAAATTGTGTACAGAGGGATGAGGGTGGGGACAAGTGAAATGGTTATGTTAGCTTTATTTCTGAAGAAAAATACTTTGGAAACCTGTAAGCTTAATCACACTTAGTTTTTCCTCCTCATAATTCAGAACATATTTATCTTTGTTCATCCACAAAGCAGAATAGTCATTTCTAGCACTTGCTTGGGATCTTGATCTCAAGCTCATGAAAATGCTTCAGCTCCATGCACCAACAGAACGATCCATTTGACAAATTGAGCATTTGAGTTATCACAGTCTTATAAGATCTCCCCACAATGCTGCACACCTCTTACATGATTCCTCCAATAGCTCTCGGACAACTTAAAACACTGCATCTATCTTTATTGTGACTTAATTTTGAGTAGTCAGGATCCTAGGTGGAAGGAGAAAATGCTCCAATTTCAAAATCAGGTTGCCCTGCTTGCAAATAACTTCCTCTGTTAAATACTGTATGTATTAAGACACCCACCATGACGTTTTGACACCCAATCCATTCAGTTCTTCCTTCAGCTCTCCTGACCTCAGCTGCTGTTGTTGGATTCTTTGCTCTGATTCTTCTCTCAAGTGATACCGGTCCTTGGAACAAAGAACCCATCATGATATCAGAGTCCTGTAAACCACGAGGAGCAAAAGACTGTGGAAATAATCCCACTTGATTTCTCATAATCCTTTGGGCTCACCACTACAGGCTCTCCCGTCTACTTCTATCACTCCCACACCTGAGGTAAAGAAGAGTAAGAATTTTTTTTTTTTTTTGAGGAAGATTAGCCCTGAGCTAACATCCATGCCAATCCTCCTCTTTTTGCTGAGGAAGATTGACCCTGAGCTAACATCCATGCCCATCTTCCTCCACTTTATGTGGGACACCGCCACAGCATGGCCTGACGAGCAGTGCATGGGTGTGTGCCCTGGATCCGAACCCAGGCCACCAGCAGCGGAGTGCATGCATTTATCCACTATGCCATAGGGCCGGCCCCAAGAAGAGTAAGAATTTTTGTGCATAGCCATTGACAGGCACTTCTCAGGCTGAAGGATAGCCTTCATATGAGATAAAACCAAACAGTGAAGAAGAATAAAGGATCCATTTATTGGAGGCGAAGATAGACTCTAGTGACAAGTGGTAGAAAGAGCAGAAACTCAAGAGATGTGGCTTCCCATAGCCGTACCACCATAGGAATTGGGTAACTTTCAGTAAACTGCTTTTCTTATCCTCAAGAATCCTTGATATAATATAGAGGTGGACTAGAAAATTTCTCAGGTAGTAGTCCTTGATATCTTACAAATAATAAAATAAATGCATATTTTTTGTAAAAAGCTGTAAACCATATGAAAATTTAATGATCAAAATAAACCTTTTTCCTTTAAAATACTCAGAGATAAACAAATTCATATCTATTTAGATTTACATTTTAAAGTCATAAATTTAAAGGTAATAAATGTGCATACCCAAAATTAACTTTAATAATACTTTGAAATTGCTTATTCTAAAAAAGTACAGTGCACATGAATTTATGTAAGTACAAGGCCACTGGATGGTGTTTAAGACTCCTATGGTATAAAAACGGAAGTAATTTAGAACATTAGAGTCACATTCAGCTTCGCAAAATACTCAAGGCATGTAAGAACCAAGAAGAGCAGGATTACTATCTTCCATTCCTTGATCACTCAGAAGCATGTGGGCTCAATGTTACAAAGTTGCTGGTATTTGACAATTTTTAGCCTACAAGAAAGGGCAATTTCATATAGTTAACTTAGTGCTTAAATTGTTCACACTTTATTTTATGAGTATGTGTAGTTGAATAAACATAAACTCAGTGTGGATATGATGCAAATTCCTCTGTAATTGTTTTTAACAGTTTGATGGCTGCTTCCAGCTTTTAAAATGACATTAAATGCATTTTCTTACTATGAATTATTGCATGCTAGAAAAAAATTTCCACCTTCAGGATGTCTTTACAATACTTATGCAAGATATTAGACTTTTCAAAACCCAATGCATTTTTACAAATAGATTTATTCTGATTATTGTATTAGAGAATTTTGTTGGGAAAGTGAGAGCAGATTTTTCATGTGGTACACACTGATTAGAAGGGATTAAATGTTCATATATGCCTCATTGCCAGCCTTAAGATTCTGATTTTAGAACTTCAGAGAAGATGCAAAGGTCGGATTTTTGATGCTTCTAAAGTAGTAGAGAGAGACACAAGTTGAAGATTTTATAGAAAAAGCCTAACAATAAATTTCAGGTCTAGATCTGTTAGTATCTCCTTGTACGACACTAAGCGAATCACTTCAACTTTCTGATCTTCATTTTTCGTTTGCAAACTAAGGGAGTGGTACTTGGTGATCATATATTTTCTTGAGCTCTAAAGTTCTATGGATCATGAGTCTTTGAGATACACATGAATTTCCCATCTAATAACTGTGTGGTCAAATTCTCTTAGGAAAACACTGCCTACTTTCTTCTGCCTCTATCGTTTGTTGTTCTGCCAAGAAAGAGAGAGATCAATATTAAGACCTTCAGAATGAACTAATTTCAGTCCTCAGAAAGAGCCTTTAAATGAAAATGAAAATATATTTTCCAATTTATTTTATCCTTCATGTTCACATGTAGATGTTAATGACCACCCAATCTCTCTATACCAAATAGTGTGACCATTCAAAACTGTGAATTGCAGTTGATCAAGTTTCTATCTATTTAGTTAAAAGAAGATTTTGAACAGACGGACTCACTTAGAGATTACAAAAGCGTAATGAGAAAGATCTGTGTATATGTTTCTTTGGAGAGAGCTGTTCCTCTTCCGTGAGCCTCCACCTGCCAAAGTTTCTATTCTACACAATTCTAGGGCATGCTAGCCTTAGTTTAGCCTAGTGATATTATGCTTTTTCTGTTTCTCTTTTTTCCATTTTCTTTTTTGTCTAAGTTGACTAAGCATGAACTTTGTGTGATTATAGCTATTGTTTGATGAGGTGCAGATGAATTTTGAAAAGGAAATTTAATCATATATGCTTACCTTTTCTGATATAACTCTTCATTTGAAAATGTGCATTTTATTTAATTCTTGAAGAGTTCTTTTGCACTTGTACACACACACAAAACACCAGTCTACTAATGATGCATCTTGTTTCTCAAGAGTAAATTCACTTGAGGAAGGGAAACTATGGTAATCTTTCATAGTGGTGGGATTTAATAAAATATGGCTTCCTAAATTGATTCAGTTTTATGCTTATTTTCATGCTCTGATTTCCCTTGGTTGTTCATATTTTGTCCCAACACAAGGAAGCTTTCAATATCAAGTAGGTTCTTAATGTGAACTGTCCATGTTCTTCTATATTTAGAGATACTTTCTAATTTTAGTAAGCATAATCCACTAAGAATAATAGTGGATGATAACAAATAATGCCAAGTCTATCAAAGCATAAGAAGGAAATACCCAGTAGGAACTATTACCTGTATATAATTCCTTTAGAATTGAATGTGCTTGCTCATTTCCAAATATGAAGTTCAGGTCCAAAAGTCATTAGCATTAGTTTGGTTGCAGTCATAAATTGATAAACCGCAAAATATAAATTATGCTCTTGAGTTAAGCCAAATGATTTAATATTACCTTGATATTTCCTCATTATATACTATACAGAGTAAGATATGTTAGGGTCAGGTTTGGCATTAGATTAGCATGGCAGAATTATTTGGCAAGGACCTTGGCTTGGTATTAAGGATCACAGGAAATAGGAGACAAACCTAGGGAAAATAATAAACTAGCTAATATTGACCTGTGATACGCCTGTGGATTCATTATTGGAAAACACACACACAGGAGGTGCCTATTTTCTAAAGAAAAACAACTGAAAATGGGCTTCTAGTGTTTTTAGGGTATTCAGGTCAAAAAAAAATTTTCAAGTGAGAGAGAGCTAATCCAAAGTATCTTAGAGGGGAAAAAAAGGAGAAAAGAATTTATTTTCTCATGTAACTAGGAAGTTCAGTGATGTGTTTGTCTTGCAAGGCTCAGCTATATCCAAGACTCAAAAACTATCCTTTCTTGGCTCTGACTCCATCTAAACATTGACTTTATTCTGAAGACAGGCTCTCTTCATGCTCTCATCCCCAGATTCATATTGTTCCCTTTCAAGAAATCCATGGAAAAAAATTTGGTCTATCCAAAATATCTTGTGGAAAAAAACATTGGCTTGATTTTGGTTTTGTTTTGTTTTTTTGCCTACTCGTTTTTTCTAATAGAAGACAGGCCACTGAGACATGGAAGGAGGGTGAAATTCTCCAAAGGAATCCAAAGAAGAGAACGGAAAGCTGTCATCGGCAAATAAAATCTATAGTTATCATGGCTATTAACTTGACCTCAGATTACTACATATTAGTGTTACCCAAGCTCTGCTACATGGATCATCATAGATCCATGAAATATTAACCAATGTTCTGTGGGGAAAAATAGTTTCCATAATCAAATAATTTTGGAAAATGTTTCATTAACGGGACATTAAAATTGCTTTTTTCTACTTTATTATTTACCAAGGTGCAAACATGATTGATATCAGACCCTGAAGGAAGGAGAAGAAAATTTCCATATGCATAATTTACACAGGAAGTGTTTAAGAACAAGTTCTATGACCTTTGAACCTTCTGACTCAATTAGAGAATGTAAACTAGCAAAAAGAGGGAGGATTTGTGAATACACAACTTTGGCAATAGCTGTTGCTGTGTTGAGAGTCTCCACCTATTAAAACTTCCACGCTGCACAATTCCATGGAGTGCTGTAATTTCTGTGAATGACACCCTCATTCTTGATCCTCATTCATTCACATAAATTACACACCATATCACTTCCTGTTAGGCAATACAGTGTCTCTGCCAGCCCTACACTCACCAATGGAGAACAGTGGGGTGTGCTACCTTCTTGACTACAAGTCTAGTAAAGAGGGCTTTTATGGAACTTTCAGAGAGCTTAAAATGTGCTCTCTCAAGTCTGAGGACTCTGAAGATTGGTTCCCGTCTCATGTGTGAGAAAATAAAAGTGGCCCTGTGGCAGCAGGGTAGAGGAGACTGTACTGGGATGGATTTATACCCTCAGAGTAAGAGATGCATGAGTGTTCCTGCAGATAGATGTGACCATGTAGGATAGAGGGTCAGGGTGGGGTAGGCTTGAGTCCCAGCTAGTAGACCCACCTGCTTAGATAGAGGGATCCCAGCAGTAAGAAGATGGACAGGATTACCTAGAAGCTGCAGAAGTCATAAGCGATCACCTTGAATTTAGTGGGTCTAATAAACTTTTAGTGTGATCTTCAGCAACAAAAAATTGCTCATGAGACCAAGAGCTGTAACCTTCTGCCAGTCTCAAAGAACATGAACTGGTTTTTGATTCAGTCTTTTCCTATGCCCTTATCACTCTTCGATTCACTCCTGAATCTCCAGAGGGTTCAGAACCTGGGGGAGAGGAGATGCAGGAGAACAGTAAGTTGAAGGAATAACTGTATCTTTTTTTCAGTCTAAAGAAGGCTTGGGCTGGGGTTGGAGGGAAGATACATGTTAAATCAAACTTACAGTTTTGATTCACATCTTAGAATAGACAACCTGAATATGTATTGAAAATCTGTTTTTGACTAAATGTGACTCTAGGGCTATTTAATCATTACTTAAGAGTAATTAGTAGACAAGAGTCATGGGCTTGCTAAAGTTTTCATTTAAGAAACAGGTAAGGTTAATTTCACTGACTAAATTTTAAAGTGGCAAACAATACTATATCTTCACTTTAATTGCATTGCAAATGCTGCATGTTTAACACTTCAGATGTTCAAAATTAAACAAGTTTATAGTTTTTGTTTGTTTTTAACTGTGATATTTTTCAGTGCCTTTCACATGCTATTCCGCTTGGAAATTCCAGATAAGAAGTTATAGTAGATGGTGTTTCCCAAATTATTTGACCCTGGAACCATTTTTTTCACAGTATACCACTTACATCTCAAAGAATACAATATTGCATAGCATTGAGCTTGGGAAACTCTATAGTATGCTAATCTGTAAAGAACGAGTAATAAGCAGTGCAGATCTAAGATTATAGAATAAAATAGTGAGTAACCTCTTTTAGTATTCTCCAAAACTTGGTAGGATAAGATAAGAATACACTAATGGAAAATTACATCCTATTCAAAAGAAACATCTGTTATATCAGAAGGCAGAGACACTCTGAAGGTAAAAACAATATATACATCCTCAGAAATCCATGAAAATTCAAACAAGCATGGAGAATGGAACAGAAGTGATACTGCTATGAAAAATTAGGCTATAGTCTAATCTGCTGTATAGAGGAAGTGAAAACCACTTTCTGTATGCAGAGCACACTTTGGCTAAGATGCAAATTATACTAGTGATTTAAGGCTTCAACCACCTGGACATTCACTGGAAGTCTCACTCAAAGATAAAAAATATGCATTCTTAACTTGACTTTTTAAAATTCAATCTCCCAGAGGTGAGAGGGAGACACTAATCAAACAGCTAGAATGGAACTAATTCTGTTGGGAAGGGAAGAATTGATTGCTCACGTAAAACAATGGGAACTTTGGAAAAAATCTAATAGTCTACATGGTACTGAAAGAGTGGGCTGCAGAATGCAGTCAGATGTCCACCTTAGATTTTAAGAAGACAGTTTTTAAAACATTGAGATAAATCAGAAGTATGATTCTATGGGATGAAATTCTGGAATGGACAATGACTCAGAAGTCTAAGAAATTAAAAAAAAATTATTCTCCAAGAAAATGGGAGATACTAAAGAAATTGGTTGGCTACTGAAGAAGCTCTCTAATGGCCTTAGATTTAAAAGAGTCACAAAGAAAATATAAATAGGAAACATAACTGTCTAGATATGTGTGATATTCATGCACTAGCAAAAGCTGACCCAAACAAAGGGCCAAGTAACAAAATGAGCTAAGGTGATCACCAAAACGAGACACAGCAAAAGAAAACTTGTGAAGTTATGATCAAAGACATGAAAGTTAAATGCAATGCATAATCCAGGATTTTATTTTGCTATAAAGAACACTAACAGGACAATTAGAAAAATCTGAATAGATCATGTAGATTGATAATAGTATTATAAAAATGTGATTTTATTTATTTTGATAGTTGTACTGGGGTCCTATCAGAAAATGTCCTTGTTATTGTCTGTTGAGTCAAGTCACATGGAAAAGAAAATTTGATTCCATTTCATTATGTCCGTGGTGCTCAAATGATAAAATTTCAAGCAAGTCAAGTAAATTATTATCACTTACCCTATACTATTTTCTCAAAATTCATAGGTTATATTAGTTTGGTTCGTATTTGAACCAAGACTCATTTGTATACTTTTATGTCTTGAAGTTTCTAAGTTTCTTACTATTTTTTTTTGAATAAAGTAACATGATGTCATCCTCTTGCTAGTATGATACAGATTCTTAGTTAGACAATTTGTTTGAAATGAAATGTGACCCTTTTCAAGGTAATCTTCATGGAGCCTTTTGACACTTCTAATTCAATCTGATTCTTATTCTAATATAAGTAACCCTTCTAGCATCCTTCATCTGACCCTAACTAAAAAACTTATTAAGACTTTTTTGATCTCGAAATACTGAAGTTTTCTAAGACTGTGTCTCATGGGTTTTTTTTATTGTTATTAGTTCATAATGATTTGCCTTTGGGAAATCCTTTCAGCCTGAAGAATTGAGTAATTGAGTCTTTCTTTATCTTAAGGAAGGAACTTTATTTTATTGACATATATATATATAAATATACCTTTATATATCTTTGTATATATCTTTCTCCCCTTCTATTGTCTGTTTACTAGTCTTCTAAAATTATTATAAAGCTATTGAATATTCTGAATTTAGTCTCCATGTCTCATATTTTCTCTCCTTTTTTATACCTCTTTTAGCTATCTTGAGTTTATCTTCCCAGCTCATACTATTTTAAAAATATATGTATTATATTATAAAAATTTTTTGTGTATATTATGTACAGAGGCAATCATATCACATATGAATAATAAGAGATTTTCTTAAACTTCCTTTATAATCTTTATAACTTTAAAAATGCATTTCTATTTTTATTCTTGGAGAAGCAAACATTGTAGTTGGGTATTTCGTATTCTTTGGGGGAGAGGTTCTGGATTGATCTAAGAACAATCAAGGCAGAGAAAAAAATTCATGGAAAGAACAAGTATATTGATTCATTAGTACCATCTACAAGAGAAATTACCAGTCACTGAACAGCAGAAGAGTTGAGAAATAAGGAAATCTATCATATCCACTTTACTGGATGTGAAGTGGAAAATCTATCTTATTCACTGAATGTGAACTAAGAACAGAAGTAGAAGTTTAACATGAAATTACTTCTGAAATAATGTATAAATTACAAAGAGCTAAGAAATAATTGACAAACAGAAGGCACAGTGAGGTGCAGAGTAGAGTAAATGCAAAGAGGTAAGAAAATAAAATTAAAATAAAGGAAGATCATAAATGGACCTAGGGCAAAGTGGTAAATATTGAAAATAGGCAAAGATGATACAATAAACATATAAGTGGAGTCCAAAAGCAAAATGAAACAATGGAAAATAGCAAATATTTAAAATTATAATTCAGGAGATGTCCTTAAAATAAATGATCTTAATCTACATATTGAAAAGGCACATTCTGTACCAAGGAGAATTGATCCAGAGTCATCGATACCAAGATATTTCCTGGTAAAATTATTGGAGCTATAAGTAAAAGGAAGAACACTTTCAGCAGCAAGCCAAAAACATAGGTATTCAGGATTTTCTAAGTTATGCTATGGTAACAAAGTACTCCAAAAGATAACTCCATTTTAATTGGATAGCTGAGTCAGAGAAGATCTAGAAAGGAGGAGGGTGTGGGAAAGGATATATTCTAATTTTATTGTTCATCAGTTTGGGGAACCAAAAGATACTGTCTAAAAAAGAAGGAGCTAAGAGTATCATATTTTGGTCTTAATATAAAGGTTAACGATAGGACACAATAATAGAATATCCTAAATATCAGAATATTAAAAGAAAGTAAAGTAAAGAAAGCAAAGTGAAGTAAAGTAAAGAAAACTGTCTACATAGTGAAAGACATCTAAAGTGGCAAAGTGGTAAACATAACATAAAATAACATGACAGAACTGACAAAAAATTTATCACATCATTAAAAAACTAAATGAGGGGTCTGGCCCTGTGGCCTAGCGATGAAGTTTGGCGCACTCCGCTTCAGCAGCCTGGGTTTGGTTCCTGGACTCGGCCCTACATCACTCATCTTCAGCCATATTATGATGGTGTCCCACATAGAAAATAGAGGAAGATTGGCAACAGATGTTAGCTCAGGGCAAATCTTCCTCAGTAATAAATAAATAAATAAATAAATAAATAAATAAATAAATGAGATTAAACTGCTTATTAAGAAGGAAAAAAGATCTTCAGATTGCTCACAAAGCAAAATTCAGTTCTCTGTTGTATACAAGAGATATATGTAAATGAAGTAATTCAGAAAGTCTGAAGTTCAAGGACATAGTAGATATGTGAACAGACAGGGAGGATATAAAACTAGTAACAGACAAGGTAGCATTCAGCCATGGAAGTATTAAATAAGCAAAAGAAGGCAGTTTATAATTCTAAAGGCTACAACTTACAATGAAAACATGACACTTATGAATAGTTATCTACCGAATAGCAAAGCAGAAGCTGTCATAAAGCAGAAGCTATCAGAGATCTGAGACAAATAGGCAGAAACACAAACATCATAGGAGACTTTCTCCCAAAGATAGATCAAGTAGTCAAAGAAGCAAGACTATAGCAGACCTAAACAACACGAGCAATAAAGAAGATCTTACAGGTGTATGATGAACTTTGTATCCTAAAAATAAGAATAATTAATAAATTATTTTAAAATAAACGTAGAACTTAATAAGCTAAAAACCAGTAGAATTAATAATATAAAGAGCAGGTCAATTGAAAAAGATAAATCGAATAGGATAACTAGGAATTACTTAATCAAGAAAACAATAGAGAATACATAAATACACAAAATAATCAATGACAGGAAGGTCATAACCAACAAGTAGTGAAAACTTTAAATATTTTACAAAATTCTATACAATAAATTTGATGAAATTTTTTTCTAGAAAATATGATTTACCAAAACTGATCCCAGAATAAATGGACAATTTCATTCTGTGGAAACAATAAAGAAAATTGACTAAGAGTTATCCTGCCAAAATGTATCATGTCTAGCTGTTTCCACAAAGGAATTCTGCAAATCTAAAAAACTGAACAATCACAATGTCACTTAAAATGTTTCAGAGTGTATATAACGAAGAAAAGCGCCCAAATTCTTCATATAAACAAGTAGAACATTTATAATAAATCTCATAAATACTGCACAAAAGAAGGAAACTAAAGACCAATCTCATTTTCCCACATATCAAAGTCTAATACAACATCTAATGCATAGTCTAAGTAAAATATTAGCAGAGTCCAATATCACATTCATCAGATTAAAGCAATAACACACTAAGGTTTTACTTTAAAATGAATGGATAAGATGAGTTATCAGCTGGCAGATAGAGAACATCTATTTGTTGTCAATTAATATATGCATTCAGAAATTAATGGATGTCTGAGTGCTGGAAACAAGAGATGGTGTTAAGATAATGTTGCTAATATTTTTAAGTGAGAGGCTATCTAAGAGGGATTATCAGCAATCTAATTTATAATTTTTAAATTAAGTAGATGATTTGCAAATATTAATTTATCTTTTTGCATTTTTATTACAAAAGCAGTAAATATGCAATATAGAAAGTTAAAAGTAAGAAAAATATACCCTATTCCCACTACCCATGGATTGCTACTATAGACATTTTACATATATCTTTCCAGATCTCTTCCAATGTGTGTGTATTTGTGTTTGTGTGTGTGTGTTGTGTGTATGTCAAAGCCTGTCTAAACTATTTTACTTGAAATTAAAATGTATGACTACTTTACATGAAATACTACACCCAGTGCTGTGTTTCTGGAGCTCTAACAACTGATATCACATTAGATCAAATCAATTTGTTCAATAGGAAACATATATAAGAAATTAATGAGAAGCTAAGAAATATTTATTTTGTGCCTATTCTATGCCATTCCCTGAATAATTAAATAAGAACCATCTCATTTAGCCAAAGACAATAAGAAGAAGAAATATGATATAAAGAGGTATATAATATTATCCCTAACTCATAGAAAATGATAGATCAAAGAAGCTCCTTTAATTTATTCATAGGCATATTTCTAATAGGAAAGAAAATCGGAATTTGCATCTAGACCTAATCAATCCCAGGACTACTCTGCGCCCACCATAGCTTTTTGCCACATATGTCCTTTCTCTCACATTTGTTTCCCAAATAAAACATGAGATATTATCTTTGAACATATGTGACGAACATTTACCCACCAACAAATGGGCTCTTTGCAGGATATTTCAGAATTACAGTACGCCTGTGGTCTCTAGGGTGGACACCGCTCGAGTTGGTCACCAAATCTATTACCAACACTCACACTCATGTATTCAACTCTTCTCAAAAACAGTGCTGCTATTATTCCGTATACAAAAAGCACACTCTGCCTCTCTGTAGTTATAAAATAAATTCATGTTAAATAAAAAGACCTGACTATTCAAGTCAGCAACCTTCTATACCCATCTATAACCATCCTGTCCCATCCAGCCAGTTAGCAGCAACGCCCTCATGCTCAGTAAACAGAAAGCGTCATGTGAATTGTTCTGTTTTGGAATACCTCACTACACAGGTCTTGGGGTCAGAAAGAAAATAAATGATACAGGTTATTTTTTTGTTTCTATGTTCTTTTACTTTACTGACCATAACTTTAACGCCTGTGTGCCAAATGAATAGGGGTTATGGCTCCTCGTAAAGCCCCTTGGAATTTATTTTGAAGGCTTTCGTTGGCCAAACGTGCATATTGACCCATTCTTTGCCTTATTTCCTGTTTTAATTGAGTGTCAAAGGTTACACGTTGTTATTAGAGTAAGACATGACTGGCAGCAGGGGTCAGGGACTCTCCCGCATTCTATTAGAGCCATAAAAACAAAACAGAATGATAATTTCACCTGTTCTAACCTCAATTTTTCCAGGATGGGACAGACATTGACCTTACTGTTTGTCAGCCGTTGACTCTATAAACTTCAGCTACCCTAATTCTGCTTACTAAACATGAGTGCTCTCACAACAAGGATGAAAAATAAAACAATGGAAAATACTCAGAGATGACTCAAAGGTGAGACATAGCCAGGTGACAGAAAAGATAAAATAACTCCTTCTTTATTCCTAGGTCACATCTCTTGTTTGGATAGTTTACAATAACAACGGTTTCAAACAACCACCTTCTATTTTATCTTCTTTTGTGGAATACCTTATAACTTCCTTTATGTGAACAAGTACAAGCAATCAATCTAATAAATTGCTCGTGCTACCTAAAACCTATTTGTGGCACTTGAAGGATTTACGAATCTCTGTGAAAGTTTTCTCCACCTTCCCTACGGTTTAAAGTTTTTGGCTAAAATGTAGGTAGATATTGAAGGGCATAATTAACTTTTTTTCTCATCTCTTTTTCAAAGAAGGCAAAAATGGCAATAGTGAAGAAAGCATATGTTCAATATGTTTTTAAAAAAGTATTTGAAAATTGATTTCTTATCAATGACAGTGAACTAAATAAAGGTTATGATCTGAAGACAACTTTCTTCCAATTTCAAGGTCTGATTTCATGTTTTTTTTTTTCTGATGAGTAATTAAGCGAAATTTTAAAAGCTGAATCTTTTTGATAATAATGAATATTTGTTTTTGGTTTTCCATAATTTAAGGGAAATAATTTAAAGTTTAAATATTGTTATTCAGTTGCATTTTTTTGGTGAAGAATGACTGTTATTGTTCAAAGGCATCTGGAAATCTCATAAGTCATACCCTTGTCCTCAACTTAAGAAAACTGATATTTTGTTCTCTCAATCTGCCCCTTGTTTTGAAGTTATGATTTGGAGATTAACATTGAATTTTGAATTATCAGAATAACAGTCTTCTTTAACATAAACTTGCATTCTTAGCCTTTTCAATACCAAAGCAGCAAGCCAAAAAAAAAAAAAAAAAACACAGATAAAATTCTTGTGGAAATTATTTATGTTTGTGTTAAACTGATAGATACTAATTCCTGAGATACCATAGAATTCTTAGGTCACTTCCTTAGAAGTTAGATGTGCATTTCTAGGGACACACTTTTTACATGAGAGCATTCATAGTTACAGGAAAATTACTGATACTTTAATTCCTTGATTTTTCTTAAACAGCAAATGAAATAAAGTGATTTAACACATATTTAACTGAAAAAGAGACCAGATTATTAGCAGATAAAAAAGTAAAATTTTCCCATTTCACAAAGTGATTTAAGGTTTTCCATAAATGAATGATTTCAGCTTATTAATAAACTAAAACTACATGATAGCATGAGAAATATGTGTTATCCTGTGTTTATTTGACCAAAGGCCAATGCAAGGGGAACAAAAGCTGATCAACTGCATTAAATTTCCTTAAAGCTCACCGGATGCAGGTGAATTTCCGATCAACTTGGTCAGCAATATCTTTGACAAGACTGATTTTTTCCCCCTCATCTATTGATGGGTTATGGAATCATTGACACTGCTGACCTGCATTGGGAAAATTTGTCCAAGTCGAAGAGTTGTTTCTAGAGGGAAAAGTCAGTCCAATTGCTTATTTTTCTAATTCTGTTCTCATTTCAGGATTCTTTCCCCTCCTCCCATCGTGGGGCTTGCTGCACCATAGATTTAGGACAATTGGCTCAGATAGTTCATAACTGTTTTCTCAAAGCTGGGGACATTTACCGGCAAGGTCTTATATGTCCACGAAGAGGTGGTGGCACTTCTTTTTCATGAGTTCCTCAGAGAAAGTCAATATCCTCTTCATTGTAGAAGTCCCAATGACAAGCGTATTGCCTGACACATACAGATGCTTGGCAAATGAATTGATTTGGTCACACTTGACATTCAATTAGGTCTTGGTAAAGAGAATTTGACATACTTTAATCATAATATTTCAGAAATGTGTAATTCTAGGGCATAATAGACAGAATGTATTAGAAAATAGAATTAACTCACCCAAAATACTAAAAGAAAGGGAAGGGGTGTTTTGTAGTGTTTGTAGTGTTGTGATACAACTTTAAAATCATATTATTTAAGGAGGGTTCTGAATTTGACAAATTCCGCATCACTCAAAAGAAATGGATGATGTCTCTTATTAATGTCTTATATATGACTCTAAAGTCATATGTAAAAGCCATAACAAAACTGACACTCAATAACTCTTAGTAATTAACCGACCTCTTCTCCACACACAGTCTACAACCTCTCTCCTGAATGCCGTGGTGTTTGAACCCACACATTTAGAAAGGCATTAATTACTTATCATCAACAGTATTTCATAAATAAGAAGCTAGCCACAAGAAATGTGAATAAAAAGAGTGACATGATCTAGGTTTTAGGTATATTTGGAGCAACAATAAGTCTGAAAAGAGGACAATCCTATTTCATTCCCACTGATGTCCGTATCCATGGAAACTCCCTTTTAATAGCATCCACATCACACTAGAAAAACAGGTATGCTACCTTTTGAAAGTGAGCGCATTAAAAGAATCCAGCCCTTTGCTAAGAAGGTCAGCTCTTGAAAGCCTTCAAGAGCTTTGGTAGCTGAGAATGCTGGAGGGCTGTAAATCCTTCATTGCGTTGCTAAGAAGCTTGGCTCCTGAGAATCACCTCGGTGCTCTCTAACACAGAGAGTGCAATGTGAATCCTTTGTTCCCTGCCTATGATGTTGCACTCCTGAGTACTTGCTTCCTTAGCTAAGAGAACATGCAGGAGAGGTCTATTATGTGAACCTAGAGATTAATTATGAATAGACACAAACTGACAAAGACAGGCGAAAAGATGTACAGTGTGTAAAGAAAGAAGACTGACTTGCAAGAATACCAGATGGCAAATGCCATTACACGGAAATATATGCACAGAAATAATATTCACATGGTAACATTTTAAAATATTTTGTAGTCTCAGCATTTTTGTTTTTACTACGATAAATATCTCTCAAGGAAAATGCCTTCTCCATTGGATTATTCAACACACTCTTTGAAATTAAAAGAAAAAAATACAAAAGGTCATTATGCCTTTAAATCAAATTGTGATATACCAGAACTACTCTTTCGTTAGTATATAGTAAAAAAAACACTCTAAGCAACTGGATAATAAATAATTATTGTCATTCAACAAAAAATAAGTACAGCTTATTTTGGAAACACATATAAGACAACGCATCAATTTTTTTCTATTTGCACAGATAGAAACAACACAAATATATTAATTATATGATGAATTGTTACATTTAGGGCATCATCATGAATATCTTTAACTATTATAATACCTGTGAAAATTGCTGTACTAATTTCTGTCCATATTAAGTTAGAGAAATCCATCTGGCCATGATAGACCATAATAGCAGCATTAGATGGATGAACAATAAAAATCATTGAGTTATTAATCATAACGTTAGTGTTATTAGTAATAATGACATTTATTGACTTGCTATGTGTTTCAGGCACTACTATAAGCGCCTTACATGCATTGACTGTATCATGAATGCTCAACTCAATCTTTTAAGTCCGGTGCTACTGTGTATTCCATTTTACTCAGGAGACACAGAGAGTTTGAGTAATTTGTTTAAGATCACAAAACACAAGGTAAGTGGTGGACCTGAGATGTGAACCCATGCCGCCATCAAGAATATTGTTTAGAGATAGTAAAACAAGGGTGTGGGCATTCTATGAGTAGGGACTTAGACATAGAAATAAGGATAAGCAATCTGTTTTTCATTTCACCATATGTTACAAAGCAATACTCCATATATGAGTTGTTGTGATCTTCAGAGCCCCTCAGTAAGTGCAGATAGCATATTACACAGCTGAAAAGACTGATGCTCAGGAATGTTAAATGATTTTTCCAATGTCATATGTTTAGTGACTCACAGGCCACGGAACCAGAACCAGCTTCTAGCATTCATTCTGCCCTGATAGCTTCCTGTGTTCTTCATATAAACAAATCAATATTGCAACAAGCTTCCTATCAATGCAAGTGATGATAGAGCAACAAAATAATAGCTAATTAATATAGATATTAATTACCAGTTCATTTACTTTCTCAAAAACTTTCCTCTTAGCAGATGCCACTGCCAACAGCAGGATTCAGAAACTTGTGGCCATTTTCACTCTCTTCTCAAATCCAGTTTGTAAATTGTGATTGTTCTTTAATTTGTAATTTAAATCCATTATTTTTCTTTCAATTTCCCCTATTATGAAAATAGTTATTCATAACTTTAGGCCCGGATAACTTTGTAAAACCTTTTCCCTGTTTTCACCAACTCTGGGTCTCCTCATTTCAACCAAACCTCAACATTATGATCAATCTCTAAACTCTTAGCAAAGAATATGTCTTGAAGCTTCTTGCTGCCCTAGCATCCAAAGTTTGGATATAAACAATAATATTATCTGAGGATTATGCTGTCCAGGATTTGAACCTTAGCTCTGCACTTATCAGCTGTATGACCTTTAGCGAGTAAGTGACTTAAACTCTCTGTGCCCTGTTACAGTCTTTTTTTTGTGTGAGAAAGATCAGCCCTGAGCTAACATCCATGCCAATCCTCCTCTTTTCACTGAAGAAGACCAGCTCTGAGCTAACATCTATTGCTAATCCTCCTCTTTTTTTTCCCCCAAAGCCCCAGCAGATAGTTGCACATCCTTCTAGTTGCTGTATGTGGGACGCGGCCTCAGCATGGCCGGAGAAGTGGTGCACCGGTGCGCGCCCGGGATCCAAACCCAGGCCGCCAGTAGTGGAGCGTGCGCACTTAACCGCTAAGCCACGGAGCTGGCCCCCTCTTACAGTCTTTTTAGTGGGTATGATGATCGTACTCACTCGTAGATTGTTATAACGCCTGAATGGGTTATCACACTTAAAGTGAAAAGAAGATTGCCAGGCATATAGTAAGCACTCAATAAATAAATATTATTATTGGACCAATTAATTTTGTTCCTTTATAGGATACTTAGAGGAGACGTATGGGTAAATGCATCTTCCATCTGCCAGTCTTAGCTTTGAATTCTGGCTGCCTCCCATGGTAACTGTGTGATGTTGAGAAATTTGCTTGATCTCTCCAAGTCTCAGTTTCTTTGTAATATTGATTTTAATAATAATAACTCATGAAAATTAAATGAGTTAGTAAATGTTTAGCATTTAGGACTGGATGTGGCTTGCATAAATGCTCAACAGTTGTTCACTATTTTATTATTTTACTGAAACTCTTTGTTGGAGGGGTTGTTATAAGAAACAAACCATTTAAAATGTGCTGTGAAATCATTACTGACAAAATTTTTCAGAATTATGCTGCTTATTATTTAAAAAAAGTCTTATGAATATAACTAGTTTTGTAAATAACCATATTTCCCTTTTTAATTTGCTTACTGTAACACAAAAAAGAAACCAAACAATTTTGGAATCTGAATTCAGCAAATGAACAGAATTTCCTAAAATACATTTATTTTCTAAACTTAGTATTGCCTTCTTTCTACTTTTCTACCTTAATATGTCTCTTTTCCCAAACTGATTTTTTATTGATAAAGTGAAGATACAAGATTTTACTCCTTTTTTTTCCCCTTAAGCTACTGTTAGATCAGAATACAGTCAATTTCCATTTGCAAATAGTTTGGATTCTAAAAGTTCTTTGATAATTCAAAATACATTTTTTTCCATGTGTTCATTTGGAAGTCATAGTATTTTTCCCTCTATGGAAAAGTTGCATATGCTGATTACTGCCCCCTGGGCAAGTTCAAAAATCTCATTTAACACATACTATATGGATGTGATATATGGTACACTTGCCATGGATATAGTGGAAACTAATATGGAGAGTGTTATGATGCTGACGAAGTAAAAACTGAACGTCACCTGCAGGCCATTTTTACTGGCTTTCTCAGTCTTAATGCCATTCTCTCCAATCACTGGTAGCAAGATCCCTTTTTTCCTAAATATGGCTCATTACAGATGCATGTGAAGTTCTGGAACTCCAATGTGAATGACAAGATTTTATTAAATGAATTTCCTAGAAATTAGATAACATTAAGTAGACCCTTTCATGTCTTCTTTATTTTGGATGCAAGAAAATCTTACATACTGGAAAGCTCAGAAATCACACCCCCAAAAAGCCTGTGTTCTCTTGCTAGGTGGGAAATCTGACACACACTTTTTCAAGATAAAATTTGTTTTTATTTCTTGTGATTTACTTGACTAGTTATGCTCCTCGTTTTTGACAACATGGCCACCATATAATCTTTTCTTTCTTCTGACTTTGCCAGATCTAGGGGAAAATAATTGCCATTTGACTTCACTTCTTCTGTCATCACATTCTGGTCTGTCTCTTATTAAGGGCCAAATATTTTCATTCATGGTAATGGAAACTATTACTGCTGATAGTTCCCTTTGTTTTTTGATCTTTATCATTAAATGAAACTTATACTTTTTTATTCTATAGGAGAAAAAAATAATAAGTGCCTACTTAGTTACTGCACAGTTGCCTTTCACTTAATGGAATGGATACATTGCAGCAAGGCTGGTGAAATATTTCCCAGTGATTTTCATTATAAATCAGAAACTTATTTCCACACTGGGGTAAAAATGTACCAAATTCTACTCAGTTCAAATCAGCAAATATTTATTGAGCGTTTACCTTACTTAAGATATTGTGCTGAACACTGCACAGCATACTCAGAAGAAAAAGACATTGGCATTCCTCTAAAGTATGTAATAATCACTCTAGAAGGGACAGTTAGTATGCAACTCCAATATGAGAGAGAGCACAAATGTCTTAAAAAACATGCAATAAAATATATTATGGGATTTCAGATAAAAGTGACATCATACTCTGTTTTAAAAAAGCAAACCAAAAACAGGGCTTTGTGGCTTTTTGACTTCAGGAGAAAGTGGGAGGGCGTTCCCGGCAGACTAAAACTCCTAAGCAAAGGCAGGGAGGTAGGAATGTGTGGGTCCCTTATGGAGTAAGGTCACTTTGGACAGAGTGGAGATATTTGTAGAGGAAACTAGGACATAGAGATTTGCGGATATTGCACAGCTTTAAATGTTAAGATAATTGTATATAACTAAATAAGTATTTGAGAGCAAAAGAAGGCTTTTGAGCAAAAGAACCAAATATCTGGAACTGTTAAAATTACCTTATACAGAATGATTCTGACAAAGGACCACCCAAATGGTGTTTTATTACTACTTCTGTGATGGTTAATTTTACTTGTCAACTTGACTGGGCTAAGGGATGACCAGGTAGCTGGTCAAACATTATTTCTGGGTGTGTCTATGAGGGTGTTTCCAGAAGAGATTAGCATTTGAATTAGACTGAGTAAAGACAATTCACCCTCACCATGTGGGCGGGCATCATTCAATCAGTTGAGAACCCTTGGACATCAGAAATCTGAGCTTGATGATTCTCTAAGATTTAATATTAGTGGGCTGTCTAGTTCTCAGGTCTTCCCTTCAGACTTGAACTGAATGACACAACCAGCTTTCCTGGTTCTCCAGTTTTCAGATGGCAGAACATGGGACTTTTTGGCCTCCATAATCATGTAAGCCAATACCTATAATAAATCTCCTCTTATATATATCTATATATATCCTATTGGTACTGTTTCTCTGGAAAACCCTGACTAATACAACATCCTTCCAATTTTCTTTTCTTCTTTGGCACAGGTAAAGCTCTGGGGTTCCATCCTGACATCCATGGTAAGTAGTTAGTGACAGATGATAGCAAAACAGTTTCTCTGAATGTTGATAAAGGAACAAAGGACACAGCAGCATGTAATATGTTCTTTGGGGGAAAAATAAAGAGAATTTAATAAAAAATGCCATAATAAATACACATTTGATCTCCAAGACATATTAAGTGAAAAAAACACGGTGTAGAAACAATCATATACTTTCTCCCATTTGTGTAAAAAATAAATAAAAAAAAAAACCCAAAACCAAGTGAAAACCTGGAAAATGTGACTTATAGAGATATAGAAAATTTGTGAAAAGCTTTACAGGAAACTGTCCTAGTTGTAATTTCAATAGAAGCAGTCTGTGCTTCTTGGTTAGGAGGACTATGTCTGAATTACTACCACATTTCTTCAAATTTGGAAAAAATATGGAGTAGCTCTGATTTCATAAGAGATGGGGTTCTTAATTTAGTTTTTCCCTGTGCCTTCCTTTTCCAGTAGAAAAAAAATACTAGCCGGCAAATCAGGGAATATTGTGGGCTATAAGCCAAATATGTTAAGATGACTTTTTCGGGAATTAATCTATGATCTATATTTAGAAATTCGAGTTTCTTTGTTTATTTAAAGTATCAATTGGAGAGTATTAGATACTGAGACACTATTACTTTGTCTTCGCTGTCTGAATTGAGCCCAAGATACAATTTACCGTGCAGCGTGGAAAGGAATAGGAGAAGGAAGATGTGGAGGAGAAAAGAGAAGAGGAATGGAGCAGTAGTCGATGGCTGCTGTTGAACTCTCACGGCGTGGACTCCAAGGCAGTGATGGAAGGTCAATATAGGGGCTCACAGAACTTTGTACCCGTAGATAATTACTTGAACATGGAAGATGGAAATTCAGTTAGCCTTTCTGATTATTTTAGAATTCTTCAGTAAGGACAATGCTAAAAGTGTTTAGCACTCAAGGGAGTAGTTCTTGATACCGAAAATACGGTATTAGTATAATAAATAAAAATAGTGTTGAGAATCTCAGCTAGAATTATAGAACCTGTGTACAACACATGAAATTTACATCATTTTAAAACAAACAGCAGTGGTTATTAACCCATCTGACTGAGAAAAATGAATTTCAGAGAGAGGCACTCAAGGTCCCAGATTTGACTGGCTTCAAAAACATTAAGCCCTGAACAGACCAAAAGGATGGGTTTCAAGGCCTATATTTTGGGGGAGAGGAAGTGGAAATATAAAATACCTATAGAACTGAGTAAGTAAAGCTTTTTCAGGAGCTTCACAGTGAACTGACAGACACAATGCAGGCAGAAGCTCTTTGGGCAAAAGCAAAAAAAGGAAAGAAAAAAATACACAGTATTTTGACATTCTCAGGAACTGAGAATATTTCTTTTTAATGTAGAAAATATACCTTAGCCAGTCAGGGTTAATTAGGTTTGTACAATTATTTTTTTCCTAAGTAATACTTGAACCAGACAAATTTGCGGCATAAAGGGCCTAGATTATATTGGTAAAGTGTTTCATTTTTCTAGGTTGAAGCATCTGGAAGCCATTGCCTTTCAAGTTACCCCAGTGTTTCTGGTACTTTCAAGTGTCTGGTTCCAGGTTATAAGGAAAGAATCTGTTAACAATACCTAGCTAGCAATAGCCTCTGGAATCAATAACGACAGTAGTCCAGGGTTCCCTTTCAGAACCTCTGAAGTCAATTCTAGCGTCAGCTTGGGGAATATAATGAAGTCTAATAATAATAATGTGACAATGAGGATGATAACATGAATTTCTCCCACACAGCCTTCCCTGCCTCTGCTGATGTCCCTCATTCCATGGATAATCATTGTATTCTTATCCAGCTAGCTTCTCCTTTCTGGGGAAGTGGGTACAAGGTGCCAGGGGAAGAAGTTGAGTAGGTATATAACCCACACCTGGGACCAGAGATTTTTCTCTGCTTTCCAATGCTCCTCTGGCATGCTGAATTTTTCCCAAAAGAAGTCTGGAATTGTTGCTCCTGATATGAACAGATATTTCAGCAGAATTCAGGAAAGTCTACAATCTTTCTATAAAAGTGTTCAAAACTTGCCCTTCTGACCAAGACAGAGTAACAGGGACTGGATACACTGTCCCTCCTGAAACAATCAAAACCAGACAGACAAAATGTGAGAAACAATGGTTTTCAAGAAACTGGACACTAGAGAATGAAGGACAGGGGTCCCTGCAAGATGTAAACCATATGAAATACGCTCCATGATTGCCTCAGCTTAGTGCCTTGAGAGAGTCTCCACGCAGCTGTGTAGGGAGGGAGATCCCAGGTGAAGATTGAAGGACCCTCTGAATTGAGGAGGTGGAGCTGAGAGTTGAGGGGGACAAAGGTGGTTAGAGTTTGGAGGACAGAAAGACTGGAGAGATGAAAGCTACACAAAATAGAGAACCTATATATTTGCACACAGTCACTATTAAGTATTCAGTAGAATACTGACAGTTCGTGGGTGTGAGGAGACCGTATGAGGCCAGGGAAAGAACCATCCAAAATAATTAGAAGGAACATTGTCCAGAGATCACACAGGGCCAGAAGTAGCACCTTTTCCTGAGACTCAAATTGGAAGATCTCATACTTCACTGGGCATTGGTAGAGCACTTAGAAGGGTCTTGCCTTGGGAGGGAGGAATAATTATTTCTGGTGATACCTAACAAATTTTAAAAGCAGCACTCAGGATCAAACTGTTTCCAAGTAGTTTAATTGAGTTCTAGAAAAAAACTCAAGCTGATTTATAGGAATACAAAATATGCAGCACCCAAAAGAGTAAAATTTTTGTATAAACAGTTGATTATCTTTTAAAGAGATTTAAATGTTTTAAATCTTATGTATTTACCCATGTAGTTACCAAGTGGTATTCATTTCTTTGCAATGTTTAATCTGATTAATTCTTTCCAAGATATTTTTCATAATAGACATTGCAATATTTATCTCCAGAAGTTCTATTTGTGTCTTTTTACGCCTTTCTTGTCTCTACTTAACTTTTTGAAAATAAGGAATGTACTTACAGTAACAATATCACTTAGAAAAGCAACTTGAAATAGAATAAATCTAACAAAAGTTGTCCTGTTGATCTTTGGTGTACAACTCTTGAACATTTAAAAATTCATTAATAAGCAAATAACCTATTAAAAATTGAGCAAAATATTTGAACAATTTCCCAAAGAATGTATATGAAAATAAGCACATGAAAGATGCTCTACATCATTAGTTATTAGAGAAATTCAAATTAAAAGCATAATGCAATATCACTACACAGTTTTTAGAATGGATAAAATTTCAAAAATTGGCAATACAAAATGTAAGTGAGAATTTGAAACAAGCAAAATTCTCAGACACTTTTGGTAAGAATGTCAAATGATACAACCAGTTTGGAGATAAAAATTGACAGTTTTTTAAAAAGTTAATCACATACCTACCATATGATCCAGCCATTCCATTCCTAAGTATTTTCCCAAAGGAAAATAAAGCATATGTCCACAGAAAAATTTATACATGAATGTCTGTAGCAGCTTTTTTTGAAATAGTCAAAAACAGAAACAACTCAAATGTCCATCAACAGATGAATGGATAAATAAACTGTGTTGTGTTCATGTAGTGGAATACTACTCAGGAATAAAAAGGAATGAACTCTTGGGGCCGGCCTGGTGGCGCAAGCGGTTAAGTGCGCGCACTCCGCTGCGGCGGCCCGGGGTTCGCTGGTTCGGATCCCGGGCGCGCACCGACGCACTGCTTGGCAGGCCATGCTGTGGCGGCGTCCCATATAAAGTGGAGGAAGATGGGCACAGATGTTAGCCCAGGGCCGTCTTCCTCAGCAAAAAAAGAGGAGGATTGGCGGATTTTAGCACAGGGCTGATCTCCTCACCAAAAAAAAAAAAAGGAATGAACTCTTGCTGTATACAACAACATGGATGAATCTCAAAGTAATTAGGCTGAGTGGGAGAACCAGACATGAAGGAGTACATACTGTATACTTCCATTCTTAGAAATCTCTAGAAAATGCAGACTAATTGATAGTGTAGGAAAATAGATCAGTAGCTGTTTGGGGTTGGGGAACCGCGAGTTTCAAGGGGTAGGGATTATGAAGGGATGTGAGGAAACTTGTAGGAGTGATGGATACATTCACTTTCTTCAGTATGATGTTCATTTCGCAGCTGTATACCTATGTCAAACTTATGAAGTTGCACTCTATAAAGATGTGCAATTTATTGTACATCAGTTATGTCTCAAAAATATAATCTAAAAATAAACATAAGATTCTAATATCAAATTTTGAAAAAAAATCATCTTCCAGTGATTTTATCATGATCTACTACCCAATATTTATGGAAGTATAAAAGATAATCCCTGTTCATACTAGTTCTGCATGCCTTTGTTTCTACTGCTCCCTACATTTGGCATAACCCCTTTTATCCTCAGCTTTATGTATCAAAGCTGACAAGGTCATTTCAAAGGATACTTCTTCCGTGAAGCCTCCACTGTTCTCCCAAGCTGGAAATTATTTCTTGTCCTTCTGAATCTCTGTGAGCCCCTAGTATGCATCTCTCTGATGATATTTATATTCTTTCCCTTATTCACAGTGTTAAAAATCACTTTTTTTCATAGCCAGGACCCTCTGAGTCACTGAGATAATTTGAAAGACATCAGTTCAACTTACAGAAATGGAGTCTATTTTTTGATGTCTTGATGCTGAGCACCCTGGGGAGTGAGGCTTTTGATGTCTCTGGCTTTCAAGTACATAGTCTGAGTTAGATATTTTCCCACAGTACATTCTTCCTAACTTCAGTCTGCTCCAAACATCATGTGACAGGAAATTGAAAGTACACATAATGAAAAATTAGTGCTACGTTAACATTTGCCCAAAATTTGAAGATATTTATTTTGAGATGTTCCTTCTGATTTGTTTCTTCTAAGCTGTTTGTCTTGTGTGACACTGTCTCATTAAATCATCTCCACAATCCCACATGGTAATGACTAATTTCACAGAGGATGAGAATGAGGCATCTAGTGGTTTCTTAAGCAACATGGTCAGAGTTACCCAGCTGATAAGTGAGGAAGCCAGCGCTGGTAGCTATTGCCCTCTGACTCCAAAGCCCATGCTCTCAGTCAGCGTGTTGTGTCACCTTTCCAACACATCAGATGCAAAGGAAAGGCCAAATAATCTAAGGTTAGGTGGATCAGAGCATATTTTTATGGGGAAGGAGTGTAGGTATACTCTTTTAATTGACAACAAAATGCACGTTTCTATTTGTAACATTATCTAACACTTTGACTCAGATCATTGCTCATTTTAATGGGGAATTCAAACCAGGTCTGCCAACTCAAGTTACTCATTTTCCTTTTTCAAAAAAATTAGATCACATAATTTTCCTTTCCAATATCATTTAATACCGAGTTTGTGTTCACTTTTTGTAGATTGTCTTTAAAATATCTTTGTATAGTTAGCTTGTTCAAATTAGAATCTAAACAAATTCTACACATTTTTCATGTCTTTTAAGTATCTTCTAATTATCATAACAGTTTCTCCTCCATTTTCATGGCATTTATTTTTAAGAAAATGAGTCATGAGTTCTTATTTTTTTAAAGTCTCCCCAGCATCTCTTAGATTACATAACATAACTATTAGACTGTGTACGAATTATGGGCAAAGGCTATATCTTGTATAACTTTGAACATAGCTTAGGACTCAGCTAAGAGTTTTGCACATAATAGGAACCAAATTCTTGAGGTGAATTGAACTGGAATCTAAAGAATCATTGAAAGCTTGTCCTTATGATCAAAATGTGGATACACCTCTTTCTGTCTCCACCTAAACATGGGGTTATGGTTCCGTATGCTCTAGTGTTAGCTGAAAGAACTTTTGCTACACCCTAAGCCAGTTGTCCATTCAATGCCCACATCCTCAGGAGGCCTGAGAGTTTCTGAGTTTCGAAGATAGACATGCATGCACATGGATACACACTCGCACACAATACACACAAGCAAAATCCTGAACCACCACAGATTACATTTCTACCTCACTGAGGTTTATAACTAACCGACTCTGTCCATCTGTTAGAGAGTATTTAATTTCCTTTTAATTTATTTTTTCCTTGGTCAGCACTTGTCAGTTTCAGTGCCTGGAATAGCAAAATCTGCTCTTGACTAAATGAGAGACTAAGAATTAGATGTGTTCTGCGATACGTAAACCAGTTCCTTTTATCCCAAAGGAAACTTAAGACATTAATGTTTCTCAACCAGTTGGTAGAGTTCATTATTTAAATTCAAATGAAAGAAAAACAAGTTTGCTTTAAAATTAAAACAAACAATTCAGATCAGAGAAGTTACTGCGGCAGATCTCTGACTACCATCTCAATGGGTATCTTTCAGCTAGCAAAGATGTAGTTAATATGGTAGCCTAGATTTTTCTAATAATAAAGCATATCAGCTTCATCTGGAGACTGACTTGCTAATTATTCAGGCCCTAAATAATGCAAGCCATGTTCTCCTTTATTAGCTAATAACTTTCAGAGGTTGGAAAGATGGTTATAAGGACCAATTAAAGATACAGTTTTCTGACATGCTGGACCAGTTCATACTCAGCACAATATGAAATGCCATGTGAAAGTCATTATCAGAATATTCTCCCCTAGTTTATATTAGTTTTTAAATTTTTTTCTTCCTTTTGTGTCACATCCAATACAAAGCCTTTGATGGTGTTGTTATAACTCTTGTTCAATAACAAGAAATTCTAATTCCATAAAATTTCTTGATACCACATTAACCTTGCATCAGATAAACAAGGACATTGGGAACTGTGGCTAATACAGCTGAATATGAAAATAATGCACTATATTTGAATAGAAAAAAAGAAGCAAGTGAGAAGCAGCCTAAGTAATAGATAACCTTGTTACAGGAAAACGCTATTCTTTTCATACATCTGTTCCATTAACAAGTATCTGTTGAAGGAAAATCTGTTGTTTTATGTACAGAGAAATGCTATGTTTTAAAGAATCCTGCTTTATTAGTACTGCTTTATTAATTTAGTGCTTTTCTGTCATTCAATACTTTGGAAGATTTTTTTTTTCCCATTTAGTAGATAGAAGCAAATCACAATATTCCTGTTATGGTTTAAAGACCGTAACAGCAACTTTTGTTGTTAGTGCCTTTGAGTCCATTCCAACTCCTAATGATACTGAGTACAGCGGAGCAGAAGCCTGCCTGGTCTTTGTGCCTCATCCTCTCACCCTCTGGTGCTGTATCAGACATTGTTCCACTGCTATTCACAGGGTTTTCATGGCCAATTTTCCAGGTCCTTCTTCCCAGTCTATCTTAGTCTGGAAGCTCCCCTGATACCTGTCTACTATGGGGGACCCTGCTGGTGTTTGAAATCCTGGTGGCGTAGCTTTCAGCATCACAGCCACACGCAGCCGCCACAGTATGACAACCGACAGGTAATGTGGTTCCCTAACCCAGAATCAAACCAGAGCAGCAGCGAAAGCACTGAATCTTAACCACTAGACCACTAGGGCTTTAGAAGACCATATTTGATCCCACTATAACTTGCTCAAAATAATTTTTCTATTCATGTAATTTTAGGGAGTTAATCTAAATATAAGTGAAGATGTATGTGACAGACTGAATAATGGCCCTCCAAATGTACCCACAGCCCTGGTGGTCTAGTGGTTAAGATTCAGTGCGCTCACCACTGCTGCCCTGGTGCGTTTCTCGATCAGGGAACCACACTACGCCTCTGTCGGTTGTCGTACTGTGGCAGCTGCATGTTGCTGTGATGCTGAAAGCTATGCCACCAGGATTTCAAACACCAGCAGGGTCACCCGTGATGGACAGCTTTCAAGGGAGCTTCCAGACTAAGACAGACTAGGAAGAAGGATCTGGCCACCCACTTCTGAAAAATTGGCCATGAAAACCCTATGAATAGCAGCAGCGCATTGTCTGTTACAATACCAGAAAGTGAGAGGATGGCTCCAAAAGACCGGGCAGGGTTCAGCTCTGCTGTCCACAGTCTCCAGGACTAACAACAAAAATGTACCCAATGCTCTAATCCTCAGAAACTGTGAATGTTACTTTATATTGCACAAGGAGCTGCACGTATGATTAAACTAACACATTTGAGATGGGGAGATTATCCTGGATTATCCAAGTGGGCTCAATATAATCACAACCATTCTTATAAGAAGGAGACAGGAGAAGTCGGAATCCAGAGGAGAAGGTACTGTGATGGCAAAAGCAGAAATTGGAGTGATGCTCTTTGAATATGAAGGAGGGGGCCATAAGCCAAGAAATACAGGCAGCCACTAGAGCTGAAAAAGGCAAAGAAACAGATTTTTCCCTCAGGGGCCTTCAAAAAGAACTAACTCTGCCAACAAACACTTTGACGTTAGTCCAGTCGAAATGATTTTGGACTTCTAAGCTCCAACTATGAAAGAATTAATTTGTGTTGTTTTAACCCACTAAATTTGTGGTAATTTGTTACAGCAGCGATAGGAGACTAATACAAGGTAATTTTAAAGCTTGTGATGAAATCTCTGAAGCATGTGGGCCCTTTGGCATAACTGTCACGGTTGTACCATATCTCGGACAGAGCAAAGGTCTGGAGTCAGGAGTATCTGGTTTAAAATCAGGAGCTATCAACTACTAGGCCTGTAACCTTAGGCAATTTACCAATCTCTTTGAGTCTTTTCTTTATCTACAAAATAGGAAAAAAATAATGCCATCTATGTCTTAAAGTAATTATAAGGATAAAATGAGAAAATATATGTAAAAGTATTTAGCATGGTGCCTGAATGCAAAATGGGAAATTAAAAAATTTGCTATTATTATATTTGAGGCACATATTTAACTCTGTTGGCCCCATTCAGTATGAGAGTTTGTGTGGAAAAATCAGTAAGGAACCGGTTCGTAAGAGTTTACTGTTATCACTACTGGGAAAACCAGTAGGGTAGGGTATTCAAAAGACTGATGTGACACCAGGAACCAGGAACCACAGGAAATGGAGGGACAGAGAAAACTAAGATGAGACACTGATCTCAGAGAGAGAACTAATATTTATTGAGTACTTTCTCTGTGCTCCACTGGACTCTTCATACAGGTGTAGTCATCATGATGGTACTATAAGAAAGACATTAGATTAATCTACTTTATCAATGAGAAAAATGAGGCCACAGAAAACTTAACTTGTCCAAGGTCGCATACTTAGTGACAGACTAAAAATTTGAACTACAATCCAACAACTTTATAGCTCAGGCACTTGAACACACCAGTAATGGAGAATGTCCAGCATTGTTCAGCGAGATAAATCCATCCTTCAGGGCGGGAATCTATTCCAGACTGGTGACTTAGATGCTCATTTGGAATCTAGTCCTAGGACACTTGACTGTGATGATACCCGAGAACACAGGAATTATGTCTTTTATCTTTGTAGGTGCAAGATTTACTAAGTGTTCAATTAAGCATGGTCAGGGAATTTTTTTAGTGGAAGGATGAAGACATAACTTATGATAGAGGCACTCACTGTTAGGGTATTTTTCTAGTAAAACTTTTTATAAAGCAAAATATCTCTCCCTAAATTATCTTTTTGGCTAATGAAAATTTTTATTTATTGGGAATATTCAAGAAAAGGTTTGATTATATTCTGTGCTAGAATAATAAACATTGTAAGTATGACACATCCAAGTGGAAAAATGAAGTTAGCCCATTTAGTGATTGTGGATTTTACCCATCATAGTTGTTTTGAAGAGAATGGATTCTAAAGTTAGATTGCAGTCTCTCTAATATAAGATATCCCTTCAATTTTCCACTAGGACAATTCTCTATTAGTGGAATGTTGTCTGCTTTCCCGGTGACTTGATTCTGTGATGATCCAGGTAGTTTTTTTTTTTTTTTATTCCTGTGCTTTGTTGGTTATATCCAAAGAAACAGACCATATTTGAGTCACAGAATTGAAAGGACTGTATTTTTGTCACCCAGTTATTTTATTATTTTATGGGGAAAAAAAAATGCCACAACTCTTCCGTCTAGTTAAAATTTATCTACTTGATATCCAAGTGGTTTATCAATCATGAATCCAACATCTGCTAGAGATTTGTACAATTCCATTAATACACACTTTATTATTTTCCCTGCATTTGATTTAATAGGCAATAATTTCCACGACGCTTTTCTGTCCCTTTTTAAATATCAGAGCATCTACCCTCAGGCTCTGAGGTGAACAAATGAAGTCATAAAAGTGTTTATATTTCTTTCTCATATAATTAGGCCATTTTTCCCCAGTATCCAGAAGATAAACTTTAGGGTCAACTTGGACATTTGTTTTTATCCTTAATTATCTTGCTCAGTGTCACTAGTCCTATAATGACAATGATAGTTATAGGTACTATTTATTGGACTCTATGTCAAGAATTCCAGGTGGTATACAAGTATTAAGACATTTGATGTTCACAATATCCTAATAATGTAAGTACTGTTATTATCTTTGTTTTATTGATAAGGAAACTAAGGTATTGGAAAGTTAAATGGCTTGTTCATGATCTTACAGTTGGAAACTAGGGAAGTATTACAGTGATTTTCTGGTTGTTGTTGTTGTTTTTGACTCTCCTCTTTCCTCTATCCAATCTATATCAAATACATTGACAGACAATTCTTCCTTAAAAGTGTCACTGTTACCGTGTTGCACTCATCCAGAAGAATCAGTAACAGGTCCCTAATGCCTCATACATCATTTCCTATCATTGGCCTATTTTTAAGGTTCTGTGTAATCTGCTTCATTGTGCACCGTCCACTCTGGCCTCCCTAATGTCTTAGTCCTCTTTCCTTTTCTCACTTTCATTACAAATAAAGGTTCATAATTCCTTACCCAGAACACTTGGGGCCAGATGTATAAAAGAATTTGGAAATTTTAGAGCTTAAAAAGATACTAATGGAGGCATATCTGTATATTATATAACAACCCCGGTTGGATCTAAAGCTGCATCTTTAAACCGTACGACAAACACATTAATATTTTTGCTGTTAAATATATAAATACTCACATCAGATGGGATACATAAAGACTATTAAAATCCTTGCATCAGTTCAGAATCTATTTTACCAAAAAATGAGTTATAAAAACTTTCAGTTTTCAGAACTTGGATTTCAGAATTAAAGATTAGGAATCATGGAATTGTACTATGTTCCTTACTTCAGTGTTATTTTGCTATTTAAAATGTAACCCTATTCTCACATTCACGTACATAAATGTTATCCATGTTTCAAGACACAGTTTAAGCGACATTCCTCATGAATTGCATGCAGGAACAAACCCCAATGTATCTCTCTCTTCTGCACTTAAAACCTGACCCACATACTTTAATATCAGATGATTCTGTAAGTACTCCTCCCATATTCCTTTCTCTCAACTTGACTTGAAGCGTGTAGGGACTAGGGGTCATGTCACTCTACAACAAGCTGGACTCACGTTAGAGTTTAAATTATTGCCTAAATATTTTTGTAAGTACTCCAGGAAATTACTGGATTGACCGTGTTTAACAAGGTGAGTCAAGTTTATATGGAATATTGACAAAAATATAAAGGTCCCTTAAATGTTTAGTTATGTTTTCTTTCCTCATAATGTGTTAGAACAACTTTTCCCATTTTCTTTATTATATGTAGAGATGTGCAATTAATTATGGCACATTATTTTGGTATGGCTGCTGTAATATAAATAAAGATCCTGGGCATGGAAAATGGGTAGGTCACAGTTTGAGTATTGATAAGCAAACCGTTCTGAGCCTAGATTTCCCCATCTGTAAAAAAGGTTGCTAATAATACCTATCTTCAAGGGTTTTTCTGGAAGACATTTGTTAAATGCTCAATCCCACATCCCTCTTGCTTGCCAAAGAAAAAGGAAAAGGGCCCTTTCTACCTGCAAACATTGCCCTGTAACTTTGCAGATGTCACTTATTGGTCTTTAGAGCAATTAAACTATCTCTACAGAGGGGAAAAACTATTTTACCTAATTCAAATTAGGAAGATGGATCTCTTGAGGCCTTTCAAGAACTGGTATCAGTGAATGAATGTGTGAATTCACCTTACTATTTAGTGTATAGTGTATGTGTTCTTTTTTCACAGTTTACTGTAAAGAACCAATGTGGTGTTTGGTTTTCAAGAGGATTCACATTAATGACAATCAATTTTTTCCAGAGGATATTTATCTTCCGTATAATAAAATTCTAGGACTTTCTGTGGATTAGCTTGTTTCACATCTTTGCTTGGTAGGAAATAGGATAGCCTAGAGAAGTAAGAGTCCAAACCTGGAGACTGCATAGACCTTGGATAATGCAGGTGTTCTGGTAGTATTGTAGGAGTAAAAAGCTAGAGGAATCCTGCAAGACAGGTGGCAATCAAAAGAATCTGGCAGCAAGTAGTTGGTGGTGTTAATGCATGTGAGAATATTACATCTAAAGTCTAGTTAAATTTTAAGAATTTTTTAAGGTCTGAATTTAATACAGTAAACTATCTAAATCTCCTGATGAAACTTCAGAGCTGGATGATGTATGCTCTGGCTCTGTAACAAGTTGTTTGATGCTGAAGAGATTGGAAGGCTCTCTGCTGTGCTCTTTGATTTGTAAGAGAGATGAGTTGAACTGAAATGTCATAAAACGTCTTATTATCCTTTCTTCTTGCTATCAGCTAACATTTTATCTTTTACTCCTTAATTATATCCAAGTTAAACATTCTAATCATCTTATATGTGTAGTTTTACAAGAGGAACATCATTTACCTTCTCTAAGATTCAACATCCATGTCTACGAAATGGGATAATAATAGTCGACATTGCATAGAATTTTTAAAAAGAATTTTAATTTTTTGCATAATATAGTATTATATGTAAAATGCTTTTTTAACTAAGTACCTTTGTAAAAGTTAACTGTAAAGAAGATAGTTCTGTCTATGATGATGAGGGCTCTATTGATGAAGAAAACATGAAGGAAACAAAGAGTAAGAAGATGAAGAGAAGAAAGAGGAAAAATCAGCAGGAGGAGTAGAAGTAGCAATAAAATGAGGACAAGCATGGAACATTGCCCCAGTTCTCTCCTACCTGAGTTTGAAGTATTTCTCATGCATAAGACCATTTGCTACAGAGATCTAGATGCAAGCAGTATCAAAGCCTCATACATATCAAGCCCTCAAACCCACAAGGCTAGAAATACAAAGGAATATGATTTAAAATGTAAAAGTATGGACTTTGGATTTTCAAAAACATCATTTTAAATCCTCATTTCAAAACTTGTCAGTTTTATGACCTGGAATAAGTTACTTAACTACTCTGAGCTTTAGTTACCATATTTTTTAAAAGGAGGATATTAATAACATCTACTTGGTGGGCTGTTGAGAAGATTGAGTGACTTGAAGACTGAGCACAGGATTAGCATGATCCATGAGAAATGGTATGTGTTTAATAAATAGTGGTAATTGCCTTTATATCTGTTGTATTATATCTCCTCTTTTCATGATAATTATTTTGTAGGAAGATCATCTAAAGTGACTTATACAGTGAAAACAAATAGGCTTGGGATTTTGAAGCTACAATGAAGCTGTAGTGTACAGCATCCAACACCGATGTTTCTCCTCTGTGTGTCACATTATTTTGTCTTGAAATAAAATTTTACTAACACAAAAGCTTTAGAAACTCTTGCATAATTAAAATGGACTGTAAGTATGTGTGTGTGTGAGTGAGAGAGAGCGAGAGAGAGACAAGGACGAGGGTGAAGGAATTGGATGGGCAAACACAGAGCATACCACATAATACTTAATTGATTATTGATTAACTCATTAATGAGAAGTTTGCTCTTTCGTCTCAATGTGATCTTGCAGTGTTTTTTGTGTAACTCTGATTGATGGAAAACGCCTGAAAAGGTCCAATTCTTTTACTAATCTCTTGCCAGGACTTTCATTCTGAGCTATGAAATGATATCTCCTTCTCCTTTCTCTTCCTCTTGCATTTGAATGTGTGATCGTTTCTAGACAGTAAAGAAACTTTCAAAGAGTGATCAGAGGGCTCAGCACTTATAATAGAAGGAAGGGAAGTGATCTGTTACCAGAGCTATTGGAGGAACAGCAGGAAATCTTAATTTGTGAATATTTTGGCAAACTTCTAACTAGAACAGAAAACTTTTTTATTAGCATTCAAATTTGTAGATGTAATGAACTAACCCGTGCACTGAACAATTGTGCTGATTTCTAACAATTTATTTCTAATTTATAGGCATTTTAAAATTATATCCTGGGTCTCTTTTTTATACTGTCTAGTATGAAAAATATTGTTAAAATTAAATGAGCAGCATTTTTCTCAGTTCTGTTCAAACCACAGATGCTAGTTTTGATTTTATTTCTAACAGTGAGATTGAAATTCCATTTTAATATGCAGAACTGCAACCCAGGGAGTCATAAAATACAGAGTGTTTTCATTAGATGATGGCCCTGCACCTCTAGTTAACAGGAAAGCTGATTCATCAAACAACAACCATCAAGACAGCATTAACTAAGACCTGGAACGCAAACACGAGATTGGGGTGAAAATTACCTGTTTTGAATCATGTAATTGTAACTTTGGAGAAATTCCTAGTTTGTGATATAAAACTGTTTCCAGGGATGCAGGAGTATTTGCTGTAAATTTGCTGCAGATGGTCTAGAGATTGAACATTTTCTTCATTTCAAAGGGATCTTAAATTTTATATCATTTGCCACTAATTTAAAGGAACATTCACCCGTGTTCTCTCTGCTCCCCCTAGAAAAAAGAAACGATCAGAACTAATTCTGCCTTTGAATTTGTCTCTAAAATATTTGCATACACAAAATAAAGAGTTGGAATTTGGGGCCATTTTATGCTAGTGGCATTCACAGGTAAGGGATTCCAGCTGACAGTCAAAATGTCCTTGTGGACTCCGGGCTGTGAATTGACATCTCTTCTGGTCATATAATTGATTAGAGGAAAAGATTATTGCCTTTTCCTGATGAATTGTATTTGCACTCCACCCTAAAATCAAAATAAATAACAACAGTAATAAAAATAACAACAAAAAGCTGAATCTTTGTGATACATGTAGTTATTGCAGTTTATCATAAAATGTTAAAGCTAGAAGAAACTTTAAAGAGCGTCTGGTTTAAACTGTGTTCCAGGAAGTTGATTTGGAGTCTGCTTTAAGTGGAAAAGTGGGAGTCAAGAGAAGAGCAGATGGACATACTTCTTTGGAGGTCTCCAGGCCCCCAGCTGTCTCTCTTCAGCTTTAACCAGATCACTTTCAATTTACTGTTTAATCTAATGGGTTCTATGGAAGGATTTCTTTGGAAAATTGATTCCAATATTTGAAAACTATATTAACCTGGTCATATTACAAATGATCTAAAACTTTACCATCAAATGACAAAGCCAAGACTAGAACTAGGTTGCCTGACTCCTAATACAGTGCTTGTTCTTTTTAAACTATGTTATAAAATTGGGTTATGACATTGGGGTGTGTGTATTCCCATGTCGTGCATCCCTTTGGTACATTAATCAGTTGATGTTACATTTAAAAATTAACACCTAAAGGAGTTTTACCTGGTATCCATGACATGTTCCCCGCATATAATGTCCTATTTAGAAACCTCTGCTCTTTTACGGAAAAGCGACATTAACAAAAGAAGGACCAAACTTTATACAGTGGGTAGAACTCAAAATAACTTCCCAGGCATACAATTGGATGTTGAAAAATCAAATATGAGAGCTTAGGATAACAGGGGAAAGAAATGAAAAGACACAATAATAATGTTCATTTATTGACTAGTTGTTACGATTGAGCAATATTTACCAAAATATTATCAAAAGTCAAGTGATTTGACTGAATGATGAATTTGGTAAAGAAAAATTATATTCATGCATATGTGACACAGATACAATGTGAATAATCAATGAATGGACTAAGGATACAGAATTAATTGGTAGAATTAACCAGGAAAATTTTATGGAGAACACTCAGTATGAGGTGAGGTTTAGATATAATGATGAATGCAAGAGTAAGAAAAATTTTCAGGGGCTGGCTCCGTGGCTTAGCGATTAAGTGCACGCACTCCGCTACTGGCAGCCCGGGTTCGGATCCTGGGGATGCACCGACGCACCACTTCTCCGGCCTTGCTGAGGTGGCGTCCCACATATAGCAACTAGAAGGATGTGCAACTATGACGTACAACTATCTACTGGGGCTTTGGGGGAAAAAAAAGGAGGAGGATTGGCAATAGATGTTAGCTCAGGGCCAGTATTCCTCAGCAAGAAGAGGAGGATTAGCATGGATGTTAACTCAGGGCTGATTTTCCTCACGAAAAAGAAAAAAAGAAAAATTTTCAGGGTTAGCATTAGCAGAGGAATGGAAAAAGAATGAGTGCAATGCAAAAGAGTAGAATAGAATGAATATGTATTGAATACCTTCTATATATTGGGAACATCTTGGTACTGAGGATAAAATAATAAAGAAAATGATAAAGAGAGCTTGTAGTCTAAGGTTCCAACATAAATAGGTAAATAAATAATCCAACAAAAAAGTAGAACTGCAGATAGTGATGAATATCATGAACAAAGTAAATTTCAACAAGAATTATCGATCATTTTACATTAGCAACACGGGGCCTTGTACCATTTTTGCTGTTATTGCTGCTACTCCTTACATCACTGAAGTAGCAAAAAGAAGCTTGATAATAACAACAACAAACAAACACATAGAGACAGAGATTGGATTGGTGGTTACCAGAGGGGAGGGGGGATGGGGGGAGGGTGAGCGGGATAATTAGGCACATATGTGTGGTGATGGATTGTAATTAGTATTTGGGTGGTGAACATGAGAACATAATGTAATCCACGCAGAAATAGAAGTATAACGTACACCTGAAATTTATACAATGTTATAAACCAACGTTATCGCAATAAACAAACAAACACAAACAAACAAAAATGGAATCTTGAAGAGAAGATTGAGACCTATCTGTCTTGGGCTTCCAGTACGTTCAAGTGAGATTCCAAAAAGTCCTTTGGGAACAGTGGGCCTATGGAGATGATGAAGCTGAACTGTTCAAGAAGAGACGGGAATGAGGCAGGTGGTCCATGGGAGAGAAGAAAGTAATTGGATGTTAGAGGATGTGTTGGAATTCTGCAAACTGTAAAAACGGAGCTGTGGTGGAGTTCTTTATTCTGCTCACACTCAGCACCCAAGGATCCTAGGACTTCTACTGTGGAATGACTGTGTAGCCGTCTCTGGAAGCCTTGGAAGCTTAGGGAGAATCTCTGAAGTTAGAGTTACGATGAGCTGAGGGTATCCTGTGAGGACACCTCACAGGCTTGCCCACAATAGTAGTCCATAGGTACTGGTGGAAACCGCCGCCAGACTCTTTTATGTATGTGGTTACAGCAGAAATAACAAGGTAAACCAGGGGATTACAGACCACGCCCTTTTTTATATGTCTAATCCAAAGAAGCCCCTGAGTTCTTTTATTATATAAAAGATGGAAGACAACTTGAAAGTTGATGGATATTGGAATTTTTGTCTTATCTGCACAATAAGCTTATTGAGGAAAAATAGTGGAATATTGCAGAAGAGTCATAGAATAATTCACTCCGTTTACAAATGCATGAATTCTTTCTTTTGTTCCATCACTCCTCCTCAACAAAGCCGAGTTTGTATTAGACTGTGACTGGTTTCCAGGGGGCTTGCACTGCATACAGATGTGTGTAAAAAGTAGCTCAAGATTATAGAATGTGCAGCTGAGGGTATCATCATAGGGAAATATTAATTCACTCAGAGATTGTTCCAGTCATGGAGTAAAGGATTTCATCCATGGGGTAGAGAACATAGACTCTAACTCCATGAATATTATCAAGAACTAGATAAGGGGTCAGAGCCTTAGTCAAATGGTTGGAGGCTCAGCACAGTTCTCTGGTTCCAATGGAAATTGGACAGCTAGGTGGGAAACCTTAGACCAAGGATGTCCAGGATTCTATGCAGACGTATTAGATGCCAGAGAGACTAATACCAGACTCTACTCACCACTGGTGGGACAGAAGCCCAGAGTCTGGTCTTAGCTAAACTCTGCAACGGGGAAAAAATCCAGAGTCTAGGTGGAAGTTACTGCAGAAGGCAATAACTGTAAACAACATAGAAAAACTTGATTCTGTACTGAAATACTGGTTTCAAAGGATATTAGAATAACTCAGCTCTGGATCATTATGCTCTGGGCTCATACAGCCTAGCTTCTCTTGAGTCCGCAGTTACATGCATTCAATCAGTTCTAATTACTTAGCAAAATGGTCAAATGTACTTTTGTAAATTTGCTCTCTTATTTTGACGTTTCCTGGCCAGTGAACTTCCTTTTGCCTCATCCCTTTTCATTATTTTTCCTTAGTTTTTTCATGTTATCTTCATATTTTTATGACAGCTTTTTTTTGCAACCAGAGTATGTAGTGAATAAATGTTAAGAATTTGCCATTTAAAAAGTAACTTCTGCTACGAAGTTAAAAATTTTTTGAGGGGCTGGCCTAGTGGTGCAGCACTTAAGTGTGCACGCTCCACTTCAAAGGCCGGGGGTTCGCAGGTTCCGATCCCGGGCACACACCAACGCACCGTTTGCCAAGCCATGCTGTGGCAGCGTCCCATATAAAGTAGAGGAGGATGGGCACGGATGTTAGCCCAGGGTCAATATTCGTCAGCACAAAAGAGGAAGATTGGTATTGGATGTTAGCTCAGGGCTAGATTCCTCACAAAAAAAGAAAAAAATTTTCTTGAAATAATTATTTATATTTCCATATTTCTATCAATTATATTATCTCAAAACAATCGTGAATTAGAATTCTAGCTTAAAATATTCAGTATTTTTTTTTCTTTTTTGGTGAGGAAGATTGGCCCTGAGCTAACATCTGTTGCCAATCTTCCTCTTTTTGCTTGAGGAAGATGATTCCTGAGCTAACATCTGTGCCCATCTTCCTCTAGGGGAAAAAAAAAAAGTTCTTTGAGACAGCGTAATATAATGATTAAGAGCACATTTAAATCCTAGCTCCATCACTTACTAACTATATAGCTTTAGGCAAGTTACATTCCCACTCTGTACTTAGTTTCCTCACCTGTAAGAAAAGGATAAAATAATGTTTACCTCATATTAATTTATGAGGATTAAAATTTGGTACGGGCTGGCTCAGTGGTATAGTGGTTAAGTTCGAGCGCTCTGCTTCAGCGGCCCATGGTTCGTGGGTTCGGATCACGGGTGTGGAACTACATACCACTCATCAAACCATGCTATGACAGTGTCCCACATGCAAAATAGAGGAAGATTGGCCCAGATATTAGCTCAGGGACCATCTTCCTCAGGAAAAAGCGGAGGATTGGTGTTGGATGTTAGCTCAGAGCTGATCTTCCTCACCAAAAACAAAAATTTGGTGGTACGTCCAAAGCACTTTGACTAGTACCAGACACTTAGTAGGGATGTAGTAAATGTTTGGTTTTATTTTTTAATTTTAAAAACCTTAAATAATTTCTTAAGATTTGTTAGATAATACAATTACAATATCAACTTTTGTCTTTATATGAAGCTGATACACTTAATATTTAATTTAGGATGTAACATGAGGTTAGTCTAACCTCAAACTGCTAGTTTTTCTTGAACAAAGGAAAAAAAGTATAGCTTGGAAATGTATTAGTCAAGTTTTTAACAATATTATTAAAATATACTTTAACATCATAGTATAATATTAAACATAAAGTGGGATGCAAGACTTCAGACAGAATACTCTCCTCTATTCAAATAAACATATGAATAAAGCTTTAAAATAAAAAGACAAATGCCATTATAGATGCATTAAAATTGGCCCTCATTCTGTGCTATACGAGCACAAATGGTTGGAATTGCGGGAGACAGTTGGGCGATATTTATCAAGAGCTCATAGTTTTTATTACAGTGATTCACCTTCCTAGAATTTATCATAAGAAAATGATAGTCACAAAATTTTTAAAGATTTAAAGCAGGAAACAAGGCATTCAGTCAACAGGGACTGGCTGGATTTATTATGGTTCATCCACACCATGAAACACTACACACACATGCATCAACACATGAGGCCATTTAAATTCATGTTTCTAAGGAACAGTTAGAAAAACTGTAGGGAGAGAGAGACAAAGGAAGGAAGGGAGAATGATTCCAACTTTGTAAAAATTATGGGTTTTTATAAATTTGTACAGACACTTAAGCAGTTACATACAGATACACCGACACACACGTTTGCATGAAATATACCAAATTATCAGTATGGTTATATTCAATTGAAGAGATCACATAAAGTGTTTGCTTTATTCATTATAATTTTCTGTATTTTACAAATTTTCTACCATCCACATGCATAACTTTAAATGTAAAAATATTAAAAATAAAGATACTTGAAGTATATACCCTAAAATATATAAAATTTTTGTCTTTGTGTTTTTTCCTGAATTTGCCACATTTTAACTTAATTTTATAATTATATATGTAATTTTATGATTATATATATTATAATTATATTAGTAGAATATATATAAATTATGTATATATAAGAACATCAATCTTATGCATATATGGATTAGTAAGCAAAGAGAATCTAATAGGAATAATGCTAATACTCACTAATTATGTGGGACTAAATCAGCTTGACTTTGATAAATATGGCCTTAAAGAAATATTTTGTATTTAATAGTTTAAAATAAAACATTTAAACAGTCAATAAAAACCCTAATAAATATTTTCTGTTGATAAAGAAATTTATTGATACTCATAAAAAAAACCCTCTCTCCCTTTAATCCCATATTACTGGAAAATAAAGTAGCTGAGTTAAAAACAACAACAATTTGTTTGGCATTATTAAATCTAGAAATATACCATGAGTTCAATGCTATCCAAAATATCTTTTAAAATTTAAGATTAATTACTGATATACCATAAAGTAAATTTTACTATAGCAAAATTACCTATACCTTTTTTTAGTGTAGTATGTCATACATTAAAATACAGCACAAGTCTTCATTTAGAATTACAGAGTTATAAACCTCTCTCTCTTTTTTTTTTTTGAAGAAGATTGGCCCTGAGCTAACATCTGTTGCCAATCCTCCTCTTTTTCTTTTTTTTCTTCCCAAAGCCCCAGTACATAGTTGTATATCCTAGTTGTAGGTCCTTCTAATTCCTCTATGTGGGGTGCCGCCTCAGCATGGCTGAATGAGCAGTGAGTAGGTCTGTGCCCGGGATCGGAAGCAGGGAACCCTGGGCCATGGAGGCAGAACCTGTGACCTTAACTGCTATGACACTGGGCTGGCCCCAGAGTTATAAGTCTCTTAACTGTGATTGGTCATGATAAATCAAAGACTAAATTAGACAGGAGTAAAAGTTTAACTTTAATCTTTCCCTCTTTTCTAGCTAGTTATAACACAATTTTTGAAATACTATAGTCCAAGGTTCAGTCCTCAGGTCTGTAGCTAACCGTATTCACAGGCAAGTTATACCATATTTTTATGAACATCACTTACCTCAAAATTAAAACAAGAAGGGGCCGGCCGGTGGCACAAGCGGTTAAGTGTGTGCACTCCGCTGTGGTGGCCCAGGGTTCACCGGTTCAGATCCCGGGTGCGCACCGACGCACCGCTTGTCAGGCCATGCTGTGGCGGGCGTCCCATATAAAGTGGAGGAAGATGGGCAGTGATGTTAACCCAGGGCCAGTCTTCCTCAGCACAAAAAGAGGAGGATTGGCAGATGTTAGCTCAGGGCCGCTCTTCCTCACACACACACATAAAAAAAGTAAAACAAGAAGATTTTAAGTCCTACTTCTAAAATTATTAATTTTTATTCAGAATATATATATGATTTTTAGTCTGAAAACTATTTACATAGAAAACTGTAACTAACTATAACTATACATATATGTATATATTATATAGTGCCACTCAGAACAATTGGCACGTCTTTATCTTTTTCTTTCTTTTTTTTAACTTTAGTAGTACCAATGGAGAGATTATCCATTTTAAATGGCTTGATCACTATTTATTTGAATATTTTTTGGTCTCCCCTTTTTCTCTTCTGTTCTCTCCTTTTGGGACTCTGAAGGCATGTATTTTAGGTTGCTTGATCACAGTCATTGAGATGATGAGTTTTTTTCAGCCTTCTTTTTGTTTTTTTTTACCCCAGCGTCAGTTTGGATAGTTTCTGTTGTTGTATCTTCAGGTTCACTTTTTCTTCTTCACTGTCTAATCTGCTGTGAAGCCTGTGTAGTGATATTTTTTTTTAATTTCAGCTCTTCTATTATTCAAACTATAGAAATTCCATTTTAGGGCCGGCTCCGTGGCTTAGCGGTCAAGTGCGCGCGCTCTGATGCTGGCGGCCCGGGTTCGGATCCTGGGCGCGCCCCAAGGCACCACTTCTCCGTCCAGCGCGAGGCCGAGTCCCACGTACAGCAACTAGAAGGATGTGAACCTATGACATACAACTATCTGCTGGGGCTTTGGGGGGAAGAAAATGAATAAATAAAAAAAAAAAAAAAAAAAAAAAAAATCTTTAAGAAATTCCATTTTATTCTTTTTTATAGTTTCAATTCCTCTATTTGTGTTCCTCTCTTTCTTTAAATGCTTGAACATATTGGTCACATTATAATAGATTTTTAAAGTTCTCATCATTATCTGTGCCATATTTTGTTCTTTTTCTAACACCTGAGATTTTACCAGAACATGTTTTCCTGCTTTTATTCATATCTAGTGATTTTGTATTAGGTCATTGACTTTGTATTCCTATATTTTTGACTGTCTAGGATGTGTTTCCTTCTTCTAAAGAGTTTTGTGCTTTGTTTTAGATTAATTTGATCAGGTAGTTAACTTACAGATCAGCATGATTCTTTTGAAATATGTTTTAAGCTTTGTTAGGGCAAATTAAGAGTACTTATAATTCTAGGGTCAGTTTAATCAAACTCTAGGGCATGGCCTCTCTGAGGTCTAGACTGTTCAGTGTTGTCTTTTCATTTTGGCTGGTTGGAATTCAAACATTTCCAAAATTCATATGAGCTCTGTTAGTTGTACAGTTTATAAATCCTGGTAGTTATTCTTTCCTTGGAAGCTGCTCTTTGCCCAAATATGTGGTATCTCACTCTATACATGCACAGCTTAGTGTTCAGGCAAAAATTCAATGGAGCACTTACGTGGATCTCTGGATTATTTTGTCTATGTAGTTCCCTCCCATCTAGTGCTATGCCCAGCAAATTCTACCTGTCCTTGACTCTGTGACCTCTAATGTCTATCTTTTCTACTTAGTGAAACTGCCTTGCTTTGGTTGGGTTCTCCCTCCTGTGTGTCAAGGTCTGGAAGATACCTCCAGACAGAAAGCCAGCATGATCATAGGAATCATCTTCTGTGTTTTTCTTCCCTTAGGAATCACAGTCCTGTGTAGTCTTTTGTCCGATGTCTGAAAAGAGAGTTTTCATCTATTTAATCTAGTTTTCCAGGTTTTCTTTTTTTTTTTTTTATGGCGGAAGTGCTAGTCTGGTACTAGTTACTCCATCATGGTCAAAAGCGCAAGTCCATGGCTCATTCTTGGCTCAACTTGCATTCTTGTTTATATTTTTAGGCACCAGGAGAACCTAAACATTTTATTTATTTATTTATTTATTTTTTGTGAGGATGATCAGCCCTGAGCTAACATCCATGCTAATCTTCCTCTTTTTGCTGAGGAAGACCAGCTCTGAGCCAACATCCATTGCCAATCCTCCTCCTTTTTTTTTCTTCCCCAAAGCCCCGGTAGACAGTTGTATGCCATAGTTGCACATCCTTCCAGTTGCTGTATATGGGACGCAGCCCCAGCATGGCTTGAGAGGCAGTGTGTTGGTGCGTGCCCGGGATCCAAACCCGGGCCGCCAGTAGCGGAGCGTGCGCACCTAACCACTAAGCCATGGAGCCGGCCCAGAACCTAAACATTTTAAAATTGGATGTAACATTTCTTGTTTTTTACAGTCCTTGGAGGTCAGGATTTACAAAGTTCCTTTGTTATGATTTTTACATGAGTATACCCAACACATTAATCCTGTCTACCCAATTTGCTATTTTTTTCATTGAAAGTATAGTTTAGTTTCCATAAAGAAGAAAGAACAAATCCTCTGTTCAAATGATAAGGAATTTTCATTAAAAAAATTGTTAAAACATAACACAATTTGGCATTGGAAACTATTGGACTTGGTAAACACGTGATTGATTCTGATCATATTTATATGATTTCTTATTTTTAGGCATCATTATCTTTCAGTCAGGGTGCAATCTTGCCCCAAATACCAGTTTAGAATCAAATGTGTATTATGCACTTACACAGACAAAAATGCCTTAATTTATTCCATATATTGTCATGTATTCCACAGAAACAAAAAGCCATTTTAACCACAGTCATTTTTGCAATTATTTTGTTTAGGAGTTGTAGACTAACAGTCCAGCTTCAACATTTCCCTGAAGCCATTTATAAGCGATTATTGCTTAATTGTTCCCATAGGATAAGCCAATTTAGGAGAGTAACAGCTAAGCAACATCATTTCAAGAGCTTTTGAAGTGAAGAAGCAAGGGCTTTATCCTCTATTTCTTGGTGAATTTGCTTAGGAAGTGGAAAAATTATTTTTTCTTGCAATTTCAAAGCAATATAACCACTGCAGCCAGACAAGTCTTGATTCAATCCTCCATAGTAGACATGTGACTTTGGGCAAATTATTTTTCCTTTATGATTCTCACTTTCCACTTGTATAAAATAAGTATAATTATAGTACCTAGTTCACAGTGTTGTGGTGAAGATTAAAGATAAAGTCCTTGGCATATCGTTGTGTAATAATAAATAGAATTATTAATCTATCTTCAAAAGAGAAGTCTGTTAATTCAATGAAAGAACAAAAGATGTCAAAGAAAACAAGCTTGGGTTGTGTGCTGTGGAAAAATAAGTCAAAACCATCAGAGGTTTAGTGGGATATTTTTTGGTTTTATGTACTCCGATGAGTATGGATTAACAAGGATTGAAGAGTTCAGGCTGAGAGAGAAAGAAGGCAAGACCTGTCTAAGAAACATTCTCTTAGTCTCATAAGTGATTTTGTTTCAGCAGAAGGCTCATTTCCCAGAAGCTCTTATTCGCCTTCTACATCCATAGCTAAAACATCCTTATTCACCTTCTACATCCATAACTAAAATATCCTTTCTGTTTTTTCATCTACTTTTATGTATGGCTGAATTAAAAATGAAGAGAGATCTTTTATTAGAAATTGCCAAGTGGTAGAAACTTTATATACATTGTCATTAATTTCTCATAACAACCCTGTGAAAGAAGAATTAATGATCTCATGCTACCAGTCTGCGGCTGGAGCTTAGAGAAATTTTGTCATTTTCAAGGTCATTCAGCAAATACATGGTAGGCCAAGGATTCAAGTTCAAGTCATAGACACTCAAGGAATCACTTCCGCTTTACGTCTTCAATGGTCAACAGTTTATCTCCTCTTATCCCTACCACCATGTCCTACTCAAGTTTGAGTATCTTGGACCTAGTCCATGCCCAGCTCATAATAGCCAGTATATGCTTGCAGGATAGATGAATGAACAGTCATCAAACCCTCAGAATCTTGGCAGCAGAATGTATAAACCCTGAACTTTGTTTTCCTGGGCAAATATGGGAGTAGGAGACTATAAGACTGTCTTGTAGGAAGGAGATAAACCATAACTTCTTTTGCAAACTCACAATTCCTAAGACATTGTTGGGAATATATAAGGTAGTCAACAACCATTATTGGCCGAGTAAATGTATTGTTTTCATTTCAATACTGAGTACTTAGAATCCAGAGATATTTTTACTAATATTTCTCTTTGGAAAACAATGGTAGAAATGGTCTTTGTTTGTTAAAACTTACATTAAGAAAATACTGCCTGGAGTATTGCAAACCAAACGGGATACAAAAACAATTTTCTGTTGAATACTATGTGGTAAGACAAAAAGCATGCCTACTGAAAGAAATTAATCAAACCAACAGCAAATATCTGAAGATAATAGTATTTTTAGATTAAATTTTAGGAGGCAGAATAAAATGGTTCCTGGGTACATTTTCATTTATGTGGACATTCTCAGAAAGACAGAGAAGTAAAATATGGCCTGTTAACTCCCTCCTTCTGGCATTTACATCTCCCCTCTCCACCAGCAAGATGAATGCTCCAAAGTGTCAGCAAAGTGTCTGATCCTTAGCAGAGAGGAAAAGGCCAGTGACACACTGACCCCTACACAGCGAGGCTGATTATGACGTACTGCAAGTTCTTAACAGTTCTGCCCTCACGAGCTTCTTCCCCGCGCTGCATCTTGTCCCAGAGCTGAACACCGTCTGTTGATATGCGCGCACAAGTGGCTTCATTGCAATGGGAGTGAGGAAAGAGCTCATTACCCTTTGAGTTAACAACTGCAGCAAAAACTGTATGGCAGAAGGGACAATATTTTCAAATCAGATATCCAAGCTTTACGTGGAGTTATATTTGATTATATATCCCGAATGCTACCTTATTTTCCCTAACAGATAGTATCAAATGTCATAATAAATATTAATATCAAATAGCATAGTAAATTCATAAAGTAAATTTTATCTTTTGTCATAATCCTTTTTGTTCGGTGGAATTTCATGACACCTAGATTCAGTTTGCGGTCCACTTCTTGATTTGACTTAGAGTAAATTCTTTCACATCTCTGTTTTTACATCTGTCACGTAGGTGTAATACTTTTCTTCTAATAGACTGCTGTGAAGATTAAATGAAAAAGTACACACAGAGGTCTTAATGTAATACTTAACACAGGCAACTATTCAATAATTAGATATTATTATTGGTAACCTAGATGCTAGCTTCGAAAACTAGATATCCTGCCTCTTTCTGAGGAGCTACCAATAAATAATTTTTACTCCACATCTTAGATAGGGAGCAAATAGAACTGAGGATTGCCCCCTCCCACTAATGGTTCTTTTGAAAGGGAAAGAGCTGTTCTAGACTTTCCCTGTTTCTCTCTCCATCCATGAAAAGGAGATGATATTCACTCAGGATCCTTCCTCTCCCTGAGGGTGGTTTGGGAGAAAATAAAGTTGGTGTCTTTATATTCACCAAGCCACATTTTGCTAGAGGATACTGTAACTATACTTAAAAAAAAGTGAACCTGGATCCATATGCCCTTTCTAATTTTGTTGCTCAGGAGTGGTATTCACTCATGCACTTCCTGCTTCTCTACACTAGACTAACCTGGAAAGATCTTCCTAGGTTAGGTGAGGTTCAATCCCCCTCCATTCCAGTGTCTTCACCTGTACTTGACTTGATGTCCCAAGTGTCTTTGATTGGCAGTGAGTAGGGAGTATGAGGGCCGACAGTGACCACAAGGCTGTGATTATAGGATACCCTAAGCCTTATGTTTGACATTGGTAAGGTGCTTGCCCATCAAGTAGCAAAGCTATACTTTCCCTATTGGCTTGTGAGCCTCATCAGTCAGAACCCTGGGCTGGGAAATGACAGGTGAATTGTATCTAAAAGGTATCATGCCATGAAGATTAGAAAGAAGTACTTAAATTTGGCCACAAAAATACTTTCTCTGTACTATTATTGCTGGTGACTTAAATAGAGCTGGACCTGGGTAGATTTTTACCTATGTGTCTCAATGTTTGAATAGGATATGGCAAAACTCTTGTGAGCACTCATTTATTTTAAAACTCTGTTGTGCTTACAAAACATCCATCTGTTCTTAATCCCTCCCTCAATATTCTTGGCACATTTCTTTATATGGATTTTTCCCCTCATTTAGCATGCACTAACTATTTGTAGGATGGCAGGTTGATGAGAAAGAAGATACTAAAAGAATGGGAAAGTAGCATATTTCCTAGCATCAACTTGCTAGGCATTGAAGGGAATTTGAGGAAGACACTTGTCTTATAGAAGAATTTAAGTTTTCCTGCATAATGAATATTTTTAAATAGTAGAGTTATAGGAGAATTTCAATTGCTTTCTTGCTTTATTTGTTTCTTTGTTACAAGACTCTTGGTTCTTTGTGCCAGCCCAAATCACCTATGAATCATATACTTGCTGGTCTTGGATACCAGCAAGGATTTGGGAGGATTGACGTTGGAGACAATCTAATATAATGGCTAAGAACTTACAATTTCTTGATCGAGAAATTTCTGAGTTCAAATTCAGCCTCTGTCAGCTATTTTTTAGTTGAGTTACCCTGGGGAAATTACTTCATTTTGCCATAGCTTATTCTTTCTCCTCTTCTGGAAAATGATCATAAATACTATTCTAACATATGCACAGATTATTACAAGAATTAATTGAGATGGCTTATGTAAAAACTTTAGAATACTGGCACATTGAAAGTGCTCAAAAATATGAACTATCTTTATTGTTACTGAAAAATCAACATGACCCATAAAGCCTGATTCTTTACTTCCATCAATCCATTTCCAAAGCCTTGCATTTGGTACCCATACTTCGATCTTTGAAGCCTCCCTTTCTCTCTCTCTCTCTCTGTCAGACACACACACACACACACACACACACACATACACACTTTGACTTTGTCTGCCTCTCAAGCCTAGAATCACATCTTTCTTCATGTGACAACTCATATCCAAGTACCAAGCAGCCCAAATTCTATTTTAGAGTGGCCATTTGCCAAAGTCTACTCAGAGCATTAAAAAAAGCAGAAAACCCCAAACATCCAAACATTGCCTGGTCTCCACTGACAAGACAAGAGACACGTGCATGTGTAGCTCTGACCAAAACATCCATGTCCCATCTCCATTTTGCTTTAATAGTTTGGATGGTCAGCTATCATCAAACTGAAGAAGCCACGGCTGCCATCTCCTCACTACAGTAACAGAAAATAGTTATAAATGAGGCTTCTCTGTCCTTCATTAATCATGAGGGTTCAAAATATGGGTACTCTTTTGAAATTTGAAGTGAGATTTGAACATACACAGCCTTGAAGAGAATCCTAAAATCTCTTCAATTTTTACACCTGTCTAATTCCTCAGCCCGGTAAGTTACATACTACCTTTCCTTACAGTGCATTTTTACAGAGAAAAGGTAGAAGATAAATCAAATTAAGACCAAAGATTTCTTTACCCTAATTTCCAATGTAATACTTATATGGCATTGTAGATTTAATGAGAGGCTGCTGAATAAAGGGTCAGGGACTTAGATTTTAGTGCCAGCCGCCATGTTGTTACTGCTTTGGGGTTTTTACTTAGCATTTGTGGACCTCAGTGTCCTCTTCTGTAAAATAGGGTTAGATAAATTATTTCTTGAGAGATTCGTCTATTCATCTTGTCTATCCAATGAGCCATGATACTTAGAAAAAAAATTCAGATAACTGTGAATCATACACAGTACCATTTCTATAAAAAATCTACTAATATCTTGGTATCTATACATAGATAGAGATAGAGATATAGATTTTGATGTTAGTGCCATTGAGTCCATTCTGACTCCCAGTGACCCTGTGTACAGCAGAGCAGGACCCTGCCAGGTCTCTTTGTGCCATCCTCTCAGCTTCCAGTGCTACATCAGACAATGCTCCACTGCTATTCATAGGATTTTCATGGCCGAAATTTCAGAAGTGGGTGGTCAAGTCCTTCTTCCTAGTCTGTCTTAGTCTGGAAGCTCCACTGAAACCTGTCCACCATGGGTGACCCTGCTGGTATTTGAAATACTGGTAGCATAGCTTTCAGCATCACAACAACACGCAGCCATCACAGTATGACAACCATGTTCGCTGAACAGGAAACAAACCCCAGCCAAGGTGGAAAAAGTGCCGAATATTAACCACTAGACCACCAGGGCTGGCCAGATATAGACTTCGATACAGATTGATAGATATGTTTTATCTGATTTGGCAAGTCTAAGTGGAAACGACATTACTGTTAACTTCCTTTGTGCTTTTGCTCAAAACAACGGTGGTACACCCAATCTCATATCTTTTATCATCACTCAGTAAATTTTCCTCCTAGAATCAAAGCCTGTCTTTGATTGGTGATCAGAATTAAAAATATACATATATTTCCCTAATTTTCTTTCAAATCTATTTTCAGTTTCCTCCATAGAAGAAAAGAACAAAGAAATTAATTTAAAAATCCTCATCAAAAAATCTAATAACTATAGTCTTACACAGCAGTAGATATTTTAATTCACATTACAGTTATTATTTATTGATCTTTCATTATTAATTAACATTTCTCAATAGATTAAAATAGTAAACTTTCTATCAAACATCAAAGAATGACTAAAATAATACAAGAACATGTGTATATTAAATAATTCTGCAGCTACTGAACAGCAGGCATTTATTTTGAGAATATCTGGAATAGTTTTTCCAATGCTCCTAAGCTCTCCTGCATATAGATAGAAGGAAATGCCATTTAAAAAAAATAATAAGTGTTTCTTCTTTATTCGAGAACAAATGAATAAAAATCATAAACAAACAAATAAAACCCTTTTCTGGGCTTTGTTTAAGGCTGAAGCATTGGCTATAACAGTTATTCTGATTATTGTAAAGATTAGAGAAAGATAGCGTCTTCCAAAGGTTTAGATGGGTAAACAGTGATCAGAGGGGTAGATGTGCTATGCATCTATATAGCCGTAAACTTATAAACCACTCATAAAAATACACCCATCATTAACTGAAAATGAAAGAGCCTATGCCTAAAGTTGTTGCCTAAAAGGAAAAACAACAACCATCAAAGAATGGGAGAGGGGGCAGGGAGGAAGAGAACAAAAAAAGAAAAAAGTACAACCAACTCTATTACGACTCAAACCATGTAGGATTTGGAAGGAGACAAAGAAGCAGTTAAATCAAACACTTAGCCGGAAAGGAGAAACAGAAAGCAAACAAAAAAGAATCCAATTACTTTATGTTTGTTTTTGTAAATGGTTTTTCTGTAAGAGGAAAAAAGAAAACTATTTTGACTTGTTTTCCTCTGTACTATACTGCTGAGAGCAGTCAGTACCTTATGAGTAAGTCCAAGCATCTGCTGATACTTCTGTTAATGCTAATTAACCTCCAGCTACAAATATCAACAAACCCACATCTGAGCTCTGTCTGCACATCATTCCACTCTCCTTTTAATTTGAATTGCGATAGTCACCATTGGTTGCTACTTAGTAGGCAGAATCACATCAGCAGTTGAGAAACAAGATGACAGCCAGGGTCACACTGTCTGTTATTTTCCAGAAAAGAAACAAAGGCTTACAAAGGCTTTAAGAAGTCAAAATATAATTTCTATAAAGAAAGATAGATAAAAGATTCACGACTGGGGTGTTAGGGTTGAGATTTTTTTCTGGGAATGTTTGTATTTAATGTTTACAATCCTCTCTTGTATTAAGAATATCAAGAACATTGGAAATTCACACTTCTGGGTTATTTCAAAGGCATTGCCTGGACATTTCAGATGTATGGTAAAGGCTCTCTCAGACTCCAGTAATTTTGCATAAATTCTCTTTAATTCTTTGCTCAGTTGAGATAAATCTGATTGTACAGGCCAAAGAGAAAAGTCCTCAGTCCTTCCTTCCCTTAACTACTCTCCAAGGTTGTAACAAAGTCAGCAGTAAGTCAGTAGCTGCAGTAGTTGCTTAAAGCCAAGGATACATGGGGAAAATGACCCTGACATTTAAACTCTGCTATCTGACATTGGTTTCTTCTCAACTATGCTTCCTCTACTATGCTCCTTCTATTCTCCTTTAAATTTTCAATCTCTTCTCAGGACACATAGATTTCTGCCCAGGAATCTGGGAACCATCCCATCTCATCTAGGAACAGGATTTGTATTGAGTAAAGTACTTCAGAACTCTCAGTCTGAATATATATTTGCCTTCCCTAAATGTCTAATAATATTTTGCATCAGCACCCTGCCCATGATGTCCATTCAGTTGGTTGAGATTTACCTGTAGAACTTGAAGCCTCCTTCCAAGATAACTATGTGACATACACCACATTATTCTTCTGGCAAAATCTTAGTAGAGATTCCAGTATTCCCCCTTTCTATGCACCTTCCAGAGGATCTAGTTTCTGGTCATATGCATGTGCTCTTATCATTCACAACATAACATTATAGTGCCATTGATGATAATTAAGAAATTCTTGATTAAACAGCATTGCTTAAAACACACAATAAAGCTGATACTACTCCCATGAAAAACTGGCCTAGTTTTCAGAGTGACAGTTCTCCACAGCTGATAAGACCTAGTAGTAGAGCAGCATTAACAGCATTTGTTTCCCAAGGTAAAATGTGTTTTTATCCATTTAATCATCTATTATCTCTGTGACTTTGGGAATCTTTGAGTCCCAGTTTCATTATCTGAAAAATGGGCATAATAGTGTCTGCTCTGCCTGATATGTAGGGTGGATATGAGAACTCCATAATATGAAGTTCATCAGGTGGCTTTTTAAATTCTGAAGATCATGAAAGGCACTCAGATCACTGTTGTTATTTTTAATCCTATTAGGGAATCACAGACTCTGTCCAGAGTAGATCAAGCACCTTTCAAGTTAGTGTAGAAAAAAATTAGAACCTTCTTTCCAACAGTCTTTGTCAAAATTCCACCTGCTCTTAAAACCTATCTTGAATGTTCTCTTCCAAAAAGTTTTCTGATTCCTTCAAATGGATGCATGGTCTTCCTGCACTGAACACCCATGATGGTCTCCCTCTTTGTTAAGGCCCTTTTTATCTGTGCACTTCTCCTACCCATCTGACTAGATTGTAAAGCCTTTGAGGGCAGATACTATCTCTTCCCCATCCCTGTATCCCCATATCTAGAACCACGGCAGCAGGGGCAGGGGGGCACACAACACTCATCGATACTTTGTTTATCTAAATTGCACTGATTCAGGGGAAGTCTAATAAAGCATGATTATTAGAAAAGTATCATTTTAAAAGTTTAGTAATGATAATGATATAAAGAGGAGCTCAGAAAATAGTAGTTTGGTACTTGAAATGCTAATATGAATTCAAAGACCAAAATGAACTACTGTTATGAATTCACTCATTCATTTAATTGTTCAAGAAATATTCACCAAGCCCTTCTTATATGAAAGGGCTGTTTTAAGATGGGTTAAATAAAACCAAATTCTCCAAAGTACCTTTATAGACTAAAGAAAGTATATTATTTTCTATTTCACAAATGAAAAGGAAATATGGTGTTTGACACTAGCTATGTTTGAGAGATTCCTTGTGTCTCATCTCCTGGATAATTGCACAAAAAGTACTGTTTCAGAAGACATGAGGTCACATAAAATATCAGAACTAATAAATACTTGCAAAAGAGCTGGTTTAGCTCCCTCATTATCTCTAAGAACAGAGGATCTCAGTTAAGTGCCTAGCGTGGTCAGTGGCCATAGTGTGTGGTTGTTGGTGACCTAGCCTTTACTCAGAAGCTCTTCAATTCTAGCAGTGATTTTGCAAATATATAAACTATGGAGCTGTACCTTGTACATAATATAGCAATTGTCTGGTGTTTGTCCATGTGTCTGATAAAGCTATAGCTTGTTGAAAAGGAACTTGAGGCAGCAAAGAAACATATGGTTATTCAGAAAGAAACAGGATGAAGTCAAATGGAATTTTATGCAGCAACATTGGACACATTAATTCTTTCACTTAAGTAGATACTTCTAATTATCTATTCCAAAGTGACAGAGCAGTAACTTGAGCTATAAAGTAGAAAATTTTAATATATTTTTTGCCATTTCAAAATTCTTTATCATTTTCATGCAGATATACCATCATTAAAACAATATATTTTTCTCTTATTTTTTTCAGGCTCACAGATGAGTTAAGCATTATTTTCAGTCAGAATCTGATTTCATTTCAACCCAGTGTCTACAAAAAATAGATTGTTTCGTAAATAGATGAGATTCTATTCCAAGGTTTTAGTCGTCAAAGCTTAAAAACTTAGAATATATTTTCTGTGATTTTACTAGATTTCTTCTTTTCAGACATGATGAGAAATTTAAATTATGGCAAAATTGAAATAAAAATCTATGCAATTATTTCAGGAGCTTTGAAAACTTACAGTTCTTAACATGGAGAACTGAAAAAAGCATGGAGACTTACTTTCTCCTCCTATGGGGCTGCTTTCCCAGAGTCCCTGAGGCCTGATGCTAATTGTTTCGGAATTGTTTGTATTCTTGTGCCTATAAATGGCAGATCTTTACAGGGAGTAGATTTGCAGCAATTAAGGACTAGATTTTGAAAGTGCACTCATTCCATGTCTGTTGGTATTTCCACTCTTCTCAGTGGGATGAAAATCAGAGGGTGTAATTATGGACTCCAGCTCTAACTCCAGCCAGTACTCTGCCCTGGAGAGCTGAGTTTCAGTTTCCTTATCTGTGAAATCAAGATGGCCATACCTACTCTTGTAATTTGGTTTGAGGACCAAATGCAATAGTAAATGTGTAGCACATGGTTGGCACTTACCTGATGGTAATGTCTTTCTTTTTTTTATCTCTACCCTTCTACCAGTTTTCAGAGAATGAAGACAAGATTCTGTTGAAAGATAGGGCCAAGACAGTGGAAGCCAATGCACATCTCCTCTGAGGTATTACTGTAAGCTGGCAGCACTCTGCTCCAGAAACTGGGCAGATCCTGAATTAAAAATGTTCTCTTTAGAGTCGTGTTAAAAGGCTCCACATTAGCCACTGAGGTGATCACTTCCTACTTCATTAAGTACTTTAAGCATTTTTGTAGTATCAGGACAATATTATTCAAGGAAGCGAATGATGTACAGATTGATAATGGAGTTCTTATTGTTATCATAGAAGTTAAAGAGACACACAGCCATATTAGTTTATATCTCTAAAATTTGAACTGAGACTTTAGTGTACAGGAGGCAGAGAACAGAAGATGAAGGACTAGAATGTAAGAGTTTTATGCAGGCAAAGGCTGATGTTCCCAAAGGAGGCCAGGTCTGCTCAGCAGGCCTATGATTTCCATGGTGTCAGTTGTTGTAAACTTATTAGCGGATATCCTCTCTCTAGCACTTCCCTATCTGACCTCAATTCTCAGGAACAGACAAACTGGTGGCAAGAGAAAAAGCCCTAACTTTCTGTAGTTCGGAGGGAATCTTCATTCACGTATAGTCTAACACCCCAGTTTGTCCTTGAAATATCTCCATAACTGTATAGCAAGATAGTTCTCAATCTCATACTTAGGAAATCATGACTTTCTGACTTGGCAGCTCTGGGTATTTGAAAGCACTTCCTTAGGCTGATCAAAAACTTGTCTTACTGTGGCTTCCACCCTTTTGCCCTAGGTTAACTCTTGGCAGAATTGAACAACTGTCTAAATACTCTTTCAAGAAAGACTTTAGATACTCAAATTCAAACATGTTTCCATTTCTTTGTCAAACTAAACATCTGTACCTTCTTCAAGCATTTTCCTGTCATGTGGCACCTTCACCAAACTGTTTGCATTCCCCCAACGATATGTCTGTGGTGTTTATATTGCCCTTCAAGTGTGCTTATGGATAAACATTAAAAATTGTGGTTTGACCGGAACAAAATAGAGTGGAGCTATCCTTTCCTTCATTGTAGATATCGTCCTGTATTCTCCATGACGCCAATGCTGGGATCATCTTTATTGATGGCCACAGCAAACTGGTGATTCACATGGACCTGATTGTTGATGCAATGTTTCTAACCCATCCCCATAGATCTGCTGTTTGTTCACATCTCCGATATACAGACTTCTGTACTTATTTGAAAATCTAAGGGAAGTACAAAATCTTGGTTTTTGTTTTCCCTGTATAATGTCATCTTTTGATATTCAGCCCTTTCCTGCAGTCTATCAAGATAGTTTTGGCTCAGGAATTCAAAGCATTTACTCTCTCTTCCAGTTTCATCTCATCTGTAAGTCTAATCATTGTGTTTTGCATATGTAAACACAAGTCATTAATAAATATGCTTAACTGTTGAGTTTGAGATGAGTTTTATGGCCTAACAACACATTTCCCTCCAGGTTAGCCTGGATCCTTTAATCCTGAGACCAGACACAAATCTACCTGATTAAATAAGTATTCAGCAAGTATTTCTCCATCTCAAAAAGAGATGAAATATATCTCCATGACATATCTCATCAAATGCTATATTTAATTGTAGATAGACTACACTACCACATTCTCTGAATTACTAGATGGTTGACCCTGTTAAAAAGTAACTTTGAAAAGCAAGTGAAATATAGTGGTTAAGAGCTTAAACTCAAAAGTCAAATTTCTAGATTTGAATCCTGATTCTGTCAATTTCTTGCTATGAAAGCTTAAGGAATATCCATAAAATCTATGCCCTGGTGTCCTTATTTAATAAAAAGGAATATTTGCACTGATCTCAAATGATTGTTGTAAGGTTTAAATGTGTGTGTGTGTGAAAAGTACCTAGCACACTTAATAACAAATATAATTGTTAATGACATTATTAATACATTGACATTAATAGAGATGAATAAAGACATTCCATAACTCAGAACATTTAGGCTAGTTATAAATTTTGTTTAATCCACAATAGCATAAGTTATTAGAGAAGGAAAAGATTCTTAACAAGAAAGAAAAAGGTACATGGAGTGGATCTGTCCCATAGAGTAGTTCTACTAAGTGGGAGAGGCTTTAGTATCTGTGAAGTATAGATGGCTGCTAACACCCGCACTCAATATTACCCAGAAGACTTTGCTTTATGAACTGTGTGCCTATTACAGACAGAAATGTCCAGGAGAACATCAGTCCTTACTCACTCACACTGTCTTATAATTCAGTGTTTGAAGGGAACTACTCAAGTACCACTTAAGTATGGAAGCTGTAATATAAAACTAATGCTTATCTGTTACTTATGTAATAAGTGGAATTTCGATTTTTTTCTTGAAATTATGGATAATTTTCTGCCCCTTTCCAATATTTTATTTTTATTTGTATATAGCTTTTATTTTACTTATTTGGGAAAAGTTATCCCGACTCCTATATTAATGCTGCATTTATTCTTATAAGGCATATTTATAGATAGATCAAGATATCATAACATTTATTCTGATTATTTCATCAAATACATTTCAAATGCTAAGATGAGATCTAGATTGAGTTTTCGCAGTTGAAAATATGAATTCCTTAATACCTATCTACTTGGGGATATTATTACTTATTGTCATTGCCTGTGATCTAAACTCAAATAAATTCCTATTGATTTTATATTGTATATCAAGAAATAACAATCATTGCTGATGCAAATATGACAAAACTAATGACCTATATTAATTTCTCTGCCCTTATTTATTTTATATATGTATATATGTGTGTGTGTGTGTGTATATATATATATATATATATATATATATATATATTATTTTGAGGAAGATTAGCCCTGAGCTAACATCCGTTGCCAATCTACCTCTTTTTTGCTGAGGAAGATTGGCCCTAGGCTAACATCTGTGCCCATCTTCCTCTACTTTACATGGGACACTGCCACAGCATGGCTAGATAAGAGGTGTGTACGTCTGTGCCCAGGATCTGAACCTGCAAATCCCAGGCTGCAGAAGCGGGGCAAGCGAACTTAAGCACTACGCCACCGGGCTGGCCCACTCTGTCCTTACTTAAAGTAGCTTCCTTCAGAATTTTTAAAGGCAAATAGAATTTTCTCTTAACTAGCATTTTCCAGAAAATTATATAGAATTCTATTTGTGGTTAGAAGCCAAAAAGTAAAATACCTAGCATTAAATGGAACTATTTATTTAGTTTATTCCCTCTATTAAAGAACTAGTGTTTTAAAATTCCAAAATAAAATAGATCATACTGTTCCGGGAAAAGTTTACTCTCTTTAAGTTAGATAACATAAATTTGTGATGGGAAAGCTTTGAACTGGAAATTTCAGTCTCTCTTAAGCAACTTTCAACAGCCTACATCAAGTACATTAAACTGATAGCATGTAAACTCAGTTTCTTAAAGCAATCCCTGCTATTCATCCACAACAATGTTTTCAATGATTTGGTCTATTCTACAAAGGAATGAAAACAAGTGAATTACTAAGAAGTGCAATGTTTCTAAAAAGGACTAAAATTTCTAAAATTTATACTTCCTTAAATGGCTTTCATTGTGAGATGCTCAAGGAAAGACGAATAGAGATTGGATGACTATTAGGTCAAATTCTTCTAGGTTAAGTTGTCCAATGGGGAAAGGTAAAGATAAGTCTTTCCAATGGAACATAGAAATGAAACCAAATGGTGGTAAAAGTGGAGATGGTGGTAAAAAAGAGATAAGGTCAGCTCAAAGCACTTCAGGTGAGCTCACAAATTTGGGTTATAATGCAGATGTCTTCCCAGAAATGTCTCCTGGATGTAGGGATTGGTGATTTCAGTTTCCTGTGGTATATTACGGTTAAGTAGCTGGTATTACAGAGAAGGACAGTGACCCTTTAATTGGACACTTGGATGAGCTAAGGGATCCCAAGAGGCAATAAAATTCAGGGATTAAGAGTTTAGGTTTTAGATTGACAGACTTGGTCTTGTTTGTGCGCTGTCACTGGCTCACATTTTCTTCTAGTCAACTTATTTAACCTGTCTGTGGCCCTCCTTATCTGTAAAAGGAGGCTAGTAGTGGGATGTAAGAAACACAATTAATATTTGTTAAATGAAAGAATCTTTTAGAATCATCTGTTTTCTCTAACTTGCTTATCATGGGAGAACCAACAGGAGTTGGAGAATAAGAAAAAGATAATTGTGCCTCTCCCACCAGTTTAATCCCCTCTCCTCCTCGACTCATGGAAGCAAGTGTAGAGTTTGCCTTTTCATTCGCTTTCCCAATCTTTGTTGTTGTTTTCTAAATGTAGCTCATAGTATTTCCCACAAGGAAGGAATTAGGATGATGTTAATTTACAGTATCAGCAGTGGAACTAAAAATTTCAAATTCATAATAAGCGTTTTAGCTTTGGATATATAAGTACAATCTGAAAGTGTTAGGTATAAATTTTCCTCCAATATCATGTTTTATATCTCTGGCAACATCTGCCACTAGCATGTTTAAAAGAAACAAAATTATTTTTCTATAGATATCTGAGTGAAGACATGTTTGTTTACATGACCTAGAGAACAAAAGGTAATTATTTGGAAGGAAACAAGTATACTAAAACGAAAAGATACAAAAGGATAAGCAGAGATATCCACGCATAATATGGAAAACAGTCATTTCAGTAAGACAGATGATATTTTGTGACCCAGGGAAGTCAAAACTAAAAAAGGTTTAATAAGAATAATGACCAAAGCTATGTTCACTTAAATCATTCCCTTTACAGTCTATGTTGAATATATTAGCCAATTATATGATAGATATTGTGGAGAGAAAAATTCAACATTTTAAAGTAGCAGAACAGTTTTTACTTAGGGCCAACATAAAAAAATGCATGGTAAAAATTCAAGTCTGATAAGATTTCCTTCAATCTGGGACTAAGAGGGAAAAAAGATGTGTTCAAAAGCAGTACCAGTTGTTCACCTTACCACAATGAGAGGATGCTCAACAGCTAATTTGTTAGATACGTCCGTCTCTTCTTTTACCAACAATCAGCTACATTTTCATGAAATGACTCACTGTTCTGTCACAATACAACTGTTGATTTAGCTTAATTTTTTTAAATAGGCAAATAAACTTTTTTTTCTGTTTGTCTTTTATAACCCTGAGGAGGCATTTCTGCATTGGAGACAGTTTCATTCCACCTGAAATCAATGCAGTTGATAAGGCTTTCATTCATTGCTTTGTATACCTTTGCTCTCCAAAACACAATACCTGTCAGTAGTTGCCAAGCAACCATGACAACTGTGTGGTTCCTATACACTGGTCATTCATTGCCATTATGCAGTATTGTAATGTGTGTGTGTGTGTTTAAATAAGAATACAACTGTGAATCAGAATGAGACTCCTACAATAAACAAGGATAAGTGGAGACATATGAAACTTTTACTGACATTAGGTAATTTAGAATTCTTTTTATTCTGATTCTTTATGAGTGCAGATTCCAAGAAAATTGATCTTCTTTTGAAATTTAGAAAAATTTATTTTTATATCTATATTCGACTTACTGGGTATGCGTATTCATATAGTTGATGGGCGTAGAAGATGAAAGATTTTGAAGGATAGTGAATGTGCAGGAAGGTGTTGTGAGAAAGGTTGTCAAGACTGTAGGTATAAAGGTAAGGGTCTGTAGTGTCTCTCATCCTAGACACTCATCTTGTTTCAAGCTTTAACTATATTTTATTTTATACATATATAATTTATTTTAACATTCATTTATCTTAAAATGAATTAATATCCTACTATAACTTTGATATAAGATTGTTTTAATTACATATGTATATATTTATTTATTCATTTTTTAATAAAATAATTTATCAAAAAATATCATGTACATATGGTAAAGATGATTCAGAGATAAGGGGGAAATCCCAAAGGGAGAAGGCAATTTATTGAACTTTGACTCATTAGTAGACTAGATGATCTATATAATTCCCTGAAAATCTAAAAATTCTCTGATTCTATGAATGCCGTTTAAGTATCACCTAACCTGGGCCTTCAAATCCACTTATCATCAGAGATTATAATATCAGGAGAACCTTAAAAGGGATTGTGACTAAAATTTTCTGAGACTTCATACTTATTACATACATGCTACCTACTTCAGGATATGAACCTAGAAGGGGTTCTGGTACCAATTCCAACATGAGGGAGGTTTCCCCCACCAACAAGAAATGCTCTGGACACCAGCTGGTGTCCTACAACTCAACTTAATTCTGACACTACCCACCCAGAGATAGCATCAGATCCCATAGGTTAAGGGCTCAGTCCCACAAGACTGCCTCCCTTCCCCCCAATTCAGATGCCAGTCACATCCCCAAGTTATCATCTGTGCTTCTGAGTAACCAGCTACAGGTCGTAGCTTCCCACAATCCCCTCCTTGGGTTCCATTAATTTGCTAGAGTGTCTCGCAGAATTCAGAGAAACATTTTACTTACTAGATTACCAGCTTGCTACATAAGAATATAAACCAGGAATAGCCAAATGGAAGATATGCATAGGGCAAGGTATGTTGGATGGGGCATAGAGCTTCCATGCTCTCTCCCAGCAGTCACTCTCCCCACGTCTCCACATGTTCACCAACCTGGAAGCTCGCAGAATTCTGTCCTTTTAGGTTTTTGTGGAGGCTTCCCTACATAGGCATGGTTGATTAAATCATTGACCAACGGTGATTGATCAAACCTCCAAGCCCTTCTTCCCTCTGGGGAGGTCATGGGGGTGGGACTGAAAGTTCCAACCCTCCCTTTACATGATTGGCTCCTCCAGCAAGCAGCTTTCATCCTTAGGTACTTTCCAAAAGTCATCTCTTTAACAGAACAAAAGATACCTTTCTTGCTCTCATCACTTAGAAAATTCCAAGAGGTTAGGAGCTCTGTGCCAGAAAATGTGGATGAAAACCAAATATATATGAGAAATATATTTTGGTCATTTGAATGACTAAATATATATTTCTCGTAACTCACAATATTGCACACCAAAATGAGTTCAGCTATCCCAGTTACATCAACCTGAACCTCTAAGTACTTGGCAGAGCTCTAAGAATGCAACAGTAATTAGGACAATTTCTTTACTTCAACTTACCAAAAAGAAATATAAAATATTTATTGAAGATTCCACAAAGGAAATATCTCTCCAGATAAATAAATACCTTGTCTTAGTATCAGTGAGTACATAGTAAAACAATGATACCTATTATTTTATTCTGAGGTTAGTAAGAACTTTAAAATGTATTTATGAGCCTGGAGATATATATATATATATATATTTTGTGTATTTTGTGTGTGTGTGTGTGTGTGAGGAAGATCAGCCCTGAGCTAACATCCGATGCCAATCCTCCTCTTTTTCCTAAGGAAGATTGGCCCTAGGCTAGCATCCATGCCCATCTTCCTCTACTTTACATGGGATGACACCAAAGCATGGCTTGACAAGCAGTGAGTCAGTGCATGCCCGGGATCCGAACCTGCGAACACTCGGGCCGCCAAAGCAGAGCGTGCACACTTAATCACTACGCCACCAGGCCAGCCCTGAACCTGGATATATTTTTACATGACAGGCATTCCTTGAGATTTCATGTGTGCAAGGTGTTGCCTACTAAACTTCTACATTTTTTGGGCCATTTAGTGTATTTAACCATCACATTAATGGCCATAATAAGCCCAAACTCAGGAAAATACATTGTACTAGAGAACAACAAGTGGATATTTTAACAACCATATACTTAATCTTCCATCTGTTTCCAAAGATTGCAAGTATATTTTGTTGCTATCACATATTAAATTTTAGTGCCTGAAAAAACGATACAATTGTGCAGTTACTTAAAATATATTCTCAAACATTTTTTCCTGTTTTTCTAGTGCAAAAGTCTAACTTGCGTGCAAGACCCAAGATTTAAGTGACTAACAAGAACTATTTAAAATAGATATAGATGATAAGATTAAAAAAGTCATGTTAATTATCCAAAATATGACAGTTTCAAAGGGTTTATATCCATGAATTTGTAGTTGAAAGTTGAAAACAAGTCAATAGGGATGGCAATAATGAATTTCAGAAAAAGAAGAAAAAAATAAACCCCTCCTTCTCAAGTTCTGAAACAACTGAGAGAGATAAAGGAGTTAGGCATGTAAAAAATTACATTTTAGCTTTATTGCTAATAATGGCAAAGTTAGATTGTGTCTTTAGATGTGCTGAATGAGAGATGAGGAGACAGAGAGAGGCGAAGTGTTAGTAGAGTGGCCCTCCCTGTGTTGTGTGTAAATTGTGAGTTAGAAATAACTTATGGGCTGGCCCCGTGGCTTAGAGGTTAAGTGCGCATGCTCCGCTACTGGCGGCCCGGGTTCGGATCCCGGGCGGCACCAACGCACTGCTTCTCCGGCCATGCTGAGGCCGCATCCCACGTACAGCAACTAGAAGGATGTGGAACTACGACATACAACTATCTACTGGGGCTTTGGGGGGAAAAAAAGGAGGAGGATTGGCAATAGATGTTAGCTCAGAGCCAGTCTTCCTCAGCAAAAAGAGGAGGATTAGCATAGATGTTAGCTCAGGGCTGATCTTCCTCACAAAAAAAAAAAAAAAAGAAGTAACTTATATTGCATAGTGCTTCCCTTGGTAAAGAGTGAACTCAGAGCTTTACCTCGCTATATAGTAAAAACAACACTTAAAACACCCAGATCAATGGTATTATCTAAACATGATAGAGGAGGAAACCAAAGCGCAAGATGGGGAATGTAACTCACAGAAGTTCATAGAGCTCATTAGCAGCAGAAGCAGGAATGGAGTTTGGAAGCTGGCATAAAACAGGCATGCATTTATTCCTGACATGGCAACAAAACAGTTGTGTGACACCTAACAGTATCCATCACCTCTCTGAAACTATTTCCTATCTTTCAAGGTGAACTACAACTACATTTATCTCAAGATATTGGGGGGATTAAATTGAATTAGATAATATTTGTAATAGCACTTGGCTTATGGTCAATTATTGAACAAATGTTAGTTCCTGTTCCTTTTCCTATGCCCAAGTCTTTATTCCCAATCTGGATTTTTCCATTATTTTACAGTGTCTCTCTTTATCAAAGCTATTTCTAACTTGGAATAGATTGGACAAGTAATATGTAATAGATCCGTTCAAAGGAAAATGTAAATATTGGCTCAGGCAGAGAATTTGGTTTTCTAATTAAATACTAGCAGGCATGATATGGTACATATGAAATGTTTTCTAGCTCTGCCCCGCAACACCTGGTGCCTCAGTTGCCTACCATTGTAACATTTGCTCTGCTTCTGTCAATGACATGCTTTGTAAATACATTTCAACATCTGGACTTTATGAAAGAAATAGCAAACTATCTTGTTTGTTTTTTTTTAATTAAACTTTTTCAGCTTTCATACGTGTTTTTCCCTTCTTTGAAGGCAATAAATGTGTTAGCCTGGAAATAAAAAGTAAAGAGGGTGTTGGAACCTACTTTTGTGCTACCTTGAAAAAGTGTCATGGCCCTGATTACTCAGGCTGCCATTGCTCATTGGTATTATTATGTTTTGGGGACAGTAATTTTTAATAAATACTTCATAAGAGTTAAATCATAATCCCCCCACTTTTCTACTGAATAAATTTCAAGAGTGGCCATAATTTCACGGTTTGAGCCCTCTTAAAAACTTATTCATAGGAGCAAAACAAGTAAGCTAATATCTCAACATTTACTCACTAGTATGAAGCTCACTGCTTCAATAACTTAAAGAAAGTTATTTCCATGGGTGTAGTTGCTTTTAGAAGAGTGGTTAGAGGCAAAATAATTGAGCTTTAGTCCTAAGTTCATGAATTCAATCATTCAGCGTTTACTATATGTAAGTATCCCTTCTGTTCTAGGCAAAATGCTATATCTTGGCTTATTAAAAAAAAATTTAAAAAGACACAGCACCTATCCTGACAAGGTTCATGGTCTAATAGGAAGAAAGATAGGGTAAACAAAGAAAAAAATGACAAGTGCTTTAACATGTTGTTGGGAATGGCCAACTCTTACTAAATTATTGACTTAGGGGAGATTAATTATCATGCATATAATTCAGTTTCTATACTGAAAAAAAGCACACATTTCCTTACCAGTTTCATAAAGGTGTGATGAAAATTCAAGTGCTAACCTTTAAGCTCCTTTTTTCCCCACAACTAGGCAACTAGGATGATCAGTTCTCACACAGTTGAAGAATAAAGATTTTAAGGATTATCATCTTTATCACTTTTTTCAGTAATTTTTCAATGTTGACCTAAATCAGCAGGCTTTATTCACAAAATTCTCACTGACTCAATCTCATTTAGACAGTATCTCAGCATGTTACCAATGTCTACTGACTTTTCTTACTTAGAACTCATCTTAACAATTTGCAATTTACTTTAAAAATGGTATTGTTATCTCCTAGAATACTATGCTTGATTACTTTTCCTCAATCTTTTTAGAAAATTAGCCCCATTCTGATACTTTACTCTTCCTTTGAAGAGTGTTAAATAGGAGATCATTAGCTCGGAGATTGTGTACTCCATGTTTTAGCTTTGTCCTAAACTCTTAAGCACCTCAGAGAAGCCTTAGCAGACATTAATTGATCTGGATACTCTACCGTCTACTATTCAGGAAAATATAAGCAATACTACTGAACATTGATGATCCCGCACAGAAGCTTAAACCTGAAAATATTTAAAGTACAATAAAGATTCATGGATTAAGATAGGTATCAGGAATAAAAAGCACTATATATTATTGGATAGGATTAAAATTGTTAGATTTCTCCAGTTCACTAGTGTCTAAGGCTATAGACTCTCTAATACCTTTTTCAGACCCTGGACTAGACATGGTGCCAGTTATATTTCATTAGCCAGCTTTCAGTGGGGTCTTTTTGTATTCTAGGATCCAGCTGAATCTGGACATGCTATTTTGTGGGATACAGTGAAATGCAAGATAACTAGAAGGATCACAAGATGGATCTTAGATCTTCTGCTCAGAATACCTTATGTCACCTCTTCTATTTCACTGGTCAAAGCAAGTCACATGACTGAACCTTATGACAACGGGACAGGGCAGAATAATAATATTTCTCCTACAGAGAGCCAGTATAAGTAACATGACATTGGTTAGAGATGTATTCTATTACAGATGTGGTAGCAAATAATTAGAAATAATAATACAATTTGTTATAGATTAATTTTTAGTTACAAATTGTCATTTTCTTCCCTTCAAATCACAGACTACATTTAGTCCTCTACTGAGAAAATTCACAAAAGACTTGAAGTCCAGAATTTTGAAATAATTTCTACATCTAGATCAAATATGGCTCCTCTTGATCTGGGTTTATGAAATAGGATGTCAGGTTATTTGCCACTCCTCTCCAAAAAAATACGTAATAGTAGGACCAAGGACAAGATAATTGCAATAAATGCTTCCTTTAAGAAAGAGAAAAAATAGAAGTCATACAGTACTCACTGGCCCATAAATATTCTAAAATCTTGCTGGCAATGTTCCTAGATGAAGCTCCAGTAACGCTCCCCCATAGTTGTTCTTCAGTCCATCAATCACTATTCTCCTGGCTCCACCCCTCCATGGTCTTTTCTTTATATTCTCTTTGTTGGAGCAGACACATATGGAGAGAGCTGCTTCCTGTTTGTCAAAATGGGAGTCTGGGTTAAACTTACTTATTTTGTCTTGAGCAGCTACAATCGTGTTTACTGCTCACTGAGCTCTTTGAGTCGAACAAGTTTCTCAAAAAATTAGTTGGCTTTTTAACTATTTGATCCCAGTAAGTTCTGGATGCCAATAGTGACACCCACCCTTCTTTTTGATATATGCCTCTTTCTCCAGACTTACTGACAAGACACTTGAGCATTTCAGGTTTCATTGGCAGATTATGTCCTTAATCTTGTTCCCTTGAGCCATGTTGCCCACTGAAAGTTCAAGGAGCATACCTTAATCAATTAAGCAACTTTTAAAGAATTTTTGAAGACCATGCTCTTGATTTGAACCTAAGATTGACTCTAATTAGCTCATCTTGTATTATAAATTTTCTGTCATATCTATTTTGATTATCTCAGCTTGGATTATTAGTTTTCTGGCATTCCTAGACACTTGAATTTGGCCGGGGAAGAACATAGCATAGACTCTTATCAGAGACCCACTAGGCTCTGTGCTTCCCTCTTTCCCTGTTTAACTCTCTTTCTCCCTTTTGCCAGTACAGGAAAGTTCAATCTAGTTTTGCAGGTTTGAAGTAGAGTTAATGAAGAATACTGATTCTGAATAATCACACATTCTTCCACATCTATTATTTTATGCTTGAAACAGAAATTTTTAAGAAAGTATTGCATTTTTCTTTGTGTTCTGCTCTATTACCCTCCTCTTGAGACAAGTATGGTGGATTTTCTACCTGTCCAAATTATGATGAGAAGAAGAAAATGGGCATAGGAAACTAAAAAAAAATACAGTGATTGCTTTTCTAAATATTATCCTCCTGCAGATGATCTTATTAAATTTTCTTTCCTCCCTCTGTTACTATTGCCATTTTCCTTTGCCAGAGAGCTGAATCAGAAGCTATTGAGACAAATTTAGGTATACCATAATGATGACATTATACTAAATTCTTTACAAAGAAGATTTTTGTGAAAGTCTCAATATTAAAAGTTTGTTTCACTGGGAAGTAAGAAGTTGTATAACCACACTAAATTTTGGCTTTTTATCCATTTGGACATTTTTATAAGGTCCTGGCTTGGGTAAATTAATAAGAGTAGCTCCATTAACTGACATAGGTGATTTGTCTTAAACCTTTGTATTCAATCTTTTTATTATTATGTTTCTCTTTTATACCATTTGGTTAATTTGGATTAAACTTGTTTTTTTTTTTTTTCCTGTTGAGGAAGATTCACCCTGAGCTAACATCTCTTGCCAATCTTCCTCTTTTATTAACATCTTAGATATTTTAGGAAGTTAAGATTTTCAATTGTAGGCAAATGTCGGACAATGCTTTATTTTTCAGTCTTTCTTTTGTTTATTTTATATATTTACTGCGAACTAGCTACAGTAATATGGAGAAGACAGGCCTTGAAATGAGCTTACAATACAAAGTGATGAATAAATTGAGATGACAAAAATGTCTTATGAGAAAGTATTAGATGATAAACCAACTTGAAACCAATCGGGAGTGGAAAACAGTACAGTAATTTGAAAGTTTAAGATAAAGAATTGTTAACTATAACAGAGTTTTGGACTAAAGAGGGATTGGTTAATAGAAAGTAAAGAGAACTCTGAAGAATATAAGCATAGCAAATATAAGGAGCAGCCACTGCCACTAACTATGAGATAGAACATCCAAGGAAGAGCCCATGTCTTTCTCCCAAAGGCTGAGATCCAGACCTTGTTGGAGAGGGCTTGCCATGGCTCCCTGGATGGCAGCAAAGTAACTGTGGTGTTGCACCTGCAGAACTTGCTGGAAATCTACCCTCTAGAACTTTATAGAAACAGACTCTCTTGGATGTTGGCGAAAACTGTTCATGAAGAGGTATTTCGTCAGAAATACTCTGCTACAAAAGTGCAAAGAGGAAAGTGCACTGTAGGATCCAGGCACTGGAAAAGCCATACACACTACAGGAACTGACTGAGCAGAGCTCACAGGAAGCAGGGAGCAAACTCTTTTCTCCTGCTGTTTCTCTTTAGTACTTGCTATTGACAAAGTTTGACATGTGCCAGCCAAAGAAAAATATTTAAAGGGCCCAGATCCATTTTCACAGAACAAGCAAAATAAAAAAATGAATTTGGAGCTGAGAGGCCATAAATGGATAACTGCCATGGATGGCTACCCAACTGAATCTATGGGGAAGAGGGTTTGTCAGTGAAAATGTACTCAAGAAGCTAGCATTTGAGTTGAGATCTAATGAATGAGCAAGATCTGCTGCTGCCAGCAAAGAAAGAGAACTAGTTACTCTAGAAACAAGTTCTTCCTACCAATCAGTGCTGAAAGCTGATTACATGTGACAAAAATCTTAAAATGTAAAGGTATGCGCACAAACACACACACACAGAGGGAATCTTTGGAAACATAAATGAAGAAATAAAATCTAAGTAGTAAACAGGAGCTAGTTCTGGGCTTGCTGATGATGTTTGCCAGTAACAGGAAACCAAGAGTCTTAGGTGTTCAGAGCTGTTCATGAAAAGTGACAATGTCTTAAGCCTGTGCATGATAAAAGGTAGAAATTAGATTCTCATATTCAGCTTTGAAGCTCAAGGGAAAAATATAAATCAGGAAAAAATCTGCCCCAACACAGGGACATGAAAATAGTAACTTTCTGCCACAGCACTAGATAGAAAAAAACAAAAAATAATTTTCTCAGAGAGTCTGTAATGAAGTCTCTGTACTTACATAGGTTTTGGGCTTAAACGTGCATAACCAAGGCCTCTCAGAAAACCTAAAGCCAGTAAAATTAACTAAACATATCTAGAGTTAGTAACTCCTCGGGCACTTGACACGGAACAAATGCAAATCCTCTCTGAGGGACTCATCATCAACAAAGATCCTCAGCATCTTCTCTGATTAAGATTAGGCAAATATGAGCTCAAAACCCCAAATTAAAAACACACAAAAAATTAGGCCACCCAAAGAGAGAATGATCAGACAAATATAAACCAATGTTTCATAAAGCCCCAGGGCATAGCCAATGTGTAAAATATGTAAAGAGAGAGAAAAGGACAATCAGAACTATACATAGCAAGAAATCAAAATTCTTTAAAAAACATAGATTAAAACATGAAAAGAACTTTCTAAAAACAGAAAAAATTATGCTCACTGAAACTGAAAATTTATTCAACAAGTTATACAAAATATGGAGTACACTTGAGAAAATAAATTGGTATAGAAATCTGAAGAAGTTATTGACTGTAGCGTGAAGAAACAAATAGACGAGGTATCGACAATGAAATTACAAGATGTAATTTAAGTTGAATTGGAGTTATAGAAGGAAAAATTAGGGATTAGCTGCAAGATATTGGAAAAATAGTTGAGGAAAGGGAAGGAAATAGCTAGGCAGAGGGAAAGAGCAGTTGGGGTTAAGGTGTGTTATGGACTAAATGTTTGTGTCCCCCTAAGATTCACATATGGAAGCCCTACCCCTCAATGTGATGGTATTTGAAGATGAGGCCTTTGGGAGGTAGTTAGGGTTAGATTAGGTCCTGAGGGAGGGGCCATCATGATGGGATTAGCGGCCTCTCTCTGCAAGGACACATACTGAAGAAAGGCCATATGAAGATGTGGTGAGAAGTTGGCCATCTAACCCAAGGAGAATGCCCTCAGCAGGACTGATCAGGCTGGCACCCTTATCTTAGATTCCCCAGCCACCAGAATTGTGAGAAAAATTTCTGTTGTTTAAGCCACCCAGTCTACCTTATTTTTGTTATGGCAGCCCAAGCTGACTAAGACAGGGTAGGAGAAACAAAACATCCTAGGAAAAGAAAATGTTACGTGCAAAACTCCAGAAAGTATGTTGGCTAAAAATTCAGTCTTGGCTATATTATTGTAGAGTTCAAGTTCAGAGAAAAAATCAACCTGGAATTCCATGCAAAGGCCAGATCGTGAAGAGCCTTGTCACCTGTTCTTAAGGGTGGATTATATCCAAAAGGCAAGGGGAGCCTTTAAAGTATTTTTAGAGGTCGATTTCAGTTTAGGTAATGTTGAATTGAAGATTTTAGGTAAATATTGCATTAAAACTGATTATCTGTGGTTTAAAAAGCTAGTTGTTGGATGTGAGCAAAATAGCCGATTACACAGCTCCAGGCTCTCATTCCGCCACAGAGACACTGAGTTAACAACAATAACAGTTGAGGGAACTGGGGTGTGCTAATCCCAGCTCTGACTGGGGGCACCCCCATCCTTCTTGCTACAGTGCAGCTATGCTGTCCTTTTAAATAACTATCTTTTCTCTCCTTTGTTTTTCAATTCTAAGTTTGTAGTTTTTATTGAAACAACAATCCTATTCAGAGCTAATGACGTCTCTGCTTAAGAGCTTTGGATACTTTTTAATAGATTAAATCAAAATTCTTTGGCAGAACATTTTAGGACTTTCATAATAAATCACAAATAACATTTCTAGTCTCACTACCGGTTCCCAAACATCATAGATCTTATGATCCAGTACAATCCCTCAGATTTCGTGTTACCATTCATTTGCAGTGTTGTTGGTCAGATTAAGAGTATAGATTCTAAAGTCAAATTATCTGACTTCTAGTTCAAAATCTTCCACTCACCACCTGTGTGACTTTGACATGTTACTTGCCTCACTAGTCCTTAGTTTTCAAATATGTGAAAATTATACTGCATGCTCAATTAATGTCAGCTAGTATTTTGCTTATATTGGCCTTCTCATTCTCAACTTGCTTTTGAAAACTCAATGTAATGTCATCTTCCCTGTAAAACTTTCCCGGATTTTCCCTGCAAAAAATTCATCACTTTTTCTTTTGTGTTTTGAAAACATTTTCTATAAAGCTTTGCTAAAGAGCCTTTACTATCTGTTATCTACCCACTTATCTATTACTCTCTCTATCTATTTTCATTTTCCATTTCAGTTTGTAGGTCTGCCCAAGTAGACTGAAAACCAACTTGAAAGCAGGGACCATGTGTTATTCTTCTTTGTATTCCAAATATCTAGCATATAAGGAGTTTTTTAATGAATGTTTGTTGAATAAATAAATGCAAAAAATATAAAGGGATTCAATTATCAAGAAGATCATGCAAAGTTTGTCCCCAAAACACGAACACATAAAATTAACAAAAATGAGCAACCTTTAAAGTACCCTAGTTTTTAATGTTTTATTTCATATTCTCTTTAGAAAATTGCAGAATATCAGCCACAGTGAAAAAGTGTGAGTATTACCAATGCAAAGGGATAGAGACAGACTAAGAATTCTTGCTGCTTGATTATAAGGATGCAATGCAATTAGATTTGGTCTCTTCCCAGTTTAATTTAGTTTATCCCCTTGGGAGAGATCCATTCACCATATTTAATTTAGCTGTAACTCAGTGTAGTAAATATTTTCCAAAAAAGAAATCTTAATGAGTTGAAGACATGCACCAGAAATTTCTGATTTCTCTATGAAAGTGCTTTGTTTTTATTGTGTTAATAATACTTAAGAGGTAAATTTAACTTCCTAAAGTAATTCTGCTTAAGAATGTCATTAAAAACACCTCAATTTAGATGCCAATAGACCAAATTTAGATAGGATTTAGAACTCTGTTGGAAATTTTAATTTTTCCCCAATCTGAATAAAGGAAAAAAAGGTGATGATAGAGAAGAAAGGGAGGAAAGAAGGGTGGAAAAGAGGGAGGGAGAGAGAGAAGCGAATGAAGGAGAAGGGGAGGGGAGGGAAGGGAGAGAGGGAATCCCACAATGACCTGTGCTAGATCAAGATGAGACGGTGGAGTAGAGTGCTTGAGGGAGTCATTATTCGACCCAAGTCACAAAGTCGTTTTGTTGAAATGCTCAGATTTTATATCTCTATTACTTATGATAATCACCACAACTTTGCAGTTGACATTTAGCGTCCAACTTTTAGCGCACATCCAAAAGAAAAAGGTGTTCACCCAATTTCTGATTGAATATCAGTGATGCAACCCTCTAAAAAGAATTCTGACCCGGGTTACACTCCTTATCTTATTGTCACCAGCGTGTCAGCCGTGGATTGAAGCCTGCTCCTAGAAACCAGAGCTTGGATACATTGTGTAGTAGGAGTTGTGTTCATTGCCCTGAACTAAGATTAAGGACGTTGACCAGCTCTCACGTGGTCAACGTCCTTAATCTTAGTTCTACTATAGGAAATTCAACAATCTTGGAAAGCTTCAAAAATAATTGCACAACTGTGAAACTTCATCAGTGCCAAAGAATCTATGGTATCAAAACTAATATTGACTATGATTCCAATCTGAAGGGATCTTACCAAAGAATGGTAGTGTATATTTCAGCATTCTTTCTCTTTCCCTGGCTCCCATGTGATTTCCATCAAGTTAAGAGATCATTTTTCCATGTTCCAGGATATCTTCACCAGGGATCTAGAAATCACGCTGTGATATTTTCCCTTTTGCATTATTATCAGTGATTCATTTTCTGAAACAAGGACTTGGCTGACAACTTGAAAAATGGCAGAACAGAATCCTCCTCAGCATTCGTCATGATATTGCCTCCGTGCTGTTTAAAGCAGCAAAAACTTTATTTTGAGAAGAAACTAAGAAGATACGTGTATGCGTATGACTTGAAAACACTAGGGGAGAAGATAGCTTAGGGGGAAAACATGTAATTTAAAAAGTCACTTTTCTGGTCTCACATCTATAAAGTAAAGGATGAACATTGATATCCTTGACTTTGACAGACAAGATTCAGAAATGAAAGCTTTTAGAGCTTGTTTTGAAAATCAAAACAAAAGTAAAACATATAATTTCTTGGATTCTGATCATAATTCAGCAGAAAAGAGAGGGAGGGAGAGTATCATAGAGAGAAAAATGTTTATAAAGATAGTGGCCCTGAAGCATAGATTCGGTAAAGACAAGGAAAATGTTAACCCCAATGGAATCTAAACCAATATGCACAGGGAAAAAACTCTGCAGCTGCACCTTTTCACCGTTGTGCATATTCTTTTGAAAAGCACTTCTGCCAAGTGCAAAGGTGAATGAATGGTTTTATCTTTGGGCAAGTACTGCCAAGAGAAATCAGATTGTGAAGGGCTCACCGTACCCCAGCGCAGTGAAAGAGCAGAAGCAGCAAGAGCATGAAGGAATCTTATTTAAACGCTATCAATCTGACGGGGATTGTAACTATCTCTTGCAGACAATTTCAAACTTGGGTGGTATGAGGGGAAATGCGTGGATTTTGGAGGCAGACACATGGGAGTTTGAATTTTGGCTCTGCTACTAATTGTATAACCCTCAGAAACAGTGATGTGAAGCACGTATTATGGGCTAGGACATTAAAGTGGCATTTTTGATACTTTTGATAACCTAAAAATATTCAATAACCCTAGGCTTCTAGCCACCTTCTTCTACAGAGGTGTTTGATATGCATTAGTTACCTTTCTTTTCCTCTGTATAAACCTAAATAAACCACTAGTGTAGTACCTTATCTATATCTGCACAACTGAATAAAAAGTGAAAAAGTCCTCGTTGATGTCTATATATTGTTTGGTTTCTACAAATAAATGGTCTGTAACTCATATAATATAATTGTCTTAACCTCCCTTTCTCCTCCTAGTCACTGAAATAGTTTTCTCACCCAAAACTAGTGTTTTAAGCTCTAAGGTCCATTTCAAACTCTATGACTTTAAGAATCATATATACCTTATTTATCATTATTTCAAATTCTTGAATCCTAAAATCTAAACTGGAATATTTGGAAGAATAGTTACTCTGTGGAGGATGAGATATCAAGTCAGAATGAAACCTGAGTTTACAATTCATCCAAAGGACAGAACTGAAGTACATGATGGAATTAGGCAAAAATGAATGACTGGGTTCTTAACTGAGCTGAATGAGTACAGCAGGAGCTCAGAATAGGAGAAGGAGTTAAAGTATAGAATTGTAGTTTTAAAAAATACTGGTTCTATAAATAGGGGTTAGTGATGTACGAGGTACATGGCTTAGGTATGATGCTTTCTCAGCCTAAATTCCTCCTTATAACTTGTTGCAAAGACGAAATAGCCTAACTCATGCAACGCAACTGACACAGAGCTTTGCACATGGTTGGTACTCAATATATACCTTAGTATTTTATTATCTACGTGGAGTAGAAGAATAAGAGAAATTCTGATGGATAAAATATGACTTGAAATGGTCGCTGAAGATTTGATAGGATTTTAAAGAGTAATCTGAGTGGGATAATTAAAGAAGTGTTCCAAATGGAAGGAGGAGAATGAACAAAGGCAGGGAGGCAGGAATGAACATGCTTCCTTAGGAGACAACAGAGAAAACTGCCCACTTTAGAGCAAAAGATTCTTCGAGACAATAACAAATTTGATAATAAATTTGGATGCCAAATAGGCCACCTAATAAAGATCATGTAAAATAATTAAAATTTTTTTTCCCAAATTATCTAAATCTTTTGTCAAACACAACTATATTTAGAGAATGACTAATCATAGAGAAAAGCCTTGCAATAAATTCCACTTTTACTCTTATCTGTCATGACAGGCTAGTTATGTTGCAATAACAAATTACCCCAAAATTGCAATGGCTTAACAGAACAAAAATTTATTTCCACTAACTGTACATGTCTAATGTGTATTAGCTAAGGTGTCTGAATATCATGGCTGCTCAGAGACACGACACTGATGAGGACTCAGTCTCGACACATGCTTCCTTTAATGCTAAGGCAGAAAAAGCGTCATGGCAGACCACACACTGGCTTATAAAATTACAGTGTGGAGCTGGAGCGTGCCATTTCTCCCACAGTTGGTTGTCAAAGCAAGATGCATGGGAGTGGGTAAATGCAATCCTACTCAAAAGAAGAACAGAATATTTTTGAACCAGCCTTAATTACTCCATAATTGTAAATCTTCATTTTGAATCACTGCTGCCTACTATGCTAAACGCAAATTTAGAATGTAAATATATCTTCTTATCTGGGAAAATGTTTGCTATCTATTTTTATTGTATGTTATGTACATTCTTTTTGAATTGATTTTTTTAGTGGTTGCCTTGGGGATTACAATTATTCTCTCAATTTATAACAATCTAGTTCAGATTAATACTACCATAATTAGAAGAGTATACAAAATTTTTCCTCTTATTTAACTCCCTTCCTTCCTCAATTCTTTGTGCTTGTATTACCATACACATTCTATCTTTGTACATCATAAGCCCATCAACATAGTTTTATAATCACTGCTTTATGCAGTTGGGTGTTTTAAAAAATCACTTAGGAAAAGAAAGAATTAAAAACAAAAAATACATACATGCTGTTTTTTATATTAACCTATGTAGTTACCTTCACTAGTGTTATTTATTTCTTTGTGTGACATCAAATTACTGTTGGGTGGTCCTTCGTGTCAGCCTGAAGGACTCCTTTTAGTAGTTTGTATAAGGCAGGTCTGCTAGGGACAGATTCGCTTGGTCTTCATTTGATAAGACATCGGGGTATGTCTTAATTTCTCCTTTATTTTTGAAGGTTGGTTTTGCTGGATATAAAATTCTTGACTGACAGTCTTTTTCTTTCAGCACTTTGAATATGTAATCCCACTGCCTTCCGGTCTCACGGTTTCTGATGAGAAACCAGCTGTTAATCTTATGTATCACTTGTATGCGTTGAGTCACCTCTCTTGCTGCTTTGAAGATTCTCTTTGTCTTTCCACAGTTTGATTTTGATGTGTCTAGGTGTGGATTTCTGAGCTTTTCCTTCTTAGAGTTTGTTGAGCTTTTTCAGTGTAAATCAATATTTTTCATATTACTTCAACTATTCTTTTTGCTTCCCTCTCCTCTCCTACTCTCCCTCCCCCCACCGTTCTCCATTATGAGTGTTTTTTTTTTGCTTTATGGTGCTCCACAGGTCTCTGAGGTTCTGTTCATTTCTCATCATTCTTTTTTCTTTCTGTTCCTCAGACTGTATAATGTCAATTGACCTATCTTCAAGTTCTCTGATTCTTTCTTTTACCAGATCAAATTTGTTGTAGAGCTCTTCTAATGAATTTCCAATTTGTTATTGTACTTTTCTACTCCATAATTTCTATTTGCTTCTTATTTTTAAAAATATAATTCCTACTCTTTACTGATATTCTCTATTTGGTGAGATATCGTTCTTGTGTTTTCCATTATTTCTTTAGATATTATTTCCTTTAGTTCTTTAAACATATTTATAATAGTTGACAAAATCTTTGTCTGTTAGTAAATCTAACGTCTGAGCTAACTCAGGGACAGTTTTTATGGTCTGCTTTTCTTCCTGTACATGGGCCATACTTTCCTGTTTCTTTGCATGTCTCATAATTTTTGTTGAAAATGGGTATTTAAAATAATATGTACATTCAATGCTAAATTCCCTGCACTTAGAAGAGTGAAGGGTCCATAATAGATGCCTGATATTTCTTGCAAGAATCAATGCAAGTGAATATTTTCTAAGTGACTTTTGACTTTCTTCTAGCTCCTTCTATGTCCTTTGTAATTTCTTTAATTCCATAGTTCTGAACCTGACACTGTAATTTCTTATGATTCGTTCCAAAGCTGAAATAAAGAAAGAGTTATTCAAAAGGGGAAACGTGACTGAGCCAGAGGTCGCACAATGTCAGTTCTAGCTCTATCTCTGCCCTCCTCTGTCTCTTGACCCTGGAAAGTCACTTTCAAGTCTCTGAGTCTCTCTTTCTCACTTATGTAAAATAAACTGCCGAACAATTCTTAGGTCACAGAATTGCAGCAAGGCTAAACAAGATTATGGGTAAGCACTTTGTAAAATACAAAATGGACACAATTGAAGGGCACTACTAAGCCCAGTACTACTAGTTTTCCAGTTTCTGGTGAAACTTTTAGGAGTCATGGCAAGCAGTAACTGTTAGGACACCTACTCACTTTTGCAAACAGGTAACGAGGCCAATTTCACTTTGTACTGTTGGTAAATTAAATTCTATACAGGTAACGCTGATATTCATGAGGAATTTAGGCTTGGTGAAGCGTGCTGTTATATAAAATAAAATTGCATTAATAAACTTATTTCTGTGCTTTAATCTTCAAAAGCAGCTACTAGGAGAAACTCTTTGTACCGTACAATTGGGAGAAAATTGGACTGTGATAGCTCATCACAACCACAAAGAAAGGCCATATGTAATAAAATAAAAATGCTTTCAGTGTGCAAACTAAGGGAGGCAACTTTCTTTAAAAATATAACTCGCATTAGGTGAAATTTATATGGATTATATTGGTAATACTAAGCATTTCAAAAATTTTTCCATATTTCTATGGACTTTAAAAATGAATCTACTGATTGTAAGATTAATCCAGATGGATCAATGAAACTTTTTTGTAAGGCTATGTTTCTAAAATAATGATTCCCTTTGAGGTCTTTTGGCATTCAGTCCTCTTATAAGTCTTTCTCCTATTTGACTCCTCGCATCGATGAGTTCTCAACCACTTCTACTGTTAGCTCCATCATTAAGCTAATATAAGGGAGACCACAATTCATTGTGCATCTGGTCCTTACAGAGCATCCATTTATAAGAGGCTTACAGTTCAGAACGCAGAATTGAACAAGATATAGTCTCTCTCCTCTAAGTATGTTGCAGCTAATAAGTATATGAGAAATTATTACAAGTGTTTTGAGAGGCGCCATCATACTTTCATGGAGACTGGTTTAAAATACTGATGGTTCACAGAAAATAGAGGAACTAACCTGTTCTGTGGTTCTGGGGAAGTCTTCAGAGGGCAAGAAACACTAACATTGATCTTAAACGTTGCATGCAATTTCACCAAGAAAAAGAGATTGATATTTGCTCTCCATGCAGGAAGACTAGCTTGTGCAAACATACAGAGACACAGAAATGCATGAACATAACATGGAAGGGTATACAGAGAGATTCTGGGTAACCAGACCATACTGTACATAGAATAGCAAAGATGTTACTTAAAAAGAGAGTGGACACCATGATATAAAAGGCTTTAAACTATATAACAGAATTTGGTGAACCTCTGAGGATTTTTTAATAGAAAATTTTTATATGAATTGTGTAAAAGTCATAGTAATAGCAATAATAAATATTTTAGTAAGTCAGAGCTGTTTTAGTTTATTTACTCTGACATTTTCCAAAGTGTACGGGGAAACATGTAACAGGTGGTGAGATGCTACTTTTCCTTCTGAATTTATATTATTTTCATTGTCGGAGTATTTATTTCTCCCTGATCTTTTACTTATTTTTTTTTATAATGCTGTACACATGTTTTCGTACATTAGCTCAATTCCTGTTTGCAAGGGGGCTTGGTATAAAGGTGTACACAAATGTAATATATGTGTTAGTAAGAAGATGGTGCTATGGCTCAGTTGATTTTACATACAGGAAAAAAAGTTACAACAAATAGAATTCATCTATATCTCTGGCTATGTATCTCACAAATCCAGATGATTCTCTGAACTGAATGGGAAAATACAAAGAACTCAGTGGAAACTATTATTACTATGAGAGACATAGCCCTCAAGCAATCTAATTTTTACCTTTTTCTATGAAAATACACTGTATTTAACATACATTCATTTTAGGCATTATTCCTTTATTCTAAATTCCTTTTATATATCAAGTCAATATTCTTATAAAATGTTATATCACACACACACATACACACACACACACACACACACACACACACACACACACAGAGTGTCTCTTAGATGTGAGAAGGAAAAAAAATCGGCCTATAGAGTGATTTGCGTTGTGGCCACAATCAACCAGATATTTGCATGAACCACGTGTGATCTTATTTTGAAAATATATTGTCATTTTGGAAGCCTATTCCTTAGTAGTCAATTTCATTCATACTTCTTCAAACGTTTGAAACATTTAAACTTCTGATAATTAGTCAAGCTGAAACAAAATATCTAAATAAATAGGAAATCATATGAACTGTTCTGTCCTCATGAAAATTATAGCTCTATTAGTCTTAAATCAAACCAATGTGAATATTTGGAAGAAATTCGATGTCAGCCTTCAAAGAGATTTATTCAAAATACATACACATTCTTAGAGTAAGATTTGGAAAAGGTGGCCATCTATGAATATTCTTCTTCACACAAACCAAATAAATGTGTTCATAAGGGCTGATGGACAATTTAGTGTGTTTTCATTACTATTGGCCTTTGTTACAGTCTTATTTTATAGCTTTGTGCATATATCATGTTCATTGCGACCTTCCTAAGTTTCCCTAAGTAACTATTGTACTAACAAATAAGTGCCATAAGCACTTAAATTAGAACAGAGATGGCATTTTAGAAATATTTTCTCTGTTATTCCGGCCTTTATTTATTTATAGCCTGAATTCCTTTGTTCGTGTTTAAGTATTTTAATTGAGTTAGGCAAGAGCTGATATTCTACGGACAATGTGAAATCTTGGTCAATTCATTCTAGAAAAACTTAAAGGAAATGGCCCATTAAAAGAGTGTTTATTAAGAAGGGAACTTGTGTGGTATAAAGGAAGGAATCCTGGACTGAGAATCAATAGGATGGTGTCTACTTGAAGTTACTTTTTATCTTTCATTATTTTGAAGCTGAACCCCCAAATTCTCTTATCCACTGTCAATCAAGAATTCCTAACTTCTTTTCTTCCTCACTTCTTTCATTACTTCCGCTTCCTAATTTATCTTTCTCCCTCACTCAACAAGCTTATATGCCAGGGCCAGTGACATCCTTACACTTTTAATGAAATTTAATTGTGAGTTTACCTCTTATAATCAGACACCTCAGGCTTTCTAAATTGAAAGTTAACAAATTCAATAAAGTAATCATTTGGAAACAGCTAGAAAGAATGCCAAGACTTTCCAGTTTTTCAAAAGAAGAGAGATGTAAGTAAAAATAAGGCTTTTTAAAGCGAGACACATAATCACTGATTCATTTACAGCACAAACATTTAAACGAGTTTTACTCCTTAAAGTGGTCACCCTAGTATATTACTCAAAACATATTGGGGTTCCAGCCATTATGGAGCAACAGGGCCCAGATTTACCCCGCACTTTATAAAACAGAAAACCAGATGATATATAAGAAATTTCAGTTTTCAGATATTGGACAGTAAACAGAGAAGGACGTGTATCCCTGAGAAGAGGGATACAAACAAGATGAGCCCTACCATTGCCCCCGTTTACTGCCTGGGGGCAGTTTTCAGACAGCTGTGCAGTGGGGAAACACAGACAGAGTCAAGAGGTCTTATGACAGAGCTCAGAGTTTGAGGAATCCAGGAGGCTGGCATTTGCAAAGCAGGACACCAAAGGAAAGGTACATTCACAGGGAGAGAGTGATATTTAGTTCCTGAGATCTGAAGAGGAGTCTCTTCAAGGCTTTGGTTGAGTACCAATCTGTGCAGGCATGCCAGAGAACTACTTGACGCCAGGGAAAGAACCACTAGAAAGCAAGAGGGCAAAGAATTCCCAAAGCTTACGGAGGGCTTGGAAGAGTTTGTGTTCCCACTTGACAGTTACTTTGAATCAGTTTAATCCTTTTGAGGTTTGTTTTAAACCTTCTTTTAGAGTAGGTTTGGAACAAATTTAGGAGAACTATTGGAGCTCTACTACTAACGCATCACCTTCAGAAGAGTCTACTTGATGCGTGTGTTATGAGGTCCTTCTATTTGCTAGACTAAGGATTGCAACAATAAATGAGTCTTGACCCTTGTCTCATAACATATATAAAAATTGTCATGAAACGGATCATTGACCTAAAGATAAGAGCTAAAAATATAACATTTCTAGAAGAAAACATAAGAGAAAATATCTGTGACCTTGGGTTAGACAAAAATTTCTTGAATAAGACACAAAATCATGAATCATAAAAGAAAAATGTGTTAAATTTCATTTCATCAAGATTAAAAATGTTTGCTCTTCATAAGACACAATTAAGAAAATGAAAAGTCAAGACAGATTGTATGACAATATTTGCAAACATGGATCTAACACAGAATTTATATGCAGAGTATACAAAGAACTCTTACAATATGATAATAATAAGATGAAAGACTTGATATAAAAATAGGATAAAAAAGAAAGTAAGGAAGTGTTCAAACACAAAAGGATGAGGCCATATCAAAAGGTCACAGTAAATACTATAAAAGAATATGACAGAAATAAGATCAAGTATCTCAACTCTAATGAATATGTTAAATACCATGTTAGAAGGAAGAATTTCAGATTGGGTTTTAAAATTCAACTATGTGTTGCTAGAAAATTGTAAAATCCAAGTTTGATGGGACCTGAAGCTTGTAAATGTTTGTGGCTCTCTTTAAGAAAATGAATATACCATTATAAATACAATCTGTTACACAGCTTTGGAAAGTTCCTGAAATTGATATTTTATTAGTTTGATGTTAAAGCTGCCTCTAGTCACAAGATTTGCATATAAAACAAAATGAATAAGAAAGCTAAAAATAGAGATTACCAAAGGCAAACCTAAACAAAAAGAATAACAGTAATAGATAAATAAAATTCAATACAAAAATAATTAAAAAAAAATAAAGGGTCAGTTTATTTTTACAAAGTTGCCCCAAAAGTATAATAATCGTGAATAGTTTTGTACTGAATGAGACAACATACATTTAGAATGTGTTTGGAATAAAGAAACTTGAGAGGAAAAATATTTTTATATAGAAGTATCAACCTCTTGCAATTTAAGAACATTAAAATATAATTAAGGGCTTAAAAATTTGAATGATGTAATTTGGCTTATATATATTATTGAATGATACAATACATGATATATAGATATTAAATTTTTTAATTTTGAGTTTAATATTAACTACATATAAGTCTAAAATATTGTAGAAACAAAACTTAGAATTTTGTTAAGAGGCTATATCTTTATTTTAATTGTCCATAGAATGTTTACTAAACAGGACCCAATGCCAGGCCATGCTTCAGAGGAACTGCCAGTTGAAAATTCATTGAAAGATTTTCATAAGAACTTACTCTATTAAATATTTAAAGAGCCAAACATTTTGTCTATAGGTAGTGGTTATCTGGTTTATCGTTGTTCTTTTATTTATTTATCCTTTACACCTTAGTTTCTTCCAAAGTTTACAAGAGACATTTTCCAATGTCCTTTTGTGATGAATTAGAGATGATTTCTCCCCCTTTTCAATTTTGGACCACTACAAAGTGGCTCTCTCTATTACCCATTACTGGGCTTAATTAGAGTTATTTGGTAAAAGTGTTCAAATATGTGGCCTTGGGTAAGATATATCTGTGACTTGAATGCAATGATACTCATTCAAAACAACTCACAAAAACACTTGAGAGGTTAAATTATGAGCGTCTGAGAATTTTAACCATTTACAAGTGCTATTCAGGGGCCAGCCCGGTGGCGCAAGTGGTTAAATGTGCGCGCTCCCTCCGCTTGGGCTGCCCAGGGTTCACAGGTTCAGATCCCAGGCATGCACCGACGCACTGTTTGGTAAGCCATGCTGTGGCAGCGTCCCATATAAAGTAGAGGAAGATGGGCATGGATGTTAGCTCAGGGCCACTCTTCCTCAAGAAAAAAGGGGAGGATTGGCATCGGATGTTAACTCAGGGCTAGTCCTCCTCACAAAAAATAAATAACTAAATAAAATTAAAAGTGCTATTCAAATACGAGTCTATGACTGTAATTGTTCCTATTTCATTCATTGCTATCATACTCATCTTTTCCTGATATACATGGAAAAGAATGATTCTTTTCTTTCTTTTCTGATTCACCCATGAGATCGTATATTTGCAACCAGTATGTTTCATTTGACTGCTTGGTATATAAATGAATTCTCACCTCATTTTGGAATTTGAATCAGTTGTTTAAACACTCAGTGGTGTCCAAAATCTCTCTCAGTCCCATATCTCCATCAAAAACTGTCCTGGAATCCTGGAGACTTAAGCAATACAAAGAGGTATTCTTGTTTCCAAATGCCTCATTGTTGAAAAATAACTGGAGTAACTCAATAGTTCCAAAGAGGAACCCACGTTTTCTACTACGGTTGCTTCAATCTCTGCCATACATTGTACCTCTTAAAAACACATACAGTAAGAGTTATACTTGTTGACTGCTGAGATGATTCCAATAGTAGTCCAGTTTCCCACAAAGGCACTGGGGCAGTTCTTTTAAGAGAGAATGATCCTATTCCTTTTGAGTTATATTCCTAGGCTTTTGCAAATATTCCTCTTCTTATCTTCCAGAGGCCAGCTCAGAAATCTCTTTGATATTGGAAAGGATAACCCTCTTCAATACACAGAAAAGAGAAATATTGATACGTTTAATAAAATTGGAATAAAAAACCTTTATGACAAAGATGCCAAAAATAAAGTAAATTGACAAGCCTCAAACAGAAATAAAGGGAAGACATACTATATAGCCACGCATAGCTTAATGACAGGGATACCTTCTGAGAAATGCATCATTAGGTGACTTGGTCCTTGTGCAAACATCACAGAGTGTAGTTACACAAACCTAGACGGAATAACCTACCACATAGCTAGGCTATATGGTACTAATCTTATAGGACCACCATTGTAGATGTAGTCTGTCATTGACTGAAATGTCATTATGTGGCATGTAGACTGTTATCTATTTGCCCTTAGGTCTCACTGTGTTGCTTTGTAAAGTTGTCAGGGAGTTGGAAGCTGGTAAAGCCCTGTTATGGCTGTGAGGGGTGCTAGCCTCACACTGGTGAGGGCAAAGCAAAAGATGGATGGAAGAAATGTGAGCTCTTGATGATGTTGCTGAGCTGCTGGTTTAAGCAATTTTGGAGACTCATTATCATGGACTCTGTTGACTGATATAATAGTTTCCTATGGCTGCTGTAACAAATTACCACAAATTCAATGGCTTAACACAATGAAAGTTTATTATCTTACAGTTCTGGAGGTCAGAAGTCCAAAATGGGTCTCAGTGGACTAAAATCTAAGTGTTGGCAAGGTTGCATTACTCTCTGAAGATTCTAGGAGAGAATCCATTTCTTTACGTTTTCCAGTTTTTAGAGGCTAACCATTTTCTTTGGTTTGTGGTCCTCTTTCACCTTCAAAGTCAGCAATCCCATCGTTTCCACCTCTACTTCCATTTTCACTTCTCTATAACTCTGACTCGACTGCTTCATGGTTTCACTTGAAACCAAGCTTGTGGTAAAACTGGACCCATCTGGATAATTCAGAATAATCTCCTCATCTCAAGGTCAGCTGATTAACACCCTTAATTCCATCTGCAACCTTAATTCTCTTTGGCCATGTAAGTAGCATATTTGAAGGTTCCTAGGACAAAGACATATTTGGGGAGCTGTTAAGTTGCCTAAAACAAGTGATAATAAATTTCCCTATTGTTTAACCTAGATAGTTAAGGTTTTCTGTTGTGTGTACTTAAGTTATCTTGACACATTACCCTTTAATTTCTTGCAGCTGCTGTTACTAATTGGTATCACTTGTTGAGTCCTTTATGGAAGCAAACACTTTAACTTATTTAACCCGTTTAATTCTTATAATAACCCTATGAGTTAGGCATTAACATCATCCTCTTACAGAGGGAAAATTGAAGGATAGACAGATGAGACAACTTACTGAAGGTCCCCATAATTTGGGGTTTTAACTACTACGCTACATTACTTCTCTGTATGTTTGACATTTACATAAAGAAACAGAAATAGAAATGGAGTTCAAAGCCGAAAATAATCAAACAAACTTTAAAAAGTAGAACCTCAGTGATAGGAATCACTCTTGTCATTTTAATAATATGGCCTGAACCTATCATCACGGGAGTCCATACTTGCACACTGTGGTGTGAAAATACCTGTCACAGGCCTCTCTTTGTTTTCTTTTCTGAATTGTCAAAATAGACTCCTCTTAATTGTCAGTGAACTTGTTGAGAAGAGTTCTTGTTTGAAGATCTCATTCCTTTGCATTTTCAGTGTGCTGTTGTGGTTCTGCTTGTCTGGCCATCCTGACTGATGTGTTATGTTTTGCATTTAGTCAACAGTGTGTTTCATTTGCTAGGTGTCAACTTCAGTTCCTTAGAAGATCCATTTTTTTTTCAACTTGTGCCTGCTTTTCAATCTCTTCATTTATTCCTTCATTTTAGTATTTTTAAAAAAATCTATTTATTCTCAGGCATCAGTTGTTTAATTAATGTATTATAAGAGGTAAATTTATAATCAGATGTCTCTCGACTATTAACAGAAGTCAAGAGAAAATTGTAAATAATGATTTAACATTAGAAAAGTTTACTAAATATACCAGGCTTTTTAATTTTTATAACAAAATGTCATTGATCTTCAATTTATATTAAGCATTATGTTAATATGTCTAGTATATTAGAAATAATAAGTATATGAAGTTACCCTACATTTATTTAAAACTTGTCTTTTAATTAAATTGTAGCTTTTTCATCTCCTTGAGTTGAATGTGGAGAGATGACAATTTGAGTACATGCAATGACTCAATTCAACAAATGTTTATTATTCGTAAAGCACTATGCTGTACTATGGTGAATTCAAAATTTGACCCAAGTTTCTAACTCTCAAGGGGGTTCAGTTTCATAGTGGAGTTAGACTTTACACATAAAAGTGTATTTTAAAGCAAAATGTTAAAAGTATTCTGAAGAAAGTACAAAACTATTGGAAAGAATGTTTCTCCCTGGCATTTGTAGATTTCATGCAATTCAACTTTTCCGTTTAAAAGTGCCTGATTACAAGGCTCATCTAGGGTGCTTGTTAATTATACAGAATCCCCACCTTTTCTTGAGTGTTCTGATTTGGTACCTTCAGGAGGACTTGAGAATTTTTTTTCCACAAGAAACTCTTATAACTCTTATGCTCAGTCAAGTTAGGGAGTTACTAATATAGAGGAAAACATTTGCACTAACCTTGAAAGATGGGCAGTTATTCAGGGAGGTTATTGAGGGCAAAAGTATTTCAAGCACAAAACCTCTTGAACAAATGAGGCTGAAATGGTAGGATGGCTTCCAGTAATACTCGTTCATCCATCTATCCGTTCATTCATCAAGCAATGCAGGGTAGAGAGAATACAAATATCAATAAGACACAGAAACTCCCCTTTAAGAATTCTTTGTAAAGATTGAGAAATAGATATATAAATAAATAGTGATGCAAATATTCATTCAAGTTTATAGACATCTATGAAAGAGCTAAATGATCCCTTAGCTTTGGAGAATGAGGGACTCAGTGATTGATAGTTTTGTTCATGAACTTCAAAGCAATGTATATCCCGCAAAATGTCAGATTTCAAAGAAAAGCTGCCAGTGCTAGTGAAATGGTAGTTCAAAAAGGCAGACTGTTGAAAATTCTGGATATGACGACAATTTAAACATACACAGCTCACTACCCCTGCTGCAGACTCGGAAAGAAATGAATATTGGCATATAAAAATAGTGGAGACAGGAGAAGAAGGAAAAGACAAATGTAAAAGCTGGCGTAGTTATTTCTCACATTCTCGATGCCTGCGGTTGGGTCTGGGATCTTTGATCGCTGGGTTAGAAAGAGAGACTCATATGACAACTGGGGTTTGTAGAGAAAAGACACTTTCGTCTTTTTAGAAAATTGCTTTGATGAACAATTTGATTATGAAAAGCAAATTAGGCCTGGTTCTGGAATGAGAAGCTTAAGACAAAGGGAGCAATTACATACATGGTGTGCCTGGATGGAGGTAATACGAGATGGGTTTTGGTATCCTAAAGGTAATTTCCAGGTAGGACTTTATTTTGGGAAGTTCTGGAACATGAAGGGACAGGTTTTTCTGCTGGGAATGCTCATTGCTTTGTTTCTGTCTTCACCAGGCTTCTAAAGAATGGAATAATAATGTAATGTATCTCTTCATTACCAGATCTTCCAAGGAAATGATAATGTGTCAATGAAACACCAAAGTACATCACTTATGACTAACTACCTGAGGTAAAATCCCACATTTGATGTGACCTCAGTGTGTGGGCCTTTTAATAAATCTCTGAATCCTCTCTACCTCAGTTTCCTCCTCTAATAAAAATGGAGAATATTAACACTGGCAGTACCCAGTTCATAGAGTAATTGAGAGAATTAAATGAATGTACTGCATAATGTATTCAGAAAGTTGACTTCTGCTTTTGGAAATAAAATGAGGGGACATATGAAAAATCCACTCAAGGTATTTAGAGTGAAATAGGAGGCATAGATAGCTTTTTTTTCTTTATTTGAAGACAATTAACAGTATACAACATTAACATGAGAATTGTTAAATGATTCTGCATTGTAAAATAAGGCAGTGACCACAGTAATGCAAATGCAAGATAAACAATATATCTTTGAGTAAAAAGCTTTACTATTGGAAACTGAAGTAAATTTTAGACATTATGCTTAGTACTCTCAAAGAAATTTAAAACAAAACCAAAATAACTTGTGATGATGGATGAGAAAGATAGAATGATATGACAACTGGCTCACCAAATAAAGTTAACAATTCAAAGGAGAAATGTGAGAAAATAAGAGCAGAACAGTAATAAAAATTCCTTTTGGATGAGTAAAACAGAAATAGTGGTGCAGGGCAAGGGCTTGAACGCTTAAGCAGAAGGCATAACAACTAGAAGAAAATGAAACTGAATAATACTATCCTAGACTGCTGATGGACTTCTAAGATGGATAGCAAAGGCAGGAACTTTACAGAAGAACAATGAGAGGTTTAACTGGATGACACTGAAAGATGTATATTATAAAATGAAGAAAATTAAAAGGCAAATAAACTGGGGAAAATGATCCCATCCTGTATGAGGTTGAGATTTCTTGGCGTGCTCCTAAAACCCTCTAGACAAAGTCAGAGTCAGACTAATCAAGTTACATGACTATTGGTTTATACAGATTCATTGAGTGTAGTGGGTCACACGAAAAGATAAAATGTTTACCAGGTGTATTTGTTTCCTAGGACTGCCATAACAAGTTACCACATACTTGGTAGCTTATAAACAACAGAAATTTATTCTCATACAGTTCTGGAGGCTAGAAGTCTAAAACCAAGGTATCAGCAAGGCAGCATTCCCTCTGAAAACTCGAGGGGAGAATTCTTTGACTTTTCCAGTTTCTGGCAGCTCTCGGCATTCCCTGGCCTGTGACTGCTTCACTCCAATCTCTTCCACCTCTCTTCACATTGCCTTCTCTTTCCCCTGTGTTTCTCCTCCGTGTGTCTCTTATAAGGACAGCTGTCATTAGATTTAGAGCCTACTCGGGTAGTGCAGGATCACCTCATCTATAGGTCCTTAACGTAATTACGTCTGCAAAGACTTGTTAGACATGAGGTCACAGTCACAGGTTCTGGGGATGTAGACATATCTTTTTTTTTTTTAATTTTTTGTTTATTGCAGTAACATTGGTTTATAACATTGTATAAACTTCAGGTGTACCTCATTATACTTCTATTTCTGCATAGATTACATCATGTTCACCACCCAAATACCAATCACAACCCATCACTGCACACATGTGCCAAATTATCCTTTTTGCCCTCCCCTCCTCCCCCTTTCCCCTCTGGTAACCACCAATCCAATCTCTGTCTCTATGTGTTTGTTTATTGTTGTTATTATCTACTACTTAATGAAGGAAATCATACGGTATTTGACCTTCTCCCTCTGACTTATTTCGCTTTGCATAATACCCTCAATGTCCATCCATGTTGTCACAAATGGCTGGATTTCATCGTTTCTTATGGCTGAGTAGTATTCCATTGTGTATATATACCACATCTTCTTTATCCATTCGTCCCTTGATGGGCACTTAGGTTGCTTCCAAGTCTTGGCTATTGTGAATAACGCTGCAATGAACACAGGGGTGCATGTATCTTTACGCATTGGTGTTTTCAAGTTCTTTGGATAAATACCCAGCAGTGGAATAGCTGGATCATATGGTAGTTCTATCCTTGATTTTTTGAGGAATCCCCATACTGTTTTCCATAGTGGCTGCACCAGTTTGCACTCCCACCAGCAGTGTATGAGAGTTCCCTTCTCTCCACATCCTCTCCAACATATGTTGTTTCCTGTCTTGTTAATTATAGCCATTCTGACGAGTGTGAGGTGATATCTCATTGTAGTTTTGATTTGCATTTCCCTGATGGTTAATGATTTTGAACATCTTTTCATGTGTCTGTTGGCCATCTGTATATCTTCTTTGGAGAAATGTCTGTTCAGGTCTTTTGCCCATTTTTTAATTGGGTTATTAGTGTTTTTGTTGTTGAGATGCATGAGTTCTTTATATATTTTGGAGATTAAGCCCTTATCAGATGTATGGTTTGCAAATATCTTCTCCCAATTGTTAGGTTGTCTTTTCATTTTGTTGACGGTTTCCTTTGCTGTGCAGAAGCTTTTTAGTTTGATGTAATCCCATTTGTTTATTTTTTTCTATTGTTTCTCTTGCCCGGTCAGACATGGTGCTTGAAAATACGTTGCTAAGACCGATGTCGAAGAGCATACTGCCTATGTTTTCTTCTAGAAGTTTCATAGTTTCAGGTCTTACATTCAAGTCTTTAATCCATTTGGAGTTAATTTTTGTGTATGGTGTAAGGTAAGGGTCTACTTTCATTTTTTTCCATGTGGCTATCCAGTTTTCCCAACACCATTTGTTGAAGAGACTTTCTTTTCTCCATTGTATGTTCTTGGCTCCTTTGTCAAAGATTAGCTGTCCATAGATGTGTGGGTTTATTTCTGGGCTTTCAATTCTATTCCATTGATCTGTGTGTCTGTTTTTGTGCCAGTACCATGCTGTTTTGGTTACTATAGCTTTGTAGTATATTTTGGAATCAGGGAGTGTGATACCTCCAGCTTTGTTCTTTTTTCTCAGGATTCCTTTAACTATTCAGGGTCTTTTGTTGTTCCATATAAATTTTAGGATTCTTTGTTCTATTTCTGTGAAAAATGTTGTTGGAACTTTGATAGGGATTGCATTGAATCTATAGATTGCTTTAGGAAGTATGGACATCTTAACTATGATAATTCTTCCAATCTAAGAGCACGGAATATCTTTCCATTTCTTTGTGTCTTCTTCAATTTCTTTTAGCAATGTTTTATAGTTTTCGGTGCACAGATCTTTCACCTCTTTGGTTAAGCTTATTCCTAGGTATTTTATTCTTTTTGTTGCAATTGTAAATGGGGTGGTATTCTTAATTTTTCTTTCTGCTACTTCATTGTTAGTGTATAGAAATGCAACTGATTTTTGTATGTTGATTTTGTATCCTGCAACTTTACCATATTCATTTATTACTTCTAAAAGTTTTCTGGTGGATTCTTTAGGGTTTTCTATATATAAAATTATGTCATCTGCAAATAGTGACAGTTTCACTTCTTCCTTTCCAATTTGAATTCCTTTTATTTCTTTCTCTTGTCTGATTGCTCTGGCAAGGACTTCCAGTACTATGTTAAATAGGAGTGGGGAGAGTGGGCATCCTCGTCTGGTTCCTGTTCTTAGAGGGATAGCTTTCAGTTTTTCACCATTGAGGATGATATTAGCTGTGGGTTTCTCATATATGGTCTTTATTATGTTGAGGTACTTTATTTCTATACCCATTTTTTTCAGAGTTTTTATCATAAATGGATGCTGTATCTTGTCAAATGCTTTCTCTGTATCTATTGAAAAGATTGTGTGATTTTTATTCTTCATTTTATTAATGTGGTGTATCACGTTGATTGATTTGCGAATGTTAAACCATCCCTGCATACCTGGAATAAATACCACTTGATCATGGTGTATAATCTTTTTAACGTATTTTTGTAGGCGATTTGCTAGTATTTTGTTGAGGATTTTTGCATCGATGTTCATCAGTGATATTGGCCTGTAGTTTTCTTTTTTTGTGTTTTCCTTGTCTGGTTTTGGTGTCAGGGTAATGTAGGCTTCGTAGAATGAGTTAAGGAGCTTCCCCCCCTCCTCAATTTTTTGGAAGAGTTTGAGAAGGATAGGTATTAAGTCTTCTTTGAATGTTTGGTAGAATTCACCAGGGAAGCCGTCTGCTCCTGGACTTTTATTTTAGGGGAGGTTTTTGATTACTGTTTCGATCTCCTTGCTGGTGATTGGTCTATTCAAATTCTCTACTTCCTCTTGATCTAGTTTTGGAAGGTTGTATGATTCTAAGAATTTATCCATTTCTTCCAGATTGTCGAATTTGTTGGCATATAGCTTTTCATAGTAGTCTCTTATAATCTTTTGCATTTCTGAGGTGTCTGTTGTAATTTCTCCTCTTTCATTTCTGATTTTACTTATTTGTGCCTTCTCTCTTTTTTTCTTGGTGAGTCTAGCTAAAGGTTTGTCAATTTTGTTGATCTTTTCAAAGAACCAGCTCTTGGTTTTATTAATTTTTCTATTTTTTTGGTCTCTTTTTCATTTATTTCTGCTCTGATTTTTACAATTTCCCTTCTTCTACTGATTTGGGGCTTTGTTTGTTCTTCTTTTTCCAGTTCCTTTAGGTGCATTGTTAGATTGTTTATTTGAGATTTTTCTTGTTTGTTGAGATAGGCCTGTATTGCTATAAACTTCCCTCTTAGAACCGCTATTGCTGTATCCCATAAATTCTGGCATGTCATATTTTCATTTTCATTTGTCTCCACATATTTTTTGATTTCTTCTTTGATTTCTTCGTTGACCCAGTCATTGTTCAGTAGCATTTTGTTTAATCTCCATGTATTTGTGTCTTTTGTGATTTTCTTCCTATAGTTGATTTCCAGTTTCATACCCTTGTGGTCAGAAAAGGTACTTGGTATTAGTTCAATATTCTTAAATTTATGGAGACTTGTGGCCTAATACGTGATCAATCCTGGAGAATGTTCCATGTGCATTTGAAAAGAACGTGTATTCTTCAGTTTTTGGATGGAATGCTCTGTATATATCTACTAGGTCCATCTGTTTTAGTGTGTCATTTAAGGCCAATGTTTCCTTATTGATCTTCTGTTTGGATGATCTCTCCGTTAGTGTAAGTGGAGTGTTAAAGTCCCCTATTATTATTGTATTAATGTCTATTTCTGTTTTTATGTCTGTTAATAATTGCTTTATATATTTAGGTGTACCTACATTGGGTTCGTAGATATTTACAAGTGTTATATCCTCTTGTTAGATTGTTCCCTTGATCATTATGTAATGCCCTTCTTTGTCTCTTTTTACAGTTTTTGTTTTAAAATCTATTTTGTCTGATATGAGTACTGCTACCCCAGCTTTCTTTTCATTGCCATGGAGTATCTTTTTCCATCTCTTCACTTTCAGTTTGTGAGTATCTTTAGGTCTGAAGTGTGTCTCTTATATGCAGCATATAGATGGGTCTTGTTTTTTTATCCATTCAGCCACCCTATGCCTTTTAATTGGAGCATTTAGTCCGTTGACGTTTAAGGTAGCTATTGATAAGTATGTACTTACTGCCACTTTTTAACTTTTTTTTTTCTCTCAGTGTTTTAGTAGTCCTTCTCTGTTCCTTTCTTCTTCTATACAGAATTAATGGTCTCTTTAGTTTGACCTCTGTCTGAAAGCTCTACTCTTTAACTCCCCTCCTCCCTCCTGTTATGTTTTTGATATCATATCTAACCTCTTTTTTGTGCATTTGTATCCATCACGTTCTTATCATGGAAATAGATAATTTTTCCTATTTGTCTTCTTCTCTTTTCCCTTTAAATCAGTCCCTTTAACATTTCTTGTAGCACTGTTTTCTTTTTGATGAACTCCTTTAATTTTTGCTTGTCTGGGAAGTTTTTGATGCCTCCTTCCATTTTGAATGATAACCTTGCTGGGTAGAGTATTCTTGGCTGTAAGTCTTTTCCTTTTAGCACTTTAAATATATCATGCCACTCTCTTCTAGCCTGTAAGGTTTCTGCTGAGAAGTCAGTTGATTGCCTTATGGGGTTTCCTTTGTATGTAACTTGACTTTCTCTTGCAGCTTTTAGGATTCTCTCTTTATCTTTAATTCTGGACATTTTGATTATGATGTGTCTTGGTGTGTGCCTCTTTGGGCTTATCTTGTTTGGGGCTCTCTGTGCTTCCTGTACCTGGATGTCTGTTTCCTTCCTTAGATTAGGGAAGTTTTCATCTATTATTTCTTGAAATAGATTCTCTGCCCCTTTGTCTCACTCTTCTCCTTCCGAGACACCTATAACACGGATGTTAGTGCTCTTGGTGTTGTCCCAGAGGTCCCTTAGACTGTCCTCACTCTTTTTAATTCTTGTCTCTTTTACCTGTTCAGCTTGGGTAATTTCTTCTGGTCTTTTGTCCAGCTCGCAGATCCGTTCTTCTGTATCCTCTACTCTGCTTTTGAGTCCCTCTAGTGAATTTTTCATTTCCAGTATTGTATTCTTCATTTCTGATTGGTTCTTTTTTATATCTTCCATTTCTTTGTTGACATTCTCACTGAGTTCATCTATTCTTCTCCCCACATCAGTGAGCATCCTTAACACTCTTTGTTTGAACTCTCTGTCAGGTAGGTTGCTCATTTCTGTTTCACTTAGTTCCTTTTCTGGTGTTTTGTCCTGTTCCCTTACTTGGAATGTATTCCTTTGCCTCCTCATTTTGCCTCTTTCCCTGTGCTTGTGTCTATGTATTAGGTAGGTCAGCTACATCTCCTGCTCTTGGATAGGTGACCTTATGTAAGTGATGGCTTAGGAGGCCTGCAGTGTGCTTCCCTCAGTTCTCAATGTTCCAGGGGTGACCCCTATGTGGGCTACGTGTGTCCTTCTGTTGTGGCCTGTTTGCTCTCCCAGTAGGCGCCGAGGGAGGCCGAGTTATGCTCCTGGCCAGCTGTTGTAATGCTCAGCTGCTTGTAGTTGTTGTGGGCCCTTTAGTCTCTTTATCAGGTGTGGGGAGCCCCAGCACAGTTGGCTGCAAGTTCTAATACCACATTTGTGTTGCAGTATTTCTTTGAAGTGAGTAGGCCCCCAGCATGGCAGGTTGTTAGGCTCAGGGCCTTACAATTGCTATAAGCCTCCAGCCTTTAGGTCTCTTGTCAGCTCTGTGAGGATTGCAGCTGGGTGGGGCTGGCCTCAGGCACAGGAGCACCCAATTGTTTCAGGCTTTAGAAGGTGGGGCAAACCCCCTATGTGGGTCTTTGAGAAGCACAAGTCTTCTGCAGCTGACAAGCCCTGCCGCCCACAGGTCCACACACACAGTCAACACAGTCCTGCCCCGTGTGCTTGCCCTGACCTCCCAAAGCAGACCCAGTCTCTCCACGGCGGGAGCCCAACACACTCCACCACCACCCCACATTCTCCACCAGCTCCTTGTGCACGGCCTGCCCCGCTGAAGTCAGCTCAGTTGCCAGGCAGCAGAGAATCCAGTCACCAATCGATGCAGGCCCACAAGTTGCCTAAGGGCTTGTTGTTGGGTGGGGCCAGTCTCTAGGGTGGGCTGCCTGCCCTGGCTGAGCTAGATTAAATCGGTGCTCTAGCGGGTGGGGCGGACCTGGGCTAGCAGGCCTCAGGGAGAACTCCAATGGCGTCTGTGTCAGCACGCCCACACCAGGCCACAACAATGGCCGCCGCCAATGTCCCAGTCCCTGGAGAGGTCTCACCTCTCATCGAGATGCACTCAGGGCCTGTCAGGTGAGTCTCTTTTCACCACAGCACTGTGCACCTTTCTTTCTGGTGATTTTAGGTTGCTTTCTGAAACGGGTGAGTTTGCGCGTGGGCCCTTTAAGAGCCGGTTTTACTGTCTTTGTGAACCAGCTTTTCTGGGGGTGCTCCCCAATGTTTTAGTAGCAGGCAAAGTCAGATATTATGCCACTCATCTTGACTGTGCTGGGTCCACAAAATGCCCCCAGCGGGTGTGCTCCCCGGCTCAGGGCCCCGCGCCTCCAGGGAGGCTGCGTACCTGTGTGCTGCTCCCAGGCGGCCGTGAGGTGCTGTGGCTTGTGAAGGCGGCGTTTTTTCTCTCCAGAAGGGAGTCTCTGCCTCTTCTACCTCAATTAGGACTGTCCGTTGTTGCAGGAGTTCCTCTTATCCAGCTTTCAGTTCTGTCTCAGGGGTAATTTTTCACGAGTAGTTGTAAATTGGCTGTGTCCGCGGGAGGAGGTGAGTTCAGAGTCTGCCTACGCCGCCATCTTGACTTCCCTCTGGAGACATATCTTTTTGACAGTTACTATTCAACCCACTATACAGAACTGTTATTTACCCAACTAGAGGTACTTTTTCCATTATGGTGGCTTATTCTAGTCAAGGAAACATGTGTTTTTGAATCCTAAACTTAGAGTTATCTACTTCCTTTCTTTCTTCTCTATGTAACTAACTTCTTTTAAGAGTGTGTGTGTGTGTGTATGTGTATGTGTTTAGAGGAGGGGGTGGACACTTTCAGTTTTAACTACTGTATTTTAAAATTCAACTTTAGTTTTGGGAAAAGAGAGTTGTTTACTTTTTGGCTCTGACACTTACATAACTCTATGAATCTCCTTGTGTGCTGGCATTTTTAATAAATCAGAGCTGGATTTTTTTTTTCCTGCTTTATTCATAGCAAAAAGTTTAACACAAAATTATATTGGTCAGAAATTTTTTTTATGAACTTTCCTTCTAACATATACATATTTTAATGCTTAAAATATCTTTCTTGATCTGAGGATCACATAGTCTACATCCTGTATCTCATATCTATATTTGAAAATCAGGCCCTAAGATCAAAAACAATAAAATCTGACCTTAACTGTGCCAGAAAAATCGTAAATGTTCAGTAAATAATTATTGAATAAATGACGAATGACTGAATGTTTTATTACAGGTTTGTGTAAATATCAGAACAAGTTCAAGGTAAGGACAGCTTCTAAAAGTCCCCAAATTTTCCACTCCCCAAGGAGAACTGAAGCAGGTTCTGGTGTAGACCTTTAAGAGCTTGGAAATTCTAATGTGACTGATTGTAAGGAAGAAAAACGTCGGTGCAAGGTCAGGCCAGCACTGTTGCAGGAGTCCTATGGTGGGCTCCTTAGTCATTTTAGAAACTTCTAGGAACTGTCATGAAGATACCACCCTCAGGAACTGCAAGCACACTGTTCCCATACAAACCTGCCTTTTTTACTGCCAACAGTCTTAAGTCACAAACACACAAAAAGTTTATTTTATCACGTATCTTCAGGGAAGAAATCCATTGTATTTAGAAAAGGGAAAAAAGCACAGATAAGTTAAGTGATGTAATCAAGACCACACAGCCTGCCTGCCACTGAATTAAAACTCATAACTGTGTCTTTTAGTTTCCTGATAATTTCTACTGAAAATGATAGTGAAACTCACTAAATGCAATGTGAAATTGTGCCTAATGATAACTGCTGCTTCACGAGAATTCCCTTTCTCTCATTACATACAGAACTGATGAATGTACAGTCAGACCACAAAATATATAGTGGCCAGCGATTCAATAAATGATTTAGTAGATTCAAGCAAAGATCATGTTAAAGTTTATGAGAAGCTTAGGTCCAAGAAGATGCAGGCATCTAAATTCTGATGGTGCTCAAATGTTTCAGTGCCTTATTAATCTTCTCTGTCTACACCGTCTTTGAGACTGCAGCAAAGAAAAAATATGATTGATTGTGCTGCAGGATATGTGCTTTCTGCATTTCCGTTAACTATAAAACAAGCACCATTTTAATTAAGCTGCTTCCAAGCAATTCAGGTGCTCTATAAAAATATAATGAAGCAATTAAGATGTGTTACAAGTGACTGAGATATCCTTTTCATTTGAAAATGTAAAAGTGGAAGTCAAGTCTTTTTTCTTTTTTACTCTCCCCACCCTCAAAGCAGGGAGGCCGTTTAATCTCAAGAAAAAGAACTCTGGGTTTAAGTGAAATATAGGTTGATTTAATATATATAATTAACTTTTCCTAAATTTAGCACACAAGCAAATACAAAGGAATTATTTTTACTGTTATTTGAGGTTTGAAGACATGTGTAAGTGTTGCAAATTATATTAGGGCCATGAAAATACCCTTTTATTATTCTCATGGAAATATTAACTGTGGAATCCAAATAGAGCACCATGAGTTTTTCTAAATCATATGTAAGAGTGAAACTGAGACAATGATCTAGAAATTGTATTTACTTGAATATTTAAAATTTTGAGAGACACAGGAGAGTTGAGACCTTTCTTATCTGGTATATTGATTTACTCTGGGTGCATTAATACGACCTACAGGCAGAATGATGTACTCTTTGCTTGCATAAGAACAAATAAGCTTTTTGTTTCCATCATGAAATTATCATTTACTAGATTCTGTCCTCCATTCATTCAGTCGACTGGCAGATATGGTACCAGGCATGATTTTAGGTTCCAGGGTTACAAAGGACATCATTACACAGTTAAATTGCCCATGAAGAGCTTAATATTCTAGTGTGCAGGAACTAACAAAAATAATGAAAAAGTGAAACAATAAAATAATATAATAACACATCATGGTAAGTGTTAAAAGGCAAAATAATATCAACTTCAACACCAACTCTAGGAGGCTGGTCAGGGTAGGTGACTCTGAGGAGCTGATTGTATATAGCCCTGGAGGAAATATCTTTGTACAAAGCCTTGGAGAAAGGGCAGGAAAAGTTGATATTTAGAATGACAGTCTAGAAGGAGACCAATTAAAAAAAATGCATAATATATAACAAGAGAATAATCCTTACTTGATTTTGAAAATTTGACTATTATAAAATTTACCTGTTTACCTAGCCTAAATGTCTTATGCTGCAGGTTTAGGCAATTTCCAACTCAATGGAAATAGATAATTGTATATGAAATCCAAAGTATGCCGTTTTACTTACAAGTCAGAGGAAATGGAAACTGAAACAAATACTGGGAACAATATAAGGCCAGAAATTAGCAATACAACCACTGGTACAACAGACATCATCCTTGCAGATAAGAATGTAGAAATTGGAGAGTTTACGTTAATTGTGTGGTATTTCATAGGTAGAAAGTGGCAGAATCAGGATATAAAATCAGAGGTAATATGACTACAGATCTTAGGCAGGGAGGTAGGTAGATATAGGTAAATAAAACAATAGATTAGATAGATAGATAGATAGATAGATAGATAGATAGATAGATAGATAGGTAGATAGATAGATATCCTTATCTTGTATTCTGCCATTCTTGTTATTTTTTTCTTTATTAGTGGCCCAGCATGAATGATAGCATGGAAAAACTGGTTTGACTGTTAATTGCTGTTGTTCTATAATGCTTTATTTATAATTAATGTGCTAATTCTTTGGTTTATTCCCTGGGACATTTTCATTATGGGTGCAATTTTATAAAGCAACTGAATAACTAAATAAATGTTACAGCCGCCTTCTAGTTAGCAGGCTGGTCCAGATGGAATTGAATATCACGTTCCTGAGGAACTTGTTTCTGCCCAATGGCAAGAACCTATGCAAAAGCTAAACTGAGATGTTAGTAATTCCATTTCAAGAATTCTCTGAAGGACGATTAGCTGCAAAGACATCGAGGGCAGGGTACCTGCCAGTGAAAGCAACAGAGTGGGTAGTCTCCTGGAGAGGTAAATGCTTCTCAGCCTGAATTAATGAAAACTTTGCAGAAGGGGCTGTGGAAGGGGGCATTGTGAATTGTGGAGGATGCTAACGCTCTATTTTTCAAATGATACTACCATGGGTTTTCTCCTCCTGTTGCGATAATTTTTAGCTATTGGATAAGAGGAGTGGAGGAAAGAGGAGGAATAGTTGGCAAAGAATGGTATGTGTGTGTGTGTGTGTGTGTGTGTGAGAGAGAGAGAGAGAGAGAGAGAGGGAGACAGAAAAATAAGGAGATGCTTCATCAAGAATAATGGGAAACAAGACTAACAATACGCTGTCTTGCTTCATTAGTACCATAGGAACCTTGAAAAGCTGAGATTTTCCAGTGTAGGTCCCCGCCTTCCTACCTTTCTCTACCCTACTCCTTCTTCCTGGCCGTCTTTATTGATTACCCTTGATTGTTGATTGTGTACATGGAACCATGCTAGTGAGTGTGACTGTGTGTATATGAGCCAGCTCCTAAAACTAGCAAGAGTCCATTTTAAGAATAAAAGAAAATTTTTGCAAAGTGGTTGTTCAATGGTTGGTAGCTTGAAATTGGCCAGAGAGGAGTATTTACCTCACTAAAATAGGCAACCACAACAGATCACCACTTTTCTCTTTTTCCTGTTTGGAGAGCCAGTTTACTGCACACCACTTGCACATACATTTATGTGAGGGTGAGTGTGTGGCAAGGGGGCAGAGCACATACATTTCCCCTGCCCTTGGAGACCTAGAACATAGGAGGTGAGCAAAGTTGAGAAAAGAGTAAACTACAATATAAGGTAATGGGAGGTCACGTCCGTTAGGGGCAAACTGTGGTTATAGGTGTGCAGCACATGGAGAATTCACATTCAGCTGGTAAGTAAGATGTCAGAGAGTAGTTAATATTTGAACTTGACTGTTAAGGGCTAGTAGGACTTCAGTCTGTGGAAGTATAGGAAGGAAGGAGGGGTGGGAGCAGTGGCTGTCTCTCAGAGGAAGGAAAAATGAAAAAAGTCCTCGTGTCATGAAAAGAAGCCTGGAGTTGGCTACTCTCATTTGGCTGGAGCCTGCATGATATCCAGGAGATGTGTGGTAGGATAGGGAAGCAAGTGGAGGACTTAGCTCAAGGTAATTACATAACAAGGCAGTAATATTTTACTGCCTTGGCTCAATCATTCATCTTAAAAGAGGCAGAGTGGAAATCCATGACTCCACTAGATTTCTGACCTTGGTCATGCTTTTTAAACTTTCTGAGAGTAGTTTCTTCAGCTGCAAAACATAGATTATAGTAACTGCCTTGTGGTATTCCTAAGGAATTAGAAAGAAAATCTTAGTTCTAGTATGGAAAATTGCAAGCTTTAAATGCCATGATACAGAAATGACTGGCATTTATTGAGTACTCCATGGGTTCCTCTAACTCTCAGGAAAGAATCATGTGGGAATGTTAACAGCATGGAGCAGACCTGGTTTCTGTACTTACCGAAGGTATGCGATAACCTCAGGAACGTTTAGGGGCATTGAGTTCAAATCCCTCTACCCTCCAAAATAAAACAACACACGTGTGAGATTGTGTGTGTTTAGTGTTTTGGGGGAAGAAAAAGGACAAGTAGTTAGTAGAAATTGTGTTATTCAACAACTTAGAGGGGAAAAAAGAAAAATATTCATTTGGTAGGTTCTCCATGTATTTACATAAGTTTGATGTTTTCATCCTAATGTAAGATTATTTGGATTTATATAGACACAGCTCGAGTAGATCAAGAGACACATGAATTGGTAAATGCTGTTAAATGAGGGAAGGTTTAATGAAGGAAATTAGCTTTAATCTTGGATTTAAAGCTATAAGTGATGTAGTTTAGAAGATAAAATGTGAGAATTGTGTTGATAAAACCAGTGATGTGGGAATGATGTTCCTTCACATGAATTTGCCAGTTCTCTTTGATTCAAATTGGTTTTATTAAAGAGTTGAATTCTTGCAATATATATAGTGTAATTTATAACATGGGTCTGAATGATAAGAGCAGAGTATAAAAAACATCTTCATAAATGTGCAAAGGTTACCAATTAACCTTAATTTCAGATGTCTTTATTGTGGATAAGCTCACATATGTGAGTGAGCTTCCTGAGGGCAGGGATGAAGAATAGGACAATTGCTCAAAGAACAGGATTTGGAACCAATCTCTCTGGCTTCAGGACATGGTTGGCCATTATTAGTTCCATGACCTTGGAAAAATGATTAAACATATTTGTCCTTCATTTTCCTTATCTAGAACAAGGAAAAATAACAGTATCTACCTAGTAGGGACACCTTAAGGGTTAAATGGGAATACACATGTGAACATAGAGTAGGCACTATTCCGCAATGTTTGAGCTCCTACTGTGTTTCAGACTTATTTTAGGCACTTGAGATAATATGTGGTTAATATAGACTTCTACCCTAGTAGGTCTTGTATTTCATCACATTTTAGCTAACATTGTCATTATTTCCTTTGCTATCTTTGTTTTTATAAAACCTAGCACAGTGCCTGACTAGTAAGAGCTCAGGTAAAGTTGCTGAATGAATGTTCAACTAAAGCTTCGTTGATGGCAAATAAACAACACACATGAATGAATAGAGTAAAGGAAAATACTTTGAAAAGTTAGGAAATTCTAGGAAAGAGACTGAACACAGCGCAGAACAGAGTTCTTGACTGTGAAATATCTCAGAAGAATCTGTTTGCTACAATGGAAATTCTAATTGTACAAACAAGCAAATCCTACCTTGACTCTTTCTTTTTCTAATGGCAAAAAAAACCTAAGGGAAATTTGATGTTGTCTATGAATAATTGTAGAAATAGGTTGTTCTTTTAGCTGTATTGGTCTTTGAAATTTATCCAGACTATTAGAGAATTAGAGATAATAATTCAAGTGTCTGATAGAGTAACAAATGAGACATTGTTTTACTTTTCACTCAATCACAACTGCTAGAAATAGCTAAATAGATGAAACCCCTCAATTTAAAATATATTGGTATTAGTTATCTCAAAGCAGATGTTTCAGGATGTATTAAGGAATTGTATCTCATAGAGTTAAGTATGTCTAATACTATTAGGTAAAAGAGAGAATCACTGCTTAATGGATCAATTCCATTAGGCCAAAAAAAGAAAGCAAAAATTGCAAGTGGTTTCACTTTAGAAGACAGCTATAAAAGTCAACTACCTGCCCGCTGAAGTTCTCTGCCCCTCTTCCCATGCTGTTTCTGTTCTGTCAGCATTGCCAATATATGCGGCTACTGTACTGTGGAAAGTAATTATATTATATGGCAGATAAAACAAGGGGGTATGCATCAGATTATAAATAACTTAATTTTGCAAAGGAATTTTACGTCTTAATCTGCTGGACTATCACTTTCACTTAGGCTCTGAAACCAAATTATGTTATTGTGTTCTGTGATATAATTTAATAACTCATCCATAAGGAAATGTCAGGTCGCATTTGCAACAATCCAGGGGCCATTAACCCAGATGGAAGGTCATTCTGTTTGAGGATTGTAAATGAACCTGTCCAACAAAGTTTTGGTTAGGGACAGCCAAGGACTCATTACGTAGTCAATTTACCCAACAGCTTGCAAGAACCACGCCAACGCCAAGGCTGTTCTGTCCTTTGAAGTTTGAAATGGATTTGAACATACAGGAATTTTTACTTTCATCAGGCCAAAAAGGAAATTGCTTTTGCAAAAAGCAGTCATTTCCATATATTGCTTAGAACATTAGAATAAAAATTAAATGCATTGTTGAAATGCCACTTGTGGAATTTTTGCTTTTTTCTTATACATTTTCATCTTTCCCTTCTAAATGCTGCCTTTCCTTCGTAGTGGAAGACACCCACACACACACACTCACTCACACATACACACTCACACAAACATAAAATAAACCATCCAAACAACACAGGAATGTGCAAAGAAATGTACACTTCTGAAAGTAAAAATATTCGGTTAAAATAATTATATCTCTCTTCATTTACTTTTTGAGTTCCTTCTGTAACTTTTGATTATCCACACTAAGTGATTTAATATGAATACTCCAAAACAGATAATTAAATACTAGTTTTCATTTATTTAATTATTTATTTATTTTTTTGTGAGGAGGATCAGCCCTCAGCTAATATCCGTCGCCAATCCTCCTCTTTTTGCTGGGGAAGATTGGCCCTGAGCTAAGCTCCATGCCCATCTTCCTCTACTTTATATGAGATGTTGGCACAGCATGGCTTGACAAGTGATGTGTCGGTGCGTGCCTGGGATCTGAACCTGCGAACCCCGGGCAACCACAGTGGAGCGTGCACACCTAACCACTACGCCACTGGGCCGGCCCCTAAATATTAGTTTTTATTTAGATTTTTAAAAAGACATTAAAAAAAATCTGGATGCAGCGATGTTATTTAAGTTATTCTTTAGAGCAAAGAACACAGAATTCGTTGTTATATTAAAACATGATTTTATAGCTAGTATATTTGCATTTTAGAAAATGAAGGATAAATAGCTAACATATTTATCCGTAATTGCACATCTATGATAAATTTTTATATTTGTGTGTGTTTACATCTTTCAAAGCATATTTTACTGACTTAGGTTTACTGACTTGGTTATGTAAACATGGGTTTACTGACTTGGGTTTACTGACTACATATAGAGTTGATCGTCATTATTCATGGATTCTGTATTTGTGAATTTGCTTACTTGCTAAAATTTATTTGTAACCAGAAAAATCAATACCTGCGGTGGTGTTGCAGTCCTTTGTGGACATGTGCAGAGGGGTGAAACATCTGAATCAGCTATCGTGCAAATTCCCAGCAGAGACGGAGCAGAGATTCTTGTCTCTGCTCTCATACAAAGGGGACCAGAGGATGGAGAAGGTAGGAGGCAGTGCAGTGTAGTGCAAGGAGCACTAGCTCTGGGGATGGTTGGACAGAGTTTAAATCCCAACTCTGGTACCTGTTACTGGGCAGCCTCAGGCAAGACGCTTAACACCTCTGAACCTCATTTTCTCTTTTGTAAAATAAAGAAAATAAAATCTATCAGGATGAGTTGTTTTCAGGATTTAAGATTATAATCTATGTGAGATATGTATCTATAAGTACATATTTCCCCTAGGGACAATAGTTTAGTTATTTGCTAATTCAGTGTTCACAATGACTTTATAGAACATAACTACCTTGAATAAGAATCAACTATATATGTATATCTTCGTGTGTAATTAATATTTATGCATATATGCATTCATGCCATAACATGGAGTGAGAACTCAAATATATATTTCATATAGAATATGAATATTTTCACACATCTTAATAAATATCTTTGAAAATATTCTTAAGATTGCTTTATACATGTATAGACTTTTACTTAGAACTGTTCTCCAGATAGGTATTTATTTTGATTTTCCAGTTCTTTGCCACTCTAAATTGTAATGAATATCCATATCTGTAAATTATTATACTTTTCAACTTATCTGAAGAGGCAGAAATTATGCCCTTTTGGAGATATAATTATTTAGTAGTTTAGATGATATAGTTACAATCTTTCTCTGCTTCAAAGGTTCTGAACACTGTTTTTAAGTATATTTTTCCTACGAAACAGGAAGAAGATACATATGACACTTCCACCAGAGTATACCATCCGAGTTGCACTGGAGTGAAATGGCAATAAGAACCTTGGGATTTTATCTAGAACACCCGTTTGTGTGAGTGTGTCTCATATCAGAGAGAGGAAAGAAAAAAATGCAGAGGGTTTCCATCTCGCTCTAGGCAGAGCATTCAAGACAGATAAGGGAAGCTCTCCCCTGTTTGGGGGTTCTAGAGCTCTTCTGCAAATCAGCTGATGAAGATCCTTACTATGACTTACTTATCCACACAACTCTAAGTGGTAGCTGTAGGCAATCAACTAGAGTCAATGCTTGTACAGACCAGGGTCTTCATAGAGGACAGAGACCTAGGCAGTTCACACCATCAGAATACCTAGAAAGTATTGGCACATGAGCTGAATACCCTAGGAAAAGCAAAGCCAACACAATGCCAGAATACTGGCCAGTTGAGTCCTGGTCCTAATTCTGACAATATCTGATTGGATGAACTTAAGCAGAATTCTTGAATATTTGGATTAAATGTTAACTTTAAAGATTCCCTTTATGGTATTTTTTTAAGGTATGTTTCTTGGTAAATTGTGAAATAATCCAGGAAGCCATGCACTGCTTTTGTCAAAAAGTGATTAAAACAGAATGTCTTATTTCAGTATGAGTTAGTCAACTGTTCCATCTTGTCTCATTTCTCTTGTTCCCTACACCAGGAGACAACTAAAGAGCAGTATCTCTTGATATAAAAGCAGTTAAGGGTAATATACCTTCTTACTATTAAGCTTGCTAATTTTTTTTTACTGGCTCCTATCTTAGCCATTTGAGAGAGGTCAGTAAATCATTCTGGATCAAATACCTCTTGCAGAGGACAGCAGAATAAGAGAGAATAAGATGATTAATAGGTTGATAATGTCAGAAGGACCTTGAAAGCATCATTTGTAGATACCATGCCTGCAGAAAATGGAGATATAAGTGCATAATCAAATTACTACTTTGCTCTATTATGTTTTTCTTTATAGTGCTCAATAAGTCAATGGACAAATTCTCTCCTAAATCCACAAAATGAAAAAAAGCCTGTACTATTAGAATGTAAATAGTAACTAGATATAATAATATTTCTAATTAAGATTACTTACTATTTTGTAACAGCAACAAGCAACGAGTCAAGTCCATGTTGAAGCTTTGATAAGCTCCATAGAGAACCTATAGGAATTGAACCTATGAGATTGAAAGATGAATCTAAAAAATATAATAGTAAACCTGGGTTAATAAGCTTTAGGTTGTTGTTGATGCTGTTTCCTTTGTTACCTGCATGAGAGCAAAGAAATCACTTGACTAGACCTTTCTTAATGTTGCTTATATCAGTGAGGATTCAACCAGAGAAGCAGAAAGCAAAATCAGTAGGACATATACATTTAAATATATATATTTGGGTAAATAAGTCTGAAATCTTTAGGGCAGGCAATCAGCAAGGGAAATTCACACGCAGAGTGATATCGCAAGCTGAAACTTATTGTCTACAGTCAGTGTCCTCTTAACTCAGCGAAGGCCTAATCCCTCTTTTAGAGACCTTCCAACTGATTAAATCAGACCCACCCAGGATAATCTCCTTTTTGATTAATTTACAGTCGATTGATTAAAGACTTTAATCACATCTGCACAATCCCTTCACAGCAGCAGCTAGATTATTGTTTGATTGAATAACTAGGAGATGGTGTTTGCATGCCACAAAATGATTGCTTCTTTCCTTCTGTTTTCCACCTCTTGTAAGAGAATATCCCTTGTGGCCCATGCTAACTGGGAACATACTAGAAAGGGAAATATGGGAACCGTTGTACAGACTAGTAACTTTGACATATTAAAAGCCATGATAGTTCAACCCTTGCCAACTTAGCACCCATATACGTCTCTTAAAACCATAATTTCTCTCCAAATAAGATAGCAGCCAAGTTATACTTCTGCCTAATATGATACAAATATTCCATGTTCAATCAAAAACACGCTAACTATTCCCCAGAGAAAGATATGAAGTCTCTGGGTAATCTCTTCTCCTTTGATTTCTTGTGACTCGAATACTGAGATAAATGACGAAGGGATAAGAGAGGGGAAACCACAATATCTGGTTAATGTACATACAAAACGTATTCGTATAAAAATAAGGAAGAAATACTCATAACTATTGCAGCCCTCTTTTCTGACACTGGTCATATGGTTGCATCTTCTTCCAATCCCTTCCATATTCCCTTTGCCCTCAGTAGCCACTTCAGCTGGCTGTGGTTCTTTTCCCAGTGGGGTGATTTAAACATTCATAGCTGAAAGGTCTGAGTCATTAGCACTGCTAAACACATAGTAGAATTAAAAAAAAAAAAAAAATAAGTTTCATTACCTGAGAGGTACCCTTCCATTTTGAATAGGCAGCCGCTATATAACCAGTAGTGGTAATCCGCATATTTCTTTGCCTTTACATAAATAAGGGCTGAGATTTTGTCTATATTATTATAGGACAACAAGTACTGGAAACAATTGGGTTGATTCTGTTTCCTAATATCCAGTTTCATTTCGTATTGTAGAGAACATAATAAGTATGGCCAAGCATATAAGTGACAATACTTAAGTCACCATTATTTCTACAACCAACCACAGCTAGCATCATACTCCACAGTGAAAAGCTGAAGATCAAGAACAAGACGAGGATGCCCACTGTGTTCAAAAACTTACAGTTCTCCATCCCGTGTAGGGAAAAACCCAGTTCTTCCTACTATGAGTTTCTTTGCTGTGAGTCTCCTTTACTACTATCACAGAATACTTCACTTCTGGTCACCAGAAGTGTGGAGGTTTTTCCCCACATCAAGCCATTCTCTGAGACATCAGCTGAATGTCTTATGATTTAACTCAATTCTGATGCTATCTACCCAGATCCCATGGGTTAAGGTCTCAGTCCCACAAGACTTCCCCCATCCTCAACACACTTCAGACGTGATTCCCTGTGCTTCTGATTAACCAGCCTTAGGTCAGAGTTCCAACAACCCTCTCTTTGGGATGGATTTCTGCTAGAGTGGCTGACAGAATTTAGGGAAACACTTACTTATGTTTACCAGTTTATTAAAGGATATCATAAAGGATACAGATGAACAGCCAGATGAAGAGATACATAGGGCGAGGTCTGGGAGGGTCCCAAATGCAGGAGCTTCTGTCCCTATGGAGTTGAGTGTGGATGTGTTCACCAACCTGGAAGCTCTCCAAACCCCATTCATTTGGGTTTTTATGAAGGTTTCATTTTATAGGCATGATTGATCAAATCATTGGCCATTGGTGATCAGTTCAACCTCCGGCCCCACTCCTCTTCCAGAGGTCTAGGGGTGGAACCAAAAGTTCCAACTCTCCAATCACAGGGCTGTTTCCTCTGGCAACCAGCCTCCATCCTTAGGTGACCTAGGGGCATTCCAAAAGTCACCTTATTAACACAAAGAAGGATACTTTTATCTCTCTCACCACTTAAGAAATTCCAAGAGGGGCCGGCCCCGTGGCTTAGCGGTTAAGTGCGTGCGCTCCGCTACTGGCGGCCTGGGTTCAGATCCCCGGTGAGCACCTACGCACTGCTTCTCCGGCCATGCTGAGGCCACGTCCCACATACAGCAACTAGAAGGATGTGCAACCATGACAGACAACTATCTACTGGGGCTTTGGGGAGAAAAAAAGAAGGAGGAGGATTGGCAATAGACATTAGCTCAGAGCCAGTCTTCCTCAGCAAAAAGGGGAGGATTAGCACGGATGTTAGCTCAGGGCTGATCTTCCTCACAAAATAAAAAACAAAAAAATAAAGAAATTCCACGGGTTTTAGAAGCTATGCTAGAAATAGGGATGGAGATCAAATATATATTTCTTATTATAACTCACAGAGTCACACCCACTCTCATCACTTATATTCAACATAGTACTGGAAGTCCTGTTAGAGCAATTAAGTAAGAAAAAGAAATAGAAGGCATGCAAATTGGAAAGGAAAACTAAAACTATCTCTATTTGTAAATGACATAATATGTATAGAAAACCCTAAAGACCAACAAAACACTGTTAGAACTTATAAATGAATTCAGCAAAGTTGCAAGATACAAAATCAATATAAAAAAATCAGCTGCATTTCTATACACTAACAATGAACTAGCAGAAAGAGAAATTAAGAAAACAATCCCACTTACAATTGCATCAAAAAGAATAAAATACCTACGAATAAATTTAACTAAGAAGGTGAAAGATCTGTACACTGAAAACTATAAGACATTGATGAAAGTAATTGAAGAAGACACAAATAAATGGAAAGATATTCCATGCTTATGGATTGAAAGATATTCCATGCTCATGGATTGAAAGAATTAATATTGTTAAAATGACCATACTACCCAAAGCAACCTACAGATTTATTGCAATTCTGAGCAAAATTCCAATGGCACATTTCACAGAAATAGAAAAAACAACCCTCAAATTTATATGGAACCATAAAAGACTCCAAAAAGTGAAAGCAAACTTGAGAAATAGGAACAAAGCTTGAGGTAACATATTTCCTGATTTCAAGCTACGTTATAAAGCTACAGTAATCAAGCAGTATGGTATTGGCATAGAAACAGACACATAGACAAATGGAACAGAATAGAGAGCACAAAAATAAACCCATACATATATGATCAATTAATTGATGACAAAGGAGCCAGGACTATATAATGGGGAAAGGATAGACTTTTCAAAAAATGTTGTTGGGAAAACTGGAAAGCCATATGCAAAAGAATTAAACTAGATGCCTATTTTACACCTCACACAAAAATCAACTCAAAATGGATTAAAGACTTGAATGTAAGACCTGGAAACATAAAACTCCTAGAAGAAAACATAGGGGTAAGCTCCTTGACATCAGTCTTGGCAATGATTTTTTTGGATTTGACACCAAAATCAAAGGCAGAAAGGCAAAAATTTTAAATAAGTGGGACTATATCAAAATAAAAATCTTCTGCACAACAAAGGAAACATTTAACAAAAGGCAAAGGCAACCTATGCAACAAGAGAAAATATTTGCAAATCGTATATCTGATAAAGGGTTAATATCCAAAATATAAAAAGAACTCATATATCTCAATAGCAAAGTAACAAAAAATCCAATTAAAAAATGGGCAGAGAAACTGAATAGGCATGTTTTTCCAAAGAAGACATACAAATGGCCAACAGGTACATGAAAAGGTGCTCAGCATCACTAATCATGAGGGAAATGCAAATCAAAACCACAAGATATGACCTCATCCCTATTAGAATGGCCGTCATCAAAAAGATGAGATCACAGGTATTGGTGAGGATGTGGAGAAAAGGGAACCCTTGTGCACTGTTGAGGAGAATGTAAGTTGGTGCAGGCACTATGGAAAATAATATAGAGTTTCCTCAAAAAATTAAAAATAGAGCTACCATATGATCCATCAATCCCACTTCTAGGTATATATCAAAAGGAAATGAAAACAGGATGTCAAAGAGATATCTGCACTCGCATGTTCATAGAAAAGAAGAATGTATACCTCATTCTTGAGATCAGCAACTCTTTCAAGATTACTGTTTGAGAAGCTTCAAAAATTTGTCCGTATGGTATGAGTTTTATGATCACATTGTATTTCATAATAAATTTACATTAAAATTTGACTGCATTTATAATACCTATTTTTATCAAATTACTCACATTAATGACATTTTGTAGCATTTTATGTTTCTTGCTTAAACTTCTCTGCTGCAAAAGTTATTTAGGAATGATTACAGTGAATGAATAAACTGAAGTATTAGATCCGTAACATCACAGCAGTTTTGTTTTTTTTTGTTTGTTTGTTCAGTGAAAGTAGCTACTTCACAGTTTTACCATAACTCATAGTTTTCATTAAATAAGTTATTCCAGGCTGAAATGTTATCTCTCTTTGGATGCTTACAAAATGTAGTTTACGTGTGTTATAATTGAAAGAGAATAAAACATCTAGCGTAATCCAAGGCATGTTGAAGATTCTTTACTTTAATCCAGCTATATAACAAACTTCTCATCCTACATAATTTCTTCTAAAACTTGTTTCTTCAAATCTTCAGCAGTGATATGCTACAACTTCAAACACTATTTACTGATAAAAATGCATTTCAGTTTGTTGCCATACCATTTTGCATATATTATTTTAACCATTTTTACCACATCAGGATAGATATGAATTTCTCACATGGTATGTGGCTTTTAGCTTTTTGCTTTCAAGAAACCATCAAAAAGGCTTTTAAAAACTTATCATTAGTTTCAGTGTCATTTATAAAGTATTGGATTAAGTTTTGATTGACCTAAAACGTTAATGAAAAATTGAAGAGGTCACATTTTATGAATTCTTGGCAAATCAACCTAATACAGTAGCCACTATTTTACAATTTTGATATTTTGGGGTTACTTCTTTTAAAATCTGATTAGTCGTTGCTGCTATATTAATTGTGGGCAAACAGGAGCTCTTTCTATTGTTGTTTACTAAGAGTATAAGCTTACTATATTCTTTGAAAACATCATTTTTGATGACTGGAAAATGATGTTCATTTTTATGAATTATACCGTTGTTTACTTTCCTTTATAATATTTTTTAACACTTACATATTTTCTTTTTAATTAAAAAAATGGTAAATAGTGGTAAAATAAATGCCCTCACATTTAGATCTTAGTGCAAACTTTGTACTATTTCTTTGTGATGAAGACAAGATTCCTTTAGTTGTGAGTAGTATTGTCAAATTACATCCAGGAAAGTTTACTTCAATTTATATTCCCCCAGCAGTGAATAAAATTGAATGTTATATCAAATGCTTCATAATGATATATATTTACTATTTTAAAATGTTCTTAAAATGAATATTTGAAAATGATATCTCATAGTTAAATTCCCATTCCTTTGGCTATTTGTGAGGTTGATTTTTGTGTGTTATTTTACTTTTGCTTTGTACCTTTTGCTTGTAATCCTCATTTTTAATCTATTTGTGTGAAATTTTGTACAGTAGGAGTTTTAACTTGTCATATTTGTCACGTACAAAATTCTTCCAGGTTTTTTTGTCTTTTATTTTTTGATATTTATTGATTAATGAAAGTTTTTAGTTTTTATGAATTCAAATCCAACATTTTATTTTTTCTCGTGATGAGATAAGTCTCGTTGGCTTTATTATGAAATTAAAATTACTCTTTTATATAGTTGAAAAGAAGAAAATAGAAAAAAATAGAAATAAATGACCCAGAAACAATTGTTATAAATAATTTGACATATATCCATGAATATATTTTCTAAGTAATATTTATATATTTAAAATAATGTATCTATAATTTTGTATCCTATTTTATTCACAAAATATCATCACCATTTTCTATGTCTTTCCAAACTTCTTTGTTTGCACCATGAGAAGACAGTATAATTTATAAAGCAAGTCATTTTACAAAGTTGTGAATTTAAAAATAATTCTATATATGAAAAGCATATTTGGACATATCTTTGCTATATATCAAGTTATTAAAATAGATAACTGTGAATTAAGTATTTTTGTCTCAATATAGAAAATAAATTTTTAATGCTGAAAAATGGGAAAATGACATTTTTCTACTATCATCTTGCTGACTTTTAAAAACTAACAATATTCATGAATTAAATTGTTCCTGATTTAATTGGGTTTTGTTTTTGTTTGTTTTAAATTATCCTTTTCAAACAGATCACACTCTCCACCCACTTGATCGTGAATCCTTCAAGAACAAGAATTTCATCTTCCTCATCCATCTTAATATCCCCGTATGTATGGTGTAAGGAAGGTAACTGGAAAATTTTAATTCAGTTCAGTTCTAATTTTAACTCTGATACCACTGAGTTGAAAATTCAGTGACATGAATTATTTTCCACAAGCCAGACTGATTGCCTCTTTATCTGTCATCTTGAGAAATCATTCACTTGAAAACGTAAAGTAAGTAATCTAGTAAATACTACAACCTTCTTTCCATCCACATACCTCACACCCAAAGTCTGCCTCTGGAATACTGAAATTTTGAACAACTACTGTTCCAAATATTTTTAAATTATTGCTTAGGATTGTGGTTGCTGTAGTTGTTCAGAAAAATACCCCAGTCTTCCTCAGAATTCTATACCATTTAAGCTTATATCATATCTAGACTCTAGATCTATGCTTCCAATATGGTAACCAACAGGCACTGTGGCTATTAAGCACTTAAAATGAGACTAGTCCTCACTGAGATGTGCTGAAAGTCTGAAATACACACCTATTTTTCGTTTTTTTTTTTACTTTTTTGAAATATGGCTACTAGATAATTTAAAATTACGTATGTGGTTCATATTATACTTCCGTCCGACAACACAACTCTGGATGAATGAATCTCTTTGACTGATTACCACTTGTTCCTTCCTAACATTAACAGATTGGTTTTTAGACTGTTCAACTTTGTCTAGATCAAGTTAAATCATGGTTATAGACACAGCCTCAATGTGTATGGTATGAAACTTTCTCCCACATATTTGATTTTTGAATAAAGAAAAATAAGTTGGGAACAGATGTGAAAAATAAAAAGTAAAATATATTATAATTGGACAAGCTAATTAATAAATTAAGTCTCCCTGTCCATACATACAACCTGAAGCAGCAAATTGAGAATGAGGTGTTGGGTTCTGGTGTCTTAGCAGAAAGTCAGGGCAAAGCCCATCCGAGAAGTTCTGGAGGCAGCTGCTGACTGGAGCAGCACGCACTTCTCCAAGCAGCAATAAAGTCCTGGTTGACAATTTTTCCAGGAAGTTTCTGACAAATAGCACATACTGTTGTTTACATTTTTGTGATTTAACGTCTCACTTAAATTACACAGGGGCACATAAATGTGTTCATTTGATCACAGTAATTTCACTGCCACTAACATTACTAAGTACATCACTATGAGAAACAAGCTAGTACTGACTTTACTCCTTTCCTCTGTGGATAATGTACTAGAATGAAACTGGAGTGACTGCTGGTTACAGTTAATATCACATTTCAGCTCTGAGAGGAAGAACGCAGTATAATGCTTCTTTAAGTGATTTCCTTTTATTTTTTGTTTTATTAATTTTTTTCAGTTATTTTCCTCTCTACATCTTTATTATTTTTTACACTAGGGGCAATCCTAAATAGCTACATTAAGTAATTATGCATCTATTTATTCTTTCCTTTTTTTACAACACACTCCAGAGGTCATATAATTTGTGTTTTAAAGTCAGGGGTAATGATATCCTTTCATAGGAATAGTAAACACTCATTAATGAAAAAAGATTTATGACACTGAATTTTGGAAACAGCTGGGTGAAAATACATAAAAAAATAATCAAGTCTCCTATACCCTGATTCCTTTTGCTTATATCTATATATTAATATATAAAAATACCAGTGCCTTATTGTAGCGCTGTGGAATTTTAAAAACCACCACAAACAGGTGTTTCTAAGCTATAAATCCATGGAGTATCAGTTACTGAAGTACTAAAGTGAAATCATATGTGGAAATTTTACCAACAGAGATCTAGCTCTTCAGGGCAAGATGGAATATTAAAAATGAAAGAGGGAAGGAAGAAGGAAAGAAAACCACTAGAATGTTATGATCACTATGTGTTTTATTGGGATCAACGCTATCTTATTTAATCCTCACAATAGCCCGTTATTCTTATTTATATGCGAGAAGAATAAAAGCTTACGGAGGTGAGGTAACTGGCCTATGTTTCCATGGTTAGCAGTGTAAATATTTGGTTACCAGGTATTCAAGTACTACTCCTTTGTGTTCTATTGCCAAGGTAGCGACTTGGAAAGTGGCCCTAAAACCAACAGGTATAGGTAGGGCAAATGGTTTGGAGAAGCAAGAAGATTCCAAATGATGAAGTCCCACCACTGTAACTGGTGAGAATCATTGCTGAGAAGAACATGGGAAAAACTGGAGCATTCAGCAATATTAATTACAGTTCAGGTGATCTAAACATCATTTATTTCATCCTCACAAAAATCCTGTGACATTGATATTATTATCACCAATTTGTTCCTAAAATAGATGCTCCTAAAATTTGAATCGTTTGGTCAAAATGCAAACAAATGGTAAATGTCAGACCAAAGAGTGTCTGTCTGACTTCAAGATTTGTTCTATCAACCACTATGCTATGCTGTTTCCCAATTGACTGGTTGTTATCATAAATAATAGCAAGAATAAGCCCAAAGAATTAAACAGATATAAAGAATTGCCTGACTACCTTAGTCTAGAAATTCAAAGAAAATGCTTTGTGTATGCGAGTGGGAACTATAAAAATTGTTGTAATTCCTGAAAAACAAAGACTGAGGCAGAAACTAACTGCCAATACTTTTGGGGGGAGGTTCAATCCCAAGGCAGCATGAATAAAGGAAATTAGAAGGTGAAGCAGGGAAGGAAATTAAACAAAGCGAGAAGGTACCTGCCACACCAGCCACTGTTTCATACTGAGCCACAGGGACCTGGCTAGAATAACAATGCCTTGAGCAGTCTACCAGGAGGAGTAAGAAAACTTACGTGCCTGGATCTCCCCCATCCTGCTCCTGCCCTCCACCCCCAGTTCCTTTTCAAAGTTTGTCCCACAGAGATGAAAGTCCTCTATATTTCGGGGTTGCATCATCCAGTGCATCATTTCACTGGCACCCAGAAGTGTCAGGACAAAGGACCAGAGACCCTGGGTATGTGATTGGAGGAGTGCTCAGGACAAGAATGTAGTTGGTTCACTGTGGCTACAGCAAGACAGAGCATGGGTTGAAGATTTGTGTAACAGTTAAGACTGAGAAAAGCTGTGGAATACAACAAGTGGGCAGACACATTATATGTCTAAGAAAAACAAACAGGGAGATGGATGGGGTAAGGAGGGAGAAATTAAGGTAAGAGAAAAGCATCAAGAGGATGAAAATCATAAAGACAGGGCTAATATAATTCATAGTGTTCTATTTTTTTAATTAAACTTTATTTTGAAATAATTGTAGATTCACATGTAGTTGTAAGAAATAATACAGAGAAATCCCCTTTACCCACTTTCTTCCAATGATAAAATCTTGCAAAACCATTGTATGATATCACAATGAGGATATTGACACTGATACAGTCAAGATACAAAATATTTCCGTCATCACAAGGATTCCTTATGTTGCCCTTTTATAGCCACACTCACTTCCTACCTCCCTCATTCACTCCTTAATTCCTGGTGACCACTAATCTGTCCTCCATTTTTATAATTTTGTCATTTCAAGAATGTTTTTAAAATGGGATCATACAGTATGTAACCTTTCAGGACTAGGTTTTTCACTCAGCATAAGTTCCTCAAGATTCATCCAGCTTTGTGTGAGTATCGCTAGTTTGTTATTTTTATTGGTTTAGATGTACTACAGATCGTTGAACCATTCATCTGTAGAAGGACATCCCGCTTATTTTTGGGTTTTGGCTATTATGAATAAAGCTGCTATAAACGTTCATGTACAGGTTTTTGTGTGAATGTAAGTTTTCATTTCCCTGGGATAAATGTCCAAGAGTGGAACTGCTGATTCATAAAGTAGTTGCATGTTCAGTTTTTTGACAACCAATTTTCCAGGGTGACTGTACAATTTATATTCCCACCAGTAACGCATCAGTGATTCAGTTTCTCTATGTCATCACCAACATTTGTTCTCTCATAATTTTTTAATTTAGCCATTATGATGGGTATGTAATAATATTTCGTTGTGGTTTTAATTTTCATTTTCCTTATGCCAAATGATGTTTAATGTCTTTTCATGTGTTTTGTCATCTGTATACTCACTTCAGTGAAATGACTGTTCATGTCTGTAGTGTATTTTCTTTCTTTCTTTTTTTTTTTTTTTTGAGGAAGATCAGCCCTGAGCTAACATCCATGCCAATCCTCCTCTTTTTGCTGAGGAAGACCGGCCCTCAGATAACATCTATTGCCAATCCTCCTCCTTTTTTTCCCTTTTTCTCCCCAAAGTCCCAGTAGATAGCTGTATGTCATAGTTGCACATCCTTCTAGTTGCTGTATGTGGGACGCCTCCTCAGCATGGCCAGAGAAGCAGTGCATCAGTGCGTGCCTGGGATCTGAACGGGGGCCGCCAGTAGTGGAGCGTGTGCACGTAACCACTAAGCCATGGGGCTGGCCCCTGTAGCCTATTCTCTAATTGGATATTTTTTTTTTCACTGTTGAGGTTTGAGAGTGCTTTATATATTCTAGATACTAGTCCTTTGTTGCGTATGTGGTTTGCAAATATTTTCTTTCAGTCTTTGGCTTGTCTTGCATTCCCTTAACAGGGTATTTCATAGAGCAAAGTTTTTAACTTGGATAAAGTCCAGTTTATTAACATTTCCTTTTCTTGATTGTGCTTTAGTATCAAGTCTAAGAATTATTTGCTTCATTTTAGATTCTAAAGATTTTTTCCTATATTTTTTTTCTAAACATTTTAGAGTTTTGTGATTCACATTTAAATCCACTATCCACTTTGAGTTAATTTTTGCAAAAGGTATATATTTAGGTTTGGACTCAGTTTTTGGTTTACGGGTGTCTAATTGCTCAAGCACCATTTGTTCAAAGGGCTGTCTTCCTTTTGTTTAATTGCCTTCGCACCTTTGTCAAACGTTAGTTGGGCGTATTTGTCTGGGACCATTTCTAGGTTTTCTATTCTGTACCATTGATCTATTTGTCCATCCCTCCACAAACACCACATCATCTTGATTACTGTCGCTGTATACATTTAAGTCCTGAAATCAGGTAAAATAATTTTTCCCAATTTATTCATTTTTTCCCAAAATTGTTTTAACTATTTTACTTATATTGAATTTTCATATAAATTTTAGAAAAATCTTGTATAAATCTACAAAAATCTTGCTGGCATTTTGATAAGAATTGTGTTAAACTTGTATACCGATTTGGGAAGAATTGACATCTTTGCTAAGTTGAGTCTTCCAGTTGACAAACACGGTCGGTCTCTCCATTTATTTAGACCTTTTTAGATTTCTTTTATCAGTACACAGTAGTTTTTATAAGTCCTGTAGAAGCTTTGTTAAATTTACACCCACGTATTTCATGTCTTGTTAAACGATTATAGATAGCACAGTATTTTAATTTTGGTGCCCATGTGTTTCTTGCTAATTTATAGGACTACAATTGATTTATGTGTATCCTATGCCGTTGCTTTACTCACTTACTCATTTTAGGAGATTTATTTTGTGTATTCCTTGGGATCGCCTACATAGACAATCTATGTGTTCTGCAAATAAGTACAGTTTTATCAGTCTTTCATCATTAATAATAATGTTAGCTGTAGGTGCTTTGTAGATGTACTTTTTCAAATTTAGGAAGTTCTTCCCTAATCCGACTTTTGTGAGAGTTTCTATCATGAATGGATGTTAATTTTTTTCAAATGCTTCTTCTGCTTTGATTGAGCATATGATTTTTCTTCTTTAGCCTGTTGATACAGTCGTGCAATGGATTGAATGTTTGTGTTCCCCCCAAATTCATATACTGAAATCTTAACCCCCCATGTGATGGTATTAGGAGGTGGAGACTTTGGGAAATAATTAGGTCATAAGGATGGAGCCTTCCTGAATGGGATTAGTGCCCTTATAAAAGGGACCCCAGAGAACTCTCTTCCCCTCTCTTTCAGCCATGAAAGGATACAGTGAGATGGCTGTCTGCAACATGGAAGAGGGACCCAGACCATACCGGCACCCTGATCTTGGACTTCTAGCCTCCACAACTGTGAGAAATAAATGTTTGTTGTTTAAGCCACCCAGTCTATGGTATTTTTGTTATAGCAGCCTGAACTAAGACAGGTGAATTATATTGATTGATTTTCAAATATTGAACTAGATTTCCATCCTTGGAATAAATCCCATTTGGTCATGGTGTATAGTTCTTTTTATACACTGCTGAATTCTATTTGATAATATTTTGCTAAGGATATTTGCATCTATATTTATAAATGATATTGGTCTGTAGTTTTCTTTTTTATGCTTTTTCTGATTTTGATATCTGGGTAATATTAGCTTCATAAAATGAAATGGGAAGTTCTCTTTCCTTTTCTATTTTCTGGAAGAGATTATGTAGAATTGATTTTAATTCTTATTTAAATATTTATTAGAATTCTCCAGTGTAACCATTTGAGCCTGAAGATTTCCTTTTCTGGAGTTTTTAAGTTATGAATTTAATTTAATAATTATAGAGCTATTAAAATGATCTGTTTGATGTTGGATGGTTGTGGTAATGTGTTCTTAAAAAAATAGGTTCATTTCATCTTACTTTTCAAATTTCCATGTGTAGAGTTCTCCATAGTATTCTCTTTTTATCCTTTAGGTATCTGCAGAGTCTGTAGCAATATCCTCTGTTTCCTTCCTAATACTGCAAATTCGTGTTGTCTCTTTTTTTCATTATTAATCTTGTTTGTTATTTGTCAATTTCATGGATCTTTTCAAAGAATCGTCTCTTTCTTTCATTGATTTTCTCTAATATTTTTTGTTTTCATCTTCAAATGTTTCTTAACTTTACTATTGTCTTCTGGTTTATTTCGGTTTATTTTACTCTTATTTTCTGGGTTCTTGAGGTGGGAACTTAAGATTATTGTTTTGAAACTTTTTCTCTCTTCTAACATATGCTTAGCGCTATAAATTTTTCTCTCAGCACTGCCTTAGCACTATCCCACAAATTTTGACATATTGTACTGTTATTTTCATTCAGTTCAATGTATTTTTTGTTTCCCCTTGAGATTTTCTCTGTGACTCTTGGATTATTTAGAAGCATGTTGTTAGTTTTCAAATGTTTGGAAATTTTCCTGTTATTTTTCTGTTTTCACTTTTCAGTTTGATTCCATTGTGGTCAGAAAACAAACTTTGTATGATTTCAGTTTTTAAAATTTGTTGAAGTGTGTTTTATGGCTCAGAGCATGATCTATCTTGGGATATGTTCCACAGGCACTTGAAAGGAAAGTGTATTCTGCTACTGTTGGGTGGAGGGTTATAGTTGATTGGATATTACTGGCTGGTGATATTGTTGAGTTCGTCTACATCCTTTCTGATTTATGTCTAGTTCTATCTATTATTTAAAGAGGCATGTTGAACTTTCCAACTTTAATTCTGGATTTGTCTATTTCTCCTTTCAGTTCTAGCAGTGCTTGCTTCAAATAATTTGCAGCTTTGTTGTTTGGTGCATAAACACAGGATTGCTGTGTCTTCTTAGTGGATTGACCCTTTTACCAAGATATAATGTTTGTGTCTCCGGCAATTTTCTTTGCTCTGAAGTCAATTTTATCTGATATTAATATAGACACTGCTATTTTCTTTCAATTAATGTTTGCATGATATATCTTTTCCCATCCTTTTACTTTCAACCTGCATATTTTGTTTAATTTGCAGCGAGTTTCTAGTATACAGTTCATAATTGGGTCATGCTTTTTTTTCAGTCTGTCCATCTCTGTCTTTTTTTTTTCCTCCCTAAAGCCCCAGTACATAGTTGTATATTCTAGTTGTAAGTTCTTCTAGTTCTTCTATGTGAAGAACACTGAACTTTAACCACTGGGCCATCACAGCTGGCTCTCAATCTCTGTCTTTTAATTGGTGTATTTAGATCATCCCTATGTAATTTAATTATTGATATGTTAGAGCTTAAGCATGCTATTATATTTTGTTTTGTTCTCTCTTTATTCTCATTCTTTATTTTGTTTGTTTCTCTTTCTTTTTCCCACCTTCTTGTGGGTTTCTTGAAGATGTTTTAGAATTCTATTTTGATTTAACTCTAGGATTTTTGAGTGTATCTCTTTGTAGAGCTTTTTGATGGTTGCTCTAGCCATTACATTACATATACATAACTTATTAGTCTACTGTTGTCATAATTTTGCTAGTTTGAGTAAAGTGTATAAATCTTACCTCCATTTACTTCCCTTTACTTTCCTCCATCTATAATATAATTGTCTTAAATATTTCCTTTACATGCATTTAAAACCATTAAACCTTTAAAAATGGTTACAGTATCAAACATAATTTGAAAAACTCAAGAGCAGAAAGAAAATGTATTGGATTTATCACATTTTTACTCTTTCCTTATTCTTTGGTTCTTTTTAATGTTTCATAAATCCTTCTTTTATCATTTCCTTTCTGTCTAAAGAAATCCCTGTAGCTATTTTTTAGCTACGCCGGCAACAAACTCTCTTGCCTTTCCTTGATCTGATCATGTCTTGATTTTTCTCTTCATTTTTGAAGGATACTTTCACTGGACATAGGATTCTAGGTTGACCATTCTTTTCTTTTAGCACTTGAAAAATATCGTGCCATTTCCTCTGGCCTCCATGGTTGCTGATGAGAAATTTGCTGTCATTAGAATTGTTTCTCATCTACAGGTAAGATTTTGTTTCTCACTGCTTACAAATTTTTTTCCGTCTCTTTTGTTTTCAGAAGTTTAACTATCATGTGTCTGGTGTAGATTTCTTTGGGTTTAGCCTGTTTGATGTTCATTCAGCTGTAGGTTTATGACTTTGCCAAATTTGCCAAATCTATTACTTCTTCCACTGCTTTTTCGGCACTGTACTTTTTCTCCTCTCCTTGTGAGACTCCTATGACATGAATTTCATATCTTTTTTAGTCCCACAGGTCCCTGAGACTCTGTCCATTTTTTTCAGTCTATTTTCTCCCTTTTGTCTACAGTGGGTAATTTCTATTGTTCTGTATTCAAGTTCACTGATTCTTCTCTCTGTCCTCTATAATCTGGTGTCAAGTCCACCCGTTGTGTTTATAAGTTTTGGTTATTGTATTTTTCAGCTCTAAAATTTCCATTTGGTTCTTTATATAGTCTACTTCTTTGCTGAAATTTTTCTATTATTTTACCAACACTTTTTATCTTTTCATTTGCTTCAAGTGCAATAATAATTGTTTCTTGAAACATTTTTATGAAGCTTATTTTAAAATCTTTGTCAGATAATTCTAATATCTCTATCATCTTGGTGTTGGCATCTATCTTTTTTCATTCATTTTGAGATCTTTCTGATGAGTAATTTTTTTTTATTGAAACTGGATATATTGGGCTTTATGTTAGAAGGCTCTTGATCTTATTTATAAACCTTCTATTTTAGCTGGCTTCCTCTGAACTTCTCTAGCAAGAGAAGGAGGTAGAGGCTCTACTCTGGGTTCTCTATCTGGCTTCTGTTGACAACTTAGCTGGCCTGAGTGAGGGTAGAAGTTCCAGTTCGCCCTGTACCAGGCTCCACTAATATCTCCCTGTCTAGGAAGGGTAGCAGTGCCTCATTACTGTCTACACATGGCCTCCACTGCCAGTGGAGGGATAGGGAGTGGGAGAAATGTGGCTTCATTATCACTGGGCAATCATCCAAATCCTAACATTCCACCAGACCTCACCCAACACTACCCCAATGGGGAGGGAGAATGGCACCTCATTACTACTAGGTGGGGTGGAAGTCCAGTCTCACTATGTGGCCTCCACTGACACTGCAAGATTGGGGGCCTCATTACTACCTAGTGAGGTTGAGTATTCCAGCCTCTTACTAGTTCTTCTGTCACACCAATGGCAGGGGCTGAGCCATGGGTATACTTTGGGGGGGGGATAGTGATTAGGGCATCCCATTAGAGCTTTTTGAAGGCACAAGTCCAGGATACCCACTTGGTTTTTGCTGGGTGGGAGTAGAGACCATCATTTTTTCTGTGATATTTAGCTGGAGAAAAGGAGTTAGTATCTAAAATTTTTCCATCTTGCTAGGCTTCCCCCTTCCACTTCCCCTGACAGAGAGCAGCCTCTTGCTGGGGCTTTTTTGTCTCTACTCGTTGGTGTTTCCAGTTTGCCAGCTTCTTCAACTCTAAATCTGGGATGTATGAGGCAAAAAGCAAATTAAAGTGAAACTCAATACTATGTGGCTGCTTGGGTGCCAGGGTCCCTATTTGGTCTGCTTTCTTTTCTCTCAGTACTGTTATTTTTGTTTTATATAATGTCCAAGATTTTTAGTTGCACTTTGGATAGGAATAAGGAAAAGATCTACTCAATCTTCCCTGAAGCAGAAGTCATCTTCAATATTTTAATTTTTAGAAAATTATAAATTCACATATAAAATATAACTATTAACTGAAATAATTAACCAGAATATTCCATTTACCATATGAGACAATGTATTATTAAGTAATGAAAGCATAGCTACGCTGAATTACAAAGTAATATTAGCTAATATTTAATGAGTGTTCTCTCTATGTTAGGTAGTCTTAAAAATACTTTTACATAAATTATTTAATTTACTTTGTACAGCAACGCTACATGGTAGGAACCATTATGTTTCTCATTTTGGAGCCAAGGAAACTGAGCCTGAGGAAGGCTAAGCCAATTTCTTAAGGTCTTTCAGCTAGAAATAGTCAGAAACACCCTTTGAACCCAGGCAGCTGAAATCCAGAACTGGTGTTTCAAACCATTATGCTTGTACACATTTGTTTCCTCTGCCAAGTACGGTGCGTGTCCCCTTCTCCACTTTAAAACCTCATCCTTAAAGTTCCAGCCTAAATGTCATCTCCTTGGTGAAATCTTCCTTAAAGCCATGCCTATTTTTTTTCATCTTCTATTCTCCTACAACTCTTTATCCACAGCATTTCCATGTTCAGATATTTCCATTACTTGTTCTGTTTTTTTTGTTTCTCCCATTGTACTACGGACTCCTTGAGGGGAAGCACTGTGGCCCATTCATCCTTAAGCACCCTCACTACGTGACAATATTGTAGCAGTTACTCAATGACTATTTGAATATAATTGAATAAATAAATAGATGAATTGATAGATTTATGAATCAAAACTTAACAAAGTACACTATAGTCTTGTGTTATAGGAAAGGGACCCATGACTCATGCATCTTGTTCTGACAGAATCAATAATTAGTGCAAATGTATAATAAAAGTCATCATTGCACATTAAACAAGACATTGAGAATTGAGGCAATGCAGAATATAAAGTGTACTTTGTTGAATGAATCTGAGCCACATGAAAAGCATGATGGCATAACGGAAAACACTGGGAAGCTTTGAAGTCAGATATCTCTGGGTTCAAATCCTTACTTCTTCATATTCTCTTCATATTCTAGTTCTGTGGACATGGCATAGTCATTTAAAATCTAGGTTCCTCATCTGTAAAAGGAGAGTAATTTCTATCTCAAGTTAAATGTAAGGACTAAATTGAATGTATATGAAATGGTTAATGCAAAGTAATTTCTCATCTGTTTCCCCAGTGACTGTCTTCCAACCCTGAATTTTTTAAGTCAAAAGACATTTGCTCTGGAGCCTGTTAAAAACAATAACAACAATAATAACAATAATTTGCTGTAGTAATAGTAGCAGTATTGCATTCTTCGGTGAAAAGATCTAATGAGCTCAACACCTGGTCTCATTATTTGTCTCAAACTTGGTAATGTCCCTCTAGTTTTCAACCACTTTGATTTGGATCACATTTTGTATTTTTCAAAGTTTCTTTCTTGGGATATTCATGTTTTCAGGACGAGGCCTCTGGCAAGATGGAACCTGGGAAAGCCAAGAGGCAGGCAGAGAGCACGTGCAGACAACTATTTATACACTTCTGCCTCCTACTGACAAGGGTGGTACCCTAACCCCTCTAAAACTAATTGGCATTTGCGGTTTAAGCATCTCTGTTGACAGAGAGGACTGGCAGAAACACTATTACACAATTGTTTGCTTTTGCTCTTGTATTGATTTCAGAAAGACATTTCTTTCTAGAGGTGAGTCTTCCTGAATGGGTAATTACCACAGGAGATGTGAGGGAAGAGAGGTCAGACTTTAAGGCATTTTATTAACATTATTCCTCTCCAAAATAATATAAAACTGGTTAGAGCAAGTTAGTAACCTATGTTTGCATGCTAGCAAATGGCAGAAGGGTCAAGAATAAAATAACAGGTAGCTCTTGAGTAAATAGAAATGTATTTCCTAGAGCAATTTCCAGGGCTGAAGGACAAATGAGTTCAGCTGCTCAGACAGTGCTATTATACTTTAAAGAATGTGTGTCCTGTGGTTCACATTTTTCGTCTAAAAAAGAAATATAATATAAAAATAAGGATTTCTACCAGTTATTGGCTTTCATAAAGAATTTCAAAGACAACCTATACAAAACCAAACTTGTATTTTGCACACACATGTTCCTTCTTCAGGAATCCCCTTATCTCACTTAATGATCGGGTCATAAAATCAATTTTCAAGCCAGAAATCTTAGATTAGATGCGGCTCCTTATCATCCATAGATTCAATTGTTCACCAAGTCTGGTTGATTTCCCTTTTAAATGTCTCTTGAATCTGCTGCCGTCCTCTATCTGCAGAGCCACCAGCTGAGATCGGGCATTCAGCGCCTTTCACCTGGACTACTGCAGTAGCCTCTGCTGCAGTCAGATAGCTGTCCCAATATCCTTTTTTCCTTTCTGTCTCAGCAATACAAATCCTGAATTTTAGCAGGATATATGACTTCCGAGAATAATAATTGCATTTCTTAGCCTCTTTTACAGCTAGACATGGCCATTGTGAGGCTAAATTCTGACGAATAGGACAAAATTAGAAATGGTAGGAGTGAATTTTAAGACATTTAAAGAGGGGTGTCATGCTTTTCTCATTTTTTTTCTTTATTTATGCTGGCCAGAATACATATGTGGCAGATGGAAATGGAGTAGTCGTCTTGGACCATAACATAAATGTCCAGCGTTGCAGATGGGAAAGCAACAATATAGAAAAAGTCCAGATCCTTGTCAACTGAGGAACCATTTTGATAACCTTAGACAAAGTTTAAACTTCCTTTTGTTTACATTACTAATATATGAAGAATATAGATATTCTTCATTTGAAGCTAAACCAAATCATGACAATCAGAGCTTCTTAACTATTTCCTTTGCCTCCCTCTTATTTCTCTCCAGGAGAGGGAAACACTGCCATGAGACTGTGCTTTCTGAAATATAAATGTCAGCATGTTATTCCTGTATTTAACAGCTATCTACAGAAAATTATTACCAAAGAGACCAAGGTCCATCATAATCTAGTTCCTACACCCCTTGCCAGTCTAGCACCCACTGGGGGACACACATAGAATGTCCTTTAGCGACTCTGAACTACATGCTTCCTAAACATACTATGTTCTGTCTTTACTATCATGTATTCTGAACTCTGCAGCAAGATGATCCCAGTAAAAGCTGACTCAGGTGTTGTCACTCTTTAGCTCAAAACTTCTAGTGGCCTCCCATTGCACTCAAAGTAAAAGTTAAATAACTTACAACGGCCTTTGCAGCCTTACCTGATTTGGGTATCCATTATATCGTCCCCACTTCTCTTGCTTATTCTGCTTCAGGTGTTCTTTGCCATCTTGCTAAAACAGCAAGATACGGTCCAACTTCAGGGACCTTTGCACTGCCAGCTCTTCAACCTAGAATGCTCTTCATTAGATATCTTTCCTCTCATGTCATCTTTTCAGTGAGATTTCCCTTAACCACCCTATCTAAAACTACAATCTCTCTTTCCTACACCAATTCAGACACTTCTGATCTCACTTCTCTGCTTTATTTTTCTCTACAGCACTTATCACTTTAACATATCATATAATTTAGCTTAGTTTTTCTATTATCTTACTCTCTCAACACTACCAAATATAAGCTATATAATATGTGCAGTCACATATAAGGGCTTGCCGCAAAGTATGTGCTCAATAAATATTTATTATTATTGGTTAACTTTTCCCAAATTTACGGCGAATTCTTGCCTTGAATACCAAATGATACCTCTATGAAGACTTCCACAACTATGTCCACCCTCAACACAACTTCACAACCACAGTGTTCCCATAACACTGGGTGTAGACATTTTTTGCAAGAACGAGAATACTTTTAAATAAAAATGAAATTTAAAATCAATTTAAATTTAAAATTTATAAAGAGGTACTCATTATATTCCACAATAAAACTATATGAGAAATAACTTATCTTTCTGTTCCGTGATCTCCTATTCAGAGTCTGAGTGTGAGGAAGTCATGTTCATGCAGGACATGTTTCCATATTCACTGCTGTTAGTGAATCTTGAAGTCATTGCATGTGCGTTTCATGTCTGAAATTGGGCAAGTCATGGTCTGAATTCATTTGGTCTGGTGGTCTCACATACCCTGCCTGCTGTGGAGTGATGTGATAGGAGAGCATTTGCTGTCTGAGCACAGTAAACACCTTCATTAACATTTATACCCTTCCTTGTAACTATGTATATATTTCATGTGATGTTTTTTTATGTGTATATGTAGTATATGTGTGTATATATATATCCTTTAATATCCATTTTATCTGAATATAATAACGTATATAGCTATTTCCTTCCTTATATTTATAAGCTCCTTGGGAGCAGAAACTCTATGTTTTGTTTTGTTTTTTTTTTTCCTGAAAATCTGCAACACATAGCAGAAAGCATGTATATCAGTTAGGATCCTTTTGGCTATAAGTGACAGAAAACATAGGTGCAAACTGGCTTAACCAATAAAACGTTTAAGGTGGACTCCAGAAGTATAATGTTCTGCAGCTAAATGATGTCATTCAAGACCCAGATTCTTTCCGTCTATATGCTTTGCTTACGTTAGGAAAGGCTTTATACTGAGGCTTAATCACCTGGTAGTTGCAACACAACTGCTGGTAACATTCAGATTAATATGATTCATCGTCCTAGTCCTTCAGGAAAGGTAGACATGCTCAAGGAAAGAGAAAAGAACATTTAAAGGGAAAATAATACCCTGCTCCCCTAGCATGGAAAATAAACCCATTCCTTCACATGCCTATCGCTGGACCAAAGGGGGCGTGCCATAATCTGGTCAGCATATTCCACAGGGATGGAGATGAAATAAAAACATGAAAAAAATTGATATTCTTGAAAGAAAGGGATTATGAATGTTGGGATAATCGACATTATTAAGCAATCAACAGTGCTCATTAAGCATATAGGAGTATACAGTTCTGTTTGTTGGATGAAGGTTCATTGAATACTGCTTGCTTTTAGAGACTTGTAAATATTCAATTTTTGCAGAAATTTGTCAAAAAAATAATATTGATATTATATAGCAGAACCTTTCAAAATAATCTCCAATTCCCTCATAAATGATATTTACATTTATTATAATATTCTTCTGAAACTTATATAGGTTATTTTAATATTGTTGTCTGTTTCTGATTATTTTTGCTTAGAACTCCCTACATCCTGTTTGCAAATTAAAGTTTAACCTATAAAATTTATATTATAATTTTATTTTGTCCCTTTGTGGAAAACTAAATAATGCTATCTAATTAAAAGTCCTGTCTTTTCCTAAACTCTTGCATGAATTCTAAACAGTACCTCAGTTTCCAATGATTTCTCACATTTGAGCCACCATAAAGCCCAACACCACTGATGGAATCTTGTAACATCAAGTCGTCAACAATCTCATGGAGAATCTCCTTTGTCCTTGGCAACGCCTTGCAGACTCAAATATCCCACCACCTGCCATGGCTAGCTTGCTCATTTTTGAGCTATTCTTAGATAAATTCAGGTAGATACCTCCCTGGCTTCCACCCAGGACCTACAATGTGTTTCACATTCTCCTAGTCCACATGGTTACATGGTTGCTGCTGCCTGACCTGTATGAACCCACATCTCAAGATAATACCAGACTCCACTTAACCCCGTGCCTTGTGAACTTCTTTAGGATCCCTCAACTCAATTCACCTGGAGAATCTATCTGATAGTCTTATTTCTTGGAATTGAATGATGAAATGATCAACCCATTCTTGTCAGATTCTTATTGCCTACACAGGAGATTAAGCAAACAAAATTTTTTTATACATTTAGAAATAATCTCCAAATTACCTACCAAAAACTAATAACATTTAGTTCACACTAAAGAAAATGTTATACCTGAACTATCAATATTACTAAGCAAAGCATCCCTATAATTCAGTATTAGGACACAGAATGGTACAATAAAACAGACGCAGGTGTTTGAGACACAAAGGCCTAGGTTTGAGTCCAGGGGATGAATTCTATTATCTATATGACCTCATGAGTTATTTAACCTTTAGGAGTTCCCCTTTTCTAATATTGAAATGAGAATATAATCATTTTATTGAATGGCTATGATAAAGACTAGAAGTAAGTCTTTTGGAGGATTTAGAACAGTGATTGGCACAGATTAGGACATCAAAAAAATCACAAAACTATTAATATAGTTATTATAATCAAGACTATATCAGATTCCTCTCGGAGTTTATCCAAGATAAGGCTATTATTGGATGGATAGAGCGAGGAGCTTTAGCATAATGCTTTAAATCTCCATTACAGATGTCTTCCCTTGGTAAACCACATAATTTTGACTCTAAGGATAAAATTATAACATATATTATTTTAAATGAAAATACCGTGAATTTTACAACAGAAACAACTACTGCAGTATTTTGGAAGTTTTAGAAAATAAAGTTTGGAAAAAGTACAATACTTTTCTGAAGGTTTCAGAGTGTAGGTCAGAGACAGAGCACAGAAACAAAAAACATCTATTATATGTGTAGAATATTAAGACTAAGGATATACCAAAAACAAGCCATAATTTTTCATTAAGACAGGGACCAATCATCAAAAGAAAGCTCACTGTTTCAGGCTAAAACTGTGGATAAAATGTCAAATCCTTAAGGACTAAAACTCAAAATGACTCCATTCATTTAGAAATAGTGATGCTAACATCACCTGTTTATTGGGCTCCCTTTATATGCCAGACTCTGTATTGAGTCCTTGGAATCTATGAGACCAATGCATCTATGAGATAGGTTCTCTTATCGCTGGTTTACAGAAGAAGAAACTCAGACCTGGAAAGTTTAAGTGGCCTATAGGGGTCTAACAAGTTGCTGATCTTTGGCTGGGAATCAGGGATATGTGATTCCTCTTAGTTATTGCACTCTACTGTCTCAAGTCCGAAAACTGAACCACTTCATGGACAATAAATAGGTGGGTTAAAATGGTTGGATAGGCTACCAAGCCAGATCAAATTTCTTAATATTATTTATTTCATATAATCTGCACACAGTCTCTTTTTCTTTGAATTTCCTATATATTCTTCAATGATAAGTTTTATAATTGAAAGTAAGCTCTTTTACCTTTGGCCAAACATAAAGATAAAGCCCAAATCATTTGCCCGCTTGACCGAACTTTCTACACTAGATTTCTTTATGTCCAATTTGCCTATGAGTTTTGTGGTGAGTGTGTGTGTGTGTGTGTGTGTGTGTGTGTGTGTGTGCATTGGGTTGAGTAGAGTGGTAGAACGACAAGTTAGGAATCTCTCATCAGGGATGCTTTATGTCCAGAGGAACTAACTTTGTTCAAATGAAGTGTAGACAAACAATTGAAGAGAAAAGGAAAATAATTAAAAATACACAGTATAGAATGCACAAAGGAACAGAGCTAGACAAAAACCAAGCAAAATGAATACTACAGAGGCATAAATGGGTGGAATTAGAGATCTTTTCCTTTTTCTTTCTTCCTTTCCCCTACACTAATATTAAGTAGTGTGTTTCTGTTCAAATTCACCATTATTTCAAGAAACAAATGGTATTTTCACATTTGCTCTTTATTCCCCTTTTTGCATTAAAATAGCACATTTTCCTTAAATGTCTTTTTCTTTTAACTTCCTGGAATCAAGACCAAGGGTTGGCATTTACAGCTATAACTGATCCAAGTGCTACATTAGCATCTATTTATTAAAGATGATCTTTCATGTACAGTACAACCAGAACATTTGGCCTAATTCACTATACTAACATTTCCAATTTGGCTCCAAGTAGTGAGTTGTGTCTTATGGTGAAATAGTGCCTAATCAGTATTTATGAATAGGGTTTTAGAAGTCACTAAAGAGCACAGGAAGAGATTTTATCTTCTTAAAGCACAAATATTGCTGAGTTCTGGGAATCTGTATAGCACATTAAGACAGAACAGCTTTCCTTTTTTTTTTTTCAAATTGCGGTTAAAAATGTGTAATGTAATACTGTCAGTAATTTAAATGGAGTGTACCTCTTCCTCAGACATTAATGCTATTTGTTAAACTTTGTAATTACTATGCAAATGAAGTGCTGTACTTAAAAAATGGCAGTGCCAAGAGTACAACAGAGAAAAACAGTTTGAAATTCAAACTAATACAAAATAAGCTTCAAGTCTTGTGGAACTCAAATATTGTATTTTTTTATTCCTTTGAGTGCAGCATTCGGGTGAAAGCAATGAGGGCTTGTCTTTGTTCTTTATACGTAGATAGCAGAAGGCTTAGAGCCAGAGATGTGAAAGCTTCTGAGACACATTAGTTCCCTGATCTTCACAACAGGTGGCTGGTATTTTTATCCGTCTTTTAGAGATGAAGAAACCGAGTCCCAGAGATACTTAACTCATTTGCTCCGGGTCACTTAAACAAGCCAGTGACAGCCCAGAAAGGAGCTTAGGACTCCCAAACTCAAGGCCGCTTGGAGAATCCCCAGACAGCTGTCGCTTGAAAGGAACAGAATTTATGGCTCCAATTATGATTTCAGAATATTAAACACAGAGGGAACTAGTGCAATCTAGTTTCATTTCATGCCAGGTAGATATTTTAGAAGAAAACGAGCAAGTTTGGTTTCCTGAGAATTAGCCCCTGACAAGGAAATATCTGTGAGCTACTGAGCACCATATGTATGAAGAAAGCAAACATTATGAGAAAAAGTGCATAGGTTTTCCACATGTTTGTATCCCCAGTGCCTAGTGCTATGCCTGGCAACGTAGACACTCAGAAATATTTGTTGGATCAAAGAATGAAGGAATGAATGCATGACCATTTGTCCTTTAAGTAACTTCCCACCCACATTGCCTCTTTTTCCTTTTCAGTCACTTTTCCTACCTTTACTTCCTGAGTCTACAAAACAAACAATTGAAAAACAGCAGCAAAAAAAACACAAGTTTTACCTTCCTCTATTAATTCTTCTTTTCCTCTACTTGTTTCCTACTCTTGAACCTGAATCAACTCTTTTTTTAATATCCCATGTCTTTAGAATTTTTATTTTCACTTAGATATTCACATAAACTAGAAAGATCTAAGGACCTGGCCCGTTGGTAGCAATGTGTTGTTCTCTTTAGGTGATATTCTTTATATTTTAAAAGGAAACTTTTAAATTCTTAAGCCAAAAGAAAGAAACAAAAACTCAGGTATAGAGTTGACATTTATCAGGGACACGGGAGAGCTGGTAATGAGAGCATTTTTGTTTTGGTGAAAGGCAGTGACAGCCTATCTATAATAATAGAAGTTGAGAATATCGGATATTGCATATCCCAATACCCACTGTGATTAGAGTGTGAGTATATGACATGGGCTCAACTAACCAGACACTTGTGACCCCACTTTGACTTTGAATTAGGAAATGTCAGGCAAAGAAATAGGGGAGTGCTGGAGGAAGGCTGTAGTGGAAGATGTCATGACCTGAGTTTCCAGGGCAGCAGTGGCCGTGGGCAAAGGCAGTGTCTGGTATTTGGACCCTACCATTTCATCATATGTATAATCCACCTGTACCCTCCCACCTCACCAGAGTGGTCTGGCCTAGACAGTAAGAGATATCAAGACAAAATGAACATCCAGAAATTGACGTAGAAATTAACTGCATGTGCTTTTAAGAAGACAAGTGGAAACCAAGAATATATATGAGACATTGGGTTACAGGCTAAACTTCTCATTGTGAACATTTACTGCTCACCCATGCTCCAAGACATGGTATCGCACAATAAAGTATCCAGAGATGAGGTCTTACACGTGATATGCTTTCCTTCACCTCAGGAGTGTTATTTCAGGTGTTTGAAGAACCAAGATGGGATGTCAACATTTGCTACTTTGATTAGGATAGCTTGTATTCTTAAAGGGTGTTTAATTGACAAAGGGCAGCAGCTAATATAAAGGCCCTGGACCATTGATTCATTTCCGTTATTGCTCCAATGGCATGACTGTCGTTCTCCTGACATGGAGGAAAAAGATGTTTTGTTTGTTTTGCTGTATTTTCTGCATAATTGTGCTTACACTATCTTCTGATACTGAATGAAAATGTAGAAGGCTGAGATACTCTCTAGTAAGACTATGTGCCATTGGGAAAGTCATTAACTCTTTCAGGGCCCCGTTCTCCTTACTGCTAAAATGGGGATCATGTTTTCTCTCTCTTGGGTCATTGTGAGAATTAAATGAGATCCTGCATGCAAAGTTCTGAGCACAACATCTGGTTCACTCTTTCTAAAATAGCTACATTCACAGAGTAAGATGCTTCCTCCACTTCCAGTCCAATAAAATACATATTCATAGAGAATTGGGTCACATTATTTCTGAACGACAGGTGTCTGCAGGGACGTGGGTTTGCCAAATCCACCGGCTGTCTTCACATCTTTCCGTTCCCATGAGATTTCTGCACATTTTCCCTGCCTTTTTAGTGGCTCCCCAGAGGCAGGCTCCCTCAAGAAGGAAGCTGGGTGTAGGCAGATGCTCCATTAATTTTCTTTTTGGCATTTTACAGTGAGTGGTGTGGATGACCCAAAGGCAGCCAGGAAAGGAGACAGCTAGACGGAGCCTGCAGGCCCCTCTAGAGTTCTTCCACTATCAGAACACTGTGAATGATAAACCTTTAAACAGTCCTATGAGCTACAGAGAAAGCTTCTAGTAAAGAGAGTGGTATTGGCTGAGTCTAGGGAATGGAAAAGAGGAAAATCAAGACAGTAAGAGCAAAAAATTCAGGTGGCATCCCAGCATGTTCCCACATGAGTCTTTATTTCTTTCCTTCTTAAAATTCTAATATAAATATTCTTAAATTTTAAAGACTACATAGCATTAGAGGATGTTTAAGAAACATGATAAATAGATAAGTAAATAAATAAATATCATTCAGCTCTCTACCCAAACACATCATTCACTTTAAATTTTGCAAATCTCTTCCAATATTTATCCATATGAAAAACATAGTTTGGATATTAGTAAAAAGGTTTCATTTTTACTTCATGTAATACTATGTAATTTTCAAAGGTGCCACATAGATTTCAGTATCATTACCTTTAATAAAAGTTGTCATCAATTAAACACATTTCTATGATTTATATAATCAAATGTTAATAGTCGGATAATTTGATTGCTTTCATGTATTTCTTATTACAAATAATGCATAAAAGAACACCTTTGTTCTTTGACCGTAGCATGTTCTATCTTGTGGATAATTCCTTAAGGTAAATTCCTCAGAATGGTATTAGTCAACCTAAGAGTAGGAATATTTTTTATCTATATTTCATATGACATGATGAGGTTATACTACTTTTACATATATTTGATTTTCTTTTGAAATACCTTAAAAATGAAGAGAAATCTTACAAGTCTCTAAAGTACTCTTGGAAGGCAAAGACATAGCAGATATATATCTGTCTTGTACAAATGGGGTGATTCAAGTACAAAATGTTTAAACGATTTGCTTGAAGTGACACATCCAAGCCATTCAGAATAATGTTCCAGGACTTAAGCCAAGCTTCCATTGGTTTCAGATCACTTCATTGGCCTTGACCCAAAAGACAGCTTTGCAAACAACTTAATTTCACTGCTTGCAAGTCACCCAGAGGATGCTCAGTGCTGTCCCATTCACGCACTGCAAAATCCAAAATGTGAAGTGTTGCTTATTCTGGAACTACTCTTAACGGGTCTCTGTGACAGGAAAACTCATCTTTCTTCTTGGATCCGTAAAATATGAACTAACAAAGCCTAGAAAACTTAGTCTAAAGATAACTGCTATTTAGCAACTCACATCTGGTTAGCTAATTCATATTTGTTTCTACTTCACAGTAACTTTTTTCTTCTGGTCCATGCATTAACTTAAATTTGCAAAATGAGAAAAGCAATTTGGGAGTTAATAAGAAAACATGTTTTTATTTGACATGCTCCCAATTTGATCAATATCTGAGATCGTTTGAAATGAAACTGTTTCAGTCACCGTCTTGTTTCGTAGTATCTGATAGAGACATGTAAATTATTACAGATTTTAGTCCTTTGTGACCTCTAGCAACTCTCCACGCTGCCTGTGATTCCATTTTTTCCTAAAACTGTTGCTGCAGAATTTTCAGCAGAAGAGGAGCACTCATCATTAATATACAGGTCAGCCCTTTATAGAACTTTCTCTGTGGTATATAAACACACTTCTGTCTCAGAAAGGTAGATTCTTTCAACGGGGCATGATTTGTGCTTGTACAACTTTGCTAAATAATTTCTTATGACTTCAAATTTGGGATGATCTTTTATTAGTCTGTACGTAAAGTCTCAGTGCACTCTTCTGGAATACGAAAATTAGTTTGATTTAGTCTTCCAGGATAGCACTGAGTATCCAGTTCCTAGATAGTTTTTACCTTGGAATAACAGGACGGTTACCATATAAGAAAGAAAAACTGTTGCTAACTGAGATTATTTGAGTCTAATATTCTTCCTGGTCATTTAAGGGGATGGTTTCTTGATCAAATCATAACCTGTACTTTTATTCCCCTGCATATTCTAAACAAGATACTTAACATGTTTCACCGATCTCCATCCCTTGGTGGACATATACAGAGCAGCAGGAGGCTCAATGCCATCTAGGTTAAGAAAAGGTCCTTTGTGGTAGCACTTTGAGTTGCTCTTAGCGTGGCAGGCTGAAAAATGGCCATCAAAGATATCCAAGTCTCAGAACCTGTGAATATGTCACCTTACAGGGCAAAAGGAACTTTGCAGAAGTAATTTAAGTTAAGGATCTCGAAATGGGGAGATTATCCTGGATCGTTTGGGTGGACCCAATGTAATCATAAGGGTTCTTATAAGCGGAAAGAAGGAGGAACAAAAGAGGAGAAAGCAAGATGAAAATGGAAGTAGAGATTGAAGTGCTGCAGCCACAAGCCGAGGTGTGCTAGCACCCTCTAGAAGGTGGAAGAAGTAAGGAATGGATTCTCCGCTGGAGTCTCCAGAAAGAATCAGCCCAGCCGACAATAGCTTTGTAAGATTCATTTTGGAATTCTGACATTCAGAACTGTAAGAGAACAAATTTGTGTGCTTTTTAGCCACTGTTTGTGGTAATTGGTCACAGCAGCAGCAATAGAAGTAGCTTTCTGAAGAGTCTCTCCTGTCTTCATCAAGAATATGCTGCAAATCTCTTGGATAATTACTTTTATTTGCAAGAAGGGTATTTTAAAACCAAAAAGCTTGATGTAGCAACTTTTGCTGCTATGTAGGACACAGTGTTTTCTAGCTAAATTCCAAAGGTAGACTTTTGGGAGAGCAATTGGGGTAACTCATTCACCAGTGATTAAGTTCAGAATAATGGAAACTTTTATCTTTCCTCTTCTGGGAAAGCAATCCTAACATTTATATGACATTATAACATTACAGAAAATTACCACTATAATTATGTACCCTGCTAATGTCTGTATAATTCTAAAATGAATTAATAGTAATATTGCACTTGAAGATTGAGTGAAAAATTCTGAGCATTATTCATGTCTCTGCCAGCATATTCTTTAGCTATTCATGACATAACTGGTACAACAGTATGTCATCTATAATTGTTTGCTGAATAGCTAGGCACACCTCATAATGGAAAAGAAAAAATTAGAGGAAAAGAAAAGGTAGAGAGACAGGAAAGATTTCAGTATCATCTTTTATTGTGCTTGGTATCTGCACTGTTTAGGAGTCTTGTGTGGGCCAATATGACTGTGAAAGAATGAGATCATGTGGACTCATTTCTCTATGGTTCTGTATTTCTGGCTTTCAAAAGTTATAACTCCTACATGAGTTAAATTTAATTGTTGGTGAGAAAAATGGTTATCCTGTAAACTAAAGAACATATCTATTATATAATATCCATTATGCCACTCAATCCCTTACCTCATCTCCATATGGAGCACCTACAAATCACACATTTTCATTCAACTATTTTGCTGCATAGTAAAGACAGTTGTTAAAGACATCGAAAGAAACAGAGCCTATACATTTATTGCATGCAAAATGTGAGTTACAGATTTTATTACAGCCAAAATAAACTGTACAAAAGTAAAGACTTCTTGTAATGTTAACAGAGAGCCATGGCATGTATGCTTCTTGTGTTAAAACCTTAAGTACCCATAAGAAATATGTAAAATGTGGACTTGGTAAATTTATTATGAGGAGCTTACCTTTTGCAGTACCCTCACATCTACATCTAAGGACACCACATGATCTGTGTAAGATGCTGTAATTAACCTCTTTACTTATAATTTGTTTTGAATTATAAATAAGACAAAACCCATTTTGAAGTATATGAAATCACATCATCATGTACACATCCACTAACCTGCTTTCCCATATATTTCATTGATTTTGAATAAAATTCAAAGTCATATTAGAACTGGGAAATTAACTCAACTCATTTATTTAGCATCAGTTTTAGAGATAAGGAAACAGATCCAGAGAGAGGATTACTTGAGGTCACAAGGTGAGGTTTTGTTATTTTAGTACTCTAGCATGTTGGTTTTAATTAAAAATATTTTTGAGAAACATTAGCTTCCTTCGTATTCCTGACCAAGCAACTAGTTCAGAGGTAGTTATGACCTGTATAACAAATTTCAGTTCTGAGATGAACTTTCTAGTTAATTGTTTGTCAAACACTCAAATTTTGCCTAAAGTCTTCCCCAGTAAAATCACTTATCATGTTGGGTATTGCCTCTCTATGCTATAGTCAATATCTGTCCTAAAAACTGGCTACTTGATATCTTATACTTAGGAATTTGCATATTTTTTCTTGCCTGGTGGTCCTAGAGAGAGGTCAGATGATCCTATAGCACAGGTCCAGCTATAGGTTGGTTCAATAATCAGGAGGTGGGGTGCCATCTTCTTCCAGAGAACTATACATCCAGGCCCTTCTTGCTTCATTGAGTTTTGAGAGGGTTTAAGTGGTGGATTTGCTAAGCAGTTAGACAAGTATCCCTGAAAGGCAGAAAGACTAGAGCTTGTGACTCCATCTGATGAACTATTCCATTCTATCCTATTGTGTGATTATGGTGGTGATGGTGATGAAGGTTGTATAAAGCCTCCTGTAGTGTTCAGGTAAATGGATCAGACAACCTCCATAACTCTCTTTGCTGAATAATTTGGCATTCTCTTTCTGAAGTTGCTTTTAAACCAACCGAGAATGTAATGAGGGCACGCATTCTTGACAACTGATAGCCCTAGCCATATCTGAGAGTAGAAAGAGAGTAGGAATTAATTAAATCCCGTATCAAAGTTTGCTCCCTCAATAAAGTTGCATCTTGGAAAGTCTCAAATATCTCATAAAATTGAACGAAGTAGGGTGGGAGTTATGATTCTATCTCATGCCTCACTAATGATCCATGCATCATTAAATAAAAACTGTAGCAGGATGGTCCTGAAAAATCAGGCTTTTGGGGGCTGGCCCAGAGGGATTGTGGTTAAGTTTGGTATGCTCCACTGCGGCAGCCCGGGTTCACAGGTTCGGATCCCGGGTGGAGACCTACACCGCTCATCAAGCCACGCTGTGGTCGTGTCTCACATACAAAATAGAGGAAGATGGGCACAGATGTTAGCTCAGCGACAATCTTCTTCACTGAAAAAAAAAAGTCAGGCTTTTAGACTTGAGAGAATAGGGAAAGTAAAAAGGACAGAGCTCTGTATTTTAACAAACATTCTGAATTCAAGTAAATAAATAAAACCTAGGAAAAGAATTGATTAGCTATACTTTTCAGGGCATGAGTATGCTTTCTTAATTGGTCTTGATATCTTGACTCTTGGGGTTCATTCATTCTATCATCTATATCTATCTATCTATCTATCTATCTATCTATCTATCTATCTATCTATATTTCTAAGCTCGGCTAGAAGATTCTTTCTTTCTTCACAAATGAAAGATGTACTTTAGCATGATCATTATTTCTGAGTTTTAGTTTGAATCTGGGACTAGAGCACTCAGGAATACTAGTGTGGTTTAAAAAAATAGAGAGATAGCACAGGAAACAAAAGAAAAAAGTAGATAAGTTGGACAACATCAAATATAAAAACTTCCATACATTAAAGGACACAATCAACAGTGAAAAAGTAACTTACAGAATAGGAGAAAATATTTGTAAACCATATATCTGATAAGGGGTTAATATCCAGAATATATTTTTTAAAAACTTCTACAATTCAACAATAATGAAACTATATACTTAAAAATGGTTAAGGGGTGCGCCCAGTGGCATAGTGGTTAAGGTCATGCGTTCCACTTCTGGGGCTCAGCATTCGCAGATTCGCATCCCAGGCGTGGACCTACATACCGCTCATCAAGCCATACTGTGGTGGCATCTCACATACAAAATGGAGGAAGATGGGCATGGATGTTAGCTCAGGACCAGTCTTTCTCACCAAAAAAAAAAATATATATATTAAAATAGCAAATTTTATTTTACTGCAGTCAAAAAAGATAACCTAAAAAGAAACAACATAGGGCCGGCCCCATAGCGTAGTGGTTAAGTGCGTGCGCTCTGCTGCTGGCGACCCGAGTTCCGATCCCAGGCACACACTGAGGCACTGCTTGTCAGGCCATGCTGTGGCGGCATCCCACATAAAGTGGAGGAAGACCGGCTCGGATGTTAGCTCAGGGCCAGTCTTCCTCAACAAAAAAGAGGATGATTGGCATGGATGTTAGTTCAGGGCTGATCTTCCTCAAAAAAAAAAGAAAAAAGAAACAACAGAAAACAATTTGGTGGAATCATTAGGTTTTTTGGATACCCTGTCTGGTAGGTTTTTCCCTTTTATCCTTCATTATTTTGATTTGGAGCTTGAGCCTAACTTCATATAGTCACTTGGCATTAAATGAGCCCCCTCAGCCTAATGTGAACTCCAATCCTACTAAGGCACCTGAAAAGGGAGTATTGATCCTTAAACTAACAATAATTCAAAAACACCTCTACCATCACCAAGCTATTCTTAATCTGTGAAGATTGATGGATTTCCCTGTATTCGCTTTCTATGCTGTGTAACAAATCATCACAGACTTGGTAACTTAAAACAGGATACATTATCATCTCACAGATTCTCTGGGTCAGGAATCTGGGCACAGCTTAGTTGGGTTCTCAACAAGGCTGCAATCAAGATGTCAGCCAGGACTAGGTTCTCATTTGGAGGATCGATGGGGAAAGATGCACTTCCAAGATCACTCAAGTTGTTGGCAGAATTCATCTCCTTGTAATCATACAACTCCTATAAGCTTGCTTCTTCAAAGTCAGCAAGTTGGTTAGCAAAATAAAGTCTTACATAGCATGACTTAATCAGAGGCGTGACATCTTATCATCTTTGCCATATTCTATTGTTAGAAGCAAGTCACAAGGGTTCTCACAGTCAAGGGGAGAGGATAATACAAGGGCAAGAACACTGGTGGTTGGAGTCATAGAGTCTGTTCATCACCTTCCTCTACCCATATTTTTCTCTCATTTATATTGTTGGCATAGTGTGAAGGGTAGTCCTATAAATAACACCCCTTTGTTAGATTGAAAAGTGGCTACAATTGATCTCTTGCTGACCTTGGGCATTTAAGCATGTCTATTTCCTTGTTTCTACTTCAGCATACAACTTTTTTAAAACTCTCCTTCCAGAGTTTGGGCTTTTAAATAATCCACAAAGCTGCTGTTTATTTTCTTTAGTAATCTATATTAAACCCAGGACACTGGCTGCTAGAAAACTGATGGTCTGTTGTCCTCCCTTTCAGCTTTCCACATCAGATAACACACTTCAATCTCTAACATAAATTTATATTAATTAATAGGCAAGACTCAAATGTTTTCTTTGAGATATTCAGGGATTTAAAAATCCTAGTTTAAAATTTTTCTTGTTATAACATATCGTGGATATTTCAATTTCTTGGAACAGATTGGCACTCAAAGATCTAGCAAGTTTTTTTTTTTTTCTTTAAAATTGCAGAGCAGCCCCACCCTCATAGTCACAAATAGGTCTGTCGCATGTTAGAGAGTCTTCCTTGCTCTTTGGCCTTTCATCTGTTTGATCCTGTGCTGAAATCTCCCGAACTCTTCATGAGTCAGGTTTGGCTTCTCTTATCATTTAAATCCTTCTTCACAGGTTTCTAAACAGATATAGTCTGTTGCCACTCAACAAAAATGTGTATTTATGACAACTTTTTGGTAAGTTCATTAAAGGTCTTCCACTGTTTTCCTAAATACTCTCAGTTGTCTAGGCAAAATTCAAGTCTTTCCATTGCCTCTCTCATCCTTATTCACTACAGGCTTCTACTTGCCAGACATTTTGAATGCAATGGTTAAGGCAACTATCTATGTACTTTCCTGTGTCTCTAACTCAAAAGACTAGTTCTGATATATTTATTCTCTAATACAGAATACCTTTTTTAAAGGGATTTTATCTGTTTCTAGTTAGAACATCACCAGAAACAATTGCTTTTAAAACACCTTCAAACAAAGTAGAAGACAATTTTAAAGCAAAATTATGAAAGGAAACTCACTTTGTCATCCAAATAACTGGTACTGAGGACCAAACTCTCAGCAGAAGTGATCCCCTTCTATGTTCCCTTCACTCAGAAATTAATGCAGTTCTATTTTCGTGCATGGTAACCAGATTGGGAATTTTGTCAATTTATGATTCCTTTCTGTTTCTTACTTCCAAAGGATATCTGATAAAAGTTTCACATGGAGCTTCAACATAACGTTTGCCTCAGGATTTAAAGAAATTTTTCCACAGGTGGGGCTATAAGAGCTAGCATTAGCTATTTTCTATTGCGTGACTACTAAAGGTTGGGCATGCTACATCACAGACTTATGTTGTTTCATTTCACCTGGGAAGGGGTGTGGATTCATGGGCTGGATATTTTTTATGTCTTTAATAGGTAAGTAAAGGAGGTTCTAAGATTTTAGGAAATTTATACATGATTCTATGACTATTTAGATATATATGGGGATTTGAATCCAAATCTGTCTAACCTCATCCTCCGATGAGATAGGCTCAGAGGTGGTGAGCAACAGATTGAGAGGGCAGGGCACCCGAGCAAGCCCTGCAGAGGAAAGAGGATGCAAAAGTAGAACTATTAGTTCCCCAAGCCCCTCCAACAGAAGAGATGTCACTTCAAGATTATCAACCCATTTCAGACAGACCACTGGTCATTTTATAGGCATCTGTCTGGTCGCGTGCCCAGTTGGATGAGCAGTGCCAGACAGGTTGTGGAGAGACCGAAGAAAAGACCTGGAGATGACGAACGAGATACATAGGTTTATTGGGAGTTACTTACAGGAAATGTCCAGTGGCGGCTGGCTGGACGGAAATGTGCACCTGCAACCGCAGGTGGGGAGAGGGTTAGTTATATAGGCAGGGGACACAAAGGCTATATGCTTTCCAAGGGGGGCTGTTCCTGGTACGACCAGCCGACCAGCATCCCCCGGAACACGGGGAGGAGCTCTGTGTTCCTTTAAGAGGTGATGGTCTTTGAGTGAGATAAGGTAAGATCCCGGCTGGCCAGGTCCTGGATTCTTACAAATCCCAGCAGCTGGGCGTCCTGCCCAGAAGGGGGCCAGAAGGACATGTGGTTTCAATGGGCTTGTGGGCTCTTGCTGAGCAAGCAGGGCCCAGGCCCTACGGCATCACTGCATGAGCTCAGCACAACATCTCCCCTCCTCACCCCATCTCCAACTTATGTGGCAACTGGCCACACAGAATTCAAGGGGAGCAATCTGGAGACATACCCAGCAGATAAGGTTTAACAACTGCCAGACAGCTGCTACCTCTATCCTGTATGGCTTAAATACTCCTGAATTTAAACCCCATTTATTTTAAAATAACTTGCTATTATTTTAAACTAATTTGATTTTCTAATACCTTATTCTTCTAACCCCTTATGGTGAACAAGAGAAGGAGCCATAAAATAAAACAACTAGTTCTGATATGACTGACCAGTACTATGTAAAGGATAGGCTGGAAATTAAGAGTGAAGGGAGTTGAGTATTTTGCCTCCTAAGCCCACAGATTCTTTTAAAAATTTCAACTCTATATTTCACGTCAGAGAAACAATTCCTTATGCATTGAGAAAAAATTCTATGTGGGTGTTCATAGGGAGACAGGTGTGAAATTAAATTCCTGAGAGCTTATTATTCAATAGAAACTTTCCGTATATTGTAGCAATTAATTTCACACCAACTCTGCAAGACATTTAATATCAGCTCCGTTTTATAGAAAATGATACTGATGTTCAGGGAAGTTAAATGCATGTCCCAGGCCACAGAGGTGGTAAGTAGTGCATCTCACTGCAAATTCTGTACTCTTTTCCTTAAAGGTATTAACCAATTGTGGCGATCATATCTGCAATATTAAAATCAGATTTTAACACCAGTTTCTTCAAACATGCAGATAGATAAATCTACCTAAAATCTATGTAAAATTAAATGTATATTTCCAAGGAGATGTTACTCTATTTAGATCTACAAATCAGTATGCAATTTCAACCTAATTAAAATATGTTGTCATGCAAGTATAATAACATTTTAATCATTTATTAATAATTAGTATTTAAATATTTACTTTCTGTCTTGGAGATTCTGTTGCTTAGTGAGTAAAAGTTAAAATTTTTTAAGTTTAGATGCTTTTAACAGATACATACGTAAAACTGGAACTACCTACATATTCCTGAGGTCCTCTAACAGGGACAGATGCCACCCCTGAATAAGATGATCAATGCTTCATACAGGCCACTCGTCATTTCACAGGCACCTGCATCTATCTAGCATCACTTGCAGCCTCCCCACAGTCGGGAGATTGTAGAGGAATATCTTTAAAGCTTCCAGAACTCAGGCTTCCTTCTGATCACAAATATTCACTCTTCTTTCCCCATATGAAAAATACTCAGTTCCTCTCCAAAACATATGCAAAGTCCTGTGTTTTCATGGCATCAGGCTTGGTCGGGTCCAGATGCAGTGCCCATGCATCTGGAGAGCTAGGTAAATTGTCTGTACCTCTTGCCTCCCGTGCACCTATTAGATGATGGTGGGATAGGAACAAGATAACAGTAGTTACTCCTATCTGAAATGGAAAGAAGAGGAGTCAAATAGCAGTTACTAGTCTACGGTGATTCTGACATCCTATTGAGTGCATATGGCCAGAATTCCGTTCCCTGGAAATAGGAAATGGTCTTTGACTTAGCCTCAATCCAGTTCAGTCTATTGTTCTCTGAAGCTCTTGACTATGCCACTCTAATTCCACTCTCTGGGAATTTCTCCTTTGCATCACTCTCCTTGACCATTTTTGAAAAGGGTAGTGAGCAGCTTTCTTAGTCGGCTTCCTATTGAATGTCTTTTAAATCTAAAAGAATCTCATATTCTTTTAGTGCAGGCAGGTGGAAGCTTTGTCAGTCAAATTTTCTTTTTACACTATGTTTTTATGTATTTGATTCCAGTTAACTACATATGCGAAAAGTCACCTCCAAAATTCTTTCAAAAAGTATCTCTCTTTTCTTAACTACTAGTAGTTTGGGTACATCAGGATTATATGGGCCTATGCCCCTAAGTTTCCTAGGATCTTTGTTTGGCTTAAAAGATCCACTAGAGGCATCTTAATCCTTTCAGAGGTTCTAACGATGAATGTCACAGTCACAGGCTTGATTTGGTCTTTTCTTTGAGGTCACGTCTTACTGTAACACTCAGAGTAATTGTCCTTTGTCTGAGGCTGTTTTTCAATGAGCTGTAGAAGAAAAATTGCACGGGATGAAGTTAAACAGACAAGGAAGACTTTATTTAAGATTACTGCAACAGAGGAAGGAGATTGAACTCAACTCTGCTGAACTAACACGTGGAAGTGTTTTTAAATGTTTTAAGTAGTAAGTGAACCAGTGGAAGAGTACTGGAGGGCATTAGAGAAGGAGATTTGTCAATGCGATGTGTCATCAGATTGAGTTGTTCCTGAGTTTACAAATGTTTTCCTCTATGATTAGGCCACCTATATTTGCTAATTTGTGCCCATTGGAGAAGTTAGGCTCCTCTCTTCCACAGAGACCGAGAGATGAGAGCACTGTTTTCCTTGATGATTACATTTCATAAGGGATGGCCCCCTGGTCTTAAGAAGGACAATTCTGGGTTTTAAAACTGGTAAGAGGCTGAGAGAACATTTACATCTCAAAGGGGCAGAGAAAGAATTTACAATAGAAAGTTTTCTAAAGTAAATGCCCTGAGAAAAGGGAGGCCAGGGGCCTGGAAGAAACCTGTCCAAAGTTTAGTTAACCTGAGGGCAACATGAAGGCTATCTTGGTTAGGATACATCATTGATTTGAAGAGAAACATTTCCTTTTTCCATCTCTGCAATCTCTGAGCTCTCTCTGTTCTCTCTGATTTTTGCTTGCAAACGGGCCAGTTTTTGTTTTGTTTTGTTCCTTAACGAGCTCATCATTTTCTTGTAGTACCTTAATAAGAAATCAACACATGCATTCAACATTCTGCCTCAAAATTTTATTTTCTCTCTTTTAAGTAACTATAACTAAAATTCTGCCAAATGGCTCACCATTATATAACATAGATCACTCTTCCAACTTCCCATAAGAGTTTCTTTGCCGACTGCCACCTAATCCCCGAGAAATAGCACATATTTTAGTTTTTTTCCATTTGTTTGTTTGTATTGTTTTATGGTATCATCCCATCACCAATTTTTTCATTAGTCAGATTTTGCTCTGTAAAAATCTAACATAAAATCTCAGTGGCATATAAAATTTAAGCATTTTTCTTGCTTGTGGTCTTGGGTCAGCTTGAGTCAGCTGCAGGCTCAGCTGAAGGGTGTTAAGATGCGAGAGGGACCTTTTTCAAGACAGTGGCAGAAGCACCAAAGAGAAAGAGAAAGCTGAAGAATATTTTAAGCCTCTGCGGTCGTCAATTCACAGTATTACATCAATCCATAATATTCCATTTGCCAAAGCCAGTCACGTGGACAAGCCTCAAGTCAAGGGGAAAGGAAGTACATTCTACCCATTATAGATAAGGGGAAAAGGAAGCGACTAAGCAACATGAACAATGACTTAATCTACAACAGCTGTTTTTGTTTTGTGCCTTTTTAATTCAATTTTTAAATGGGAAAAAAATGTATGTTTTATAGGGCTGCTGTGGGAATTATATAAAATGGCATATGTGAAACATCTAATAAAGACACTGGCAGATTTAGAGATTCCTTAAATGTTAGTTTTTTTGTACCAAGTTAAATGTCATTCATCAAGGAAAAAGTTGAGTTTACATCTTAAATTTATACATATAACATTATTGTTTTCTTTAACTTGTGTCTCCTTTTTCCCTTATGATGTTAGTATTAGTAAATTTGTCACAATTTTTTTGTCTCAAATAACATATAGTTCATATAGATTAAAAATTTTTACTAGAATATCTTCAGAATGTCCTCCGATACTCTAGTTCTATTTTGTATCCGTTACAACCTAAGATCCAGGATGGGACCTTTTTTTCATAGGAATATATGTAAAAAAGTATCTGCAGAAGAGCCTTTTGTGGGTCTAAGTGTCAGGACAGTCTTGGATAATCAATTCCTGATTCACAGAATTAGAAAGGTTTTGGATTCCACTTGGCACAATATAATCATTTGAACTTAATCTGTACGAATTTAGCAAAAGGAAAAATAGAGTAATTTCAGAGTGGTAAGCAGATGGCCAGCTTACCTCTGCTTAATGTTCCCTCAGTTCCCTTTCTCATTCTATTTGCATCTGCTATCTCATAGGTGTTTTTAGGAATATTCCCTGGGGGATTTTAGACTATGTGATATTCAACGTTGCTACTCAGTCTGCTTAGAGAGAAAATATTCTAGGAGAAAAAGATGAAAATATATTGGCCTTTTATAAAACTGCCTTTGGCTGCATGCAGGTTCTAACTGGTAATATTAGGTGCATTCGTTGTCATTTAAGAACGATTTTCTTGAAGCAGCAAAGAATATATTTAAAATTAAGTGTGCTGCATAATTACTTTAGACTTGGATGTCTTAGTGTTTAAGTGTATATAAATATTTATTTATATAAATATGTAACTAGACGTTTAATGTGTAATGATGGATAGGAGTATGAGCTTCGGAGTTAGACTACATTGGGCTTGAGTTCAGATACGTGACTCTGGAAATCATATATTCCATGCAAATTTCAGTATTTACATCTGTTAAATGGGTTTAATCCTAGCATATTTCTTACACGATTATTTCAGAGATTATATGAAATAACTCAGATATTGCATATATTACATAAGAGAACTGAATGAGATAATGCATGTAACACAGGTGTAGTATAAGACAATTAGTGAGGACTCAAAAATATATACCCATGTTTATACTATATGTCATGAATATAATATATGTGCAATAGGTATTAAATATTTTGTCATAACTTTACTAATGTGACATAAACACATACCCATTAATATTCTTCAAACAAGTACTAATTAGCAAATCTATAGATTAAAACAGAGGTAGACAGGCTTGTTGTGTAAAGGCCCAGATAATAAATATGTTCTTCTTTGTAGGACATAAAGTCTTTGTCACAGCTTCTCAACTCTGCTGTTGTAATGGCCAAGAAACTATAAACCACACATAAATGAATGAGGTGAGGCTGTGTTCCAATAAAACTTTATTTATGGACACTGAAATTTAAATTTCATCTAATATTCACGTTACAAAATATGGAGGTTCTTTATATTTTTCAACTATTTAAAAATGTAAAAACCATTCTTAGCTCAATAGCTGTACAAAAATAGGCGGTGGGCCAGATTTGGCCTATGGGCTGTATTTTGCCTCCTCCTGAATTAAAACATTGTGCCAGCATCGACACTCGTCTTCTCTCTCTTGCAGTTTTTTGTTTTATTTAATTTTTGGTTTGTTTTGTTTAAATTTTGCCTTGTTTTGTTTTAAATCATATTACTAGGAGATTTTTCACAGGAAGACTATACTGATTCAATTTACTAAATGGATTTGACCTATGTGTGGTCTTTCCCCCAAAATTATTCTTTTAAATATCCATTTGATATGGACGGCAATTATTAGCTGGATAAAAAATAGATCTTTAACAATTATATATGTTCTCATGCTTGTACTTGCTAAACCTTCCTGTTATTTCTAACATAGTTTCTGATTTTCAGTTTTTCCACTACTGTGGTTTTCTGTTTTTGAATGAATAAGAATAACTATTATTACGTGTTTTTTCTTTTTTTTTGAGTGAATAACTATAGTTTCACTGAAAGGAGACATTTAGAGAAGTAGAAAAAAGTGGAGCACTCATCTGAAAGGCCTCAGAAGCCAAAGAAATCACTATGATAACATCTCTAAAATGTTTACTTGCGTGACTTATTATTATATTAAGACATAACTATTGTTTGAGAGGTTTACTCAGGTCTGTAAAACTCAGTAGTGATTTTTATTTTAATTGAAAAAAGAAGTTAATAACCTGATAGGCAACCTAAACTTGGCCTAAAACAGTACAACTCCTCAAGTCTTGCCGTGGATCACAGAAAAGTGAAGACATCAGTTAACCATCTTCCATTCACATGTGCCCTTCCTGTGATGGTTAATTTTATATGTCAGCTTGGCTGGGCTAAGGGATGCCCAGATAGCTGGCAATACAGAAGTCCCCCCCTTATCTGTGGTTTCACTTTCTGCGGGTTTCAGTTACCCTTGGTCAACCACACTGTGAAAATATTAAATGGAAATTTCCAGAAATAAAAAATTTGTCAGTTTTAAATTGTGCTCCTTTCTGAGTAGTGTGATGAACTCTCACTCTGTCCTGCCCGGAAGGTGATTCATCCCATTCGTCCAACAGATTCATGCTGTATATGCTACCGGACTGTTAGTCACTTAGTAGCTCTCTGGGTTATTAGATCAGCTGTGGTGGTGTCGCACTGCTTGTGTTCAAGTCACCCTGAATTTACTTAACAATGGCCCCAAAATGCAAGAGCAGTGATGCTGGCAATTCGGATATGCCACAGAGAAACCATAAAGTGCTTCCTTTAAGAGAAAAGGTGTTTTGCCCATTTTTTTAATTGGGTTGGTAGTTTTTTTGTTGTTGAGATGCGTGAGTTCTTTATATATTTTGGAGATTAAGCCCTTATCAGATGTATGGTTTGCAAATATCTTCTCCCAATTGTTAGGTTGTCTTTTTGTTTTGTTGATGGTTTCCTTTGCTGTGCAGAAGCTTTTTAGTTTGATGTAGTCCCATTTGTTTATTTTTTCTATTGTTTCTTTTGCCCAGTCAGACATGGTGCTTGAAAATATGTTGCTAAGACCGATGTCGAAGAGCGTACTGCCTATGTTTTCTTCTAGAAGTTTCATAGTTTCAGGTCTTACATTCAAGTCTTTAATCCATTTGGAGTTAATTTTTGTGCATGGTGTAAGGTAAGGGTCTACTTTCATTTCTCAAAGAAGATATACAGATGGCCAACAGACACATGAAAAGATGTTCAAAATCGTTAACTATTAGGGAAATTCAAATCAAAACTACAATGAGATATCACCTCACACCTGTCAGAATGGCTATAATTAACAAGACAGGAAACAACATATGTTGGAGAGGATGTGGAGAGAAGGGAACTCTCATACTGCTGGTGGGAGTGCAAACTGGTGCAGCCACTATGGAAAACAGTATGGAGATTCCTCAAAAAATCAAGGATAGAACTACCATACGATCCAGCTATTCCACTGCTGGGTATTTATCCAAAGAACTTGAAAACACCAAAGCATAAAGATACATGCACCCCTGTGTTCATTGCAGTGTTATTCACAATAGCCAAGACTTGGAAGCAACCTAAGTGCCCATCGAGGGACGAATGGATAAAGAAGATGTGGTATATATACACAATGGAATACTACTCAGCCATAAGAAATGATGAAATCCAGCCATTTGTCACAACATGGATGGACATTGAGGGTATTATGCAAAGTGAAATAAGTCAGAGGGAGAAGGTCAAATACCGTAAGATTTACTTCATTAAGTAGTAAATAATAACAACAATAAACAAACACATAGAGACAGAGATTGGATTGGTGGTTACCAGAGGGGAAGGGGGGAGGGAGGAGGGCGAAAGGGATAATTCGGCACATGTGTGTGGTGATGGGTTGTAATTAGTATTTGGGTGGTGAACATGATGTAATCTACGTAGAAATAGAAGTATAATGATGTACACCTGAAATTTATACAATGTTATAAACCACTGTTACTGCAATAAACAAAAAATTAAAAAAAAAAGAGAAAAGGTGAAAATTCTCAACTTAATAAGGAAAGAAAAAAAAATGTATGCTGTTTGCTAAGACCTACAGTAACTTAATATAGTATATTGTTATAATTGTTTATTTTATTATTAGTTATTGTTGTTAATCTCTTACTGTGCCTAATTTATAAATTAAACTTTATCTTAGGTTTCTCTGCATTGGAAAAACATAGTATATATAGGGTTTGTGCTTATCCGAGGTTTCAGGTATCCACTGCGGGTCTTGGAACATATTCCTCTCGAATAAGGGGGGACTACTGTACTTTATTTCTGGGTGTGTCTGTGAGGGTGTTTCCAAAGGAGAGTAGCATTTGAATTGGTAGACTGAGTAAATAAGATCCGCCCTCACCAATGTGAGTGAGCATCATCCAACCTATTGAGGGCTTAAATAGAACAAAAATGAAGGAAGGTGAATTCCCTCTCTTTCTTCTTGAGCTGGGAGGTCTGTCCATCTTCTCCTGCCCCCAAACATTGGAGCTCCTGGTTCTCAGGCCTTCAGACTCAGACTGAATTACACCAGTGGCTTTCCTATTCCTATTCTCTCTCTTTCCTATTTCCTATTCTCTGCCCCTCTTGCAGGGGGCAGATCCTGGGACTTCTCAGCCTCTGTAACAGCATCAGCCAATTCTTATACTGAATCTTCTTTTCTGTGTATCTGTGTCTATATATAGCCTATTGGTTCTTTTTCTCTGGAGACCCTAACTAATACTCTTCCTTTTGCTTCAGAGGAACTTCTTCCCGTTCACCAGGAGCTTTCTTCTTGGAGACAAATGTTTCCAACTATGTGAAAAAATATTCTGATCCTAAAATGTGACTGTTCTACAACACAAAAATACTGTTGTTTGCATTGCAGCAAAAAGAAAAAAAAAACCACAAAGATTGATCCTTCTAACATTACATATTGTGGTAAGATTTATCAACATTTGTGTGTGTGTGTGTGTGTGTGTGTGTGTGTGTGAGGAAGATTAGCCCTGAGCTAACATCTGTTGCCAATTGTCCTCTTTTTGCTGAGGAAGATTGGCCCTGGGCTAACATGCGTGCCCATCTTCCTCTACTTTTATGGGACGCCGCCACAGCGTGGCTTGACAAACGGTGCGTCTGTGCGCACCCGGGATCCGAACCTGCGAACCCCAGGCCGCCCAAGCGGAGCGCTCGCACTTAACTGCTACACCACCGGGACGGCCCCTAAACTCTAATGTTCAGAAGGATCGTTTGACAGGGTTGTTAAAATATAGATTTCCTGGAGCTAGTGCCAGAGAATCTCATTTTCATAAGTCTATAAAGGGGTCAAAGAATGTTAAATTTTAGCAAGAACACTCAGTGTTTCTGATGCAGATATTCCTAGGGGCACATGAAGAGACATTTTAGGTATTGTTAGGTCATTCTTCTTACATACCTTGGCTTAGATGTTATATTATCCTGAGGTCTTTTCTGACTACCTTTTATATGTAGGATCCTTTGCTATTTTTGAAACCTGAACTTTACTAATTTGCAATTTTGCAAATATTTACTGAGTCACTTGTTCATTGAATATTTGCTGGACTAGATTGTAATCTTTGCAAGAGTGGGGACCAGTCTGTTGTTTTTACCAATTTGCACTCAATATCCAGCATCATGTCTAAAACAAACTAGAATCTCAACAAATGTTTGTTCAGTGGCCATCTAACAAGGCTTCCAGTAATTTCCAGGTCCTGCTTTTTTTCCTTCTTCCATGCATTTCCCCAAGGAAATCTGTATCTAAAATGCCTAAAGCCATGCCCGGCGCTGAGCAAACATTTAGTAAATATATGTTTAATGAATGGTCTATGCTGAAGACATTAGCATAGTTAACATCTCAACATGAGCGCTCTAGAGATCTAGATGATCATGTACCTCTAGTTATGGTTTACTTCTGAAGTCATATGTAGTAGGCAGAATATCCCCCCACCTAAAGATGCCCATGTATTAATCCCCAGAATCTGTGAATGTAATCTATTACATAGCAAGGGGGGATTAGGTGGCAAATGGAATTAAAGTAGCTAATCAGCTGGCCTTAAGTAAAGAGATTATCCTGGATTTTCCTGGTAGGCCCAATGTAATCACAAGCATCCTTAAATGGGGACAATAGAGGGAGAGAGTCATAACCAGAGACATAGAATTGTGAGAAAGACTAACCGCTATTGTTAATAGCCAGCTATTGCTGACTTTGAAGATGGAAGAGGGTCAGGAGACAAGGAATTTGAGCAACCTTTAGAAGCTGGAAGAGGCAAGAAAATGGATTCTCCCCAGAGCCTCCAGAAGGGAACACAGCCTTGCCAATACCTGGATTTTATTTTATTTTATTTATTTATTTTTTTGCTGTAAATTTATTTATTTACTTTAAATTTCTTTTTTTATTGTGAAATTTTCGCTGTACATTATTGTTTTTTTTGTTTGTTTGTTTATTGCAGTAACATTGGTCTATAACATTGTATAAATTTCAGGTGTACATCATTATACTTCTATTTTTGCATAGACTACATCATGTTCACCACCCAAATACTAATTACAACCCATCACCACACACATGTGCCGAATGATCCCTTTCGCCCTCCTCCCTGCCCCCTTCCCCTCTGGTAACCACCAATCCAATCTCTGTGTCTATGTGTTTGTTTGTTGTTGTTATTATCTACTACTTAATGAAGGAAATCATATGGTCCAATACCTGGATTTTAGATCAATGAAACTCACTACGGATTTCAGAACTCCAAAATTGTGAGATAATAAATTTGTGGTGTCTTCAGCTATTTGTTTGTGTTCATTTATTATAGTAGCAATAGGTAATGAATACTTCATACAATGACTTTGGTGATATATAGAATATACAAGGGCAAATAAGAGGAGTAGAAAATGAAGAAGCAAATATGCTAGCCAAGGGGGTTAACATTATAACATAAATCTTCCTCAGAGGCAAGGAAAAACGAAAATTACTTAAGATACTTAGATTTCTTTATCATAAAGAGAAAATAGCTATATTTATTTAGTTATTTCAAAAGAAATTTTAAAATTCCAGGTATTAAATTGTAAAAAATATCCCAACATTTTACATACTTAATATCCCTGAAAGCTATGACAACATTATGACTATAGCTGTAGACATGAGGGCAATGATTCCTGGGTTTGGGGCAAAAGAAGATCAAGGTACAAAATCTGAATATCAGAGAGACTAGGAATAGAGTATAGCTTGAAAAAAAAATTACACAGGTGAATCTGACATACTTTTTCTTCTACAGTCGTGAATCAAAGATAAGGAAGGCACTGGGAGATATAGGTGATACTTTTTAAAAAAATTAGATTCACAAAAAAATTAATCTAATACCCCCTATTCTAAAAAGAAAACATTAAACTGTAACTAAATCAAGATGAGTCTTTAAGGTACTAAGCTAATATGGTCCAAGGAAGTGGCCTTATTGTGGTCAAATTTTATTCAGAGATAGAAGGTAAAATGTCAAGGTGATATCGAGATGAAGTGCTTGTCATCTTGATAATCTTTATAATCTTTGCTGATATCACTTCTTTTCATTAGGCATTTAACGAGAGAGAGTCAATCGTTACATTCTCTGTTAAATTATTGAGTTAGGTTTTTCTTTCTCAGTTCTTACATGGCACTATTTATGCTTCTTCCTTAGTATAAGTTGTGATTACTTGTATACAGACGGTCTCTGATTCACAGTGGTTCGCCTTATGATTTTTTGACTTCATGATGGTGTGAAAGTGATACGAATTCAGTAGAAACCATACTTTGAGCTTTGAGTTGTGGTCTTTTCCCAGGCTAGCAATGTGTGGCAGGATACTCTTTCATGATGCTGGCAGTGGCAGCGGGCCACAGCTCCCAGTCAGCCACGTGATCAGGAGGGTCAACAGCCAATACACTTACAACCATTCTGGACCCAGACAACCATCCTGTTTTTCACTTCCAGTACAGCATTCAATCAAATACATGACAAACTCAACACTTTATTATAAAATAGGCTTTGTGTTAGGTGGTTTTGCCCAACTATAGGATAATGTAAGTGTTCAGAGCACATTTAAGGTAGGCCAGGCTAAGTTATGTTGTTCGGTAGGTTAGGTGTATAAATGCATTTTTTTACTTTGATATTTTCAATTCATGAGGGATTTATTGGGACGTAACCCCATAGTAAGTTGAGGAAGATCTGTATGTGTCTGATTTCTTCACAAAGGCACCATTTCCTTGAGTAAAGCATCATGCCTCTGATCTTTATAACTAATTGTATTGCCAGGCTTGATAAATGCCTAGTAAGTTAAAGTATCCACTTTCATAAGAGAAGTGAAAAACTTTTGAATCACACAAACTTACGTAGAAGAGAAAGGTGATAGAATATGTCCCACCATGTTTTTTATTTAGTTGTTGTTTAATCAACACATCAAATACTTTTGTATGTATTTTAGAGTCAGGTAGCAAGCTGTTTTTTTTAATGAGAATTTTTCAATGATGAAGTTACAACACGTAGAGTATATTTTTCCCTCACAGTTTATTACATGCAGATTATTAGCTCTTATGGCACATTGTGTATTCACCCCTTTAGAAAAGTTCCTCGAATTTCCTTTTGATTCTAACTGTGAAACGTTCTTTGGCTAATTATTATTAAATTAACTGCCATTTTTCCACAATATGTCTTGGCGGAAACTTTTTCACCACTGGCTTAAAAAGTTAGTGAATCAGGGCTTTAAAAGGGCAGAAAATGCACGGATGCACAATAAAAGTTTAAAGAGCGGGACCTGACATTTTTGGAATACTCTTGGTGAACATTAAATAGAATTCTAAAGCTAGTACTAACTCGCACGTTCAGCGCCTCCTTCCGTGTTGCGACTGGTGACTCAGCAGATCTCTCAGCTTTTCTTCATTCTGAGCAACTCTGTAATGTGATGTGACTGACATTGACTCTTTCTGTCTGCTCTGTAAATTGTTTCAAATATTTTAAAGACTGAATTGGATTGTCCGTGGAGCAATCTCATGGTTGCAAACTCCTGCATACCCAGGTATTCAAAGTACAAGTAAATAAAATACAAATGTAATAAAAAATGTTCTGTTTGGTTCTATAAACTGGAGATAAAGCAAGAGTAGAGAGAAGTTGAGGGAATTGAACAAATTATACAGAAAGTTCTCATCATCTCTAAAGTAAAGTATTCTTTATATTCACACTGGAATACACAGAATAGAAAGCAGGCTGAGTACAGTTCAACATTCATGGCCTTCTTTTGTCTAAAACATTTCATACAATCTGGAAATCTGAATACTTGATACTCAAACCTTTCCCTAATAAATTATGAAAATGTGCCAAGATTTCTCTTTGTAGGCTTCATGTTACTTTAGGAACAAATTTTGTAGTTTGTTTTGGTATGTACTAGAGAGACATTTTGAATACATTATTTTTGGACTTATACTTCTATCCCTGGGATAATGACCATTGGGAAAAATTTCTCTGTTTCCTGAATTATATATAAATATATATATATTTAATTAATTAATTATTTTTTGTCTAGTGGATCAGCCCATGGTCTTGTGGAACTTATAAATCATGTTAGAGTTTGTGTTATGCATTTTTTTCGTTTGCTGTCAGCAAGCTCAGAGCAAAACTTGTGGTTCATCTCTGTTAAGTACACTAGATCTCATAGGATGAGGTTTCTCGCTCCCCTTTCTTTTCCAAAGAAAATATTAAAGGAAATACAGAAGCCAACTGGTGAAGTTTTTCCTGAACTGTACGCTGATAAATAGAGATGAAAAAGCAGACTCTTTCCAACCAGTGAACAAATGTCTTCCAAAGATCCTTTGGCAGATGCTCACCAAGCCTCTACTTGCATATTTCCAGTGATGGGAAGTTCAGAAACTTAGAAAAAACACTTTCATTTTATTATGCAGAAAAATTCAACTTTTTTCAGCCTTTGCAGAAAAATTCATTTCTGTGCCTCCTTTGCAAACTCTAGGTCTGTTCTTTGAAGCTTTGAGTCTTTGGGGTGTCTTTTATTTTCTTTTTTTCAGTTTATCAATTATAATTACTTTTGAGATTAAAGTGGTGATTTCCAAAGACAGACTTTATAAGTTGTGCTACCTGCTTTTGAATATATGGACATCCAAAAAGTTAAGGAAAAGACAAAGAAGGATACATTAATATACTTAGAAAATTTTCTGATGAATTATCATTTCCAAAGAAAAAGAACAACTCTGCTAGCTGGTACATACAATCAAAGTAAAGTGCAGAAGATTGCCACAATTCAAAGCATAGAGAAAAGAATGCTAGCATATAAATCAGCATTTGTTAAAATAGAGCTTTGGAGACACCTAAAAAATGGTAAATAGTAGATGCATTTAAGAGAATTGGGCTTAGCTCTGTTTCTTGGCTAAAATAGTAAAAAAAATTAGCGAGTTGATGTCACATTTCCCTATAGGCATATATGGTTTGCAACACCAAGTTAAGGTTTAACCCATTAGTTTTTAAGAGCTTTATTTTACAGAATTTTAGAAAGAATTTAGCATTCAAAACCAAACAGGTTGGTTTTGTGTGGGATACATAGATCTTTCCAGATGTTCATATTTGCAGATGATAATTTCCATATTTGCTTCAAACAGAAAATTTCATCAGCTGATGCTCATGCTGTTTACATGACTTGGTCACCCAGAGTGGACTCTGGTGTAGAGAGTAGGCTTTGGATCTGTTTTCAAACTTAACATCCTGACATTTCTATCTGTGATAGTCATAAAATTAAAAAATGCAGATATCTCAAGATTTGCAAATATAAGAATACCAAAATATATATTTTACAATATGTTTTCTACACAGTTGAAGTCTGTGGTGTATGTCTGACTATTGCTGACTTCTGACAGGGATGGTCAAATCTCTTGCAAGGGAAGTTTGCCTAATGCTTGGTGGTCATTTGAATACACACTCAAGGAACTGGCACAGGGCAGGAGACTTGCTGAGAGAACCATAGAAATCAAAGGAGTCAGTTGTAGGTGACAATGATCATGGAGTTCTAGAGTGGATGTCCTACAAGTACGAAACTCAAAAAAATAATCATCATGATTGTCATCAGGGTAGTTTGTTGTTTATCTCATCTTGTTTTTATGTAACTTGTCATTGGATTTTCTCATTGGGTCACTGAGTTATCCCTCTTTGTAGCTATGCCCCTCATTAGGGAAAATTCCTCTAATAGTCAGCAATTTTGAAATAAGCCAGGATTTAAAGGAAGAGAGTGAGCTGGGATATGGCTAAAACTCACCAAAAAAAAAATCAGAGACGATAACATTTAGGCCTTGTTTTCTTTTGTCCACAGGGGATAAAAAAAGTAGGAATGCTCTAAGACATCCTGCCAACACAAAGTGAAAAGCAGAAGCATGAGATGTTTGAGTTCCTGAAGACACTGGTAGGACTTTCCTCTTTCCTCCCCATCTGGCTTTGGTGATCTCACGCAGTCCCTTGGCTCTTCATGCTTTCGATGTTCCTTTAACTCCCTGGCATGATGCTGCACTGTGAGCATCAGGCTGGCTATGTAAGTTAAATATTTAAAACATAACTCAAATTTAACATATTCAAAACTGCACCATTTCTTCCCCCACTCCTGTTACCAGCTCTACATAACTCTCTCTTCCTCTGGTTTTTAAAGTCACAGTAATTGCACAACCAGCACACACTGTTCAAGCCAGGATATTACAGTCATCCTTGATCCTTCCTTCTTCCTCAAGTATGACAATAATATTCGTTTTATTTGTAATTTATTCTCTTTGCCTTGTTGAGACCAGCATCAACTCTTAGCTGACTATAACAAAATTCCACTATTCTCCTCACTTTCTCCTTTCCTTCTCTCAAGTCTATTTTCCAGACGGTAGCTTAAAAATAAAACAAAAAACAAACAAAACATGAATTTAATTATGCCACTGTCTGGCTGAAATTATTTATTTTCTTATTTCAATTAGAATGAGACTAATTATTGATAAATGTCAAACAACCCACTCTCTGGGGATAAAAAGCTCTGTTTTGTAGTGAGTAGCTTGTCAGTTTCCTTTGTTTCAAAAGTCCCACCCATTTCAAGCTACCAATGTGATGTCACTGAATCCAGATTGGAAAGAGATGTGCGGTAGCACTCCATTACATTGCATTTCCACTATATAGACATAATAGGTGTGAAATATCTATTGTGATAATGAGAAACTATGGCAAAATATTTTAGGAAGTGGTGAGCTTTGAGTATTGATTTGTTTCCAATATAATTTATTTACTTGTAAGTTTAAATAATTTAACTAATTTAACTTTTAATGATGATTATGTTTAAAAACAGACTCACAATATTCCTGAAAATTTACCAATCAGCTCTCAATGCCAGTTTGAGCAGCTCCATCACCTCCATCTAATGAAATGAAGACTTTTCTCAGGCTAACAAAGTCCTTCATAACCTGGCTACTACTCCTTTCTGTGATCATCTCAAGTCTTTGAGTCCCTCTTTTCCAGTTCAGTTGACTTCCATTCTAGGGAACAACAAACTCTTTGTCTTCTTGGAAATTTTGTATCCAAAGGGACTTGGGTAGATGTGTTTTTGTTGAAAATGAAAGAGCTTAGGAGACAATTAATTCGTTAATATTTAGTATTCCATACCACTCTCTTACGTCCCACTCTGGCCCTCTCAGCTTTTTAGAATCCCCCACTATATATTATGAGTGTTTATCTTAAGTGGACTATTATCTTCACCATAAGATAATTACAAATTTAAGTGAAATAATTAGGTAAAGCACCAGGCACAGGTGTTCTGGAACATATTATCTCTTCTCTCACCTTCAGTTACGTTTTTTTTAAATTGAGATATAACTTACATATAACACTGTGTAAGTTTAAGGTGTACAACACATTGATTTGATATATTTATATATTGCAATATGATTACCACTGTAGCATTAGCTACCACCTCCATCACATTATCATTTCTTTTTGTGGTAAGAATATTTATGATATAGCCTCTTAGCAACTATGAAATGTATAATACAGTATTGTTAACTATAATTACAATCTTGTGCATTAGATCTCCGGAACTCATTCATTTTCTAACTGAAAGTTTGTACCCTTTCACCAACATCTCCCCAATTCCCCCAACCCTCAGCCCTGGTAACTACCATTCTGCTCTGTTTCCACAAGTTCAGCTTTTTTAGATTCCACATGTAAGTGATATCACACAGCATTCATTTACTCAGTTCTACGAAATACACAAATTAGTGTCAGAATTATTATACAAACTACATTCACAAATTTCTGATATTGTGGAATTTAGCTTTAATACATTCCAAAAATATTTATTGAGAATCAACTATGTGTGAGAAGTCATTCTAAGCCTGTTAAAATGTATTATTGCCTATAAAATGTATAACCATCTTGTGTCCTGCAGGGATCATATTCTTGTCCCTAGTTTTCAGATGAATTAATTGAGACTCAAAGGGTCTAAGAAACGTTCAAATACACACAACCGGAAGTGCAGATCCAAGATTCAAACTTAAGTCTTGCTAACTCCAAATCCTGTTCTCTTTTCAATAATCTTCATTTCTACTCATATTTAACTAAGGGTAACATCAATCGTAATTTTTTAAAATGTACAAAATCACAAAACCCTACATAAATAAACATAAGTAATTGAGTCAGTGTCTTTACACTAATCACATTTCCATTAGAATGAAAGGAGACAGAGGGGTGATGTTGCATAGGCCACAGTGACAGCCTTAATTTTTTAGATCATAAAGACTTACAGGTTTCAAAAGTTGAAAATATCTAACACATAAAAGAAAAATATTGAACAAAAATTACTCCTGGTCTTTGAATTTCTAATCACTAATTTGGTAACTTTTTCAAATTTTAGTTTAATATGCTTCAAAAAACTTGGCAACTACAATGTGACATGAATGCATTTAAAACAGATTATCTTTTTGGATTTAAAAATGAAACAAATGTAAATATTTAATATACCTTTGAGCGGCTTTTATGTCATGGTTGCCATCCAAGTATGTACACAATAAAAAATTAAATCATGCTGAGATGCAATACAGAGAATATGTGTTAAGAGAGAATTAAATATGGCAAAAATCAGAGACAAACATATTTTTAGTTCCAAAATGATTGTGAAGGTCAGTGAGTTTGGAACTATAGCTCCTTTCTTATCAGTGTTTTTATAATCTAAAGGTCATATCTGTTTTCCATTTTATTAAGTAAATTATCTTTTTAGTGTGCCTTTTCTTTCCTCCAAAGGTTACAATATGGCTATCCTAATTAGAATCAAATAATAATAATAACAACTTTTTATACTTATGAGGCACTTAATATTAGAGGAATGGGTGAAGTAAGAAAGTGATGCTTATAAGATATTGGGCTTATTGTATGCATTATATTTTGATTTTTCCAACAAAACTAAAAGGAACTGCTATCAGATCATCAATCTTCATTCCTCTTTTTTTCTAGACATTCAGCTTGTCCACCTTTTCCAGTATCTCTTGAAATTGAATTAGTCATGTACCCTACCAATGAGCAAGAGGAATGTGGACGTCTACTAGGTCTGGCTCATAAGCTGACTTTCATGTTCCTTTTCCTTAGGTCTACTTGATGTAGTTAAGCAAAACAACTTTTGAAGCTATGTATTAAAAATAGCAAAGCTGGGGGCCGGCCTGGTGACATAGTGGTTAAGTTAGCATGCTTGCTTCCGTGGCCCAGGGTTCGCAGGTTCAGATCACGGGCACACACCTGTGCACCACTAATCAAGCCATGCTGTGGCAGGTATCCCACATATAAAGTAGAGGAAGATGGGCACAGATGTTAGCTCAGGGCCAATCTTCCTCATCAAAAAGAGGAGGATTGGCAACAGATGTTAGCTCAAGGCTAATCTTCCTAATAGCAAAGCCCTAAGGTGGAAAGAATCAAGATACTTCAATCTTAGCAGAGGATAGCTCCCCACCATTTTGAACTTGACATTGTTTGGGAAATCAATTTCTACTTTACTAAGCCTCTAAAGTTTGGGGACTTGCTTATTAAAGAAGGCTAGTATTACCCTAATAATATTATCACTCTCATTTTAACAGCTATGGAAATTGAAAAATAGATTACAGATAACTTTTTTACCCTGGTAGATTCTACCAGATTTTCTCCTTAGTATAAGGAGCAACAAAATAAACTTCTGTTTTTTTTCCATCACCATTCTGGATGAAAAGAGATATTAACTTATAGACACTCTCTGTTAGCCTATCACTTTAAGCTTATGTGTGTGTGTGTGTGCATGTATTGATTTATTGTGTGGTTATTTTTATTTATTTTGGCCAGTGTAGATGTACACAAATTGTAACACAGTTATTATCTGAATCCAAATTTTTTTTGCATGTTTTTCACTTGCTTCTTTGATTTTATCAGTGCTAGACCACTCTGTGTGTTTCGCCCCTTCACCTCTACCATCAGACTCTCTGATTATGTACAGTTTTATTTCCTTCTAAGTCTCAATTTTTTGTCTACCATTTTCAATTCTCTTTAATGGTCTCCAGTGGCCATTGCTCACAGATTATGAAGTTTTTATGAGTGGAAGGAATTAAAAGGCTTAAAACCATTCTCAGGATAGGTTTTATAGTTGGGATTCTGGTAATGAAGGAACAAAGAAAAAATAAAGAAATAGGGAAATTGGATACACAGGCGGATGCTTTTATTTCTCATTGATAGACTAATAGATTGAAAACAATTGTATAAAGTATATAGAAGAAAATGCCTTCATAAAATCATGTAACTTGAAAATAATTTAGAATGGGGGTATAATAAAGCCGCACAGCCTCGATTTGTTTATTTATCAACTTTGCCCCATCAGCATCTTTCTCTATCCTCTGTTCCATCAGTGGTATAGCTACTTCTTGAGTTAGAAAACCATAATGGATCTCTATATCATACAGAGTTTGGAGGACTTATTCATTTTTCCTGCAAAAGTTAAATAAAGTACAAAACTTTCAGCCCATCAATCCTTTAGCAAGCTGTCCAAGGTGACATTTCATTAGCACATTTTGTCAGTGGATAAATCGTGCAGCATGCTCTGAAGGGAAGGTGGAAAACATCTAGTCCTTTTTCATTAGATCCATCTGAACTTGAACCACTGGAGATTACATTCAAAAAGCACATGAGACAGAAGAAGCGCTATCCTGTCTATAAACTGCATTAATCATTCATTCCCTTCAGAGTGTCTTAAGTCAGTGCCATGTCTCTGGTTAAACCCCAAACTGGCTATTCAATTTTGAGCTGCATGACAGATACATTTCAAGGAAAATCAGAGACATAATGACTCCTGCCAGGCTTGATAAAGTCCTCATTCATCAATTAAGAGGTTCCAATAAGCTAAGATGGATAGAAAAAAATAAGGGAACTTGCATGATAACACTTGCTGATTTTCTCTCCTTTCTTGGTTTGCTGAATTCCTGGGAATAGAGATCACAAAGGCTTACAGAAAAGCCTGGATTCAGAAGAGAAGTCCTATCATCTGAGGAAAGAGAGTTCCTTTGTTATTCTGCCTAGATCCAGCTCTATTCAGAATCAGCAGGTAAGGAAAAGTTTTATGCGCACCTTCATAATTCTCAAATGAGATGGTTTTAATTCACTTAAAGTTCTCCCTTTTTTTCTTTTGAACATGAAAGTCTCTGGAAATAGGAATCTACCCCTAAGTCTCATGATTTCAATTTTGTTGGATCAAATCAGAGTGCTAGGAATATTTCCCAGTTTTAAATAGCTTCAGTGTCAAAATGTTTCTGAAACATATGCTCAAAAATAAATTTTTGTTCTGTAATACCATCCAGGGTATATTTCATACCAAGAATTTTTTGTGTATATAAAATGGGGAGAATATATCATTATAACATGTACAGCATTTTCATTAGGCAAATTATCAAAGTGAATGAAAACTGATTGTAAATGGAGGCTGTTATTAAACAAAATAATAAACAACATCTGGTCATTTCTAAGCGTATGGTTAGAAGTAGTCAGTACCACTAGAGAGTATCTGATATAACTGAGGTCAGAATTTAGAAGATAATGTTAAATCAATGAAAACTTTGAGAAAAGAAAATATAATTTGTATTGCTTATTTATATGGACTCACAGAGCTAATCAATCAACAGATACATCCAAGATCTCATTGTGCCAAAGGCAACATTTGGCAATGTTGTAAAATTGCATTATGATTAAACTTTATTTCAAATTTCTTCAAAGTGCTTTGTTTTTAATAAACTAATGGTTTTCATACTATTTTTTCAAACTGTATATACTTTTACATGTAGGACTTCCTAATAAGATTTCCTTTGAACGTTAATTCTGCAGCTAAGATCCATTAGAAAACCACTGCAGTCGCTAAAATTGATGATATCTTTTTTCTTTCACTGTCACAAGACACAATTTATTTAAAAAACACAACCAGAAATTTCCATTTCTGAATCTAAGCCAACCACTGGCTCAGAAAATTTGGATGAAATATCTTTATTGCATTGATGGAATTACTGAAATTGGTTTGATGATCAGCAGCACAGCCAACACGAACCCATTTATTAAAGTGATTAATCATGGTTTGTTATTAAGCAGACTCTCCAAATGTTGTTTTTTTTTTTTCCCCTTGGCATTTTGTCTTATTAAATAGAACTTAAAAGAAGTATCTCATGTTATTTTTCTGTTGTGAAAGTAAGTAAACATTTACTCCTCTTGATTTCAGTTAAGTTTCTTGAGGCCTATAACTTATATTTGTTTGGTGATTTTTACTTTTTATAAATACTTTCCTGACAATTTCATTTGATTTCCACAACTGTGTGAATTTTGGATAGAGCCTAGTCAAGCTATAATAAAGTCTTATTGCCCAAGTTCATCTGATCAATAAGGTGACGGAGCTAGAATTTGATCTGGACAATCTGCTTCTGAGATCTTGGGCTCTCTTCACATACCCTTCCTACTCCTAAATGGGTCTAGCTCTAGAAGACTTGTATGTGTACATAACATAAATGATGAGATTCCATAGCCACATAGATGTGGCTTGAAAAGAATGTTAGAATAGTGGCCACAAGAGGAATCCTAGGAAGCTTGACCACACACATACCCAAACTCTTTTAGTCCACTTCATAAAGTCACTCCAAATAATAATAATAATAATAACAACAACACAATCCTTTGACATGGACAATTTACATTTTCTTCACTTCTTGTATGTGCAAATAGAAGCCTCTTTACGTGACACTCTAGGCAAAAATAGTACCAAAACAAGATGCTCATTAAATATTATAAGTATATTTGACTTATAAATACCTTGGAATATTCCCATGCTTATAGCCAGACTGCTGTTTTGACTTATTTATTTACGATTGATAGGAATTAATTTGATGAGAGTTACTAGAAAAGAAAAGAATCTTACTTGACTTGATGGCAGGTTATTTGCACTGATTAGGGCATTTAGAGTTTATTATTGCTGGTGGTGGTGTCATTATATTGAGCGGGTGCACAAATGTCTGGTCGAGGCAAGTTGGGTAGTGTCAGAGTGAGGGAAGTTGTGTTAGAGATGCCTACAACTAGGAGCCTTGGGTCAGAGGTCAGGCTCCCCTTGCTGTTTTTAATGCCTTGCGTCATTTAAAGGTTGATTTAGGAAGAATACTTTCAGTCTACCACAAGTATTTTTTTCCTATTAGCAAATAAATTGGGTGTTTGCACATAGATGATTTACCTAAAATTACCACAGTGGTGTATAAAGATTATTAGACAGAAAATGAGGACCACCGCATCCTGTTCAGTGGCAGATTTTGACTGTTAACCTTCTAGTTATGATTTCACTTCTCTTGGCCTCCGTTTCCTCACCTATGACATGAGTTGGTTGTACTCAATGACATCTAAGGTCCCTAAAACTTTAAGAATCCTGCATAAATAAATTGTGAAATCATGAGAAAACAAACCCCATATTCCTTCTCTCTACTGTCAATTCATTGTTTTCTTTGATTATGACAGCTTGCTTATGGGCAAAATGATCACAAGAGCATAGGCACCTATCCTTCCTCTTGCCACATTGCAAAGGTCAACACAAAGCATAGACACCACAATGAGCAGTAAATTAATTATAAAGAATATCCTGAGGTATTGAAGCAAGTGTAGGAGTTGGTGAGGAGTAGGATTTATGTGTGAAAGCCTCAGTCTATTTCAAAACATTTGATATCACCACTTGCTTCTTTTTACCAAGTACTCCCCCAAATCACAGTTGTCAGCAGTAAAAAGGGCTCCCTAATATGTGGTTTGGGAGATCACCGTAAATGTTGGAACATGCTCAGTGATTAAGATACCAACTTGTCTCTATAGACATATAATTTTTTAAAGCTCCTACTCTGAGAAGTTTTACCAGTTGAAGTTAAACTTGCCTATTTAAACAAATAATTTGATTTTTATTTAAATAACAAAAAGATTAAGAAATATACTAAACAGACACTCTCCTGTCCCCCCTTTTGGGCAGGACTGGGATTTAAACTGTGTTAGTATAATAACGCCCATGATGAACTCACCTACTATGACCTGGTGACAGCACAGACTAATGAGGAAAAATCATTTGGTTGAAAAATACAGTTCCTTAATTGCTGACACTGCAAACTAAAAGTAATGTTATGGCATGTTAGTTAAAATATTTCATTACTGTTAACAAAACCAATTTTGATTAAGCCAAATAGGCAAATCATTATAAGAGGTAATGTTTCATTGAACCCAAGAGCAGGAATACCTATGATCGTATTCCCAGGTTAATTTTAATGTCAATTGACTGGGTCCCAGGGTGTCGAGATTAAACATTACTTCTGGGTGTGTCTGTGAGGACATTTCTGGATAAGATTACATTTGAACCATTGGACTCGGTATAGTATAGCCCTCCCCAGTGTGGGTGGGTAACACCCAATCTGTTGAGGATCTGAATAGAATAAAAAGTGGAAGAAGGGAAGATTTGTCCCCTTCCTGCCTTCCAGCTTGAGCTAGAAACTCTCATCTCGTTTTCTCCTGCCCTTGGTCTAGAATTTAAATCATCAGCTCATGGTTTGCAGTCTTTCAAACGGACTGGAATTACACCACCAGCTTTCCTGAGTCCACAGCTTGCAGGGAGCAAATCATAGGATTTCTCAGCCTCCCTAATCATGTGTGCCAATTTCTCATGATAAATCTCTCTCTTGATATAGATATAGCTATCTTGAGAGAGAAAGAAAGAGAAAAATATGAGCAATTTTATATATATATATATATATGTATGTATAGTTAAAGAGAAAAACCAAAGGCCCAAAATGACCTCACTTGTGCTAAAGCCCATGATATCAAACCTAGATTTAATACCCAATCTAATTGCAGTTTTGTCCTTCCCCGGAAAAGTAATGTTAATCAACTAGTCTGGAATTTTCTGGTCAGCACCAATGAGGTAATCTGTCACGTGGGCCCTCTCCATCCCCCAGAAAGAAGAAGAGGCAATCTGCGTGATAAAACTCTTGCAGTCCCTTCCCCTCAAAGAGAAGATGTCCTGGCCTAAAATAATCCGTACTTTTCTTTTGCCAGAAACTCCCTTGCCCCACCCTTCTTCTTATAAAAACCTTCCATTTTGTACAACCCCTACAAGCACCTTTTTAGTTGTTAGTAAAGAATTGAAAAAGATGGAGTCTCTCATTTTAGGTCTGAAATACGTCTGCAAGTCTTCTCAAGAAAGATATGATTATAAGGACAAACACCTCATTCCTGTCAGGGTCATTTTCCACATTCCTAAATTTTAATGGCTTGTTTCAACTGACCCTCACCCTGATGATTATCTTGCACCCAGAATTTTGTTAAAAGACATTCTTTCCCTTTGTTTTCTTTGCCTTTGTTAACCACGGCTATAAAAACCTTCTTCTTACAACAGATAGAACATGATTCAAGTGTTATTTGAATCTGTGCTTCCTGGGCTGCAGTCCTAACAAACCCTGAATAAACTTCTTTTTGTTTTAAGTCTATCAGAGTCTACCTCATAATTGGTTGACACTTGATGGGATGCTGCCTGATTCATGAATCGCCTAACAACAAGCTTGGTTTGAGTCAGCTGTCAGGTTGTGGACATCTAGTCAGCAAGGGCTGGTGGAGCCTTGGGGCTCATTTTTATAATCCCTAACATGGCTACCAGGGGTTTACTCCTTCAGCTGAGGGTGGGGAATGGGGCTTGAGGACAGAAAGTAACACTAGGGGAAGGAGATAGGCGATATGGTCCCCAGCTAGGTAAACTGACAAAGTTGTCTAAAAACACCAAAATCTCCTGGGTGATTTAACTGAGAGAACAAATATATACTTGCTAAATTGACATAACACTTGCCCATCCTTAGCATCCACATTTCCTAATGTACTGGCACTGTGATAGTGAGGCAGAAAAGAACATGCAGATTTGAGCTCGGGAAGGTGGAGGAGTTAGGCTCCTAATAAGAAAAGCACAACAAAGTGGGGTAAACTCTGTGATAAAGGTAACCACAGGGTGCTGGTGAGGCCTGAGGAGGTGAACCAACTGAACTCAGGAGGATGACACAAGCTTTTCTTGGAGTGATGACCCCAAGCCTGCCCTGCATTGACAATAGACCGTATTAACAAGGTAAAAAGGCCATGCTGTTGTGTATTACACAATTAGTCCTACATTTCTTTCAACTGGATAGGCTTTAATGAAAAGTAAATGTTTGGGCTTTAGTAAATCCATGGTAACCAATGACTTACAATTGTTGTGGAGTTGAGGAATTGCCTCAGATAACTAGAACTACCAACTGACTGCTCATATATTGAAGGAATTAATGTCTTAATCTGTAAACCTGGCTCATAATTCTTTAAATTTATTTTTACTGCATAATTATACTTTGCTTATACATGTTGCAATAAAACTGTGGCAACTCTGCAGATGCCATTCTTTTGCAATTTTTTTTTTGCCTCAATCAAGTTATTATAGCTGGGTTTGGAAAGATTTATTGTAATTGTAAATATGAGTAAACTACAGTGGAGTTTTATGGAAATATCTGTATTTTCACAATAATTTACTCTAAGAACTATACATTGCACTATAATACAAAATGAAAAGTATAGTAATACATCGTTTCAGTGTTCTCTTCCTTAAGAGTAGATATACTGCATGTCGTATGTACATGATGTAAATAGAGGCTTCGTTTCCAAATATGTACCTGTTGTTTAAATATTTTTGTTAAACAAAAGTGTTTAAATGTTTTCTAGGCTCACTAAATTAAAGACTATGTTGAAGGTAAGGTTTAACCTTAAAGTGAACTTTACACAAAACATCAATGAGCTACTGAGACAGGTGTTAGTAGAAAAACTGTTAAAAAAAGCAGGAACCAATTATTCATCTTCCAATTAAGTGTATATATTGAGAACTCATATGTGTCTAACACTGTGAATGAAAAAGTTGTACAAGAGCCGCCTATGTGCCCTATAAATAATGCCATCTTATCTGCATGCCACAACATGAAAAAGGTTGGAAAGCACTACCTTAGGGTTGTTCTCCAGAAGCAGATTAAAACCAGCTTTGGGATCTTATATTAACAATGAAAAGGGAGGACGTCAGCAACATGGCTGAGTGAGCTGTTCCCTTTGTCTCTCTTCTTTGAACTACAAATAAATGGACATTCATTGATTGGTGGAAGATACCCACACAGTACATCAGGATGCCTGAGAGACCCTTGCAGCTATACATCTGAAGGTGGATAGACTACCCCCGAGGAGGTGGTGGAGATAGGTGAACACTCTCCAGCCGCCTGTCAGCCCTGTCCATGCATGCAACTGCTTTCCTGGCTGAAGCGCCCATAGCACTGCTCCAAGGGTGCGAGTGCTCCTTGCCCCAACTGTGGGAGCAGGTGACAGCAGCCCTGAGCCCCTGCGTGATTCCTTTCCCATCTGATGGGAAAGCCCACAGTGCTGCCACAGTCCCAAGGGAGTGGCTCAGGCATGGAACCAGTGGCGAGGCCCTGCCCACCAAGCACAATGGCTGGTATAACCTAGGAGGAGATGGTGGCAGATCTGCGTGCCCAGGAGAATGACTTCCTGGCTGCTGTGAATGCTCACAGTACCACTCCAGCCACGAAAGGGGGAGCACATCTTGGTAGGACTGTGGGAGCAGGTGGTGGCAGCCCTGAGCTCCCACATAATCTCTTTCCCACGCAGAAGGAACCCACAGGGCTGCTGCAGTCACAAGGAGTGGCCTAGGCTCAGACAGGCACAGCTGACAGGATCACAGTGGGGTCAGAATACACGGCTCCTGCCCCCTGATCCCAGTGGCGGCAGGTGGAATCTGCAACCAGATGCTATCACTATGTGAAGGAACAACTCTGCCCCATCAAACAGTATGAAGAATTATATTAATACCCCAGACCAGAAGGAAAAAGACAAACACCCCAAAATCAATCCTGAAAGCACAGAAATCTAGAATCTAAATGACAGAGAATTCAAAATAGCTATCATAAAAATTCTCAATGAGTTACAAGAGCATTCGAAAGACAGTTCAATGAAATCAGGAACAAAATTAATGAATGGAAAACGTTCTTCACAAAAGAGATTGAAACTATAAAGAAAAACCAATCAGAAATGTTGGAGATGAAAAACACAATGAGATAAAGAAAAATCTGGAGTCCTTAAATAACAGAGCTAATATTATGGAGGATAGACTTAGCACTTTAGAGGATAGGAATGTAGAAATGCTTCAGATGGAGGAGGAGAGAGAACTAAGACTAAAAAGAAGTGATGAAAATCTCTGAGAAATATCAGACTCAATTAGGAAATGAAACATCCGGATTACAGGTATTCCAGAGGGAGAAGTGAGAAAGAAAGGAGAAGAGAGCTTGTTCAAAGAAATAATAGCTGAGAACTTCCCAAACCTGGGGAAGGAGTGGGAATGACAAGTAAAATAAGCTAATAGAACTTCTAATTACATCAATGTAAAAAGACCTCTCCAAGGAACATATTAGAAAAACTGGCAAATCTCAATGACAAAGAAAAAATATTAAGGGCAGCAAGGCAGAAGTAAATAATCTACAAAGGAACCCCCATCAGGCTTTTTGTGGCTTTCTCAGCAGAAACCTTACAGGTTAGGAGAAAGTGGAATGATATATTCAAAATTCTGAAAGACAAAAATTTTCAGCCAAAAATACTCTAGCCAGCGAAAATATCCTTCAGATATGATGGGGAAATAAAAACTTTCCCAGATAAACAAAAGCTGAAGGAGTTCATCACCACAAGACCCCCCTACAAGATATAATCAAAAAGGGCTTCACGCCTGAAAAAAAAAGGGCTTGCACGCATTGAGCAAGGAGATAAATAGGAAGACAAAATCAGAAAATTGCAACTCTCTATCAGAACAGATTAGCAAACATTTAATTATAACATTAAAATTAAAGAGAAGGAAAATATCAAGAATAAATATAATTACTTCATTTTGCCACAAACTCACAACACAAAATGGAATAAGTTGTGACAACAATCACTTAGATGGGGAAGAGGAGAGGGGTGGAACCTGCTTAGACTAAGGGAATAATAGAGTATCAGAAAATGGACTATCTCATCTATGAGATCTTTTATACAAACCTCATGGTAACCACTAAACAAGAAATCAGAACAGAGCCACAAACGATAAATAAAGAGAAAACCATCAGAGAGAGCCACTAAACTGAATTGGCAGTCCAAAATATATGGGATGAGAAACGAGAGTAATACAGAACAACCAGAAAACAAGTAATAAATGGCATCTCTAAATGTAGATTAATAATCACTCTAAATGTAGATGGATTTAATTCCCCAATCAAAAGGCACAAAGTGGCTGTATGGATTAAAAAAACAACACCCAACAATATGGTGCCTCCAGGAATCACATCTCAGCTCTAAAGACAAACTCAGGCTTAGAGGAAGGGGATGGAAGATGATACTCCAAGCTAATGGCAAATCAAAGAAAGCAAGTGTTGCTATACTTATATCAGACAAAGTAGATTTGAAGGTATAAAAGACAGTGGGATATGAATAGGGGCAGCATATATAATGACAAAAGGGACAATCCACCAAGAGGACATAACACTTATATATGCACCTAACATAGGAGCGCCAAAGTACATAAAGCAAATATTAATTGACCTAAAAGGAGATATTAACAGCAACACAATAATAGTAAGGGACCTTAACACTCCACTTTCATCAAGGGATAGATCATCCAGACAGAAAGTCAACAAGGAAATAGTAGAACTAAAGGAAAATCTAGATCAGATGGACTTGATAGATATATATAGAACACTCCATCCAAAATCAGCAGAATACACATTATTCTCAAGGGCACATGGAATATTCTAAAAGATAGACCATATGTTGGGAAACAAAGCAAACCTCAATTAATTTAGGAAGATTGAAATCATATCAAGCATCTTTTCCAATCGTGATGCCACGAAACTAGAAATCAACTACAAGAAAAAAGCTAGGAAAGTGACAAACATGTGGAGACAAAACAGCATGCTACTGAACGACCAATGGATCATTGAGAAAATTAAAGGAGAAATCAAAAAAATCTGGAGACAAATAAAAATGAAAATACACAATACCAATTCATATGGGATGCAGCAAAAGCAGTCCTAAGAGGGAAATTCATAGCAATACAGGCTCATCCTAACAAAGAAGAAAAATCTCAAATAAGCAATCTTAAACTGCACCTATAAGAACTAGAAAAGAAGAACAAACAAAGTGCAAAGTCAGCAGAAGGAGAGAAATAATAAAAGTTAGAGCAGAAATAAATGAAATTGAAACAAAAAAAACAGTAGAAATGATCAATGAAACTAAGAGCTGGTTCTTTGAGAAGATAAACAAAATTGACAAACCCTTAGCCAGACTCACTAAGAAAAAAAGAGAGAAGGCTCAAATAAATAAAATTAGAAATGAAACAGGAGAAACTACAATGGCTACCACAGAAATACAAAGGATTATAAGAGAATACTATGAAGAACTATATGCTAAAAAAATTGGACAATCTAGAAGAAATGGATAAATTCTTAGACTCATACAACCTCCCAAAACTGAATCAAGAAGAAATGGAGAATCTCCATAGACAAATCACAAGTAAAGAGACTAAGATAGTAATCAAAAACCTCCCCAAAAATAAAACTCTAGGACAAGATGGCGTCTCTGGAGAAATCTACCAAACATTCAAAGAAGATTTAGTAGCTATCCTTCTCAAACTACTCCAAAAACTTGAAGAAGATGGAACACTTCCTAACACACTGTATGAGGCCAACATCACCCTGATCCCAAAGCCAGAAAAGGACAACACAAAGAAGGAAAATTACAGGCCAATATCGCTGATGAAAATAGATACAAAAATGCTCAACAAAATATAGGCAAACCGAATACAGCAATACATCAAATGGTTCATACAGCATGATCAGTTGGGATTTATACCAAGGACACAGGTATGGTTCAACATCTGCAAATCAATCAATATGCTACACAACATTAACAAAATAAGGAATAGAAACCACATGATTATTGCAATACATACTGAAAAGCATTTAACAAACTCTAATATCCATTTATGATAAAAAACTCTCAATAAAATGGGTATAGAAGGAAAATATCTTAAGATAATACAGGCCATATATAACAAACCCACAGCCAACATCATACTCAACAGGGAAAAACTGAAAGCCATCCATCTGAGAACAGGAACAAAACAAGGGTGCCCACTCTCACCACGTCTATTCAACATAGTATTGGAGGTTTTGGCCAGAGCAATTAGGCAAGAAAAAGAAATAAAAAGTTTGCAAATTGGAAAGGAAGAAGAGAAACTCTCACTGTTTGCAGGTGACATAATTTCGTATATAGAAAACCCTAAAGAGTCCTTTGGAAAACTATTAGAAATAATCAACAACCACAGCAAAGTCGCAGGGTACAAAATCAACTTACAAAAATCCACACACAAACTTGTATATCAATGTTGATAGCAACATTATTCACAATACCAAAAGGAGGAAACAACCAAAATGTCTATCAACCGATGAATGGGTAAACAAAATGTATGGTATATCCATACAGTGGAATACTATTGGGCTATACAAGTAAATGACACATGTTATAATATCAATGAACATTGAAAATACTATGGTAAGTGAAAAAAAGAAGTCACAAAGGCCACAAATTTTATGATTCTATTAACATGAAATATCAAAAATAGGCAACTATACACAGAGAGAAAGTAGATTAGCAGTTGCTTAGGACTGGTGCGGGTGGGCATAGCGAGAAATCAGGATTGACTGCTACTGGGTACGAGGTTTCTTTCGAGGGAACCAAAATTTTTGTAAATTAGGTTGTAGTGATGGTTGTGAATAGAATAAGAAAACATTGAATTGAGTACTTTAAATGATGAATTGTACATATGTGAATTGTATCTAAATAAAACTTAAAAAAATTGATGAAAGACCCACTATTTTCAAACATGTAAAAGAAATGAGAAAAAGAAAGCAGGCTGACACATTATACCCTAATCTTCAACACAGATTCAATTTCAGTGTGAGCCTGTGATTTTTAGTACAGGATACTAAATATTAGGCAGGGAGTATTTTCTGAGTGTCTTTTGAGTGCCCAATTCCGTCTATGCACTGTAGAGGATACAGGGAAATCTAGACGAAAACCAAAAAGCTCATCCAGTTATGTGTTTTATCTACATGATTGCAAATATCCAGATGGCGAAAGCTACTTTTGAAAATATAAATGCTTAGATAAAATCATTCTCCCTTTAAATCTCTCCCTCCACTCTGTTCTCTGTCTGTCAACATTTCACACTGACATCCAATTAACTGTGCTCCAAAGTCCCACTTGGTAAGCAAGAATGTTGACTTCATTATGTTTTCATTACATTTCCAATAGTTTCTTCCGCAATGGAAATTAAGTTTATAGTATGATCAAAGACGTTAACACACCACCTGTCCTATGTCATAATACTTACCCTTTTTAATGGAATAAAGGTTATGGTGGGAATTCTTTTAAACAACCAAGGGGAGATATGCATATTATATTGCAGATTTTAAGACACTTTTCCTGCATATTTAGCTTTTTGCTTCCCCTTTCTCCTTTTGCTTCTATTTAGTTATTTAGTGTGTTGATTTTTTCATCACAACAAATATTATTTAAGCCAACATTGTAGTGAAAAGATTTAACTTATTTCTTATTAAAAATTACTTAGAAAATATTGTAAAACTGCTTCAGAATGTATAAAAATTGTGAAAATTTCTTAAACTCACCAAAGTAGGTTGGATATTTCAAATATTTTTAAAACATTATACAAAAAATTTGGTAAACTTATTGAAACCCAGGGTGGTTATTTTTATGTATATTTCAAGATCAATTAAGTCTTAGATAGGATTATCACTATTATAGTTTCTTCTTTCTTGCAAGAAATGGTTTGAGTGCAAATGATTGCTGGGTCTGGTTTTTAAAGAGAGAATAATTTTCATTGTGGATAAACTAGATGGGAACACTATTTCATAAGGTTATAGTCATGATTAGATTAGGTGATGCTTTTTAATTCCTTAGCACGTTGCCTGGAACATAGTACTCAATAAATGTTGGCTTACTTTTTACACTCTTTATATTAATTAGTTGTTTATATTTTAGCAACAAGTGCTAACATTTATAGACAGTTGATAAAGTTGGGCTTCCTGGAGTTGCAAACCCTACTGGAGTTGCAGACGTCAGGCTTTTGTTCCCCCTCTCTCCCTCCTTGCAGCTATAGCAGATAGCGCTGATGGATCACAGCACTTTGAGTATTGTTGGGGGTGGGGGGGATCCCCTTTCTACCCTTCTTGTGTTCCTATGGCTGGACTCATAATAAAATTGACACAAGACCAGATTACAAGGAGAAAAACCCAGTTTACTACGTACGCATTGGAGATCATAGAGAAATGATGCTCAGAGAGTGAACAAAGCAGATGGTATGCATATCTTGTACACAAAGAAACAATAAATTTGTGAGGAATGACAGGGCAAAGAAACTTAGATTTGAGGTATGTAATTAGTGAGGAATTTAAGCAGAGTTAAGGCTTGAGGTAGTAAATTAGCCAGGGTTGTTTATGCAGGCTTCTTGGCCCTGAATCCCCTGGCTTCAGTGATAAGGATGTGGGGAGAGTGCCTTTCACATGGGAGATGTATTACCTGCTTTCAGGAGAACAGAGAGAGAAGGGTCAGAAAGCTCTTTGTGCTTCTTGAGTAACTTTAATTCAAATAGTCAATATGCCATTGTGGGAAATTTTGGGGTGGCCTGCCCTGGGCCTCAACAGTATGTATATTTCTCAACACTGCTAGTAGTAGCCGTTAATAATGGACCTAACTTGGTACATGGGATGAAAACTACTTGCCATTCTCACTTTGAGTTGTCAATAGATGCTTTTAGGCAAAGTGGCAAGCTGGGGTGACAAGGGATTTGGTGACAGAAGCACTTCCATGGGCCACTTGCATTTTCTTGTGTGAAACTATTTCCACAGTTTAAGGAAACTTTTTGCTTAAAAACATTCTCACAATGACCATTGTGGAACCTGTAGAAAGTGAATATTTCCTTCTCCTTTTTACCTTGGACCTAAAAGATACAGAACCAAATTCACTAACATTTGAACTGAGAACTTGAGGGTTGGAAAAGAGTAAAATAGACTGGGGCCTTCATATTACTTTGATAACTTGTTAAAACTCCATTTGCTTTGATGTCTGGAGGAACTCTTCTCACTGTCTACTGAGAGAGTACAATTAAGACAAAATGCCTCTAACCTCACAGTGTTATGGCAAATATGAGGCTTCCAATCCTAGATCCTGGCCTGTAAAATACTGATATTTGGCAAACAAGACCAAACAAAGAAACTCTGATATATGAAGTGGCATCCAAAATGCTGATTGGAAGTGGTTACCCCAAAACCATCTACAATACAACTAAAAATGTACCCAAGTCCTTAAAAAATCTAAATTATTCAGGTCAGTAGACTTTAGTTTGTGTCTCTGATTCAGGACTGACCAAGCAGATTTAGAAGCATAAGGTATCATAGGTGAAAGTTAATGAGAAATGTCAAAAGCCTCATATTCTATAGGATACTTTCCTTATTATTATTAACTTTATAAACCAATGTTAACTTTCCAAATGTTTATAAATGAAAGTAAAAAAATAAACATCTAAGGGAATGTTACGTGTGTGTGTGTGTGTGAGTAATACAGTCATCAGGTCCAAAAATAAAGATATTGCTTAAAATGATATATGATGAATTATCTAATTCCCACCTCTTCCCCTTCTCATCATTTTACCTTTGCTTCCTGCAAGTAACTACTTTTAATATTTTCTTGGATATCTCCTCAAGATTATTTATACTTGTACAAGCAAATATGAAAATGAATTTTTTTATTTTCCCCAAATGGTCACTTATTACATAGTTTTCTGGACATTACTTTTTACAAAACAATATACCCTGAAGGTCTCTTTTCTTTTTCCTGTACCAATAATTAGAAACATCCTAATTTTTTCTTTTTTTAATAACTGCATAGTATTTCATGGAGTGGATGTATATGACATACATACTGTAACCAAACTTCTAATGATGGCCATTAGTCCACAAAGTCTAGAACCAGCCATTGGAATACTAGACAGTCTAAAAAAATGAATTCCAACAGATTTCTGGTTTCAATTGTCACATATAAAAAGCTTAGAAATCATCACTTCCAATCTTAAAACAAGAAAAACGCTGAACAAACTGAAAACCCATGATTTTCTTGGATCCTTAAGAGAATTGAGGTCACAAGGCAAACTGCCACCCAGAAATCTGGAGAGACAGGCAAATACAGAGAAAACAGCCAAGATCAGCTTACCTGAAGCAGGAGTCTCTGGAGCCTTAAACTGGTAGAAAGACTTAAATGGTAATTTTCACTGATTGCTGGGGGCTGAGTGTAGACTAGCTTGAGAGTGAGAAACTCCAGAGGCCAGCCTCACAGGCAGCCCCGTGCTTTCATGGGCTTTACCTCAAGAAACTCTACCAGGTCCTCACCTTGAAGAAAAGAATAGTCCACTTGCATTTCTATCAGCGTAAGAGAAAAGTAACCCTTTGAAATATGCCCAGACGATTCTCAAAAACAAAGGACTCCCCCCAAGAGAAAAGACTTTACCACAGACTTACCCAGTCTGAGAGAAAGGCAATCACCCAACTCTAGCCCCCTCCATCCTTCCTGTCTCACCTAAGGAGATGGGGTAAAGCTAAGAATGATCTGTGAAGGACATAGCCCACTAAAAGACTGAGATTGAATCACAGATTATAGAATGCTTCCCCTCTCCCACATTTTACCACTATGTCATCAGGGCTCCAGTATACTAACAATGGATTACAGATGACAAAGCTGCAAGAAAGGGACTCTATTGAAAAGAAAGTTCTAATGGAAACCCAAAGATAACAAGAGAGACAAAAATGAAGACAGTAGAGGAAGACTCTGTCATCTACAACTGCAGAAAATAATAAACAGAGCCCCACTCCTAGCAAATTAACATAAAATCTTATACTCAAGTCCTATTTATCTCACTTCCTGTTATCCCATGCCTCATGTCTGATTTGGTTTTTATAGATAAAAGCCAAACAGGATAAAGCAAAAATCTGCACTCAAGCATATTGTATTCGAACTACAGAAAACCAAAGACAAAGAAAATCTTGAAAGAAGACAGAGGAATAAAACACCTTCTCTATAGAGGAACAAGGTCCAGAATTACAGTGGACTTCTCATCAGAAACCGCACAAGCAAGACGAAATTGGAGTGAAATATTTTAAGTGTGGAAAGAAAAAAATCACCAGCAAGTTTGAATTCCATATACAGTGAAATCATCCTTCAAAAATGAAAGAGAAATAAAGACATCCTCAGACAAACCAAAATTGAGAGAAGTCATTACCTGATCTGCGAAAAGATTAAAAGAAGTTCTTCAAGAAGAAGGAAAATGATACAGGCCAGAAACTTATGTCTACATAAAAGAAGGAAGAACATCAGAGAAGGAATAAATGAAGGTAAAAATAAAACTTTTATTATTTTTTTGAAGAAGAAGATTGGCCCTGAGCTAACATCTGTTGGCAATCTTCCTCTTTTTTCCTTTTTTCTCCACAAAGCACCCGGTACCTAACTGTATATCCCAGTTTAAGGTCTTTCTAGCTCTTCTATGTGGGATGCAGCCTCAGAATCACCTCAGCTTGATGAGTGGTGAGCAGGTCCGCACCCAGGATCCGAACCAGCGAACCCTGGGCCACTGAAGAGGCATGCGTGAACTTAACTGCTGCATCACCGGGCTGGCCCCTAACATCTTTTATTTTTTTATTCTTAATTGATCTAAGATATTATTCAAAGTAATTGCTTTATTCAAAGTAATAATAGCAAAATGTATTGAGTGATTTTAGTATGTGGATATGTGAAATAAATGGCAACAATATTATAAAGGGTGGAAGGGAGGAATTGAGGATAATACTCTTGTATAAGTACTTGCACTACCTGTGAAATGGTAAATGCTGACAGTGGACTTAGATTAGTTGAAAATGTATATTGCAAACCCTATACACCAATGATTCCAAATATATGACATTCTGGAAAAGGCACAACTAGAGAGACAGTAAAAACACAAATGGTGCCCAGAGGCTGAGGATGGTAAACAATTGAATAATGGGAGATTTTTAGAGCAGTGAGAGTATTGTTTTATGATACTGCAATGGTGGACAGATGGGATAGTTATCAAAAACCATAGAACTATACACTGGATATAAAAAAGCCAGGACTAAATTATGGGAACCCAATATTGACCCCTCCCGATGACTCTGCTCCAAAACCTACAACTTAAGAAAGTTCAATAGAATGATAGCTTAAAAGATAAGGTAACAAACCATAGTGGGCATATAACAAGGAAGAATTCTGAGCCGTCCTCATCCTCATTAAATTTTCTATCACAGTGATTTGATACTGCTGTTTCAGTTACTTGAAACAGGATTCAGTTATCCTCCTATAGAGAAAAAATAAGCATTATTTTTCCTCTTGATAAGACATGGTTTTTGTTATTTCCACAAGGATGGATTGCTTTGTCTAATTACTGCTAGAAGAAGAACTATAGATCATTGATTATAAAACTAATCATGATTTTTGGCAGCCATTCCCCAAATTTTGACTGCTTTATGGCTAATACTCTTTATATTTATAGAGCAAACAGAAGAATAAAAAAGCACAGTAGGCAGGGACAAAGAGCCATGTGCACTCAATTGACCCTTGAGGATGTAACTCTAACACAGTATAACAAATGGGTCTCATTATAATAATAATCATAGAATGGGCGATTAAAAATTGGAAGGAAGCTAAAGAAAGCACTGACAAAAAACGATTAATTCTCATCCCCAACACGAGCGCAGAGTTGAATAGAATTTTGAGGCCCTGTCCCAGAAGGAAGGAGCTTTGTAACGGAGCAGATATTTCTGTTAGAGGCTCTGGAAGGAACAGCAGGGCCACGGGTTTCCATCATGTCGTGCTTGATGTTTCTTAATACCTCATTTTACTAACTAGGAAACTATACAAGTGGACTTGCCTAAAGTCAGCGAGCTAGTAGAAACTTCTTTCTACAGAGTCTAGTGGTTGTTTTTTTCAATTCAAATGACAAATATTGAAGCCCAAGTTATCTGATGCTTTTAAATACATTGTCTCACATCGGAGGTCAGGGGTCCACTTAGTACATAAAAGAGCTCAGGCTAGGTAAAAGCTGAACGCACAAGTCCTAAAACCCCAAGCAGTTCAGATTTGTCCTTTGGTTTCTCCAAATGCTAGAGGGCAGGCTCCTATTCAGTGGTTCTTTAAAAAGCAGACATATTGGCTCAGAAGTGAGGTCCAAGGAAAAGGAGGAAGTTTGCATTCATTTAATGACTACACAGATCTGGTAGTAGGTCAGAAACTCCACATATATCTCATCTATTTCTCACAAAACACCCGGAGAATAGTGACATTATTCCATCTTTGAAGATAAAAAAATGTGAGGCTCATAAGTTTAAATAACTTGCACAGAGTCTTACAGATAGAACATGCCAAAATTGGGTTTGGACTCAGGTAAGTTAAATTAAAAGTGATCTTCTTATTTCATCTTAGTGCCTCCCTGACAATGGGCAGAGAAACTTTACTGACTGTTCTCAAGTGTAATGTGAGGAGGTGAAAGTTGTGTATTTAGGTTGCTGCTTTCAACATAGTGCATATTATATTAATGAATGGCGGCAACTATAAGGGAAGTGACAGAAAAAAAAAACAATGAAAGAGTTTGTCAAGGGAGAGTTGTCAAGGATCTAACACTTGCATAATTCTATAAAACTAAGATATATACAAATATATGAAAGCATTTTCCTTATTCTTGAGAGATGCTAGTTCAGAAACAACGAAGACAGACCTCATACTGTCCCTCATAATTTGGGATCAATCAGTGGCATTAACATTGACCTTTCAAATAAAGGGACATTTAATTGATCTTTAATGCGAAATCTCTAGACAGTGCAAAGAGTTCTTAAATATCAGGCTTTGAAGATCTAAAAATTGGATAAACATACATTTTTGATGTGACACCATCAGCTGAGTAATAGTAATGGTAGTGGAATAAATGACGTGACATTTATAATTTCTTGTCTTATTACTAAATAGTGAAATAAGTAGACTTCTATTGTTCAAATGAATGTCAATTAGTTATACAGGAAATAAAGGGAGATGTTGCTTTGGTTACTTATCTGCAAGATGTGAAAACATTGCCTAAAGACCAGGATTAAGATGGGAGAAATATCTGCTGCTTCATCTCACAACTTTGGAACTGATGATGATACTGTAGTTTTGGGTTAAATAGACCTATACACCAAGGTTTTTGCTTAATTACTGAACATGTCCTCCCCAGAAAAGCTTTATATCTGCCAATTTACGACCTTGACAGCATGTTAAATAAAGCAAGAACTTCAGGTAACCCATTTAGGCTCATTTTTCTCTTGATATTTTCTTTGGATTTTTTTTTTTTTTTTGGTGTATTTTTCAACATTTCGGAATCTACTTTCCCCTTTTCTATATACTTGATGGAATTTTAGATTTCTCTTTATAAGCATTCCATTCTCATCTCTCTAGGATTTCTTCCAGAAAGTCCTTGGTTGGAATTCTCTTTGATTCTTGGTTTCTAAACACGTTACATAGGATAAAATACTTCCTTCTTATGGTTAATCTTTAAACGAAAAACACAATAATGCCTCTGCCACATAGTAAGTGCTCAAAATGACTCACTAGTATGAGATTGTAGAGAGAAGGGATAATGTTTTATTTATCTTTTAGCTCAGTGTTTGTGCTATAGAACCTGCTAAGTGAATATTTGTTGAAGGGATAGGGACACAGGTTGAAAATTTAAAACAAACAAAAACATAAACAAATGTCTTGCCCTCCTGTACTTTATGGTAAAGAAAGTGAAAGAGATATATGCAATCAAATAACTTCAATACAGAGACATGAACAATATCATAGAAAAATGTATTAAAATGCTATACAAACATAAACATATAGAGGATTATAATAAATCACAGTTGCAATATTGCTTTACTTGGATTCCCCTATGCATCAATGAATGCAGAAACGTGAGGGGTTCTTCAGGGATCTGTATATGCTCATGAAGCCTTGATGTTCTTACAAGGACAAGTCATCAGTAAGGTGTGATTCTGTGAGTATTTTTGGAGAGTAGGGGGGATGTGGGAATCCCACGCAGGCTCTCCTCTGCCCACTGTGCTCCATGATCTCTCAGATTAATTGCACTGAGAAGGCCATGTGCATCAATCATATTCTTCCAAAAGTGAAATATGGAAACCTGTTAAGGAAGCAGAGACAGAAAGAATTAATTGCTCTCTTTGGATGGTCTTCCTCTAACGACAGGCAGAGAAGTACGCTCAGAGTAAAAGACCCATTCTTCAATTGTTATAAACATCCTCCCTGCATTTCTTAACTCTCTTCTTAGAGGAAACACAATAGGGCCTCTTTAAAATGTGGAATAACACATCCCCTTCCTTAGGGCTAGAGCATAAAACCTTTCAGTGCCAGGGGAGAAGGTGCTTTAGAAACCTTTCCTCCTGTGCTTTTTTTTACATTTCCCTTTCTCACATAATTGTCATGAGGTGGTAAGACTTGGGACTTGGTAAGACATGGGCTTCTAAGTGATTAAGTTTGGAAAATACCAAAAGAAGGACACGGCCCAGGGAAAATAGAACAACAAAGGACGTAAAAAGGTTAAGTACGGTTCTAGGTTTTGAATAAGGAAGTCTAGAAGAGTTAACAGAGATTCAGCATTGTAACCCTATTATGAACATGGAAGGTAAATTTGCTGCTGTGTCTCTTGCATTTTAGGTTCAGAGATCATAGTGTGAATATCGGGCTTGACAGGGAAACTATTTGGCTGAGGTCAGAGAAGCTAACAGCTTACTTTTACCACTACTAGACCCATCTCCACAAACTCATAAGATGACATGAGATAACCGATAACTAACCCACTTCCCAAGACAGAGAATGAATGCTCACCTTCTCTGAGGAACTAAGTGTTTATTGCCAAAAACGGAAACAAGTGGTGTCAGCCACATTGATGACAGGTCAGCAGGGATAGTCCCAGATATGAGACCATGAGCCAATTTTCCACCTTGATAATTCCCACTGCTTTTTCTATGCAGTATTTACTGCATAGAGGTGGTGGCGGGGGAGCCATTGTGATTCATGGCTTTTTCTTTCTGCTTATACTGTACTCATTTTCTGTAGCATCAGTCAGATAAGGGGTCAGAGGAACAGAAGAAAATAGAGGGAAATATATTATTTACTTTGTACACGTGACAATACATGTATCATCTTCTTTAATCCTCACAGCAAACATGCAAGATTTATATAATCATTCCCATTTTACAAAATAGAAAACTGAGACTCAGAGATAAGAAGTAACTTAGTTTAGCTGACTCAGTCAAAATTCAAAGACTGGATTCTGACTTCAATGATTGTGAATTTATTTTACACTCTCTGAGAAACTCAAAATACTTAAGCATTTTAGGAAGAGAGCCCTTCAAGGTACAAATAGTCTAAACTTGGGGATTATTATCCCTTCTTGCTTTGGTAGGCACTCTCATTTTAAATCCACGTGTTCCATATCGGGGCTGTTTTTCTAAGTTCCCCATTTAAGTAATCACAAGTGGAAACTCAATCCTGCTCATTAGCCATTTGCTATCTCTGCCCCTAAAATGTTTTTACTCTTTTCTGTCTTCACAGATTCACTAAAATTCCAGTCATAGAATGGCTATTTCTATTCTTAAGTTATCAACTGAAATTGTAATTTATGTCATAAATAGAAAATGGTATCAGATTGTTTAAATTTTGTTAGATTGTAGCCCTAAGGTCTTTTCAGGCATACTCAACTTTCATAGCGTGCCCCCTATGCATGTGTATTCTCACCAAGTTAAGAGCCTAGAGGGGCCTTGCTTCTTGGTGTGCATGAGCAGAGTCGGGTTAAGAGGATTTCCATGAAGTGTATGTGTTCTAGATTGTCACTGCCTTTCTTAACTGAGCTATTTAGTGACAACTCTCTGTCTGTGCATCTCTCTTGCTCTAACTCTAAAGGTAATGTCAAGTCTACAAAACAGGAGCTATGTACAACCCAAACTGGAAACATAATAGGGCCTTGGAGTATTGAGTTAATGTCACTTGATATTGATTTTAATGCATCCAAATATGTAACACTTTAAGCATAAACACCAAGTGTGATTGTGCTTTGTATGACTGGCATTTTCTCTCCATAAATGATGATTATTCCAACAAGCTGTTGCCCTATCGCTATTTTTCTTTTGTAACATATGTTGATTAACAGCAGAGGGCGTAGAAAATATGCATAATTGAATGTAGATGATATAAAATGTGAGCAAATTGTAAAGGAGAGACCGCACATGGTTCTCACTATTCCTATTACTGTTTCCAGCTAAATAAATGATGATAATTTGACCCAATTTTTTGTCCTCATGCTAAATAGTATTTTCCACTGCATTTTGAAAGAGTGTGAAGAAGATTTGGGAACCAGGGTGCATATGGAATTGCCATGGCAACTGCAGCTACACTCAACCAATGAAAATCTTCCAACATGCTCCTTCAACTTGACTCCACTTCCAAATTTAGTGATTTAAAACACCTGTTCTCTAGCACATGATTACTGTGATTTAATGGGAGTTTATTAGAGCTGTAAATAGGATGGATTTTTTTATGAAGGTGTTGAATATTGGTGTGCATATCTATTTTTGAAAAGGGTAAAAATTCCCTCCAACTGAAATTTCCACATCTATGAGATTCTTATTCTCTTATATTTGGTAACTTTAAAAGGTAGAATGAGGTGAGGAAAGCATCCTTGATCGATACACAAATAAATAAGGCTACATTCACAACTAAATTTCATTTAAAAAGATGTATTTAGCTTGAATCCCAAGCACATCTAGTGCATTAGATGTCCACAGTGCTGACAACCACACAGAGATAAACCTTTCTCAAGTCGGCTGTTGACTCATGCATTTCTTACCTCTGATCTCTACCCCTGTCTCAGTGGTCAGAAAATACGTGTATTTGTTTTCTCTACTGTTTCACGTATATTTAAAATCAGAACTTGTAGCATGCATTTTCTCTTGTGAAATGCAAAGATCACTTGTATTTTGATTGTTTTTGATGTTAGTTTAAGTGCTAATGTTTTGCAAAGGCCAGATAATTGTTTGCAACTACTTGCCTTGCTTATACAACCTAACAGTATATATATATATATATATAATTTGTGCAAAATATTTTTAATGGAAAAATAAACCACTCCATGTGATAGAAGGGGGTTCAAGGGTATGAATACATGGAAACATTTTAAAATTAATAACTTTTAATAAAGCTATATTAGAAATATGCCCAGAAACAATGCATAAAAATATGTAGTATTCATAGATATTAAGATTGTTTTTATTTTCATATTATCAAGAATCACTGAAATTATTGTGATTCTTCCAAAACACAAAACAAAAACAACATAAATTACAAACTTAAAAAATGTTACAGAAATTTGGAAAATATAGTTTATATGATGTATTAAGAATGCAGTAAGAATAATTGCATTTACAATAGACCACTGACACTGAAAAATGATTGCTATTTATGTGTTTATTAATGATCCACTTAGCTATATAAAATAGGATTGTCCTTTGACACTGCCTCACAGGCAAATTACACTATATAACTAGTTCATTTTTATATTCAGCAAAGACCGAAAAACTAAATATTCATGAAAAATAAATCAGTTAAAAAATTGAATTACATTTATAGAGTCTATAAGATGTGAGACCAATGTACTTAGCCTACTCAGATTTCCTAGAGACAAAATAATGACTTTTCATGAATAAGAACATTATCCAAAATATTATTTCTGTATTTTTGTGTGGCATATGAAAACATACAATAAAACATACAGTAAAAACGTCCAGACCTGTACAAACACTTCATTAAAACTCTCTTGACAATCTAATTCTTGACTGGAAGGAGCATGCGAATGACTAAGATTTTTTATCATCACAATTTCCTTCTTAAATAAAATAGGCTGTTTATTTCCTGAATATTGGCATTCTTGATCAACCCTTTTAACATATCCATCCATTCATGGTCTCTATTCTGGAAGCCTAAGTTATTTCCATATCCTGCTATTAAAAATATATCTATTTAAAACTTTACCAGGCGTCCAAGTAGCTAGTCATTGATTCATTCATCTCTCCATACACCCAACAAATATGTTTTAAATGGATAACTATGTGCCAATGCAATGTACTTATTAATCCCTTGGATATAAAGATGGAGAAGAAAAAAAGCCTACGGTGGTTCATGAGAAATTGCTTTCAATATAACTCTAATAAAGATTAATTACAAAACTCTTGGCATTCTTCTCTGAGAGATTTTATTTTGAAGTGTGAGCTTGTCCTTATACAAGTATTTCTAATTATCAAAGAATTAACAGTTAATAAGGTAGTGATGAAAAAAATTGTGTCTTTGTACACTGAAGACCTATATCAAGATGAAACATGCATTGTATATCTTCATGTAACGTTCATATACTCAGTTATTCTTTAGTCCCCATGCTCTAAGTGGAGAAAAGAGGATTGGTTCACTGATGACTGTAGGTCATCAACAACAGAATATCTTCTTTCCTTTTGTGCTCCCACCCCACATTATGGTCCTTTTCTTAATTTTATTTTACTAGGAAATGGTCTTGATAGATAAAAGCTATATTGAGGTTTAGAAAGGTGTACTTTGAAATCTATTGACTTGTACATACTGCTGTGGGGAGGGGTAAACAAATCTGATTATTACACTGGGATCACAGGAGGCAGTGTGGTATAGTGAGGATAGACAGACCTTATCTATAATGGGTAATTTGTTACTTGTCTTTGTTATCTTTCACTCTTCACTGCAGGGCACCATATTTCTTTCTTTGGATAGTGAGAATTCCTCCTGGGATTCCATAGTTTTATCCCTAGTTCCCAATATGTTTAAATTTTTAAAATTCTTTTTGGTTTACATGAGTACTGCAATTGGGTAACAGAGGCAGGCAAATTGTCATTGTCAGCCATCATCACCGAAAACCCTGCAAACATATACTTATGAAGGGGCCGTTTAAATAGCATGCAATACAAAACCAAGTGACCTTATATTACAAGGTTTGGTTCAACTTTTTCCGCAGTTTGTAAAATTTCAACCTGTCTCAGGTGCCTCATTTGATTTTCTCAATCCATTTTTCTTGCTACTAAGATCGTCTTTAAGAGCATCAACTAGGTAGATTGGTTCTTGAGAGGCGGGATTCTGATAACCCTTTCTGTATATTAGCACTAAGGTCAGTTCTTTTAAATTTCAGTTCTGTGGCAATTGGCATATAAAGAGAGAGAGATAAAAAGAAGAAATGTATTTTGAGAGGAATTCCATACCCGTATGATGAAAACCGAACATTAGTCTATATTCTAATGCCCTAGGCACTAGGTGCTAGCTTTTATGGCTTTTGAATGTTATATATAGTAAGAAATACATTTCACAACATAATCCAATACACACACATCTATTTGTATGTGTGTGTGCATTCAAATATATGTATAATCAGTGACAAATTTCCCAAAATAATGCTTACTCTTGCTATGACAAACTCTAATATTTTGATATTTTCTATTCTAAATTATCATAATTAATTAAAATATACTTACTGAGACCCAATAAACAAATTTAATGACCTGGTAAAGAACCATAGTTTGAAAAACATTGGTTTAAAGCATGACTGCTAATCAGTCTCTCTTTACATAAATTGCAGGTGCAAACAATCTACATGTTTCTCAACCTTTAGAGCAAGGTGTCACACTGGAGAAACTGTACCATGGAAATATTGCCATGTGACTATTTAGGGAGTCAATTTTCAGATCCTCAACTTTCATATTGTTCTTTTCTAAATTTGATTTGTCTGATGATTGGCATAAGAATGGTCCCTCTCCTTCCTTTCAAAACATTATTTTCCTCATTTTTCAAAAGAAAGACAAAACTTCTCACATATCATGAATCCATGCATTGCCAAGATTAGAAATCCCCACCCCAACCCAAACACACACATACACTGAAATATATTGGTTTAGGGAGGCTCTATTAATGGTGTCAATGTAGATTTATTGTAAATTGGGTGATGAGATCACTTATTGTCAAAGAATGAATTGCTCTTGAGGGAAGACAAAGCTTCAAATCTTAACATGGAATCCTTTCCCCACATACATGCTGGAGATACTGATTCCATTGATAAAATCCATTAAGGGCTCTGTCACAATATCCATCATCTGATCCTAATTATCTGAAACAATAATATATACAATTATTTTTTAAATTTCCTGTGATGCAAGATACTATTAAAATAAAATTTTTATAGCTTAAATTAGCATTTCATTTACAAAGCACAACCAATGAATTCAAAGAATATAAATGTTATACATTTTGATACATAATTATTAAATATAAAAAGGTAATTTTGGGGGAAATGATTTTTTAATGAGATATGTTGAATTTTGTGTATCTTCATTATGTATCAATTTATCAGTATTATTTACTGTAGAATGAAAATGGGTTTGAATCAACTCTATTCTACTTTCCCGTTTTAATAAAAGCATTAAGTGAAGTTGTTTTATAAAAAATAGATAGGAATATAAAAAAGCACACGGAGACAGACTTTTTTTGTAATTGTTAAGTTGTTCAGTTTTTGAGAACTATCTGAATTACATTACATAATATGTCATAAAAATGATTTTTAATGACCTTTCACTTGATGACTATGTTAGGAGACAATTTAAGATTTTTGAAAGCAATGAATTGGAAACCACTTTGCTTACACAAAAATACATTAGCCATTAAGTTCAGTCAGTTTCTTAATTTTGGGGGACTATTCTAACAAGTTGCTGTCCTGTCGTTCTTATTATTAGGAGCACATTTTTAAAGCATGAACTGTTCAGAAAGGGTTGGAAAAATATTAATTAATTTTAATACATCTTTCCCATAAACTTTTTTTTGTAAAATGCTTTAACTCATCCTATGCTTAAAATAGTTTTCAAAATCCTAGAGCTGAAGATTTTACTCATTTATCCCAACTGGTTCAATCAATCCTTATTGTCAAAACACCAGTTATACCAGACTTGTTTTCTATTAGAAACAGTCTCGCTAGATTTTTTTCATTGAAAAATGTGTTAACACATGATTTTGAAGCATATTTAAAAGAAAAACTCACTGAAAATAAAGTTTAGAATGCTCCATGTAAGACAAATAATGTAAAGCAGTGAAATCAAGACTTAAACAACATAGATCTAATATTATTATAATTATATCCATATTTTAAGAGGAAGAAAATTTTTTCATTGCTTCAATTATAATGCTATGAATTTCTTTCTATACATCATGTGAGCTGCAGCCCCCACATTTTTATATGTTGTTCTTCTGTTATTTTAAATTTCAAATTATTCTTAAATGCCTATTGCCATGTAATCTTCAACTTATCAGGGATTTTGAGAAATATTTCCTATGATATGATTTCTAGTTTATGCGCATTGTCATCAGAAACATACTCTATATCAAACCTTTGAAATTTCCTGAGGCTGTTTTATGGTCCAGCATGAAGTAATTTTTTTTTTACATAAATTGTCTATATGTGCTTTAATGTGTACTCTGTGTTGATAGTGTATAGTAGTCCACATATGTTCCTTAGGGCATTTGTTAACTATGTTATTTAAATATTCTATATACGCAACGATTTGTGTCTGCGGGTTCTAAAATTTACTGAGAGAGTTATGTGAAAAATATTCTTTACTGTGATTCTGTATTATATATTTTCCCTTTTATCTCTATCAATTTTGTTTATATATTTTTGAGGCTATTTTAATAAATGTATATACATATAAATTTTGATATCCTCTTGATTAGTTGAGCATTTATCATTATGAATTGTTTTTAGTTATAATTTTGCTTTAACATCTATTTTGTGTGATATTAATACAATTATGTAAGGTTTGATTTGGTAACTGTTCACCTGGCTTATCTTTTACTGTCTTCTAGCTTTTCGATTTTTTGGTACGCTTTTATGTTAATTGTACTTCTTGTAAGAGCATAAAGGGTTAGCTTTTGTTTCTGAATCTGCTCACTTTTTTACGGGAACATGTAGTCCATTTACATTTCATTTAACTGCTGTTATTTTATGGTTTAGATCTTCCACCTTAAAATGCCTTTTCTTTTGGTTCTACCTATTCTATATTCTTTCTTCCTTCGTTTCTTGATTTAGTTGTGATTGATGATCTTTTATTTATTGTTATTTCCTCTACTAGTTTGTTAAATATTCTTTCAGTTCTGGAAATTAAAACTTGAATCCTTGATTTATCAAATTCTAGTGCTAATGGAAAATTTTGCCCTTCTCTCAAAGGAAAATACAGGGACCTTAGAAAATTCTAATTTTATTTACCTGTTCATAATTCATAAGATGTTATGATGATTATTATAAGACATAAGATATGATTATTATTTTAAACCATCCATGTTCAATTAAAGTTTTCACCTAATTTCCTTTGCAGTCCTATTTATTTCTTCCTGTGTGTCTGTTTTCCCTTTGAATTCGTTTCCCTTTTGACTAAAGCTCAGCTTTTAGTATTTATTTTTATGTAAGTTTCTATGTGTTTCACTGAATATGTATTTATTTTACTCTCCTTCTTAAACGATATTTTCACTTAGTATGTAATTCTAGATTCACAGGTATTTTCTTTGGCTTTCATGGCTACAATTCAAAAGTAATTTACGAGCATAATGTTATTATGTTTGAAGATAATCTCTTTATTTTCTCTGGCCCATTTTAAGGTTCCCCTCTCCACCCACATCCCTTAATGTCTTTGGTTTACAGAACTTTCACCATAATGTTGGTAGGTGTGAATTTTCTCTTATGAATCTTTCTTGAAAATTATTGGGCCTTTTGAACTTGTGAAGGATGTCATCCATCAATTTTGTGATGTTCTCATCTCTTGTCTCTTTATATATTGCTTCTGTCCCATTCTCTCTCTCTCATTGTCCTTCTAAGACTAATCATATGAATCTTAGACCTTATTAATGTATTTTTTCTTATTCTCTCTTCTACATTTCTTCTCCATGCTTTATATGGGATAGTTTCTTTTGTGTAATCTGCTGTGAAATCTATCCATTGAGTTCTTAATTAGAGTTATTATGTTTTTAGCTTTTAGAATTTCTAGATTATCCTATTTCAAATTTTTAATAATATCTTGTATAATTTCCAGTTCCTTGCTGAAATTTTTAATGTCAGCTATTATTTCTGTGACTGTATTAAATATACCTGTTTTACTGTCTATACAAGTAATCCCACCATTGATAGTACCTGAAGGTTGGTTTCTGTTATCTGTTGTTTGTACTTCTTCTCATTTACATTGTTTCATCTCTTTAAAGACCTAGTTATACCTGAAGGTGTAGGACAATGTATTTAAAAACAAAAATAAATGTAATATGAGGCCTAAGATGATGCTATTTTTCCTCTTATAGATACATATGAAATTTTCTTTTATTCTACAGACACCTGGGAGCACTAGCAATCTGGAATCATCTAAATGTCAAGGCTTGAGATTATTCTAGACCACCCAAATGATTCAAAGATCAGCCACAGTTCATGTGACGGTTGACTTAGTTTCAATTAATGTTAACTTCTATAGCCTATCAGGTTCCCAACACTAAGTAGGAAGTATTTTCCTAGTGCCCTCATCATTTGTAAGCTCAAGAGCAAGACTCCCAGAGACTTTCTAAGCCTGTTAGCTACTTTTTTTGGATCAGAAAATCTTCCCATGCAATAACAGTTTTAATGTCTGTCTTGCCTCATTGTATTTCCATCTTCTCCCAGATAATGGCACAATACTTACTCATTCTCCTAGTTTCTCAGTCGGCTCAGACTGTTATAACAAAATACCACAGACTGGTGGCTTAAACAACAGAAATGTATTTCTCACAGTTCTGGAGCTTTGAGAGTCCAAGATCAAGGTGGCAGATTCAGCCTCTAGTAAGGGCCCTCTTCCCAGTTTTCAGACAGCTGCCTTCCTGTTGTATCCTCACACAGCGGAGAGCTCGCTTTCTCAGGCATCTTCCTATAAGGGCACTAATCTCATTGTGAGGGCTCCACCCTTATGATCTCATCTAAACCTCATCACTTCCCAAAGGCCCCATCTCCAAATGCCATCATATTGAGGGATAGGGCTTCAACATATGAATTTTGGGGGCACAAAATTTAGTCCATAGCACCTTATAACTATTTTATACTTCTAAGAATATGTGTTCACATTTTGTTAAGTGTTCCTAGTTGCTTTGTTTTATGGAGCGTGAAGGTTGGTCCAAATAACCAAGACTATTATTACTACAAAAGGAAGTCTCTTCTCAAGGGAGTTTATTCCACTTCTGTGCAGCTTCATATAGATCATCATTCTTTTCATGCTTCTTAAATGTCAGGATTGATTGTGTCTTACTTATATATCCCTCAAGATCCCTATAAGTATATATCTTTTAGGTATATATATATATAAAGGTAATTTTATATATATATATATAAAGATAATTTATCTAACATTAATGTAATAAATTTTCGATGGAAATATGGATAAGTAAAAGTGAAAATAAAAACATTTTCAATCGTACCAATAATGATAATAATTATTAGCATTAGTGATAATAGTTATTAGCAATAATCTATTATGATAGCATTTTCTGTCATATATGTACACAGGTATATACATTCCTCCTTTTAAGTATAAATTTTTACTCATGGATCCTTTTTAACTTAAAATATAATGACTTTTTTTCATGTCATTAATATTATCCTATAATCTATACTGGAATAAATACATAATATGTCATTCCATAAATGCACCATTAATCAATCCCAGTTGTTGGATAGTTAAAACTTTTTAAAAAGTATTCATTACAGTTGTGTGTGTGTGTGTGTGTGTGTGTGTGTGTGTGTATTGGTTTCTAATTAATTCATATTTATTTCTCTATTTAAATAGGACTTTTGCTTGTTGAATTCCACTGAGAACTAAATTTAATAATACCTTGCTAGCAGGGTCTTGATTGTTTTATTGACCCATGTATTATGATTAAAACTTTAGAAAACAATTGGAGTTAGTTTTTCATTGAGTGAGTGTAATGAAAGAAGGTACACCATGGCATCCTCACACTCTTAAATAGATTGGGTCTTACCAAGCTGTAGTCCTTTGTATTTATTTTGAATACATTTTTAAATAGAAAAAAGATAGAATGAGTTTCTTTCTTCCAATTGTCAAATGAATATATTATGCAGCCTCTTCAAAGTTAAATAGAGTTTTGATCATTCACATAATATGTCCACTGTGATTATTTTCAAACAACAAAGCATTTTTCAGCTCAGTGGATATGACTGTAAGAAATGTGTAGCCTTATGGGAAAGACTTATTTAAAGTTCCTTTGACTATAAAAAGATATCCTGATCACTACCACCACCATGTTTCAAATCAATAAGTCCAGAGATGCAAATAGAGGAGTTATTAAAAATTAATCTCTATGTTAAAATGCCTGTGTGACTAATAGCATGTAAAAAAATATATGGTGTCATAAATCTTTGTACTGGCACTAAACCCCTCTTCTCATAAAAACATTGCGATTTGCATGCACTGGTTATGCCTTGGAATTTATGAACAACAAATAGCAACATGACAGGAAAAAATATCTTACTGTGAAAGAAAAATGGAGAAAGCAGAAGGAATTTAAATAGCTGAATTGATTCAAGGAGGAGAAGGACTTAAGGTAGACCTTTGATGCCCACGGTCTTTTTACTTTTCTTGGGTGGTACAGTGGAAAGATTATACAAACGCTAAGTAATTTAACTCATAATGTGTCTGATAGAAAGATATGACCACGGACCTTTTATTTTCTTTTCAATTCCTTTGTACTCACAGGGGATGTTAGAGGAAATTACTGGTTATTTAAGACCAAAGCATGAGTACTACTAAAGAGAAAGAAAGAAAAAAAAAACATGGTGATGGGTTGAGTGTCATATTATTCTTAAGTAACTTTTGTAGATATGATTTATTATACATTTTCTGCAAAAATCTTTTACATCTTTTTAGGATGTTTAACTGTTTAATGCATAAGAGCAGAAGAGGGTGAAATGATCAGATGGAGGGGATTCAGGGTAAATGCATTGATTTGGATTTACAACAGAGTCTTTCTGAATTATTCAATGGATCAGTTAAGATATTTTTATCTTAACTGCAAGTGACTCAAATCCCATTCAAATTGGCCTACGCAACAATAATAGAAAATGTATTTATTTTCTAGGCAACTAAGCAACCCATGGATAGATCAAGCTTAAGATAGGCTTATCCAGGAGTTCACTTATCTCTCTAAGTTCTGTATTTGTCTTTTCACCTTCTGCACCTGGTGTCTCCCAACAATTTTAGCCTCACATTCTTCCACATTTAAAAAGTGCCTGCAACATCTTCCAACAATCTCAGAGAAAAGGCTCTTTATGTTTTACTGATTCTGAATGTGTATCATTGATGTGTGTATCCTTGAACTAATCACAGAAAGCAGAGGAAATCTGCATTCAGAATTAATCAGGTCTGGGTTACATGTCAGAAACACATGGACTGAAAATGGGAAAAGAGAGTGATTACACAGATGCAGATAATGAGAAGAGTAATTACATACTCTGTGTAGCAAAAAAGAGGTTCCCTGTAATCCAGTGTGATGGCTGCCCAACATTCTTACACTCGTTTTTTTATTTACAAACAACTTTATAAGACGTAGGCAGCCCAAATACACCTGAAGATACAAGAACCTCTTTTCCAAACAAAGAAAAATTCCAGATATCTGTCTATTACTGCATCCAGCTTTAAATCTTGCATCTTTATGGGATATATTTTCCTCTTCAAAGGAATTGGATGCAGTGTCTCATTGTCTAAATGAAACAATTTCTCACTTCCACTACACACAGTATCCACTGGTGGCCAACGAACAAGAAAAGGTAAAATAAGTGCTGAGCAGTCAAAAACAAAAAAAAGTAACAAGACCAACTACCCCAGGATGTGACACAAGATTCTATTGTTCTAGTTCTTTCCAATCTAAATTCTTACCTAATAAGAGGAAATATGTATGTTTCTTGTCTATCTGTCTACCTATCTGTGTATATATCTATCTGTGTATCTATTTGTTTGTCTATCTATCTATCTATCTATCTATCTATCTATCTATCTATCCCCTTGCTAATGCAGATATAAACTCAGAAGATTTATTCCCAATTGTTCACTTTCACTACTCAATTTAATAGTTGCATGTGACTTGAAATCAGGGTCAGGAACTGCTCTTTAAAATTATTCAAATGAAGATGTGAATTAAAGCTCTAGATTTGATTTATCAACTAAAAAGGGACACACCTTACTAAATATACCCACTCTAGATAAGTTATCTATCACTAAATGAGTAACATCACACTGTTCTTTGGCTTATAATTCTCTAACAGCATCCCACTCATTCCCAGTGAAGGCAACATCTTTACAATTACCTATCTGCCCTACCCATACTGGGCTCTTTTAATTTTTCTGACCTCTCTTCTCAGTCTTCTCCAGCTAAAATGCTGCCCAGGCCCTTACTCACACATGTCATGCAACCTCTTACTCAGATATTTGCCTGAAACTCTTTCACCCAGATATCTGCACAGTTCTTTCCCTCTTGTCTTTCATGTCTTTGTTCAAATGGCACCTGCCCAGTAAAACTTTTTCTTGAAAATTGAACCTCACTTCTACAAATTTTTTCCCTCCTAAATTTTCTCCATTGCTCTTATCACCATGGACATACTATACATTTTACTTATCTACTTTCTTTATTATCTTTCTGCTTCCATTATATTGAAGCTCCTCCATGGAAAATATTTTTGTCTATTTTGAAAACTGCTGCATCTACAACATCTAAAACAGTGCCTGAAAGGGTATTGATGCTCAATAAATATGTATCCCCCCAAAAAACTATATCACTGTAAACCATGGAATAATCTAAGAAACACTATATAAGCACATTACTAAACTTTTATAAGCCTTAATTTTAATATTTTAAACATGGGAATCATATCTATTTCACTAAATTTGTATAAATCCTAACAGTGTGATACACTCGAGTTAGGGCAAAGGTTGTGATGCATACTCAATAAATATTAGTTTGCTTTCTTCCTTTTTTTCTGTTCCATATCTATTCAAAGACCATCTCTATTAGATATTTAATATATGACTATTTTAATATATTACTATATTTGACTATATTTGACTATATATGACTAATATATGACTGTATTTCCTAGAGCTGCCAGAGGAAATTATCACAAACTGGGTGGCTTAAAACAATGAAAATTTATTCTCTCATAGTTCTGAATATTATAGGGATCACTCTAACCCAATATGGCTTTATCTTACATCGATTACATCTACAAAGACCAATTTCCAATTAAAGTCATATTCACAAGTACTGGGGGATAGGACATGCACATATCTTTTTGAGGGACACAATTCAACTTACTACACTGACCTTCCCTTATTTATTTCTCTATCTCTAATTCAACATGGTCATTCTTTCTCTTAGTATTACCCCTCTCAGAATGACTGTCTATATAACAAGGATGGTGAAACTAAAAAGTTAAGACAGAAAATCCTCTCAGATACTATCAAGAATATTTTATATTTAAAGGAGCTTGTATTTGCTTTTGGCTGCCTTTTAGAATTTCCTGATAGTTGTATGATAAAATAAATAAGCAGATTAAAATTTGCCTTGTAAATTTAAATGCATAATTCACACAAATAAAACATAGGTAAATATTCAGCTTTGCAAGTGTTGAAAGAAATACAAATCAAAACCATTTTGGTATAAGATTGTTTTTCACCAAAAAAAATAATCAAAGACTGAAAAGAAGAAACACAATCTGTCAAATTAAATAATCTTGCTCTCTCATACATTAGAGTTGATGTTTAAATTAGAACAAACTCTGAAAAGCAATTTGACAATACACATTGAGAGTTTTCAAATGGGAATCTATCCTAACAATATGACCCCAAATTCACACAGAGGCACAGAGTCATTACAGTTTTCATTATAGTGGTGAAGATATAGAAACAATTTAAAAATTACAAAATAAGGGACTAGTTCTGTACTTAAATTGGGACTTGACGACATGCTTTTTATGCAGGCAGAAATTTTGTTTCTGGATGCTTTATTTCAAAACGGAAATAACTTCACAATTTTATGGTTATAAATATATCCTCATGTAAAAATTCAAATAGAGTTGTGTCTAATATAGAGATAGAAAAATATTCATAATCCCATGTTCCAGAAATAACTCCTAGTTAACATAGGAGATATTGAGATGTTTAATGACAATAGAGACCCTTGTCTTGGCACACAGGTGGATTACTTTGCTCTAAAGGCACATCTGAAGAGTGGACACCAAATCACTAGCATCTGAGTGTTTTCTTCCGAACTTCCAAGAGTACTGTCTTTTTAATTTGACCTATGTTGTTTTGGCTCCACAGCTATTTCTTTTAGAAGTTAGAGTAAACTGCACCTCTGTCAACCGTGAGCAAGGCCATCAAGGAAGGTTTTATTTTGTTTATATGTTGGCTTCCTGTGTTTTGAATATAAATGTTGAATGACCTCATCTTAAAAAATTTGGAAAGCACCTAAATTTATAAAGAAGCAGGGAAAAATGATTTTAATCCTCACAATTCAACAACAAGCAACGTTAAAATTTTGCTTAATTGTTTCATCTTTTGTCTTTATAGTTCTCACATTACCAAGATTATCTTTCTAAATCATTAATGTCCTGATATTTTTACTTGATATCGTAGACTAGGAATTTTCCTGACTTTTAACAATTTTGCCATTCCATGAGCTAAAATAACATCATCCAATAGGTTAAAATTTTAAATTCCAAAAAGCTCCAAATAGCTTGGTCATACATATTTTAACATGCACATGTAATAAATATACTTAATTAGTAAAAGAAATAAATAGTTAAAATGCTCAAAGTGCATATATAAGGATGTTTATCACCATATTACTTATAATTAGAGATTAAGAAAACAACAACTAAATGTCCATAAATGGTTAATCAGCTACCATACTCTACATCTAGTACAATGAATGACAGTGTAGATAATTTTATATTGACAATTGCAATCTTCAAAATATATGTTGTTGGTTGAAAAATTCTGGTTGAAAATGCAGCATACACAGTTTGATCCTCTTCTGAAATGTGGATTTAAAATGTGTATGTACTTTTCAGTCACTACTTCCTTCAAAACTTTAAGTGGTTATAATCTCGTTCTCCTTAGCTTCACCATTCTGATCCTCTGCTCCACTTTAAGTGGCCAAATTTGCCTCATTGCTGTTGACCTTTTCCCTTCCTCCAGCACTCCCTGTTCTGAATACTTCTGCTAACCACATCTCCCACATTCCTGCTTGTGAGCCCCACAAAGCCGCTGGCTTACCTCCTTGGCACTCCTGGCAGCCTTGCTTCAATTTAGTCATCTCTACCAAGGTAAGTAAATACTTAAGTGTGTAAATAAGTAAATGCTTAGCAATCTCTACCAACAACAACTCTGTAGCATAGTTATTCAGAGTATACTTTAATTAAGAAAAATATCATGGCACTCATCTACAATTCTACATGCATGCCCAAACCAGAGAAATGTTCTAATTCAATAGTTTGTGACATCCACACTGTGTTTTGCAAACTTTTCCTTTCTGAACTTAGGGAATTCCTGGTTTATAAGACAGCTGATGAAATTCACTAAGGAGGCATTTTGTTTTCATCTTAACTGAGTCATGATGGTCAATCATTATACTGGACACCCTTTGATAAATTCGTATTAATGTAACTTGTTTATTTAACAAACGGTAGTCTGTGGGGTGTGAGAAGAATAAAAGCATTGTTCTTTTCATCTCTGCTTTTTCTTCCCTGCTTCCTGACACACTCTATATCTTTCTAATCATTTTCACTTATCAAGGACCAATCTCATGTTTTAGGTTTTAAAACATCAACCCAGTCTTGTATCAAAGCTTCAGTCTCTCATTCAATTTAAAGCTTCTCTCCAATCAAAAAATGACTCAGACTGTGGAAGAGAAGAAATGTGTGACTGTTTTTTTTTTTTTTGGAACTATTTCACTGCTTCATTCAGCCTTCCTCCTGTATTCACTATGCTATTCATGGGTTGCTTGTGACTGGAAAAGGGTGGTCTCAAGGAAAGGGGTGAGGTAGAGGCAGAAGAGATCTTACTTGACTGCTGCAGTTGTAATCTGGCATTGGCATATTTCAGGTGTGGATCAAGCCTAATTTTCTCTCTCTCTCTCTGTGTAAGACTCTTTTGTGGTTTTCCTGCTGGAGAAATAATGCACGCAGGCAACAATCATCAACAGCTGCTAGAACCACGACCCAATGGTTGGTCAATGAAGAATTAATGATGAATTGCTCAGGCTGACAACATCCAAAGCACTGATCAATCTTCACATCACTAAAATCAGGAAAACCAAATCATTTTATGCCTCTTGATATGATAGAATAGAAAGTGCACAGTATCACCTATGCAATAGCCTTGAAAAAATTGAACTTAAATTTACTCCAGCTTGAACTTCTGCCTGTTTCTGCTGCAAAGGGACAGGCTTCAATCTTTCCAAGGCAATATGGAGAGAGCAAGAACAGAATTTAGAAGTGCTTCCCTGTTATGGACTGGATGTTTGTGTTGTGCAATGAGCAAAATGCATATGTTGAAGCACTAACAACCAATGTGACTGTATTTGGTTGGACATACAGCCTTCATGAAAGTAATTAAGGTTAAATAAGGTGATAATGGTAGAGCCCCGATCTGATTTGATTAGTGTCCTTATAAGAAGAGACTCGAGAGAGCTTGATCTCTCTCTTTCTTTGCACCTGCACAAAGAAGAGGTCATGTGAGCACACAGCCAGAAGGCAGCTGTCTGCACCCCAGGAAGAGAGCTCTCACCAGGAACCGAATTGACTGGTACCTTGGCAGTGGACTTCCCAGCCACTGGAAGTGCAAGAAATAAATTGCTGTTGTTTAAGCCACTCAGTCTGTGGTATTTTGTTATGGCAGTATGAGCACATTAATACATTCCCTATCTGTCTTACAACCAGAGTGCCACCAACACCAGGTCCTAATAGCCTTTGACTTTCCAGTGGCTTTTTATCTTTTATGTTCCTTTCTCAAATTCATGCTGCATGCTTGCATTTATAGCTTTTCTAGTTTCTATTTGAAGGAATTGAGCCAGCTGCCTAGGCTCGTTCTCCATCTTGTCAGTGTCCTTTGCTTTTTCCACATGCATATTGGTGAAGATCATATGGCCCTAATAAATTATTGAGTGTCATGATTAAATATGCTTCCGTTCCTGTCAGAAGCAAACATTTCAGCAACCCAGGGTCTTCAGGGTGCTGTTAAAATCTCTGGCCAGCATGATTTTTGTTCTTGTTTTGTTATTATCCTGATTGGGTTGGTGGTTGGTTTCTGTTTATCTTCCTCAGAAAGACCATCTTATTTAAGAACCATCTATGAAAAACACTCAGAAAAATATAAATTACTCGTCAAGTGTTATGTGTACAGAGGGACTATATGACTTTCATAACATAATTGCTACACATATAATTGTGAAATTAAAAGTTATAATTTTCAATAGGAAATTGAAACTCCATATATCTCATTTGGGGAATCAAAGTCTGCCATAGTACTTTGTCATTTATGTGGGAAATATGTTATTCCTAATGTCTTGCATAATGGACACTTGGTGAGGAGTATTCTTTTTTGATCTTCGGCCACATTCTCATTTTTGTGTATGCTGAAGTATACCTCAATGTACTCTTTGACTACTTTCTTTGGATTGCAAATATGAGCCCTTCTCTGGAGTTGTGTGATGTGAATATTTAAGTCAATATTATTGAGAACAGACGTTAATATTATTGGGATATAAAAAAGATATTATGTTTGGACCAGTATTTTGGCTGATGCCAATAATCATAACTGCTCATGATTGATTGACATTCATTTACTCATTAAAGAAAGGTCACTGAATAGTTACTATGTGTCACATACTTTTCTAGCCAGTGTGTTGAATATGAAAACTGCTTTCAGTAGATTAAGAGCAAGAAAAATTTATGTAGTGGAGGGTAGTACGTACAAAAAATATACAATGTAATTATTATTTAGAAATAAAATAAAAAATTGGAGAGACTGAAATCAGCTTCAGAGATCAACTGAGATGCAAAAGATGTATGTAAGTTTTCTACACAGACAAGTAGGGTAAGAAATTCTTAGAGAAAGAACTGTCAGCTGTAACAAAGAATGTTGCATGTTAATGAGAGAGAGAGGGAGGAAAGGAGGAACAGAGGGAATGAGGGAAAGAAGGCAGGAAAACAGGAAGGCAAGAAAGAAGGAAGAAAAATATGAAGTACTTGGGAACATTGGAAAGTTTCCTGTGCAGAGATTATTATGCAGATATAATGACGGAAAGATTGATCGGGATATAGGGGGAGCTGCGGGCATGGTGGTGTGGTTAGGGCTTAGGAAGAATGTAACTAATTAATTAAATCCTAAGTAGGCCTTGAAAATGACAAGCTAAGATGCAAAGCCATGTGCCTCAAATCACGGGATGCTCGGGAGTGGAGTGGTAAACTGCAAGGCAAAGTTTGTAGGAATTGCTTGAGAAGATGAGCCAGGAACCTCCGAGTTTTCTTGGGCTGTGAATGTACCCTAATCGCTTAAAGTCACATATTGAGAAGTGACATTTCTGACTTCATTCTACATGCAATAGAGACATAGTGAAGGGCAGGGTAGGGGTGCAATTTAAGTAGCTGGCTGAGAAAATTATTCTCAGCATTAGTCAATTATAGCACTCTATCCACTATAGACAGCTCAGTTTCGAGAATATGTTTCAAAAAGAATCTACTTACCATTTTGCAAGTGGAAATATTGTGTGCGCATTTAACCAACCTTTGAAATACATGAACAATAAATTTACCTTAAATATTTTTAAAAACATTTGCACAATCAAGGAAAAATCATGATAAATAAAGGACAGATTCACTTGCTATAGGTAAGTTGAGCACACACATTTAAAAAATGCTATTCAGTTTAGAACATTAACTTAGTACCAGTCTTCTCTTCCCCCTCTTGTTATTCAGTGAAGATCTATAAACTCTGAATCCTGTTCCTGCCTCTAACTGTTTATGTGACCTTGGACAAATCACCCTACCTCACCATACTCAGACACCATCTACAAAATGGGAATGATGGTAATACCTACTTTGTAGGGTGGTATAAGGATTACCTGTACAGATACATGAAGGGAAATTAGAACTTTGCCTAACACATAGTAAGTGCTTAAAATATAACTCCTCTAACTTCTCTTTCGCATTTGAAATCTTAATAACTGACACTCTTCAACTCCCTTTGTTTTGCATACCCTAAGCTCTTGTCCAGAAACAACGTTTTCCTCCACAAGAATACAGATATCTGTCAGGAAGCCCATTTCTCTGACTGCTTTCTTCAGCTTCTTCCATTACACTTCCTCCTGAATTGATAACGCCATACTCAAACTTGAGGTAGGTGTGATTTTCAGACCTATGAATTATCTTCCTGTTGGAGGTGATCTTCACCTCTAGTGGCAAAACCAATTTTGATTCTTTAGCCAGTGGCCAGATGTACCTGAAAGTCCCCCGTGGATCTTAAACAGGAAGGTTTGCTTCTCAAACTTCCCAGTCTCAGAGGAGCTCACATTCAACTCGCATCTTGGGTGAGGGAGGCAGGATGGCCCCTTTTGCTCCCCAAACCTCCTTTTGAGATGGCTTCACTTCCGCATACACCAGGCCAGTTGCCACGTGTTTGCTCCTACCAATAGAATGGATTAGCAGAGGCTCACCATGATGTTGTGATAGTTGTCTGTAAGCATTCTTGTCCCCACCATCTGAGTCAACATTCCCACCAAACAGTGAAGAAGGACCCAGTTATCTTTGTCACTTGCTTCCTCGCCTTTATCATCCTGGTCAACTACCAGTCTAAAAACTTCAGCAGTTTATTTACTTATTTTTCCTCCTCCTCTGTCCTTTCATCAGAGTCTGTGTTGTCTGAAGTCCTTCCAGCTGTATGTGTGTGTGCGCCAAGTTACAACACTTGAACTTCACATCTATAGACCCAAGGCCCTCCCTTTCACCGCTGTATGTCTATCACAAGTTAAAATTATCAGTTAATGCTCCAGGAGCCCATCTTACTACTCCCCTGCACCAATAACCACCACAACCCAACTCACTAACCTTCCATTTATACATAAGAACATAGCTAATTAACTAGCTAGCTAGCTAAAGATATCTGTCTATCTGTCGATCTATCTATCTATCTATCTATCTATCTATCTATCTATCTATCATCTATCTATCTATCTATCTAATCTATTTATCTATCTGCCTTTAACATGATTTTACTGTGAGCATAATCTAGATGCTTTGCTTTTGACATTAGAATATCTGCCTCTTTCCATGTCAATAAATAGCGATCAATAATTGTTATTTTCATTATTGAGATTGAACTTTAAGGAAAGGACTTTACTGAAAAATTAAAAGAAAAACAGTGTATACACACTATCAATAGGACACACCCTCTTGAGTGTTTGGGTTGATTCAGGAAATTCAGAATTGCTGTATCAAATATTTGGTATATCTATTTAATGGGAAATTATTTGTCAATAAAAGGAATGAAGTAATGATAAATGCTATAGCATGAATGAACCTTGAACACATTATGCTGCGTGATAAAAGCCAGTCACAAAATATTATATCTTTTATTATCTTATTTATATGAATTGTACAGAATAGGAGCATACATAGTGACAAAAAGAAGATTATGGGTTGCCTAGGACGAGGGGGGGTGGTCAATTGGGAGTGATAAAAATGTTCTAAAATTAGATTACGGTTATGTTTGCACAATTCTCTGAATATGCTAAATACTATTCAGTTGCACACTTTAGATAGGTGAATCTCATGATATGTAAATTATATCTCAATAAAGCTGTCAGAAATATCTTGCTTTGGCTGGATTATTCACTACTCTGAATTGTGATTTTTTTTTTTGTTTAACTTGTCTCTCTCTTTAGAATGTAATGTCTTTGAGGGCAGAGAAAGTTTCTATCCTGTTCATTTTTATATCTCCAATATCCAGTACAGTTTTGGCATATAATATGAGTTTCATGAATTTAGTTGGATGACTCTGTTAAATGAACGTCATTAAAAAAAAAATGCCATTAGCCAATAGATAGGGGAGGAAGTGGACTAGGTTCTCAGTGGGGAGTTAATAAGTTAGGTTTTAAATGTATTGAGTTTACACTGTCTATTGTACATCAAGGTGAGCTTTTCAATGGAAGTTGTGGTTATGAAACTGGATATCAAGAAAGCAGCAAGAGCAATGGCTTCTTAATGTAATGACTGTTTAAACTTAAGCATGGCAAATTAAGAGAAAAGAGACATATTATGAATCTATGGAATATTAGTTTACAGAAAAACAACAGAATAATTTTAAAAGTTGTACTCATAATCTTAACTAGTGTCATCTAATGATATAAAAGCTTAAATTACCAAGATTGAAGCACTAAACTACTGATACCGTATTGGTCAGTAATGAAGCTCTACTCAAAATATTTTAGTTCTGTTGAACTTACAATATGAGGAGGTTCAGTCTTAGAACATTCACTGATTTGGGGCAAACCAAATTTTGTAGGTTGCCTAAACTTGCTTGGAAGTGACAGCCACTTTCTTGTGAAAGAAACGTGCAAAAACGGACAGTTAGTCATTGTGGGCTTTCCACATGCCCTACATTATGCTTAGCACTTTACATTCATTCTTTTTCTTAATCCTTGTGACCCCCCAAATTAGCAATTTTAGATAAGAGAACAAAAACATAGAAAGTTAGGGAGACTGTATATCATATACCTATTTAAGTGATACATCTAAGAACCAAAGCCAGGTCTTTGAATTCCTAAGCCTATGCCCTGCCAATGATTCATTTGAGAGGTTGGCTAGAAGGCTTTCTTGAATTTGACAGGCATTGGGAGGTGTCATACCCACAGAAAGCAAAAATAAAAGCAGAATTAAAAATATATAGCCCATTGGATGAGCCCAGGTGATGGACATACTGACAGGCATAATTCTATTAAAGAATACAGAATCGTGTGGCAAAACACAGTAAAATTTGTTTTTATATATGTATATATATATTTTTTTCTGATATGTAACTTTGCCATCCTCATAAGAATCTCCATGAATAGAATTTCATATTATGCTCTACATTTGGTATGAAGCAGGTAGCTGGTGTTTTCATAAATTCCCAAAGCCCAGAAGAAGGTTCACGTCATTCTGAGTGAACAGGTACCTGCACCTTCTTAAATAAGGCTAGCAAACTGGGGATGGCAGGGGGCAGGGCCCAGAGCAGCTTGGCAGTTTTGCAGATTTTTAAAAAGCCAGTAAGTTCCTTTTGGCCTTTCTTAAAGACAAACACTTTGCAGAAAAGCTGTGCAGTGAGGGAAACTATCAAAAATCATTCTTGTAGAACACTGAGACAGTGAGGCACACACTCTCTCCCTCGTGGTTTTAGAGTCTGCAATAGAAATTAACAGTGCCATCTGCAGCCCGATTATGCACTTTAAGATCCCCGCATGGTTTATAGCATGCATTATGGTATACAGCAGTGATTTTTGCTAAGCTAGTCACAGTTATATTCATTTCCACTAAATTAAAAGATCCTAAAGACATAAAGAATACCAAGACGGGGGTAGGGGAGAGGCCGTGTGAACATTAAAAAGACTTTATCTGGGTTTATCTGACATTCCCCAAGCCACAGGCATCAATTCTCTCTAGTTCCTTGCAGCCATCTTCACCCTCCTTTGGAAATAAATTTTGTGCTGCTAAACTAAATTATATTATCTGCTCCAATGGTCTAAGTTAGCAATTTATTCCATATGTTCACCATCTTTGTGTGAAATAAGTCTCCCTGAATTTTCTATTTGCTTTTAAGAGCTCTAATTTTCGAAGATGGCCAAAAACTCGGCATAGCTAAAATAGGCAGAAAGAGGTTAATAGCTCCTTCAGTGATTCACCTCTTGATCCATGGATAGGAAAAATGTAAGAGATTTTCTTTGAAACTTAGTTTAAAATTAGCAAATTAATTAATTAATTTAGTTTACAAATTGTGCCAGAAGGGTTTTGGCCAGCAAGGTTCATTTATGAGATGGAGTTAAATGGGTCTTTAGGAATTAAAGCAGAAACGGGTGTGTCAGAGTAAAGCGCTACTTGTCTTACATGGGAATATCATAAAACTTGCAGTGTAAAGTATATTTTTCTCAATGTTTCCAGCTCGAAAGGAAAATACAATGTATATTATAGATCATGTCTATGTGAAACAATCTGCTTTACTGAGAATGGAGGAAAACAAACACTTATGGGACTCCTACCTAAATAAGCACTTGACAGTCATTTTCATATTGAGTTTATTTAAGACCCATAATAATTCTCTTAGGTAAAATTATCAACCTCCATTTTCCAAGTGAGGAAAATGGAGACTTAAGAGATTTAGTTATATCTTTCTATAATATTCATTGCCAAGTTGATCAGAAGTGTGGTTTCAAGTCCTTTAAGTCAGGAGAAATATCACAATTTTTCTTTCTGTATTCCAACTCTCCCCAAGCTTCAAACTCCGTTAAAGGGGATTATCTTCTCTGATGAAGATGGTTCTTTGGACAAGGATATATAAATGGATATATAAATGTATATGTATATATGCTACTCTCTAAAGCTTTCCATGGCTAGCAAGGACTGGCCAATATTCAGCAGCAATTGGAAACTTGGCTGGAACCTACAGCAATTAGAATAATCTTGAAGCTATGGACTATGAAACAGAGTTTTCCTCTATACTTTCAAAAGAAGTACCAAAATTATGATAGAGGTTTTGCAAAAGCAAAGAATGAAGTAGCTGGAGATATAATATTACTGGCAAGTCAATAGCCTTTATGGTTTTTAGACAGAATCTCCAATAACTAAATTATTACTCCTTACCTTAACTTTTCAAATCCCAGGTTAACCACTCTAACATTTGTAACATTGTAACATTTGTAAATAAATAAGTGCTTGTGAAGTGTCTGTTGAATTAATACTTTTGAGTTTCCTGATTGGTTCAAAATGAACCAAAAATATACAAACACCTTTTGGAATTCTATTTTATTTTTAAAAATTTCATAAATTCACTCTCTTGATTGTATCCATTTTGAAAAACATAGTGTTTTAGTCAGAAAAGAGTAGCTTAGTTATGATTAAAATAAAACAAAACTCCAACATCTTAGAGGCTTAGCAAAACAAAGGTTTATTTCTCATTTTTGCTAAGTGTCCATTGCAGGTCTGCTGCTGCTCTGCTCCATGCATCTTCACATGGGCCCCATGCCTTTCATAGGGCAGATTTAAAAAAAAAAAAAAAAAAAGGTGCATTTTGTATTATGGGCTAGGACTTTAAGCACACTTAGTGAAGGGAGATATCTCTTCTCAGATTTCATTGGTCAGAGCAAGTTAGATGTCCAAATCTGAGCGAATGGGGCAGAGAAATATTATCTTTCCCAAAGATAGGCTGCAAATATTTTTGAGTCTATCATTAAGTATGCTGCAGTAGCTCATTCTCATAATTATGAGCATATTAGTAGTGTGGTGTAGTGTAAAACGTATTAGTATAGTAGGGTAGATGGAGAGGTTTGGGTTAATGTATACTAAACTGACTACATCAAATGCAAACTGGGCAGAAGTCACGCTTCTCCTGCCAGATTCCTGCAATATGTTTTTATTCTTATGATTACCCTCTTAAATATTCCAGTCTTAGTGGACTGGACTTTGGATTATTAGATATCAGTGAATCTCAGATTTATTTGTATGTGGATGGATTTAGCTAAGTTGATTTAGAAACGTAATTTCTCTTATCACTCCTGAATCAGAGGAAACAACAACCAGAGCCAACTTTAGGATTCTGTGTCTGCGTTGTGGTTTCCGTTTCTTACATAAATGACTTAAATACAGATATCAAACAATCATATAGGTTGTTAGTCTGAAAGATACTTATTCTTAGATACAATCTCTAAGTAACCACAGTGATTTTGTATTTTAATTGTCTGTTCAAAGAAGCTGATTATTCTGTTATCTAACAATTATTCAAAAATATGCTTTTCAAAAACATAACATATATTTTTAAAAACAAGACCTGATTGATCATTTAAGCAATGCTGTAATTGGATTAACCTCATTTCCTCCACTGCCAACAAGAACAAATCTCATGAGACTCAGTTTTAAGCCTTTTTTCAAAAATGCTAACATAACTTGGAGAGTTAACTTCTTAATTCCACTCTGTTCATTCAGAATTAAGATAAATAGATTTATATTTAAATAGTTTTCCTATATGTCAATTAAATGTTGTCATCATCAGCTGTCCCTCTATTGTTAGTTTTTCAGGTTTTTTAATGACCAGTATCTGTACAATTATTTGGTTATACTGTGCAGCTGATCTGACTTGGATGATAAAAATGACCAAATATTACTTTGCTTTAAATCAATGACTCTTGCTTTATAGCCACAGTGTAAACATAGCATGAATTAGTTACTATTGATGGTAATCTTCAAAAGTTCATGTCAACACCAGATGTAGGATCAGTAAATGAAACACAGCAATGGAAAGAGCTAATTTTGTCCTTTGCATATTTTCTAACTTGGTTCTGATCATCTCATCCAAGTCGGTGTAATGCTTTCCAGCTTATATTGCATTTGTTCAATGGGCTAGGCATTGTGGTAAGTGGTTTTCATGTGCTATTTCACTTAGACTAATAAACTCATGAGTTAGGTGCTATTATTATCTTGACTTTTCATGCAGAAACGAATTATTAGAGAGGTGTATACCTTGTCCAAGGTCACATAATAAGTGATAGAACAGGAATTTAAACTCAGGTTTTTCTGAGACCCAAGTCTACGCTTGAAATCAGTTTTTCTCTATCTTAAATATGCCTAAAATTTACTAAGGGATCTTATTGATTTTATGATTTGGAAGGTTTCGAATATGGAATGGAATTCTCTGTTTCTAGCAAGCTCTCAGGTGATATCCCTGTTGCTAGTTCTCACTACATTTTGAGTGACAAAGCTCTAGATCTCCATACTGCCACCACATTTCTGTTACGTCCCTACATAGAAAACAGTATTTGGCTTTTCTAGGAGGAAGGAAGTTAAAAAAGAATTGTCTTTCCTTTGTCCTTTCCTATACAGTACCCTGTTCTTCCAACAAGCCTCTCCCCAACCAACACCCTTTTTTGTCCTCCATTAATCACTCAGAAACCTAACATCCCTAGGCTGCCGTGTTTGTGTTTTTTAACTTTTGTTTGTTTGTTATTTGTTTTGCTGATAGCCTCTCCTGCTTCTCCCTTGCAAAGACTTATTCTCTCTGGTCATTTTTGTATACTTACAAAACAATTGATTAGTGCGTACCCCAACTGCATCAAAACACCCCTTGCTTTATCTTTGGAAACCAATTTCCTTTAGCAACAAGGAAAAACTGTTTAAATATAAATCTATTTATCTTAATTATGAATGAACAGAGTGGAATTAAGAAGTTAACTCTCCAAGTTATGTTAGCATTTTTGAAAAAAGGCTTAAAACTGAGTCTCATGAGATTTGTCCTTGTTGGCGTTGTAGGAAATGAGGTTAATCCAATCATTCTTAAGTTACAGCATGTGGGCTACCACCTGGGCTGATCCTGATCAGACTTTATCCGCAAAAACAGATTTCCTTAAAACCCAATGAGAAAAGAAGTAATAGAGGGAGAGTTTAAGCCACACTTTTAAGTTCTTAACTAGTGGATATTAGCTAATCTTTTTAACTTCAATAAGACAGCTGTTTACCTGACTTCCTTGTTATTCTTCGTAGATTTCAACACCTCTCTATTTTTTATTTGGTCCCTAAAACCTCACTGGACCTCTTCTAATACAGACAGACTTTAATAAGATGCATTAAATTGTATTCTTTCTTCTTTTCCTCTTAGTTGCTTGATAAGTTCCTCCTGCTCTGTATTCTCTTGTGATGGATCCTGCATGTATCATGCTTCTAAGCATTCTCTAAATCACTTTGCCCTTGCTCACAGTTGGCATTTTTAAAAGTCTGATAATTTTGTGTTGCTTCCTTTAGAACTTTGCCTCAGGAGCATTTTAAATCTAATGATGTTATGATCACTCGATCTTAGATGCTCCCAATGTGAAGCTTATTTAACATGGTTGGCATTCTTTCAGGGACTAAGTCCAGAATTCATTGGAGTCGTGTTGGCTGCTCAACAGACTATAGAGAAAAGCAATCCTGCTATCCAGGCCCTGAGGAAACATGGAGTCCCTTCCTTCCCTAATGCTGCCAGAGCTAGTTTCTCTCATAATTATACTAGCAACGGAAATTCTCATGCAGGCCCTATTTTTAGCATGAGTCTTGGAATATAACACAGTTATCTTGATCGAAAATCTTGTGTGGAAATCTGATGAGGAAGCAAGTCCTTTGCGTCTGTTTCCTTGTAACCATCTGTTGTTTTGGCTGGCTTGCTACCTTTGATTCTCTTCTTTTCATTCCTCTTTACTTTTCAGAATCAACAGTCCTGGACTTGAAGCTGCTTCTGATGCCCTTTGAACTGTTACATGACCATTAGCCTGGGTTTTCAAAAGTGGGTTTGGGGAAAATATGAATGTATTAGGTATTTGGACTCCTATTTTTCCACAAATTCCAACGAACACACAGTCTCAGTAAAAATATAGTCCATATACTTATATATATAATTGCTTTAAAATAACACATTTTATTATGAAGAAAAATAATCAATGTTCAAAATTTAGCAGGTATACCCTGGCATAAAAAATTATATAAAATTTTCCTCAAATCTTCCCACCCAGGAATGATGATAGTATTTAGATAGGATTTCTCCTTGACTTTTCCCCATATCTATTAATAATATATTATATTTTATATATTTGTATATTATAATATTATAATATATATTATTTTATAATCCTTGTCCCTTAAAAATGGCTTTATTTTTGTTCTGTCGACCAAACAATTAGTTTGGACTGTCAATTGCAATTTTGCTTTGTAATATCATGGAATCATCTTGCTCCAGTAACACTTATAACCAAGAGAGCAGAGTTCTAGAAATTGGAAATTAAGTCTGGATATGGGAAATCAGAGAGTTCCAACATTTTTCCTTACACAGATGTGAGTCCACTTTCATTCAGGATAGGATAAAAGAAACAAAAAATATTTAAGCAGATGTTCTAAACAAATGTTTCAGAAACTTACAAATTATTTAAGGTATCGCTGCTGAATTAGATCTCATTGAGACCTACTGGTAGCTTATATGTGCCAAGACATACTCTAAATTTCCTGACATATAGATTATGTATTATGTTTAAATTCAGTTAATATTAGCTGACATAATAAAGATATTTCAAAATTTTCTTAGTTTGACAAAATAGGTTAATCTCTCATATTAAAAACAAAACAAAATAAAACAAAAGAATGTGGACTCCCACATCTAGACAAGTTAGGATAAAAAAGACCAGGTTTATATTACTATCTTTAATAAATAAAAACCAGAAAATATATGAAAAAAATGGTTGTTCAGACATCAGCTATCAAGCAGTGCAGGGCAGTGACATCAGAATGGGAGAAACTAAACTGGTAAGCGTGACATTTGCCTCAACGTATAGTCTATAGAGATTTTCCAGGTAACAGTGAAGGAAGAGAAAGCCCAGAGCTCTCTCGGCTACCTAAGTTAAGAAGACAGAGCTGTGGATTTGGGAAGACCAAAGTGGCTAGAATTCACAGGGCAGAGTACTTGAGAAGAGCATGCAACTTAGAGTAATAGCCCTAGAAATCTTCAGAGTATTCCTCTCAAGCCATCAGCTAAATATAGATAAATGCACCTAAGTGAGACAACTATTTGAAGTTAGTAAAGGAATGACAGAAATGGAGCAAAGCAAACAACATATGCAACTGATACAGGGCTGGATGTAGTTCACTTTTCCAGCCATTGGAGTAAAGAAACCTCATAATAGTTGGGTATTGGAAAGAGTACTTGAAAGTGTGTTGCCTCAGTTGTGGGGCCAAAGTAGCCCTTGACTAGAGGTTGTTCTGGTACCACCTAACAATAATTGAAAACAAGCTTTAAAAAAATAAAACTGTTTACAATTAACTTAACTGTATCCCAGGGCAAAGCTCAATAACATTTATAGCAATAAAAAGATATACAGAGACCAACAAAGTAAATTCACATTGTGTAGCTTCTAATCAAAGAATACCAGGAATGCATAGAAGCAGAAAAATACAACTGACAAAAGGAGAAAAATCCATCAATCAAAACCAATGATGAACTGACAGAGATGATAAAATTAATAGATGAGGATATTAAAATAGCTATAATAAATATATTCCATGTTTTGTTAAGTTAGAGGATAACTAAGGAGAAACATGGCGATGTTAAAAAGAATGAATTGAAATAATAGAGGTGAAAACTATAATGTCAGAGATAAAAGATGCAGTGGATATGCTCAACAGCAGAAGAAACACTGCAGAAAGATTAGTGGAATTGAGGACATAGAAATAGATACAAATCAAAATGATACAGAGAAGAAAAGATTAAAAATTGTCAGAGCATGAGAAAACTATATGCTGTCTTGAGGTCCCATAAAATACCTGTAATTGTAATTCCCAGAGAAGGATAGAAACAGAAAAAAATATTGTAAGAAAGAGTAACTACAATTTTCCAAATTTGTTGCAAGTGACAAATTGGTAGATTCAAACAGCTCAAGCAACCCCAAGCAGAAGAAATGTGATGAAACGTTTACCTAGGAACATCCTAATCAAATTGCTTACAAGCAGAGACAAAGAGAAAATCTTAAAGGAATTCAGAGTAAAACAAACATTTTACATAGAAGAACAGAGATAAAAATGACAGCTGACTTGTTTGAAACCACAAAAGCCAGAAGGCAGACCAGAAACATCATTAAAGTACTGAAATTCAAAAAAAAAAAAATCTGTCAACTTAAAATTGTAATCTCAGTGAAAATGTCTTTCAAAAACAAAGGCAAAATATGGATTATTTGAGAAATAAAACTGCTGAAACTAGCAGAACAGCAGTACGCCAAGAAATGTTAATGAAGGAAAATGATACCTGATGGAAATATGGACAGCCACAAAGAAAGAAAGAATGCTAGAAATGATAAGTATGGGGGGAATATCAGTACATGTGTTAAAAATCTTATTTTAAAGGTAATTGACATTTTAAGGCAAAATTAATAACTATTCATATTGATATATCTATATAGATATATATAGATATATATTTGTATTTAATTTCTATTCCGTACCACTCTGGCCCGTGTTTTTCTCCTCAAAATCCATTCCTTTCAAAAAAATAATAAATCCGTTGGAGAAAAAAGCCTTTTACCACAGATAATTTCAAAATTGAATCAATAAAATATACGGCAACAAAAGCACACTGGCTAAGAGAGGAGAAATGAAAATAAACAGTTGTAAAGTGTTCATTCCCTATATAAAATGCTATAATATTAGTTGAAAGTTGAAGGAGATAAGGTAATTGTATATTCTAGAATCATAAAACAAAAACTAAAAAACAAGGTATAGCTGTTAAACTGATGAAGGATATGAAATAAAACCTTAAAAAATACTCAATACAAAATGAGGCCAAGAAGATTCTGGGAAGATGGCAGCATAGGAGGACTATGAACTCACCTCTTCCCCTAGACACAACAAATCTACAACTACCTGTGGAACAATTTCCTCTGGGAGAGATCTGGAAATGTTGTTCAAAGAACCCCCACAACAAGGGACAACACTGACAAGGGTGGAAGAGGCAGGCAGAAATACCCCTTTGCTGAGGAAAAACACCCATCCTACCTGTGGTGCTTCATGGTCAGGAGCAATGTTAAAGGTATGAAGCTTTTCCCAGAGGAGCGGGGGGGATCTGTGCCACATAGTGGGAGATGTAGGCCACAATAGGAATCCAAACCTTTAGATTCAGCACAACCAAGATGAGATCCCATAATACCAGGTTTGCTGGCTTTGAAAACCAATGGGGAATACCCCCAGAAAAACTATTTCTTTCAGAGAAAGAAAAACCCACTCTTTAAGGGCCCATGCACAGATTCACCCATTCTGGAAACCAAAAATAAAACACCAGAAAGAAATGTGCACAGTCCATTGGTAAAAGAGACTCACTTACTAAGCTCTGAGCACATCTCAGAAAGCAGGAGGTGGCTGGGCCCACCTCCCAGAGATTGAGACACAGATGCTGGGGGATGCCATTGAATTCCTTCTTTAGCCTCTTGGCACAGGGGTGTGCCCCATCCACTAGAGCACTGATCTAATGAAGCTCAGCTAGGGTAGACAGCCCACCCCAGGAACCGGCTCTGCCCACCAGCAAGTCCACAGCAAACTTGTGGGCCAATGTTAGGCAGGGTGTGTGGGACCTCTGCAGAGGGGCGACTGGGTCTGCCTCAGTGGGGTATGTGTGCAGGGTGGACCTGTATTGGTGGGGTGTGTGGGCCTGCAGGCGGTGGGGTGTGTCAGGCACAGCCAACTTTTGCCACTGGCCATCTCAAACAACCACACAGGGGATCTGCCCTGCCTCTAATGCCAGAAACAATTGTGTGCTGCCATGCCTGGGGCTGGCTCCATCTTTCCGTGTTCCTGAGAGAGCTGTCAACAGCTACACGCTGCAGAGAGCCACAGTGAAGTTGTACTGCAGCAACGTGGAGCCCCTGAACCTAGCAACCAGCCTCATGGGGGGCCTGACTCCCTTAACAGAAAAACAGCAGTAGTTTTGTGCTATTAGACCTTGCAGTCAGCCGTGCCAAGGATTACCCCACTCAATAAAGTGACTATAGCAGCCACACAAGGCTGAGCCTTACAACCAGTTGGCCCAGGGGTCAGCCTAGCCTGCCTGTGTGCCTGCAGCAAGAGCAACCCCACCACAACAGACGAGTACACATAGCGCACACAGGGAACACTCTTGGAACATTTGGAACAGGTGATGAGAGGGAAGACATTGCTGGGCCCCATAAGGTATCTCTCACATAGGCCATATTTCCAAGATCAGGAAATGTAGTTGATCTACCTAATACAAGATATAAGCACTGAAAAGTAGGTAAAAGGAGGAGACAAAGGAATATGTTCCAAATAAGGGAATAGGACAGATCCTCAGAAAAAGAACTAACTGAAACAGAGATAAACAATCTACAAGATAAAGAGTGCAAACTAATTGTAATAAGGGAGATTGATCTTGGGAGAAGAATAGATGAATACAGTGAGAACTTCAACAAACAATTGGAAAATATAAAAAAGAATCAATCAGAAGTGAAGAATACAATAATGGTAAATATTGTATTCTTACACAATATTTACAATACAATACAATACAATACAAAAATAGTAAATGAAAAAATTTACTAGAGGGAATCTACAACAGAGTAGATGACACAGAAGAACAGATTGGTGATCTGGATGAAAGAGTAGAGGAAATCACCCAAGCTGAACAGAAAAAAGAAAAAGGAATTAAAAAGAACAAGGACAGTCTAAGGGACCTCTGGGACAACATCAAGTATACTAACATCTGTATTAGAGGTGTCCCAGAAGGAGAAGAGAGAGACAAAGCGTCAAAGAACCTATTTGAAGAAATAATAGCTAAAAACTTCTGTAACCTGAGGAAGGAAACAGACATCCAGCTACAGGAAACAGAGAGAGCACCAAATAAGATGAACCCAAAGAGATTCACACCAAGACATATTATAGTTAAAATGTCAAGAATTAAAGATAAAGAGTGAATCCTAAAAGCTGCAAGAGAAAGGCAATCCATTGCAAACAAAGGAAACCCCATAAGTTATCAGCTGACTTCTCAGCAGAAACCTTACAGGCTAGAAGAGACTGGCACAGAAAAAAAATGTAGAAAGAAAAATCCCTACAACCAAGAATGCTCTACCTGCCAAGGTTATCATTCAAAATGGAAGAGGAGATCAAGAGTTTTCCAGACAAGCACAAACTACAGGAGTTTATCACCACTAAACTGGCATTACAAGAAATGTTAAAGGGACTTAATTAAGTGGAAAAGAAAAGACCACAAACAGGAATAAGAAAATTATCAAAGAAAAAAAAATCACTGGTAAAGGCAAATATACAGTAAAGGTAGTGGGTCAACCACCTATAAAGCTAGAATGAAGGTCAGAAGACAAAAGTACTAAAAATATCTGTCTTCATGGTAAGAAGTTAAGGGATACATACACACAAAAAAGATATGATATGAAAAACACAGAATGTGTTTGTGTGTGGGAGAGTAAAATTGTAGGGCTGTCAGTAAGAGGTCAAACTTAAGAGACCATCAACTGAATACAGATTGATATTTACATAGGTTATTATATATGAATCTCATGGTAATCACAAACCAGAAACCTATAATAAATATTCAAAAAACAAGCAGAAAGAAACTCAAACATAGTACTAAAAAAGCCATCACATCATAAGGGAAGAGAGCAAGAGAAGAAAGGAACAGGGAATAATTACTAAAACACTCAGAAAAAAAGTAACAAAATGGTAATAAGTACATCTTATCAATAGCTACTAAACATCAATGGACTAAATGCTCCAATCAAAAGACAGAGGGTGGCTAAATGGATAAAAAAACAAGAACCATATATATGCTGCATATAGTAGACACACTTCAAACCTAGAGAAACAAACCGAAAGTGAAGGGATAGAAAAAGATACTCTACGCAAATGGAAATGAAAAGAAAGCTGGGGTAGCAATACTTATATCAGAAAAAATAGACTTTAAAACAAAAACTGTAACAAGAGACAAAGAAGGGCACCACATAATGATGAAGGGAACAATCCAACAAGAGGATATAACCCTTGTAAATATCTATGCACCCAACATAGGAGCACCTAAATATATAAAGCAATTATTGACACATAAAAAGAGAAATAGACAGTAACACAATAATAGTAGGGAACTTTAACACCCACTTACATCAATGAATAGATCATTCAAACAGAAGATCAATAAGGAAACATTGGCCTTAAGGGATACATTAGACCAGATGTACTTAACAGACCTATACAGAACATTCCATCCAAAAACCGCAGAAGACACATTCTTTTTGAATGCACATGGAACATTCTCCAGGAAAGATCACATATTAGGCCACAAAATGAGCCTCAATAAATTTAAGAAGATTGAAATAATACCAAGCATCTTTTCTGACCACAATGGTATGAAACTAGAAATCAACTACAAGAAGAAAACTGGAAGAGCCACAAATATGTGGAGATTAAACAAAATGCTACTGAAAAACTATTTGGTCAATGAAGAAATCAATGGAGAAACCAAAAAATACCCGGAGACAAATGAAAATGGAAATATGACATACCAAAATCTATGTGATATAGCAAAAGCAGTACTAAGAGAGAAGTTTATAGCAATACAGGCCTACCTCAAGAAACAAGAAAAATCTCAAATAAACAATCTAACATTTCTCCTAAAGGAACTATAAAAAGAAGAACACGCAAATCCCAAAATCAGTATAAGAAAGGAAATAATAAAAATTAGAGTAGAAATAAGGGAAATAGAGACTAAAGAAAAATAGAGAAAATCAATAAAACTAAGAGTTGGTTCTTTGAAAAGATAACAAAATTGACAAACCATTAGCTAGACTTGCCAAGAAAAAAAGAGAGAAGGTTCAAATAGATAAAATCAGAAGTGAAAGAGGAGAAATTACAATGGACACCACAGAAATATGAAGGATTATAAGAGAATACTATAAAAACCTATATGCCAACAAATTGGATAGTCTAAGAGAAATGGATAAATTCTTAATCACCCAACCTTCCAAAACTGAATCAAGAAGAAATAGAGAATCTGAATAGACCAATCACCAGTAAGGAGATCAAAACAGTAATCAAAAGCCTCCCAAAAAACAAAAATCCAGGATCAGACAGCTTCCCCAGTGAATTCTACCAAACATTCAAAGAAGACTTCCTTGTGGCTTTGTTTTTTTGTTTGCTGCCCTTCTCGAGCTCTTCCAAAAAATTGAAGATGAGGGAATGGTCCTAACTCATTCTATGAGGCCAGAATTACCTGATACCAAAACCAGAGAAGGAAAACACAAAAAAAAATTACAGGCCAAGATCACTGATGAATATAGATGCAAAAATCCTCAACAAAATACTAAAAAATAGATGAAGAGGGATTTATTTGAGAGATGCAGGGCAGGTTCCACATTCGCAAATCAATCAACACAATACACCACATTAACAAAATGAAGAATAAAAATCACATGATCATTTCAATAGATGCAATGAAAGCATTCAACCAGATTCAGCATCCATTTATGATTAAAAACTCTGAATAAAATGTGTATAGAAGGAAAGTATCACAACATAATAAACGCCGTATATGACAAACCCACAGCTAACATCAGACTCAACAGAGAAAAACTGAAAGCTATCCTTTTATGAACAGGAACCAGACAAGGATGCCCACTTTTGCCACTCATATTTAACATAGTATTAGAAGTCCTAGCCAGAGCAATCAGGCAAGAAAAAGAAATAAAAGGTGTCCGAATTGGGAGGAAGAATTAAAACTGTCACTATTTCCAGATGGCATGATTTTATGTACAGACAACCTTAAAGAATTCACTAAAATACTATTAGAAATTATCAATGAATATAATAAAATTTCAGGGTAAAAAATCGACATACAAAATTCAATTACATTTCTATACACTAAAAACAAACTAGCAGAAAGAGAAGTCAAGAATGCAATCCCATTTACCATTGCAACAAAAAGAATAAAATACATAGGAATAATTTTAACCAAGGAGGTGAAAGACCTGTGTACTGAAGACTATAAGACATTGTTGAAAGAAATCGAAGAAAACACAAAGAAATGGGAAGATATTCCATGCTTATGGATTGGAAGAATTAACATAGCTAAAATGTCTATACTTCCTAAGGCAATCTACAGATTCAATGCAATCTCTATCAAAGTCCCAAAGACATTCTTCATGGAAATAGGACAAAGAATCCTAAAATTCATGTGGAACAACAAAAGACCCCAAATAGCCACAGGAATCCTGAGAAAAAAGAACAAAGCTGAAGGTATCATTCTCCCTGATTTCAAAATATACTACAAAGCTGTAGTAATCAAAACATCATGGTATTGGCACAAAATCAGACACACCGATCAATGGAACATAATTGAGAGCCCAGAAATAAACCCACACATCTATGGACAGCTAATTTTCGAGAAGGGAGCAAAGAACATACAATGGAGAAAGAAAATTCTCTTCAGTAAATGGTGTTGGCAAAACTGAACAGCCACATGCAAAAGAATGAAAGTAGACCATTATCTTACACCATACACAAAAATTAACTCAAAATGGATTAAAAGCTTGAATGTAAGACCTGAAGCCATAAAACTTCTAGAAGAAAACAGGCCATACGCTCCCCAATATCGGTCTTTGCAGCATCTTTTCGAATACCACGTCTCATCAAGCAAATGAAACAAAAGAAAAAAATAAACAAATAGGACTACATCAAACTATAAAGCTCCTGCAAGGCAAAGGAAACCATCAACAATATAAAAAGACAACCTAACAATTGGGAGAAGATATTTGCAAACCATATATCTGATGAGGGGTTAATATCTAAAATATATAAAGAACTCATACAACTCAACAACAACAAAAAACAAATAACCCAATTAAAGAATGGGAAAAATATCTGCACAGACAATTTTGCAAAGAAGATATACAGATGGCCAACAGGCACATGAAAAGATGTTCAACATCACTAATTATTAGGAAGATGCAGATGAAAACTACAATGAGATCTCACCTTACACCCAGCAAAATGGCTATAATTAAGACAAGAAATAACAAGTGTTGGAGAGGATGTAGAGAAAAAGGAACTATCATATACTGCTGGTGGGTATGTAAACTGGTGCAACCACTATGAGAAAACAGTATGGAAAACAGTATGGAGATTCCACAAAAAATTAAGACTAGAACTACCATGCGATCTAGCTATTTGACTTCTGGTTATTTATCCAAAGAACGTGAAAACATGAATGGAAAAAGATATTTGCACCCTTTGTTCATTGCAGCATTATTTACAATGGCCAAGACTTGGAAACAACCTAAGTGCCCATCAATGGATGAATGGATAAAGACAATGTGGTATACACACATAATGGAATGCTATTCGCCGTAAGAAAGGTGAACTCTTGCCGTTTGTGACAACATGGATGGACCTTGAGGGTATTATGCTAAGCAAAATAAGTCAGACAGAGAATGTCAAATACCCTATGATCTCACTCATAAGTGGAAGATGAAATCAACACCAACAGCAAACACATAGATACAGAGATTAGATTGGTGGTTACCAGAGAGGAAGGGGGAAGGGAGGAGGAAGAAACAAGTAAAAGGGCACACGTGTACGGTGATGGATGGTAGCTAGTCTTTGGGTGGTGAACATGAGGTAGTCTACACAGGAATTGAAATATAATGATGTACACCTGAAAATTACATAATGTTATAAACCAATGTTACTGCAATAAAAATTAAATAAAATTGAAAACAAAAAAAAAGATGCAGAAAAAATGATGAAAAGGGGAACAAAGAGGAGACAGGATAAATATAAACCAAATAGATAAATGATAAATTTGAATGCATCACAACAATTATCATATCAAACATAAATGTTTTCAAGACCCCAAACAATAGGAATAGATTTTCATACTGGATAAAAAAGGAAGGCCAAATTATATGTGCCCACTTTAAATATAAAGACAGAAATACGTTAAAAGTAAAAAAGGATGAAAGAAAATTCTGCGCTAGCTCAGTTCAAAAGAAAGTTTGTACTGTCTATTTTAATATAGAGAATTCAGATTTCTGAGCAAAGAGAATTATCAGGAACAAAGAGGGACTTTCATAATGTTAAAGTAGTCAATGTGTCAAGAAAATATAATTATCCTTAATGTTTATTTTCATAGCAGAAGAGTTTCAAAATATATGAAATCAATACACATAGAAACTAAAGAAGAAACAGACAAATCTATAAGTACAGTCAGATTTCAGTACAGGAGATTTCAATACGCTTTTAGCAATAATAGATAAAACAAAATATACAAAGTACAGGATACAGAAGGCTTAAACACTAATGGTTAACTTGACCTATTGAAATTTATAGAATACTTGTATTAGAAGGCCTGCATATATGTCCTTGCTCTGTCAGCTAGAAGGCTCTAGAAGCATGAAACCTCAGTAGTGATGAGCACATCTAATGCCTGGATCTTGGTTTCTAATAATATTTTCCAATAAGAGGAACCAGGGCTCCTTGGAGAAATGACTTATTCTAGGACTGGAGCATAAAATACACAAGATGATCCTGGATGTCTTGTGGTGTCAAAAACTAAGGAAGTGCTCAAAAGAAAACAATCAACCAATCAACAAACCCAACCCACAATCATGGTGGTGTGTCAAAAGGACGTGGGGGCAACTGAAAGATCTCCCGATGGCTAAAGCTGGAACAATTTCAGCAAAAAAATAAAGTAGTAATGGATTATAACCAAAAGTAACTCAAAGTACAAATAAATATCTATGAGTCCATACTGATATAAATTATTGAATAAAATTATATACAGGGGGGGAACAAATCTTCCAAGCAGAACTCCAAACAACTTATGTAGACACTTTGTGCTAGAGACAGTGAAGAATAACTCTCCACTCCTTAAATATGGGCTGTGCATAGTGACTTCCTTCCAAAAAATATAGGAAGAAAAAGGGGAAAAGAGCATAATACTACAGTAGAGAACCTTGTCAAACACTATCTCAGCCAGGTGACCAGGGTCACCATAAACAGTGATAAGTGTTGAAAATATGCACCCTTGATATGATATAATGAAAATGGCACCTTACCTCTGTGATCATCCCATAGTGTTGCTTGTGTATTAGCTTTTATTGATGAGTTTACTTCATTGTATGTACATACGATAATTTGTTCACCCATTTTCCTGTTGATGGACATGTGGGCTATTTCCTATTTTGGCTTTTACAGATAAAACTGCTATGAACGTTTATGTACAACTTTTAGGTGGGCATTTGTTTTAATTTCTCTTAGGTAAATACCTAGAAGTGGAACGACTGGACCCAACGGTAGATGTATGTTTAACTTTTTAAGAAACTGCCAAACTGTTTTCCAAAGTGGTTGCTGTTTTGTGTATTTTGTTCTGTCTATCATTGCTAGAGGAGTATTGAAATCTGTTATATTGAAATCCGACTGTAATTAAATGGATTTGTTGATACTTTCTTTAGTTTCCATATCTTTTGATTTCATATATTTTGAAACGCTTCTGTTAGGAAAACAAATATTAAGGATTATTATATCTTCTTGGTTAATTGGCCCCTTTAACAATATAAAAGTTGTTCTTTGTTCTTGATAATTCTTTTTGCTCAGAAACCTACATTCTCTAATATTAAAACAGCCAATAAAGGGGATAAGTAAAGAGGGTCTCCAGATTGACGGTCTAAAAAGCTTTATTTTTTTTATTTTTATTTTTTTTGAAGAAGATCAGCCCTGAGCTAACATCCATGCCAATCCTCCTCTTTTTGCAGAGGAAGACCAGCCCTGAGATAACATCTATTGCCAATCCTCCTCCTTTTTTTTTCCTTTTTCTCCCCAAAGCCCCAGTAGATAGTTGTATGTTATAGTTGCACATCCTTCTAGTTGCTGTATGTGGGACGCCGCCTCAGCATGGCTGGAGAAGCAGTGCGTAGGTGCGCGCCCATGATCCGAACCTGGGCCGCCAGCAGCGGAGAATGTGCACTTAACTGCTAGGCTGGGGCCGGCCTCAGATTGACAGTCTGGAGTGAAGATGACAAGGTGAAAGTTGTACCGCAGGCAGGAAGGACAACCAGTCTAGACTGTTGCCATGTAATTCAGTATCTCTACAGGCAAGTGGAGGGTTCTGGCCATATTGCGCCGTATTTTAAATCTGAAAAAAACTACCAAAGACTGCTTTCTTCCAAAACAAGGAAGCGAACCAGGAAAAAAAAATCCTGATTTTAGGGGAACAGGATCTCTGATCCAAAGACAAAGGGAATAGGTACCACAGGATGAAAAGGGCTCTTTCCAAAGAAGAAAAAATAAACTGACTAGCTGATGTGATGTTTTTGAGGGAAATTATGCTGAAATGATATTAGAATATGTAAGGAGATTAATAATAGATAAAAGAAAAATTAAATAAAAGAAAAAAGGCAATTTTTAACTTCAAGTAAAATAAAAAATAACAAAGGAAAAATAAACATAATGCACAAAACTGTTTAGTTGTGAATAATGCTTCGGAAGAAATAATATAAACATGGAATACACATTGAAGCAAAGTTTGTAATATAACAATATTGGGAATACTAGAGGAAATGCGGAGATGAGAGCAGTGTGATAATTTAATCATCAGCTGCCATCATAGAAGTCAGTAGATAATGTGCAAAATTGATGAACAAAAAATGGCAATGTATGTTTACTGCTTAAAAATATAAAGATACATAAGTGCTAGGAAATAGCTCAAATCTTAACTACTTTTACCTCCTACAAGGCAAATAAATCAGTTCTTCAAGAGAAAACGCAGCTGAGAAGAATTTAGTTGTCCCCTGCTGCCACCAAGAAAGCCTTTCCTTCTTTGCAAATAGATTTCTCATCTTCCTTTTTCTACTTTACGTATATTAGGTAATCAAAGTTGATCACACTTTGAAAAAGAAAGGTGCTCTCTTTATTATATGTCTAATACACTCTTTAAAAAGCATAATTTCCTATAACGCTCTTGTGTTCTCTGCTGAAACACAAATAAATATCAAGTCTAAAAAGGATACATGACAAAAAAGTCCTTATTAGATTCTTCTCATCCCTTGATATTATGTTTTATAGTCGTAGCCTTTAAGAAAAATAAAGCCACACATAATCATTGGTATTATGAACAAAGTCTCCAGACTCTAAATCATGATAACACCAGTAGAGAAAACCAATGGTTGCCTACACAAATTAAGCATTTTGCTGATATTTTTTTCACAGACAGACATTTTCCCTATAGGCAAAATTTATACGTTTAATTCTTTCAAATAAAGATTATTGCATTGTATTACTGTGGTTTCACATTTTTTTCACAATATCATACACATAAAAATTTCTATTGGATCTAGACATAACCTATATGTGATTAGACATTAACTATGGAAGGTGAATATCTCTTTGTCTATTGTTATTTTTATGGAAAAGGAAGCACCTTGTGTAAGTATGGTAGAAGTTAGGAAATCACAGCAATAGTAAATGATTTTTATCAGCAAAAAAATAAAACAAATTGCTATGTTATGAAATTTACAGAGACTATATAAAATATACTTTCAAAACAATCCAAATTGTACAAACTAAAGTGAAGACTGCTCTACTCTTTTCTAGTTGTTATTGGCTCAACCATCCTGTGACAATTATGATAAGAATCCATTTATTAGATACAGATAGAAAGGATGGTGACTTTATCCACTAGGAAGCAATGGAACAGCAGCGGTTTCCGAGGTACTTTACCAATTAAATAACATCAAGGTTGAAGCTGAATTAGTTGAAGGGAAAAGCTGCCACTTTGAGACATGTGCATTGAGGAAAAGTGTTTTAAAAATGACAAATATGAAGTAAAAATTGTATGTTCAGGGTACAATTGAAGATGAACTAAAATGTGAAGAACTTTATCAGATTTGAGATCCTGTTCCTAATAACACTTATTGGGAAACATTTTCCAGGCTGTCTTTTGAATTATTATATTATGTATTTATAAATAAATAAATTTTTTAATTTATATATGAAGAGAAACATTATAATATTATATTGTGGATGAAAAGGAGAAATTTTAAATAATGCATAATACACACTTCTCCAAGTAAAGAATAAAAATTGAAGCAGACTTGTCTTTCAAAAACAGTGTGTTCACGCCAGCCAATACTCCTGTGAGTGCTTTCATTTATCTATCTCTCAAGCTAGATGAAAAGTTTGAACCCTGTTGTACCATTATTTGCATGGAAACTATCACAGATCTGAAACTCCAACTCTTCTGAATTAGTATTTTATTATTCACGTATCTACTAGAATTATTTTTCCCACAATATAAATTGATTTGGTTCTCTTCCTTGCTTAAAAATTTCCTGGGCCTACTCCATGCAAAGAGGGTGGACTCGAAACTCCTTAGTACAGTCACAAATGTTCTTTAGATCTTGGCTGTAGTCCAACATTGAGGAATAAATTCCAGTCATTTTCAGTTGAAATTGAATATACTGTAAATGAGAGGTTTGTTACTTTGGATATGTGGCACATCTCAAAATCAAGGACTCTTGGTAGCACTTTCAAAGGTATAAAGCATATTCAAAATAACATTAAAACAGCAGCAATAATTATAGTTCAGTCTCTAAAGTAGTATAATATCTCAAACAATCTATGCAAACTTTCACTATTATGACACAAGTCACTTCGCTGCCTTTTAGCAAAAAGGTGCCCCATTGAGCTAATTCAAATCTCTAGAGGTAGTGCGTCTTTGTTACATACGCCGTATTTTTTTGTCAATGGTTGATGTCATACAGAGTCACAACTCTTATTTCCAGTAAGCTTTATTCTACTCTTCAGTGAAACAACGTAGGAGATAGAACAGCCTGCCAAAACACACTTAGTGAGAACAACCGTTCTAGACAAATTGAACTGCTTACACTTGCTTAAAAATATATTGTGTTGTTTCTCTGCCCTGAGTTATTTCTTGAACCAATGTCCAGTCCTTGACACTCCCAGCCAGTTAACACAGACCTGCAGTTAGAGTGAATGAGTAAATAAAATAAATGAATGAAAGAATAATGACAGGGTTCTAAGTGGAATTCATATTGGAGAGTGGAAGAAAAAAAAGGAAACCACTGAAAAATAGAAAAAGGATCTGAAAAGTTGCCCTGAAAGCCAAAAAGTTGTTAATTTAAAGTAGAGATTGGATGATCATGTCACGGCTTTATCAGGTTGAATACCTTAAGGACTTAGAAGACACTTATGGTTCTTCCAATAAGAACTTTATTAATCATGCCCAAAGAATAGTTTTCCTTGAGTAGTGGGAGGGAAATGAAGTTTCAGTGGGTTCAGAAGGAGTAGCCAATGGCTGAAGAGGAAAAATAATTCTGCATGGCTAAGACTCACATAACTGACTTCCACTGATAATGTTTAGAATTATCTTGATTTGATGCACTACAGTCATATTCTCTTGCTGGGGTCTTTTTTAACTTACAGATTCATAGCTTTTTGATATATTTTCTTATTTGTCTTCTCAAACAGTGTACATTCTTCCCATACATTATCATTCTATGCAGCACTGGAGATTTTGTGTGGCATCATTTTTGAATGATAACATTTTGTAAAAGTTTTGGGGAATGGCATGTGTTCTCCAGATTGTCTTTCTCAATCTGACCATAAAATATACACACAGGAGTTTATAACTGACAAGCTAACTTCCAGATCTTATTCCTTCCTCTCTGACTGCCCATTCTCACGTTCTAGCACCACCTGTGTTGCGTTTACCTATTTTTCCTGCTGTATCTCCACATTAGCTTTAGGCATTTCCTCAAGACTCAGTCCTAGGCTCTCTGCTGCTTTCTGTTGAAGCTTCTTTCATGTTGAAATTATTTCTAAAACAAAAAGCAAATATTTTTTTTCCCCAAAGAGAAAGTCAGTGACTTACTGACTAGTAAGTATTCTTTGGATCACATTCTAAGTGGGTAAAAAATGAAAAAAGCCTAGAATCAAAATTACCCTTGAAGATCCCTTATGTAGGACATAAAATATGTATACTTAGTTGTATATAGACAATTTTGTAATGTTTTATAAGTATATAAAGCATGCAATAATGCTGTGTGACCTTGAGAATGTAGCTAAACACCCCATCCTTCAATTTTTTCATATGTAAAATAGGGATAATAAATATTATCTCTTAAGTTTGTTATGAAGATAAATGAGTTAATGGGTATAAAACATGAAGAGCAGTACTTGCTCACAGTACATCTTCAAACTATTTTTAAATATATATTAAGGAGTATTTAATAGAAAATATATAATTCTACACAGTATCTTTATCACATATAAATGAGATGGTAAAGCCCACAGAATTTTTGCAGGTTAATGCAAAAGTGATGTGTTGCCACAATAATACTCCCTTCACATACTTAACAAATTATTCTTTTCCAAGATGGATTCTCAGGAGTAAGAATTAAAATTCATTAGCCTACAACTATCTTTCTCTAGGCCTACAACTTTTTCATTGTAAGCTTTATGCATACAGTGCTCAAAAATCCAAGTTACTGCTCAAAGTAGTGGAGGCATCAGAAAGTCTTTGATTGGATGCTCTTTCAAACTACATTAAAGCTCCATGCATTTTTCGCTATCTTGTGGGCTTCTTTGTTTGACTTTGATGATTTTTACATATGTCCAATTCCCCGTGATTTCATCACACATCATTCGATCAGTGTTTTGAGTGCACAAAGGACAGAAGTTGCTACTTGGTGAAGTGGATGGGGTTCATTGTCTCTGCTATGGAAGATTTTCTTTATTAGAAGGAAAATATTCATTTATCTATTTACTATTTAAGAATAAAAGAAAACAGATTGTTCTTTATGCCTCTTTCAGAGCCCCCTCTATGCTCAGATCACTGGAAATGGAGAGGAGTTTTTATATTCTAGAACATTTGTCAACCTTGGAAAGATTTCCTATTTACTGGATATACTTTAGAATTTCTAAGGAAAATTTTGGTTGGGTGTCCTATTCTTCCCCTCTTGCTTGTCGCAGAGTGATTTTTCATTACGTATACTAGATCTAAACTGTTTTTACCATTAATAGCCTTCAAGGTTTTAGCCTTAAATAGATGTCATGCACAAATTAGGATGTAAAAAAAACATATAATAACATTTAGTAAGGGAAGTTAAGTAAAGTTTTCAAAGATGTGAACAGGAATAGCAAAATCATGGCACAATTCCCAAGGGCTTGGAGCTCTGCTGTCGTCTTCAGCCTGAGGGGAAAGAAGAAGGAGAATCATTCCTGAAACTACCACCAGGGAGGTCTGAGTGCAGAAGGCCACCAGACAGGAGCAGTCTTCTGGCAAGGGACCCAGTAAACATAAGGCAATCCTGCAGGGAGGGAGCCGGGAGCAAGATGTGCCACACAACTTGCAGGGCACAATGTGAAATGAAAATGAGGGACCCCTTATTCAAAAATTATTATTAAGAATTTCAAGGCATTGTCTGCAGAGCATTAAACCAAGCATGGAGCACTTCTAAGTGCAGGGCCCTGTAAGACTGCACAAGACTCACACCCATGAAGACAGCCTTGGCCAGGAGAAAAAAAATATCCCAAAGCTTCATTCTCCTCCCTCACTGAGAACACTTCAGTTGTTCCCCAATTGCTGAACTGAATGAAAGGCCAGAAAGAAGGGAACTTATGTAGCCAGGTCATCTTGGTGAGACACACAGAGAGGGGCGAGAAGGGTATCCAGCATACCCAGTCTTCTCAATAAGCTAAAGTTGTTTATCAAACACCAGTTTACCAAGATTCGCGCTCCCATTGCAAGTGGTGAAGAACTGACTTCTATAGATCTGCTTGAAATAAATAGAAAAGAAAAACACAACTGATGCAAAATGCAAATTGAATGTCAAAATGGGAGGTAAATAAACAGAAACTCATCTTGCCAAGAACAAGCTGTAAATAGTTAGAATTCATTGTGGCTTCATAACTTCATGTCGTACAACCACTTATTTGCATACAGTAGAATCTTTACTAACATTGTTGTCTTCTTTTCTAGCATAGGATAATAAATAATACTTTAATATAAGCACATTTATTTTGTGATCCCCTCTAACAAAGTAAGGTTTAGAGCATTAAATGGTGAACTCTTTTTCAAAACCATAAAGTGAGGGGAAAATCTAACTTGCATAGGATAAAAGATAATGCTTACGAGGACTGATGACTCATGTGCTGATTTATCTCTGTATATTTCAACCCTTAGCTTTCCCCACCTGCATAAACTCTGTCACAAATATTAATTTTTATTTCATAGAGTTTTACGTTTTTTCTGGAATTATGTGTTCCCACACACAGACTCAGAAATATATGTAGATGCGCAGATTCAGACATACCCATTTTAACAGTATTGATGTTTTTGTTTGAAAATTTACCCTGAAGCGTACCGCATTTATAACCTATCCATAATAGTGAACACGTAAACTTATTATAAAATAAATGTGTTGTATATAGTTGAGAGATAACCCAATATACACTTAGGATATCAGAAATTATATATTAAAAATTTGGGGAAACTTCTATGATTCTATAGCTATCATTCATTCATTAATGCGTTTATGCATTTATTGAATGCTTACTATGGGCCAAGCATTATGAAAAGCACTGAGGAAGAAGAGGAATAAAATTTTCCCTACGCTGTAAGAACCGCATATTCACCAGTGATTTTAACAAGAACGTACAAAATAACCCCAAGAAATGTAACAAGTTAAGAGGAATATATATTAATTCGTTATTTGGTGGCTGTCTCTAGTGCTCGAATGTAAACTTCACAAAGGCAGAACTTTTCCATTTTATTCATTGCTGAATCTCCTCTGCATCAAATGGCATCTGACACATAGAAGGCCTTCAATAAATGTGTTAAATTTTAAAAAAGTGAATGAATAAATGAAAAAAAAAAGGCTAATGACATCACAGTAAGGAATGGTTAACACTTTATGAGAGGAGAAGAAATAACAATAAAATGATGATGATGGTAAGAATGATAAAAATAATAGTAGGTACAATTCACTGTTTACATATGCCAGACTGTGCTAAACATTTCATATGCAGTTATTGATTAATCCATATCATTGTTTCATAATAAAGTTACTGTGTGTATTCCCACTTTATCAGTAAAGAAAAGAAATGAGAGAGAGGATAAGAAATCTGCTCAAGGTCACAGATAAGGTCGCGAGTCTTGCCTTAAGCAGACACCAAATTCCTTGGTCTAAACCACTAGACTGCCTTGCCACTCACAGAATTCTCAGAGCATATTAGAACTGATTATTAAAACATGAATGGTAGTAAGCCTGGCAGATGAGGAAATATATGAGTCATTCAGAGAACCACAAATATTTTAGGATACTGGAGACAGTGTGCCTATAAGAAGGTGTGAGGATAAGTCTGTAAACACAGCTCAGCCAGATTATAAAACATATGAAGCTCACGCTAAAGATGCTGCCATCCCCAGGGAGATGCAGAGCTATTAAAATAGGTATTAAGGAGATAACATGAGAAGAGTTGCATGTTTATTGATTATTCATTGTTTTTAAATTCCTCGAAATATTACATTTTGAATAATGTCAAAAATGTAGAAGAACAGAACTTTACTTATTTAAATATACATTTCTTTATCTTTAAATAGAAATTTCTTTATCTCTATTAATTTGCTTAAATACTAATTTATTTAGTACAATGTGTTTTAAATATCAGCAGATTATATTGCCACAAAATCTGCACATATTTCCAAGGGGTAGAGATACAAATAATTTCTCATATTGGAATGAGAAGAACAACGGTCAGAAACATATGACGGAATGCATGTTTACATTATATATTTTATCTGGGAATTTCCTTGGTGTCTTTTAAAAGAATATTATATTGAAATCTTCTATCAAATTTCTAAAATTTTTACATTTAATATAACATACTACTTATCTTCAGAGAAGGAGCAGATATTTTGTAATAATAACAACATGTGTTGGAGAGGATGTGGAGAGAAGGAAACTCTCATACACTGCTGGTGGGAGTGCAAACTGGTGCAGCCACTATGGAAAACAGTATGGAGATTCCTCAAAAAATCAAGGATAGAACTACCATATGATCCAGCTATTCCACTGCTCTGGGTATCTATCCAAAGAACTTGAAAACACCAATGCGTAAAGATACATGCACCCTGTGTTCATTGCAGCATTATTCACAATAGCCAAGACTTGGAAGCAGCCTAAGTGCCCATCAAGGGACGAACGGATAAAGAAGATGTGGTATATATACACAATGGAATACTACTCAGCCATAAGAAATGATGAAATCCAGCCATTTATGACAACATAGATAGACATTGAGGGTATTATGCAAAGCGAAATAAGTCAGAGGGAGAAGGTCAAATACTGTATGATTTCCTTCATTAAGTAGTAGATAATAACAACATAAAACAAACACATGGAGGCAGAGATTGGATTGGTGGTTACCAGAGGGGAAGGGGGGAGGAAGGAGGGCGAAAGGGATAATCCAGCACATGTGTGTGGTGATGGGTGGTAATTAGTATTTGGGTGGTGAACATAATGTAATCTATGCAGAAATAGAAGTATAATGACTTACACCTGAAATTTATACAATGTTATAAACCAATGTTACTGTAATAAACAAAAAAAATAAAAAAATAAATAAATAAATAAAACTACCAAGAAAGTTCTTGTGCTATTTGTTACACAAGGAAAATCATCTGGGGAATAGAAAAAATTCACATCAGGGGCTGGCCCCGTGGCTTGGCGGTTAAGTGCGCGCACTCCACTACTGGCGGCCCGGGTACGGATCCCAGGTGCGCACCGAGGCACCGCTTGTCTGGCCATGCTGAGACCGAGTCCCTCATACAGCAACTAGAAGGATGTGCAACTATGACATACAACTATCTACTGGGGCTTTGGGAAAAAAAGGAGGATTTGCAATAGATGTTAGCTCAGAGCCGGTCTTCGGCAGCAAAAAGAGGAGGATTGGCATGGATGTTAGCTCAGGGCTGATCTTTCTCACAAAAAAAAAAAAATTCACATCAATATTAAATAATCTATGATTCTGTTATACCTAGGCCCAAAACATTTTGTAAACTCACTCTTCCTTTATGTCAGATTTTATATGTGTATATGTATACTTATATAGTTATTTTATGTATAATTGTATAGAATATATACTATATTTAATAATTACTATATAAAATATATATTAAATAAATATATATGAATATATATGTAAATATATAATATATCTTTAATAAGGAAAATACGCCTTTCAATGAACTTTTATGTCTTGTAATTTTATTGCTGTTCTTTGAGAAATGAGAAATGTCTAGAGCTACTAATTTCAACTGAAAGCGACTGTGATGGAATATTTTTTATCAGTTTTTTAAAACTGGGACTACATTTCCCAGAATCCCCTTCTGTGAATGTTCTGGGTCAGAGTTGGGGAAACAAGGTACATTCGTGTGACCTGGCAGGCAGAAGTGAAGCATCAGCGGTTGCTCTCTGTAGGAGATAGTGGTAGTTGTGGTGACACACAGACACAGAAGTGGTGGCAGATTCCACTTTGTATTTGTTTTTTTCTCCTCTTTTTTCAGCTCTTCTTTCAGACCTTTGAGCATGCTGACCAATAAAAGGCCCAGGCCCATTACAAGATGCTTAGGGGCAGACCTACAGACTGCTCTCATAGATTCTCCACCACTTTTCCCTTTGCAGGCCAACTGGCCTCTCAGTTCACTGCTTGTGGCTCTTTCAGTCTTCCTCCTCCCCTTGTAGACTTTTACTTCCCTAGTTTTTTTGTACATCTGTGTAAAGCTCAATTCGTATAATAAATTCCTTATCTGATAACTCATAATGGCTCTGCTTCCCTGAGTGAACACTGGCTGACACTAAAAAAAACACTTTTTTCCAATCGCTTAGTTCGAAAACACAATGGGGAGGAAAACTTAAGAACTAAAAGTAAATTTACAAAGATGAAAAAATGACTATTAGCGCATCAGTTCAGTCAGTTTTAACCACTCACACTTCAGCATGCCCTCTGAGATTCTTATTAAATCTAGTATTGTTGATTGGTAACTTTATTGTTTCCCGTAAATATTGGATTTACAGTGTGCATACATCATCATGAGGAAATTTTTAGGCAAATTCAGCCAATGTTTTATTTGCACAGTTTTTAAAATCTCATTATCCTTTGTGACATGCCATTTGATCCACCTCTGTCTATTCACCTTCATTCTCAAATATTTATTTTCTTTTACTGAATTCCCTCTATAAACATCCAGTAGGATGGAAAATGGGGAGGAATCAAATAATTGATTTTTTTCTTAAACAGCAATATAAATGTCCATTCCATAAACCACAAATCTAATTCAGAAAGACTTTTATCTTTCTGTAAAAGGGTTAATGATTCAAATTCTGTATCTTAATTATAAATTTGAAAGCAACAAAATTTGTATTATTTTCTGACATTGGCATTGACATTATTTTAATCTTCTCGTCCAGCCTTATGGTTAAATAAGTGCTCTTTGAACAACCCCACAGATGGTACCATGGATAGAACATGCATTTGAAGCATTGCTGTCTCTTAAGTGGTAGGAAAGGTCTCCAAAAACAATTCCCTCTCCCTCTCCTTTCCAAAAAAAGTTTTCTGGTGGCAGAGTATTTGTTGCCAATAAGGGCAGGTTTTCCTAAAAGGAAAATGCGAATAGCAGAAGTGCATTAGGATACTGAGTCTTGGATCAGCTGAAAAATAGAAAAGCTGACACTGGGACCCAACACTGATCCATGAATTTTGAAGGGGCCTGAAGTGCTTTTAGTTCAGTAATGGCCACTGAATATTGGTAGAAGTAAAATCAAATCCTCTCTGGGATAAAGTGTCCTTAATTTAATCCCAGCATATCCACAAAGATTAGAGTCAAACAATGAGTTCGCAACCAAAGGCCAACAAACACACTAAGAAGGCAAGTGACCTGTGTAAGAGGCAGCACAAACAGCAAATAACCGATTTTGACCTTGAGGGACTACAGATATTGAGATTACCAAATATATAATATAGAACAACTAAGACATATTTAAAGAAAAAAAATATGCAATTAGAGAAATTGCAAAAAAAAGCATTAGAATTGAACAGAAAGATTTGAAAACAAACTATAAACTAACAAATAAATGATGATTCTCTAAAAATAAAGTAAAATCCTGGAAAAAATTTCAATGAATGTATTAATCTGCAGGTAATAAACAACTGAAGAAAGAATTAGAAAATTGGAAGATATATCTGAAGAAATTACCCAGATTTAAGTATCTCCCAAACAAGGAGATGAAAATTAGGGAAGAATTAAGAGATATGGAGGACAGAATGAAAAGGTATGATATACATTTAATTGGTGTTATTGGGGGAGAGAATTTAAAAAAATAAATTGAGGAAAAACAGCTATATATTTTCCAGTACTGACAAAAATGGTAACACTAATAAAAATTTATGTATGTGTATTCTAAGTTGAACAAATAAAAAATGTCAGGCCCAAACTCATTATATTAAAGCTTCAGAACATAATGTAAAATAGCCTTAAAAATTGACTTAGAGGGGCTGGCCCGGTGGCTTAGTGGTTGGGTTCGTGCACTCCACTTTGTTGTCCCAGGTTTCGCAGTTTTGGATCCCAGGTGTGGACCTATGCGCTGCTCATCAAGCCATGCTGTGGTGGCTTCCCTCACACAAAAAGTGGAGGAAGATTGCTACAGATGTTAGCTCAGTGACAATCTTCTTTAAGCAAAAAAAGAAAGTTGGCAACTTTCTCTTTAGTTCAGGGCCAGTCTTCCTCACCAAACCAAAGAAATGGACCTAGAGAAAATCCAGATCATTTATAAAGGAACAACAATGAGAAAGACGGCATATTTTTAGCATCAACAAATGATACTAGAAGAAAATGGAAAAACATTACCATGGTGTTGCCAAAAATAAATGTCAACTTAGAAATCTGCAACTAATAAAGTGATTTTTCAAAAATGTGTGTGAAATAAATAAGATATAGTTTTACATTTACTAGATTGCCTGAAGTCTGAAAATAGCCAAATATTGAAAGAATGTACATCAATGAGAATTTTACAATTCTTTGTAGAATAGTACTTGTACAGTTTCTTTGGAAAAACTTAGTATTAACTTATAATGTTAAATATCCACATATCCATTGACCTAGCAATTCTACATGCACACAAAAATATGAATATAAAAATATTTATAACAGCATTGTAAATTAAGAAACAAAACTAGAAAACACTCTAACAACCATCCACATAAGAATGGTTAAAGAAATTGTGGCATGTCTTAAGGATAGTCGCACAAGGGAGAAAATGTTGAACTACAGCTACATGCAACAAGACAAATAAACGTTTGAAATGTAATATTGAGGGAAGATGGAAGTGCTAGAAAACTGTATAATTATATACATGATACCATTTTCAAGCTCTCAAACAGGAAAAATTCCACAATATATTGTTAGTGCTTACATCGATGAGTGCTAAACTAAGGCAAAAACGAGAACAGAAAAAAGGAAGTACAAACACAAAATACAATAAACATGTTCTCTCTGAAGGGAAACTAGGACATAGTATAGGAGACTAAAACATGAATAGAACCTAGTTATAAACAGTATTCTTATTCTTGGATTGTGCATTGGGTTAATGAGTGTTCATTTAATTATTAATCAAATCAATAAAATTAAAATACAATAAAATACATTTTTTAGTTAAATATGTGTATAAAAGTTGGAATTTATTTTTCCATTTTTTTCTTCTCTGAAGTAATTATCCCTTTTAGAAGGAAATGTATTTGGCATGATTTGTATGAACCAAATTTTATAGTCAATTCAACTGCTCACTACCATTCTTAGATTCCCTAGAAATACATTCAAGTTTTTCTTGATGTTTTGTCACTGGATCACAGTAGTTCCCTGCTACCGAGTCATAAATTCTAAGGGTATGCTTAAGGAATTTGCATTTTATAAATACCCTGGGTAATTCTTAAGCACATTAAAGTTAGATAATTCTTGCTGGAAGAAGTGGATGTTCCCCTCAAATGCACACTTAATGTATGGGGTCGATTGTGTTATCTGTATTACTCAAGTGAGCTAATGGAGACGTGGAATTCTTAGGGACTTACTTGAAACTCGTTCCCTTAAAGTATAGCTGGTACTTTTTAGAATGACGGTTATATCTTGCCTCATTCATAACTATGAAATAGATTAGTATCCATTACTACTATTATTTCTGGATGAGCTAGGATGTGGCAACAGAGCATTCCAAAAGTCAACTCCAAATGATCATAGTTGACAATATAAAATTAAAATCATTTTCTTTTCCTGCCTTAAAGTTGAGATTGGATCCAAGCCTGAGAAGCTATCTCCTTGTTGCTATGTTGGGCCACAGTTGGGTCTCAAAAACCTTCTAGAAAAGAAGGCATTTACCATGTTGTATGTATAGACACTAAATTTGAACATTCTTTGAGGATTAAAGGAGGAAGAATGAATTAGAGACAAGACTTCATAATTAATTCATTGATATAGTTAAGATTAAATATCCCTGGTTCTGTGAACCATCTCACAGTTTTATTTCTCTGTGGTGACTCCTTTCTGTGTGTCCTTTGCATTTCCCCTGTGATGGAAAGTGAATAGACACAGTGTATTTCTATAACGGTGAGCATTGCATTTAATAACAGCACATGTTTGCTGATACTTGAAGCTTGCTAGAGGAGGGGTAAAACCTCTATTAGTCATCATATGTGTATATGGAGGCATACTGCCACTCCAGTGACCACAAACCTGGGGAATGAGTAATGGCAAGGCTGGGTCAGAGAAGGAGTGTATAGGATACAGGTGGAGTACATGAAGTACTTGGAACCTGTTAATCTGTTGACAAAACAACATGCCAATTCACTTTTCCATTTTTAAATGTTTTTCATAGTTGTACTGTAGATATAGATGTTATCTGGGTCTACACTAGATAGAAAAACAATAGCTTACTTACATTCTCAACGAGAAGCAGCATCCTTGTGTTGGCCCTTTCACCAAATGTATATTTATTAGAATCCATATAATTGATAACTAGTCTCACCTATAACTTTGCCTTTATTAGACATCATTGGAGCATCTGGACATCATTTTTATCATCTGTAAAATGGTAATAAAATATCTGCCCTGCCAACATAATTGGAAGGTGATGTGAGGTTTTAAGTGAGCTACTCAATACAATATAATGCATGGTATGGCATAACTCATGATTATCATCATACTAAAATTTAACATTTTGGACTGGGATAACTCATTCTTTTAGTAATCAGGTAGTACATATACTTATGGGTGGTGGCCTTCTTCATATCTGAACTCAAAACAAGCTAAACACGCTAGGGTGGGTCCCATTATACCCAGAATCTGGGGAAGATGTGGGTGAGTCATCATTTGGATTGGAATTTACAAGGTCAAAATTATAAGACTATTTCAGGAATAGGTCAAAGATGTAAATAGACTTTCTCTCCAATATCTTTGATTCCTGTAAGCAAAAAAGGAACTCTGTGGCCAGAGCCGTAGCCCGTTGAATAGAGCAGTTATTCCCCGGGCAAAATACCGTATTACAGATGAGAAAGAAAGCTTTGGTCAGTGACTACTGGATTAATTTATGCCAAACTATAGGGTGATACAAACAAGCCAGGTGGTGATTCTCCTTGAATGGTACCTATTACCTTGAAATGTTGGGAAGCAATTGGTGTGAAGTCCTGCACCAGTGCAACATAGGGACTCTGGGGTCAGAAGGGATCTAGGTTCAAATCTGATGCTCCTCTCTCAACAATATTGAGATTTTGGCCAGGTGCTCAAACTCTCTCTTCTTTATGGTCTCCATCTGTCAAGTGGAGATAATAACCATGCTAATTCTTTGGGTTGCTGAGAGGATAAACAAGAGAGTATACATAACATAATTAATTCGGTGCTTGGAATATTGGAGTTTAATGATAATGAGCATAGGGTTTGGAGCCAACCACCTCTGTTGGAATCTTGGCATTGGTGCTTACCAGATGTGTGGCCCTTGGCAGTTTGCTTACCCACTCTTTGGCTCAATTTCTTAAATTGTAAAAGTAGCAAGGGTAATGATTGTACTTACTTCACAAAGATTAAACTAATTAATGTTTTAAAGTGTTTAAAAAAGTACCTAGTACCATAGCACATAGTAAGTGCTGGAAGTTTTTTTTTTAACAAAATTAATGCAATGAAAAATTCTTACTATTAGCAAAACCAGATTAATAATTTTTACATACTTTCCCTAGTTCTTGGAGCTCAGTAATTGACATTGTTTGGCTTATGGTATAGCCTCTACTCAGAAAATCAAATTGTTCAGACAATATTCTCTGAGAAATCAAGGGATGAAGTTTCCACAAAGCTGAAACCAAAGGCTATGGTCTAGCTGTGAATAATCACAGCTGGCTCGCCTCAAAAGGTTAGAGGATTAGAATGTTAATAATTTTGTATTTCTTAAGCAAATATGTTCAAACATACAAGGAGCAGCTGTTCCCATGGAAGAATGAGCCAGTGACAAGTTTCATCATTTGAAAGGAAAGCTATTTTTGGTCAAATGAGAGTGCAAATAAAGTGCTGTTTTTAAAATGCTTTTTAATGACAGGAAACATAAATATTTTTTGCAGCTCTTTAATTCAGAAAACAGCTTACATAATGTTTTTGAACTTGAGAAGACTAGATATAAAGCTGATCCCAAATCTTAGAACTATCAATTCTTAGAAACTTTTGTAAGAAAATAATATACATCATTTTTATCGTGGTTGAAGCCGAGGTCAGTTCAATATACATAAGAGAAACCTTGAATTATTTGAAGCAGTGTTTCTCAATCTTTTATTCTTTTCACTATCACCCCCTTAAATACCCCTTGCAGACATTTTTTTCTACTTGCCTCACATGCAATTTTGATACCATAAATACAATATACATGTGTCTATGTATTGTGTGTATACTTGTGATTTACACAGGAAAAGACTTTTTTCACCCACAGGAACCAATTTTCTTCCTATTGGGGGCAATATCACCCATATCCTTTGAGAATTCATGGTCTAAAGTGATGATTTGCAAAAGGAGTGTCTTTGTTTCTGACCTTTGTAGAGACCCAAGTGCCATTAGCTTTATACAACTGTTTTCACCAGGTTTCTGATTTTTTTTTTTTTTTTTGCTGAGTAAGATTTGCCCTGAGCTAACATCTGTTGTCTTGCTCTGTTTGTATGTGAGATGCTGCCACAGCATGGCCACTGACGGACAAGTAGCATATGTCTGCGACCTGGAACTGAACCTGGGCCGCCGAAGCGGAGTGCACTGAACTTAACCACTAGGTGACCGGGGCTAGCCCTTCACTAGGTTTCTTAGTTAATATTGTTTCTATTTTATTTGCTTGTTTATTTTGTTTAATTTTGCTTGGTTTTATTTATTTAGTATCAAGAAACCTATGTTAGACTTTCTACCTGCCTAGAAAGTCTATATTTAACTGAGCCTGGAGATAGAGTTGTGATATGTTTAAACAAACACTTTATTATACTTTTAATAATTTTTTGTTCAGTTGCCTTATATAAAGGAGACATAAGTTATGGGTAAATTATATGACCTGTCTATGCCTCAGTATCCTCATCTATAGATGAAGATAGTAATAACACCTACCTCGTAGGGGTTGCAAAGCTTAAGTGAGTTAATATGTGTAAAGTTCATAGAACAATGTCTAGTAAATAGTAACCAGTATACCTCTTTCTTATTTTTTTAATTAAAACTAGCTAAGACTTTATAATTCCTTACCTTAAAAAGATACAGGTTTAGCTGAAGAAACCAAGTAGAAAAAGTCGAGTCAAGACACAGAAAGTGTGAGGCCAAAAAAAATTGCTGGGAACTAAGGCAAAGTCCTCTTTCAGGCGCCACATGGTCTCTCTCATCTCTGATCCACTCTTGGTAGACAGGTTATTTTATTTTCTGTATTCTCACAAGAGGTCCTCCATTCTAAACTTTACATGACCTTGTATCTAGCATTTCTAGATCAATTTCAAATTTCTTTCAAAGAGTATCTGATTGGCTCAGCTATCCCTTCCTCATCCAAACCTGTGTAGTCAGTGGAGTTGGGACAGGTATAGCAAACTTGGTAGAGAAACCCAGATTTTGAGGATGAGTCACAATTATGAAACAGAGAGTGTTTCTTGGAGGACAAATATGTAAAAGTTGTCTACCACAACTGGATAAGAAACAACAGCCATCAAATCATCATTTATGAGGTGTTAATTTCAGTATTTTTCCTGAATTAATAATCTTAAATGTAGAAGAAATTAATAATGGCAAAAGAAATTGAAATATACTAACCTAAGTAGTTGGTATATTTACTAGGACAATATATCACATTGGCTGAGATTAATAGTTTGGCCACACAATGGCCCAGATATCATAAAGGAATTAATTTCTCTTTTTACATAAGGCAGCCGAACAATAAAAATATCAAAAATGTAGTAAAGTTTTTAAACACATTAAAAAACTTTCTCCATGCTCGATTAAATATTAAAAAAACACAGGCTCCCAAAATGTCATAGCTTTCCTTAAATATCATGATCTTATTTTATTTCAGTTGCTGGCAAGGAGTCAATGAGCTATATGTGTGTCTCTCTTCTTTACTTTTAAAATATCCTGTATAAAATATCTACTGTGGAAATAATTTTAGGAAAAATGTAACTGAATGCTACTTGATATTTTGCATCAATTAAACGTTTACTCTTGTTGTGGTGAAAAAATTTTACCCTATGTTGGAATAACAACATACTGTGAAAGTTCAAAATGATAATATCTCAGAAACATATTGCCTGATAGTATTTAAAAATAGTACCAAGAAATGGAAGAGCTTGAATATCCTGTTATTCAGATATACTGGACAATTAAGCATTACAATATAGAAAATGTATTTAACGTCTCAACAAAATCAAAGATTGTATTGTTATTTTGTGACGTTCTAGATAGCTCAAACACTGTTGGAAGCAGACTAGATTGTATAGGTTCCTGGGAAAATTTTACAGGCTTCAACCACTCAAACTGTCGAACTGATCTGTTTTACTATCACAATTCTTCAAATGAGAAAAAGAGACAGGATTTTATCACCAGGTACATCCAATGACATTCATTTGCTTCCATTTGGAATCGTGTTGAGGGTAGAATTCTATGGAATGACTTTCTGCTTAGAATAATTTTGCCGTGGTATGGGGAAACAAGGCGACTCAATTGTCAACACAAAAATATTTACTCAATATGTTACAGGTTATTGTCCTTAGATAAACTGTTTTCCAACAAATATAAATAATTAAACTCCACTAAAACCTTTCCCTAAAAATATTCATAAACATATCTATAACCAAAATCAAATCACTATAGTCTATATAATTTCAAATTAAATACAATTAAAATAACAAAACGATTCATTTTGAGAGTCATTTTATTCATTTTAAAAACAAGTTATTTTGTCCAGGTAGTTATAGTCTCCTTTTTTTTTTTTTTTTTTTTGTGAGGAAGATCAGCCCTGAGCTAACATCCGTGCTAATCCTCCTCTTTTTGCTGAGGAAGACCAGCTCCGAGCTAACATCTATTGCCAATCCTCCTCCTTTTACTCCCCAAAGCCCCAGTAGATGTATGTCATAGCTGCACATCCTTCTAGTTGCTGTATGTGGGACGCTGCCTCAGCATGGCCGGAGAAGTGGTGTGTGGGTGCGCGCCCAGGATCCCAACCTGGGCCGCCAGTAGCAGAGGGCGCGCACTTAACCGCTAAGCTATGGGGGGCTGGTCCCTATAGTGTCCTTTTATTTTCTTGACAATTAACATGTTAAAGCTCCTTTAGACAGGCATCTCATGTTCTGAAATGTTTTTTGTTTGTTTGTTTAAGAAAAAGTGGTTTGTTGACAACTTACTATATACCCTGATTCCTAACTCATCCAAAAAGTAGGTCTAAAATATGAAATGCATTGCTTAACGTCTAGAAAAATAAGTTAATAAAACTTGAAAAATAAAACCTTGCTCATCTAAAAAAAGTTCATTAACCAGGGGGATAGAAATCCAACATTCATAGCCTACATACCTTCCAGAAACATAGTCCTTTACAGATAGGCAATATTTCTAGCCATCGTCTGATAAAATTCCTCAGTTTATGTATGAGGAAAAAATTTAGAGAAGTTAAGGGATTTTGTTCAAAGATAGTTATTAGCAGAGCTCCAAGGAGACCACAGACTTCTAATTACTCAGGACCATGTTCAACACAGCACATTTTATCTTTCTTTCATTTCATACTAAATGTCGTACTACTTGAAGACGACCTCCTATTCCCTGATTGTCTCCTTAGTCCTCAAACTACATATTGCGTGTTAGATCTTCCTTTGACTTTTTCAAAAAGACATGAAAAATTGGCAATAAAGTAAAGACAGTTTGCTCTTTCTATCATGCTTCCAGTCACTGCTGTGAAGAACTTCTCGCATTTTCTAGGAAGGTTGGACTGGGCTTTGAAGTAAGACATTTCTCAATCTCATCTGAGAAGACTGATCCTTAATTAGCCTGCCTGTGCCTGAGTGAAAGACATCCCTTCAGTTTGCATGTGCAGCAGCTAAAAAATAAGTTATGACTAAAATCCAGATCATCTTACCTTTTTGAAGTGCTTCAGTGTACAGTGTAAAACTATAGCTGGACTTCGTATTTTAACAGCTTTATTGAGGTATAATTGACATATGATGAGCCTCGCATATTTAAAGTGTAGTAATTGATAAGTTTTGCATATGAACCATCACAATAATTGAAACAATGAACATATCCATCAATCCCCAAATTTTCCCTATGTCCACTGAAATCCCTCCTGCCTGCCCCACCCCCCACGCTCCCCTCTGGTCCTTGGGCAACCACTGATGTTTTCTGTCACTATAGACAGGTTTGCATTTTCTAGAATTTTATACAAATGGAGTCACACAGTATGCACTCTTTATTGACTGATTTTTTTTACTCAGCATAATTATTTCTAAATGTATGCATATTATATGTATCAATTATTCATTCTTTTTATTACTGAGTAGTATTCTATTGTATGGATACACGATAATTTATTTAAACATTCACCTATTGATAGAAACTTGGGTTGTCCGCACTTCTGAGGTATTAAGAATAAAGCTTCTATGTATAAGTTTACATAATATACACGTTTACAAGTAAAAAGTTGTATAAGTTTTTGTATGAAAATATGCTTACTTTCTCTTGAGTAAATTTTTACCTAGCAGTGGAACAGCTGCATCACGTGGTATGTATATGTTTACATTCTTAAGAAAGTGCCAAACTATTTTTCAAAATAGTTGTGCCATTTTACATTTCCACCAGTAATTCATGCGAGTTCCAGTTTCTCCATATCCTCCACGACTGTTACTATTGTCTGTCTTTTGATTATGGCCATTCTGGTGGGTATGTAGTAATTTCATTGGGGTTTTAATTTGCATTTCCCTAATGGCTAATCACATCAAGTATCATTTTAGGTGCTTATATCTTGTTTGTCTATCTTCTTTGGTGCAATATCTCTTCAAATATTTTCCCCATTTATTAATTGGATTGTTCGTATACATTGTAAGAATTCTTTATATATTCTGCCTGTAAATCCTTTATCAAATACGTGGTTTGCAATTATTTTCTCTCAGATTATGGTTTCTCTAGTTTTCTTCATGGTCCTCGGAAGCACAAAAGTGTGTGTACATATTTATTTATGCATGTGAATATGCAATTGCCTCAGAAGGATTTGGTGAAAAAGACTGTTTTTTTCCCTCATTAAATTGTTTTGGCAGCTTTATTGAAAGTCAATTGATTATAAATGAATTATAATGTAAAGGTTTATTCTGTAGTCTCAATTCTGTTCCATTGATCTATATTCCCATATTTGCACCAATGCCAAACTATATTCATTACTATGAGTTTATAGTGAGTTTTGAAATCAGGTAGTATGAATCCTCCAACTTCATTCTTCTTTTTCAAAATTGTTTTGGCTAGTCCTGATCTGTTGCATTTCCATATACATTTTAGAATCAGCTTGTCAAATCCTTCAAAAATCTTGGGATTTTGATAGGGATTGCATTGAACTTATAAATGAATTGCCTTCTGGACAATATTGTTTCTTCCAATTCTTGAACACGAAAGGTCTCTGCATTAATTTAGATCTTCTTTAATTTCTCTCAGTGTATTTTTCAGTGTACAAATTTTGCACTTTTTTGTTAAATTTTTTCTTAACTGCTTTATTATTTTTGATGCTATTGTGAATGGAATTGTTTTCTTAATTTGTGTTTTAGGTTCTTTATCATTAGCATACAGAAATTTAATTGATTTTTGTATCTTGATCTTGTATCCTGTGGATTTGCTCAAGTTTTGTATTAGTTCTAGTAGTTTGCTACATGTATATTTCTTAGGATTTTCTATATAAGAGGTGATGTCATTTGCAAATAAAGGGAACTTTTTCTCCCTTTTCAACATAGACGTCTTTAGTGTCTCTAAAATTTTTTCTGTATTGAAATAGCTGAATTTTCAGTACAATGTTGAATAGTAGTGAAAGCAGATATCCTTACCTTTTCCTGATCTTGGGAAGAAGGAGTTCAGTCTTTCACCCTTAACCGTGATGTTAGATGTGGATTTTTCCTAGACTCCCTTATGAACTATATGAAATTTCCTTTTTACTTTTGTTGAGAGTTTTTATAGTGAATGAGTGTTAAATTTTATCAAATGTATTTGCTGCATCAATTGAAATTAGTATGTAATTTTTTTTCTTTTTCTATTAATGGTGGGTATTACACTGATTTTCTAATGTTAATCTTATCTCACATTTCTGGCATAAATTTCACTTCATTGTGGCATATAGCCCATTTTAAATATTGCTAGATTTGAGTCGCTAATATTTGTTCGAGTATTTTTGTATTTATGTTCATGTGGAGTATTTGTCTGTAATTTTCTTTTCTTGTGATGTCTTTGTCTGGCTTTCATATCAGTGTAACACTGACCTCTATAATCTAAAAGCATTTGCTAAGGATTGGTATTATTTCTTTTATATATATTTGATGGAATTCACCAGTGAGTCATCTGTGCCATACTCCTCTTTGTGGAAAAAATTTTAACTAGTAATTCAATGTCTTTATTTATTTTAGGTGTACTTTTATTTTCTTTTACTTCTAGACTAAGTTTTGATATTGGCGTCATTCTAGGAATTTCCCTATTTTATCTAAGTTGTCCAATATGATGCCAAAAATTGTTCATAATAATCCTTTATATCTTTTTGATTTGTAGGGTCTATAGTAATGTATTCTCTTTCATTCTTGATTTTGATCATTTGTGACTTCTCTGTTTCATTCTCAGTTAGTCTAGACAAATATTTGTCAATTTTGTTGATATTTTAAAGGAATCGACTTTTGGTTTCATTGATTTTCTCTATTTTTCTGTTTTATATTTTACTATGTGCTATAGTTTTTCTTATTTTCTTTCTTCTGCTTGCTTTGAGTTTAGTTTATTATTTTCTAATTTATTAAGGTACAAGATTAGGTTATTTATTTGAAAACTTTCTTCTTTTCTGGTAACAGCAGTTAAAGTTACATATTTTCTTCTAATCATCGCTTTAGATGCATCCTGTAAATTTTGATCTTTTATTTTTTATTTCTATCAGAATGTTTTCTAATTTCTATTATATCTTATTTGAACCAAAGATTACTTAGAAGTACGTTGTTTATTTCCATATATTTGGGGATTTTAAAGATTTCTCTCTTGTTAATTTCTAATTTAATTTCATTGTAGGCTGAGAACTTACTTTGCATAACTTCCATCTTAATTTGCCTAAACTTGTTTTATGGCTGAGCATAGGTTTCATGCAGGTTTGAAAAGAATGTTTATTGCATTGTTTAGTGGAGTGTTCTATATATCATTTATGTGGAGTAGGTTAATAGCATTTTTCAAGTATTCCATACGTCTTCTAATTCTCTGTCTAGTTTTTCTCAAAAATTTTCAGAGCAGGGCACTGAAACATCCAATTATAGTTGTTGAATTGTCTTTTTCTCCTTTCTTTTTTATCAGGTTTTCTTCCTGTATTTTGGGGCTCTGACCTTAAGTGAATATGCATTTATAATTGTTTTATCTACCTGAGGTATTGACCCTTTATCATTATAAAATGCTCCTTTTTGTCTCTAATAAAATTCTTACCTTAAAGTCATTTTTTGGCATATCAATTTAACTAATCTGTTGATTTTATTTTTACTACATTTTTAATTTATTTCTTGATATGATGCTCTAAGGTGCATCTTATCACAAATTACTACAGATTAATAATTATTTCTGGTAAAATATAGAAAATTTTCTCAGGTATAGCTCCATTTCCTCCCATCTCCTTTATGTTATCATTGTCATATATACCAAATTTATATATGTTAGAATCCAAATAACAGAATATTATAATATTGCTTTGTGCAATTGTGTGTCTATTAAAGAAGTAAAGATAATAAATGAGATAAATATATATCTAGTGAGTCTTTTATATTAAGCCACATATATGGCACTTACAGTGATCCTTATTTTTCCCTGTAGATTTGAGTAATCATCTGGTGTCATTTCTTTCAGTCCAAAGGATTTATTTTATTAATTCTTGTAAAGTAGGTCTGCCAGTGTTGAATTCTCTCATTCTATGTTGTTTGGGGAATATCTTTATTTCACCTTCATTTTTGAAATATAGTTTGGCTGGATATAGAATTCTTGGTTGATTTTTTTCCCTTACACTACTTTCAATGTCCCTTTCCACTCATTTCTGGCCTCCCTGTTTTTGATGAGAAGTCAGATGTTAATCTGACCTACCCAAAGCCATGTAAATCATGTGGTTTTCCAGTCTGACTTGTGAGACTAGCTAGGCATTATTTATAGCCCAATGTGAGTGCCAGGCTGTTATCCTACATCTTTTCTGATGGTTCTTTCCCAGGCCTCTGGTGCTTCCTCATACAGGTTTGCTGATCAGTACTCTGATGAATACTTGAGGCAATCCTTTTCAGATACCCAGAGTCATCTCTCTGTGCTGCTCTCTCTTCTCTAGCACTCTTTCCTGTGCTCTGCTCTTGTTTTCCCAGACTCTCAGGTCTCTGTCCTTAACTTAGGAAGCCATCTGAGCTTTTTCTAGGCTTTCCCTCCATGTGCCTTGGCTTGGAAACTCTGTCAAAGCAGTAAGCTGGGGTAATTTTAGATCTCATTGATTTTTCCATCTCTTAGGGATCTGTGCTTTGTTGCCTGATGTCCATTGTCTGGAAAAGTGTTGTTCATGTATTTGATGTGCTGTTTTGGTTTGTTTCAAACACAAGGGTAAATCTGATTCCTGTTACTCCATCAGGAATGGAAAAGTAGAAGTCTCTAACTGGTGTTTTTAAGGAAGAACAAAATTCCTTATTAACTTGAACAAGTTTACATTGAAGGAGATAAAGAGCGTGTGGGTACGTTCATGTGGAGTATTGATCTGTAGTTTTCTTTTCTTGTGATGTCTTTGTCTGGCTTTCATATCAGTGTAACACTGACCTCTATAATCTAAAAGCATTTGCTAAGGATTGGTATTATTTCTTTTATATATATTTGATAGAATTCACCAGTGAGTCATCTGTGCCGTACTCCTCTTTGTGGAAAAATTTTTAACTAGTAATTCAATGTCTTTATCTATTTCAGGTGTACATTTATTTTCTTTTACTTCTAGACTAAGTTTTGATATTGTGTCATTCTAAGAATTTCCCTATTTTATCTAAGTTGTCCAATACGATGCCAAAAATTGTTCATAATAATCCTTTATATCTTTTTGATTTGTAGGGTCTATAGTAATGTATTCTCTTTCATTCTTGAGCTCCCACCATTGCGGCCAGAGTATGTAATTAGAATGTAAAGTGTGATCCCTGGTTAAATTTTATACCAATGAACAAAAAAGAAATCAGCAGAGCAGCAGATGGTTCTGTTTGCAGCTCTGGGAGAGACTTGAGGCTCATAGTCACCATCTGCCTACACAGCATTTTCTCAAACTTAGTATTTAGCAAAGTTTATTGCTACAAAGCTTATGAGCATTATGAGGCAGATTACCAAATTCCTGCATTCTACCATGCTTTAATTAAAAGAAATATATGTCGTGGGTTGGGTGGTTATGGAAACTATGTAAAATATAACTACCTGCCTGTTACTCTTCTTAATAGCCTCTGCTTTTTTGGTTCAGTACTTTTTTCTTCTTCAAAAAGAAACATTCACCGAGTTATACAATATACCTTTAAGAGGTCTGTGGAATCAATCCATCATTGGGTTTTGTGCAAATTCTTACATAAATCCCAACCCTGAAAACCTTTATTAAACCTGACACTTCATGGTTAGTGAAGTTCACATGAATGCAGTGTGTTTCCTTTTAGAGATTGTAAAATGCCAATAATTATATATTTTGTATTCCCAGCAACACACGTTCAGTAAATTTCAGAGCATCCATTGGCTAAAAGCATTGTAGCTACACATATTGAAGTTTAATCAACTGGTAGAGAATTTTGGTGAGATATAATAATGCATAATTAATCTCAGTTTTGGATAGAGTTGCAAGTTCTGCACCTAAATCTATGGATATCTTCCACAGCTTGCATAATCCCTATTCACAGTATTATGTTGAAATATAGGAAAATGCCATTTTTGTAGGGCAAAATTCGTCAAATTTGGCAACCTCATACAGTTCAAACTGACATAAGGCAACTCTAATTATCATCCTTTGCCAACACAGAGATGATACTTCTGTTAATGATTTCCATACTAAGAACATAGGTATCTTTTTACTGTTATTGCTTTCAATACAAAAATACACAGTAAATACATTGGCAACTAATATTTTATTTCTATAATATTCCTGATTATAAAATCAATATGAACTGAATAAAAATGAATTTATAGTTTTGAAATATGGTGAATCTTCACTAAATTTAAAGGCTTAAAATATATATTTCAAGTTATTTTCAAATTTATACACAGAAATAAGAATGTTATAATAACCTAAATAATTTGAGAAAAAATTGGGGAGGGGGTGATCCTGGATCTACTTTAAAGCTATCATAAACTGTGCTCCCAGGCAGCACAATGAAAAAAGACTGCCTATGTTTTCTTCTGGCTTTGTTATTTCATAGATATGTGACACTAGGCATGATACTTGACATTTCCATGTTTCAGGATTTTTTTAAATAAGTAAAATGAAGGTAGTATTAGTACCTACCTCAAAAGATTGGTGTAAGGATTAAATGAGTCAATCCATGTAATGTATTTCAAAGTCTCTTAGGCATGGTGAGAACTCAGTAAATGTTAGCTATTGTTGTGGTAACTATTATTTTTTTTAGGTGTATATTTAGTATCTAAGAATGAGCAACATGGATTTGCATTCTGGCACTTTATACTGTGACTCAATTGTCTCATTACGAAAACATAGATAAAAGTAATATTATTTCATAGGTTGTTATGGGTTTAAATGAGTTGATGAATGTAAATAACTGAAGATCTTGGTCTTTGAGACTAATTAATAGACAAACTATTTCTCTACCTGTATGTAACTTATGCAACTTTTAAGGAAACTGTTGTGATTCAAGGCCGTGGGAGACTATATAATTTACCACTCCATCCCATCCCCAGCCCCCGAGCAGGTTTAGACACAAAGCTCTCCAAAAATTGATACATTCTCCATTGCTTAAATCTCTGGGACAAATATGAACCCAAACTAACACATTTATTTATGGAACAGAGAAGTTTGTTTTCTGGGTTGTGGAGCTAAGTGTGTAGGAGATACACAACAGCAAAATAAAGATTGTTGGAGGAAAAAATACTTATATTTCTTCATTTCCATTCTTGTAACCCATCTGTCTTTCACAGATACCACCCAGGTCTATTGACGTCTGCGAGTCTCTACTCCTTTTGCCATAAAAGCAACTTCTGGAACATCTTGTCTTTCTTTATGTTTTCTGTAAAATCTTCCTGGCTCCACTAGATGTGTTCTATAGCCTGGGCACAGATGTTCCACAACAGTACTATGCCTTAAGGGTAGAATATGGCAACAAGTGGGGTATAGGAGAGAGAAGATAAATGGGAATGGAGCCAGTAAGGAGCAGCATCACCATTTTTTAGAGAACCAAAATAATAATTCACCACAGTTTTTATACTGGTCATCATTTTTATGTGGACAAATGATGTTCATTTGTAAATTTTCAGAGTCACATCTTCTAAGTTGAAGATCATTGATCAGTAACATAATGTGTTTTTTCAATGATATTACAAATAAAATTTGCCTTTGTTTATGTAATTTTTAAAGGAATATCAATCTAGACTTGTGTACAATACCTATAAGTATATAAGGTAAGGTAGTCTGATTAAGGAAAAAATAGCTTATTTTAGACAATAGGCAATTTCATTATGGAATTTACAGAATACACAACAGCCTCTATTCCCTATATAAAGCAATCAGGATCTTGGCTATTTTACTAAATAGGAAATACAATAGCTTATTTTAAAAATGAAATTAAGAAATTTCATTTGCTTCCCGTGCAAAATCAGCACAATTTTTGCTTTAAAGATGTCCTGAAAATATTTTAGAATAAATGCTATAAATCTTAGAAAAAAACACCTTAAAGGAAACGTAAGGCCATTTCAGTTAAATCAAGCTAAAAATAGTCATTCTTTATAAGGTAATATTCATGATTTATTTTATTCCTTCTTCCATATAATAACCTTTAGGAAGTCATGATAATCCATTTCTCTGGTGATTTTAATTCCTATAGTAGATCAGCTCCCATTATATTAGACATAAAGCAAGTATTTGCATATTGCTATTACTCTTCTCATATACGAAAAGATATAAATGTGGAATAATACTCCCCACTTTCACTCTATGAAAGAAGTTCTATGTGTTTGGGTAAAATACTTTTTAGGCTCAGTATAGACAAAGCAAACATTTTCTAGAATATTTTTGTTTAAAGTCTGGTGTCTGAATTTCTGAATTATAAAGGAGAATAGTAAGTCTGCACAGTCTTTCTGGTGTTATAAGGATGGTTCTTTTATATGCTTGTAATATTCAAAGGTGATATTCAAACAGAGATCAGTAGAATGGTGGTTATCACATAAACCACACAAAAGTAAGCACATAAATAAATAAATACACTTTGACCCAGTATTTCCACTTTAGGAATTTAACCTATCAAAGAAATTAGAGTTGTGGACAAAGAAGACTTTGGCAGACATTCCTGCTTTAGTTACCCTTGCAAATAATTAAAACAATATATAATTTGTGTACATAATAATGAGGAATTTAAAAAATAAATTATAACATACTTCCATGTTGGAATACTAAAAATAATGGTGTATAAGTATATTGCTAGACAATACAGTGTAATTGGAAAAAAAAAAAACAAATCACAGAGACAGAGTGGTTTGTACAATAGAAGCTGAGAGAGATGGAGAGAAATACAGACAGAGAATATTAAACTTGTTCAGAGAAAAATGTTAACAGTAGTTATCCCTCTGTATGGTGGATTACATATGACTTTTCCTTTTCCTTTTCGTGCTCTTTTGTATTGCATTTAGGAAAGTATATACTCTTCTAGAGTTCTTGCATAAAAAGGGTTAGATCATCTAACCTAAATTAGCCACATAGACAAACTACAATAAATTTGGTGTGTTACCATCATCAAACATTTGTTGAGAGCTTTGAATATGAAAGATATTAAACTAGACAGTCATAACTGCCCAGTTCTTTGGCTTCAATCCTTGAATAGCTAATGAAACAGGAATCAGGGCACAAAAAATAGTGATATATTACTTTTATCTATTTATCTATCTATATTGCAAATAGAGAACTAAGTAATATCCCCTTAAATAAGAACATCTTAAAATAAATGACAAGTTTTTAAACCTATGACACCAGTATTAGAACCCTTACCCACAAGCTATTATTATTGTCCAGTTAATTGATATTTGACAGTCATATGATTATAGTAACTTATGGAGATGATATGGATATTCAACCAATTTTGATGGTGCTGAAATCACTAGATTACAACTCTACAACTTTAGCTGCCTGAATGATGAAATCCTTTAAATTCAATCAATCAAGTTTACTCTGAGTGATCTACATGGAAATTGTCCCCTTTTACTACTGCTGAAATTTACAGTCAGTCTCAAAAGTTATTTTGAGAAATTGAATTATTCTTGAGCTTTCTGCATGTATATTCCAAATCATACTCCCATTCAAAATCACCTATTTCAACCAAATAAAGCCATTCTTTGTTGAGTATGGCTTTGTTTTCCTGGATTGTTTAGATCAGGGCCCAGCAATATTTTCTGTAAAGTGCTGAAAAGAAAATACTTGTGAGCTATATGGTCTCTGTTGCAACTATTCAACTCTTCCATTGTAGTGCCAAAGCAGCCATAGACAATATGTGAGTATATAGCATGCTGTGTTTCAGTAAAACTTTATTTACAAAACGTGCACAAAGCTGGATTTGGCCTGCAGGCTATAGACTGCTGACCCAATCTGGATACTTTATTCAATTGTCCACTCTGTGACATTTTCTTAAATTTAGTTCTAAACTAATAGTGCAGATGCCTAAGTGAACATCTGGTGGGAGGTTATGAACATTAAAGAGCTAAATCAAGAGTTACATAGTTTCATATGAACATTGATATTCATTAACAATGCTTCTGAATTTGATAGAGATTAGGATGATGGAATTAGCCAAATCTGCTAAAGGCTCTCTTCCCTCCCCAAACCAATCCCAACATATTTACTATGTAGCCTGAAAGAAGTTCGTTTCACTTCTATCATGTTGCACAGGTATTATCTCATTTGTAATCTTCACGATGATACTGGGATATATGTTTTATTATTCTCATCTCACTGATACATAAATTGAGGTTCAACGAAGCTAAGCAACTCATATTGTGGGATAGAAAATATCAGCTCTACACTGTAAACAAAGGCTATTTACTTTATTATTATAGGAAAGAGTTAATCCTCAGGTTAAATCAGTGTTTAGGTTCTCTGACCTTGATACATGTAATGCACAGTTTTATACATGTGGACAAATAATGGTTTTAAGACATCACACATTCTATGAATTTTATGCAATGTTAAAAATTTTTGTTCTTTAGACCGTTTCTATGATTAAGTAATAAAAGCAAACTTGTCTAGGTAACTCATTCATTAGCTAAATAATATCTGCAGTGACTTTGTGAACAGCTTACATCACGAGTTTGGAATATATATATACGTATATGTATATCTGTATTCTTAGGTCCAAAACATTTACATATTTCATGTATGTGTGAGAATGAGCTAAAAATAAAAGGATTTTTAGCTCTTCTTGGAAAAATTATTCTGTCACTGAACTTGATAAAATGAATTTTATAACATCTATATTGTCCTTTAAACTTTTTGAGGGGTCTGTCTACCATTCTAATTCTTTTACCCAGCTCTTTATCCAAAGCTAACTAGCTAGAAAATGCAAACAGTATAAAACCTAAATATTGGAATGAGTGTGTGCTCATTCTACTTCACTAGCAATGTAGCAAAACTATAGTTCAGGACATTTTGTGTTAAATCAGTTTTAGGGGACATCCCTGCGAAAGCTAAATGCCACTTATAACATTTAAGCTATGAGAAAATGCAGTATACTCAGCTCTTATATTAGCTTTGGCTCTTGTTTATTTATTCAACTCACAATTATTGAGCCCCTAATCTTGGCTGGGCACTATGTCTTAATCTATTTTCACATAATAACATGCTAAGTTCAATAATAGGAATTTCCAAGTGATGAAACAGAAGGCAGAAAGAAGACTAATTTAGACAGGCGTATCAGGGACAGATTACTAGATGAAATACTGCCAGAATTCTCTGAATCAATGAGAATGTTAGCTGGGAGAAACAAGAAGTGGGAAATTGGGAAAGGCAAAGGCAAAGGGAGCATAATGGGTAAGAGTCTATCAAGGATTTCTACTCTCCCTGAGAGCAGAAATGTAGGCCCCAAAGAAGGGTTACAAGAAAAAGGTAAATTGAGGCCTGCGGGTGTATGGGTGCTGCAGCAACAGGGGTGGTGATTCAGTGGCAGTCACAAAAGTAGGCTGAGATTCTGGTGACAAAATGGACAGGATGTGGAAAGGAATTTCTGCTTTTTGCAGGAATGGGGAAAGTTCTAGCAAATCATGGACTCCATGGTAGGGGCTATTCTTATATTTACATTATATTACAGATGCCAGATTTCAACTCTGCCTCCGTTGAAGGGTCAAATAATTTTGTCGTGAGAACAGTGCAAGTTGCATCATGTAGACTCATCAATTTTTCTTTACTGTTAATATTTGTAATTTACTTATTTAATTTAATGGTGTGTTTTATTACTGACAACACCTTCATGCAGAATTTATAAGTAACACTAATTTAGGACAAAATGCAAACTTTCTGACACTAAATCTTCCCGTAATGACTAAATTGATGGAGGAGGTGAAGTAGCCAGAGATATTTATGACGCTGATTTAACACCTTCCTCAAATTTAATGTATCACCATATTTGGGGGTACTATTTTTATATATGTGACACTCAGCTAGTACATTATACTAGCTAATATAATCCATATAGAAACCCTAAATGGCTGGAGAAATTATACCCTCTTTTTTGGTGAGGAAACAGACTCTGAAAGATTTAGTAAATTCTCTAGCCTTTTACAGTTATTAAATGACTAAGAAATATTAAACTTTCTGTTCTGCTATTCCTTACTGTAATATTTTAGTATAGATAGATTCCAGGGTAAAAATATGAGTCACAAAAGACAACAGATCACTATTCTAAAGCCACAGGCCCTTAATCCAATTTTCCTTATGCTAAGTTTGCCTAAAATCAATATATTTTGAGTGTTTATAATGAAAAAAAGTAAATAAATGACAAAGTGAAATGCAGTCTATTTACATTAATATTTGAAGTTAGAGTACCTACAAACACCGTTTCAAGGGTCCTTCAATTGTTCCATATGTACAAATTAGAATAATCCCACATATGGCAGATTGAATAATTCAGAAATAAAAAAAAACATATCATTCAGTGTGCCTATTGACAATTTATTTTAGAGTAAGTTTGAAATGATAAAGAATTTAGCAGTAAAAAAAAAGACACAGATGCAAACAAAATAAAACTGAAAAGGGTGACAGGATGGTCATATTTTAGGTAAACTAGTCATTATGCAAATTGTTCATAAGATGATTTGGTTTGGCATAAATTCAGCTTAGTTTGACTAACCTGGAGTCCAGGGCTCAGAATCGGATCAGTGGATGAGCAGCTTGAGAAGGAAAAGAGATTGGAAAGAGGAAGAAAAGGGACTTAGAGGACCAACAGGATTAGAGAGCTGGTCTCTAACAGATGAGGTTTGTGCCTTAGTGCTCAATGGGACTGTGTTAGTTTCCTATGGCTGCTGTAACAGATCACCACACACTTGATGACTTAAATGATAAAAATTTATTCTCTTACAGTTCCGGAAGTGAGAAGTTTGAAATCAGTATCACTGGGCCCAAATCAAGGTGTTAGCAGGGCCTCACTCCTTCCAGAGATTCTAGGGAACAATCTGTCCTTGCCTCTGCCAGTTTCTGGTGGCTGCCAAAATTCCTTGGCTTGTGGCCACATCACTCCAATATCTGCCTCTGTGGCCTTCTCCTCTTCTGTGTGGTCAAATCACTCTATGCCTCCCTCTTAAAAGGATACATTTGATTTCCTTTACTGTCCCCGCAGATAATGGAGGGTAATCTCTCTATTTCGAGATCCTTAAATTATTCATATCTCTAAAATCTCTTTTTTTCCTGTATAAAGTAACATTCACAGGTTCCTAGGATTAGGACATGGATATTTTTGGGGGGCTATTATTCTGCCTAGCACAGGAACATAGTTTAGGATGGTATTTATTATCTATATTTGAATTCTTTGGTATCCAAATATCAAACACTAATTTCTCAATAAGGAGGGAAGAGTAGGTACTGGAAGAATACTGATGTGCTTCATAGAAGAGAAGAAAAGAAAAACTGACTAAGTTTTGGAAATGGGCCAGGCTTCTTGGGTAAGTCATGTACGGCCTCGAGTCTCTACTTCTGACCTCCTCTGCCCTTTGATAGATGGTTTTATTCTCTACAACTGTCTTACTCTATACTCTGGATGTCTTATTTGGGTTCCCCTGGAAGCAGATACAGTAGTGTATTTGGAGTACATGTGGTTATTTAGAAGACGTTTACTAGAAGACTTTGTAGGAGATTAAAGGGGGGGTGGGCAGGGAAAGAAGGAAAACAAAAGATGGTACATTACTATGTCCTACTGGAGTTCATTCAACTGGAGGTATAGGAGATGGTATAGATCCTGCAGTCCAAGTTATCCCACCCAGGGGTGAGGGAATTGGGGTGTTTAACCTACCAGTTCCTGTCAGTCATTGATGAGGGCTGCTCTCATGGAGTGTTAATTCCTCATCACTTTTGACCTGCCACCGTGTGCACAGAGAGGGCTCTAGAGGCGAAGAGAGTCCGCAAAGTGATACAGGTGTTATCAGATGAAGGTTGAGCCAGCATGCATGGAAGTGGAAATGGCTAAGAGAATATGGGTGGGGCATCAACATTATCTACAATACTGTAACCTTCAGCTATTGCCAGCTTTGGGTGTTACATTATCTTACTTGCACCATATAAGTGAAAGTGGCTCTTCCTCCAATTCAATTCAAATTTGAAAAATCCTAAGGAAAGAACCTGTTAGGGCTGCCATTTGTCATTTCTTAAATAAATCCCCATCATCAGGAAGATGGGTTCTAGAGAAAAGCAGACAACTCCAAGTCAGGCTACATGGTCTGCACTTGGGGGAAGCAGTTTGCAACTAAAGGTAGACAATATTGCCAGAAGAGAACTGTTTTTGCCTTTGTCTGTTTAGTCTACAGGCAATAAAAAGGAAGTCAACATAGTAAAAGGGACATAAAGTTCAGGTATGTTAGTCTCTATGGATGAACCTCACAACTCAGTGTGATCTGTCTGCCTTGATCCTGGACTACGGACAGCATCTGAGCTGAGGCAGCCTGGGCTGTAGATTCTACAGGGAAGAGAATGAGAACCAGGCGTGGTGTTAGGGTTCTAGGAAAATAACTGGAATGAGGGGATCAGTTGAGTTTCAGTGAAACTGCAGTGCAATCAGAATTTGACCCAGGGATCTAGTTACAGTGAATCAGCAAAGTGGCATTCCTGTAAGCCTAAACTGCAATTGAGCACACATGCTATTCCTCAGTAGACTTGCCATTTACATACCATAAACTGCAATAAGAATCGAATTCATAGTTCCATATTCTACCACTGGTGGTGAGAGGGCTTGCTATGTTCTGCTTCCTAGATGGGAATGGGCTTTAATCCTTGATGAGACTGAGCTCATAATTTGGAACTTCAGTTTCTCCAACTACAAGGAGAAGTAGGAAATAATAATCCCTAAAAAATGAGTCTAAAAAGTCACCTTTCTACTATATTTTTATTAGAAACTTATTTTAATAAGTTCAAGTTCAAAACTACGTGACCTTAAATAATGCTCATTTTTAAATAGGCTACCACGCATTACAGAATCTAAGACACTTGTAGAGACTGCAACAAACCTAATCTAGTTTTAATTATTTTTGACAAGGAAAAAAATGAGAACTGAATCAATTTCCATTTATCCTGTTGTAACTGCACCTGTGCAGTCAGTATAAGGGCAATTTTTTTTTATAGAGTTTTGCTTTTCTGCAAAAATATTAAGATCTGCTACCTTTATACTTTATTTTCATGCTTCTAGGGTTTGCTATAGAACTTTAATGTTCGTGCTTTGGTTTCACAGGATTAAATATTAAACAATATCACTAACTAGATATGGTACATTTACTTTCCAAGTAATTGGATTGTGGATGAACCTGCTGCTACTGTTCATTAGTCTGTAACTTCATAAGAATTCAACTCTATTCTCCTTTACAACACTGCAATTTGGAAACTATCCATAGAGCTGAGAGAAGCTGAAAATAGTTGGATATGGCCTTACATTGCCTTTGAGATGTGGTATCGTGCTCATCAACAAAGATGTCATGCCGTTGGTGTCGAACTGTAATACACAGCGTGCCACCTCATTCAAAGTTTCCCACCTAAACGTAGATGTCACTACTAGTAATTTAACGGTAGCTTTGCTCTCTTTTAAAAATTATCTTTAAAGTGATAGATGCTTATTGTAGAAGATGTGGAAAATTGATGAAGATAAAAATCCCCTATAATTTCTCTGCTCGGAGATAATATCGCTAATATTTTCTTGCTTATATGTGTGTTTTTATGTACGTTATAATTTTATACATATAAAATCTGTTGTTTTTCTTTATTATGAGCATTTTCCATATTTTAAAATTCTTCGTAAGTGTATTTTATAATAGCTGCCTACTCTTTATTCTTATGGTTGCACCACGATACAGTTAATCATTCATCTCAGGACATTTGGAATGCTTCCAGTTGTTTACTCCCATAAGTAATGGCATGATAAAATCTCTGTACATAAATCTTTGTCCTCATTTCTGATAATTTCTTTAGGAGAGATTCCCAGAAATGGAATTTCTGGGTCAAAGAGAATGAATATGTTTAAAGTTTTGATATTGTTCCAAACTTGTTTTCCTAAAAGGGGCTTTATGAACATAATTGTATACCTATCATGAGTTTATGAGCATGCCTCTCTAACTAGACCCTACCAGATTTGTATGTTAAAAACTGTTTTAATTAATTGCCCAATACTAGTCTAATATTTGAATAAGTTATGATACCATCACTAGATGGAATAATATGCATTTCATTAAAATTCAAATTATGCATATTACATTGCATCATTAAACTTATTGATGATATGCTATCCAGTAAAACACATGATATAAAATTGAATATACTCCATCATTGCAAATATGTATGCATATGGAAATTATTGGACAAAGATGATGACCAATAAAAATAAAACTTAATAATAATAGATTACCTTAAAAACTGACAGCTTACTAAGTAGTTAATAAACAACAGAGTAACACTACATCCTTAAAATTCATTATTTCTTTCCATTATAGAATGGAAATAACCATGTGAAGGAGGTCCTGAAGCTTGAAGATTTTATGCAAAGATCTTATAATCATACGGGGTGTCAGTATGATTCTGGAACTAAAACCCAGGTTGCTGGCTTCAAATCCACAATCAAGACATTAAGCTTACATTTGAATCCTTTACACATTTTTCTATTTTCTAAACTTTGTAAAATGCTGCTGCATATTCTTTGTGGTAGAATAATGTAAAATGTTATATTTAAGAGAAACCACAATGAATAAGCTAGAAGGGAAATAAATCACTAAGAAGCAAATAAAAATGGACCTGTAAGACACTACTCTGAATAGGAAAACAAATGTTTCAAAAAACATGAAAAAACAATATTCCATCTAACCATTAATCAATGAAATGCAAGCAAAACAATAAAATAACATCCATTCAACCCAATCCGAGGGTGAAGAATCTCTGAATGTTGCCCAGAATTCACTATTTATATTTTATTATTATGACTCTGACATAAATAAATAAATATTTTAATATAACAAAGGCTCAATTTCTTTTTATTGCCATGAATAAAGAATTGCATTGTAGTAAAGATCTAGGCTGACTCTTCACATAATTCATGAATTTATTTTTCTTAAACATTCAGTAAATTTAATGTTTGTAGTTGAAATGATAAAATGCATTCTTTAATTCTTTCAAGAAATATGTATTGATTGCATATGAAGTGCTAGGCATTATTATAGGAGCTATGGATATATGACCATATCCAACAAACAGAAATACTTGCCCTCAGCTATCTGATAGTCTAATATGGAGTACCGACAATAACCAAGACTAATAATTAAGCTATATATTCTCTTATATATTGTAAGTATATAAATAAATGACTGGAATAAGGCAGAGAAGGGAGACACGAAATATTGGAAAGGGGATATTGAAATTTCAGACATGATGTCCAGAGAAGGAACATTGAGAAAGTGACATTGGAGTTCAGACTTCAAGGAAATAAAAGAGTATGTCATGAGGAAATTTGTGAGAAGAGCATCCGAGGTTGGGGGAAGCAATCTTGGCAAAGACCCTGTAGTGGAGGATTTATTGGTTTGCTCAAAGGAGCAGAAAGTCCAGCGTAACTGCAACAGCATAATTAGGGGAAGACAATAGAAAAAGATCAGAGAAATAATGGGAGGCATGTAAGATTTTGTAGTCAAGGTGACCGTACACCCCAGTTTATGCCTGATGTACTGATGCGATTATCAATAATGTTGTTTTCAAGTGTCCTGGTCTGGATTATAAGTTACCATGATTGTAGTAAGGAATTGGAATTCTACCATAGTAGTTTGCCATTGGGTGGTTTGAACAGGTGGATGATAGGATCTGTCTTATGCTTCACATGAATATGTCTGATGGCTCCATTGAGAGTAGGCTGAAGGGGCTCAAGAGATGAAGTAAATATATTTCTTATTTAAACTTATCCAAATTTAATAATGTTTTTTGAGGCAAAAAAATGTCTGGCTCAGGATTATGTGTGAGGTTTAGCTGTCACGTATTTCTAGTCCTTTTCAATTTGGAACAATTTGTCCCTCTTCCATTGTCTTTCACGACCTTGCTATATTTTTAAGAGTACAGGGCAATTATTTTGTGGAATGTACCTCAATTTAGATTTATCTAATATTCTCTCTTGTTTATAAGCGATTTTGTGTTATTCTCAGTGCTTTATGTCAGGATGTCATGCTATCAATTTGTCCCATTACTGGTGATCTTAACTTTGGCGGTATTTGCCTAGTTTTTATAGCTGTAGAAGTGTTCCTTTTGTCATTAACAAATATCTTTTTATCCAATAATTTTAGCATCCATTGATTAGTTTTGCCCAGATCAATTATTACCGTTATAGTTTTCAAATAGTGATTTTCTAATTCTGTTAATCTTTTTACATCTATTAAAGGGTATTCCGTTGTAAGAAAAGTTTTTTTATTCTTTCCCATTTTTTTTATTAATACATTTCATTATGGACTCATAGATGTACATTTTAATCAAAAGTTAAAAAGGTTTACAATCATTTTTTGTGCTCAAATAGTTTCATATTTGTCCGGTGGACACTTTTTCAAAGTATGTTCTTTTGGCAGGCCCCCATCATTCTTTGACACTTCTTCACAATTTGACAATACAAGGTGTTACATGTTTCATCATGTGATTTCCCAGGCGAGGATCCTGGATACACACACACACACACACACACACACACACACACACAGTCACACTGTCAACAAATATTGGAAGCTATTGGTTTATACCATGAAAATAGAGAAGAGGAGTTGTAACCCAGGGGACTGAAACATGATGCATATGAATAGGCTGCTTCATACACACAGAGGCTGAAAAGCTCCCTCTCAGGTCATGTGAAGAGAGAAAAATTCAGTCATTCCTCTAGATGTTTGGGTCTCATTCTCCCAAATATCTGGCTTTTTGGAGGCACACTTTGAGACTTGTGCCAAACAAAAAGTGCTGCTTGCTTCATTCAATCTCTGTTTCCATGCCAAGGAAGGCCCATTTGAGTTTCAGAATCATAATCAGAAGTTGTATTTTATGTGTTTTTCTTGTTCTGGCAAGAAGATTCATCTTCCTCTGCTCTTCTGTAAGTCCTTTCTCTCTGTTCCTCAAAACTCTTGCCTTATGTGATTCTCAGAACTCTTTTAAGGCCCAGCTCTAATGTGCAGCTTCCTGTTTTACATAAGTGACTGAACAGTTGCTATTTCTGAGTGAGAAGGGAACATACTGGCATGTTATTTTTGAGAGAGAAGTTAAAGATCATTAATATCGCTAATCATATTTAGCAAAAAGAGTATTACTTTTTCCCATAAGTGTGCTGAATTATGGTAACTATCCTGGGACCAGTGACTATGAACACAGTATCTTACTGCCTATTGATGATAGAAAGAGAAGCAAGTTAGACTTGCAAGGATAAGAGTCAATCATCAGAAAGGAATAGAAGCTGTATGTTCCACATGGTGCCAAAGCATCGGGATGAAATTTTTCAGACGGAATGAAAGAAACAAGGATGAAAAATAAAGGGAAGAAGGAAGGAAGAAGGAAGGGAGGAAGGGGGGAAGAGGGGAACGGGGAAGGAGGGAAGGAATGAAGGAACGAAGGAAGGAGGGAGGGAGGAGGGAGGGAGGGAAGGAAGGAAGAAGGGAGGGAGGGAAGGAAGGGAGGAAGGAGGGAGGGAGGAAGGAAGAAAGAAAGGAAGGAAGGAAAAGAAAGGAAGGAAGGAAGGAAGGAGGGAGGAGGAAGGGAGGGAGGAGGGAAGGGAGGAAAGAAGGAGGGAGGAGGGAAGGGAGGGAAGAAGGAGGGAGGGAGGAAGGAAGGAAGGAGGGAGGAGGAAGGGAGGGAGGGAGCGAAGGAAAGGAGGAAGGAGGGAGGGAGGGAGGAAGGAAGGAACGAAGGAGGAAGGAGGAAGGGAGGGAGGGAAGGAGGGAAGGAAGGAAGAAATAGTTCACTTCCTCTTACCTGAATGATTCCTAATAACAAACCTTTTTTCATTAGGTCACCTCTACCTATAATTTTCTTTCTTTTAAGACTGTTTTTTTTTCTCTCTCTCCTTTTTATTTCTTCCAAGTCCATAAGTATAAAAACATGTTGATCTGTACTAGCCCCTAATAAAACATTATTATGTGACTGAAATGGGGATAATGGTAATAAAATAATATCAATGCTGATGACTCAAACTAAAGTTGATTTCTCATTATCTGCAGTTTTATAAATGAAGTAAAAAGCACTTCATGTGTGGCTATTATCTTGAAACATTATAAAATATGTTAAAGTTTAAGTAACTTGAACCTTAATTACCTCCCTATTATCCCTGACATTAAACACATAATTGTTGCCTGTGTTTAACCCATAAACTTCTGATTTATTTCCTACTAACTTATGTTAAAATTATTTTTGCTCTCCTGGACAAATTTAAGAAGCATTTTTTCTTAATAAGTCACTTTAAGATTTCCTCAGAAGGTTACAGTCCAAGTCATAACTTGAAATGTGTAATTTTCAGGTATTCAATCAGGTTCAAAACACTGAAAGAGTTGATATATTTCTTGCCCTACCTGCACAAATATTAACTACATTTGAAATCAGGTATAATTAACAGTATAGTTAAACAGGTTGAGATAGCAAGGTGCTTAGATGAGAAATTAAGATCAAAATAAACTCTGGCAGAAAATAATTTGTATCATTGTAAACAAAATAAACTTTCTTTTTCGGCAATAGTGACGATTTCTTTCCCTTGTGTTAATCATCTCAAAATTTTAAACTGATTGTAATTTTTCTGCCTAGCCAATCCAAATTTCAATGACTAGTCATGTTATTTTAAAGTGTCTGGAAGCATCCTTCATCTGTGAAGTGCTAGGGTTCAAGGAGTTATTTTGTAGGTTCTACTGCCTGTGACTCTTAACAAGTATGTTCCTCTGAAAAACAAATTTTTATATTAGGAAAAAAAAAATCTTCATAATCGAAAGTGGAGGATTGAGCAAGGTACATTTGGGAAGATAGGCTAAAAAAGAACTAGAGATGAATAAAGCTTATCTTGACTTTGATGATAACTAAATTAATTTAAATGTGAGCCATATTCAAGACTGTTTCTTTCACTGCTCACACATAAAATCAGAGAGCAACAGGTAGTTTATTATAAATGGAATACAAATTTCTGTTGATATTTACAAGAGATTTTTGTATTGTGATAGAACTCTAGTTAGATAGGAATTGTATATATGTGTGTGTATGTATTTAGATTTGTATATTTATAGTTATATATTTTAATATGTTCATATACATTTTAACATTTATATATTTAATTATATATACCTCCATGTACATACATAAATACGTGTTTTTATATGTATATATTCATATATATACACATATTTATTTGCATATCAATATGTACATACAGATATGAATTTATATGAAATATTATAAATGCATATGAAAACTACCTAACAAGCCTCCTGTTTCTTCAACATGGAACCACATCGGACTTACACCTTAAGCACTTGAGCATCTTCTACTATAAAGTCTCATACAATAATGTCACATTCTTTAATGCACAGTGCTCACAATGAATAACTGGATTGATCCTTCAGTCAAAAAAAAAACCTCAATGTTTTGGCATAACCAGAAAATTAGGAAAGAATGTGCAAGACTGGTCCAATGGTAAAAGTGATCCATTTTCTCCCTTCTTTTCTGAGTCCATTAATCAGTCTGTCACAGTACTGCCTATGATATTTATGTGTGCCCGGAAACAATAAAAGTTCACTTTTCCCTTTTCCGAAAGTTGTTGTGCTATGTTGCCACCTTCATACTGGAGGAAAGCCACATTGCACTGAACGGATGCTGCAAACTTGTTCATTCATGCTAATTCTGCATAAATGTGCTTACCTGCCGTGCTCAAAAGTAGAATCACAGCAGTACATTTCAAGGCATATATATGACCCCCCAAAAGAGTTTAATTGCAAATAGAATTGAAAAGAAAGAGTTTCCATCTGATTTGCTGATATGATTAAAAACATGTATCAATATTTATTTTCTGATATTTTTAACTTAGATCTATTTATAGGGAGAAACTGAGGTTCGTGAGGATAGAGAATTTGTCTTTTTAGCCTTGTATGCTGTGAATTTGTGGGTCTGACCCAAGTTGGATCCTCAACAAATATTTATTGTACTCAAAAGTTGAAATTTTAAACTTTAAATATAAAACCATTTTAAATTATATTTAAGGGTCTCGTTTTTTTTTTTTTTTTTTTTTGGTGACGAAGATTGGCCCTGAGCTAACATCTGTGCCAGTCTTCCTCTACTTTATATGGGATGCCACCATAGCATGGCTTGACGAGCAGTGTGTAGGTCTGTGTCCAGGATCCAAACCCACGGACCTCGGGCCACCAAAGCGGAGCATGTGAACTTAACCACTACTCCACCGGGCTGGCCTCAATGTATGTACTTTTTTAAGCAACATATAGATGAAGTTTTTGTGCTAAATAGAGTCTGTCATTGCTTTAATTTGTGTACTTACTGATATATTTTGATTTCAATTTGTCATATCACTATTAGTTTTCTCTTTGTCCCACCTGTTCTATATTTCTTCATCCCTTCTTTTCTTCTTTTGTAATCAATCATTTGTTTCAGTTTTCCTTTTCACGTCTCTTAGCTTATTAAGAATACATTCCTTTTCTATTTTTGAAGGGTCACCCTAGATATTACAACATGCATTCTTGACCTATCAAAATTTAATAAAAATAATTTATCACTTAGTTAATGGAAAAATCTTATAATATGCTAGCCACATTCAATTCCCTCTAAAGTGATGTAATAATATTGTCACATATTTAACTGTGTGTATTACATACATGTATAATATAACAATGTTTATAACTACAAACACATTACATCTTCTGTTTTACACAGACCATTTTCCTTTAGATTTGCCCATATAATTACCGTTTTCATGACTCTTCATTTCTCCCTCTTTGACCTGGGATCTAGGAGCAGTTTTCTTCTACCTGAACTACTCCTTTTAATAATTCCATTAGTGCAGGTCTGCTAGTTAAAGTTTTTCTCAGATTTTGATTGTCTGAAAATGTCTTCACTTTTGAAGAATGTTTTCATTGGTTATAGAATTCTAGGTTGGCAGTTATTCTTATTCAAAATGACTTAAGATGTCTTTTTTTTTTTTTTGGTCTTTTTGTTTCCGTTGTTTGTGTTGAGAAATAAGTTGCCAGTTTTATTGTTGTTCCTTTGAAGATAATGTCTTTGTTTTTTTTGGCTTTTTAAAAGATTTTCCCTTTGTCTTTGATTTTTGCATTTTTGTTATCATGTGCCAGTTGTGGTTTTCTTGGTATTCATTCCACCCTAATTTAATAAAAATTCTTTTTTTATGGATTTATTGAGTTATCAAATTGGCATACAACAAATTATACGTGTTTAAGTGTATAATTTCATAAGTTTTGACATATAGATACTTCCGTGTAACAATCAAAATAAAAGACATTTCTCTCTCCACCAAAAGTTTTCTTATCCCCTTTGTAATCCATCACTCCCTCCACCCCAATCTCCAGGCCACCACTGATCTGTTTTCTATCTCTATTGATTAGTTTGCATTTTATAGAATTTCATACAAATGGAACCATATAGTAGGTTCTCTTTTGTCTGTTTCTTTTACTCAGCATAGTTATTTTGAGATTTGCCCATGTTTTTAGGCATATCAATAATTTGTTCCTTTCAATATATTGCTGAGTAGTATTCCACTGAATGGATATATCAAAATATGTTATTCCTTTCCCTGATGAAGGAGATTTGTGTCATTTCCAGTTTAGGGATGTTACAATTCAAAGTCCTGTGAACATTTATGTACAATTCTTTATGTGGATGTATGCTTTTAATACTCTCTCATTACTCGAGTAATACCTGGGTGTATCTGTATGTCAAAACTCATAAAACAGTCATATGTTTAGCTTTTCACAATACTGCCAACCGTTTTTGCAAAGCGGTTGTATTCATTTTACAATCCCAGCGGTGGATAAGGATTCTAGTAGTTCCCCCTCCTCTTGCATCACTTGATATACTCAGACTTTATCATTTTAACCATTCTAGTGGGATCTCATTATGATTTTAGTTCGCATTTCTCTAATGACCAATGACATTGAGTATAATTCCATGTGCTTATTTGCCAACTACGTATCTTTGGTGAAATGTCTGTTCAAATCCTGCTATTTTTTAAGTTGATTTATCAGTTTTTTGGTTTTGTTTTATTACTTATTAAATGTATTGGGTTGTAAGAGTTTTTTATATATTTTGTATACAAGTCTTTTTTCAGATATATATTATCTCCCAATCTAAGGTTTGTCTTTTCATTTTCTTAACTGACTCTTTTGAAGAACAATAGATTTTAATTTTCATGAAGTCCTATACGGCAGCTTTTTTCTTCTATGTTGCATTTTTTTGGTTTCTATTTAACTCAACGTGGCAAGATTTTCTGAAATGTCTTCCCTGGAAGTTTTATAACTTTGGCTCTTAAATTTAGGTTTATGATCCATTTCAAGTTAATTTTTGCATGTGGTGTGAGATAAAGGTTGAGGTTCACTTTTTTTTCTTTCTTATTTGCATGCACTCAAAATTTCTTTATTGAATAAACAGGTGCAAGCCAGTGTATTCTGTTCTATAGGGAAAGCAAAGATAACTAAGTTAAGATTCTGTCCTTAAAGAAATTACAGGTCAGTAATACAGAAAACAATAAAGATTCTAGAATATGCATTGTGTAGTTGTTCTCAATACAATATAAGCTATTTACCTATTAATACACTAGTAATTTTTAATTATCACTGCTTCTTATCTGTTCCTGGTAGAAATTATCTTATGTACTAACATTGACAGTTGAACAAGTAGTTTTTTAACCTAGCTATTTAAAATAATACTAACTTTGAAACAGTAGTATGTCTTTAAATTAAAATGTAATTGTAACTTTCCCTTTGGGGCTTCTTCTGGGTCCAACTGACAGTGTTTACTGGCCCTTTTCATCCTAATATTTCACTTCGTCTCTCCCATTCCCCATTTTGTTGCCAGAAGAGCAACATATGACTCTGAGCCGACAAGCAGTGCCTGTTGGGAACTGGCGTTATTTCTTCACTACTACAATTATTGCTTCTGCCTTTGGATTTCTTGTTTCGTGGCTGTGGTAACTTTTGTTTTCTATTCTTTTGCCCATTTGTCACTGAATTTACTTCAAAGCCTGGATCTGGAACCTCAAGTTGATTTCCATTGCTTAGACTTTACACTCAAAGCCAGATGCCTTTTTAGTTTCTCTATTCCTCCGTTTTCCATCTACCTATCAGTATCTTGGCCAGGTTTTCAGAAAACTTTCTTTGTTTCTCTTACAACTTTTAGCCAGAACATGTGATTTCTTACTTTTTTCTACTTTAAGCTCTTCTCTAGAATTGTTCTTAAATCTTTACCTCTTAAACCTTAGGGCAATCCACAGAGACTACAAGAGCAGTACTTTTCTAGTTCCAAAATGCACATCATATCAAATTCTTCTCCTAAAAATAGGATCATGGACTTAATTCTCAACTCAATACAATAGGTATATATTGAGGGAAAACTATGTAGCTACCTGAAGATACAGTGAATAAGATAACATCTTCACATCCAAGATAAAAATTTTCTTTTTTCTGCAATTGAGTGTTATTTTTAAAAATAGATTTTAGAATGTTAAAATAATCTTGAATTTTGGGATAAACCTCACTTGATCACAACCTATTATACTTTTTACATAATTTTGGATTCCATTTTTTCCATTTTGATGAAAACTTGTATAGCTATATTCATGAAAAATATTAATCTGTAGTGGGCTGGCCTGGTGGTGTGGTTAAGTTTGCACGCTCCGCTTCAGTGGTCTGGGGTTAGCAGGTTTGGATCCTGGGCACGGAGCTACACACTGCTCATCAAACCATGCTGTGGCAGGCATCTCACATATAAAGTAGAGGAAGATGCTCAGGACCAATCTTCCTCAGGAAAAAGAGAAGGATTGACAATGAGCGTTAGCTCAGGGCTATTCTTCCTCACAAAAGAACACATACTAATCTGTGGTTTTGTCTTTACTAATGTCTTTTTCTAATTGAGCTGCAAGGTAATGCATGCCGATGAGAATGAGTTGAGAAGCATTTCCTCATTTCTCTTTTCTAGAAGAATTTATATAGGTTTGGTATTATTTCCCTTTTAAATTTTTTGTTGAATTTGCCAGTGTAGCCATCAGGATCTGTAGTGATACTTTTTGTTTTGTTTGTGTTTGTATGTGCTTTGTTGTTTTTTTTGAGGAGGAGATATATAACAATAATTCCCATATCCTAACAAGACATAGTGCTATTCCCTGGCACTTTGCCTCACAAGTTCTAGCTGTCTTGCCCTTTTCAAATTATGAACTCCACTGTTCAACTCAAGACAACTAGTCTCTATTTGGGTTGCCTCCCACACTGCATCCTGGAAACTCCATCCAGGCTACAAGCTTGGCAATCATAGGGCTCACACTGTTCATTCCCCTTCTTTCAGGAATCACTGTCTTGTGCTGCCTGTGGTCCAATGTCTGCAAATACTTGCTTCATATATTTACTATTTTTAAAAGTCATTTAATGTGTGGGGATGTATCTAGTTCCTGTTCGTTGTAACCAGAAGCAAAAGTATTATAGCATTTTTATTCTATGCTAGATGTCTGTCATTAATTTTAGAAATTGTCAGTTATTTTCTTTTTACATATAGCATCTGCTCCAATTCTTTCTTTTAAAATTCAGTAATACCAGTTACACGTTAGTTTTTTCACTATGTTCTATGGATTACACTCATTTCTCTATTTATCCCATTTGACTTTTTTGCTTCTATTTGGATATTTTCTACTAATCTAACTTCCAGTTAACTAATTTTCTCTTTAACTCTATATAACCTGATATTAGACCCATCCATTTATTTTTCAATTTTAGTTCTTATATTTTATTTTACATAATATCCATTTGACATCTCTTTGCAGTTTCCAGTTCTCAACCGAAATATTTCATCTTAACGTTTAATTTCTTTAACACATACATCACAATACTTTTTTGTGTGTGAGGAAGATCAGCCCTGAGCTAACATCCATGCCAATCCTCTTTTTGCTGAGGAAGACTGGCCCTGAGCTAACATCTATTGCCAATTCTTCTCCCCTTTTTCCCTTTTTCTCCCTAAAACCCCAGTATATAGTTGTGTGTCATAGTTGCACATCCTTCTAGTTGTTGTGTGTGGGACGCCACCTCAGCATGACCAGACAAGCAGTGCATCAGTGCACGCCTGGGATCAGAACCCTGGCCGCCAGCAGCGAGCATGTGCACTTATATGCACATATAGTGCATATATATATATGCACATATAGAGAGAGAAAGAGAGAAAGAAAAAAAGAGAGAGAGGAAGGAAAAGAAAGAAGGAGGGAGGGAGAGAGAGAGAAAAAGAGACAGATTGATTTTGATTTCTTCTGTTAGAACAAAGATTGGTCTAATAAAACCAGTTCATAATGGCTGAAAGGGGAAGTATAACATCACTTTGAAATTTTTGTTATAGTGTCATTTTCGGGTTATACAAATGATGTATGTAATGCAAAATTTGATGTCCTTTGTATATAGCAATTCAACATCATCCAAGCTGAATTTATAAACAAACCACTGAAGAAACTATAGAAGATAATCAAGAATATTCAATATTAAAAAAAGAAGAAAAGTAATTTCAAATATTTTAAAGCATGTCATGTGAGAGTAATTAGATTTTCGTAACTCAAAATAAAACAGTATGAAAAGTTACATGAAGATATATTTTTAATTTTAACTTTCTAAAAATGTCAGTAATTGAAATTTTCCATTCTCACCATAAGTAGCTGACTAGTCAATTAGTTTAACCAGACACTAAACAATCATATATAAAGCTCATGAGAAGTGTTGGTGCTTTGATTAGTAGTTGGATATGACATTAGAGGTCATTTAGGGGCCAAGGGATCTTCCGGTTGTGAGTTTCTTAGATCCAGCCCCCACTAAACATTCCATATAAGATATTTTGTGGTTCTCCTTTGATAAAATATATACCAGGCATCTGAAAAGCCCCTGACATTGTGATGGTTACTATTTAGTTTACTAAGAAGACTGGTCAATGTCCCTTGCTACAGAGAATTTAAAATTCCCTCTCTCAGTTAAATGTTCTCTATGGTCCTTTATCCTTCTCTCTTCCATACTCCTTAACTCTATCTTCCATGCTCCACTGTAAGATATGTGATGTGAATAACTAAGTCCAGCATGGTTTGTAGGTTCAGTATGTGGAAATAACATTTTGTACTCTGTATGTACCATTAAGGAGTTCTTGAGAAAATGGTTATCTGAAAGAAAAAAACAAGGGCAAAACTTCTGACTTTTTCTATCATATCACAAGACACTCTATCAGAATCCTCAAAGTGTATGCTAAATTCCCTCTCTGATATAGGCTTTTAAAATGAATAGATCTAATATTTTGTTAATAGTGAAGGTCTAGAAAGACTTCAATCTCCTTGCCATCCTTCACATTCAAATAACTGACGTGCTGTGATTTGTGCTTGAATTCTTAATTTTTCCTTTTATCTTCTTCCTAACTCAATAAAAATTGGCTGGCAGTTTGTGTAGTTTTTATTGCCTGCTTGAATTAATTCTCAGACTTTTATTTTTCAAACAAGAGTGGCTTTTTGTTTCTAATCCTTATTTTGTAGGTTGAAACAAACCACATCTCTTAGCATGGCTTTTAATCTTCACAATAAAACACTTCTTGATACATAGTCTTTATCATTGTTCTTTTGATAATCCTCAATTTCAATTTTAATAAAATTCTCTTGGCAGTAATGAATTATTTATTGATAGAGTCAGTTTCAGTTTTATTTTTAATATTTAACCATGGACTAATAATGCAGTTGTTAAAACACTAAAATCTCTATCTGTTCTCTTCCCAGAGTGAAATATTTCTAATCCTAATAATTTCTGATGTGATTAATACTGAAAGTGTTTCCACTGTGTTTTCTTTTTTAAAGTCTCCCATGAAATAACTCTTCTCATGCCTGGCATATAGTTGATACATGATAGTCACTTGATATAATCAGCTAAATGTTACCTGGTCTGTTGAATGCTAGAATGCTTCTCTAATTTTGATATTAACTTTTGATCAAGAGCCCTGAAAATTTATTTTTTACGCAATGAGCAGGTTAAACATCTATTTTTAGCCAACAAACATCTTTTTGTTCTAATTTTAATTTTTCATGATTTCGTCAAGGAAATTGAAAATATCAATACACTACCCTTATGAGTTTTCTACTAGCAACCTTACCTTCCATTAAAAATTTTCTATTGAAGATCCGGCCGGGTGGCGTAGTGATTGAGTTTGTGTGCTTGGCTTCAACGTCCCAGGGTTCGCAGGTTCAGATCCCAGGTGTGGACTGATGCATCGCTTGTCAAGCCATGCTGTGACGGCATCTCATATAACGTAGAGGAAGATGGGCACAGATGTTAGCCCAGGGCAGATCTTCCTCAGCAAAAAAAGGAAGATTGGCAATGGATGTTAGCTCAGGGCTAATTTTCCTCACCAAAAAAAAAAAAAGAATTTCTAGTGAAAATAATCTTAGGAATTCTACTTGTTGGTGATATGAAAACCATATTTCCAATCCTACTTCTCCGATTATATGTTACGCCAGGCATTTTAAAAGCTTTCAGAGAAGACTTATTAGTAGATTGACCAATGCTGAGAAGTTATGTTCATACAAGACTAAATCCTTGTGAGGTAAATTCTGAAGTGAAATCTCTCTTCTTTATGTGATGGATCTCTTGTCTTAACGCTACCCAAATAGTCAAGCTGCCCTCTGCAGCACGTAACTGTTCTAGTGCATTTGCAGGCTGCGTTGTCAGGGAATAAAATGTCTTCTGTAATGGCTCAAGAGCTTTCCAATTCTTTGCCTTTCCTCTCTGGACCTTTTCTTTCATGGTGTGGTACCACCCTTCATAATCTAGCCTGCCTTTGGAGCCACTGAAGGGATGTGCGGTTTCGCTAGCAATGCCATCACAAGGACATCAGGATCCTCCCTGTGCTTCACTGTCTTTATCATATCACAGATCTCTAGATCACACAAATGCCCTTCACGGAAGTGCTCGAGAGGGATAATAATACAGCCATCTCTAAGATTACAAATAATAATTGCTTCTCCATATATTTGTATTTCTTGCATGGATCTTCATTATTTTTATTGTGGAAGAATAGATTCTTAATTATGAAAAAAAACCCACAAAACCACAAATTGCTACCAAGTGCCTAAAGTTCAACGTCTATTCAGTACTAGATTGTAACATAAATAACAATTTCTGAACCAGTATTTTTGTTTACTATTACATTTATGATATTTTGATATCTATAGTGTTGGCATGGTGTCCTCACAAAGACTGATTATATGGCCTTTCACCAAGCAGTCACTTTAAATCTCCATGAGGGAAAGAATATAAAAAAGACAGGCTTCGTGAAAGCAGAAGGAAGGCCACTCACAGTGTGACAGGTAGGTAGCTCGTGAAAACAGACTGACAGAGTCAGGTGCACTTACCCAGTGTAAACTGCCAACAAACTGTCAACTCCCAAAAGGAATTAGACTCTCATACCAAGGAGCTCTCAAATCTTAAATGTTTAAACATTCAGAAACTCCACTAAGACATCTAGTCATGCTATTTCCATGGGTGTCCGTGCCACACCTTCAGGGCTGTTCAACAGTAAAAAAAAATAAAGACATATTCTTTATCTTGCATGAATATTTTCTCAATATGCTTCTTATTCCAAAAGACAAAGGGGAGGAGAGAGAGAAAAAAATAGAGATTCTTTGGAAGATTGTCAATGTGTCATATAGTTGTATCTATTTTCATTTTGATTATATACTCATGTTATATCTTTTTTGAAGTTTTTGTTTTCAAAGTTGTATGTATCTTATGTAATATGTCCTATTGTGTTTTCAATACCATTAGCATAATATATATATTACATATACCCACACAAGATCACTTTCGCTTATTTCTGAACTTGTTAACTGAGGACATGAGGGACTCTGTACCCTCTTTATTACTTAAAAATAATAATAACGCCAGACAGAGAAAGACAAATACAGTCAGGCACTTGTATAATGACATTTCGGTCAATGACGGACCACATATACAATGGTGGCCCCTAGATTAATACCATACAGCCTAGGTGTGTAGTAGCCTATACCATCTAGGTTTGTGTAAGTGCTGTAGGAGAGGAAGAAATTTCCTTCTACTCTTCTAGGTTGTTCCAGCTGGTCTAAGAATTAAATTGACATGAGACAGGTTAATAGGAGCAAAACAAACAAAAGTTTAATAACATGTATACATGGGAGAAACCCAGGAAAAACTAGTAACTTGCCAAAATGGCCAAAGCCTTCACCTTAAATACCATCCTCAGCTAAAGACGAAAGAAGATGTTGGGGTTGGGGATAGTCAGGGACTTCAAAGGGAAGAAAGGCAATTCACAAGTAGCTGAAAAGGAGCAAACGTTTGGAAAACAAGTGTTTGTTTGGCCACACAAAACCAGAAGAACACAGAGAGGAGCCCAGCAAACAGGCTTTTCTAAGTTCCTCCCTGTCTACCGCCTAGTTCATGTTATTCTAAGGTAATAGCTCAGGTTTATTTTTAATCTGAATTTTTTTAGGCAGTTAAGGGGGAGGTAAGAAGAAAAACTCTTCTGGGTCTTTTGTTTCTTAAAAATAATCAGCCTAAAATGACCCTCATATTAAAGAGACACATTTTGGGGTGGGAAATTTTGTTTCTCTTCAGTACACTCTGTGATGGTCTCACAATGACGAAATCGCCACATGACGCATTTCTCAGAATGTATCCCCATCGTTAAGCGACACGTGCGTGTACTGTATGATCTTACTTCTATGTGGAATCTATAAAAACCAAACTCATAGAAACAGAAAAGAGATTGGTGGTTGCCAGAGGCAAGGGGTGGGGAGGTGGGGGAAATGGGTGAAGGTGATCAAAGGTACGAACTTCCAGTTATAAGTTCAATAAGTTCCAGGGATGTAATGTACAGCATAGTGACTGTAGTTAACAACACTGTATTGTGTATTTGACAGATGATAAGAGAGTGGATTTTAAAATTTCTCATCACAAGAAAAAAAATCATTAACTATGTGAGGTGATGGATGTTAACTAAACTTATTGTGGTAATCATTTCACAATATATACATGTATTAAATCATTATGTTGTACACCTTAAACTTATACAACTTCAAGTATATATGTCAATTTTATATCAATAAAACTGAAAAAAAATAATGCCTTAGGTACTCCAAATGCTCATCATTTCTTGCCTCTTATTTTCTCTTTTTTCTTTCTCTCATTTTTTCCTGTAGCATTCATTGAGGGCAGCTGTGTGTCAGACACTCACTTGTTCAATGAGCAAGTTTGGGACACACTAATTTGGGAGCTGAACAGTCTGCATTTTCTTGCTCCTCAGAAAATCATATGAATATACTAATTGGGAAAGTAGCCTCATAGTTTTCTTTTTCAATAAGTAGCAGGAAATATCACTTGTGGGATCTTGCCAAATATCTGATAAAGAAAAGAAATCCATAAGCTTAACATCATTCTTCTGCCATTGTTGAAATGATGAATAGAAATAATATATACTCTTGCACCCTCCACTTAAATCTTATGGCATTCGTGGATTCCCTTTTCAACTGGTGTTACAAGAACATTCTGTCACCTAAAGCATTGGAAGGGGTTACCTCTATTTCTCTGCCGCACTTTCGGGTTATTCACGGAGCTCTTTTATTTCTCCTCAGTGCTTTCTTTTAAAGTCATAAAGAATATGTTGCACTATTGTTCAGTACTTGAATTTGCTACAATATTTTGAATTCCATCAGCATTATAACTACTCAAAGGAATTACACTGTAAAGAAACTATGAATTAAAATGCTAAATTTCTAGGTACAAAACTAGTTTTATCAGGCATAACCAAAAATTTTAACATATTGCTGTAAAGTTTCTTTTTACTATTTTTAGTGGTGGACTTCTTAATTTATGGATAGTTTTCATGGCTGAATCCTTCCCTCTGGTTCTCACTGAAGGTCTGTGGCCCTTCCTTTCCTTCAATCAACACAGCATGACTATAATGACATAGCTTAATCTTGAGTGATGTCTTTCTTCCACTGTCAAGCTCAAACACCCACACTTTCTTCCTTCAGAGTATTTGTGACAACTTTAATTACACACTTATTTGTAAGCTTATGGTTCATCATCTCTCCCTAGACTGTAAGCTTTTTGAAGCTATAAACAATGTCTATTTATTCTCCAATATACATAAATCTCATGTGTGCCACTTAAGAGCTGCTCAATAAATATTTGATTGAATGAGTGGATATGTAGATGAGTATTCTTTTAGCTTGTTTCTAGCTTGGTTACATTGTTTATTGCCCTCAAAAGAAATCTGGGCCATTAGAAAAGGCTTGGCTCAGCCAACCCTGTGTCTTTCAATCAGACTACTAATACATTATGAAGTTCTCTTCATTAGGAAATTATAAAATGAGTCTTTGGTACAATTTCTGGCACCCAATAAGCATTCAATAAATATTTTCATTTTAAATACAAATCTGAGCTGTTTGCCAGGCAATCCTACAAGTTTCTGAAGTCTTCAGTTTCTCTCTCACTCTGCAGTTTCCTATTTGTCTTCTTTTATTTACATCGTCATTGGATCCTGCTGATCCCTCAAGCTCCAATCATGGCCATACAAACTTCCCCTACTACTTTTCTGTCATACACGGTTCTTGTTAGGAATGTAACACAGAGAAGGAAGGAATTTAGAGACAAGTGTAGAAACGTAAGTCCCCAAAGTGAGGCTTTACAATATAAAGAAAAAATCAGAAAAAAAGAAAAAAGTGTCTAGTGATACAAGAGAAAGAGTAAAACTTCATTACCAGTTAAGAATAAAGGATCTGCATTAGAGGATTTTTTTAAATTTTGTTTTGTTTATAGAAAAGAATATATCACCATGCACTGAAATAAACCAGAGATCTCTGTGATTTTTGTAGATTCCATGGTGGATGGAAATGGAAATGAGCTAAGACATAGGACCAGATTGTTAAATTAGACTTTCACAATCAGTGATCTTACATAGTATCAGGTTTATTAAATAATTTCCAGTATATACAGAGGCCTAGTTGGCAAGTAGATTAAGTTAGGTCACCTACTTTCTTTTCTTACCCCAGAGGAGGCACACCCACCTTCTTGATTCCCTCCCCACCGCCCCCGCCCCCGATACTAGTAGCTATCCAAATAAGAATTTTCGAGGCTTATCAATAGATAGGTGAAAGAGATAGGTGAAAGAGAAAAGTACATATTTAACTCCATTTTGCAGAGATAAATATCAGACTTCAATAAATAGCAAACAACCAAACAAAAGACCTACGTGAAATACGTGTTAAATTCACATCTCAGTACTTGGTCTCCAAATGAGAAGAAACTATCAAATGCCAAGGGAAACATGGACAAAGGATTCATGGCGTTCTGCAGAAAAGTGTCTTGAGACAACATAAGTAAATTAAGAATTTTGGGTACTCTAGCTCATTGCCTCTCATTCCTTGCCCTCCAAGCAAAAGAGGTATTGAACAATTGAAATCCAGTCTTTCAACTAAGTGCTAATGGAGACATTGCATACCTAGACAGATAGCAGAGCAAAAGAGAGTACACACAGAATTCTAAAGCAAATTCTAAAGTCTCCTTGGACTTCTGTTCAAGGAGAACTAAGAAACCTAAAGAAAATACAATTGTTTTGCTTGGCTGCTACCAAAAAGAAGAGAAAGATGAAGACAAAAAGACGGAGAATGAGGACTCTAAATATAAAGTAATGATGATTAACACACTTTGGAATTTCTCAGAAATTCCAGAGAGATAATACTTTAGATATGAACCGCTCTACAAATGTAAAATTGGAGATTATCAGCTATAGAATGAAGAAATAAAGGAGCAGTAGTTGTGTCAATATGTAGCAATGAAATGAAAAGCAAATTTCACTAAAAAAACTGTCAAACTGTCAATTTTTGGAAATCTATTAATAGAATACATCAAATTAATAGATCAAAGAGAATAACACATGATCATAAGTTTGGTGCTGACATGACATTTGATAAAATCAAACACCAATGCCTTATTAATCTCTTAGTAACATACAATTAAATTTATATTTTATCTCTCTAAGAAAGACATGCATTGAAAGTAGAATATAATATTATCATAACTGGTAGAAGATTTGACTGTATATTTGGAAACTATAAGAGAGGTAGCCAAGAAACTATAAGCAAATGTAAAAAAAAAAAAAAGATATGGTGGCTGGTGGCAAAAGTTATATAAAAACAATATTTTTTCTAATGACAGATGGTAGTAAGTTTATTGCTATGATTTAAAAAGATCATATTAATTTTGTAGACAAGCAAAATATAGTGAAGGAAAATACTTGGGAGGAAATGTAGGAGAAATGTTTACAACATATATGAAGAGGAGGTTAAATACTGTTCAGTTATATAAATGAAAAACTAATAAAAAGGGAAAGTTATAATCTTTTCTCAGATCAGAGAACCCAATAGTGTAAATATATTAGTTCTCCTGAATTTATAAATTTAATGCAACTTCAAAGAAAATTTTAAAATATTTTTTGGAGCTTGAGGACATAATTTAAAAGTTTATCTGGAAAAACCCACACATGAGACTGGTCAGTAAAATTCTAAAATATAGAGAGATGAGGAAGTAGTTGTATCAGATATTAGCATATGTTGTAAAATTACAGTAATTAAAGATATATTGTTTACTGGTTCAAGAAAAACAAAAAAAAGAAAATAAAAAGAAGGATAATCTAGACTTTGGACAACTGGATGATGATTGAGATTGAAAAATTAAAGTTAGATACCTAACTTTGTCCTTAAACACACATACACACACACGTCATATAAAAAACAAAGTCCATGTGTATCAAATATTTAACTGTAAAAATGAATAATAAATTATTAGAATAAAATGTGGTTAAATATATTTTTGAGGTTAGAACGGGAAATTCTTCAAAATAATAACAGAAAAGTCAGAAATCCTTAAGGAAAGTTGGATAAATTTGAATACAATTAAATTAAAATGTATTTAAGTCTTACAAGTGAAGACATAAAAAAAATAAACCCAAACAAACAAGAAAGGAATTATTGGCCATACATATGAAATACAAAGAGTTATCATGCTTAATATATTGTCTTTTTTAAAAAGTTTAGAAATAGGTAATATTTATTAAGCATTTGCAATTTTCTTTAATCATAATATTAATATGATAAGGAATATACCATTATTTCCCTCATTTTATAAATGAGGATACTGAAATCTTGAATAATTAAATAAGTTTACCAAAGTTATATAGTGAGTAAGTAATGAATTCAGGAAACACCAACACACAAAAAATACAATAACTCAGTAGAAAAATAGTGTAGAAGTCATTTACAAAGGAATACTTATAGATAGTAAACTTAAAAAAAAATTACACAAAATTAGAAATAATTAGGGTAATATAATATAAATAGTCTTTTATCCACTCTAACAGATTGGAAAAATGAAAAGCATATCAAATGCCAGTTTTTCTTTGGAAGCAGTCACTCTAAATTATTGTTAGGCAAATTTTATCTAACAATTCCTAAATGTTTATTGTTAAATAAATATGTGTGAGTGTAAACCACTACAAACTTTCTACAGGGCAGCATGTCGCTCTGGATCAGATTTTAAAATATGCCTAATGCTCTTACACAACAATTTCATTTCTAGAAATGTTTCTTTCTGAAATATACACACAAGTACATACAAATGTAGGTATAAGAATATCTCATTTTTTAGATAATTATAATAAGAAAACACTAGAAGTAGTCTAAATGTCCATCAAAAGAGAATTAGATACAATTTTCATTGTATATTGTATGATGGAGTTTTGCAAAAGAAAAAAAACAACTATAAATCTACATAAGCTGACATATACAGTTGTCTAACATCTGTTAAATTAGAAAAGAGTCAAACTGAAGTATTTATAGCATGATATTTTTCTAGAAAACATGACAGTTACATCATTTTCTGGACACAATAAAGCATTTATTCCACATCACTCTGCCCCAATTTAATGAGATTAGGATGTATTTAAAATTCATTTCCAAAAATATTTGCCCTAGTCCAGCAGAGATGTGAATTATTTGTCATTTACTTGCACTCACACAGATTTAGTCATATTATATATTATATTTGCATTGTTACAAACACACGTGATTATATTTTAACTTACGTTTAGATTCCTATTTGCCACTTAAAAGTGTTTAAAATGTTCCACTATGTTCACTATGAACATTGCCATGAAATTATCTATCTAAAATACACCAGAAAATAAAATTTAAGTCAATGGCAATTACCATATATCTTAGAAAAGTTTATAGGATTTCCAACATTCAGAATTGTGATGATTATCATTTAAAATACTTATCAAAAATTTCTGTCTGACTTCCAGTTATGATGAAGTAACTGACAATGGATTAGTCCTCTAGTTGCAAATAACCATAATCCTGGGCAAAATATATGAGGCAAAAAGTTTTCTGACATTGGGCAAGAGGCATTAGAATAGTATAATTCCTGAGAGGAAGGAAACTTTTATCTCTATAAATGCCTTTATTCTCCACCTGGGGGCAATTTTCCAAATATAGGGCAGAGAACTGGAATCTAAGCAGAGTCCAGCATTTATACTGAGCCGAGAAGAAAGAGTTCAGAATTTGAAGCAGCTGAAGGAGCTGGAAAGAGCAGTAAAGAGATGGCCATCAGCAAGTGCTGGAATTCTGTGTGGGAGTTCTCTGCAGTTCCCTGGATTATGGCTGGGCTGCACACAAGCCAGCTAAGATAACACAAATCCTTCCAAAACTCAGCTGCTACAGAGCTAAAAATGGAACAGAGACAGACACGAGATGTCAAGCAGTCGAGGGCAACACTGGAGTTCAGCCCAGTTAAAGTGGAGACATTTACTTAGCCCTTCATTAATGCCTCAGACATTTATCTGAGACACCAGAAAAACCAACCCTTAGCAATAAAGACTGTATTGTAGAATAAAGTTCATTCTGGACCTGGCCAAATGAAGCCTAAAAGTCAAACCCTGTTAAGCACCAAAGATGAACCAGAGTTTGGGTATTCACTACCTCCAAGATGGAGGGTCTTGAAAATTCTTTGGGCTTTCCAGAAATCACCTTAACAAAGCAAGAAATCAAGTCTGCACAAGAGAGAAGTGATGAACCAGTAAAAGAACGACTGGCTAAAAGAAAAATCTTCTCAGGAAGATAAGAGAGCCAAGTGTCTCCACAATGTATTATTAGCCAGGTTAATGCACAAGCAGAACTTATGAGAAATACAAATAAGAAAAGTGTGACATATTCAAGAAAAAAAGTCAAGAGTAATCACTCCAAGATGGCAAAATGTTGGACAGTCACATAAGACCACATATTGTATGATTCCATTTATATTAAGTATCCAGAATAGGCAAATCCATAGACAGAGCAAGTAGATTAGCTGTTGCCTGTGGAATGGTGTTGGGAAATACGGAGAGAATGACAACAGATATGGGATTTCTTTCATAGAGTTTAAAATGTTCTAAACTTAGATTGTGGTGATGGTCGCACAACTCTGAATTTCCTAAAAAAAATCAAATTGTACACTTTAAGTGCATGAATTGCATGGTATATGAATTTTGTCTTAATAAAGGTGTTAAAAAAGTAAACTTCAAAAATATTAAAAAATTAAAATAAACACAGTCTTAATGAGGAATCAGGCAGGGAAGCTTAGCAGAGGAAAGACAATTGTAAGAAGATGGAAATTCTACAACAGAAAATGAAATAAAAAATTCACTGAATAGGTTTAATGACATATACGAGAAGGCAGAAGTTTCAGTGAACTTGAAAACAGATCAATAAAAAGTATTCAATTTGAAAAAAACAGAGAAAAAGGTATGAAGAGTTTCAGATATGTGTGAGACAATATCAAACAATCTGCTATACATGTAGTAGGAGTCCCAGAAGGAGAAGAAAGTGAGAATGCAGCAGAAAAATATTTGTTAAAATAGTGGCTGAAATTTTTATTTTTTCTACAGCCAGATTATTATATCTGTAAATGTGACATCTGTATAAGATTACATGCTCTACACTCAGATTGCCAAAATTAAATACTTCCTCCGCCACTGATAAACTGTGTGCCCTTGGACAAGTTATGAAATCCTTCTCCTCAGTTTTCTCTTCTGTAAAATGGGGACAAAAATAGCACTTATAAAATTATGATGAGGATCAAACGAGAAATCCCCATTAAATGCTTTTCTCAGTGAAATAAATGTTATTAATAATTGTTTACTCTTATTACCTAATATTAGGACAGACATTCATGTTTATGCGTGAGATTATCTAAGTATTATCTTTCTAATTACAAGGAAAATATAAACAAACATTTATTGATTACTTACTATATGCCAGGGAGTTTAAACACTTTAAATAGCTTATTTATCTTCATAAACTTTATGAGTTAGATACAGTATCCTAATTTAGACCAAGATATTGAAATCTTAAAAGGTTTCCTGACCCATTTAGTAAATAGAGTAGGATTTAAATCTAAATCTCCTTGACTACAAAATCGTTATACCATTTTACTCCCAAGAAGAAATCGTTACATCCTCTATTCAAAAACAAAACTGTAAAATTATACAATTACCATACATTGAACTGCAGAAAAGTGAGTCGACTTAAACCCCATCATATCTACCTAAAGAATTTTGTGTCTTCTGAGCAATACCTATGTCTGAAGTCTTTCCCAATCATCCCAGCTTCTGAAATTTTGGGGACAGTTTGGATATAAAACAATGGGTTGTAATTAGTGTTTTGGTGGTGAACATGACGTAATCTATGCAGAAATAGAAGTATAATGATGTACACCTGAAATTTTTACAATGTTATAAACCAATGTTACTGCAATAAACAAAAAATTAAAAAAAAAAAACATTCCTTTGTATTGGCCTCACAAATCATGAACACTGGAAAATTCAACTACACTTCTAAACATCTAAACTTTTAAACATTGTCTTCTAAGATAAACAGTCTCTTGCCCTTAGATATAGCAAAAATAACAGCAGCAGCAGCAACAGCAATAATGTTTTATCAGGTTGTGTATCCGTGTTTCCGGTTACAACATCTACATACTGTATGCACAGCTCCTCTTGAGAAGAAAGAGACATAACTTGGGCCCAAATACTCGGACCACTTATTTCTGGAATATTCAGAAGATACAAAGCAAAGCGATCGGGAGAATTTCACAGTGTCGTATCTGTATCACTTAAGCCACATCTGCCGTGTCTACCTCGGGAGGAACAGATCTTTCAGTACAGTGCGAAAAGGCAGCCTAAGCTTTTATTCTGTTCTCATCATCCCTGCTCCTCATCCTCAAGTGGCAATTCCTTCAAATCCCAATGTCCTTATTTCTTGAAGACTTTTAGGAAGCAATTTTATAGTAATATTTGAATTTAATAAAATTATATGAGATTTGCACGTCACCTGGTCATTCCAAAAACCTACTTTTCCCTCAAACATTGGACACATTGAGTTGATTTCAGTTAGTCAATAACCCTTTGAGAGTAAATGAGAGACACCTGAGATGGACCTTAAGGGTTTATTTAGACATAAAGAATATCAGCAATGAAATCCTAAAACCTTTCCTTTCAATGATTTAAAACTTTTTCTCTCTTGTCTGAGACATGAAGGTTGAAGTTCACTTTCAGTACAAGGTGGTTACTCCCCTGCCCTACCCCCTCCCCGGTGACCTACCCATAACTTCAGCTTCTCTCAAAGAAGGTTTGAAAAATGCAAGTTAATTACTGGAAAATCACATAAATATAACTTTTAACAAAGTATATAATTTATTTTAAAAAGGAAATCATATAAAATTTTCATTAAGTTGCCCATTATCTGGGATAAAGTCATTATCATGTACCTCAGGAATGATGGTGATGTAGCAATGTGTTTTGAACTCTGAAGTTTAGAACCATGCCTTATTCCATTTCATCATCTTATCTCCCTATCTGTTAAACCCATCTACATTTTTTTCCTTGAAGTATACAATGACAACAACAAAAAAGTCTGATTAGAATAGAGGGGAAGTACTATTTACAGCCGGAAAATAGTATATGCCTTATTTAACTTTTTTGGCACAGGCTCTCCATATCTTTAGGAAACAATGATATTTAAGTAAAAGATGATAGACTGAATGGAAGTGGAGTTAACTAGTAAATAGTGGTTATCAGTTTTAAATCAATTAAGCCCTTCGGAAATTAAAATTGAAATCAAATGTGTCTTGCACTATTTTTGGCAACCAGGGCCCATTGTAGGTCCGGCACAGCCAGTCTTGCCCCTGCTCACACAGTATTGCTCATTTCAAAGCTCTGATAATCACATTCTCGTGTTTTATGGACACATCCTCCTGTCTGTGGATCAGACATAAACACGCAGCTGCTATGCACAGCACAGTCTGGGGCATCGCCACAGCAAATCATGAGCCTTCAAATTAGGCATTCTGGAGCATAAGCAGAAATAAGAGAGGAAATTTGTTTTTCAGATGTAAACTTCCAAACAGCCTCTTTTAACAGCCACATTTTGTTCTTTGATTCCATGAAGGTAAAAAAAAAGAAAAAATGTTTGTCATTATATAAAAATAAACTTTTTACATTGACATTATTTTTGGAGCTATGGAGCCAGTTTCTTGAGGGAAGAAAACCATCAAGGCTGTCCCCATTTCATTCCTGTTAAAGTTTTACCTCATATTTTACCAACTCCCTAAGGCTTCACCCTAAATTCTTCCCCTATAACAGCCATTGCCACCATCAGGCATTGCAGGGCTCTCATGATTTCCACAGTTAGGTAGGCTTTCAGCATGTCAGGATAATTCATTTATCTAGTCAACATTTATTGGAAGTTTTCTTTATGTCAGACCCTACTAAATATTGGAGATAAAAGATCAAATAAGATTTCCCTGCTTTCAGGAAATTCATCTTCTAGTAAACCAGATTTTATTCTGTGGTTAATCTGAGAAGGGTGAGAAATTCTGATGCCACTTTATTTAAATTCAGAAGAACAAAATCAACAAAGGATAAATTTAAAAGATAAATTTGCACATATAGATCATATTTGCAAACCTCAGAAAAGTAATCGATTGAAACAGCATATATATGTTTTCAGGTAAGGGTTTGGGGTTTGTTTGCTTGGTTTTGCAAGTAATAGAAGCATGGCGAAGCTGCATTAAGTTAAAATGATGGTAAGAGAAGGGAAGTGTAGTTTGGCTTCACAGGGAGCTAAAAGAAGAAAAAGACAGTTATAAACAAAGGAAGCTACTTTCCCCGGCTCTCAGGGTAACGTGGTCTCATCTTTATTTCTCTCTGTTTCATTCTTATTTCTGTGTGCTTTGCTGTTCTTCCTGGTCCACTGTGCACTTGGCAGAAAAAGATTGTCTTAGTTTAGAAAATATATATTTTTTCCTATTTTCAGCAAAAAAGAAAAAAAAAAGCAAATAGACAACTGATTTCTAGTCCTGACCCCCCTTTACAAAGTTCCAAGAGAAATAATCTGATTGGCTTTAGGGGCTACCCCTTGCCCAGTCTTGGTGGTGGGAGGAGTAGGGTAGGGTTTGAGGGCAGAGTCATGGATCGTAGACTTGCTCGCTGCTGTGGCTTCGGTGATAATTGCTGCACCGTGAGTCTGGGGCTCGGTTGAGAGATTCTAGCACAGATCACAGGAAAGACAAGCCTTGCTTTGATGCTGCTCCTTTCTAAAGAGTACAGCACAGAAATCTAACAAGTTCACGTATTTGTCATTCTTCTTTCCTTTCCCAAGAGAAATTTTCAGGCTAATGAGCAGTGCAAAAGATGTATACAGATAAATACAATACAGTGGAATAAGTGCTATAAGAAAGGTGGATATCAAGGACAGCCTGCAGAGCGACCGTGAGAAATTGCATCACACAGCAAAGATGCATACACTTTTGAGGCTTAACTCTTTGTTTTATTTTTGCTTTCTTAACAAACTTATTGTGATTTATTCTATTTAGGAAGTCCTCTTATTTTTGAGATTTTCAAGAGCCTTTATTGAATTACAGAAAAATGCACAAATAATAGATGAAAGTTTATAATGAGCACAGCCATGAGTCAAACTTCACCAGCACCCTGGAGGCCTCCCTCCTGGTTCCCCCTGTCAATATTCCCAATCACTACCTAAAGGTAACCACCATTCTGTCTTCTCTCCCCGTTGATTTGTGATGCCCGTTTTTGAAGTTCGTATAAATGAAATCATGCAGCATGTCCTTTTTTAGGTCTGACTCTTTCAACATTATGTTTGTAGGAGTCACTCATGTTGTTTTCTCTAGCAGGAGTTTGTGAAATTTTACTGCCATATTGAATTTCATGAAATGAATATACCATAATACATTTACGCATTACACTGTTGATGGACACTTGGATGGTTTCTGTTTTGCAGCTAGTGTGATAAATGCTGCTATTAATATTCTTGTATATGTTTCTTTTAATAAATGTGTGTGTGCTTTTCAATTTGTTTTAGTCATTATGATGGGTGTGTAGTTATATCTAGTGGTTGTTGTAATTTGTATTTCCTGATGACTGATGATATTGAGTACATGTTGACAGGTTATAGGCTAGTTGGTTATCATTTTTGATGATATTTGGTTATCATTTTTGATGATATCATTTTGATGATTTTGCCTTTTTTTTAGAATTAATTGTCTTTTTCTTCTTCTTCTTCCTTTCTGTGGACTTCATTAAAATTAAGAACTTCTGTTTACCAAAGCACACAACTGTGAGATTACAAATAAAAACACTTTGCGGGGTCGGACCCGTGGCTTAGCGGTTAAGTGCGCGCGTGCTCCGATACTGGCGGCCGGGGTTCAGATCCCCGGCGCGCACCGACGCACCGCTTCTCCGGCCATGCTGAGGCCGTGTCCCACATACAGCAACTAGAAGGATGTGCAACTATGACATACAACTATCTACTGGGGCTTTGGGGGAAAAAAAGGAGGAGGATTGGCAATAGATGTTAGCTCAGAGCCAGTCTTCCTCAGCAAAAAGAGGAGGATTAGCATGGATGTTAGCTCAGGGCTGATCTTCCTCACCAAAAAAAAAAACACTTTGCTATTTAAAATATAGAATTTCTTTTACTAAAATTTGATTCTCACTCAAATCTTTAGAATTATGTCTGTTATGTGAAATAAGAAGGTCTCTATTAAGATATATGCAGCTTCACAATATAGTAATAATATTCTATAGAGGAAGATTTAACTCAAAGACTGGTATTAATTTGCATAAGAGACCGGTATTAGGAAAGCAGCCCGCTCATTAGTAGTTATATATTTTGAGTGTAATCTCAATGGTCAAAATCTATAAAAAACTTATTCTCTGCCAGCACTTCATTATTTATCTTTTTAAAAATTCACAGAAAAATTTCCCTCAAGTCTCAGGATCAGAAAAATCTGTGCTGGGCAAAAATTGGCTTGGTTTTCTCCTACTAGCGCTGTGACTTTTGTGGCAGACTATGTCCCCTCTTTGCTTTGTTTCACCACATTTTATTTATGTTTATAATGTTTATCGCACATTTATAAATTACAAAGGACTCTATGTATACACTTCTCCATACTAATCCTATCCAAGCCTTTACTTTGCCATTTCCCTCGGATATTTCTATTAACTTTTAATATAAAATATATAATCATATAAAAGTAAAAAAGAAATATAACAAGAATATATATGTATGTGTGTGTATGTAATTATACTATGTGTATACATATAATGTATATATATGTATACATTAAGCTACATATCTATAGTATATCTATTTAACTAAATATCTATATACAACTAAATATGTATATACTAAATAAAATACATATAAGGCAAATGTATAATATATATAATATCACACATATATATATATATTATACACATACGCACACAGGACAAATAAGTTTTTTTGTGTGTGTGTGAGGAAGATCAGCCCTGAGCTAACATCTATTGCCAATCCTGCTCATTTTTTTTTTCTCCTTTTTCTCCCCAAAGCCCCAGTAGATAGTTGTATGTCATAGTTGCACGTCCTTCTAGTTGCTGTATGTGGGACGGGGCCTCAGCATGGCTGGACAAGCGGTGCGTCAGTGCACACCCGGGATCCGAACCCAGGCAGCCAGTAGCAGAGCGTGCACACTTAATCGCTAAGCCATGGGGCCGGGCCCCCAAATAAATTTGTTTTTATGATCAGCCTTAAATTTTGTAAGAGAAACACAAATAATAATTTTATAGTTAATGACTTTAATAAATATTTCCATTGTTAGGTCTTGTGGCATAATATTATTTTTGTTCCAGTCTTTGCCATATGTTTGCTTGACTTCTGTTTCATGCTACAAAGTGCAGATTAGTACTGAGATCGAAGCTGCCTAAAGTATCCTGTGCATCATCTTATTTGTTTGCAAAGTTCTTGAACTATGAATAAGATAAAATTTCAAAGCGAAAGCATGGAAAAAAAGACTGGAGAAAAGCATTTTTATGCTAATGGCCATAGCAATGATTATAAAGCAGAGTGCACACAGAATACACCATGGAGATGCTAAATAATATTTATGGAGCATATAGCCCTTGCATAGCAGAAGCAAAAATGTTCTTTTCTCAAATTCTGTTTGCCAAATTACTTTGGACATTAAGGAAAATGCTGAAGTTTCATTTGAACTGTGGACTGAAAACCCTGACCAAAAACAGGCTGGGATTTGTGAACTGTCATTTTATTCACAACAGCCCTAAATAGAACTGTGACATGCTAGAATGATTCTGGATAAATTGTCTTTTACTTGCTTGATGTAAGGGTGCTCTGAAGGGAAAAGAAAGTGGGATAAGGAAAAATAGTTTCAGAAAAGTTTAAATAGAGAAGTTTATGAAATTCTTAGTGGAGATAGTATGAGTCCAAGGGCAAATAAACAAATGCTCCTTTTCATGCAAATTATCATTCTAAATATGATTGTAATAATCTAATGCATCAATGGATATTTTGGGGATCTGGAAAACATTTTTCAACTTTGAAAATTACATAGATATCTCATCAGTCATCTCTTACGTGTCAAAATAGTACATCTTCATGGATTCCTGACAAGTCAGTGTTGGTCTTCATTTCATTTACTCAGATGATAAGAATAAAGCACTTGCTAAGTGTAGGTACTATGCGGCCCTTTGTACCTCTAGCATTGCAAGATAGATTTTATTCCAGTGATTTTATAAATGAGAATGTCGAGATTCAGAATGTCTAGGAAGCTTGTCCAAAGTCACAAATATTAGTACAACTGGGATTCAGCTCTACCCGACCAAAGGCCCTGTCCTTGTCAATATGCCACCGCTTTTTACAAAAAAAACCCAAAACAAACATGGATCAATCTCAGTATAAACTGCCAAGTGCTATAACAGAGATGTTGAAATAGCAGCAGGCAGATAGAAAATCCCCACCAATTCTTGTTCCGTTTATAGGAGAAACTTACCAGGATGGTTTCTGGATGACTGAGGTCAGTTCCCAAATATCCTTGAGTATTTCTGAAGAAGCGATTTGCGTGTTTTAAACTGTGGATATCGCGGAACTGGAAGTTTACTCCCCTTGGCTAAGGTTTAAAAGTCCTGATAATTTTGAATGACTTTTGGTGAGAAAGCCAGCTCCTCTGGTCTAAACAAATCAGTCTGTGTATAAACAGGCTCTCAATATGGGGGTTTGGGTAGTTGAAAAATATAAAATTCGACATTCAGCAGAACTTTCACATGTCCACAATGTTCTTTCCAAAGTTGCAGGACAAAATCTCTTTCTTCCTACTTCTAGAGCAAAGGCAGAGTGGTCTTTGCCACCAGAAAATATGTAGCTATTTTCTCCTTTCGGGTAAACGAAAGATACCATTGGCTCTATAAGCTGCACACTCTAGCTGACTGAATAAAAAATAAAGTTTGGAAAAATCATGCACAGGAGGACATATTCACCAAACTATTTTTTTTTTTCTGTGATGGTGCTTTATTTAGTTTCATTAAATTAGTTACATGAGAATTCACTCTTACTTCCTAGAAAATTAAGTACATTATTTCCACTACTATAAAGTATTGGGGTAAAACCAATTTGTAGTCATTCTCTTCTTGATACTGTATATAAAAAATAACTAAGTACTATGCCTTTTATTTAAATTCAATAATCCTTTTATTAGGGGCTGGCCTGAGGGTGTAGTGGTTAAGATTGTACACTCCACTTTAGCAGCCCAGGATTTGTGGGTTCAGAACCCAGGAGCAGACCTACACACTGCTCATCAAGCCATGCTGTGGCAGTGTCCCACATATAAAAAAAATAAATAAATAGAGAAAGATTGGCACAGATGTTAGCTCAGGGCCAATCTTCCTCACCCCCAAAAAAAATCCTTTTATTAACAATTTGGTAAATGTACTCCTAAATAAAACATAATATATCACAGCTTGTTATTTGCTCTATTTATTGAAACCTTCATAATAGTAAATATACTTTCTCAAACATAGTTCCTCTGTCTCTGCCACTATCAGGTGACTGCACTCATGATTTACGTGGGGAAAATGCCTATGTTGCTTTTCTTTTCAAGAGTTTTCCATTAAGCTATCGGCCTAACTTTACACCAAACTTGCATCCTTTCCATGTATGCATTTCTAGCAAAGAAAATCACAAACACAAACAGTTCATCACTGTAGTAAAAGTTTCAAAGTGAACCAAAATAATGTGTGTATGGAGATGAAACCGATATTTACGAGGAAAAAGAATTGAAAGAGCATGGCCTTAATAAGTATGAAGAAGAAGAGAAATGGGTCAATTACTGGAAATATTCATCCTCTGTAGAAAATGGCAGCAGGAAACTTAATCCCAAGTAGGACTAAACAGGAGAGAAGAGAGACTTGCTTGGGCTGTGAGAAGAGAGACTTGCTTCTTAATACTGGACCTGTGCAAGGGGATGAAAACAAATGCAGATGGCAATTACTACATCAATCTCCTTTAGTACTTTCCAGTGTTTGTCTCCTTGGGAAAATTTAGGTGCATATCTAACTTTATAAAGTTTTCTTTCCTAGTAATATTTCTACAGTGACTTCAACAGAGTAGACACATACATTTTATTTATTTCTGGAGAATTGAAATACAAGAGCAAATCAACAGTGAAAGACAACTAAATAATTAAAAGGGTGATGACTAATAGTGATGACTTTAAATAGTAAATTACCATTTTTGTAGCATTTGTACATATGTAAATTCATTTTTATCTTCACAACTGTACTATGGATCAAGTTGGGGAGTTTTATTGGCCCTATTTTAAAGATGATGGAACAAAGGCTAAAAGAGGGAAAAGAAAGGCAATTAAAACTTGCTTAACATATACTGAGAACCAGAAACTGTGCCAAATATTTTAGATAATTATTTCATTCAATCCTCATTAAATCTGTTGATGTTGGTATAATTTTCTCCACTTTTGAAAGGAATAAACTGAGGTTCTAAGAATAAGCTATGAAAGTTCGCAAAGTTAATCAGAAAGAGACCTTTTTTCTTCCAATCTGAAAGCAAAGGTATGTAACTTATTATTTACTCTTGGAGGATATAATTTCTGGAACGATCATTAGATAATACAAATCCCAGACTATACATTTCACAAGGATACATGTAGACACACATCTTAAGCATGTTTAACCATTTGATGGTACCTATAAGACAACCCACACCAGCCTCTGAGTACCAAAACAAACTCAACTGTGGGCCTAGTACAGAGCTAATAACAGAAAAATCTAGGAAGAAATATTTTATTGTCCTTAAAAATTTGGGGCAATGTTATTTAGAAGAATATCAAAGATTTTTTACTGGAACTTCTGAGTTGAGGTTTCGAGAAGCTATGCCTCAGCTGGTCCTTCAACCGTTCAATAGAGAGATCAGCATATCTCTTTAACATCTTAAGCTAACAAAGAGTTTCATCCTTTGCTGCTTCAAATATATGGTCGCAATCTCTCAGTTTTTAAGAGAAGAATCGAATTTAATCTTTTCTTCCCTAATGGCTTTGTTCTTGTATCTGAAAGGAGGTAGATTAAACCTATGTATGTCTATGAAAGTGACAGCAGTATTCAATTGTTTGATAAATACCGACCATCTGTATGGATGATTGGAACCAAATGACCTAGAATTCAGGCTTCAAGGTTAGACTGCTAGAGTTTGAATCACTGTTTCAATAAAATTTCTGGCTAATTACCTTGTGTATGTTTACTAATCTCTCTATGTCTGTGTTTTCTCCTCGTTAAAATAGGGTTATTAATTATACCAGTGTCCTCAAGTTGCTGTGAAGCTTGTCAGAGGTATGATATGATATAAATTGTGTAAGATAGTGCTTGGCCCAAAATAAACATTCAACAAATATTCACTATCATTATTTTTAGTATTATTATTACTTAATAATTTTTTAAATACAATTTATAGATATTCTGAGACATACAGAATCACAGAATCCCACGCGACTGTATTCTAACTAACTTAATTCAGCATTTGGACCGCACCCACCAACCCACCAAGCTTTACCCAAGCACCTCCAACAACAAAATCAGTCCAATATAGTTTCAGTATTCAAATGCGAAGAGGCTTTTTCCTCACACTGAGCACTAAACTGCCTTCCTGTAATTTGCACACAGATGGCTGGGTTCTGCCCCCTAAGAATACAGAGAATGAGTCTAATCCCACTTATAAAAGAAAACCTTTCAAATAGTTGAAGACAGACAGCTAGTTTCTTTTGAGATTTCATTACCTTAGACTGAACATTTTTCATTTGTTACGTTTTCCTAACAATTGACAAGTTTATTTTGACTTCGCCAATTGATGTTCTTCTTTGTTATGCTGAAAGATTTAGTATCATAATATTAGAAGAGAGAGCAAAGCACAGAGCTGGCTCTCAACCCAGGCTATACATTAGAATATTAGGAGAGCTTTAACAATATCAGTGCAAGGGTTCCAATATCCGCAGATTCTGATTTAATTGTGTTGGGATTCAGCCAGGATGGAAAAGACATTGGTGTAGAAGAAAAAGCATAGAATTTATAGTTAGAAACATCTCACGTCTGTGTGATATTTTGAGCAATTACTGAAACTCTTTGAGTCTTGTATTCCTTTGTTCATTTAATCAGAAAATACTATTAAGTGCTTACTATGGGTCAGGCATTGTGCTAAGTGGAGGGTATACACAGAAATAAGACATACTGCTTTCTAGTGGCAAGATAGTAATAATCGATGTCATAAGTGAGGGTGTATTATTCGTTTAGATGAGTGATATGAAAAAGGATCATGGTTCTCTGAGATGCAACACAAACAAATCCAGCTTAGTCTGTATTATAGAGGGGAAAGAGTTTGTCTTAAGTCCAGAAATAAAAAGGCATTTTGGGCAGGGAAAGAGAAGCTTCTGTGAATGAGTCACAGTGGTTTACAAGAAGCAAAGGACCTTTTCTTATCAAGAGAAAAAAATCAGCCTCAAGTTTCCCTGACCTCTTCATGAAGTCAACCACTTTTTACTTCCTTAAAAATTTGAAATTTTCAGTAGTGGAGGGTCTGGCTGGAGACTAAAACTTGACATAAAAGTGCTTGAGGTGAAGAGTGATGACGCTGACAGCTATGTTCCTCTCCCAAAGGAAACTTCCAAATGCAAACCTCAGAGTGGGAAACAGGCCAGGTACCAGAGCCGAGCAGCAGCTCTCGGCTGGAACATCACCTTGTTTTCTGGCCTCTGATCTTCAGCGGAAAATGAGATGGAGAAAATACCTCTTCTGGAAAAAGGTGTCCTTCGTGCTGAAGAAATTTGTCATGACATCCAGAAAAATTGGACATTAATTGTTAGTTGTTTTTGCCTGACTTTGCGAGGATAAGATTTTCAAAGTTATAAAGTTTCCGAAGAATTGCCTCACACACTCCAAATTGTATAGACATCCTGTTAAAAGCGGATTCTGATTTAGTGGGGGGTGGGGGACTCTTGAGACTCTGAATTTCTAACAAATTCTAAAGTGATATCAATGTAGCTTATCTTTGGATCATACTTTGAATAGGAAGGATATAGCCATTGAGCCCTTTGCCTCATTTTGCTCCTCACAAAGGGTTTGTTTGATATAATTGTCATAAGTGTCAACTACAGGAAAATACTAGTTTCTGCCTGTATTTTACCTGATTGCCTTTCCTGAAAAGTCTTTGAAGTATTAACACATAAATCTGCCTTCCCTAAAGTAGAAATGCTTAAACATTCACCCTATATGCCCTTTCCACCTTAGTCATTTCTTTTATTGGTTCAATAGTAATACAATATCCTAGGGGTACCAAACCACTTTAAGATTTCTAGACACTCTTTCTGCCCACCATTCAGCTGCATGTCTTGACCATTGACTGAATATACTTACCATACCACTGATCGCCAGTTTTTCAATACATTCTGAAAATTGCATTGATTAATATGTCTAAGCGATCAAATTACTTAGCCAAAAATCAATATCGCATTTTTAATATTCCCCAGAAAGATTGCCTACTCCTCAACTCTGGAGAGGAAACTAGAAGAATTATATTTCTGTACCTGAAATTTGTGCCATATGCAGCACAAGTTGCAATATTACTTTTTATCCGAGAGCTCATATAGTAACTATTCTTCCTTAGTACTATGGAAGCCCCAATTCTAACTGCAGAAGCAGTCTTTCAGGGGGGCAGAGGGTGGCTCCTAATTTTAATCTGCAAATCTAGACTAAGAAAGCAAACAGGTTTGGTAGAATAGGTGTAGACACAATCACAGAATATTAGGACCAGAATTACTTTAGAAAGTATCTAGCTGGCCTCTATATTTTGTATTTCGGATATGAACGTAATAGAAGGTAGAAGAATTTCTGTGACTTGGCCGACTTGTTAGTGATAGGGCTGGGGCTACCGGCAGTTCCTAGACTTACAGTTTGATGACTAAAAATCCAGAAACCAGGGTTTTTGTCATAGGTCTGTACAAAGTCATTGAATTTTTGGAGTCTTGTTTTTCTCACCTGTAATTTGAACATTAATTTCTCTAAGACCCAATTTAAGTTGAATACGCTCAGAATCCATGAAAATCAACATTAAAAAAATACATATAACTTTTTGTGCTTACTCATTTTTACTTTTAGATGTAACCACACAATCTGAATAAATAATTTTGATGAGTAACAGAAGGCTAACATGAGTTAGTAGGATGAATGAACCACGATCTGCACATCACTGGATGAATTTTCAATTTCATAATTTAAAAGTTCAATTGAAAATGATACTTAATTTTAATATTATCATAAATAATAGCAGATTTCATGAGAGATAATAAGTAGTAAATTTATGACAAACAAAATATAAAATGTTATGTGAAATCTTTAAATTCAGATTAATAAAATTAGAAACTAATTCCATCCACTTAAAATGTTTAAAACAAAAGTTTTGTAAAAAACTGTGGGGTATATCACAGCTATAATAACCATGATGATACAATATCTATAGATTTCTTTTGCCTTTATAATGGACTATGGTTAGGACTACATTCATATAGAATTTTTTTGTGTATAGGACGCAGAGTTTAGGGGAGCACCTGTTTTTGTTAAGTTACAAATTCTGTTTTGTACTAAATAAAAACATTGAAGAATTTCCCAAGATATCAATAATACATTTCACCCCACATAAAGCATTTAGGCAACAGAATGGGAACACAAAGAATCTACATTCTCCCTGAGTCTCTGGATAGGTAAGAAGTGTTCAAAGGGTTTTTCAGTGAAGTGTAGAGGCTTAAGAAAATTAGTATTACCCAGTGTAAATCCCCAGATATGTGAACTGCCCAAATGAGAAAAATAGACATTTATTTTTCTCCCTTGGATTGCCTTCTCAGTCTACACTGGGGAAGAATTGGTCTTCTTGGAGCCATAAAAACAATATGGTGTCTAGTTAGCATCCCAGAAGGGAGTCAGGAGCTGTTAACCAAGGAGCATGTCTGGAACATTTTTTAACATCCCCAGGTTTGTAATTTCTTAGATATCTGTTTCCCTGTAAAAGAAATGGTCTGAGTGTTTGGTTCCCATAGGCCTCGAGGAAGGGACTGGAGAGACATTGTTTGTATATATAGCCAAACATGGAGAACAGCCCACAGGGATATGTTGGTGGTGAGAACTGTAAAGTGAGGAGGAAAGGTAGCTGGAATGTTAGAGCTTGCAGGAAAGTTTAGGAAATTGTTTGGCTCCATAGTGATTACATCCCATATTTTATCCCAAACTGAATAGCTGAGATAAATACAAAGTTGTTTCAGGAAGGAGGGGTTTTAAATTATTTATATGAACTACTTACCTGTCCGGACTCACTAGAGAATTTCCACACTCCACTCCACATTGAATGAACAGAGCATCCTTAAAAATAAACTACATGCTGTCTAATTCCTCTAGAGCAAACAGTTCAAACTTGATCAGTTGGAGAATAATGATAAAAGTGTTGTGCCAGGAGAGGGGTAAAGGAGCCCCTACCGTTGTCTGATTTTGATGGCATCGTTTGTTAGGTAAAAGCTCTCCAGTTTGAAAAGAAACCCAGTAGTCTGCCTTTGTACATTTACAAGGTGGAAACAATTTACAAAACTATACAACTTGCAGAGATGAAAGCCATGTCAATGCCCAGAAGCCTTTGTTGTTATCATTGCTTTATTGTTGTTTCTGTGTTGTTGTGACACTAAGAATTATGATCATCAGGGGAGGTGACCTAATCAGGACGAGAGACCTCAGCTTGCTAGAGTGAAGCAGCAACCAGCTGTCAAAGCACAGGTCATGGAGAGACACACATTATTTATACGGAGGCTGCTTGCTGTTTGATAATTGTCCCCTTCTTTCCAGGTTAGTCACCACTCTGTTCTCATTCCCCAGTTATCACCCCTTTTCAAAACACACTCAATCAGAAGACGTTATTTATCAAAACACTTGAAGAATCTGGATGAAGGCTGTACAGTGTGTTTTGCATAATGATTCAAAAGAGATTGCCATTTTAATCAGTGGAGGATCTTTAGTAAGTATGATCCCCCGTGGGATTCCAAGTGAAGAGGAAGTCACACTCCACGGACTGTATTTGCTTCCCAGTGCCTTCCATCTTGACAATTAGATTGCTGTCTTGAGTCCATATGAGGGTATGTGTGTGTTTGTTAGACCAACTCACAGTCTCTTAAACTTCTATTACTTATAGAATACTTGCCAGAATAGTTATCAAGTAATAGAAGGTTTGTAAAGAGCAAAGTAAAAACGATGAAAAAATTGCCTAAAATACCATTAACCAATAAAAGCCATTTGTCTCAGTCTGTTTGGGCTGCTATAACAAAATACCAGAGACTGGGTGGCCTATAAACAATGAACATTTATTTCTTACAGTGCTGGAGGCTGAGAATTCCAGGATCAAGGCACTAGCATATCTGGTGTCTGGTGAGGGCCCAAAACTTGGTTGATAGATTGCCATCTTCTCTCCGTGTCCTCAAATGGTGAAAGGCGTAAGGGAGCTCTCTAGAGTGTCTTTTATAAGGGCACTAATCCACTTATGACGGCTCCACTCTCATCACCTAATCACCTCTCAAAGGCCCCATCTCCTAACACAAACACCTTGGGGGGTAGGATTTCAACATATGAATTTTGGGGGAGAGCACAAATATTCAGTGTATAACACCATTGCTAACATTTATACCAGGTTTTTACTTCAAACGTTTTCCATGCATATTTTCAAGGTAAATAACATCATGTTACATATACAATGTTGTATTTTGTTTTACTTCACTTTAGCATAAGCTAAATATTTATTAGACAAAATATCAAAAACCTAAATTATTAAAAAAACTGAATTTTGTTATTATATTAAATATAAAATTTGCCTACATTATATCACTAAAAACATAATGAAAACATAAGCTATTGTCTAAGATATTTGAGACACATATAAACAATAAATGATTGATATATATATTCATAAATATAGAATAGTCTACAAAATCATGTGCAGAACAACATAGAAATGTGGGCAAATAACATTCACAGAAGAAAAAATCTGAATAGTCAGTAAATGTAAAGAAAAATGCTGAATTGGAATAGAATAAAAATATTTAAAAATATACACAATGAAGAATCATTCACACTACGATGTTCACAAAAATATTGAACTCTGAGAATGCTACGTATTGGGTTTTGGTGAAGATATAGTGCAATCGGAAGTCTTAAACATAGCTATCAAAAGTGCATACTAACTTAACTTTGAGGAATAATTTATTATTATGTAAAAAGGTAAAAGAGGTATATATGCTAAGACAGCATTTCCTTTCCTATGCATATGTACTCTCCAGAAAATTTGAGGCGTGGGAAGAATGAGACACCTAAAGAACGTTCATAGCAATTGTCTTCAAAGCAAAAAATTAAAAATAATATAAATGTTTATTAACACGAGAATCAATAATAAAATTCTGGTATACTCATATATAGAATACTTGAATGAATTAATTACAGCCACCTGTATCAACATGAATAAATCTCATAGGATAATATTGAGAAAAAAGTGAGTTACCAAAGAATATATACAATATGGTGACATTTAGTTAAAGATTTAAAACATGTGCAATATTACGTGCTGCTTGATTTTATATATATACATAATATATAAATTGTATATAGATTAAATTTAGCCTTTCTCCGAATATATATGTCTTCATACATAGTATATATAAAAATATGTATATTCCTCTCTCTATATTTATAAAGATAAACATTCAGTTGAAGATAATAGATACCTTTAGAGTGAAAAAAGAGTGATGTATTCATAGAGGGAGCATTGGGTGATATAATTGTATTTATCAAGTTTTAGTTTTTAAGTAAAAATAGGAAATACCTACACTGTGCTTTACTAAATGCAATGCACAAATCTGAGTGTTTTATGTATATGAATACCCTTATTCCTCCCAATAATCCTAGGGTTTTGTTTCTAATTTTAACCCTTATTTTGCAGATGAGATTTTTGAGGCATAGAGAGGTTAAGTAACTGGCCTAGTATGTGGCAGAGTCAGGGTTCAACCCCAATGCTAGACCCCGTATTTTCCTCACTGCTCACTCTGCTTCAGTCTGTGCTCCTGGGTCCCACATGTGATGTACAGAGGTGATGTACAAATATGCTCAGTAGATCTCCCCCTTACCTTTCACATGTCCAAGATATCTCATAATGTGAAATACCAGTAAAGGAGATATAGGCACTAATATAGCCTGAATCATTCACATTAAGGCCTTCAAAATAAATCCGTCCAGACCCATGAAGAATACGATGTTCTAAGAAAGGCAGGGACACGGGGCAGAGGTAAATCTGTGAGTTTTGTGCCCAATCTAAGAACATGAAGTTAGGATAAACGAGAAAGGTTAATGATTCTGCACAAAGTGTGATAATTAGAATAACTTCCTGGCCTGAATCCTAGAGAGATCAGTATAATTTTAGAGTTAAAGGGAAAGTAAAAATCTTGCCTTTTGTGAATGAGAAGAATTAAAACCACTTAGGAGCGAGGTCTGAAATCTATGAAGCTTTCTCTCTTATGGTTCAGAGGGAGAAGTGGCGTCCCGTGGAGCAGTTTCAGTAAGCGGCATGAGAAGGACTACAGAGGGGTGCTCACTGTAATGCCTAGAGCCCCTCCATGCCCGCCCCTCCTATTCACTGCTAACTGAGGGCTGCAGGCACCTGGGGAGCATTCTGTGAGGAGTTGTGAGAAGCAGAGCATAATGAGAGATGATGAAATTGTTCTCTTGGGCTGACATAGAAAAGTGGATGGAAGAAACATTCTCATCTACTGTGAACTTTGGGGGACAATGAGAAAGATAAACTCAGAGAACAGGGTTCGAGCAGCATTTTTTCTTGTCTTAGTTTCCTCTGCATTTCCTAAGAATCATCCCATTACACCACCATCATTGTAGCACACACTTGACTTCAATGTTTGCTTCATTGTTTGTTATAATTTCCTGGTTTGGCTTTCAAGTCTGTACTGCTCAACAGGAAGCTTTGCTTTCATATAAATGTGATTCTGTATGAATCCTTCAATGCTATGTATAATGTCAATTAGATGTTCAGGAAAATTAAAGCATTTTTGAGATTTGCATAAGAAGGGAATGCATGTGCTTGCATACAAATGCTCTTTTTTATTTCTTTTAGGAAACATTTTCTAAATAGCAAAAATGTGTTTTGCTGATTTATTCTAGAAATTAGAATTAATTCTTTACAACCACTGGCATGATCTTTCATTGAAAACATTATTAAAGATTTTTAATGCTAAAAATGATTTCATTTTTTTCTAATTAAAAAATAGAGTTGAGTCAAACAGCTACATATCATATTTAAAGTTTATGACTATTCAAGCAAATGAATTATTAGCAATATTTTAATTGCATCCATAATTTATACCAAAAAAAAGCTTAAAATGTTTCTAGACATCACTTGAAGCTTCCAAACTTTCTGACTTTTCTGATAAAATGTCCAATGTCTGGTTGTACCTATTATTGTAAAATATGAGACTACATTATCCAAAGAAAGCACATACTCTGTAATTGGGAGCAAGCCTGAAAGTGTTACCATCAGAATCTGAAATTACTAAGATTCACTGAAAGGGACTTGCCAAATACAAGGAGATTCTTCCCTTAGAGATTGGATATGTTTTCCTAATAAAACCAGAGTACTTTCCAAAATTCATGATGTAGTTAGAGCAGGACCAAAACTTTTCTACTTTTGTACCCATGCTGATGGTTGGTATGGGCAGCCTGAAACACTCTCATGAAGGACTCTGCATGCCTGGGTCATGATGCTGTGATGTTTGCCATGACCATTGGAAAAGGGAGTGGAAACATCCATGATACATTTTTATGTTTCAAAAAAGTATCTACAGACTCATTAAGGAGTTATTTTATCTTAAGGTGATAATCTTTTTGACAACACGAAGGCACAGGCTTACTCACTGAAGTCTAGTCAATGGAAGACAAAATGTCTGAATACATCAATGGCCAGAAGAGTTAGGACATGACACAAACATTCACTCTGTTTGGCAGATATAATCCTAGATAGTGAAAGTGGATGATTTGTACCACCATAACTACAACACTTACCTTAGGATTTCCCCTTGCCCTTTCTTAGGAATTCATCAAGAGATATATGACTTCCTTTTGGGGACTTAACGTCCATAAAAGCCAATCTAAGTATTCTGGTCTGCAGAAGCAGGCATATTTCCTAATTAATAATTGGCACTGCTTTTGGAATTTGTGATTTTTTTGTTAGTAAGAGTCCGCCTGCTAAAGACTGACCACCTCAGAAGTATCAACATAATGGTGTTTTTCAACCAGACAATCTGGATGTGACTATTTCTGTGATTATCTTATTAGACAAATATATTAAATCTTAGTCTGCTGCCTCCTCTCTTTACCTTCTCCTAACTGCAGAAGATTAATTTATTTTTTCAGGCCAAAAGATTACTTCATTGAGGTAATCAATGTAATCATACGCAAAATAACCAGGGTTGAATGGTTCCTATTGACCAAATTTGGTTAATAGGTCATTAGTGATTATACAAATTCAAGTCAGTCAGAAAACTGTCAATGTGTTATGATACCACAGAGATGAGATCCATATACGATAATATATTAAAACAAATCTTTCTGTAAAAGTACCTGTCACCATTTCATGAAACGTAGGACTCCTAAATGCAAATCTGTCTTGAACACATCATCTGTTTCTCATGAATGTTTGATTATGCATGTGTTTATCTGAACTTTTAATCTTTTGTTTGGTACTGAATCTTGATATTCACAAGCATCAATTTTCACCCTTGGAGATTCGTAATAGTTCTGTTAAGGACCCTCTTTTGTCTAGCCTAACTCTCTGGAGGCATTTGAGAAGCAAAATTCCGTGACTAGAAGCTGCTATGCTTTAATTTGTACCAACACATGGTATCAAAGATCATGAAAGCAATGTTTTCACCCAATTAAACTTGCTAGAAACTAATGAAAACTGCCCAGAGAATTTCCCTTTGTAAATTAAAGATACACAACAAGGATTGTCACTCGACTTGTTTTCAATTGGCTTTGTATGGCACTAATAATCTTGGTTAGCAATAGCTGTGAGCAGTTTGCATCTGTGAAGGGCAAACCACAGAGGATGCAGAGATTAGCCAGAATTCGGCTAAGCCGCTACCAAAGTTTCAATGTTTATTCCAATCATCTTCAAACTCATTAGGTCTACAAAATTGAGTTGCAAATCTCTGGAGCACATGCTTTATTAAGAGATGGCTGGAATTTCCCTTTTCCAGTTGGGCAGAAGCCCTGTGAGGTCTCCATTTTTTTCCCTGGGAGAATGTTGGCACATCTGTCAATAGCCCAAGCCAGAACTAAGAAGTGCATCTGAATGTGGAAGAATGCATTATTAAAAATATTATTTGGGGACTCATGGTCTTGGACATTTTCTAAAATTTTAATCTGGCTATCTGTTAACTTGATCTATTTCTCGTTTAGAAGAACTCTTTAAGTAAAATACTGGATCACCTGACAGAGGCTCTTTTTGGTACACAATGCCAAAAGTTTCCCAGTATCTGGCATTTTCCAGTTTGGCTCATCATTTCCCCTCAATGAGCATATCTTTCAGCACTGGGACATTCATTGAGACACAGCAGCCCACTAGGAAGAGGTGTGTGGTATTTTGCTTTACATTTCTTATCTTTCATAGGCTTTAGACTGACAAAGAGATCCAGAAAATTATAGCTTCCCATATCTTAGCTTCCATAGGGTTAAGACAGATGGAGAGGACCAGAAAATACTAGATTGGGAAGACAAAGTCCCTGAAGCAGCTAGGCTTAGAGCCATGGAGTCCAATCCTGAGGCAGGTCAGATGCCAGGATTTCAAAGGTCATGTAAAGATCAGCCAAAAACAAATTCCAGTAGAAGCCAGTTCAGGTGTCAGCAGATTTCTCACAGAGAGAATTGGGAATGCTTTGTTCCAGAATTTGTCTGTCTCAGAGTTATTCACATTAAAGGGGGAAGAAGGCCAAAAAGCTGGTTGTATGATACAGTTCATGTACAAGAATAAATATAAAGACATTTTGAAAAACCTCATTTCATAACAGTGGGGAAAAAAAGACAAGACTTGGAAACAATTTCTTTGAAAGAAAAAAATGAAAAATTCACCTTGAGGATAAAAATAATTTATGATCAAATAGTTGTCCATTGTACCATCTATACAGTACTTATGAGCATATGTTTTAGCTGATGATGTTAATCTATGTAAATTCAGGGTTCGTCGTTTCTTTTTTTGTAATTAGGCAATTTGGATTTGGGTAAATCAATATTCATTTGAAAGAAAATCTACTTTGATAAAAAAGGTATATAGCCCTATGGAATTTGCTGTAAATGTTTTAATCTACATTCTCCCAAACCTCCATACCCTAGAGAGATGAGTATCTAAACTTTTAACGCTACCAGTGGGGCCAAGCAGTGGCATGATCAAGCATAAGAAGAAATTTAAAAAAAGAAATTAAAACAAAAAAACAAAAAACAAAAACTAAACAGGGAAGTTGACTGGAATGAGAACAGCATGGAGAAAACCCAATCAGTACATGACCTTGTACAAATGACATAAACTTTCTAGATCTCAGTTTTGTTATCTCAAGGAAAACTCCCTGTAGTTCTAAATTGGGTTTATTTCTCAATATTGGTGTTTTCATAGAGAGGAACCAGAAAAAATGCCTACTCATGTGCCCCTAATTTTATTTTCTTAAAATTCCCCATTTCAAACATTAGTCACTGGTCTAATATCATTTCATTGAATAATACAGAGCTAATAATTGTGTTCCAATGGCTATTAGTGAAACTGGTTATTTCCTAGATCTGATTAAGCTTGCCCTGAGTGAAATATGTTACATACCTTGTAGCTTGGAATCTTTAAATTTCCTTTTATATTCAGTGACCTCAGAATTTATTTGGTACAGCACTGTCACAACACTTGGATGATTTTTTTTTTAATAAGTGAAGACCAATAGCATCTTAATTATACAATTAAAAATCTGACAAGTACAAACAATAAATAGTGGCAGCAAATGAAACTATTTACCAAAGGCATAGACAGAGATGTGTGCCTCAGGACAAGAAAACAAAAGCCGTTAATGAATGTTCCATATAAAGCAAATTATAATTTGCAGAAGGTATGCAGAAAGCTCTCATTCTTTATCTCCTGACAGTGGAATGGAGCAGAAAAAGTTCTGCTAGGCTGGAGGGCTGTTACTGCCCAGCTGAAGTCTGGGCTACTTACACCAGTTCCCAGTAAACAGTTCCTTCATCCTAATCATGGGGATAGTGAATCTGATTTATATTTTTGGGCTGTCCTCCCTGGAAAGAGGTAAATGCCAGAGGCTCTTGTGAAACTGCGAAAATATTTTTAAAAACGTGTTTAGTCTCAGGGTTGGCCCCATGGTGTAGTGATTAAGTCTGGCACGCTCCACTTCAGTGGCCCAAGTACACGGGCCTGGATCCCAGGCCTGGACCTACACCACTTGTCAAGCCAAGCTGTGGTGGCAACCCACATGCAAAATAGAGGAAGACTGGCACAGATGTTAGCTCAGGGCTAATCTTCCTCAAGCAAAAAAAAAAGAGGAAGATTGGCAATAGACGTTAGCTCAGAAGGGAACTTCCTCACCAAAAAAACAACAAAAAGAAGTATTTTGTCTCTAAAAGAAGTCCATGATTACCTGGAAATTTGGTGTAATATTTTGTATTTAATAAATATGTGATTTTTTAATAAAACTGGTGAATTGCTTTCATTTGCTTTTCAAAGTAGTCAATGCCCTCAAAATATGAAGAGTCAATATCCTAAGCATTATGGAAGGTGAAAAAGGGGAGTATGAGAAGAGGGATGGAATTTACATCTGAAGATTACTCTGTGGTAGATATTTAAGAATGTTATTCCTATTAATCATGCCAATAATTATATAAAATAGATGTTTATTCTCACACTACAGATGATAAAATTAAAGCTACAAAGTCAGTTAAGTCACCAGCCAAGTGTTATCAACTAGAAAGTTGCAGATGTAGAGCTCAGTTCAGGTCAGAAAACAAATTCCATGTTTCTCTAGTAGCATTATATGCTTAAAAGCCAAAGAGTGATTCCCTAGACATTTTATAGTAATGACAATATGGAACTTTCTTTTGGGCAACTTTGATTAAAAACTTTTAAACAAACCTTACATTTCCAACAACAGGTTAGGAGCTGTCCTTTATTATTCAAACACAATTAACTCTAGAAACCTAATTACTAGAATAAAGTCAGATGGAGGAGAGGGAAGACTTAGACATTCTTAAGAGTATCTTACTCGAATTCAGTAAGTACCTAGGAGAAAGCATTTCTCTCCTAATTCATATTCTCTCTCTCTCTCTCTCACCGCCCCCCCCCCCAAAATTTTCACAAAGTTCTATAAGGGAACATGTAAGATGTTCATCATGAAGTGTTTGTGTGAACAGAGAGAATAGTTACATAAACTGTAGAAATTTCAATAGGGAAAGTCGTTAAAACGAACAAACTAGATGGAAACACAACATGGAGAAATTTTTAAAACATAACAGTAAATTATGTAAAACAAAAGTATCATGTATGTAAATCAAAATATACAGACCCAAAAACCTCGTTACATATTTACAATAATATATACCAGTTCAAGGACATATATCCACATCCCTTAATCACTGCCTACAAGAATATAGAAAGGAGTCAAGGATGAGGTTAAAGGGAAATAAATGAAACATGAATGTGACTTCACAGAGACCAGTGTTGTTGGGGTGCTATGAAATGAGGAGCTTAATTCAACTCTCTTCACCCGAAGTTAAATTATACGTTGAACATAATTTTTGTATACTCTCTTTGTCCTGGTATTCCAACATTTATGAGCTTGGCAGTTCTGACTTTTAGAATGTATTTTCCTATGGACTAAGGGTTACTTATTTTTCTTATGATTTCAGTGAGTTTTGAATATGAGCTATATTTTTTGGAACTTTCTCTGTGGAAAGCTTTGAGTTGTGGGTTGAAAGTGAGTTCCTCTATAGCAGGCTCGTGATTCCTTTGCCAGGCCCTTGGAAACCCTACCAATCTGAGACCAGCTTTCAAGTCACCTTAACCCTCACTTGTGCAGCATTCTGGTTAGAATGCCCAGAGCAAGCCCTGACCAAGAGGACCACGCATCTTCAGAGTCTCCCTTCATAGATTTCGTAGGGGTTGGGGATGTGTGTGTGTATTTCTCTTACTGAGAGCGTTGTCTCTTGGGAGTCCTGGATCCTGGCTTCACCCATATGTAGGGTAATTTTTAATAGGTCATTCTGATGTATTTCCAGGTTCTGTTTTGCCCCTGCTGTTTAGACATATGTTTAAACATATTCAAGTCCTAATACATTAAAGCTATCACCAAATACCCTAAGGGCAAACTCCAGCTACAATGCTTACTTATTTTCATTTTTGTCACCCAAAATTTCCTTTATATTTGACAGATCAGCCATATGTTAAAATAAATGTTTTTAGGGGCTGGCCCTGTGGTGTAGTGGTTAAGTTTGGCACGCTCCACTTCAGCAGGCCAGGTTCATGGGTTCAGATCCCGGGCATGGACCTACACCACTCATCAGCCATGCTGTGGTGGTGACCCACATACAAAATAGAGGAACATTGGCACAGATTTTAGCTCAGGGCTAATCTTCCTGAAGCGAAAAAAGATGATCAGAAACAGATGTTAGCTCAGGGCGAAACTTCGTCAGCAAAAAATAAAATAAAATAAATAAATAAATAAATGTTTTTATATCTATCTGACATTTTAGGTGTTTCTCTCAAATAGATGAAAATGAATGCAGCCACAGTAAATATCATTCTTTATTTTTTAAAAAATAGCTTATCTACTAACTTTTCATTAATAGAATTCACACTTTAAAGATGGGACATTTGTTCAGGTTGACTTGACATGGAATAAAGTATCTTTTCCTAGATAGATTCAACATTTATAACAAATTTTACCAAAGGATTGTAAAATAACCAATACTATCTGTGATTATGTGCTGCATGCATGGCTTGTCTCTGATACGGGCAATTGATGTTTAATGTAAGCATTTACATTGCATCAGCATTTCAGAATATGACCTCAGACATATTCTATTTGTCTATTTCTGATGAATTCGAAGTAAGATTCATTTATTTTAGTCTTGGAAATAGACTATGGCATTTTGTCTTATCCTCAAATGTATGGGGAGGTATAAAATAGCTTTTGGAAACTTTTTCTAAAAGATTAGTGCTTTCATTTTCTCTTGTATTACTATTGACATACTTCATTTACATATAAAACAATTGCAAAATGAGTTATAAACATCATGATTGACATAAGCTTCAGGCAATCAAATGTGATACGATGCACTTGAATATTACTACCAGAATCTGAGTGCGTTCTCTATCGTATTACTAATGACTAAAAGTAGTAGTTACCACGTCTTGAGTGGTCAAAACATGCCAGACTCTTTATAGACATTAAATTATCCCAGTGAATACATCCCAATTTTACATATGAGAAAAATTATGATCTGTAGGTTAAGTAAATTTTCCTTGCCATGGAATACTCACAAATTACAGAAATCCAAGGGAAAAATAACTTGCCAAAAGAATTGATACACACCATAGTAAATATATTAATAGATAAATCTTCATTTATGTTTTAGCAGTTTGTCTCTTCCATAGTTGATGTTTTCAATGTTTCTTGATTTCCTTATTTCATCTCTACTTTTAGGCTACAAATTTTCACCCTTTTCCATTGTCAGAAAAGTGATAAAATGTCACGGCTTCAAGTACGAATTCTATACTGAGATTGCCTGAGATTAAGTCCTGGCAACATCATTTACAGCTGTGTGACTTAGAGGAAGTTACATCATCTTTCTGAGCCTCAGGTCCATCGTCTATGAAATGGAAGTAAATAATAATTCGTGGTAATAATTTATGAATAATCTATTTCATGGTGGTGATGTAGCACTTAGGGCCACAAATACCAACTAGTAAGTGCGCAATAAGTGTTTATATATTGATGTTACACACTTGTCTGCCTCCAGCAGTCATGTTTATTTTATCACTTCTAAGATTGTCTAACTATAAATCCATGTTTTGTTTGTTAGACTGGGTATCAATTAACGCATTTTGCAAGATCTCATCTTGTGGCTCAGAAGATATCTTACTTATTTCTGTTTTTTTTTCACAGTGTTTGAATAATTGAAAATGACAGATTTGTGAGTTCTGAGTCTGTAAAATAACTATATATTATAGTTTTTGAAAATAACACTTTATTTTTTTAAATGAATGCTTTACAAAAGCAAAAGGAAGAACGGTTTGCCACTCCTTTCAGTGCATACCTTTGTGCCCTTAGGAGCAGTAGAAAGTAGAAATTTCCCACCAAGGCTGTGAAAAGAGAGGAAGACAATTCTAAAACTGGACTATCCCACTGTCACTGAAGCTTGAAGCGAGTGGCTCAGTGTATAGGTTGTGAGACTCACAAGATATCAACATTCATAGGTTTAGGGACTGCTTTATTTGTTTTGAAAAGAAGGCCAAGTTTTCTTGTTCTTGCAAAAACTCCAGTGAACTTCCTTTTTAGTGTTTATTACAGCATCATCTTTGGATGATAGGTAGTGAGAATCCACGTAAGTCTATGTATCATAGAAAGGCTTGCTCTTTCAATATTTCTGGATTTATATTGTCAATATGTTTTTGAGACCAAGTGTACTACTTTCTCTTTGATTATAGTGTAAAATACCAATGTTACACTGGGAGGAAAAAAGCCAAAAATAAATTACTTTTCCTTCTCCGTGCAAATATTCAGGAGGAATCAACACAGACTTGTTCAACTTTGTTCAAGTCTTGGGAAAGAGTAGTTTCTTTCTTTTTCTTCCCTAGGACCATGGAATACTTTAAATTAAATGGATATTAGAGAAAATGGAATCCAATCTCCTGCATTTTACAGATGAGGAAGCTGGAGCTCAGAGCCACCCACATTTATGCAGCTCACTGCAACAGCTAAACCAGACTGTTCCACTCATCTCACTGCACTCCTGTTCTGTCATTTATGAAAACATTTGCAATTGTTTTTTTTTATTTTTATTTCCTGAAGTGCTAATGATTTAGTTAAGCCTCTGGACAATCTAATATGTTTTTGGCGATATTGAATATAATAAATCAGAAAAAAGAAAAAGCACTTCCATTCAAGAATTTTACCCACATTTCAAGTCCTCATGACTGAATACTATCAGTTAGGCACACCGATTAAAATAAAATGTAAAATTTATGCTGTGGACTAATTTGCCCTCATTTTTTATAGTTACAAAATGACCTATAGTAAAAGATGGAGGTTAGAGGATGACTGGAGGCAGAGTGAGTGATCCTAGATCTTTTCCTCTTCTTTATTTTCAAGAATAATAAAAGCAAGGGTACATACCTTATTTTCCACGATTGTATCTATGATCCTCAGTGAGACGATGTGTGCCAAGTACTAAGCGTGATACCTGAGACACAGTAAGCACTTAATACATGTTAGTAATTCATAACTTCTTCAAGATTAGGAATTAGGAAACTGAATTGGATTACTTGGAAGGTCCCTAAATTCATTTCCTCTTACATTCCACTGGACTTAGATCTCATTTGTTTCTGCTTAGTGGGAGTAAGATTGTGGATCTCAAAGCACATGGAATGTGTCCCCTTTAGAGTAAAGCTATTCAGAGAGGGAGGTCCCAGTATGTTCTTCTCCTCTAAATTAATAGACCAGAAATTCTCAGTGTATAGAGAAAAAATTAAACTAAGTACTACCTATGATAGAAAAGTTACCAGTGCATACTGAATTACAGAATAAATGTATACAGCAAGGTTAATTCCAGCAAATACTCACTGAAAATTGGTGGTATTTTGCATTCTAATCTTTGCAATGCCTGTGCTCATTTTTCGGAAATTAAATTCTTTCGTAATATTTCTGAATTACATTTAAATTCCTCCATGGAGCTGTGAACAATTCTTATGTGAAATTCTAGCATGTTAATCTTGCAAACTCATCCAGAGTACCTTAAGATCTATGCTGGGAGAGGAGATAAGAATGCTAATGTCATTTATTTTTCTACCTGTTTGCCTCCTATACGGAAAGTCAATTGTTTAAAAAAAAAAGTTAATTTTTGTACCTCATTTTTATGGCTGATATGACTTTCAGGACCGAATTGTTCTTGCAAGCAAAAGCTAAACATTAATTGGATCCAAAGGGGTAACTACTCTCAGAGACACCTGCAATGTGAATTTTTCCAAGGAAGGAGCTGAAAGGAGACAATTTCTGAGAGAAATGTATTTCTAAATCAGCATTCCAATATCATTTATTCAATAAATACTTATTAAACACCTACCACGTACCAGGAACTGTCGATACAATGATGAATGAAAAAAGTTCGTTTTTCCAAGGATCACACTGTATATATGAATTTTGACCTTGCATGATGTAAACTCAGAGTATAATATAAAGTAAAATATAAGAATGGGCATAAGAAAGGTATGAAAAGAAATGCTCTGAAAAATCAGGGAAAAGAAAAAGTAGCTTTATTGGGTGAGGTAAGAAAAAACTTCATTATGGAGAAGACGTTTGGTATGGACATTGAACAGAGGTAATATTTTCACTGGTGGAGGTGAGAGGGCAGGAGTAGAGAACTTCAGGGGAGAGAGTGGCATGGGCAAAGGCCTAAGGCATGGATCTATCATCTGGAAACAAAGCAACAGTCAGAGAACTCAAAACAGGTGAGGTTTCTAGGGGTCAGTGTAAATAGAAGCCTGCTAAAGACAAAATGGGAACCTAGCTAATTTTTCACTCATAATACTGAATTCAGCTAAAAGTCATAGTGTCATTTGGTACTGTTTGTTTCAGTTTTTCACAAATTAACAAATATAAATATGAAGATGGTAGTAGGATATCCCTAGATGCCCCTGTAAAAGTTAGGATATAGTAGATCCCACTTATCCATGGTTTCACTTTCTGTGGTTTCAGTTACTTATAGTCAACCTCAATCTGAAAATATTAAATGGAAAATTCCAGAAATAAGCACTTCATACGTTTTAAATCGCAAGCAGTTGAAATCCCTCACTGTCCTTCCCGGGACGTGAATCATCACTTAGTCCTGTGGATTCATGCTGTAGACCCTACCTACCTTTTAGTCACTTAGTAATCGTCTTGGTTATCAGATCGGCTGTGGTGGTGTTGCAGTGCTTGTGTTCAAGTAACCCTTATTTTACTTAACATTGGTCCCAAAGTGCAAGAGTAGTGATTCTGGCGATTCAGAAATGCCAAAGGGAAGCCATAAAATGCTTCCTTTAAGAGAAAAGGTGAAAATTCTCAACTTAAGGAAAGAAAAAAAATCATATGCTAAGGTTGCTAAGATCTACAGTCAATTTTATTACAGTAAATTGTTATAAATGTCTTATTTTAATATTGGTTATTGTTGTTAATCTCTTAGTATGTGTAATTTATAAAGTAATCTGTAGTAGATATGTATGTACAGGAAAAAAACATAATTGTATATATATAGGGTTTGGTATTATCTGTGGTTTCTGGCACCCACTGGAGGTGTTGGAATGTATCCCCTGTGGATAAGGGGGCACTACCATACTTTTGACTTTAAGTGACATAATTTAAAGTGGATTATGCAACATGGCCACATTATCTCACTTATTTTGGGGCCCAATGATAGATTCTTTGCAGGGCAAGTTACTTCAGTAACTAAATTTTCATGGATGCCAGTTCCTTCCAACTTACATTCTGACATTTGTAGCACTTTGGCTTCTCCATCACCACAGGGGGTCCTAATTGTAAATTCTACTGAGATCTCCAGAAACCACGTTTTCAAACATACAGCCCCCAAACCAGAAAAAGGTTAGAATAGCATCTATCCTCATATACTCTTTAAAAGAAGAGAAACTTACCCTAAAGCAAGAGAGAAAGCTTTCCAGTACATCTCCTTAGCCAGAATTGCATAAAAGGTTTACTTGTAATCCAATCATTGACAAGGAAAATAGCATTACCAGGTATGGCTGAAACTAATGAAATTTAACCCATTGAAGCTGGAGACACTAGCTAAAACACATGAATATTCAGTAACTGATCAAAATAGGGGTTTTGAGCTTCTACTGACACAAACTAGTTGGGGGAGGAGGTAAATACTGAGTACGCAACAAAGATGTTTACCACATCATTATAGCTTTCATGCTTTTTTAAAACTTCATATTTAAATGTAATGTAGCTAATGTTTCCAAAGATAAAAATTCATTTTCTTTGTCCATGCAATCCAAAAGATATATTTCCTTCCTAAATTATGTATGTCTTTACTAAGTCGATTTGATTAAAAATGGAAAAAAAAAGCTAGACATAAGATATTAAGCCTATATAGGTTTAATATTTACACACACACACACACACAAGTCAACACAAATCATCCATAGCCAATCTATAAATCAAAATTGGGGTGAGTTTATTATGAGCCAACCCTGAGGACCATATAGCCTGGGAGAGTCCTTTCACAAAGGAAAGGAATACTCCAAAGAAGTGGGGTGTCTAGGGTGGTTATATACCATCAAAGGGCATGTATCACATATGACTGGAATGTCCCTTTTACAGTAGTAACGAGATTGCTTTGCTGGCCCAGCAATTAGGTGAACACAGCAGATCAGTGGTCACAAGGTGGGTGGTCACAGGGTGAGCCCAGCAGGTCAGCAATTAATCCTTAATTTAGGGAGAGATGCTTATCCTTAAAGAAATGGCAATATGAGGGAAGTTATATCCTTACCTTTAAGGGCATTGTTCTTGTCTTTGGGACATAGAAAATATTTAAAGCAGATATACAATGCATGTTCAACAGGCCATGTCAGGCCTTTTTGGAAAAACAAGGTCAGGCCGAATTAGTTTTACACCAAATGGCTTCCTCATATACTTCAGTATATCCTACTGCTTGTCGTTTATTTACAACACACACGCAAAAGTTTAAATAGACATATTTTAGAATAAGTGAGGGGGCTACAATGGGATAGATTTTGGTAGACTGATACTTTGGCTGAGAAGAACTAGAAAAGCTGAATGAAATAAAAGAAAAATCTATTTATAAGCATTGATGAGCTTCAAAGGCAGTCAAATTAGAGAGACCAAAATCCTGGGAAGAAGAGGTCATTGATCCAAATCCAATATTGCATTTGTCACTTTTCCCTTCAGGGTATTTGTAAATGTTTAGGTTTTATGCAGTGCCCGTCTAAGACATCGAGTAGAGATGGGTTGCCAAGAAGAAAGAAACCACCAGAGCTTTCTGCAGTCTCATGAGACCAGGTAGACCACAAATAAAGTTCTGGCCTGCTAAAGGAGCCAGGAATTGGGTGTCCTAAATCCCAAAGAGAAGGGAGGCATAAGGAAATAAATGTGGCACTGTGCCAGTTTTCTCCTGAAATCGTTTGCTATTCATAAAATGCACAAAACAGGAGAATTAGACACGCATGCATAATGTTGAAAATCTGAATGGATCTTTCGGTAGATACACAGTGCTGAAGATAAGGAAAAACAACGATTTCAGCACCAAAAAAAAAAAAGGGCCTTTGTAAACACAATGGACATGCCAGATGTAGACTGATTCTTTTAAAAACCTCTACACCACCACCTGAGGTCAGCTCAGTCTGTGGTTGGCTTGTGTAGAGGAGGAAAAATAATTTTCCCTCTACGCTTCTATGTTCTTGGCTGAGTCCACTCCAGTAAGAAAAGATGATAGATTAACAGGAGAAGCACAAACAGAAGTTTAATAACATATATACCTCCTATGTACATGGGAGATACTCAGGAAACTGAGTAACTCCCCCAAATGGTCCAAGCCACCACCTTCAATACCATCTCCAGCTAAAAGCAAAAGAAAGATGTTGGAGGTTTGGGAGCCACTTATGGAAGGTTAGCAGGAAAAGCACAGTAAAGAGGGTATAGTTGTTATGCAGATTTAAGTTGGTGCCTTCTCTATTGATAAGAGTTTCTAGAGATTTAGAGTCATCCTCCTCTTCCTGGTACAGAGAGGGAGGATAGAGATTTTGCAAATAGAGATTTCCCTTAAAAACATAAATTTCTCTTACGAAAGGGTAATTTCTACTTGGTTTTCAAAGCTTCTCCTGTGCCTGCTGTTTCTTAAAAATAATCAGACTAAAATAATCCTTATGCCAAAGAGGCAAATTCGGCTCCCCATCAATTGAAATGATTTTCCCTATCTTGGGTGCTTAACAGAAAATAAGGCAAATATTTAGTGGAAGAAATTAACATTCTGTTTTATGTCTTTGAGATTTCTCTAAGTAATAAAAAATTTTGTGTAGCTTTTTTTGACCTTTTTTTCAGCTTTTACAACTGTGGCCAGTAATCAATTTGGGGCAATATTTCATGACCTCAATATAAATCCTAGATTATGCATGTTCGTCTAGAAAATGATGGGAGATGAACAAAAAGTACAACTCTCTATATGTGTATTTTTGCTAAACATAAATATGCACATTATTAACACATATCTATATGTAAATACATATATAGACATATATGGCTATTTGTAACAGAGCAAAATTTTAAGGGAGTCAAAATTTTAAGGAGTAAAAATGACCGACCTTTCTTTGACTCCTTGCTTTAAAATTAAAAAAATTTGCTTGGAGGGGCCGGCCCAGTGGCACAAGTGGTTAAGTGTGTGTGCTCCGCTGCAGCGGCCCAGGGTCTGCCGGTTCAGATCCCAGGCAAGCACCAACACACCGCTTGTTAAGCCATGCTGTGGCAACGTCCCATATAAAGTAGAGGAAGATGGGCACGGATGTTAGCCCAGGGTCAGTCTTCCTCAGCAAAAAAGAGGAGAATTGGCATCTGATGTTACCTTAGGGCTGGTCTTCCTCACACACACACACACACACAAAAATTGGCTTAGAAACTTCCCTGCTGACATTCCCAAGAAAAGAAAGCACCTAAAAACAACAGAACAGACTATTTGTTTCCTGAAGTCTTACATTTAGTTTAAATACAATATAGAAGACCTTTATTGAGTGTGTCCTATGTGCCTGGTCACAAAATCCCGCGTAGTGGTATTGTTACCACAAAAAGGGCACGATCTGCTCAGAGCAAGAAAAAAGCCAATAGTCAAAAGGCAAGATGGAGGAAAAGAAAGAGCAGTTTATTACAGCTTGCTAGCAAGGGAGAAGATTGCTGACTAATGTCTCAAAGAACCATCTTCACGAGGCACAAAATCTTACAGCAGTTATATAGGCCAGTGAGTGATAGGGGAGGGGGTTAGGAATGTTGACACTTGGGTGTCACAGAGTGGGAGTGCCACACCAGGTCTTTCAGTTTTCATTGATGATGGCTATCAGCGTAGACTCTCTGTTCAGGGTCATCACAGTCCTAAGGAACTCAAAAGAACAGAGTTATCATCTTACCACAGCTGGGAGGTCGTAAAATCTACAGAGCAGGTAGATCTTACGCACAAGCAGGGGTCGTAAAATCTACAGAGCAGGTAGATCTCCTGGAGGGTGCATATCCAGCTGGGTTAGCTTGTCAGAGGTCATGCAAAGTTACAATAGGGCTTCTCTTCTACAATATGACATCCCTCGTGTCAACCTTCTGTTGAGCTGGTATCAGTATCACTTAAGGTATTAAGAGTACAGAGACAAAAGTATCAGCAGAGCTCTTGAAATAACTACAATGAGGGTAGGAATAAGAGGAATTTCTAGCAAGAAGAGATTTTGAACAAATAGTCTTATAAGCAGCAGGTCCAGGCGAGAAGAGTAACACGAACGATAAAAGGTGAAAACATCAGTGGAGATCAAGTTTAAAATCAAATTTGTCTAAAAAATTATTACAATACTTCTAAACATTATGAATATTAGGGTGTCTCTAAAACAAGTAGGGTGGAGAGAAAATAACACAGAAACATAGATTCAGTTCAAATTCATTAAATATTGTATGAAGTCCTAGGCAATCTTAACATCACCCTTAGACCACCTTTAGAAAGATATTCGTTTTTCCATTCATGCTGTGCTCCACGTCATAAGGTGTGAAAACTCTCTTGTCACTAGTTCTTTGAATAACAACGTGGAGGGATTTTTCTGTGTGATGGGAACCCACAGATTTTGAGACATGAAGGTAAAGGCAAGCTGGTTCATAATCTTGCATACCATTTTCGAGTAGAAGTAATTTTTAAAATTTCTAGTCAAAATAAACATTATAAAGTCTTATCTTGTAGAAATTCAATCAAGACTTTCACAAAGATTCTTCCAAAAAATTATTTTTTTAAAATGACCCCTCTCAGAAGTAAGTGTACTGCAAAATATGAAGTATTTTGAGATGAGAAGTAGTATCTGGATCCGGAAATTGTACCAGGAGCCAATTGGTCTCATTTGATAGTGCAGTTGCATAAGAATGGTGAAAGGAGAATATAAATTAAAAGTGACTCAGGCTGAATTATGAAGTGGGACAACAGGTATAGCCTTTCATGAAGCCACAAAATATGATAGTTTTTTTGGTTGAGAGAGAAGTCTCAGGATTATTTCATATGGCCGCATAAATTTCCCATTTGACACTATTATTGAAAGCACAAACACTTCATAGGCCATGAAATTTTAATCAAAGTCAATTTTACATTTTGACAAAACACCATTTAAATTTTGTTGCAAAAGTAATGAAGTTATAGAAAAAAATAACTTCCACCTGTCAGACTGGGGTCAGGTAAAATTTAGGTTGGTTTGTTTTTCCCTTAGCATTCGCTCTCTCTCATTTGCTCTCTCTCCTTCTGATAACACCATTTTTCCTCTGGGCAACACGGTTTCTCCCACTTGCAGCCACTTCCACCCCCGGTGGGGAATGGAGCAGGTGCCCTCAGCCCAGGCCCATCTGAGCATTCCATTAACTGCTCACCATGACAGGCACTTGAGTTAATCAGAACGAATGGAAGAAGATAACACTGTTGGAACTTCTGGGAAAGAAACTTGCATTCTACCACCTGATTCAAACCAAGCCATGTCAGATCTAAAGTTGCTGTAAGTGTCTTGGAAAGACAGGAAATCTTACTGAATGTGGAGTGAATCAGGAGAAAGATGAAGTTGAGAGACATAGTGAAAAAAAAATACTGTGGTCAGGAGAAATTGTTGGAGTGCTTCCATTTGCTTCTTAAACTAACCTTGTACTTAATATTACAGTTGCCTCAACCGGTAATTTCCCCTTTAAGCTAATTTGGTTTGAATTTTATGCCACTTGCAAACCAGAGTCCTAACTAATATGCCAACAGAACTTATTGATGCAAAAGTTCAGCATTAGCATGTAATTCTTTTGGAGAATTACCCTGGCCTCTTCCTGATCTTCTAAGGTGGTGATTTACATGCTAAGTCACTATCATATAATTTCAATTAGATTATAGATGACTTTTCATGAGAACTAGAGCAGCTGCAGGATCATGAAAACAGTGAGATTCCGAGGTGAATGATATGGTTGCAAAGGTATAGGAAGAGGAGTTAGAGAAATCATTGGAGAGACACTCTTTCAGAGCATCACATTTTTTCCCCCATTGGATTGGACACTATTTTTACAATAGTTATTTAAAAGATTATGGGCTAAAATTTGACACATGATTAGTGCTCTCAGGGGTCATATTGGTCTTAGATTTAGTGTTCTGAAGAAACATTTTGAGTTTCATTTTTTCCCTGCCAAAGTATATTCAAACTTAATTAAACAAATAACATATGAGTTATACAAAGTCAATGGAAACATGTGGGTAATGAATATGATTTGCTCTTGAAAAAATTATAGTCAAATAATTCGTTTTAATAAATCTCATCAATATCCAAACTCTTTAGGCTGAACATTCAGTTCACCCACTATACCGGTCAATACTGACAATTGTTAACTTATCTCCTGCACTATTTCCCTGCTTACATAGTCTACTTCCATCAAATGTAGAGCTCCCTCTTTCCTGGACTCAAAATAAGTATTTCCATTTCCATAATTTAGCTCTTTTGGAATATTTCCAGTTCTTTAATTGATGATTTCTATATTTTCCAAATTTTACCAGTTTTTTAAGAACACGTTTAAATGCCGTTTCTATTACACCCTTCATTGTTTCTTTGAAACAATTGCCTATTCTCCTGAACACCTAAATATTTTCATCTATACACTTTTTTTTGCACTTATCACAATATATTTGTTTTTTATTGTTTTATTTTTAATATAAAACTATTTATATTTTTATACTTTTAGACTAAAAAATGTTTCTACGCACTTTTGATCTTCAAATATGATTCAGCACCCAGAAGAGTGGTATTTACATAAGTGAAAAATGAATATTATATGTTAAATTAATTAAGCAAGGAGGCCATTAAACTGAAGTGGTTTAATGCTTTCATGGTCTATGTAGCAAACCAGAACCTACGCTTGCAATGCCTCAAGGTTAAGAAATTAAAACCTAAGGCAACTAATTATAAACAGCCAAACGAGGCTTTCAGCTATAGCCAATCCAATAATTTCCTTTCTTTGCTTCTGTACCTTCTCTGAACTTGTAAGTATCTCCCCTAACTCCTTATCTGGAGAGGGCTGGTAACCACTTCCGGTTTGTCACTGCTGACTTGAATCAATTTTTGCTCAAACTTTTAACATTTTTAATATACCTCGGTTTAGCTTTTAACATATGACTGAAGATTTTAGATAGTCAAATAATGAATCAATAAAAATGCTTTCTTTGCCACATAGTTGAGACAATAATAGTTAGTGTCCTCATCTTCATTTCTTATATAAATACAGATAATGCTAGGGTAACCTCTTGAATTGGTTTTACATTAGAGACACTTAGAAAATGATGGTATAATAATATTTTATAAAACTTGTAAGAAAAACTATAAAATTTCATACTCCATGAAAATTGATGTTATATAGATATCATTTAGTGTTTCTAATTCAGGTTAAGTAGTTTTTATTACGAATTTATTGTGCATCCCCTCTATACATCCTGATTAATTCAACAGGTCTATGTCATTGTGAAGGATATAGAAGCCAAAAAGAAAAAAAAAAATTACTAACTTGAGGAGATTTCATGATGGTTTTAACGACACATAAACTTCATTGAAAACAAAATTTCCAAGAATTATACATGTATCTAACATATCTGATCAAAGAAGACATTTCTCCTAGCTAATTTAGATCTTAGAATTTATTTTTGGCAGAAACTATTCAGATAACTATTTTGGCTCTTTAATACACTTCATCTGTACATGCATAGCCTAAATGATTTGCCCTAAACATAGGCATTAAATTGAAATTTAATAGGATCATTATTGAGGTTAAATAGACACTTTAATGATTTCTTAAAAGACACATATGAGTGTATAAAGCAATATATCCAATATGAAGTTGTAAAGCTTCAAAAAATATCTCATATTAAAAAATTATTATTTAATAAATATAATTAAATTTCCCAAAGACCTAGTTATAATAGACATGGCTTATCATTAAATAATCATTATTAAGACATATTTTGGGGACCTGAGCTGTGCAACATCTAAATATTGACAGGCTTACTGATCAATTGTCTGTGATGAGTGTTATTTGAACTTACGTGAATGAGTGTTATATGAAGTTAATTTCTTTTTAAACGAATATAATGTGGAATTTGATCAAACTAGTTTTTCAAATTCTCCATCTACATTTATATCATTTATTATATATAATTTACTTGGACTTATCACTGATTTTCAAATGTTCTGTTGTATCATTATGTATGAGTTAAGACATACCTTCGGGAATAAAATATTTTGCAAGTGATATCACAAATAAATGGAAAGCATTGATAAATGTATGAATAAATTTATAAGATATAAGATACCAATAACAGAAAGATCTCTGGAAAATTCCCAAATACTCAGAAATTAAATAACATGCTTCTTAAATAATCAGTGTATCAAAGAAGAAATCAAAAATGAGACTAGAAATAATATTCAACTAAATGAAAATAAAAACGCAAAATATAATTTATGGGTTGTAACCAGCTATAAAATAATGATGAAAATGTTATTAATAATTGATAAAAATTTAAAAAATCATTAAATGGTTATATTAGAAAAAAAGTTTCAAATCAATCATCAGATAAAATAATATAATAAAAATCAGACCAGGAATCAATGAAATAGAAAGCAAAAAACAAAAAGATGAAAACAGATGAAATTGAAACCTAGTTCTTTGAGAAGATCAATAAAATTGATAAACCTTTGTTCAGACTGATCAGTAAAAAATGAGAGAGTCCACAAATTACCAAAACCAGGCATGAGAGAGGTGATATCATTACAGATTCTAGAGTTATGAAAAGGAGAATAAAGACATCTTATGATGGCAGAAACCTATCTGTGTCTGCTTGCAGATGAGCAGCAAGGGTGGAGGAACAGGAATGAGAGAGTACAATGGACCACGCTCAGACTTTGGGGTTGATGATTGTGTTCATTATCTTGATGGTCATGATTTTCCAGTTTTATTCATATGCCAAAACTTACTGAATCGTACACTTTAAATATGTACAGTTTATGTCCATTATCCCTCAATAATTCTGTTTTAAAAATCAAGAGATTGTGAGGTCATGAAGAAAATCAGAAGGTAAAGAGGAGAGGTCGCATACAGAAAGGGAAGTTGTATAAAGGTGCGAGAATTCAAAGGATAAAAGATAAGGAATGAAAGAACAGGTGAGGAGGTAGGTAGCAAATGTGGTAATCACAGTAAATTTGCTGTGTTGCTGAAAAGAGATGGACAAGATAAAAAAAGACACTAAAAAAATTTGTCATATTAACTGTGTCTGGAAAATTTAACTATGATCTATATTTCCTTATAGATCGTGGCTTGTGCAAACAGAGTTATCTAGCACATGATCGGCTAATGCCCTCTGCATTTGACCTATGTAAACTGCAGGATGTTAGATTTTACACGATATGCCAGTTACCAAGTTATTGCCTCTCTGCTCCAAATTTGCCCTTCAATATATGCTCAGCCATCATGGACAAAATTCTTTAAGCATCCCTCCTATATGGTGAACAGCGTGTTATGCTTCATGTAGAGGGTGCTGGAGAGACACCGAGGGAGGAAACGACTTTCTAGCTCTTTCCTGCTGCTGTTTGGTGGGTTACTTGTAGGAAGGGGAGAACATCCAAAGGATCTCTGTCCCAACACTGAGGCCAAGGCCAGGCCTGGCAATAACCTTCAGCAGGCCTTGTACATGGAAATTAGCTCTGGAAAGATCTCCCACCTGCCTTTGCACCGTGATCCCTTAGGCAGGCCCCTGTGCGGCAGTTTTCCAGAACATTCCCAGCAAGCTGCTTCACCCTCAGCACACTGGCATTGCTCCCTGTTTGCACAGTGACTGCAGACCAGCTCCGGTCTGGGCAAACCAGTAAACTCTGCTATCCAGTAGAGAAACTAAATATTCTCCAGCGAAATCAGGAACCCTTCCAAGATTTTCCTTCCTTGGGTGCCCCATCCCTCAGGCACCACATAGAATTTTCTTATACTTATGGTCACTCCTTTAACAGTTTCATAGTTTTTTTATTATTATTACTTTTTTTTTTGCTGAGGAAGATTTGCCCTGAGCTAACATCTGGGCAAACTTCCTCTTTTTGTACATGAGCCACCGCCACAGCATGGTCCCTGACAGATGAGTGGTGTAGGTCCACGCCTGGGAACTGAACCCAAGCTGCCGAAACGAAGCACGCCGAACTTAATTACTAGGCCACTAGGGCTGGCCCTTCATAGTTCTTTATATCACACCTTCCCTGTTTAACCTACTGGGTGATTTCTAATTCTTGATTTGATTCAGACTGATATAAATGGTTAGATGGTAAAACCCCAGCAAGGAGTATCAGGGAAGACACTTCCACTGAATCCCAATAAGAAAATGGCTCTTCCTGTCAGAGAGATTAAACAATCCTCCTCTTTCTATCTGGTATGCCAGAAAAATATCACCCAATGGGAAAAACAACAATTATGGCAGAGAGAATTCAAAGACGGTGTGATATGTCTAAGGATTAAAGGAGCTACTGAATGATTTTTAGGAAAAAGGTTTGTTTCCAGTTGTCCATTGCTAGTAAATAGAAATACAATTGATTTTTTGAGTGTTGACTTTTTATTCTGTGACCTTATTAAACTCACTTACTAGTTCTGTGATATTTTTTGTAGATTACTTGGTATTTTCTACATAATCATGTGATCTGCAATTAGGGACTATTATTTCTTTCTTTCCAATCTGCATGACTTTAATTTCCTTTTTTCTCTTATTTCACTGGCTAGAATTTCTAGTACAATGATGGATAGGGGTGGTAAGGGCAGATATTTTTATCCTGTTACCAATCTTAGAGAGAAAGAATTCAGTTTCTCACCATTAGGCAGGTAATTGGTAGATACCCTTTATCAGGTGGAGAAGTTCCCTACTATTCTTAGTCTGAGAGATGTTAGGTTTCATCAAATGCTTTTTCTGTGTTTATTCAGATGATCGCATGGTTTTTCTTTTTTTTAAAAATAGTTGTAAATATGTTGAATTACATTTTGATTGATATTTGCATGTTAACCAACTTTTTATTCCTATGATAAATCCCATATGTTAATGAGTAGTATATATTTTTATATATTGTTAGATTTCTTTTTCTAAATTTTAGTTTTGAGTTTTTACACCTATGCTCATGATGAAAACTGTCATTGTATTTCCTTTTAATGTCTTTTTCTGTTTGTGATATCAGGGTAACACTGACCTCAGAATTAACTGGGAATTCCCTCTTCTTCTATTTTCTGGAAGAAAAAAACTAGAAGAGTTTTGTATAATTGCTATTATGTCTTCCTTAAATGTTTGGTACAATTCACCAATGAAGCCATTTGGGTCTGGAGTTTTCTTTGTAGAAAAATTTTTAGATATAAATTTAATTTCCATCATAGAATTAGAGAGATTTAGGTTATTATTTATTTATTTATTTTTTTTTAGTGTGCTATAGTAGTTTGTGCTTTTCAAGGAATTGTCCCTTTTGTCTAAGTTCTAAAAATTATTGACATAAAGTTGTTCATAATATTTATTACCTTATACTTTTATTATTTGTAGAACATCTAGTGATGTCACCTCTCTCATCCATGATTTGGAAAATATCTGTCTTCTCTCATATTTTTTTTTCTGATTAGCCTGGTTAGAAGTTTATCTTTTTTATTGATATTCTCAAGTAAACAACATTTAGTTTCATTGATTTTCTCTATGTTTCCCATTTCATTGATTTCATATTTCCATTCTGATATTTTTCTTCCTTTTTTTACTTATTTGCATTTAATTTTATTTCATCTTCATAGTGTTTTAGCATGGAAACAGGTCATTAATTTTAGACATTTTTTTCTAGTATAAGCTTTTTATTGCTACTAATTTCCTTCTGTCTACTGCTTTAACAGCACTCCGCAAATTTTGTTATGTTGTGTTTTCATTTTCATTCAATCTAGAATACTTTCTAATTTTCATTTTGATGCTTTTGTATGTTTGGATGTCCAGAGGTCTTTTTGTTATTGATTTCTCTTTTAATTTTATAGTAGTCAGAGATTGTACTTTGTATGCCTTCAATTCTTTTAAACAATTGAGACTTATTTTATGTCCCAGAATATAGTCTATCTTGGCAAATGTTTCCTGTATCCTTGAAAAGAATGTGTATTCTGTTGTTGATGATTGAGAATCTATAAATGTGAATTAGGTTAACTTTATTGATAGTGTAGATTAAATCTTCTATATCCTTACTGATTTTCTGTCTACTTGATCTACCTATTATTGAGACAAGAGTATTAAAATCTCTGCTTATAATATGGATTTGACTTTTCCTCCTTTCAATTCTATCATTTTTGTTTCATGTATTTTGAAGCTCTGTTATGTGCATAAATCTTCAGGATTGTTATAACCTTTGGAATGGTTGAACTCTTACCATCATAAAAGAAACTTTTTATTTCTGGTAATATTCTTTTTTTCTATAATCTACTTTGTCTGATATTAATAAGACCACACTAACCCTTTTATGATTAGTGTTACTATAGTGTATCTTTTTCCCATACATTTTCTTTAAATTTACATGGGCATCTATATTTAAAGTGCATTTTATGTATACAGCATATAGGTAGGTCTTGGTGTTTTATTCAATATGACAATCTCTGACTTTTAATTGATACATATTTACATTTAATTTGATGATTGGCATCTTTATCTATAAATCTATCATCTTGCTATATGTTTACTATTGAGCTCATCCATTTTGTCCTCATTTTTCTAACTTCTTTTGGATTAATTTATATACTTTGTGATTCTACTTTATCTTCTTTGTTGGCTTGTTATCTACAACTTTTTGTCTTGTTACTTTAGTGTTTTCCCTAGGATTTATAATTTATACCTTAATTTATCATAACCATTTTTAAAAGTGATTTTATACTACTTTATATATACATGACAAGAAATTTACAATACTATGCCTCCATTTCTCCCCTCCTAACCTTTGTGCTATATTTTTCATACATTTTACTTTTACATAACATAAAACCTATGCAGCATTTTTATATATGTTGATTTCAAAATTAGAAAAAATGTATATACTACAATTATATGTATTTATTACATATAGAGAAGAAATAATGATTTAAGACATATATTTCATTTTGTGTCACCTTAAATAATTTTTGGATTAAGGTAGGATGTTAATATATCATGAATTAGTTTGAAAATTTTTTCAATTCAAACAATTATACAAAATAAAAATGTGTTGTTTTGTGGTAAAATATAGATTTAAACATAATCTAATAATTTAAAAATGAAAACTAAAGCTTCAGTCTTTTTTCAGTGTATGCTCGTGTCTTTCTATGTACTTGTACATAGAAAGTTTTTTTCCCTTGAATTACTTAAAGAAAATTGACTGGTTATTCTACCTGATTTGAACTTGAAAGAACTACTGTGTATAAATTCACATTTGAAAGCACTCTATGCATAACTGTTTACTTGAGAGTTTCCAATACTTATCTCAATTTTCTAGCCTACTTTGAAACTAAAGAAGTTCTCATTCACCCCAGTTCTTGAAATAGTACAATATAGCAATTTAACTTTGCAAAGAGACTATATTCTTAGCAATATATAATATAGCTATGTACTCTCCATTACATAGTATTTAAAAGTGGCCCTGCAATATATTGACTAAACAGAAGCCATGAGCTATATATTCTGGATTAGAATTTTGTATGTCTCACAGTGGCTACCCCTACACTATCCTCTGCTGTTTATTAGAACTGGTTGGGAATATAGAAAACTTTCAGAAAAATAAGAAGAAACAGGGGCATGTGGAGAAGGAGGAGGATAAGGAGAAAGACATAAGCCTTGAGAAACATGTCACTTTCCATCTTTGAACATATCATTTCCCATTGCTGTTGAGTACCAGCTGATCACTTTAGACATCAATGCATTTGATTCCTCTCCATAAGTATAGTCTATGTGGTGTCATTTGTATTCACCTCGGGCAGACACAGAGCCTCTGCTCATTTCATCAAAGAACTATTTATGAGGCTGTAAAAAAGATGAGTTTCTCCGAATAGTCTCCAAATTAAACTTTTTAAAGTTTAATGTTGGCACACAAGAATAATTACAGTTATAAACCATTAAACATTTAGAAGAAATTTATAGGATTGGAGTGAGAAAATTTACAGCTGTGGCCTAATACAATAAATTTCCTCTGTAAAAGCAGAACCGCAGAAACATTTCTATTCTGGACTCCAGAAAAGGAAAATGCTTTATTAACATTACCCAAACGTGGAGGCACTATATTCAGACATTATTTATATAGAAAGATGAATACCTTTTAAAGATACAGTTAATTAACCTTACAAGCAAAAGTCAATATTTTTTGTTTTTTTTAACATCAGTAAATAGAGCACACTAAAGTCATTATAAGATTAGGCTATATATACTCTCTTATACTAGAAGACAATCCAATGCCTTAGAGTATTTTTATTTCTTGCAAGAGTTATTATACATCAACTATTACACTCTTGGGTGGGTTGCTGTTGGTGGTAGTGTCTATGAAGTTCAATCATGGTGTTTAAAAAGAAAATTATCCAGCCCCACAGCTGCAGTTCAGTCTCTGGGGAGATGTCTTCCTCTGAAATTCTAATATGCCTTCACAGTGCAGAATATGCTTGTTTTTTACTAGGTTGGCTCTAACAAGGACTGTGTCCTAATGGCCCATTTGTGTGATGAAGTAGAGACGTGACGCAACCACTCAGTCCTTGTGAAAGATTATCTGGTCACCCAAACAGATTGGCTGTTCAGTTAACTAATCACCCACTGCTTAGAGCTCAGTTCTATCTGCCATGCAACTTTAGCCAAAAACACCGTGGCCTTTATATTTGTCCAAGTTCTCTTTTGTGACTTTTAGTAGCATTTAAAACTGTTCTTCCAATAGATCTTGTACATTTCTTATTGATTCCTAGATGTTTTCTTTTTCTCTTCTTCTGCTTGTATAAGTAGATCTGTTTCATTAATTTTATTCCCTCACTGATTGTTATTACCCACCTTTTCATTGAATTATCATTTTACTTGTAGTTTTGTAGTTTTAATTAAATCTCTTGGGTATTTGAAGTGAACAGTAATATCACCTACAAATAATAATTTTACTTCCTCTTTTCTAATTCCTACCCCTCATTTCTTTTACGTACCTTTAGAAGACTTTTAAATGATTGTGGTGATAAAGGGGGTCTTTATGTTGTTCCTTGACTTTGTTGGAGAAGCTTTCATAGTTTGCTCATTAGAGATGTTGTTAACTTTTGTGCTGGTTGAAATAATAGGTAAATAAATAGATAAACCAAATTATGCTTACAAAATATTTTTTATGAGGAAGTGTTTTAATAAGACTTTTGGAAAGTGTGTTTTTGGAATCACTGAGGTTTTAGAATCTAAGGAGATAATCATATACCTTCTTAAAATTTTGGTCTATTGCTATAGCAAATTATGGTAATAGACACATTAATAAAAAGAAATCCTTACATTCCTGGAATAAGCCCCACTTGATCATGCTATATTATTATTTTGATACGTTGCTGGATTATTTCATAAAATTGTATTAAAATATAAGATTGTTTTATTCCTTCTAGGAATGATGATTCAGTAGTGAATCATAAAAATGATAACGATACAAAAGAAAACAAATAAAATCATAGCTATTCTTTGTTAAACTTACATGGGAGATGAAACCAAATAAAGTGGCAGGTCAACTAATTAACTGCATAGCCTATATATTTGTGCTTTTACAAAGCCTAAAATAATCACTAAAATTAAATATGAGTTTTTAGCAAGAGACAATCTTTATTACTACATGTTTGAAACTGATTATCTAACCATATAACTTTTAAAAATAGATCTATTACTATGGTAAATATGTTAATAAAGTTATTAACAAAACAAAAGTCTTACATTCTTGTAATAAATCCTACTTTTACTTCTAGAATGGTGGAGGGAGGAACTCGACAACATTTTCTCCAACAAAAAAAAGCTATTTAACTGGAAATAATTATAGCAAAAAAAAATTAAAGTCTCCGGAACATGCCCTAAGTATATACAGTAAATAAATATTCACTCAAGAAAATCTTCTAATTCTTAGTAGGAATAGTGAGAGTCTATGGCATTTAAGTCACAACCTACTCCCATGCTACTCCTCACTCTGCCTATGGAAACTCTACTCTGGGTGGGTGTGATAAGAAAAAGAGGTTCTCTTTACCTCTAGCTCCCAGTCTATGGCTTTCACCACAAGAGGGGAGGGTCACCAGTGTATCTTGTCCTACCCAGCCCCATGTTACAGGAACACTCTTTTGGGTGAGCATTGGCAATACGACTGATGCTCCTTTCGTTGTCAGAAACAATGAAGATCTTGGGAGAGAGCAATTAAGAGCGTCTAGCAGCTCCATAATACTGATAGCAACAAGCAAAACAGCAGAGCAGTAAGAAATTTAACAGAGAGCCACAGGGAAAGATATAAGAAGATCCCCCTTGAGATCACACTCAAACTTGGGAATCAGGAAGATTATGCACACTCACCTGGCTGCACACCATCTTCGAGCAGAATGTGGAGCACACTTGAAAACAAGCCCCAAGTCACATTGATCCATTAACAGAAGGGCACAGGGTACTTGACTACAACTTCTGATCAAATGTTGGCTGAATATTAAGCTAGTCTAACCAAGCTACTCTAACTTCTAGGAAGCCTTTTTATTTAAAAATAAAATCACATGCACCCTTGCAGTCTGGATGATTGTGTATATGCCCAAGGCTGTGGCCTCAGAAGTCATCAGAGTGGGAACTTCCAAGCTAATAGTTCCTGGCTGAATGTTTGACAAAAACTGACTGTGATAATAGCCCACAAGCCACAAACATATCCGACGATAGAGAGTAGAAATATAACTGGTCAGAGGGCTTAAGCACATTCTTTGATCAACAAGGGGCTTATGCTGACCAAGGGGCAACCCTTGGTAACCAGGCTAAAAGATAAAAACAAGAAAAAAAAATCTAAGCCAGGGCATCAGAGGACTGAAAATGCAGGGAAAATAAACTTTACAGAGTGAGCTCAACCAAGTCACTAAACAAGTAAACAAATGAACAACCAAACAAAAAAAACAATAACAACTCCCTATATGTGTTTATGAGTGGGAATCAGTCTCCATAGTTTTGACAATATATTGTCTTAAGATACAGTTTTTAACCAGAAAATTATGAGACATACAAAATCCTGGAAAGTGTACCTCATACAAAAGAAAAATACAGTACAAACTGTTTTTGTGGTACCCGTATTTTGGACTTAGCAGACAGACTTCCAAGCAGCTAATATTAATTTGTTCCAAGAAAGAGAGCACACCATATGTAAATAATTAAAGGAAATCATGATGACATCAGCAAACAGTGAATACCAATAATGAGATAGAAATTATAATGAAGAACTAAATGGAAATTTTAGAGTTAATCAAAATGAAAAAATCACTGGATGGTCAACCATAGATTTGATCAGGCAAAACAAAGATTCAGCAAACTTGAAGACAGACTATAGAGATTATCAATCTGAAGAACAGAGATAAAAATAAATGAAGCAATATAAACATAGCCTCAGAAAAGTGTGGGGCATTATTAAGAACACCAACATATACATAATGCCAAAAGGCAGGAGACAGAGTAAAGGGCAGAAAAAGTATATGAAGCATTAATGTCTAAAAATATTCCAAATCGGATGAAATATATTGATCTACACATCCAAGAAATATAATGAACTCCAAATGAGATAAATACAAAGAGATCCACACACACATACATCACAGTTAAATGTTGAACGACGAAGACAAAGAAAATGTTTTGAAAGCTGAAAGAGAAAAACAATTCATCACATTTGAGGGCAACCTAATAAGATAAATCACTGACTTCTCATCAGAAACAATGGAGACCAGAAAGCAACGGACAACCTATTCAAAATTCTGAAGGTAAAAAAATAAGAATCTTTCAAAAATTAAAATGAAATAAAGATAATTTGTTGCTATATATCTATGTTATGAGAAATAATGAAAGAAAACTCTTCAGGTTGAAAGCAAGTGACAGCAGACAAATTCAAAGCCACATTACAAAAACAAAGAGTGCTAGTAAAAGAAATTATGTAGGTAGTTATAAAAGATAGTATAATTACATATTTCTTCTTCCTTCTCTTAACTGATTAAAAAAATTAAATAAAACTATATGTATATAATTGTGTTATTGGTATTGTATTATACAATATAGATACATTGTACAATAGCAATACAAAAGGAGCAGGTGGGAGTAAAGAGGATTTGTAACATAAATCTACAGTAAGAAATTAAGAGAATCAAAACTGGGGTGATGAAAATGTTCTATATTAGATTTTGGTAATGGTGGTCTGACTCTGCAAGTTTTACTGAAAAATTGGAATTGTGTGCTTTAGATGGGTTTCTGGAGAAAGTACCATCTGAGATGTACTTTTATAACAGATCATCAGATATAAATATTCATTCACTAGTTCATTCCACAACACTTATTTAGCATATGTTAAGTAAAAGCACTTTGCTTGGTCTTAGACATAAAATTGCTTAGCTTGTCTGAGAGATTAAAGAAAAACTAGTAATACTAAGTTTACAACTGAGATTTTAAAAAATGTTTTAGGTTGAATTGTCTATAGTGAATATATAGTCATCAATTACCAGAATAGCCTTAGTAGAGAAATCTTGGGCCATAGTATATGGATTAAGAGATGAATAAAACAGCTGCATTGAAAAAGAAACTAAATCTGTCTACCTTGTATATTGAGAATACTTAGTCTTCCAGCAAGAATAAAATAGAAAAGAGGGAGGATAAAAGAGAAAAACAAGAAGATAAATATGTTTATAGTAAAAATGAAATCATATTCAGAATAATATTTAGTAAAAACCTCACAATACATGGGACTAGGTTTTTTCAGAAGCTCCTTGTTGATTCTGTTCTTAAGAAATACCACAATAATGGGCATTTTGAAAAATCACATTTCTTCTTATTCTGTTTGTGTATTTGATACTGTTTGAAATGGAAGAAGCAAGATGGTAGAAATTTGCAATGGTGAGAACTGGAGAAAAAGATAAAGATTTCTTTAGCAGATGAGGCTTCTGCTGTTTCTTATTTCACTGTCTTCCTGCCCAGGATTTGTTGACTGGTGTAATCAAGTGAAGGAGCAGTGGTGATGGATGTCAGATGATTATAATTTCTGTGTTGTTGTTCCAGCCATCACAAGTCTGAAATATTTTCAGAATGCTGCAGCTGCAACTGATGCCATTTCTGAGCAATGATCATAACAATTTGCAAATATACACGGATTAGTGCAGTACTAATGTGAGTCTTGGAAACCAGAACACAGTGCAGCTGTTCATTTACAGTGTATGAATGTCCAGTCCTATGGGAACGGCGCCTATGTACCAGGATGAGGCTACTCACGGGCTTTCAGAACGGCACAAGTATAACTTACAAATTAAATACATACCTGGAAAGCATATTATCTCTCTTTACACACCAAAAGTCAAGAAATTAATATTGAAGTTTACATCTATGGACCAACTTCATCTGTAAAGAATGTTCATGAAACTCTAGATTGATTAGTTATTGGTTGAGGTAAACTAAAGGTAATGATTAGGGCCTTTTAAAAATCGTTTTAAGCTGAAAAAAATCTGAGAAATTGGTTTCCCATTAAATTTAGCTTTTACTTCAGAATGGAGCTTCACCTGTGTAGTCTTATAAGACACCTATTTTACCTGATAAAATTCACAGAATGATTTGTGGCTCTTACCCATAGGAAAGCAAAATAAAGACACATAAACAGGATATTTCAAGTTTTCCCTCAATTATATTTTAAATAAATTTCTGCCTCTCTTAAAAATATATATATATATATCTATATATATATCTGATATTTAGGAAGAAAAAGTGATATACATTGAATTTTATTTAATAGTCTATTTGCTGGAATCGGTCTATTTTTAATGATTTAAATTAATTTTCTGTTCAGCATGTAAAGTTTCCCTTTCGCCATAAAGCTGGATTTCAAAGTGCATCAACTATGGGATCAACAGAAGAGCTTTCATTGGTGTTTCTTATTTTCTTTTAGTGACATTCTATATGTTACCCAAGGAGAATGTATTTGCGGTAATAGAAGTATGTATACTTACCCTAATAATACCTTGTTAGTCTAAAGATTCTGAAAAATGTTTGACATATTGCAGGATTCTTTGCCATTTGATGCTCATAAACATTAAAATAAGGTGAGAAGTAATGTTTGTACATTAGAGATCTAGATCCAAACTCAGTTGCCTCCAGTCTATAGTGTGCATAAGACTTAGAGAAGTGCCTTTTAAAAAGCAGAGGGCCTCACTCCGTGATTCTCAGATCCCGCACAGGCTAGAGGAGTTTGTATTTCGTCAAGCTTCTAGGTTATTCTTCGTCTTTCATCAAAGAACCACAGAATAAAAAATGCTGTACTAGGACAAGAGTCAAACAAGAATTAAATTAAATAATGCTTATTGCCTGCTATATGAGTAATACAACGCTTGGAGCTGTTAGAGATAAAGCAGAAACAGAAGTCGTAGTCATTAAACTGAAGGAGCTAATGATACAGTTTGAAAAAAATTAAAAATGCACCAGACAAGAAAACAATACAAAAGGAGAGATTAAATAAACAGTAGTAACTGAGGGAGGTTAGTAGTAAGATCAGTGAGGTCCAGAGTTGCCTGATAATGTGTGATAAAGGTGATAAAATATAGGACTTGGTTGGTTTTTTAAAAATGACAACAATTTGAATACTCAGAAGTGAGTAGATAGGGTCTTCTTGGTCAAAGCTGTGATTTGCAACTTATGGAGGTAGCATGAGATAAGAATACTATTTGCATGTTGAAGAGAATTTAGAAAGTGTATTGAATAAGTAGTGTGACATCAGATTATGAAGAAAATTGGAAATGAGGTGGAGTAGCAGATTCTGCACTGATTACTTTGTCCCTTGCGTCTTTAGAATATGCAGACTATTTCATGTGATGCAAGAGTGACTCTGATAAAACTTGAGTAAACGTGAATAAAACACTCTTTAATAAAATCAAAAATGAGAATACGGAAGAAGTGATTGTTGCTCGTTCAGTAACACATTCTAACCGTAATACATTACGTAGTGCAGAAGAACAAGTATTTTAATTTTAAACCTAGAATTAGAAAAGGACACAAAAGCTTTCTAATCCATTTCCCTCATTTTCCAGTGCAAAGTTTGGACAGTATATGTCATAATACCCAATTCTATTTTTTCTCCTATTACATTGTGCTGCAATATGTTGAAAAAGACTAATATTATGTCTCTAGGGTGTTGAGTTATGGTTACTGTATTTTAAAACAAGCAATTAAGATTTTTTAAAAAATTCAGTCCAGGGCTGGCCAGGTGGCATAGTGGTGAGGTTCATGTGCTCCTCTTTGGTGGCCCAGGGTTCTCAGGTTTGGATCCTGGGCCTGGACCGATGCACCGCTTGTCAAGCCATGCTGTGACGGTGTCCCATATAAAGTAGAGGAAGAAGGGCACAGATGTTAGCCCAGGGCCAATCTTCCTTAGCAAAAAGAGGAAGATTGGCAACCTATGCTAGCTCAGGGCTTATCTTCCTCACACCCACAAAAAATTCAATCCAAATTTGCCTGCAAAATATTCTAAAAGTATAAAATAAATAATGAAGTTTCTCCTCTGTTCAGTGATTTTGCCATGCAAATTATGTTGTTTATTGCTTAGTTAGTGGTATATGCTTTTTATTCATACATTTTATGAAATCATTGTTTGGCTATAAATACCAGATGGAAGTAGAGATGATCAAGAAAGTAAATGGAAGATTTACCTTACAAAACAGGATCACTACTTCTGCAGTAAGAAAGAATAAGAAGAGGATGGGTTGAAATTTGAGAACGAGGGGCAGATATGAGGGACTGGTTGTAGAAGGTTTCTCCGTAAGAAACGAAATTGTCCCACTAGTAAGAGGCTTAATATTTGAGACCTGGGGGGAGTTGATGTTCTGTTATAACCACTGGGAGAAATAGGAAAAGGACCTGACGATTAAAAGTTTTGAATTCATTTATACTTTTGTGATAAATACAACATATCCTGTGATAGAGCCTCAACCAAGAATCCAAAGATGAATAAGGCATGGCCTCTCCATCACCACGCCGGGCCACAGTGGTGAAAAGTTGAGTTAGAATACATGAGGCTGTTGAAGAACCAATTATAATATTTATGATTGTTTCTTTATATAATGTCTACTTACCTGCAAGAAATATAGATAAAAAGGATATTGATAATTTAACTACATTGGAAATTGATAGTTGGGAGGCAGTGAGGTGAAAATACAAGGAAATGGTGAGGGACAAAGGTCAGCATGTGTAAGCAATTGTGACACGGGATTATACCGGGAAAGTGACTTATCTCTAAACCAGTTTCCTTATTAGTAAAATGAGGATAATTGAATTTTATGATGCTGTTGTACACATAAAATCAGACCATTCATATATATATGAAACCACTTTGAAAGACGGAAAATACTCTTCATATATACCATTTTAGAAAAGTCTGCAAAAGAGAAACAATTCCCCTGTTTTCTCCTAAATTGACACATATTTTCTAAGGTAAAAGATAATAGATTAACACAAGGAATAATGGCAGATTTCCATTATTTCATTTTTTCTAGTTTGATATGTTATGTTCACCATGTTGTGTAGAAAAGTATATTTATTCACAAATATCTTTAGATGCTCTATGACCAACAGTGGTTACCAGGCAATCAAGTTTATTGACCTGTGGAGAAAAATGGATAGTCTTGAGCTCTCTATAAAGGGTACAGTAAATCTAGTAGCTGTGTAATTAATTTATAATTATGTAAGCAATAAAGGCATAATTATAAGATTATTAATATGTTAAAATTATAAGAAATTTTCTGGCATTTAATTAACATTTACCAAGGCAAGCTACAGCAAATTAAATACCAATTAATAAAAATAGTGACATTTATTTAGATACTCTATTAGCTGTCACAATTATTAACTTGTTATCACTGGCTTTTAAAATTCCGATTAAGTGCCTAAATATTCCTTACAATTTTTATGTGTCAAAAATCTAATTATATTAGTGTCCTGTAATTTAAAATTGATTACACAGCAATTCTCATAATAAATCTCAATACACTCTTTACTGTCAATTGATGCATAATGGACATGTACTAGCTTATAAAAGCCAAACACTTCCACAGGAACCAAGCAATCTTAAAAATCCTCTCTTCCTTTAAAGTACCCAATCTTATAAATCTCAAATTTAAAAATAAACAGACAACAATGTATTAAACCTATGGAGCGTCTCTGTTCAGCACAAAACACTGGATGTGGCTCCTTTATAGCTGTTCCATGCCTTTGGATCAGATCCATGATTTAGAATATGTGCTTTCAGACATATAGTTGACTGCCAAAGATATTTCTGTGTAAATTTAGCTTATCCGTTTTAATCTTAATCATACGAGCACCCTTGGGAAGCTTACGGTATAATATCATTTCCCAAGCAACCACTGACTCCTATGACCAACAGATATAAAGGCATGCCTACTTTGTACATTTATGGTGAAAGATACCTCAACTAGCGTAAAATATTCATCACGGCCACGTTAATCCCAAGCTCTCAGTTCTTTAGTCCATAACTTTCCAGTTACCAAGATGAGATAAGAAGTTTGAGAAATCTACTAACAGATAAGCCAACATCTTTGTGAAACATAAATGATTACATTAAAAAGAATTGAAGAAGTAAATCAGGAAAACTACCAAAAGTAATAGGTAAAATAGACTTTATTTTATGACACCCATCATACAATGTAGAAAGATTGCTATTGTTTTTATCTAGTATTAAGTTCAATTTTACCAATGTATAGTCCGCAAATCCTGGACAGTAAGGAGTTACTTGAAAAAACTCTATGGTCATGTAAGTTTGGTAATCTTTTCTTCAAGAGGCAAGGATGTTCCAGCAAATAGAAGAGTATAAAAAAATCCTGCAGTAAAGAAATCTAAGTTTGTCAAAGGTAGTGTTTAAGCATATGACTTTTAATTCACATCATGCTTATTAACCTATCAACAAACTAGAACACAGAAAGGCTCTAAAAGAAGGTAGAATTGTTTAAAAAATAAAAATACTTAATGCAGTGTTCCCTGGACTATCTTAATCCTGAAAGTTTTAGTTAGAGGCTACGATGTGTGTGAAATTTAGTGATAAACATTTCAAGGCTTTTCTGGTTAATTTATGAAGTTAAAGATGAATGTCTACATTTTAGCTCAATCTGTGACATCTTAAGGGGGTGTGTGTCAAAAGTGTTATAAAAAAAAGAGATAATATGTTCATTACTTGTTTTACTGCACAATACTATAACCCGGCCCCCTGGAAAAAGGTAGGCTTAAATGTTTGGCTGTCAGCAGGTCCTCAAATATTACAGACATTTGAATAGATTGATGTCACATTAAGAGAACAAACAAACTTCCTTTCAATTAGAAAAAATTTTTAAAGATTAAAGCATACATAGAAAATAATCAGGTAAATTGTGATATATTCAATGTCTAAGAAATATGTTTGAAATCCTAAATCAGCAAGAATAACAATAAGTAAATTATAATAAAGCAGAGCAGACTCTCTCTGTATCTGAGATATATTCTTTAGGAAATATGTCTTTACTCCAATTTTAAATATAATTATATTACTTATTATAACTGCCACTTAGATTTGTGGTTCTCATTCAAACTAAACTGTTTGCCTTGCTACTATCCCCTTAACTCATTTATCTTAGAAATGAACTTTTCAAAACTAAAATTGGCATCATCTACTTGTCATGACACAATGTGTCATTCTCACAGCGCCTGTCAATCTTCCTTTAAGAATCAGAATGCCCACTTAATCTAAAACATCTCTTAGTGAATCACACATACATTTTATTTTTTTAATTTTAAACTTTTTAATTATGAAATATAATATATAATATGCATAAATAAAGTACACAAAAAGGTATGTGCTGTTCAACAAATTATTCTGAAGGAACCTTCGCATAATGCCCACCAGGCCAAGAAGTAAAGTATCGCCAGCATTTCAGATGGTTCCCAGATGACTCTTTGCAATTAAAATTCCTTTCCTCCCCACTGGATACAAACACTATTTTGATGGCAAAGGTAAGTAAATGCTTTCTTCCTTTTTGTATAGTTTTACCAATTGAGTATGCATTTGAAATATTATATTTTGTATTGCCTCTTTTAAAAACTTTATATAAATGGAATCATATTTACTCTTTTATCTCTAGGTTTATTTATTCAAATTATACTTGGAATTTTATCTGTTTTGTTGTATGTTGTAAAGTTTGTTCAATGTTCTTTGAATATACTGCAATTTATTTATGCATTCGACTGTTGTGGCTGTATTTATTTTTTCCAGTGCTTGGTTATTATAAATAATGCTTCTAGGAACATCCCTATGTATGTGCAGGCGCATGCATTTCTGGAGTAAAGAGGAATTACTTTATGGTAATTGGTTCAGTAAATGTATGTCCCATGTTAGTAAATACTGCAGCAAAATTTTCACAGCTGATTTTATCAATTTACACTCCAACAGAAGTGCATGGAAATTTCCATTGATCCACACCTTCAATAAACTTTGGTATTATGTGTCATTTTTATTTTGCCCATTCTGTTGGCTGTGTGGTTGTATCTAATTTTCATTTCTCTGATGAATAACCATTTGAACATCTCTTAATATTGCATATCAACCATTGGAAAAACCTCTATTGACGAGCCTGTACAAGGCTTTTACCCACTTTTTGTTGGCCTGTCTGCCTTTTTCTTAGTATTTTGTAGGGATCATTATATTATCTGGGTACAGGTCTTTGCTAGATATATGCATTGCATACATCTTCTCACACTATTTGGTTTGACTTTCACCTTCTTAATGGTACATTTTAATTAATACCAGGACAATCTTAATGGAATTTAATTTATCAAATATCCTTTCACATTATATTTTGCTGAAGAAACTTTGCCTGCTTCAAGCTAATAAATATGTTTTCACCTAAAAGCTTTATTGTTTTACCTTTCTCCTTTAAATCTATGATGTATCTGAATTGACTTTTGCATATGATATTAATCAAGGTTTATCATTCCTTTTTTAAAAAATTTGGACATCTAATTAAAATAAAACCATTTATTTAAGAGATAATTCTTCTCTTTTCTGGCTGTAGTTATTAATAAAAAGACCATTAATAAATGTCCCACTGTTTGTTGTCTGTTCTTATACCAAATACCACAATTTGTAAACTACTACATAATTATAATGGGTTTTGATAGCTAAATCTTTAATTTCTCCCACTTTATGTTTCTTTTATGAGTTTTCTTTGCCTGTTCAGGCAAACTTTTAATTACCATGTACACTTTAGAATGGGGCTGTGGATTTACACAAATGTACAAACATTTATAGATTTTGAACATGATTTCATTGAGATCATAGAACAGTTTTAAAATATAGAGTGTTCAAATCTTTGAGCATTTTCCAATCCAAGAAACTTTATTTATATTTTTTAAACCTCATACTTAATTACGTTTTGTATTTATCAGTGTAGAAATTTTGCACATATTTTTTGCGTTTATTCACAGGAATTTGATGTTTTCTGATGCTGTAATAAGTGACACCATTTAAGAACTTTTCTGTTTTCTACAATGGACTTGCATTCAACAAACTTGATACATTCACTTTTAATTAGAAAAGTGTGTCCATAGAGACATTTAGGTTTTCTATATATATAATCACATCTTTGGCAAATAGTGACAATTTCATATTTTTTTTCCTAATCTTCATAAATTTTATTTTATTTTCTTTGCCTTACATTTCTGGCTAGGACCAAGTTTACCATGTTGAATAAAATTGTGACACAGAGTGTTCTACCAGAACATTGAACAGGATTAGCAGAAGACAGGATTGATGAAAGAAGGGCAATAAAAATGTCCAAACCAAGGAATAGAGAGATAAACAAATGGAAGATGAAGAAAATAGCATAAGAACTAAGTGGAACGTATTGAAAAGTTCTACCAAAAGTATAATTGGAGAAACATTTAAGAAGTTGATGCCTGAGAATATTCCAAAACTGAAAAAAGTTATTAGTTCACAAGCTGAAAATATCTAGTAAGGCAACAAAGAAAACATACCAAGGAATGTAAAAGTCAAACTAATGAAAGCAAAAGGCAAAGAAAAATCTTAAAAATTGGTTTGGGATAGGATACTTTACTTTGAAAAATCAAAAATAAAAATGACAGTGACTTCCATCAGAAATTAAGCTATAAAACAATGAAATAGCATGTTTAAAATGCTGAAATAACTTCCAAACTAGAAGTCTATATGTACTGGAAATACATTTCAGAATGGAAGAAATATGTAAACAAACTTTGAGTGAAATTCTAAAATAAGTCAAAGCAAGTGGAAGAAAATAATTAGTAAAAATTAGAGCAGAAATCTAAGAAATTGGAAACAGGAAATCAATAAAGAAAATCAACAGAAACAAAAGCTTGTTCTTAGAAAAAGTCAGCAAAATTGATAACCAAGAAAAAACCAAGTTAACCAAGAAAAAAAAAAGATAAGATACAAATTGCTAATATTGGAAATGAAAGAGCGATCATCACTACTGATATCTCAGACATTAAGGGATAACAAAGGAATATTATGAACAACTCTATGCCCCAAAATTTGATAGCTTAGATGAATCAGACAAATTCCTTGAAAGACACAATTGACCAAACTACTTTACACAAAGAGAAATATAGAATTTTAAGTCTTATATTTATTAAAGAATTGAATAAATAACTAATAACCTTACATAAGAGAAAAAAGGTACCAGGCCCAGATGTGTTCACTGGTGAATTCTATTAAACAATTAAAGAGGAAATTATACCAATTCTCTACAATCTTTTCCAGAAAATATTATCGAAGCAAATACTTCCTAACTCATCCTATGAGGCCAACATTACCCTAATACCAAAACCAGACAAAGACATTATAAGAAAGGAACTACAGACTAATAATTCTCACAAACACAGATGCAAAAGTCCTCAACAAAATATTAGCAAATATTGAATCCAACAATGTATGAAAAGAATTATATGACACAACCAAGTGGGATTTATTCCAGCTATGCGAAGCTGGATCAGTATTTGAAAATCAATATGTAATCCATCACATCAACAGGCTCAAGAAGAAAAATAATATGATCAGATCAATAGATTCTTAAAACACTTTTGACATAATTCATCATCAATTCATGATTGAAAAACAAAAACTCTTAGGAACAGAGGGGAACATCATCAACTTGATAAAGAACACCTACAAGAAATCTACAGTAACATCATGCTTAATGGTAAGGAACTAGATGCTTTCCTGCTAAGATCAGGAACAAGGCAAGGACGTCCACTTTCACCACTCCTCTTCGACATCATACTGGAAGTCATCACTAATACAGTAAGACAAAAAAAGCAAATAAAATGAGTTCATAGTGGGAAGGAAGAAATAAACCTGTCTTTGTTTGCAGATGATATAATTGTATATGTAGAAAATCCAGAGAATCAACCAAAAAAGTCCTGAACTAATAAGCAACTATACCAAGGTTGCAGGATATAAGGTTAATATACAAAAGTTTATTGCTTTCTTATTCCAACAGTAACCAATGGGAATTTGAAATTAAATACAAAACACCATTTCTATTAACCCAAAAAAGAGAAATATGTGGATGTAAATTAACAAAATATGTACAATATCTATGTTACTATCAACATCTCCTCAATTCACCACGGCAGCTGGACTCTGAGTTTCTCTCTCTCGGTCTACTGTCCAGAAGTTGCCTCTAGACTGAAAGCCTGGGCTATTAGAGATACCCTTATACTAAAGAAAAAAATCATAGAAATTTGTAATTCCTGATAAAGGTTTTTTTCTCTTCCTTGCGAAAAATCATATGGCAGAGCAGTCAAGTTTTCAGAAGAACCAATTGACTGAATTTTTAGTTTTTATATGACAGTCAACCATTTTCATTGAGTTACCTTTGTAATACAATTTTGATAAAAAATATTCTTAATTATTAAATAAACAAGCAACCAACCAAACTAAACAGTAAAAAAAAATACATACATAAAAATAAAGCCAAGCAAAACAAACAAACAAACAAAACAACATCCTGGCTCATCTCACAGTATAAACATAAAACTTAAGTCTACTTCTAGTCAGGTATATAATCTGCTCCATGGCAGACAGGGAACTAGATTAAAGTAAAGACTACGTGTTAGCTTCACCATTTTTATTTCATAATGGTTTTGCGTAAGCATCTCTCCGGTGCCTATAAAAAACCGACATTGGACTAATTTTTATTGTGATTTTCTTTTTTTTGGTTTTAACATCACAGATCTTATAAATTTGATATACATAGCCATGGAAGCTCAGGCTTAGACTAAGATTTTTCAGGAGACATGCCTCTCTCCCCAGATCCCAGATCCATGTACAGACAAGTGTTAACGTTTTGTACGTGTGTTAGCAGGATATTTTTCATTCTGGTTCAAACTATTGCGCAGAGGGTATCACTTTAGGAACACTTATTTTATGAGTCTGTCATTTTCTGTCTCCTTAAGTCCAAGTCCTGTCTCCAATCCCCAACTGGAGATGAATATGACCAATCTTAACCTGCTAAGACTGAAAACACTTGTGATGCAAGAGATTCCTGTTATTTCTCCCATGTTCAATGCAGAAAATGCAAGAGAATTTGTGTTAAGTAAATCAGTTGGATTTTTCAAACTTAAATATATAAGTCACAAGATGTTAGATTAAGATAGATACAGTTTGGGATAACATATTTTGAACTTTTCAGTATGTCTTTGTATTTATATTTCAATGGGTGTGGCAAGTATCTAGTCCTCGGCAATGCTTCAAGACAAATAATGAACTGTTTCTTACTTAGATGCTTCAAAATAAATAATGAAGAATTGTTACCTGAGGAAGGAGTCAGCAAGTTGACCCACTTCTCTAATTGCTAACTAATCTGACACTCTTGTAGAGAGAGTTTTCCCAGCACTCTGATAACAGGAGAAGAGTTAAGTGTTCAGATTTCAAGGGACTTCTGTGCATACAAAGTAAACTGATACAGGTGCAGTTATAAATAGGCAAGTGTTGAACTAGCTATCAATCAGGTTGCTAAAGGAGACATCAAATCTGCAGTGATGACATTGCCAGTAAGTTGGGGAATAATTTTTCTAGAGTTATCAGGGACTGATGATGCAATTGATAATAAACTAGACTTGTATTTCTTTCTAGATTATTCTAATATTTAAAAATTAATATTTGTACATTAATCAGTCAGCTAAGGTATTCACAATTACTGAACTATTTTTGGTTAAAATATGAATCCTAGTAATGCTACTATGATATTCTTTTTTTTATGGGCTAAAGTATTGATCTAAGATAAATAAATGCATAATGAATTTAAAATTTTTTTCTGACTCTATTTGCAAAACTAGAATAGCAAAAATCTCCACATTTCCAGCAATTAGATGAGTTGGTGTGTGAGGAGAAAGAGTGGTAGTTATTCACTGGCTGTGTCCATGTAAAATTTACCTTATATTGAATGCTTGTCATGGCAACAATAGGAGGTGACATACAATGTCCAATAATTTATTATAGATACATAACAGATGAATATTTATGCTTTCCTTTATGAGTAAAGCTATTTAATATTATTTATATCAATTATTCACTAAGATTCGGATATGTAGTTAATCAGTAGGAATGTCATTGTTTTTAAATTTAATCCTATAAATCACAAACATCTACCTGTTATTCTATTCATGCCTCATTAGAGAAATTTTTTAAAAAATTCCTCTTACAGTATATCAAAATTCTATGACCTGTACTAGGTAAACACAATTTTTTTGATGCATAATGCAAACTCAAAACAAACAGAAACATTGACCTTTTCAGAGTGGTTTTATAACCAACTTACTTGGAGATGGTATAAAAATCAATTTGTGATTATTGAGCATGCAGTGTACAAGGCATGATGCTATCTCTTAAATATTTAAGCATTCTTTTTAAGAGTTGGCCCAGGAAACAAAACTTTTCTCATATTTTGGGAGATTAGCTAACATTTTATCATAGAAGTTGACTCTCAAGGAAATTAACAAGGAAATATTAATTATTGTAGAAATCTTGTCTGAACTTAAGTTCTTACTTTATATACTGTATGTTTTAACCCAATATACAGTTTCTGATATTTGTATTCAGTAATGCTATTTTTCTTTTGGAGGGGGAGAGGGCTTCTAAGTGCTTTTATTTTCTTGGAGAGCTCATCCTGTATATTATCTGCCTCAGAATGGGAATCAATTGTTTTTCCATAAAATTCTGGTTTCTTTTCATAGGAAATGATAAATCGGGATTGTTATTAGTGCTACAGAAGCATATTGCTGCTGTGCTGGTTACTGTTTCTAAGACATTTTTAATGGACAGAGCTAAGGATATATACTAGGAATATATACTAGCTAGGAATTGTGTGTGTGTGTGTGTATGTACAACATACTGTGTGTGTGTGTATACATACTATATATATATATATGTTGAGTATAAATATTTAATGGTAAAATACCTCATGTTTTCGTACTGCTATTTCTATTCTATATGTGGCATTACAGGGTTTTTACTTAATCTCTTCTATATTACATCTGAATCTCCTTCATTCCACACTGAGAATTCCAGAGAACAATAGAAATAGAACAATAGAGCTGACAAAATTAAAATAACCCATAATTACGTATTTTCAGTGTCTTCTTTACATACAAGTTTTAATACTAACAATATCAATACTGTTATCACCAATTATTTTTACTGAAAATTGTTAAAAATGCTGATATATGCTACCTTCAATTATCCTCCTCATTTTTCAATCATTGTACTGTGTCTCAATTGTCAGATCAGACAGGCATTGCATGCGATCTTCTCCCCCTCTTAATCCTCATTTAGTTTTGATTCCATAAGAACTATAAACTTAATGCTCACCACCTCTTCCCTAAGTCTGTGTCTCTCCAGTTGCTTTGTTTTCCTGAAGGTTGTTCTTGAGTAAGATCTTTACGAGGGACTCATAGGAAGTATATTGTCTGAGTTTTTACTGGTTGATAATAGTTTCACTCTGTCCATTATACTTGAAGGTCAATTTTCCTGGATATAAAATCCATGGTTCACAGTTCTTTCCTTGAATAGCTTAAATGTGTTACTCTATTTATTGCATAAAAATTGTTATTGAAAAGCCTGACAATAATCTAATTTTATTTCGCTTCCAAGTCACATGCTCTATTTTTTTCATTTTCTTTTAAGTGCAATAATTATACTAGAATAGCTGTTGCTGATCATTATTGTCAATATTCTCATGTGCACAGTGTGTCTTTTAGAATAAAGTTTAAACATTTTTTTAAAGAAAAGTTTTCCTTGAAATGTACATTTCATAATTTTCTCTGATGCTTTCCTTAGGTTCTTTAGGAACTCTAGAAGCTGTATGCTCAATACTCTTCATTGCTCTTCAATACTTATCACTTTGTCTTGAATCCTTTTTATCACTTCCTTTGCTACTTTACATTTTAAAATTTTTCTTATTTTCTACATCTATTTCTCTTAAGATACTTTTTATTGTGTTTATCCTATCGTATGTTTCTTCTAGTTCAGTCTTCAGTTTTAAAGTTATTTATTTTGACATTATTTCTAGTTCTGTTTTACATTCTGTCACCTTATTCTTGAGTTTTTGTAGTTCTGTTTATATTATTCTTTTATTTTTGGATATTTTCTTAATGTCTAACTTGTTTTGAAATATTACATCGCAATCTGGGTCTTTTATTTTTTTCCTTTGTACTTCGATACTTTCTACATTTGTAAGGATGCTATAATGCTCTATATTCTTTTTTCTTAAAATAATTTTTTATGGAATTTAACCTTGATACTTTTCTATTGTACATTTCTATCTGAATTTAGTTTTCCTAGAAGTAGAGAAAAAAAGCTTGATTCAAATAGTGTTTCTAACTTCCCAGAGCTCCCCCTTCTGTTATTTTAGAGTAGTGTTAAAAATTAGGGTAAACTGCTTTCTGAGATTGTCTCTTTTCTGTTCCCCTCCTCCACTGTCATTTGGACCTTGTCTTGCCTGCCTCTCTGCGGTCCCTCTCCTGCTTAATTCTGACACCATCCTCTGCAGTTGTTCCTCAACAGGAAGGGAGACTTCAAGAGTTCAATGGGACTAGATTGCTTCCAATCTTTAAGCCTTACTTTAGCTAATCTTTAGAGTTAAATCCTTTTGGAACTTACAATAATCCAATTTTTGGGGGGTGGGACTGAATATGAACACTGTTCTCAATACCAGAGGTTTATTACCATTCTCTGACCAATTTGCCAGATTAAAAACAAAATGTTTCAATATCAAAATGTATTTACAGGAAAGAGGTAAGTATTTTTCTCTTGTATCAAAAGCGGAAAGGGAAAACCTACATTTATTTTCATTCACTGAACATTTTTCCTGAATTTAGTTTTCTTGCTTTAGGAAAAGTTCGCAAAAGTAAACTAGAAATGAAAACAATCATGGAAAAGATTCTAAGCAAAGATCACAGTGTTTATTTAGATGTTCAAAATCATTCAAGGATGTCAAAATTAAATGAGTTGCTGTTGTTATCTGATACTGGCGTAGACAGTGAGAAGAATATCTAAAGACCAGGTTCCATAATTATAAGCTAAGAAGTCTAAATTCCCAAAAAGTAGGAGGTGAATTTAATATATCCATGGTTAGAACATTCTGAAATATGTTCTTGCAGTTGTGACATTTGGAACAGCAATTACCAATTCAGCAGCAGTGAATGAAAAGGAAAATGCATATATACTCCTGCTGGAAAAAAACATAATTCCTATAAATACTAGTATTGTAAATAAACTCAACTTTTTCTTATATATATGTGCTGTATAATCTCCTAATGAACACATTTGTCATAACTTTATTTTTCAAGATACTGTTTGTATGTGCTGTTTTATCTAAATATTTCATGCCATTTGATTATGCGGTATGTACATACTGCAAAATGCCACAAGATATATCAAAATGCATACGCTTGAAGCAAAGTCTGAATAATATTATGGAAGTGAGGTGATCACTACAGTGCTTTAGGATACATTTTCAATTAAGCAACCATTTGTTTAAAAACCAGGGGACCAAGATGTTCATGTTTTATTCAAAATTAATATCTCCATAAGGAAATCCTAAAATATTATGGAATTTTGCTTTTACTTTTTACTGTCTTTCCCATGGGTTTGTTAGTCTTAATGATAAAAACTCAGTAGTTGGGATTTCCGCTGCTAACCACCAGAAGTCTCCTGGAAGGATGAACATGTTCATTTAGAAGATACTGATTCTACAATTAGTTAGAATGAATAAATCTTATTCAGGAAATTGAATGTTCATCTATATAAAGATAAGCAATTATTTCAGGATTCCATATACCATTTGAAGATGTAAATACTGTACATTTTCTTTCCCTCACACATAAATATATGCACTTATTTACTAGGTGTATATAATATAATAAGTAATTCATAAAAGTCAATAAAATAGATACTATTTTTATAGCTTTTTTAGTGTATAATTTACATACATACCATTCTCCTGTATAAAGTGTACAATTCAATGGTTTTAGTATATTCACAGAGTTGTGCAATCATCACCATCATCTATTTTAGCATATTTTTATCACTTCAGAAAGAAACCCTGTACACATTAGCAGTCACTCTCTATTTCTCCTTAACTCCTCACTTCCTCCCCTCACCCAAGCACTAGGCAACTACTAATCTATCTACTTTCTGTCTATATAGATTTGCCTATTCTGGACATTTTATATAAATATCATAATGCAATAGGTGGTATTTGTGACTGGCTTTTTACATGTAGCATAATGTTTTCAAGGGTCACCCATTTTACAGCTTCTATCGGTACTTCCTTCCTTTATTTTATTCCTAAATAATATTCCATGTAACGGATACACCATGCCTTGTTTATCCATTGTTCAGTTCATAGATATTTGGGTTGTTTCCACTTTTCGGCTATTAAGAATAATGCTGCTATGAACATTTGAGTATAAGTTTTTGTGTGGATATATGTTTTCATTTCTCTTGGATATATCCAGTAGAATTGCTAGGTCATATGATGACTATGTTTTACCTTTTGAACAACTGCAAGAATGTTTTCTAAACAAGGAAATACAGGCCTCATAGAATGAGATAGGAAATATTCCCTCTTCTTCTATTTTTCAGAAGAATTTGTGAAGTATATGGTATTAGTTATTCTTTAAATATGTGGTCGAGTTCACCAGTAAAGCCATTTGGCACTGGGCTTTTCTTAGGGGCAGTTTTTTGATTATTAAAGGTATCACTTTACTTGTTATGGATGTTTTCAGATTTCCTATTGCTTCCCAACTCAGTTTCAGTACTTGATGACTTTCTTGGAATTTGTCCGTTTCACTAAGGTGAACTAATTTTTTTCACTTTAACTGCATCTCAGAAGTGTTACTAAATTTTCTTCATTTTTAATTAGCACAAAGTATTTTCTAATTTCTCTTGTAATTTCTTCCTTAACCCATTGGTTGCTTAGGAATGTAGTATTTAATTTTCACATATTTACTAATTTCCCTAATTTCTTTCTGGTTTTGATTTCTAATTTAATTCCATTGTCATAAGAAAACATAGTTCTATGATTTCAATTCTCTTAAATGTATTGAGTCTTGTTTTATGGCCTGGTATATTGTCTTTCACAGAGAATATTCCATGTGCTCTTGAGAAGAACATTTATTCTGCTGTTGTGAATGGAGTGTTCTATGGATATTTGTTAGGTCTAGTTGCTTTATAGTGTTGTTTAAATCACCTATCTCCTTGTTGATCTTTTGGCTAGTTATTCTAGCCATTATCGAAAGTAGAGTATTGTTGGATTACCTATTTAACTCTTCAATTTTGTATGTTCATGTTTCATGTAATTTAGGGCTATGTTGTTAGGCACATATATGTTTAAAATTGTGATATCTTCCTGCTTTGACTATTTTATTATTATAAAATGCCCTTCTTTATCTTTAGTAACATTTTTGATTGTAAAATCTATTTTTTCTTAAGTTAAATCTGACATCTGGGTACTCTCCCAGGTAGTTTCTATTGCCTGATTTTTTTCCCTGTATGTTGGTCCCATTGTCCTATGTTTTCACATTTCTCAAATTTTTTGTTAAAAAGTACACTTTCTAGATAATATATTATAGCAACTCCGAGTACTGATTCTCATCTCACCTCTGAGCTTGTTTTATTGTTTGTTCATTTAGTGACTTGGTTGGATTATTTTTGCGAAAGCTATTTCTCCCTCGGTGTTAAGCCTGTTACCTTGCTCTTCAGAGGTTCAGCTTTGGACATGAGCACAGTTACATCTAGATGACAGTGTGTTTTTCAGGATTCTCTTTGTCTCTTCCCTTGATCTCTCTGTTAATCTGTCTGTCTCTGATGGTGGCATATCCAGGTGTTAGGCTTCACTAATGACAACTGATTGCTCTATAATTTTTGACAATGCTTTGGAGCGTATATTACTCCACAGGCTGATCCAATTAATTTTGGATCCCTTTGCAAGGGTTGTTTTTTTTTTGGTTTTTTCTTTGTGAGGAAGATTGTCGCTGAGCTAACATCTGTGCCAATCTTCCTCTACTTTGTATATTGGATGCCACCACAGCATGGCTTGATGAGCAGTGCATAAGTCCATGCCTGGGATCCAAACCCATGAACCCAGGGCCACTGAAATGGAGCATGAGAACTTAATCACTACGCCACCAGGCCGGCCCCTGCAGGGGTAGTTTTTGAGGCAAGTCTTTGTAATTTGTTCTGATCCCAAGAGGGACTTTCTTAGCTACAGATCTTCCTAGATAAATGTTTCTTCATTTGCTGTATACCCTTGGAACAATATCCACAGACATTAAATGATTTTTAAAGTAATTTTTACCAGTTTTGTTTGTTTTGCTAGGGAGTGAGCCCATGGAGTTTCTCAAACTGCCATTTGAAAGTGGAAATTGTATATTAACTGTTATAATAAAACTTTCTCAATTTTTAGCACTCTAATGGGTATAAGCAAATTTAGAGTCAACAATTTTATTCATTTTAGAGGTCTTATGAACACATGCAGAAATACACATATTAGTGCTTAAAGGTCTAGAATAACTAAATACCTAACAATTGAAGTTCCCTACTCCATGGTGTTAACTTTCTCCAGAATACCCCATTGCCAACCTCTACCATTTACCTCATCCTGTATCCTCCTATGATCTTTCCCACAACCAAAACCACAAACTATCTTAAGTCAGATACATGGCATGAAAACTGTAAGGATTTAGGTAAGATGGCACTAAGAAATAAAGAGGCAGTGAAGCCAAGCACTACTTCCTCTGATTCAAACACCCAACTCGTTCAAAAGGTCTGATTATATAGCAGAATTACTAGATATAAACGCTCAGAAGTAAAGACTGTAAGACTATTGGGGACAGAGCAATGCAGAGTATAGAGAGATAACCAATGAAAAATTTCAATTCATTTAATAACATGAAAAGCAACTTAAGTAGTGGTAATATAGATGCAGGGAGGAGATAGCCATAGCCTAGACTAAACACAGCTAATAAGGGATCCAAAATGCCTTGCAGGATACAAGAAAGGCTGATACTATATGTATGAAAGAGCAGAAGACGGAGATATTTGTCCAAAAATCTGAGTTAGTTGAAATCCAGGACATGGAAGATCACAACCCAAACAAATTTCTCATTCTTCTGCATCACTGAATGCTGCCTGGATCCCAAATAACTAGCTCCATTTCTTTAGAGGAGAACTCTTGGACTTTTATCAGGAATAGAAATACCTAGAGGTGCATTCAAAACCTATAATATCTTTTTTTTTCCATTTACTCAATATTGCTTAAAATTATTTTAACTAGAAAGTTTCCTTTAACCACAGTTAGTAAACTCATGCATTCAAGTCAAAGTCTGTCCACAAGCTGTGGATGATCTTCTCAAATTACTTAACTTTCGTCTGCCTTCATATCAGTGCACATTAAAAGGAGATAACAATAGGACAATAGAATATGATTAAATATTAAATCACGTAATCTTCATAAAGCATCACTGTTTTTAATTTTGTAATTTTCATCATAATTAATTTAAAAAATTAATGTTTCATCTATTTTCAGATTTTGATCTATTTTGATAACAGGACTGTTAGAAATCAGGACATCCTTGTGTTTTGAACTGAAGGGGATGTAGAGAGAGAACACTGCAAGGAAAAAGTAGGCGTAAATAAGATGTTTTAAATGTAATAGCTAGATTTAGGAGCATATCAATGTGAGAACAATATCTGCCATTTATTAATAATTTTTGTTTGCGCTCATGCAGATAGAAAGTCCTTTAAATTGAGAAAATTATCCCTTCCTGTGATAAATAACAGCAGTACAGTCATAATTTCCTATGTTAGACAATACTGAGGACAAGCAAAAACGACTGAACTCTTTGCTCCAGGAAATATTTGCTCCTCTAAAATAAGACTGTGAACCAATTAACAATGTACTTATCAAGACTGAGAGATGCTTATGCGACATGCTTCAAGATCCTGGACTTGCTGCACTGACCGATCCTAAGCTATTACGTCAAAATTTTGACCAACCCCAAACAGTACCCTCTTGCAAGACCACCTTAAAATAATGCAGTTCAGGCCCTAAAACCCTATAAATATTCTCCTCTGATGCCTCCCTCTAAGGCACTGCTGAGACTCTTCCAAGGTGGAGTCTCCTTTAAGGGACTAGGTCTAATAAATTTAACTTTTTGTTGAAAAACTTTTTCTGCTGGTCTCTTGTGGAGGCAAAACACAACAATATCTTTCATGGATACAAATATACACATCAATGGGACTCAAGCTGGTGAAATGACACAGAAGAAATTTGATGTATTAGATAATTGACTTTATTAATTAATCATTTAATTTTCAAATATTTTTAACATTTTTAAAATTATTCTTTTGAAAATTGCTATTCACATATAATTTAAATTTAGATATTCTAGCTCTTTTTTAATGAATTTATAAATAAATTCTTTTATTATAAATTTATTTGTAATTTATTTATAAAGAATTTATTTATTATTTATAAATAAATAAATTATTTATTAACTTTCCTAATGACTACATAGGGAATCTGGTTGAGTTTAACATCCTACCCTCAACATATCTATGCCTACACATCTCTACCTGATGATTAGGACTGCGTGAACATATTTATTATACTTTTCCAAGTGACAGTTGGTAAATGTTGTTAAATACCACACAGGTATTTAAATTATCATCTCTTGGTTTCATAGAATACTCAATTTCTTATTATAATTTTCTTTGTATATGTTTTGCTGTAATAATTATATTCTCCTTCTATGCCCTGTACTTCTTCTTTTCCAAGAGAGCACAATAATATTATATCAGTTGAAATTCTGATACCGGTCAATAATACAGGACTGGAGAATGTATCTTTTTTTAAATAGAAGATTCAAGAATGTACTGTTAATGACTGATTAGAAGAACAAATCACAATTAATAAAAATTTGGATCAAGAGACATTTTCAAGTATGGTTTCAATAATGCTAAGTTTACAGAACAATTCAAATTAAACTATTTATTGGCAGATAGTCTTCATTTTCCATTAGTGATGAAGCATAATTTGTTCATTGTGTCTCCCATTGTGCATGTTATAGTATAACATAAATCTTGTTTATAGTATAAATTTTCTTAGCAAAACTTGTATCCACAGAATCAAAGCCATCTTTAGTACTATTTGCTTTATCACATATTCTAAATTAAATTGAGGTCTGCATTAAAGAGGTTTCTCTATATTAATTATTATACAAATGGGACAATTGAATTTTAAGTAAAGCATAGAAAATACACAGAATACTTTTCAAGATGTAATTCAAAATTCAACCCAAAGCCTTGAACTTTGGTTTCATTTTCCTACTGTTAAAGAAAAAGCACCGTTAAACAAGTACATGTGTAAAAACCAATTGTTTGCTTTTTGTGTTTATTGTTTATTATCTTTCTGTGATAGCAACAAACTCTAATCCATGTGAAGAGATGATTTGTTGCTGGTATTTTTTTCTCATTCTCTTCAAAAGTGAGATTGGTTTCTTTAGATATCAGCATTGTCCCTGGTCTCACAAACTTTGACCAAACAGAGCATATCATAAGTTCTGAGGTTTGATATTCAATGATTATTATAGCTGCATATATGTGGAAATGCTCTTTCAAGGTTGCTTTATTTCCTATTTGCTACACTTCATACCACAGAGTAGTACCTAAAAGCTAAATGCATTTTCTTGAAATGAGCCACATGATAAAACAGTGCGTAAGAAGAAGGCAATCGGGTGCAGTGCAAGTGTGCCGTGAAAACGAATAAACCAGATGTCAGCCATGCTTGAGCTCAGTTGTGGTGTGTTAATTCTCCCCCAGATCTGCTCGGGAAGCTGGCAGGCAGAATCCCTTGCCTCCCAGATCAGGGAAATAGCTCAGAGAAGGCTCAGAGGCAGGAAATGCAATTGACAGGGGAAATTCATTGAAGCCTTTTTTTTGTTTGTTTAGAGAAAGTGAGCTTTAGTGTCCTTGTCGTTTGTTTGTTTAAAAGCAGACTTTACTACTAATAACTTCAAGATATAGAATGTAATGGAACTGAATCGAATAGGATTTATTGAACTCTACCTTACCTGATTAAGCTAATCAACCCCTATTCTTCATTAGATAGATCTAAAAGAAGAATGAGAGGTTAAGTGAGTTAGTGATCATTATTCTCTGATTCTATGGAAAAACTAATAGTTCAACCCATGTGTTTAGATTTTATACACAGTTTCTTTCTCCTAAATCAAAAATGAAATGTTTTAATGAATATTCAGCATTTATCCTTGCAATAGTTTGTTAAGGAAAAACAACTATGTCTGGGCCACCTCCATCATATCTCCCTATGATTGGTAATATTTCATTTATGAATGAACTGGTTTTGCAATTCATAGAATAAAAATTGAATTTAAAAATTAGTTCTTTTTTTATACAGTTTTCCTACAAATATTTATTTAGAAATGTTCCAGAGTCTGCTGCTTGTCCATCAATATCTATTCTCCACGTGTTTTATAATAAAAAAACTATGAAATTTTGTCTGTATATCTGGCTGCTCAGAATACTCTATTTTATAACCTCTCTAGCAGTTAAATTTGGTTATATACTAATTAATAGACAGTGGTATATACTGGAAGTGGTGTGTGCAACATCCACAAAATGTCCTTAAATGGAGGGGGTGTGGACTTCTGTTGCCTACTTTCTACTGGCTAGAATGCAGACATGGTGGCTGGAGAGCTGGGGCTGAAGCTGTGGCATCCATCTTGAAACTTAAAGCTTTGAGAATAAGAAACTCATGACTCTGACAGTAGAAGCATCACACCAGCCCTGGAATACCTGAGCGTGGCTTTTATGTGACAGCAAAACAAACTTCTATTTTGTTTAAGCCACTGTTACTTTGGCTTCTGTAATTGTAAGCCAAACCTTATTCTAACTGTTGTGTCCCTAATATGTACCAGGAACTGTGGTAGGCAGTAGAGGAAACAATTCCTTGTTCTCATGGAACTTATATTCTGGTGTAGGCTAATGAAAATAGGTTGAAGAGATGGAAGACCCAAGACGGAGGAGTTTCTCTTTCATATAAGGGGGCCAGCAAAGTTCTATGATAAGGTGACATTGGAGCAGACTAAAGGAAGCTTAGAAGTGAATCATGCAGAAACCTGGGGAATAAAACATTTAAAATACTGAAGTAGGAGCTTATTTCCCTTGGAAGGTTGGACGATCAGTAAACAGGCCAATGTGCCAGGAGCAGAATGGGGGGTGGAGAGAGAGGTAGAGAATATAGGACACCATAGGCCATTAAAAGACTATGGCTTTTACTTTGGATGGGATGAAAAGCTATTGGAAAAAGTCTTGTACAAAGAAGTAACACATTCTGGCATATTACAAGGGTCACTCTGATAACTGTGTTAACCTGATCAAAAGGAAGTTACTGTCTTGCCAAATGTTGGAATGATATTTAAATAAAAATACATGATCCTGTAATGCAATATTTTTGCTCAAGACCAGAAAATGGGATTACTTTTCCTGAATATAATCCATGATTTCCACATATGAATTGCTATGGTCCATACGCAGAGATTTTATATTCAGCAATATGTGTACGATTTACATTTAATCTTCACAACAATCCTAAGATACTTTGAATCCTTATTTTACATATGAAGACAAAGTGAATAGAAGTTCCGCAAGGTTACATATAGAATAATTAGTAGAGACTGTTTTCAGTCCAGACCTGCCTGCTTTCTTAGCTACTTTCTTAACCATTATGCAATATTGTCTTCCAGTTCCATTCTTCTACAGCATGTTTAAAGACAAAAAACACCTGTGGAGTGAATTTTCAATTAATAAGAAAAAAATCATATAATACAATTGATAGAGTATATGAGACAATTCACATTTAACCACGTTTACTTTAATGCATTTTGTATCGCTAGAACAGATATAGATAAATTTTTGTGGTTTAATTTCATTTAAACCTGTGGTAAATTAATGGAGTAGTCCAAAAAGAGTTAAAGAGTCCCAAAATCATAGTAGTTACTAAAAGCCCTTTTGGGTTTTCTTTATTTCTAACTGGTGGAGAATTAATTTGTCATGCTCCAGGGGGTGCCAAGCTCCAATTAACACCCCATGTGTGGTTAGCACATTTGTAATGTATTGGCTGTGTAGTATGATAGAACCAAGAGGCTCAGGTCTCTACATTACCAATTGCTGGGTCCACAGTTTCTGCGCCTCACGTTAATCCAGGGGTAGATACAAGGACCAAGCTAGATCATTAGTTGCTTTTTGAAGTCTGGAACATCACCCCTGGCCATTCTCTATTTGGATGATATCCAAAATAGTATTTTGATTAGATTACATCTAAGGATGCTGTCCTGGTTATAGGCAATAGGTTAAAACTTTTTTTGTTCCTGAAAATTTAAACAAGTTCAAATTCTTAAGCTTTATAGTTAACGGCATTCTCACTTAACGCTAAATGTGTATCTGCTAGTTTCATCTGACTATTGGTCAATTTAGTAAACAAACAATCAAATTACAACTATTTGTCATGAAACAGTCAGATTTTTATAACCATGTTCTGTTTTTTTCATCCTACTTCATCACCAGTATATAGTCATGTACTGATCAAAGAAGTATTTTGACTGAACTCTAGTTTGGATTACTTTAACAATAATTTTAACTTAGGTTGTCAAAAGATAGAATAGAATTTCAATTTTCAATTAGTGTTTTATTAATGTAATAAAAGTCAAGCTTCTTTTCCAATTGCAAGGTTATTTCAGTAATTGCTCATGTCCCCTAGCCTTTGTATTTAATATGGCAATGCCTGTAACCTAGAGTGAATTTAAAATGATGGAGAAATAACCATAAATGTAACAAAGTGAGATATTAATAAAATAAAGTAAAATGGTGAGAAAGAACTTAGAAGTGCAGTGATGTAAATGAAGTATTAATAAAGAGAATTGTGCCAAGTGCAATAATCACCAGTCATATCATGGCACAATTCCCCTTCAGTGTTAATTGCATTCCAGTCCATTCTTTTCAGGACTATGGGGATATGAGTGGCAAACTAGCATACTATGTTTCATAAGCATTAATTTGTAAAGGTTTTATTTCATTTAATATAGTAAAAGACATGTAATCTTATTTTAGAGAAAGATTGGAATTTTAGTGAGTGTGTCAAACTCAACTTTCACAGATAAGAATGAATTACTATTTTAAAATATTGTGTTTTCCTTTATTCATTGTCTCAATCCATCAGTGCCTTAGATGATCATACCTATTGATTAGCATTTTTTCCTTCTCTGTATCCCATGCTTCTTCTCCCTGTCTTTGCCCATTCTGGTCCTTTCCTTAAATGATAGGCTTAGGGTCATTTCATTTCAACTTGGAACCATTTTTTGAGTGAATACTCTGACTGGAAGCAATAAGAATAGAAACTCTCTCTGCCTTGTCATCTACTGGAGTGCACAGTTCTATTTGTAGGATACTGGAAAAGATGTTCATTGCTCCAGCTCCCACGAGTCACTGTTTGTGTAGAATATGACCAAGTAAGCGGGCAGGAAGAGAAAAGACTAAGAAAGCTGACAGGGAGGCCGGAGTAGCCAGACTTTTTCCTCCATTCAGACCATTTAGTGATATTGCCTCGCTTATGATGTCAGTGAAGAGAGTGGTCACTTTTGTTGTTTTTTTATTTTTTTGTCTTTAAAGGGAAGGACACTCGTGAAACTTTTTCTGTTTAAAAGCACCCATTACAGAAAGGGATGGAATACTAACAACAAGGCATCCAATAAAACCTTTTATTGAATAATGAAAGAAGGATGATATCAATGTTTTTTATCTGGTCAAGAAATTTCTCTGTAACGGTCTTTGGTGCCCAGAGTTCTAATGGGCTTATGACTACTAATGGCTTTTTAATCTCATCGTCTGTAATGTTAGAGTTTTAAATCTATTTACTTCAATTTCCTGACATGCATCAGAGACAAAGAGGGTATTTACTGGCTTTGTGGGCTTTGCGTTACATTTTTTATTACATTAGAATGTGCCCAGACTTTTGCAGCAGCAACTCAACTGGATGGTTTGGGGGGAAAGGACAATAGAAAGAGAAAAGTCATCAAATATATAGTTTCAGAACTATCATCCTAAATGATATAAAGGTTCATTTCAGACTCACAGTGTGTAAGTGCTTTTGTATACCTAGAAAATTTTGCCAATGTTTTCAGCTTGTGAGTTTTTAATGGGCAGGATAGAACAAATATGGCTCTTTTCTATTTAATCTACAATAGATTATATTTATATTATCTTTGGCTATTTATTTCATAATCCTTATGGTTCAAGCTCTTGCTTTGTTTCGACCTGGGTCATATCCTGTATCTATAGCCAAAATATTTTTATTTTCTCCTAGTAGAGTGATGCAGAGGAGGATCACTTGGGGCATCTTGGAAAATTCACTGAGTTTCTCTTGTTTTGACTTTCCTCAGATGTAAAATTAAAAGGTTAGAGTGTTTTCTTACCTCAAAGCTTTTGTTTTGGTGAGGAAGATTGGCCCTGAGCTAACATCTACTGCCAGTTCTCCTCTTTTTGGCTTGAGGAAGATTGTCGCTCATCTAACGTTGTTGCCAATCTTCCTCTATTTTGTATGTGGGACGCCACCACAGCATGGCTTGATGAGCAGTGTGTAGGTCTGTGCCCGGAATCTGAACCCGTGAACCCCAGGCTGCCAAAGCGGAGCATAAGAACTCAACCACTGTGTCACTGGGCCGACCCCCACTTCAAAGTTTTTTAAACATAGAACATGTATGTCAAAATTTTTTTGTAAATGTCCACATTTTAGGGAGAACCAAAGCATGGTCTACACTAGAGGAAAAAAAAATGGAGAAGTGAAGCAAGTAAGAGAATCAAAAATGCCAAATAATAGCATATGCATTAAAAATTCCATTCATTGAATTCTATCCAACAGCACCTTCTCTCAAGAATAGCACTGTGAAACAACATGAACATGTATTATTTATTTTTAAAATATGCAGGAAAAAAGTTCACTTTTCAATTAGAGACAAATAAAAACAAGATAAACTAAAATCAAGATTCAGAAAAAAATTTAAAATATATATTTAAATATTAACTCATTTATTGAGCCAATTATCACTAACCGATGTTGTCCTTCTCTCTTCTGTGCTTTCGCTACACTCCTGTTATGGTGCTTAATACCTTACTTTTATTAAAAATTGTGTAATATATCATCAAGTCCTATGACCTACACATTTTTTAGAAGGTTGGCACTAACCAGTATTGTTTGGCATAGAGTGGAGTCTCAACTGTTTCAGCTGAACTGAGTCACCAAATCATTTCAGATTATAAATGATCAAAAGTAAAATCATGATAAGTTTAGTAATTAGATAAGCCAATAAATGTATTTGGTTTTTTTTTTTTTTTTTTTTGTGAGGAAGATCAGCCCTGAGCTAACATCCATGCCAATCCTCCTCTCTTTGCTGAGGAAGACTGGCCCTGGGCTAACATCCATGCCCATCTTCCTCCACTTTATGTGGGACGCTGCCACAGCATGGCCTGACAAGCTGTGTGTAGGTGCGTGCCCGGGATCCGAATCCAGGCTGCCAGCAGCAGAGCGCGCGCACTTAACTGCTACGCCACAGGGCCAGCCCCAATAAATGTATTTGTGAAAGCTTTTTAACACCAAGTACTGAAAACAAGCAGTGTTTCTCAATGTCCTTCCGTTAATCAGAATAGCTAGCTCTCTCAGTACCCTTGGTAACTGAGATTCTCACTTCACCGTATTTAGAAGGAAAAAAATATATTACTTTCTTAACATGAATTGACTTAAATTTTCTTTGGAGACCTAAATTATTGAAGTAAATAATTCAAATGTATTTTCCACACATGGTTCTTGCCACCATTTCATTTTAGCACGTGCATGGGTATATTAGTCAGGATGGGCTAGATATGCTGGGATTGCCCTCAAATCTCAATGGCTCAAAAGAAAATTTTATTACTCACTCAAAGTCTGATATAGTTTACTGAATTCTCAGGGCAGTATTCCTCTGTGCAGTGAATTAGCAGCCTACTTGCTGCCGTTATTAAGTTTATCAACGTTAATATGTGGTCACCACAACTATGGAAAGGAAAGAGAGAGCTAGAGAGTTGGATGGGATGTTTACATTGCCACAGTCTAGAAGAGGTACACATCATTTTCTCTCACAACTCACTTGCCAGAACTAGTCTAATGGCCCTGCTCATGTACAAGGGGATTGAGGAATGTGGGAGAGCACATGGATACTCAGTGGACATTAAATGTTTTTGCCAGAAGAAAGAATAATGAGACTCGCCCGTCCAAGAAGCTTCTGCAAGGTTACTTGGAAAGGGTAATTCCTGAAGCTGAGAAAGTTTAATAGAAAATGGAGAAATACTTGCATCTAACACGCCAGCCTGGCTTATACCTAAAAAAAATTTTGAAAAATAAAAAATGAAGACAACTCTTTAAATATGCTGCAAGGCAAAGGGACACAGCTATTTGCACACACACACACAAATTGTCTCTGAAAAAAGCATTGGTGGGGTGGGAAAAGGAAAAAGGGGAGAGATAAGACAGCCAGCACCTTCAATTAAAATGTGTTTTCCTGATACTTTATTATCTTATCTGCTGGGTTGATCTTGCAACCCAACAGATAGGTTGGTCTTGATAAGCAGACTAGTGATGGCATGTATATTATTTAAAACAAATTGTTTTATAGATGATATGGCAGTGGTTAAAAACATTGACATCAGAGTCAGAATGTGTGGGTTCACATCTTAATTTCACCACCTATTAGTTGTGATTTTGAGCAAGATACTTGACGGATACATCAGTATATTCATCCATAATTGCAGAAATTAGATGTACTTAACTCACGGAGTTATGGTGAGGATTAAAGGAATTGATATTTGTGGAGATCTTAGATTAGTGCCTGGCACATAAAAATAATAAATTAGTGTTTGTAAAAAAAAAATTAAAAACCACTTTATTGATTTTCTTGAAATATTCTAAGTAGTTTTGAAGAAGCATTCTAAAAATTAAGGGATGTTTGGCCAGCAGACAAGATAATAAAGTATCAGGAAAATACATTTTAATTGAAGGAGCTGGCTATCCTATCTCTCCCCTTTTTCCTATTGCCCTACCACTGATCCTTTTTTCAGAGGCATTTTTGTGTATATGTGCAAATAGCAGACCCAGATTAGACTGAGTTTATCCACAGTTGAGTCATAAATCGAAAGACTCTAGAACGGGGAGCTGTGCATAGACACCAAAAATAAAATAAAATAATAAACTAGAAATAAACAAAATAACAAAATAAGCAAACAGATGAATAATATGCATCACATTAAGAATTATGAAAGAAAACATAGTAGACTCTAAGATAAATGCCTTTCCATTCTCTTAAAGAAATTATAGTGAAAATGCTTGGGGGAAAAAAACGGAAAGTGATATATAGTTATTCAAAAAAGAAAAGATAAAGCTACACAATAAATTAAAAAATTAGAAGAGTCCAGGAAAAACAAATTGGAGTTAAACAGTAAAGCCATTATAGAAGCGCGATAGAAGCAATGGGGAAAAATGCTGAAAACAGAGTTAGTAAAAGAAAGGAAAATCTTGAGAAAATCACACTAACCAAAAATAAAAGTAAAAGTGATAACAGAGAATTTGATAGCTAGATAATACAAAGAGTATTTAATGCATAATTAGTATTCTCTAAAAACAGAAAATCTCAAAGATATTAATTGAAGACAAATACCTAAAATAAAGGCAGGCCTGAATCTGTAGTTTGGTCTTTGTAAATATGTATTGTTATGACATCTTGTCTTAACGCTATCACTATATTCTGAGTAAGGTTTATTTATTTCAATTCTCTCTTTATGTCCTTTCTTTCGACATGAATTGGATGCTTTTCTTGTTTAGATTGTATATATGTGTACTTACCTCAATTTTGAAGGCCTTGTGCGTATTTAATTTTTCAAGTGCTTACTTGGATAAGTGTAAATTATAAACAGGTATCTATTTCCAGATTTTCCAAATTTTAGATACTACTCTACTCCATTGAGAAAGAGAACGGAATTAGAACAAAATATACACTGAAATGCCTCTACAATAGAGATTCATTTTCAGAAGAAAAAATGATGAACAAAAGAACACAAGCTTATGGCAAAAAAAGACAAAAAAGCAAAAGAAGGACTAGAGAATTAGCTCCCAATAAAACAATGCTCTTGCAAATGACAGTTACAAACTTTGCACAAAATAAAACAAAAACATAGCCAGAAAAAGAAAATCCTGAATAATCAGGCTAGTTTTGGAAGGAAGTCAAAATTTGTTGGAAGTAGTCTGTACTAGTGGCTTCTCCATTATTTGAGGCTTTACCCTGAAGGGCACAGCAGTTTAAGTGGTGGTGGCTCAGGGTGGCTAAAACTCCCATAGTAAATAATCCTCTCTGTCTTTCTAGAACCAGAGCAAAGAATTCCAGAACAATCAGAGACACCAAGACACAAGTAGGGAACTCCAGAATACACAGTCACAGAAGGGGAATCCTAATTCTTTGTATAAATTCAGCCCCAATTTTTGGCTAACTCCTGAATTGTGCCAGCACAGGGTAAAACTGAAAGCAGTTCACAGAAAAGACTTAAAGGACTTGACTGAGATACTACCCACTGTGGGCTTGGTCAAGGCTGTAGTTTGAGTCCAACTAAGCTAATTGTCTGCTAAGATAAAAAAAAATCAACACGTCAGAAGAATGTAATTGAATTATAAGTATATACAATATTAATATGCACATTGTCCTGGATAAAGTGAAAATCACTAAACTTAAGAAGAGCAAAGAAAATGTGACCCATTCTTAAGAGAAAAGAAAATTAACACATGGTAATCCCATGATGACTAGATATAGCCCTGTCAGACAATGACTGAAAACTAGCTATTAGAACTGTGCTCAGTGAAGTAAAGGAAGATACTCATGTAAATGAAAAGATATAAAATCAGCATAGAGAAATAGAAAACATAAAAAGGAAAAAAATGAAATTTTAGAATTAAAAAATATAATACCTGAAATAAAACATTCACTCATTGGCTTAGTAGCAAAATATAGATGACAGGAGAGTCAGTGAACTTGAAGATAGATCATTAGAAATTATCCAATTGGATGGAGATGCAAAAAATTTCATAAAATGAAGAAAGCGTCAAGAACCTATGGAATAATATCAAAATGTCTGTCATATGGGTCATTAGAGTTCAATGAGGAAAGGAGAATGATAATGGGGCAGAAAAAAAAAACTGCTTGAAAACTAATGGCCCCAAAACTTCTCAAATTTGGCAAAATATATGTTTACAGTTTCAAGATGCACAGAGAACTCCAAACAGGATAAAGTCAAAGAGAACAATGCATAGACACATCAAGTAAAACTGCTTAAAATGAAAATCAAACAGTAAATCTTAAGTAGCCAATGAATTGCATCATATTGCATACAGGGCAACACCGATTTGAATGACAATAGGCTTTTCTTCCGAAACTACAAAAGTCAGAAGACAGTGCAGAAACATTTTTAAAATGCATAAAGAAAAGATGGTTCAGAATTTACGAATAACCCTTATAACTCAATTAACAGAAGAAAATCAATTAACTTAAAATTGGGCAGATGGTTTGAACAGACAACCAAAAAATATATACTGTGGCAAATAAATATATCAAAAGATGTTCAATATCATTATCAAGGAAATGCACATCAAACCCTCATGAGATACCGCTACTCACACAGAGCGGTTAAAATTAAAGAGTGACTATAACTAGCAGTGGCTAGGATAAGGAGAAACTGAGCCTTTCATATACTAGTTTTTAAACTCTTCATTGAAAGACTGTAAGATATAGAGAAAATAAAATGTCAGAGGTCTGTTTGTGTCAAATAACCAAAAATGGCATTAAATACATACATAAATCAATAGAAAATGCAAAGGAGAAATTTTCATAGATATAATTATATTAGGAAATTGTAACTCATTTCTTTAGACAAAAAAAAAGTAAGGAAATAGACTATGTGAGTAATTTATTTATTAAATTAGTCAGTTAGAGATCTCTCTCTCTCTCTCTCTCTCTGAAAGCAGATATGTGTTTTTTTCTTTTCAATTGGCCTTGAATCTCTTTTAAAAATTATATTAGGCCATAGAAATAAACTCACATTAATTTCAAATTGAATACATTTTTGAGACACAACGTGCTGTTACATAAATATGTGTGTGTGTATTCGTTCATTCATCTTTTAAAGCTACAAATATGAACATTTAAAATTTCATTTTGTGCAGGCCCTGCCCCTCTGTCTGGCATATGGACTACTTATTTAAGTTGCTTTAAATTACATGATTCAAGTTTAAATAAGATTGCCTAAAATAGAAGAAATGTAAGCTTATTCTACAAGGACTCATTCTACTCAGTTCAGCCCTTCCATTTCCAGAAATTCTTCACAAGTCATTCTTCGTTGTTAGTAACATAAATCCTCATGCCTTCTCTACCCTACATCCCTCCCCTCCTGCTTAGACCCTAGAGACCCTGCAAATACATATCTCCTCTAGATTTTGTAAAATGTTTATTAGAATGGGCATAGTTAATAATCAACATAGAAATATGATCATTGAGAAATGACAAATACTACATTTACCAATTGCATATTAATAATAAGTCATTTAAAATCTCCATGGCTCTTACTTTGGAACTTTCTCATAGATCTCATTTACAATAGAGAGAAATGGAATTTGGGAAATGAGAGACTTGATCATTTTTCTTCCTTAATTTTGGGCTTGTTTTTTCATTATGACTAATTTTCCGGTAGGGATATAGTTTACTTCCTCAGCATTCTCACGTTAGTCTTCCATACCTGTTTCTAGCACACTGGATAAAATACTAAGCCATGGTTAAGATAGACCTCAGCAAAGATTTGAGATCCATTCATTTTGCAACTTTGGGAGCTTGAGAAAATAGCAGTTACCTTAAGCTTTATGTCCCTCATCTGTGAAATGGAAATCTTCATACATCCTTTGGGGTACATAGTAGAAACTAAGTAAATAGTAGTGATTATTATTATTCATCACTCTAACACTTATTTGCAAAAAAGAATCACTTCCAATCTCAATCCAGTTGACAGATGTAACATTAATAATCCTAAAACATACAACAATGGGAATGTTCTATATTCTACCATGTGCATGCCCACTCTCTTCCAACCTGCCGATGACAACTCTCATGGCTCAAAGTGTTTGGTTTTTAATGCCTATTTAAATGTAAATTATTCTATCTTGTTGAGTTTTTGCTACAACATAAGATTTTAGATCTGATACCTTACCACAATAATATGTTGTGAGAAATTTTCTAAACAAAGACAGTAATTACGAAGTGTCACATCAGAACTAATCTGGGAACTTTAGATCAGCTTTGATTCCTTGGGGCAGATTGGAACCAAACTTTAACAAAGATGTCTCTGAAGAATACCTGACATTGTTTTAAATGAAATTTTTTAGTTTCTTCTCAAAAGTCAATTCAAAAATATTACAGCAAAAGAAGTACGATCTTACCCAAAAGGTAAGAAATAGAAAAGTTTCTGATAAAAACGATCATCTGTTAATTTATACATTCAAATTTTTTTACTGATTCTTATTTAACATGACATATTTTTGTCTCTCCCTATTAAAATTGCCAAGAATAAAAATATGAATTACTGTTAATAGTCAGTGGTTTAGGGAAACTTTAAAAACTCTGGGTGGACTAGAACAAGAGTACATTCCTGCATCTGTCATCCCTTTGTAATTCCTTGGAGGCAACATGTTTGTAAGTGTTGCCTTCTTTTAACCAATCCTACAGTTTGATATTTAGTACAAGTCTCTGGATGGATTTTACAGATTCCTACCCTATATTTTTGATAGAAATACTTTGTTAACTTCGCACAACAATTTTTTTGGAGGCCTCTTTGGCCTATTTCCAGATAGAAATGCCAAGGCTTAACTGATGTGGTCTTGTAGTTCTCTGGCTGAGTTACAAGATAACTCTCAGGCATTTTTGTGAGTTGTTCAATAAATTCTCCATTGAAAGTTAAGGGCAAGTATGTTGAAGTGCTCTTGAAAATGATTTACCGTATCCTAGTTCCTTTTCCCATAATTCGGAGAATGTGAATCAAAGGTAGTCCTTTGGTTTGTAAAATAACACAGGATTTTAAAATAAAATTTAAAAGAGTAAAATAAAGCATTCTCTTATAAAGAATGAATAGTGGTAAAATTATCAATTGGGCAGTACAGTAAAGTATATATATTCTTGAAATCTACTTGGATATTTTTGAGCACATACCATGTGTTAAACACTCTTCTAGGCTTTTGAAGATATGGTGGAAAACAGAACAGATAAAGTTTCCATTCAATTGATAAATCCCATGGAGTTGGAATTAACTTTTCATTTTAATACACAAATGTACATAATTTTGCAAAAGGCTTTTTTTCAGTTTGGTGTTGTACCTTAATAAATGGGAGTCAAAACATTTACAATAATGAAACTATCATATAAAATAGCTATTTCTAAGATTTTTCCAGCATTCAGTCTTGGAACATCCATATAATCCTTTTATCTCCTAATATTAAAAAAAGTATACTCTTGGTTTTGCCTTTGTACACTGTATTGAAGTATTGTGAGGAACTTAGATTGAGATTATTTTTAAGCCAATTGAGACTAAATAACAAGTTGCCCATTTAGTATTTGGAAGCCAAGAAAACATGATTGAGGTCAGATCAGATTAAATACAAACACTGAACAGTTTCCATCTGATGGGGCATACTTATAAAATGCAGGATAGTTTTATCAACATCATTTTTCTACTTCATTAGCTTTATTCAGCCTGGAGGCTGCAGAGTGGGACCACAGATCTCTTCAGCATTAGTCCACTTCTATCAAGCTGTGAGGAAAATGGCCAGAAAACCTCATTAATTCCTAAAGGGCAAGTATGACTAGATCTACTTCCCTTCCCTGACTTCACCTCCAGAACTCTCTGGTGCTTTATGCACATTCAAGAAAAGCTTCCACTTTAATTAATAGAAATGTTCACTCACTCTCCTTCTATTGCGTCTCTAGGAATTGTGCAAATGCCTCTTGGCATCTAGTGGAAGAAAATTGAGTTTGTCTCTAATCAGAGTCAACTAGATAAGAGAATTATTTAGTTTTGTTGTTAGTTGCATGGAGTGGATTCTGACTCCCAGCGACCCTGTGTACAGCCGAGTGGAACCCTGCCTGGTAATTTTGTGCCATCCTCTCACTTTCACATGCTGTATCAGACAAATCTTCGCAGCTATTCATGTGGTTCTCATGGCCAAGTTTTGGGGAAGTGGGTGGCCGAGTCCTTCTTCTTAATCTGTCTTAGTCTGGAAGCTCGACTGAAATCTGTCCACCATGGGTTTGAAATACTGGTGTATTTGAAATACTGGTGACGTCACAGCAGCTGCCACAGTATGACAACCAACAGATGGGTGGTGTGGTTCTCTGCCTAAGAAACGAACCTGGGCCGCTGTGGTGAGAGCGCCAAATCTTAACCACTAGAGCTGCAGGGTTGGCTAATTATTTAACAGAGATGATTATCTGGCTTATATCAACCAATTGGACCCACCATGAAGCCAGATATGCAGAGAAATTTTGATGCTTGAGACACAAAATTATGAAAGCCAACCTTAACCTTCTCAGACTAGCAGAGTGGAGGGGGAAATCCTCATGCGTGTCCAGCATAATTCTCCAACTCTTTCTCACTACAGAAAATTTTAGGCAGCCTAAGTTTTCCCATGGTAATTCAATTAAAAAATATTACAGTCTTAATCCTCAGTTTCATCAACTCCTTTTTCATACATCTCAGTTGAGTCTGTCTTAGACACTGAAACGTGTTTTTTAGACTCTGGTGTACTTGCTATTTATTTTTTTAAATTTCTTCAAGGTTGTATTGTAAAAACAATCAACATCATCATGGTCATCGTCTTTGATTCTCCTCCTTTCATAATCATCCATCTCCTTTAGGAGAATACGTGTCAGGGGTTTAGTTTAAAAATAGAAACATCTTGATGGGGTATCTGGCTTTAGGTCCTCAAGCAGAATCTGAAATGAGTTTCTTGAGGTATTCTAATATTGATTCATCTGCTATATAAACTCTTATCTGAAGGGAAGTCAGAATCAGAAATCCTAGCTGGCCAACCACAGTGCTGAGCATTAATATTAATAATTCATTGCTGTTTGCCTAGGCGCTCATCAGCTGTTACACTTTTTGAGAGAGGAATCATATCATTCTCCTCTTGTAGCCACAATTTCTCTCTCAGCTCTTTCCCTAGAACGGCATTAGACAGAAGGTTGCCCAGGTTGAAAGCTTCTTTCCATTTGACGTAGTAGCTGACAGCGTTTGGGGAAAGCAGGGCATCTTTAAAGTTTCAGTATCTGTTCAAACACTCTTTTTGGCTTCCCCTGCCCCTTAACTACTAAAACTCTGAAAGGCAAGCAGCGAAATCAACTTGTGATTTCAAAGAATTTGGCTGTTTTCAGGTCAACTTTGTTTAAAAAGAATTTAAATATAGTTCATCATTTGAAAAACTGAAATTCGTACATTACAAATAATTCGAGGGCAGCTCCAAAATTTCTGGAGAGCCGGGGAACGAGGCAGCCGTGTGTACAGAGAGCCTAGATGCAATGCATTCTTGATGGTTGGGCCACTGTGAATTGAAAGCATTCTGCAAGTGAGTAAATCTCAAAAACTACCAAATCAGCTTTCTACTTCATACCATCCAGGATGCATTAGGGCATCTCAAAAGCAATATGTCAGCCCTGAAGTTTCTCTTTCCACTTAAAGACGCTATCTTGAGAACTTTGTAAAATGAGCTAATTTAATAATTGTTAACCCAATGCCAATGTATTAGAAATTGCGGGCAGCGACTGAGGGAAAAATTAGGAGAGGGACGTAGAAGGCAGTGGTTAGGAGGCTAGCAGAGTAAAAGAAGGGTGAACAATTGTTAAACTATTTCAAAGATGCTGCATCCAGGTAAACCGGATTTGTAAAAGGTAAAATTTATTCCTAAGGTGCTTACTTTTACCCATCTATTCAATTATGTTTTCAAGGAGCATTTATGTATCTCATTTATATATCTCTTGCCATGTGTAGATGCTGTCCTGGCTGCTGAGGGAAAAGCCCAACAAAGAAATGTAATCTCCTTACCTCCAAGTCTCCTATAATCTTGTGGAGGAGACAGAAGATAGATGATTGATAGATAGATAGATAGATAGATAGATAGATAGATAGATAGATAGACCCAAATGTTATAATTTGCACTGATGAGGAAGAATTGGGAGACTGGGGTAAGGGATTCTTGAGGAGATGAATTAAGGGAGAGATTTGAAGTAGTATGTTAATGGGGGGGATGTGTGGAGAAGAGAAGGACGATCCCATCAGAGACAAAAACCATAGCAAAAATATAACCATATGGAGGGCAAACACATTCTAGAAATGGGATCTGATCTAAGGTAGCAGAAGTGCGATGTGCACAGGAACTTGATGGAAGAGGAAATAAGGCAACTTGGGTTCAGATTTTGGAGGTTTTTGTCCTATTAAATATATTTTGTTTTTAATCTCTTGGTAATTATAAGGCAACAGACTTCTGAAATAAGTGCATTTATCAACTCTTCAACTACAGAAATAAAATTCTGACTATGTCATGTATGGTATATCTGGTGGAAGAGAGATGAGGATAAAAATCAACAAAGTTCATTGACTATTGCAATAACGTAAGAGAGAGGCAACACAGAGGGAAAGAAAAGGAAGCAGTCCATTAGAGCATTCTCTCCTCAGACTTACCTCATGTAAATTTTGCTTGGGATGTTTTTTAAACATGTATCTTTCCATGAACCTATCATGGGATCCAGAGATTTTATGTTGTGTGTCTGAGATGGAGCTTGGGAATTTGTTTGATAAGTATTCCAGGTAATTCTTATCCCCAGGGGAATTTGGGGGGAAACTAAGGTAGAGGGCATGTAATCAGGGTTACTTATGAGGAAACTCATAGATAAGGACTGTGCCAAGGGGCATGCAGGGAAGAAGAGACCCCATATTAATAACACGTTGCATAATCGAAGTATAATTCAGTCATGAGGGTTGGATGTTGGGTGGATTTATTTAGTTCTTGTAAAGTTGGATGATTCAAACAAGAAAGATAACAAAGAAGCAAGTAGACACACAGGTCTTGAATATAACATAAGGAATTATACAGTAGCACAAATGGCTCGTCTTTTGGCATCACTTCTCTCTAATAAATGATACTAACTTTGTTTTTTAATCCATGTAGAGCCTAGGACAAAAGGAATAAAATTTCTGTGTTATCAAGACAAATGATCATTTTTAATAATAATTAAAAATGTAACATTTTGTTATGTTAACGAATCCACCCTTCCCATTTATGATGGCTTTTTATGTTAGGGTTTCAAATAGAGAACATAAACATTTGTTTCCTACCAAAAAAACTAGTGAAGACCCTAGATTTAATATTTATATGCCTAGATTCTTCTTTTTCTTTTTTTTCCTTTTCTTTTTGGTGGAAAAGTTTCATATTTAAAAGTAAATAAATCTCAGTGTGATACAGATATTCACTTCTTCTTGTCTTAAAGGCCTGTCGCCTCTGAGTTAGCAGGATACGAAGAAAGTTGGATCTTATCAGATTTTTGAGCTGTCTGCTTAGGAGAGGCTTCCTTGAGCTCACGCTGTTCCCTGGTGTTTGGAGCTCCAGCCTGGCTTGAGGCTTGTTGCTCTTGCCACCATGCAGTGTGATGCTGAAAACTCCTTTACCTCCTGGAAGAAGTGTGCTTGATGGGATGATGCTCAAGCTTCCAAGCTACCAGTGCTGACATGGGCAGGGTCTGGGAAGGCCTTGCATCATTTTGTTTTCTCCAGGACTATTACTCCAGGCTCTGTTGATACCAAATGAATTGCTTTAATTTAGTGTGGAAAAGAAAAGAAAAAATTTGGTATAAAGAAGGATTTTAATATAGACAGAGATATAGTTTTCCGCTTAAAATAAAGAAAATTTTCAGGATTCAAAGTACAAATTCAGAGGTTCTTCCTTCACAAAGGAATATCCCTTGAGTCATCATGGGTAGATCCTTCAGTTTCTAACCTCAGGCCCCTGTTCTCAGCTACCTATGTCACAAGAGAGTCTTTCTTCAAATATCCTCCACTGTTAAGAAACACTTTCTTGTTTGAGGTCTGTTACTCCCTGAATCGCTTCTCTTTCTTATGTATGTTTCCCCAAGATTGTTTCGTTAATTTTTTTTTATTAAATCAAAGGCATTCTCACACATTGCTCAAGGGAAGATTTTAGTTCTCAAGAACAATGTAGTGTCTACCCAGTTGAAGAAAGATGTTTCTTTGAAACCATCCCTTGTATTTGGAGATAGCCCATTATGTTTAGGATTGTTTGATTTCTTAAGTGATTTTTATTGCAGTTTGCAGACTACAAATGAAGCAATTCTATTGTCTTACTCCGCTCTATTCCATGATGCCGCTCAATTTTACAATTTTTATAAGAAGGAGTCTTTAGAATATCCATTTCAGGAAATGCTTGATTAAAGTCAAAAATTACTTTAAAATACACCATTACCACATAAAGCAGTATTCTTAAAAAAGGAAGAAGAAAAGGTTGTGAATAAATATAAGGTCTTATTTTTAACCATCTCCACTTCAAATTTTGGACCCTCTTTCATTCTTTGGGTTTAAATAATGCTATCGACTTTCTATGTACCTTTCTATATTTTTAAATGTATGTTTTCATTGGAAATAAATAGAAGTGGGTTTATCACTTTATTACTGAGCTGCCCATAACTTTGTAACAAACACAATTGAATGGTCAAACTTTTTGTCATCTTCAGAGGAGTCATATGTATAGACTTGAGAGTCTATACACCTCAAAACAATGCAACTAGGGCCATCCCGGTAGTGTAGTGGTTAAGTTCGTGCACTCTGCTGCAGTGGCCCAGGGTTTGCAGGTTCGGATCCCAGGCGCAGACACGTGCACCGCTCATGAAGACATGCTGTGGTGGTGTCCCACATACAAAATGGAGGAAGATGGGCACAGATGTTAGCTCAGGGCCAGTCTTCCTCACCAAACAAAACAAAACCATGCAACACTGGGGGAAAGGCAAATAATTTATCCATTGGGGGAAAGGCAAATAATTTATCCATTGGATCCCTCCAGATTCCCATCTCCTAATGACCAAATGCCTCTGCACTTCTAGGATATGTCAAACTGGTCCTCCAGGCAGCTACTGAGACAGATAGAGTCTCTCTTTGCGAGGCAACTTCAACCAGTGCTCAGGAATCCAAGTGGGGGCTTGGAGACATCAGCTCCACATACGAAGAACAACCCTTGTGTTTTAATGATGGCTTGTAATGCTTGATTAAATGAAATGAATTTTTTTCCCAAATATGACACAATAGGTTTGGCTTTAGTCTTACAGTCAATTGATCTAATGCTATCAGTACTTTTATTGAGCTTATGCAAACAACTGTATTACCATGAAACTATGGTATCTCAATAAAAGTATTTCTGAATTTTGAGGAGTTAACAAAAATTGAGCATCATTAAAAATGTTTCATTTCATTTTTCAATAGTATGATTTATTAAACCAAGTAATTTAAGAAGAAAAAGAAAGGGTTTACTCATATGCCAATCAGAAAAGAGAACATTAAAAACATTACCCACAATTTCAAGATAATAACCACAATAAAATTTATTTAATCAGTCTATACCATCCTGAGTAAATAATTAATTCTTGTTTCTCTGGATCTCAGGTCAGCAGTTTGCTTTCATGAAGTGTATCTGCTTTTGATCTAAAATGATTTATGGAAATCCTGATCTAGACGTCTGGTGTTGTCTAAAAGTTGTCTAAACCATGTGTGCTCAGAAGTCTGTTCTGATCCTTTTTTTTTTTTTTTAATGAGTCACGATTCATTTTTATTTTTTTCTTTTGTATTTTTTTATTATAAGAAAATACATAACGTTAGAGCTATCCTAAGAAATTTTTGAGTGACCATTACAGTATTGCCAACTATAAGCACAATGTTGTACAGCCAATCTCTAAAATGTAATCATCTTGCATAACTGAAACTTTATATCCATTGAACAGTGACTCCTCATTTCTTCCTCCCCCCAGTCCCTGGCAACCACAATTCTACCTTCTGCTTCTATGAGTCTGGCTCTTTAGATATGTGTATAAGTAGAATCATGTGGTATTTGTCCTTCTTTGACTGACTTATTTCACTCAACATGATGTCTTTGAGGTTTATCCATGTTGTCACATATGATAGAAGTTCCTTCTTTTTTTAAGGCTGAATAATATTCCATTGTATGTGTATACCACATTTTCTTTATCCATTCATCTGTCAGTGGACATTTAAAATAGAACTACCCGGGGGCGAGCCCATGGCTTAGCGGTTAAGTGCACTCGCTCTGCTACTGGTGGCCCAGGCGTGCACCCACGCACCACTTGTCAGGCCATGCTGAGGCAGCGTCCCACATACAGCAACTAGAAGGATGTGCAACTATGACATATAGCTATCTACTGGGGCTTTGGGGACAAAAAGGAGGAGGATTGGCAATAGATGTTAGCTCAGGGCCGGTCTTCCTCAGCAAAAAGAGGAGGATTGGCATGGATTGGCTCAGGGAAGATCTTCCTCACAAAAAAAAAAAAGAACTACCATATGATTCAGTAAACCCTCTTTTGAGTATTTATCCAAAAGAATTGAAATCAGGATATCAAGAACTCTATTCTTATGATAGAAGCGTCAACTTCTAAGATTACCTGGTACAGCAATTTCCATAAGGATCTGGGCCTGATCTTTGCTGAAGGTCAGTTTCTGCTTCATAATTTATAAAGAACTTTTAGGCAAACAAAAACATGAGAAAAAAGCAGAAACTATTTTTTGATTGTGGAATTGATTGGCCGTGATTAACTTGTTATAATTAATAATAGAATGGAAGACAGTAAAATTCTTTACTGAGGTACAATAAATAGTATTTTATAAGACTTGATTAATTTTTCCTTTGAAGATAAACACATGTTTTGGAGAGTAAAGGCATAGACAACTTCCAGGGTTATTCTGTAACGTGAACAACCTTTAAAACATATCTATATTGGGGCTGGCCCAGTGGCATAGTGATTAAGTGCGTGCGCTCTGCATCAGCCACCCAGGGTTCGGGTTCGGATCCCGGGCACGCACCGACGCACCACTGGTCAAGCCATGCTGTGCTGGCTTCCCATATATAGTAGAGGAAGATGGGCACAGATGTTAGCTCAGGGCCAATCTTCCTCAGCAAAAAAAGAGGAGGATTGGCATCGAATGTTAGCTCAGGGCTGGTCTTCCTCACACACAAAATATATGTGTTTATATATATATATATATATATATATATACACACTAATAACACTTTGCCTAAACACCTACTATATCATTGTCCTATTTCTAAGTTGCCTTAAATGTGAATGTGAGAAATACTGGAAGGTGAGCATTCCCAATGCCTGAAAACAGACACTTCTCCAGTGGTCCTCATACTATCGCAGAGGCTATGGTAGGTTCCATCACAAAGAGTCACACACACTTTTCGCCTTTATGCTAGAATGCAATTCTCATATCTTTTCAACAGTAGATACAAAAAATATTTAAAGAAGCTCAGGTGAGTTCATTTCATTTTGTATATTAATTTAAAATTATATTTCTTCCTCACATTATTTCAAAATGATAAGCAAGAAAGATTAATGTGTGTTTATACTTATATATGATTCAATTATTCTCTATAGTGGACATCTCTTTGGATTGCCTACCTGGCATCTCAATCCCCTAAAACCTCCCTCCTTCCCCACCATTCACACAGCCATCATGAAAAAGCGACATATTCTTGCAAGCAGCTACCCCCTGCTGTGTTTAATTGGCCCAGGCATTGGCACTTGACTTCAGCTGGACCAATGATTTTATTCCCTAGAATTTTTGGACTTGTGTCAGAGTGTCAGGGACAGGCTTGTCTAGTGGCCCATTATGTAAGGTGTAAAACTTGTTATATGACCATCTTTACTGCCACATGAATAAAACCAATAGTCAATGAGATAAAAGAAAGCTAAGGCATAGAGAGAAGTAGAAATGAAACCTAGAGGCATGGGGTTCAACTTGTTTGTTTCAGGGTTTGCTAAGGCAAGGCACGTATTCTATCCATGGTCAAACAGACATTAAGAACCAGTTCCAAACCACAGGTATTCTCAGTCCTTTTATTAACTATTCCACTAATATGAACTCCAAGAGGGCAAAGATGCTTGTCTTATCTCTTCACCACTCTACCCCCAGGGAATGGAACACCATAGATATCCAATAAATAATTTTCAAATACATGAATTTAAATAAATAAATATGACACATTATACTTATATTATTAACCAAAATTAAGCTTCTCCATCCAGACAAAGTGTTGGGAGTAGCAATACAAGCTGGCACAGACACATGGGGATTTTCTTTGCATAAAAACATGAAATTATCCTTCTTAATATACTGTACTCATGATTAGTAAGTATATTTTGGTAATACTAGCAGTAAAATATGACTGTATTTATACTTATTCCCCATGTAAAATGACTCTTGTGTACTTTCTAAAAAATGTTTTGATGTTATGACAATCTCTAAATAAAACTTGCTCTGATGTTTAATGAGTGACGTTTAAATGTCTTATTACTATATGTACATGTAAATATATGCTTTACAAGAACTTGAATTTTTTAACCAGGTTTGAGCTTTCTTATTGTTATCATTTCCTAATTTAATATGTTTTAATTGCATGAGTGTTGATGAGTCAATTTCTGGTCTTTTTATAAAGTATCACACAATAAGGGAGATAGCTTAAAAGCATACATAATCTGTGATTCTACTTATATACAAACAAAACTACTATAATTTTACCACAATTTATGCAAACTGTATCACGCCCTGGCTTTTCTATAGTGAGTACTAATAATATCTCTGGAAAATGGAAAGACAAAAATGACAGCTGGGGCCATCCCAGTTGCGTAGTGGTTAGGTTTGTGTGCTATGCTTCAATGGCCTGGGGTTCACAGGTTCAGATCCTGGGTATGGAGCTGTGCACTGCTCATCAAGCCATGCTGTGGCAGCATCCCACATACGGGATAGAGGAAGATGGGAATGGATGTTAGCTCAGGGCTGATCCTACTTGGCAAAAGGAGGAGGATTGGCCATGAATGTTAGCTCAGAGTCAGTCTTCCTCACCAAGAAAAAAAAAAAAAAGTGAGAGAGAGACAAAAAAATTATAGTCAACCAACACACATCAAAACCTGAAAAATGGCAGCTTTCCCTGTTGTGTTGCATTTATTGAAAGAAAAGTGATGAGAATTGCCCCCCTTAAAAACAACAGAATGGAGCAGAGGAAAGGGGGTCAAGAAAGAAACTAGACCTGTCTTCTAGAAGAGGCTCTGAGAGTAGGCTGAAAAGTTATGGGAGGGGAGAGGTCCTGCCCAGCCAGCAGATGACACTATCTAAGATGTGTGGCAGCAAGAGAGAAAGTTCCCGACAAAGGAATAGATGGCTCAAGAGTAAGTGAAGCAAACAAAAGCCATCTGGAAAATCCATCAGCTAGAAATTTCTGATCCCATTCTAGTTACCAGAGCTTAGAGGCAGGACTCAGGACCCTCAGTGTCAATGAGCAAGAATGAGGCTGCTTCTTACTACCAGAGTTGGGATACCAAGATTAGAATCCAGTAAGGAAAAAGGGAGCATAAGGCAATGACTAAAAATAAGGCAAAATCCCACTGTGGAGAGCTGGGGTACCAGGTCAGAGCAGGAGTACAAGAAAGGGAGAGCTCGACGCTGATATGCAAAGAGGCAGTCTAAAGCTCTTTAAACTTCTCTGCTGCTGGTCAGGAGGGGTCCTAGATAGGTATCAAATGGTTGCAAATATGAGACAGAGGAAGAAAGCAGGCCAGAGATCTAGGATCAGTATCTGACAAAGTTTTCGTAAATAGACCAGTTGGGGGTGGGCAGAAGGGCAATCGAGACAAGAATGAAGCAATGTAGCATACATTTTTATTGTTGAGCAGATGAGTTTTAATTCTGACTTTCTCTCATTAACTGTATGCTCTCAGATAAACAAGTTGCTTAACTTGAACATGAAATGCATATAATTCATTTTCAAAATGGGGACAATAAGGCTATCATTGTTTTGCAGATGAAATTGAGTTTTATAATGCATATACCGCTTTATCACAGTGTAAATAAGCATTTGCTTAAAACTCGCCACATTAGCATATAAGTACTTACTTAAGGGTAATCAGCACTTCAGCCTATACAAGAGTTCATATAAATTATGGACTAAATAGTAGACTTCCCTGGACTCTAAAGTTAGCTAAGAACCTGTTATAGAACTGCATATGTGCAATATTAAGTAGGAATCTTTTTAGGGGACAAACTAATTTGAAGTTTTTATAAATTTTGTCCCAGTTATAAACTATGTACATGTTAACTGTTATAGCAAATATGCTCTTCATCTTTGATAATTGAAGCCTTTCAATTTCATGCATATTATTATTAACAATTAAATGTCTCAAAATAACGCATTATAGGGGTCGGCCTGGTGGCATAGTGGTTAAGTTCGTTTGCTCCACTTCAGTGGTCCAGGGTTTGAGGGTTCGGATTCCGGGTGCAGACCTACACACCACTCATCAAGCCGTGCTGTGGCGGCATCCCACATACAGAGCAGAGGAAGATTGGCACAGCTGTTAGCTCAGGACCAATCTTCCTCACCAGAAAAAAATAATAATAATGTATTATAAATGTTAAGTATGTTATTTTTCCTTATTCATTAATACTTGGTTTTTGGACGTTTGATAAATATCTCTCTATGGTTAGTGGCTTTTGTACACATTTCGGATGTTTCTAAATCAAGATAATAAGGAACAGTGGTTCCACAAGGCCACAATAGGAAACAGTGTTTCCAGAAACAATGTTCTACAATACAAATTTAGCTTACGAGCATCATGGAGATGATATGGATATGAGATTCATCTCCAAACTGAATATGACATTGTAGTTGTCATGTCTATAATATGGCAGGGTCTCTGGAGCAAGTTAGCCAAGTTCTACCAAAACTTGCTGCAAAATATCAATACTCTCACAACCAAAGATTCCTAAAAATGCCTTTTTTAATTGAAGTCATATTTATTCTCCAATCTCCCTCTTGACATTCTTTTTCTTTATCATTAGTTTATACCTTTTGACCCCCTTCACCCATTTCACCCACCCCCTATCCCCCGCCTCTGGCAACCACCAATCTGTCCTCTGTATATATGAGCTCAGTTTTTAGTTTTTGGTTTTATTAGATTCCACATATATGTGAAATCATGCTGTATTTGTCTTCCCCTATCTCACTTATTTCACTTAGCATAATGCCACCAGGTCCAGCCATGTTGTTGCAAATGGCAAGATTTCCTTTTTTATGGCTAAATTATATTCCGTACATATATATATATATATATATATATATATATATATATATATATACGTGTGTGTATACACCACATTTTCTTTTTCCATTCACTCATGATGAACACTTAGGTGGTTTCCCTGTCTTGGCTATTATAAATAATGCTGCAGTGAGCATGGGGGTGCAGATATCTTTTCAAGTTAGTGTTTTCATATCCTTCAGATGTATTCCCAGAAGTAGGATTGCTGGGTGATGTGGTAGTTCTATTTTTAATTTTTTGAGGAACCTCCGTACTATTTTCCATAGTGGCTGCACCAATTCACAATCCCTCTAACAGTGCATAAGGATTCCCCGAAATATCAAGTGTTGGCTAGGATGTGGAGAAAAATGAGTCTTTAAGTGAAGAGAGAAAGCAGAGGACTATACTGACTCTTTTTTTTCTTTGAAATAAATCTGTCTTAAAATTTCAGCTGGCCTCCATAATTAATCTTATTATGAGTGCTTTTTATTAAAAAGATCACTCTTTGAAAAATTATCTAAGCATTTAAACTAGTAATAATAATGCTCTTTCATGAGAGTACATTTCTAATTATATTTCTGTTGTCTCTCAATAGGTACTAGTTTGTTCAAGCTATTCAAAGTAATTTCTAGGGTTTACTATTCTATTTTGGCAAATCCAACAATAAAATGCTTGATTCATTCATGACTAAAGAATTTAATTACTATAAATAATTTAGTAAAATGCTTGAAATAAAAAGCATTTACCATTGAAATTCAGATAGAGCTAAGATAAGCAAATACAGTGAAAAAGTAAAAGGTTTTTAATTTACAGGGAAAATATACATATTAAGTTAGAAAAATCATCTCAAACTTGCACCTTTACTCCTACATGCTCCCACACCAAGTAGATATTTTTATCAGCATGTATAAGTATGTTGGTGATTCTCATTTACAAAAGCAAATCAGAGATTGACTTTATATTGAGTTTGTGTGTTTCTCTTTGTAGCAAATCATCCTTTAAGATAGAGATTTCACTAACTATACATTCAAATACCACTGTTTGGAAAACATAGTATTTCTGGAAAATATTATAATTTTAGCTAAATAAAATGATTTCATACATATATACATAGCTAATGTTATAATTGTATAATAAGAGAGTTACTTTTCTTTGCGGGAATTAGCATTTAATTATTTAACATAAAATTAAAGCTGTGATAAAAGAGATAAATGATAAACATTTTTCCACATTTACTCTAATTTGTCAAAATGTAAATTTCTAAAGTTCTAGTTGAAAAAAATTATAAACACAAAATAAGCAAATGACACCTTAAGTGTCTAATATATCTCTGAGCTCTACCTGCCTTAAATTATTTAATCTTTAAAACAACTTTGTGATAGATACAAATATCAAATCATTATGTTCCATATCTGAAACTAATATTATGTTACATGTCAATTATACCTCAATAAAAAAAATCCTTGTGAGGTTGATTTATTATGCACATTTTATAGATGAACAAGCCTAAGTGCCAATTGAAAATGTTACGTGCTCAGAGTTATAGGCAGTAGAGATGTTGATATTATTATCAAGAAATTATGTACAACCTGAAAATGGAAATGCATCATTTCTAAAATTTGCAGATGCAAGCAGCTACGCATGGATGACACGTGGACCAGGACAGGCTAGTAAAGTGCCTAGGAGACAAATCTTAAGGGTCACCTGCTCTCACAGTTGTAAAAGTGCAGGGTCAGTACTTGCATGCTCTTAATAGTGGGTGCTTCCTGAAATTGTGCACCCTAGATACCTTACTTGCCATAACCTGAAAAGTAGAACAGGTGCGTTGGTCCTAGCCAAGTGTAATGTAAAATCCTAGTTTGCATCTGCTGATCTTTCTTCAGCATTTCTGATTTTCTGCTTTCCTTTCAGAAACCTTGGCCACTGGTAGACGCTCTTGATCAAAAACTTCCTCCCAACAATTGGTTATGAATATCTGCAGTGGAACCCATTTTTCTGATTTCAAAATGAAAAAACATAACAGCAGTTACCAGACACTAAAACAAATACCTTAAGCCTATTCTTAATACTAGCAGTTGAACTTTACAGAAGCTCATGGAAAAAGCAGAAAGGAAAGTAACTTATGCTGAGGGCCTATTCAGAATCAAGTACTTTGCTCAACACTCAGTAGATATTTATTGAGAACCTGCAATGTGATAAGCATTATTCTAGGCACTAGAGATAAACCAGTGACAAAACAGATAAAAGTTTCTCCCATAAACAGAGTGTACGTTGTAGTAGGGGGGATATAGACAATTAATAGAATAAATTAGAAAATTATCTAAGAGGTTAGAGTACAACACCACCCTTAGACCCCAGAAAAGCCTAGGCCCCATTAGAAGCTTCCACTCTAGCCCTATTCCTCATGACCATCCTCTTTGTTAGGGAAAATCCTCAGTCTGTGCATCTGTAGACCAAGGAACCAAGGGCTCCTGATTGCAGCAGGTGTGCACAAAGCTTTTACCTGATGTCTGGGAAGAACACAGGGATTCTCATGGTTAGGAATGGGGCCTGAACTGGGATGATGAGGGGTCAGACATTTGAGCTGAGAGTTGGAACTCTGAGGAGTCTAAATGCAAAGGAAGGAATTTTAAATGCAAAACCAGACTTCAAGGGTGCTGTGAAGGTACATTTGTCAAGGTAGAAGGATAAAACACACTTCATTTAACATTTTGTTACCTCGATTTAAAATAATTAAATATTTATATTTATAGTATGTGGGCCTCCATTTATACTCTTGCTCCAGGCCTGGCAATTGCTAGATGTAGACCAGTTAGAAGAAGTAAATGATATGGAAAAATAATACGGAAGAGTGAAGGGGATTAGGTAAAAAAACAAACAAACAAAAACAAGGGGATGAGGGTTGCAATTTTAAACAGAATGCTCAGAAAAGGACTCACTGAAAGGGGAGAGTGGAGCTTGAAAGAGGTAAGAGAGTTAACCATGCAGTTACATGGAGACCCCCGAAAGGAGTATTACCGGCGAGTTTGAGGTTTGAGGAATAGCAATCAAGCCAGCGTTTACAGAGCAGATTAAAAGACAAGGTCAGAGACGGGGGAGATGAGTGCATCACTGTGTCATTTTAAACACTCTGGCTTGTCTTTTCCAGAAATATGGAACCTTTGGAAGATTTGAAACAGAGGAATGATGGGAATCTGACTAACATTTTTTTAAAGAATCATTCAGGCTATTTTAAGGGATCATTCAATCTGTGTGTTGAAAACAAGAGGTAGGGGATAATGACGGGAGATGGTGACCAGTTAGGATGTTATTGCAGACAAAAGATTATGGTGACTGGAATTGGGATGCTAGCAGTAGAGCTGAAGAGAATGCTTGTATCCTGGATTCTGGATATACTTTGAACTTTTGAAAAAAGGAAACTGAAGCTCCTTTCCAGGACAAGCCCTGTGAAGAATTTTTGATTACATATCACTTACAATTCTTAGCGATTTACTGAGAAAAAGTGGTATAGTTGTGCAATACTACAGATTAAACAGGCTATTATTATACGATTTATTTTAAGTATGAAATTCTGAGTATTTTAGTAGAGAAGTTTCACTGTATGCATTTCACAATTTTGCAAAATGTGTACAATGATTCGTTTCATATGTACAGTATCCTGCCAGTACACTGGCATAGTTAGTTATCAAAGTGAGCTAAACTAAAAATAATTTAATTTGTTTGGGGTCATATTATTTGTTCATTTGTATAATATAATATCCTGCAAGGAAAAGAAAGTTACTAGAATGCAGCAGATTCAAATTATGATCAGAATTTTATAACATTAGAATAGCACTAATTCTTCAGACAGAGAAATTACAAGCTGGCCTCTTAACAGTTTTGTAAGGAAATTGTTTTTAGTTATTTTCAGCATAAATACTATGGTAGGCAGAATAATGGCTCCCCAAAGATGTTCCTGTCCTAATCCCTTGAACCTGTGAATATGTTAGGTCACATGAGAAAGGAGAATTAAGGTTACAGATAGAATTAAGGTAACCTTAATGAAATCGGCCGAACTTGAGGTAGGACCGTAGTCTGGATTATCCAGGTGAGTCCAGTGTAATCACAAGGATCCTCAGGTGAGGGAAGCAGGTGAGTCAGTTGCAGAGAAGATGTGATGACCAAGCAAGATTGGAGTGATGTAATGTGAGGACTTCATCACTGGCTTTGAAGATGGAAGAGGGCCATGATCCAAGGAATGTGAGGGCCCCTAGAAGGAGGAAAATGGAAAAAAAACAAAGAAACAAAAAAAGCCAATTATCCCCTTAAAGCCTCCAGAAATGAATGCAGTCAATCTTTCAACACCTTGATTTGAGCACATTGAAAACTGTTTTGGATTTCTGACTTCCAGAACTGCAAGATGATGAATTTGTGTTGTTTTAAGCCACTAGATTGTGGTGATTTGTTATAGGAGCCATGGAAAACAGGTGAAAAATATGAATCTAATGGGTATCAGATTGATCTATGGTTACAATTGTAACTATTTTAGCTGAAACTTTTGAAAGATTTTTATTCTTGATAAATGGGTTGGGTAAAAGAAATCCAACATACTTTCTAGCAATGAGAAGTTACAAAACATCCTGTGGACTTGGCCTCAGCTCTGATTAGTAAAATGCCTCCTCCTACCCACTGCCCCACCCCATGAAAAAAGAAACTAATCTGAACATTTGTAAACACAACTCCGTCCTTATATACATTTCGGGTTTAAATTTTACATAATTTACGTGGTCATTGAAACGACAATGTTAATATTAATCTAAAATGGTCTTGAGTTAGAAGTGCACCTTGCAGAGACAAAAGTAAATCTTTTCCCTAGGAAAGTATCTTTACCTGAGGCCCCCGGAATATCCACAGATTATGATGAAATAAATGTAAGCACAAAACTAACAAATAGATGTGGAAAGCCCCTATTGTGAAAAGCCAGCAAAAACAATAAACACAGAATTAAATCCCAACAATGTCAGATATGGAATTATCAACTACAAAATATAAGTATATATAAATAGAGATATCATTTAGGCAAATTAAAATTCAATCAAGGATTAGAAGATTATAAAAATGCTCTAGGAGATTTTTAAAGAACAAAATAGAAGTTCCAAAAAGGAAATCATAATTATAGAATATAAAAATTCAATAGACAATTGAAATAACCTATTGAGCAAAGCTGAACAGAAAATGAAAACAACAAAGTCCAGAAAGAAAATTTGAAGAGATCAAAGAGAAAAAGCATATTACCAATCAAGGAACCACAGTTATTTTGACATTGGACTGTTCAAGAGCATTGATAGAAACCAGAAGATGATGGGAGTGCTTTTTTAAAGTTTTGAGAAATAACAACTATCAATAACAACTATCAATAACAATAACAACTAAGTTTTGAGAAATTAAACTATGTATTAAGCTAAATGATCATTTGAGAATAAAGTAAAATTAAAGATATTTTCACCAATAGACTTACAATTTAAAACAAAAGAAAACAAAACAATGATAAATTGAATCAGCATACTGGACAACTCAGGATTTGGAGGAAAATGAAGTCTATGCAAAAAAGCTTATACCTGCATTTGTTATATTTTATCAAATTAGTTGTTGGGTCATCAATGATTATCATGAATCTCTATAGCTTATGTTTGAGAGACTTCATCAAAATTTTAGAAGACATTATAATATGAGAAAATGGATAACAAAAACACACAGTGTTATAAATGATAATTTAAGGGTACTCTCTAAGAATTCAATGGAAGAGAATAAAGATAAAATGTAACAAGTTGAATTGAGCGGTATAGTTTCAATTGATAATTAGCATCTGGAGTATTGAAAGTAAATAAGTGAAAAACAAGCAAAATCACAATAGAATAATTGAGTTTTAACTGAGTTGAAAACCATAGTCTCTTTAACAAATCCATGTGCAAAGTTAATCTTACACTGCTCCACATCAAATGAATGCAAAGAGGATATAGCAGATGGATTTCATAGGGCAATTTAAAACATCAGAGACAAAGTTCTTGTTAGTATCCAAAAAGAAAAGTCTATTGCCTAAATAACAAAAGAATCAGAAAATCTCAATTTTCTTATATTATTATTATTATTTTTATAATGAACACTTGCAATACAATGGCACCATATATAATATCAATGCTGACATACTATAAATGCAGTTGTTTTGGGAGACATTGAAATAGTCATCTATCTAACGTTGAGAAAACTAGTAGACAAAATGTAAGGACCATATTGAGGCCTTCAAGGATAGTTAAAGTAATTAATATTTTAGTACCAATAGACATATTAATACCAAAATTAACACCTAATAAGCATATACTATATCTTATACTCAAAATTTTGTAAAACATTTACAAAACTCCTGTAATCCATCCATCTACTTGTTTATCATTGTTTTATATACGTATATAAACTAACATATATTTTTATATTATAAATATATACTATATATAAATTCATACATATTTATTTATTTAATATCATTGTATTACACACAAAATAAGGGAAATACTCAGAAGACAAAAATGAAGTAAAAGCAAGAAATGAAAAAGGTACAATTAGAGTTGAAGCTTCTGGCTAACCTGAGAGTATCTTTTATTCCCTGGTGACCTTCAGCTTTTTTTTTTTTATTGATAATGCAAGACCCAGTGGGCCAGACACAAAATCAGGGCTCACCCTAATGGGGTTACTCTACATAAATATAACACTAACTCTGTCAAGCATGAACTAGGAAAAAACAATCCTATAGAAAAGAACATCATGGGAACTTGTAGACTTTGGCATTGGGTAGAAGAGAAAAAAGAAATAATCTAACAAGAGAAAATTTTAACTACAAGTAGCCCTTCACGCAGGATTGGGTTCCACAGTCCAACTCAGATTGAAAATTGCCCCTTAGTGCCTTGTAGAAGTAAACACAAATCCTCTGTGGAACAAACACACCTTAAACTAATGCCTCAAAAAATTTCTACAGAAAAAGTACTAAGAAAAAATGAACTGACAGTCAAAAATCACAAAACAGCTGAGGACACCAAGCACCAAGTGGATGAGCTGGTAGAAATAACAGACACTCTTCCAAAGACTTCAAGGAAAGAGGTCAGAATAATAAAACAAGAAGGGCTGTCTAATTTCTGGTGGAGTTTGCTTTCCTTATGGTAATGGTGGAAGATTATTGAGGGCAACTTCATAAAGTTAAATATTATCTAGATTTAAGTTTTTTGATTCTGTAGTTACATTAAATTGAATGTTGTAATCCTTCTTGAATATGTTTAATGCAGTGGATTAAAAGGTCTGGAGAAGATATAGGGGAATGTGGGAATTATCTCCCATGTGTAATTCTCATTCTTTTGAAAATTCAGTAGATCCATCCCCTTGAAGATCTAATGCTACTGCCCTAGGATTTTGTATCTCCAATTCAAGATCTAGGCTTTGAGCTGATACCGTCTTGTTAGGAAGGGAAACTCAAGGAATAGAGATCTGTTTTTATCAATGTATCATCTGAGCATATTACTTTTCCTTACAAAATAAAATATCAAATTAGTGTATCCTAGGTCTCATTTCCTAGCTAGATAATTGCTAGATAACTTTACAATGTGACAAACAAACAAAAAAAGGATGTAATTTTGATGATTAGTGTTGCACCTTTCCAGTTAACATTCTCATTTTCCCTTCCAAGGGCTGCCCTCCTTCCACAAACATGAAAACTGGGAATGGGTGGGTGTAGTAGACACTGCTGGTGCTCTGCACAGACCCTTCTACTGGGACAGTGCACCAAACCCCCCAGCTTCTGTGAGTGTTGTCTGCTAATGGCTCACAGTTTCCCCTTTCCGAGAATGGGCTAGGACATAGAGGAGCCTCCTCACCAGGAAATGCCTAGGAAGTGAGGTTCTCTCGCAAGGGGCAGTAACAACCAATGGCTGATGGAGCTGTAAGTACAAAAGGTTGGCCCCTTGCCTCAAGGTGTGACAATTTTGTGGTGGTATTTATTTTGCAGAGATCCCTCTGGACTTTAGCTGAACCCATATCTTTGCCTGGCTTCTTTGCTTATCCTGCTTTCTTTACCCCCTTACAAGTTTCACCTGAGAGCCCTCTCTAAATTAATCGCTGCACAAGAATCATCATCTCAGGCTCTGTATCTAGGAAACCCAAGCTAAGAAAAACTGTTATGTGGAATTGTCGTAGATTATGTTATGGTAAATTGTACACTGCCAAACATTTGAGAGCTGTCATGTAACACCCACAATATAGGCTCCTCCTCCCTATGAGACACTGTTTTATGCTATGTATCATATGTGTCACGAGTGTACATATGTGTGTTTAAAAAACCTGTATGTAAATGTGTTTACAGATATGTATTAATAAACCAAATATATACATCTTTCTGTGAACTTCTAATGGAATTATCCAGCATATTTTGACATTTCCAGGCAATAGTACTTACTTTCTGCCAAAATAAAACAAGTTCCTTTGAAATATTTACAGAACAAAACTCAGGAACAGGTGTGTGTGTGTGTGTGTGTGTGTGTGTGTGTGTGTGTGCCTTCAGCTAAAGGCTGGCTGTTTAGGGAAAGGAGTATCCTGGGCTGTTTCAGTATGTTGCTATTTTTATAGCCCATCATGTGAAGAACTTACCTATTAGAAGAGGCATCATTAGGATGAAACACAAAACACAGATTAATTTCATAAGTTTGAGGTTAAAGCAGAAAAAATATTTTTATAAGGAGAGATTTTTAATTAAACATTTCTTCAGTTCTGATGAACCACGGCATGAAAGAGTTAAAAAAGATCATTTCTTTTTAAACAAACCTCCTTTTTTACGCCTAGTTCTTCCTTTGGAAGTGCTTGGACATTGTTCACACTGCTTTTATAACTCTGCAAATGGTTTCACCAGTTATTTTTAACCATTGCATCTGCTTTTAATGCCCAAGAAAGAATTTTCTTAATTAAAGTCCCCCTGTGCTTCTGTCAAAAAGTCGGGTTGGTTTCAGGCCTCATATTTAGCTCTTACCTTTGGCACTGGGAAAGCAGCCAGTATAACAGAGAAAGAAAAATAGTTGGGCCAAATAGTTGCATTTGCTAAGCTAAGAGGACTAAAAAAGCTAGTTAGCCTTTTATGTACACATCCATGCACCCATCCATTCAATAAGCATTCCTTGAATATTTAATGGATGTAGAGAATTATACGAGAGTCTCAGAGTATTAAAGATGGGCAAGGTACATTCTGTGTTCTAAAGGAATTCGAAGTGTAGAATTGGAAGTCAAACATTTAATAATGTATCACAAAGCATCATCCGCTAAGAGTCATAGACACAGTGTAAAGAAGGCCCAAGTACTTCAGAAGGAATAACAAAGAAACAAAATAGAGGTTTGTTCATTAAAAAGGAGTTCTCAATTTTTCTCTGCTCTGATTAACCAGAAATGATGAAATCTCTTGCTTAAAAAAGATAGAAATCAGGGGCTGGCCTGGTGGCACAAGCGGTTAAGTACACACACTCCACTGCGGTGGCCCGGGGTTCGCCAGTTTGGATCCCGGGCGTGCACTGACGTACCACTTGGCAAGACATGCTGTAGTGGCATCCCATATAAAGTAGAGGAAGATGGGCACGGATGTTAGCCCATGGCCGCTCTTCCTCAGCAAAAAAGAGGAGGATTGGCATTGGATGTTAGCTCAGGGCTGGTCTTCCTCACACACACACACAAAAATAAATAAATAAATAAATAAAAAGATAGAAATCAAACATATACTATCAAGAATTGTTAAAATCACATGGACACACAGAAGCAAAATAGTGAATTAGTATATATGAAAATATTGAAAGGTAAATTTTGAGGGCAAGGAAACCCAACCTCATTCAGTTAGAAAAAAATGGAAAAGAGTATCTGACTTATTTTTATGGACCATCAAATTTCTGTATCTTGTAATACTTTGAAGCAGCCATGTCAGATGTAGAACAAATGCTGTCAGGATTCTGTTCAATTTCATTTCAAAGCTTTCAAAATGGATTTTTGAATAGACCTGAAAACTTTTAAAAAGTTCATTTAATCTACTGTTCTGTCCTTGGACTAAGAGTCTAAGACTCAAGGACAAAGACTCTGACTTGGCAAAAGCCTAACTTTTCCAATCCAGCAAATGCCTGACTATGTTCTCTGGATAACTGGTTTAGTGCTTTTCGTTAGAGGGTCTTAGATTTTTTTCCCTCAATTGTAGGAACAACATGCAGACTATATTTAGGGTGGTTGCAAATGAGAAGTTAACCTCAAAATATATTATTTATTCTATTTGTATAAATAAAATACAACATAGAATTCTATTATTTAGGTTTTCTACATTTGGTAACTGATTTTTGCCTACTTGATGTATTAACTATTAAAATATACATATCTCTAAATAAGGTAGTAGATTAGTGCTTTCTGTGCAGCTCTGTCAAGTTTTGTTTAATTTTGTGGCTATGTTGTTAGATGCATAGAAGTTTAAAATTTGTATCTTCCTGGTGAATTGAAACGTTTATAATTATATAATGACCCTCTTTACCTCAATAATGTTTTATGTCTTTTAAATATATTTTATATTAAAATTAGCATGGTAATAATAATTCTCTTTTGCTTAATATAACTCCAGTATACTATTTTTTATGTTTTTACTTTCAACTTTTCTGTAGCTTTATGTTTAACAGTGTCTTTTGTATACAACCTCTTTTCGTTGTTTTTTATTCAACCCTTAGTCTTTTCCTTCCACGAGGATTCTGTTTACTTCTGCCAGGCATCTGGAGGCATTATTTAGAACCACTTTAAATTCTCATCTTGAGAATTACCTGTGTTTTGGCCAACACAGGTAATATGCATTTTTCTGCCAATCATCCTGAGGGCTAGATGAAGGTAACAAATTCTCAGGGGTAATTTAATTTGTTCAATCAGCACCAAGATTTGAGACTGGAAAATTTTCTTTCATTCCTCTGAAAAGTAGGGTAATTTTTTTTTGTGTGTATGTGAGGGAGATCAGCCCTGAGCTAACATCCATGCCAATTCTCCTCTTTTTGCTGAGGAAGACCGGCCCTGAGCTAATATCTATTGCCAATCCTCCTCCTTTTTTTTCCCGTTTTCTCCCCAAAGCCCCAGTAGATAGTTGTATGTCATAGCTGCACATCCTTCTAGTTGCTGTATGTGGGATGCCGCCTCAGCACTGCCAGACAAGCGGTGCGTCGGTGCGTGCCTAGGATCCAAACCCGGGCCGCCAGTAGCAGAGTGCACACACTTAACTGCTAAGCCATGGGGCTGGCCCCCAAAAGTAGGGTAAATTTTAAGTTTACTCTCACTCTGAGATCTCTGTCGTCTCATATTTATATAGAAAGCTGCATGATATTAAATATTAGGAGATAAATACTACATAATTATCAAGACCCACCGTCCATATTATGGTGATGGAATTAAAATCTCTCTTTTTAAATATTTATTGAGGACTTAATAGGTTTCTGTATAATGCTAGATAATGGGACCAAACCTTCAACAGGCGTTTAGTCCAGCTATTGCTTGCCTCAGTCATTAAACTACACGCGTATTCTGCCCATTTCCTCTCTTGTTTTGGGCTCTTCTTACTGAATTCAACGTTGGTTTACTGATTTTCTTATCTCTATAATATCTCTCTCCAAAACTTCTTTCCTTAATATCAAGTCTCAAGTTTCAAATTGTATTCAAATCAGTCATCCTTGAGTATACAAACTCACTTTAAAGTCAACATTTCTCAAACTTGAGTTCATGATTTTACCCTCTAAGGCTATCTGAGCCATGGTCACATGGTTCTCTGCAAATACAAAGAGTCACTACCGGCGTATATTAAGTGTACATTTTTAGAAGGTATGATATGCAGTGGATATTCACAAAGGGGAGTGGGGAGAAAACTACCAATACAGAGCCTCAACAATGCTCTCAATTCTATTTTTTCATAATTGTCCACTGCCCTTTGAATCTTGGAGTCTAAAAGAATACTAAAGTTCATGTTCATAACACATCATCAGATGTCAAAAATATTCTGAAATATTCCAGCTGTTCATGTAGCCTATTCCTGACACTTCCTCTAATATGCAACTCACTTAATCAGGAGATGATCACTTACTCTTCTAGCTAGATCTAATTGTAAACTTTTTTAAATGAAACAGAAGGTAGGCTGTGTCTTTTTCCCTCTCCCCCTCTTGATTCTATATTGATTCCCTGAAATTTCACTAAGATTATTTACATTTGAATTATAATTCTTCAGAGTTTACAACTAAGGTTAGAATACAATTTTCCTCAGAACACCCACCTACTCAACAATCGAGATGGGATCTCGAACGTTTATTGGGTCAAATATCAGCTCTCATCCATTCAGGACTATATGTCAGTTAGTCTCAATTTATAGGTTGAAAGTTCAGCCATCAGTGGTTCTCAACCTTGGCTGCATATTTTGATTACTGAGGAGTCATTTAAAAATACCCATTCTTGGACCCCACCACATGCAAATTAAATCAGGATCTCTGTGCACGGAGATGGGGACACTTTTGAAAATTCCTCGGGTGATTCTAATCTGTGGCCATGTTTGAGACCCACAGTTTTCATAAAGCCTTCAAGTTCCATCAGTAGTTCTCAAGTATTTACTGCTTTATAAGGCTTCTTCTCATAATTCTGGCAAACACTTATTTTTCCCCAGGAGATAAAACTTATCATAGAATAATTTTATCAGAAAAGATCTTCCTTATTTAAAAATACTGAAGCATAAGGGCCAGCCCCGTGGCGTAGCGGTTAAGTGTGCACGCTCCACTGCTGGCGGCCAGGGTTCAGATCCCGGGCGTGCACTGATGCAGCGCTTGTCAGGCCATGCTGTGGCTGCATCATATATAAAGTGGAGGAAGATGGGCACAGATGTTAGCCCAGGGCCCATCTTCCTCAGCAAAAAGAGGAGGATAGGCATGGATGTTAGTTCAGGGTTGATCTTCCTCACCAAAAAAAAAAAAAAAAAAAAAATAGTGAAGCACTTCAAGAGCGTACAGTGCTTTTGTCATACAGAATGTTCTATCTGCTCCCATTTTCCTCTCTGCTTTCATCCAGCAGATCAGAGATTTTCTGATCTCTAGTCCCACCATAATAAGAAATTCTCCACTATCAACCTTTATTATCTTAATTAGCATTACGCCAAATCTATGTGTTTAGACTCTGAAATCTTGCATTGTCCATTATACAATGCCATAGTCTCTCTCTCTCTCTTTTAATGCGTTTACTTCTCTGGTTCTAGAAGTTACAAGAGTCATTGCAGGTGAGTTAGACAATACTGGGAAGTAGAAAAATTTTTTTAAAATTTTTGAGATATTTTTCCCCATGGAAATAGCTTTGGGGTTGTCTTGTTTTTATTGTGCCTGTTTTTTTTACAGACATCATATATTGTGTTTTGCAACCTGCTCTGTCACTCAGCAATGTTACATGAACATTTTGCTGTGCAAATTTGCTAAATATATTTGATTTTTTCATGGTGCTATGGACTGATTGTGTTCCCCCAGAATTCATATGTTGAAGTCCTAATCCCCAATGTGATGGTATTTGAAGATGGAGACTTTGGGAGGTAATTAGGTTTAGATGAGGTCATGAGGGTAGGATTTTCATGATGAGATTAGTGCCCTTATAAGGATAGACCAGAGTATGCAAGAGTGTGCATATGTGTTTGTGTTTCACTCCCTCACTCCATCTCTCCCCTCTCCCCCCACTGCTATCCACCCATTTCACACTTTAGGTGAATGTTTAACTTATTAAGGGATAGTCAAACTTTTCTAAAGTGGTGGTATCTTTGTACATTCTCACCAGAAAAACCAGAACCAGAGTTCAGTTCCTTTACATCCTTCCCAATACATGGTATGGTCAGGCTTTCCATTTTAGTGATATAATAGGTGTGTAGTGGTATCTTATGATTTTTCTTTTTCTTTTCTTTCTTTTTTTTTTCTTGCTGAGGAAGATTAGCCCTGAGCTAACATCTGTGCCAGTCTTCCTCAACTTTATATGTGGGTTGCCTCCACAGCATGGCTGACGAGTGGTGTAGGTCCATGCCCAGGATCCGAACCCATGAACCCAGGCTGCTGAAGCTGAATATGCTGAACTTAACCACTAAGCCGTGGGGCTGGCCCCTCGTATCTTGTGATTTTGATCTGCATTTCCCTGATGACATGAAGCTGAGTAGTTTTTCATGTGTTAATTGCCAACCATATCTTTTTTGAAATTTCTTTTTATATGATTTGTCATCTTATTACTGTTTTTTGACATTTCTTCATGTGTTCTTGATAAAAGTCCTCTACTGGAAATATTCACCAATATATTATTCCAATCTTGTCCTTGTCTTTTCAATAGTTTTTCCAGAGAAAAAGTTATTGATTTTATTGAAGTTTAATTTGTTAATTTATTCTTTTACTGGTTATTCTTTTGGGGTTGTATATAAGAAATGTTAGCTGAATTTAAAGACATATTTTTTCTTATGTTTCCTTCTGTAATGTTTACTGTTTGAGGTTTTTTATTGATGTATATGATCCATTTCTAGTTTATTTTTCGAAGTTCTTTTTTTTTTTTTTAATATGGATACACAGTGGCTACAGAAATATTGATTTAAAAGATTATTCCTGTACCACTGAATTGCTTTTTTACCTTCATTGAAGGTCAATCATTTATTTATATGTTTACTTCTGGACTTTCTCTTCTGTTGCATTTATCTGTTTTATTTATGCTAATACTTTCGTGTATTGATTAACGTGTTTTTATAACAAGTCTTGAAATCAAAGTCATGCACTCGTTCAACTTTATTCTTCTTTTGTGAAGTTGTTTTGGTTATTCTTGGTCCTTTGCTTTTCCATTTGAATTTTAGAATCCACTTGTCAATTTTCTACATTTAAAAAAGCCTACTAGGATTTTGATTGAGATTGTATTTAATATTCAATTTAGAAAGAAATATTGAGTGCCCCCACTCCTCCTCTCCCCTCTTCCCCATGTGAGGATACAAGACAGGAAGAGAGTCTTCACCAGGAACCAAATTAGCTAACAACCAGATCATGGGACTTCCCAGTCTCCACAATGGTGAGAAAGAAATTTCTACTGTTTAAGTCACCCGGTCTATGGTTTTGGTATAGCAGCAGAGTAGACTAAGATACTTTGCATTCCATTTTATATTTTATCCATTCACCTAAAGTGATTTTAAAATTGTTTCTACGATAAATAATGTCACAATGAAACATTTTTATGTATAATTACTTAAGTATATCTTTGAATATTTCATAAGGTGTTTTTTTTTCCTCCTTCCAAGGAAACTTCAGGCATCCAATGATGAATTCCAAGCTAGAGCACACTGTCAACCTTGCAAAATCAATGATTAGTGCTATCTAACTAGAAATAATTCTGGTACTTTTTCCTTTTATACTATTCAAATCAACTCTTCATGGTATGTTGTCTTGTAGGTATCCTTTTCAGTGCCCACTCATGTTTAAATTTAGATTTTTTCACATTCACCAATTTGATTCTGAAAAAAAATTAATTAGGTTCGTTAATGCAGAGCAATAGTATTTATTTCCTTTTCCTTACAGATCCGAAGATATGTGGCAGATGTTTAACAAAGCCTTGATGAATTAAAATAAAAAGAGGAAGAATGTTTTCTTAATTTATCACTTTTCTTATGTTTTCTTTATATAGTGACCATGTTTAACAAAAATTAGTATACATGGCATGCCATTTGTGAATGCACTTGTGGGCATTATGGGACACAATAATTGGAACTGGAGATTTAGACTGTTGCACAAAATTAGGAATGTTTATTTTATTTCAGTAACATTTCTCATCATTATATTTTCACATACAAATCAGCATGGCAAAATAGCTAAATGAAATATACTTATTCTTATCAGTACATTTTAACATAAAAAGAAGACCTTCTCCCTTACTGACCAAAATACCTTTTCTCGTAGACACCATAACTCGAGCCTATACCTGAGTCAAAAATGCAGTATAGGATATTTAAAGCTATGTATTTCCTGAGTCCTTATAAAATTAATTCATCTGGCAATTTGAACTCTCAGAGAAACAAGCATAAGCTGAAACTCGCAGTTCCTCAAGTCATAAACGGAAAATTGCAAAATGATAATATAATTTATTTTCATTTCTGAATTTAAACACCTCACGTCAACAATGCTTGTTACTGCTTTCCTTCTACAGTCTTTCCAGTGAAGAGTTAGTCTGGTTTAAATAACATAGCATAATGAACAGTGATAGTATAGCTACTTTTTTATTCACTGAGAAAGTGTAAGAGAATGTAACTACTTTGAAACTTAACGATGACAATTCTAACATCTAAGTAGTAGATTCCAACAGCTCTGCTGATTTTTTTCTCTATAACTTTAGGTTTTTACATTTTTATCTACCAAGCCCACTTTTATCCTAATATATATCTCATTTTAATATTTATGTCAAATATTGACTCTAAGCATCAATGGAATTGTCCCTAATTCCTCACCAATTATTGAGATAATCAAATGAGCTAATTTCTGTGAATCTGCTTTCAATTGTTACTTTGAGACAGTAATATATTCAGCATAACTTAAAAAAAAGCCTTCATTGTTATGTTAAACAATCCAAAACGAGCATTTAAAAATATTTACAGGGGCCGGCCTGGTGGCGCAAGTGGTTAGGTGCGCGTGCTCTGCTGCGGCGGCCCGGGGTTCACCAGTTCGGATCCCGGGCTGACGCATCGCTTGTTAAGTCATGCTGTGCCGGTGTCCCATATAAAGTGGAGAAAGATGGGTACGGATGTTAGCCCAGGGCCAGTCTTCCTCAGCAAAAAAAGAGGAGGATTGGCATTGGATGTTAGCTCAGGGCTGGTCTTCCTCACAAAAAAAAAAAAAAAAAAAAATTTACAATAAACCTTATTTACTAGACTATTTATTAGATACCCCAGTTTTAAAATTCTAGCCTGTCCGTAAATATGATAATTTTAACATTTGCCATCTATTTCCTTCCCAGAAGTAATATTCTCAGCAGGCTCACCACTTCTGACATTTTCTTTCGTTTTACAGAGATAAGTGGCATCCTGGAAGTGCCTTCCCTTCTCCCCATCACATTAGCATTCATAATATTAATTGCCAAAAATTACCAGCTGCAAGAAGTTTTATCTAACAAAGCTGCTCTATGGCTTTCTCAAGACAATTTAGTACCATTTATGTCCCAAGCAAACACTTAGGTATGTAAATAGGAAGAAGCCCACAGTATAATTAATATTTAAAAGGTAAAATGTCAGACTCAGCTAAGCAATTTTTAACATCCTTCACCCCTCACCCTCTTTGCTTTAACCACATGTTCTTCCTAGAGATAAGCTCTGGGATTTTACTGAGAAAGCTACAATTGATCACAGCTAAGTGTTTTGCTGCAAAGTGCCAACAATTAGCCAGGCATGCAGTGCTGAATTCAGGTTTGGGAATGAATATATTTAACTCTGAAACTTCTATTGCTCATTTGAATATTTCCATTGAAATAATTTATTTAACCCAAGACAGCGAATTATTTGAGTTAAGTTAGTACAACAAAGATATAAATCAGGGTCAAGCAAGTCAGAAGCAGTTGGCAGGAATAAAGTTCTTCACAATTTGATATATATTGATTAATCACCTGCCAATAAAGGCTGAATATTGCATTCATCTGAAAAGTACAATGAATTCAAATTTCTTCTATTAACCAAGAGGTAATCTTTATTCAGATGTGTTGGTGATTCATGAGAGTCACATCAATTTCTGTCCCTCTTAGAGAACTCACTGAAGTTAAATGGCTTCTTCAAGTTAAAAAGATGATTTACAAGAAATAAAATATATGCAATTATCTGAAATATTTACTTATTATAAAAGAGGGGGCATTGCGACATATTTGAAATTCTAATTTCTAAATCACATTCTCAAGTTCTTCTTTCTTGAAACTTTCTAGGTCTTTGAAGAAGCTAGGAAATTAAATAAAAGGAGATGGCATAATGGAAATAGAAATCCCAACTTAAAACCAGCAAAAAATACAGAAGGATTAATTGGGTAAAACCAACTCATTCTAAAATAAAAAAGAAAAGGAAAGAGTTTGGATTTTACCAAATGACAATACTCAGTATGAGTATGACCAAGCTACAAGCAACAATAAAGCATTCGCTGGATATCCTGGGACTAGCAGGTGAGATAACAATGAAGCATCAGAAAAGAAGCACAGGGTATTTCCAAGACATTCAGATCAATAATTGGGAATGATTTGCAAAAGTGAAAGTGTGCAGAAAGTATATCTTTGCTATTTCCAAAATATATTTCTATATATCTCTCCTTACACATAAGCATATGTTATTTTCTACTATACTAACAAGGTTTTCTGTTATGGTTTTAATATATTTCTGCTACTTCAAAGTTGGTATACCAATTGTCTTTAGCATCAAGCTCTTACCATAGCAGGAAAATTATCTCCAATGTAGCAGAAAGTCTTTTTCTTAAATGTTAAGATACAGTCATAGGTTTATGTGACATTGTCAGAAAATTACCTGTAATGTATAAACAACTGTAGGTCCAGAAATGTGGACTCTAACTTAGTTCCTTGCCATCACCACATATTAAATATAAAACAATTTCTGTGGAAATTTTTCTAAGATAATTTATGCACACTTCTTTATTAAACAGAGAATGTTAAACCTAATACTACTTTAAATTTTTAATATTTATCATTTGCAAAATGTATTATCAGGCCATAGTATAGAACTACTGAATATGTTACATGTCAGTTTCTAAATGGATTCATCCCAAATTGCTTGCTTTAAAAAAATTCTTGTATCTGCTATCTTTTTCACCTCTCTGAAAGATTATCAGTAATCTTCCCTGTAACAAGCATTGAATCTCCCTTCAGTCCTCTCTACCTCAATTCAAATTTCTTGTCTATAATTTAAGAATTTAAAATGCAAATTGTTAGAATTACTTGTAAAATAAGGAGTAAATTATCTCCAAGTGAGGGCCTGAGGGGTTTTATATTTAAATGTGCACATATGTGTGTATATATGAATACATTTTCCAATACTTATGTTGGCTTCTCAAGCATCTTTAAATTAGTTAGTTAAAGCAATGGCCTGAAGTTCTAGTTAGCTGGTTCATTAAGGTGTGATTGAACTTATTTTTTTTAGATATAGCCTTTTAACAATTCTGCGATTGCCAGTAATAAATAAATCATGGCTGCTTCATTACAATTATCTCTTTAGTAATGGTTAAGTCATCTATTTGCTCAACAATAGCCTACAATGAGGCATAAAGAGCCATATAGTAGGATCTTAAATGTAGCTAATCCGGAGAAATAAAGATTTCACTAAAAGGTTAAGTGATCAAGAACAAGAAAATAAACGACCCAATTAAGAATTTGTTAAAAGATTTGAACACTTAACTAAAGAATGTATATAGATGACAAACACATGAAAAGGTCATCAATGTAATTAGTCATTGGGAAAAGGCTATTTAAAACCACAAAGTGTATTACAGATCTTTCTTGATTTACGATGGAGTTACATCCAGGTAAATCCATCGCAAGTTGAAAATATCGTTAAGTCGAAAATGCATTTCATACACCTAACCTACCAAACCTCATAGCTTAGCCCAGCCTACCTTAAACATGCTCAGAACACTTACGTTAACCTACAGTTGGGCAAAATCATCTAACACAAAGCCTATTTTACAATAAAGTGTTGAATATCTCATGTAATTTATTGAATATTGTACTGAATGTGACAAACAGACTGGTTGTCTGGGTGCAGAATGGCTGTAAGTGTATCAGCTATTGACCTTCATGAGCACATGGCTGACTGGGAGTTGCGGCTCACTACCACTACCCAGCATCATGAGAGAGCATCCTACCACAAATTGCTAGCCTGGGAAAAGATCAAAATTCAAAATTCGAAGTACGGTTTCTATTGAATGTGTATTGCTTTTGTATTATCATAATGTCAGAAAATCGTAAGTCGAACCATTGTAAATCGGGGACCATCTGTATTCGACCAAAGTGCTGTCATCAAATTCATACGTCAAGACATAAATCAAGGTCATGCAAGTTAGATGCAGTGGGCAGGAAGAAAATTCTTCACAATTTGATAATTATTGGTTCATTACCTGCCACCCTCAAACACTATATATTTCCTTCATCTCAAATTTGAATTCATATTATCTCTACTAACTGAAGATGCTTATTTATAAAAATTTTTGAAAAGAGAAATATCAAGTGCTGGTGAGCATGAAGGAACAACTTGAACTTTTATACATTGCAGTAGGAATGCAAAATAATGCTACAGCCACTTTGAAAAATAGTATGGTGGTTTCCTATAAAGTTAAATCTTCACTTGTATATTACTGAAAAATCCTATTCCTTTATCCAAGAGAAAGGAAAACTTAAGTTAATACAAAAACCTCTATTATAGGGGCTGGCCTTGTGGCTTAGCGGTTAAGTGCGCACGCTCCACTGCTGGCGGCTCAGGTTCGAATCCCGGGCGCGCACCGACGCACCGTTTCTCTGGCCATGCTGAGGCCATGTCCCACATACAGCAACTAGAAGGATGTGCAGCTATGACATACAACTATCTACTGGGGCTTTGGGGGAAAAAATAAATAAATAAAAAAAATTAAAAAAAAAAACCTCTATTATAATGTTTACAGTAAAACTGTTCATAACTGCCAAAAATTGAAAACAATCCAAATGTCCTTCAAGAGGTGAATGGATAAACTGTTACACATCCATGCAATGGAATACTACTTAGCAATCAAAAGGAATGAACTACTGGTACATGTAATAATATATACGAATTCCCAATGCATTTTTCTAAATAAAGAAGTCAAACTCAAAAAGCTATATACCGTAAAATTTATTTCTGTAACATTTCAGAAAAAGTAAAACTATAGGAATGGAGAACAGATCACTAGTTTCCAGGAGTTTGGAGAGGTGAGAGGAGTTGACCACAAAGGGGCAACATGAAAGAATTTGGGTGGGAGGAGATGATAAAACTGTTCTGAATCTTTTTTTGGTAGTGAATATAAGACTGTGCATTTTTCAACACTCAAGGAAGTGTATACCCCTGGTAAATTTTACTATATACAAATTTTTAAAAAGTAAAAATGAAGAAATGAGAACATGTAGAGTTTGTGTCTACATAATCAAATAATAGTTGTATCAAATGATATCAGAATATTTTAGTTGCTGTTAAGCCTATTAAAATAAGATGTGCTCTGTTTCTTAAAAAAGAAAAAAAAAGGAGGTAAGACCATGAATCCAGTTAAAGGAATAATAAAATATGTTCAAAATCAAACATGTAATATTGAAATACCACACACTATATAATCTAAACATGAAAGCAGGGAACAGAATGTAGGCATGGATAGCATACAGATTTTATTCCATTTCCCAACTTCAATAGCATGCTGGCAACTGTCTAGGGTAAGGCAACATCTTGAGAAGAATTCTGAGGCCAAGTCCAGATTCAATGTTAAAGAATACTCTGATTGATTGTTGGTGCAAAGGGGAAGTAGTGGCATGCACATTTGCCATTTCTAAGGAGATTACTGGAGTATGTGGCACAAATCAATCCATCAGAGCAGAACAAGCTAATGGAGTTAAGAGATTTGATATAATACCAGAATCTTCCTCCTCCTAATACAAATTTGGACACATAACTTCTCCCCACTGGACCTTAATTCCACCATAGTGAAAATAGGAGCTCATTTGTAAAATCTACTAAAATTCTACAGAAATAATGTTTCATAGAACACAGGTGGGAAATTGCACTAAAGTCACAAGTGTTCAAATACAAGACAGTGATATTTACTTTCACCAACACTACCAAGACAGAAACCAACAAAGATAGAATGAAAATCAAGGAAATAGTTATAAATAGGTAAAAGGAAGAATCAATGTTTGTTGGAATATTAACTCCTTCAGAATGCCGAGTGTTTCCAAATATAGATAAAAATGAAAAACATTGCTATTCAAAATGACAGTGGAGTTTTTCTAGAATAAAAGTAAATGATTGTAAATTTTACTCATGAGAATAAAAAGTGAGAATAGATGAGAACTTTTCAAAAAAAGAAGTGTTAAATGGGCAAACTGGGAAAAGAGACTAATCAAGAAAGCATAATAAAATGTACAGAAAAAACACCTGTATGTATAAAAATTACATGAATCTATGTATAGATGAATTCAAAGAATGTTATAAGAGAAGCATTAAATAAAAGTGTAAGTGAAATTATGGTTTAAGGGAATACATAGTTTCATGGGCATGCACGTTTTTCATACTTTGAATATATAGTAGGAAAATAACCTACAAGAAAATTTCATTTCATTTTCACTATTTAATATTAAAAAAAATGCATGCAAATGTGAAAAAATGTAACAAGGATGTTTAGTACAATGTTATTGCTAGTAGAAAAAAATCTGAGTAATTTACACATACAATAAACAAGGGTTTGTTAAAGGCACGGTGGATAATCCATTCAGAGCAATGCCACGCAACAATTAAAATCATTTTGTTGTATATGTATATGTAAATATAAACGTGGGTGTAATCAATATCTTGTTATACAAATAATTATTTAACTTTGATAATTATGTATTTTTAAAGGACAAAATTTCCATTATTATATACATAAACATATCTACAAAAATAATGTTAGTATTCTGAGTAGTAGACAGTGAGTTCAGCAATGAAATCTATGTGTATTACAGTCCCCTAGGATTGTACACAATTTGGAAGATGCCACCCAATTTTGTTGTATAAGCCTTTGCGGAATCCATTCTTGCCATTCTAGATCTAGTAACATGGAATTTGTTGTTATGAAACAATAGATATTACAGTTTAGTGTCCAGAGGGAAAGCATCACGGAACGTGTGCAAGACTTATGGATGGGATCCATGTTTATGGATATGTATTCAAATGAGTCTGACTTCTTTCTTTTCAGGTATTACCTTACATGATAAGAATTCTGTATAATCTAGGACACAATTAGTTTGGCTCCACAAATAGGCAAAATGGGGACTCCCATTAAGTTTATAAAAAGACAAAAGGTGCTGGCTGCTCTCCTTGCATAATTCCCTGTTAGAAATTGTCAGAGCAAAGGAAAACAATCTTTGTTATAAGCAACTTTTCCCCTCAGATGTTATAATGTTAGCTCATAAAGATGAGCGCTAGATAGATAACAGAGACTGCCAGCTGCTTGAATTCCCAGGTTGACAAACACTGGGCTTTCCCGACTGCTACCTCCTGGTTGGCCATATCGACTGTAGAAGACTGTGGTACACTGGTTTAGACTGTGATATACAGTATACCTACAATATATAACATCATTGTTCATTGTAATTAAAGACACAATATAGGAATGAGAATAACAACAATGATGTCGAATAGTCAACATTCACTGAACACTTAATATGTGCCTGGAATTATGCTAGTCAGTTTATATTCATTAATTCATTTAATCCACACAACATCATTTTATTAATGTGTTCAATGAATGCAAATGTACTGAGTAATTTTCAAGATAACAGCACATAAGAAGCATATTCGGGACTCAGATTAAGATCTATCTGTTTCTAGAATGGTTTCAGTAATTTCCTCACATATCTACATTGAGGAAATGAGAAGTAATAATTTCTTAAATAATAATTATATCTAAATGTTTGTGTTGTGTTGGTAGCAAGATTAGATTATAGTATTCTCTGGATATGATTTGTTTCCTGTCTAGAAGATCATAAATCGAATCTTTTGCAGTGTTGCATTTTGAGTGAGCATTACTGGTGGCTGACCCTAAGCACTGGGGCATAAATGTTTCACATGGCACTATTTTATCTATAAGGTCTTACTCGCATATCTCTATAATCTGTAAAAAAGGTCAAGTTTGTATAGATCATTATCAATGGTAACTCATCTAAGAGATCAAGAAACAGAGACAAAATGTCTTTACTGATGATGGCTTTGAAGATGTCACCTTCTTCTCACAGTTTACCTATTGTTATTAGTTCTTAACAAAAGGGACCTAAACAGAATAGCTGGATAAGGAAATATTAATTGTTGAATTTTGGATGCTTGTGAAATCCTGGAAGTGGTGTTCAGGAATAGTATCTATCTGTCTCTTTGTCTCTACTTACCTATCATCTGTCTATAAATGATTGATGTCTTCAGATCATGCCATTTCCCCCCATTCCCTACCAATGCCTTTAGCACATGTCATTTTCTGTGCCCCATCTCTTCCCATACCTCTACAAGTTGTTTTTATATTGCAGCATGAATGTGCCTTCTTAATGGAATAATTTCCTTCCTTGTAGATTAGGTAAGATTGCCCTTTTTATTCACTTTTATAGCATCATGTATATCATGCAAAATGTACACTGCAGCACTTTTCAGAATTTTAATGTTTGCTCATCATTGCATCCACAAAGCCAATTGCAGTGACTGTTACATAATAGGCTTCTAATAAAAAATTTAATAAATCAGTGAATAAATAAATGGTATCCAAGAAAATGGTCTAGTCATATTTCTGGCAAATGCAGTTGCAAGAGATGAGCTTTCACGGCTTTATAAATGCTCCGAGGATCATGACAATTTTGGAGCAGATCAGAGGAGCTAGGAAGCAGGTCTGGCAATAGGCCAAACATACTAAAACTAGCACCTCTCTTTTAGTGTAACATATAAACATTTTTGTCTTCACAGAAAACACAAATAATCCTCTTTTACACCAGGTACTGCAATTTGCTTGCTCTCTACTCCCGAAACATGACTTTGCATTATGCAATACATTCAGATAGTTTCTCCTTTAGATAGCAGGCTTTAGATGGTCCTTTTGAATTGGTATTCTATCTTCAAGAAAAACACCTGTCAAGAGGTTAACGTTATCCTCTGTATGTTCAATCCCGGGATTTTACAGCCTGGGTACCCAAACTACCTGCACTCTGGTGTTAGCCTGCTCAGCAGCATCCCACACAGACTCCTAGGGGCAGGCTTGCCCCTTTATCACTTCATACCATCTCCAAAATAAATACAATTTAACAATGGATTCAATGTTAGCATCAAACCTTTCACTTTCTTAGAATTTTAGTTGCTGCATATGTAATTTAGATCCTAGAGTGGAGCCAAATGAACCGGTAATCAGGATCCCCACCACCAAGTCCCTTGTGAGGCAGCTGCTCTGATCTCTTGTAAAACTAACTGGCATGATAAAGTCTTCCTGGAAGAGATCCTCCAATCCTCTCCCAGAGGAACTGCTCAAGTGTTCTTCCTGTGTTCTCTTAGAGTTTTTAGAAAAGACAAAAGACAAAACAACAGGACATCTACATGCAAAAACTGAGTCTAAATACACACCTTATACCCTTCACAAAAATTAGCTCAAAATGGATCACAGACCTAAATGTAAAATACAAAACTATAAACTCATAGAAGATAACGTGGGAAAAAACCTAATGACCTTGGGTTTGGCAATGACTTTTAAAATCCAACACCAAAAGCACCATCGATGAAAAAAAAAATGATAAGCTGGACTTCATTAAAATTAAAAACTTCTGCTCTACAAAAGACAATGTGAAGAGAATGAGAAGACAAGCCAGGGACTGGGAGAAAACATTTGCAAGGGACACATCTGATAAAGGAATGTTATCCAAAATATACAAAGAACTTTTAAAACTCAACAATAAAGAAACAAACACTCCAATTAAGAAATGGGCCAACGACCTTAACAGATACCTCACTAAAGAAGATATACTGATGACAGATAGCATATTAAAAGATGTTCCACCTCATGTGTCATCAGGGAAATGGGAATTAAAACAACAATGAGGCATCACTACACACTTATTAGAATGGTCAAAATCCGAAACACTGGAAACACCAAACGCTGGTGAGGATGTGGAGCAACAGGAACTCTCATTGATTGCTGGTGGGAATTCAAACCTGTACAGCCCCTTTGGAAGACAGTTTCTTACAAAACTAAACATACTCTTACTATACAAGCCAACAATTGCACCCCTTGTCATTTACCCAAAGCAGTTGGCCACTTATGTCCACACAAAAACCTGCACATGGATCCTTGTAGCAGTTTTATTCATAATTGCCCAAATTTGGAAGCACCCCAGACGTCTTTCAGTAACTGAAGGAGTAAATAAACTGTGGTACATCCAGACAATGGAATATTATTTGGTACTAAAGAAATAAGCTATTAATACACATAAAGACATGGAGAAACCTTAAATACATATTTCTAGGTGAAAGAAGCTGATCTGAAAATGCTACATACTGGGATACCAACTATATGACATTCTGGAAAAGGCAAAACTATGGAGACAGTAAAAAGATCAGTGGTTGCCAGAGGCTGGGGGAAGGGGAAGGATAAATAGGTGATGTACAGAGGATTTTTAGGACATTGAAAATGCGCTGTATGATATTATAATGATGAATACATGTAATTATTCATTTGTTCAAACTCATAGAATGTACAACACCAAAGGTGAACCGTAAGGTAAACTGTGGACTTTGATTATGATGAGTCAATGTAGGTTCATCAACTGTAGCAAATGTACCACTCTGGTGGGGATGTTGATGATGGGAGAGTCTAGGCATGTGTGGGGGTGGGAGGTATATGGGAAATCTCTGTAGCTTTCCCTCAATTTTGCTGTGAATCTAAAACTGCTCTAAAAAAAATTGTCTTAAAAAAAAATAAATAAGTTACAGTTGGCAAAGGGGACTGGAAAGCTCAGAAACAAAAGAAGAAATGAACTAATAATAAACAAAAAGACATGGAGAAAACTTAAATGCATATTGCTAGGTGAAAGAAGCCAATCTGAAAAGGCTACATACTGTATGATTCCAACAATACGAGATTCTGGAAAAGGCAAAACTCTGGAGACAGTTAAAGATCAGTGGTTGCCAAGGGTTCAGAGGGGAGAAAGGAAAGAATAAATAATGGAGCATAGGAGACTTTAGGGTAGTTGAAATATTCTGTATAATACTGTGACACTGTAATGGTGGATACACATCATTATACATGTGTCAGAACCCATAAAAGGTACAACACGAAGTGTGAACCCTAATGTAAATTATGGATTGTAGTCAACAATAATGTATCAACATTGGCTTATCAATTACAACAAATGTATAAGTATATGTTAATAACAGGAGATGCTATAGATTGATGAGTGAGGGAGCATATGGGAACTCTGTACTTTCTGGCTTAGTTTTTCTGCAAACCCAAAACCATTTTACAATAATATAACCTGTTAGAAAATAACAATGGGGAAAGAGAGTACAGAGGTATAGAGCAACAGAGAAAGGAAAAACCTAGTATGCCTGCAGGAGAGCAACCCCAGGGGAGAGTGGTACAAGATGATGCTTAGCAGTAGGGCCTGGATCTAATACAGTCATGTACAAACTCAAGGAGTCTATAGCTCATCAAAGTGCTGATAGAAGCTATTGAAATGTATCAAGCGATGATACAATCAACCTGTGACACAATAAGAAATATATATTTGGTCTTTGTCCACAGTGCCTGACACAGAGCACTAAATCTCTCGGATTTCCTGAGTGATAGGAGTGTCTTTTGTTCTGAGGTGACTCTTGGTAGGCCTACAGATAGCTTCCAGATGGGGGCTGGTTGCTAGAGGACCAACCAGGTGATTAGAGCGTTGGAATTTTCAACCTCATCCCTGGACCTTTGGGGAAGGGAGAGAGGCTGGAGATTGAGTTCAATCACTGATGGCTAATGATTTCATCAATCATACCTACGGAATGAAACTTCCTTAAAAACCCCTAAATAATGGGGTTTGGAGAGCTTCTGGTTTGGTGAACACATCCACTTGCCGGGAGGTTGGCACACCCCAACTCCATGGGGACAGAAGCTACTGTGCTTGGGACCCTTCTGGACTTTGCCCCATGATCTTTTCCATTTGGCTGTTCCTGAGTTGTATCCTTTATAATAAACCAGTAATCGTAAGTAAAGAGTTTTCCTGATTTCTATGAGCCATTCTAGCAAGTTATGGAAACTGAGGAGGGGGCCGTGGAATCCCTGACTTAAAAGCTGATTGATCAGATATACAGGTGGCAACCTGAGGCTTGTGACTGGCATCTGAAGTGATGGCAGTCTTGTGGGATGGAGTCCTTAGCTTGTAGGGTCCGCAGAACTACAGTAGTTAGTGTCAAAATTGAGTTGAATTGTAGCATGCAAAGTCAGTGTCCAGAGTTGGAGAATTGGTTGGTGTGGGAATAAACCCACACATACTTGGTGTCAGAAGTGTTGTGAGTAAAAACAGTACAGACAACCTAGACAGCCAAACTTTTGAATACAACGTTTGAGAAAAGATTTATGATGGTGGTGGGGGCAAATAGGTGATTATTGCAGCAGAGAAGGTATAAAACTAAGTCAGGTAGAATAGATAGAAGAGCGTTCATAGAAATTCTATTAAACATAACCCTCAAAGTCATCCCATCTCTGCAAATAAAATGGGATTTCTATGTATTTCTTAAGAACAAAGTTGGAACACCACGTACTGCATTAAAAAAAAGTCTATAAACTCTGAAACAGGAATAAATAATAGCAAATTTGATCCCACCTACAAAGATTTGATGAGTCACACTGAACTTTGTGCCCTCCTCAGGAGGGTAGAAAAAGATAATAATCTAGACATCAGACAAAGAAGTAAAATCCTGTTACAACTGCTTAGAAAATGTAAACAGTAGACGTCAATGAAGTTGCCACCAGTTTGGAAACAAGGAATATTTAAAGGAGTAATTCTTCATATCATCATTTGAAGGTTGGTTTAACCTGGAAAAAGTTATTGAAAACCAGCTCATGGTGAACAGAGGAGATTGAGGCCTTGAGCCTTTATATCCCCCAAATTGAGACTTTATATTACACTCTGTTAACAGGAGGGCAATCACTGCCAATTTTAAGTTAAGATAAATGGTCAAATTTATGTTATTTTTATCCACAGTGATGATACTTTTGTTTTATTCTTTTTTTTTTTAGCTGTTTTGAGCTCAATGCCTTTATTAGGTAAACTCTCTCTGACAATTTAGGTAGCATTACAGAGAGTTTCCCAGTTTTATATTGATCTCTGCATATTTTGTGGGAAACTACAGCAATCCCAAGAGCAAGTGTTTTGATAAACTGCAAAGCACAAGGGAATTGGATTCTAGAACAGTAGGAACCCAAAGACCTCTAGTAAGCTATAGAGAGAGGCATTGCAATGAAACTCTTTCCCAGATAAGGATCTTTCAAGTCAGAAAAAGAACTAACATCTCAAACAATAGAGAAACTGGGAGAAATGTAGAAAAGCTGATGGGTTTAAGGGGAGATCAAGTGTGAGAAAGGTAAGGCTCTCTTAGATAATTCTTATAACAACTTGATGAAGACAAGATTTATTATCCCTATTTTGCTGAAGGGAGAATTAAGCTTAGAGAGTTAAGGATCCTATCCAAGGTCAAACAGACCGGTGAAAGATTACGCTGGGATATAAACAATTTACAAACTGCTTAATTCATCAAATCACGAGATAAGAGCCAAATGAATAAACATTAGATATATAAACTTAGCTTTTTACTTGCAAAGTGGCGAAGGATATGCCCATTGTTGCATGATCTATGATGACAACTTCTGAAAGTTATTTCTCTGTCAGTGTCACTGAACAGTCACTGGCTGGAAGAGATGGCATAACCTCTCCTGGAGGTCATTCTGATGGCGCATTTTGGAAATCAGAACTCTAGCCAAACTACTGAAGTGAGGCTTCCAGATAGAAATGAATCTGTTTGAGTAGTTTGGTTTCACTCTTTGAAGTAAGCTGATAAAATATTGGCTTGACAGGAAAGCTACATGTTCATAAAGTATGAAGGCATGATTTCGTTTCAATTCAACCATTTTCAGAGGCAACGGAGATACTGCAATTAAACTAAAATATGCTGTTAAAGTCAGTCTAATGATTCAATTTGTACAGCTTTTGATAATAGATTTTCAGGTCAAATGAAGATACAGTGAAGGAAGCAGTATACAGGCAAATTGTCTCAATTTAAGTTTAATATGATAGTGAACAGATGGAAAATCTGAATTATCATTAAAAACAGAAAATATGGGGACCCAAATATATGAATGCAATACATTTATATCTGTGCATATATAATACAGGCATAAAGAACTTATGTCTTTTGTTAAAAATATGATTTTTAAATTATAATTTCAGTGATGTAGGAAAAATTAGAATTAACTATTGAGAATCCATGAGACTCAAAATAAATCACATAATAAAAACTGTAACTCTAATAACAGCAAATATCTTTTTGAAATAAATAACTGACTGGCATTAATCTAAACACTTCACACGCTTTATCATATTTAAGCCTCAGCCAAGTCCATATTAGGTCAATATCTTATCAAGTTACTCTTCGTGTTGGAGAAAAGGCATGACAGTGAATAAATGTGGACTCCAGAATTTCCATCCTACTTCCTCTGCTAAGTCACTGTTTCCTCATTTACAAATTGAGATCCACTGTAGTCCTACTTATTTCTTTAGCCTGTTAGGAAGTTTAAATGAGATAATGCATGAGAAGTTCTTTAGAGTCCAGATCCTGGCTGAGGTAAGTGCCTAGTGAAAATGAACTTTTATACTCAATATCAACATTTATGGATGAAGGAGAAGATTAAGAGAAAAGGAACTTGGGGCCAGGCCCGTGGCTTAGTGGGTAAGTGCACGTGCTCCGCTACTGGCAGCCCAGGTTCAGATCCTGGGCACGCACTGACACACCGCTTATCCAACCATGCTGAGGCGGCGTCCCACATACAGCAACTGAGAAGGATGTGCAGCTATAACATACAGCTATCTACTGGGGCTTTGGGGAGAAAAAGGGGGAAAAAAGGAGTAGGATTGGCTATAGCTGTTAGCTCAGGGCCGGTCTTCCTCAGCAAAAAGAGGAGGATTGGCATGGATGTTAGCTCAGGGCTGATCTTCCTCAAAAAAAAAAAAAAAAGAGAAAAGGAACTTATGTAATGTCACAGCATTGGAAAGTGCCAAAGCTAAGACACCGATGTTTAGAAAAATCCTTTACAATCTCTGAAGTGTCATCTGGAAACATAAAATCTAATATTATTATGGCACTCTGATTGATATTCAAAATCTGCCTAGCTTCATTATCCATTTTGATTAACGAATAGTCAATTTTTTACGTAAGTTTTAAGCACTTTTTAAACTTAATGTTAAGGATCAAATCAAGCCCATTTTCCCCTTTCTAAAAATATTTAGATTTTTCTTTCACATAGACTATAAAACACAAACAAAACATTTCTGATGTCTAAAAAGTATAATAATGAGGTTTCTACTAAATTAATCTTTAAGCTACCATCCAACTCCCTCTTTTTCTTTAAAACTGAACTTTTAAAATGACAACCTTAACAATTCCAAATTCCATATATTCCTTAATTCATCTGAATCACCCACATCCTCCACTTTAATGGAATCCGGCACCATAGCTACACTCATATCCAATGTGACTTCTTTGCACAGATTGACTCGAGTGACTGCTCCCTCCTTCCTCTCGGAACCCTCTCTGCAGTATCTCTTATATCAAACTGTTCCTCCTTGATCTCCTTCATGTGTGCTTCTTCCCGCTTCTCCTTAACTGTCAAAGATGCTGGGTTTGTTTTGGCCTGTCCTTGCCCTTGTTTTCTCTTTCGATACCTTCTTACAAAAGGATTGTAACTGAGCCCATGGTTTCAACTGCTACCTAGATGCCGATGAACTGAAATATGTATTTTCATCCCCCCCAAATTCCCAGCTCCTACCCATATTACACTAGATATTCCTACTTGAAGTTTTGTACACATTCTAGCTTACCCTATTTATAATCGACCTCTCATTATCTGTAAAATTCTACCTTCTCTCTTCTATTTCCCTATATTAGAGTCACGTTCAATTCTTATATATCTCATTCTTCCATATGTAATTAATTTCTATGTATCATTGATTCTGCCATAGAAACTGTCACATAAATATAGCCTCATTGCTTCAGCTTAACGGAGGCTGCCTGTTTTCAGAATCACAAGAATTGCTTGAATTATTGTTATATTTTCTAAATTCCTCACTCTAGTCAAATTTCCTTGTTGGTGGCACACTCATCTATGAAGAAACTAAACCTGCCACACCTTTGCTTGGAAACACGTTATATCTCCCCACTGACTGCAGTTTTAACCATGAACACATTGCCTTGTCACATTGAAAAATATGCCATGGTAATTAATACTAGTTAAATAGTTGAACACAAGGTTTGAAGCCAAATTTTCTGGATTCTATTATTGGCTCTGCCATCTACTTGCTGTGTGATCTTTGACAACTAGCTTAGCTTCTTAGAGCCTGTGAAAAGAGTCCAATAACTATTAGCTCTTGTATATAAAGTTAAAGTTAAGTGAAATGTAATGGTAGAAATAGAATAAAGATACAGGTAAAAAGAGCACACAAAAATACGTTCAATGAGATCCACGAATTTTTGTTTTCTTTTCTTTTTTTTCTGGTAAGGAAGATTAGCCTTGGGCTAATGTCCATGCCCATCTTCCTCTACTTTGTATGTGGGACACCTGCCACAGTATGGCTTGATAAGTGGTGCGTAGGTCCATGCCCGGGATCTGAACCCACGAACCCTGGGCCACTGATGTGGAGCATACAAACTTAAGCACTATGGCACTGGGCCAGCCCTGAGATCCACATGTTTGCAAGGGGTAGACGAATTTGTCTTTGGTCTTCCAGTGGCCAAAACAAAAGGAGAACCATAATCAGACTGTGATGTGTGTGATTACAGCAAAACGGAAGAAAAATATAGGAGCCCAAGCTTTTACTCCTTGGTCAACTCTACACACTGACCATCTCCCATTCTCCTTTACTCTTGTCTCTTCACCATTTGCCTAATAGAATTCAAGAGAATTGTTAAGTATTGCTGGATATAAGATCAATATCTGAAAACCAAGCACATATTTATACCAACATCAAGGAGTTAGGAAATGTAATTTAAAATAATGACACTTAGAATAATAACTAAAATATAAAGTATCTAGGCATAAATCTAACAAAGTATGTGAAAGGCCTTAATGAAAATAATAAAACTTTATTGAAAGACGTTAAGTAAGACTCAACAATCAAAGAAATATACCATGCCTAAGGTTAGAAAGCCTCTTTGTCATAAATATGCTGATTTTCTCTCAAATAAAGCTATAAATTTAATGCAATTTCAATCTTTTATTTTATAGAAATCAAGAAATTAATTCTGAAATTCATAGGAAGATCAAATGCCCAAGAATAGTAAAGGTTATCTTGTAGAAAAATGAGACAAAAACTTACCCTTCCAGGTAAAAAAACTTAGTAAAAAGCTATGGGAATTAAAACAATGTGGTATTGAAGCAGAAGTATACAAATTAAGCAAGGAAATAGGACATAGATCCCCATAATAAATGAAATAAATTTCATGTACATAGATTTTTGTTGCAGATCACCAGAGAAAGGACGGACTATTAAGAATATGGTACAGGAAATTTTGTGGAAAATTGTGTAAAGGAAAATATTCATAGATTGGAAGAATCAACATTGTAAATATGTTACTTCTCCCCAAATTGAGGTAAAAATTTAATGTAATTCCTATTAAAATAGGCACAAGGTTTTCACAGACACAGACATGCTTATTCTGAAATGTACATGGAAAGGCACGGGCCCTAGAATAGCTAAAAAACAATGTTTTGAAAGAAGAGAGAATAAAGTTCGAACAATCACTATACCAAATATTAAGTCTTTCTATATAGCTATAGTAATCAAGACCATGTGCTACTGACAGAGGACTAGACACCTGGATCAATAGAACTGAGTAGATAACCAGGAAATAGCCCCATACAAGTACAGTCAAATGATTTTTGACAGAGTGCGAAAGCAATTCATTGGAGGAAGGACAGCCTTTTCAACAAATGATGCTGGAGTGATGGGATATGCATATGCATAAAAAAAAAAGAACCTGAATGTAAACCGTGCACTTTCTATAAAAATTAACTCAAAATGGATCATAAACTTAAACATAAAACACAATAAAAATGTTTGAAACCTAGGGTTCAATGAAAAGTTCTTAGACATTATACCAAAAGCATGGACCGTCCGAGAAAAGAAATCAGGGGCCAGCCCCGTGCTGTAGCGGTTCAGTGCGCACACTCCGCTGCTGGCGGCCTGGGTTCGGATCCCGGGTGCGCACTGATGCACCGCTTGTCAGGCCATGCTGTGGCGGTGTCCCATATAAAGTAGAGGAAGATGGGCATGGATTTTAGCCCAGGGCCAGTCTTTCTCAGCAAAAAGAGGAGGATTGGAATGGATGTTAGTTCAGGGCTGATCTTCCTCACAAAAACAAAAAAAAAAAAATAAAAGGAAAGAAAAGAAATCAGTAAGTTGGACTTCATCAAAATTAGAAACTTTGCTCTGTTAAAGACACTGTGGGGCCAGCTCTAGTGGCCTAGTGGTGGAGTTCTGCATACTCCGCTTCGGCAGCCCAAGTTTGGTTCCCGGATGTGGACCTAATCTGCTCTGTTAGTGGCCATGCTGTGCTGGTGGCCCACATACTAAAAAACAGAGGAAGATTGGCACAGATGTTAGTACCTTAGGGTGAATCTTCCTCAGCAAAAAAAAAAAGACCCTGTGGAAAGGGTGAAAACATAAGTTATAGACTAAAAGGAAATATTTGCAAAACACAGATCTGAGAAAAGACATACATCTAGAGAATATAAAGCACTTGCAAAACTAAATTTAAATATATATATAACATATGTAATATAAGTACACACGTGTATATATACACATAATGTACATAATGGGCAAAAGACATAACTAGATACTTTACCAAAGTGAATATAAAGATGACAAGCACATGAAAAGATGTGCAAATCACTAGCCATCAGGAAAATGTAATTTAAGACTTTGGGGTCATAGCTCTACACACCTATCAGAACAGCTAAAAACAATAGTAAAAATACCAAATTCTGGCAACGATATGGCAAAACTGAATTTCTGATACATTGTTGGTGAGAATTTAAAGTGGTGCAGTCACTCTGGCAACATTTTCTCATTAAAAAAAAATACTAAACGTACATTTACCATAGGACCCAGCAATCACATCCCTTGGCATTTATCCCAGAGAAATAAAAATTTATTTCTACACAAAAACCTCTACCTGATTGTTCATAGCAGGTTTATTTGTAATTGTCAAAAAATGGAAACAACCAAAATGCCCTACAATTGGTGACAATTGAACAAATTGCTACATCCATAGCATGGAATACTTCTCATAAAAAAAAAAAAAAGAAACAAGTTGATAAATGCAGCAACTTGGATGGATTTACGCTTAGAGAAAAAAATAATTTAAAGAGGTCATATACTAGATGATTCCATTTATATCACATTCTCAATATGACAAAATTATGCAAATGGAGAACAAATTAATGGTTGCCTGGAGTCAAGAATGGTGAGGGGAAGGGAGTGGGTGTGACTGTGAAGGCGTATTATAAAGGAAACCTTTGTGGTGAAGGAATGTTTCTATATTTTGATTGTGGTGGTGGTTACATGAAGCTATACATGTGATAAATGACAGAATTTTCACACACAGTGTGCCAATGTTAACTTCCCGTTATTGCTAGTGTACTATTACGTAAGATGTGTCCAGTAGGGGAAACCGGATGAAGGGTGTGGGGGAACCTTGTACTATCTTTGCAATTTCCTATGTATCTAGAATTTTTTAAAAATTAGAGGAAAATATAGAAGACTGTGATTTTGGGATAGAAAGGCTTCTTAAAAGGCATACAGGGGCCGGCTCCGTGGCTTAGCGGTTAAGTGCGCGTGCTCCGCTGCTGGCAGCCTGGGGTCGGATTCCGGGCGCACACCAACGCACTGCTTCTCCAGCCATGCTGGGGCCATGTCTCACATGCAGCAGCTGGAAGGACGTGCAGCTATGACATACAACTATCTACTGGGGCTTTGGGGGGAAAATAAATAAATAAATAAAAATCTTTAAAAAAAAAAAAAGGCATACAGAGCACAAACTAAAAAGGAAAAGACTGTGCAATCAAACTAAATTAAGATAATTCTTGTCAGTGAAAAATAATATAAGAAAGTGAAAAGTCAATCCATAGGGTGAGAAGAGGTATTCATAAAACATAATCATGTATATATGACTACAAATAAAGAAGGAAAAGACAGGAAAAGGAAAGATAAAAGAAAAGATAGACAAACCAAAGGAGAAATGGATCAAGAAGTACCCTAATAAATTCACAGAAGAAAACAGAATAGTAAATAAACACATAAAAAGTTTTTCCACCTCATTGGAACCAGAGAAATGCCAATTAAAAGATCAGATAACATTTTATTTTTTGAGTATGTAAACGACATTTTATTTCTAGCACTGATGCCAGTTTGATTTTCTCCTTTCTCTCCCTGGATATATTAATTATATTTGCTTGAAAGCTCGTGGATTTCTATCTTAGATATCTGGTCTCCTTGTCAGTCTCTGTCTCATTGTTAACGATCCTCCACTGATTTTTAGAAAATATGGTGGCCTCTTTAATGATATAAATTAAAATACTATTTTTTTCTATAAGCTTTTCTTCCTTTAGATCGAAGTTATACTTTGGTAGTTTTAGTTGGTTCTCATCTTTGGGAATATAAATTACAAATATTTTGGATCACCTTTACATATTTCCCATACATATGATTTTCTCTCTAATGCTGTTTAACATTTTTCTCTTTTACTTGTTTCTCTTGCTTTTATTCATTCCTATCTCCCAAGTAGCTTATTGTGTATCAAATGGGTCTATTCTCCTTTATACTATTTCCAATGTGGCCTACAATTCTAGGACAGTTTTATTTTACCATCTCTTCCTCTTTCTGAGCTCTGGTATTTCATATTTCATCTCTTTCTGTGTTTTCCCAGAGTTGTTGCATTTCCACTTGGAGTTCTTTGGCTGATTTACTAAGTTCTTTAACTAGTAATATGTTTGGAAGGAATTTTATTTGTTCAATAGGGTCTCTTTTTTTCCACCAAGTGTCTCTTTGTGGCTTTTGTTTTAATTGTTTCATTCCTCTTGATCCAGAAAATTTGTGAAGATGTATTTTTGTGTGTAGGAGTGTGCTTGCACTACATTGTGTGTCTTGTTTGCATGTGTGTGTGGGAATTATTTAGCTTTTATCTTTCCACAGCCAACAGAGATTAGCAGCTTTAGGGATGCTTGCTGTCTAGAGTCCAGCCTCACGCCATTGTTTGATTTCTCATTCAGCTGAAGCTCCACCCCTACTCTATGGTGTCATAGTGCATCCCAGAATCTTCTACCAGCAGGCTATATATCCCTTCTCTGCACTTTCAAACAAGAAATTTAGTTTGCAGGATACCCCGCCTCTTTTGCAGAACCAAACACTGCTGGCCTTGTCCCAAATCTGCACCTTCAGGCATCTTCTATTATCTCCATTTAACCTTCAGCGCATTTAGCTCCCCTACTTCATGTATTGTTGCTCCAAAATTTTACTTCAATATAGTGTATGCTTTTCTTTTTTATTATAACCTTTGATGATTTCTGAGAGAAGGAAGGGAACTGCTGTCTTATTCTGCTATTTTAAAACTTGCAGTATCATCTAGTTATTATATTTATAATAACAGGAAGAATTTCCTCTGTACATTTAGGTGATTTTCAGTAGACGAAGGGTTTGGTACTTCAAGAGCAGGAATTGTTCATTCAGTTTATTGTAGTTAAGACAAAGTTTCCACGGAACATTGCATTTTGCAAGTCACACTTCATACAGATATTAAACAACAACAAAAAGATGTTTCCTTTCATTTACAGAATGGCACTCTACAGAGTAAGGGCAAACGTGGTAAAATGGCTTTGTAATAGGATCTGTTAATCTCTGTTTTATAAGACCACATACAACAAAGAGTGAAACAGTTGTTATAACCTAATGCTTTTGTGCGTTAGATGAGAGGGATAATACATTATGTGAAAGTAAAAATCTCAGCAGTTCTGAAATTTGGTATGCTCAGGGCAAATCTATCAACAGAATTTTGTCACCAGAAGGAACCATGCCGCATGGGAAGATGGATGTAATCAGCATTATGCATTGTAGTCAAGTCAACAGTCAATACAGATTAAATATTGAAAGAAGTTTTTTGACCATTGCTAAACTGAACAGTTCCTAAGAGGTTCAGGAAACATTATCATTATGACTGTGAATTTGTATGATAATCCTGACTCCACTAGTGTTACTTGTTATACTTTACTAGGCTCTGAAGACAGGTTTCCAAGTGCAATGTAAAAGAAAAAAAAAAAAGAGGCCTGAGGCTGAGGGGTAAAAACCAATATTGGATTTAGCAAGAGCATAAAACAGACCTCCTTAATGAGCTGACTCATAGACCATTAACCCATCCTACAGCAAGGGACATGACAGCATATTGCCTATACTTAGAAAACTGAGTTTTTCTTGTCTTTCCAGACTTTGGATTCTCGTGAATAGTTTGGGTCACCTACATTCTATTTTATTTTTAAAAACAAAAGGAGAGAGAGGGTGAGGGGAATCTTGCTCTTTTCTTTAAAAAAAAATGTATTTAATTGTATTGTATTATGGTAAGAACACTTAATATGAGATCTACTCTTAAATTTTTAAGTGTACAATACAGCATTGTTGATTGTAGGTATAACATTGTATAGCAGATCTCTAGAATTTCTTCATACCAGCTTTTGAGGACTTGAGATAGTGTTTCAGAGTTCATGGCAGCAATTGGGTAGTTTTCTTGTTTACAAGAATATTAACTTGAGGATAAAGTTGGGTTTTAATTCACCAAAATGAATGTTCTTATTGTCAGTTTAAAATTGGATTTATAAATATACGATATTTTATGTAAGCTTCATGGTCACTATAAAGGAAAATCCTAAAGTAAATACACAAAAGATTATGAAAAAGTCAAAGCATACATATACCACACTTTCTTTATCCATTCACCTGAAATTTGTATAATGTTATAAACCAATTTGACCTCATTAAAATAAATTTCAAAGAATTTTTAAAAAGAAGCCAAGGCATGCTGTTCCAAAAAGACATCAAATCACAAGAGAAGGCAACAAGATAAGAAGCATAGAACAAAGGATCTACACAACCATCAGAAAACAATTAACAAAATGTCAGTAGGAAGTCCTTATCTGTCAGTAATCACTTTAAGTGTAAATGAACTAAATTTTTCAGTCAAAAGACACAGAGTGGTGGAATGGATTAAAAAAGAAGATCCAACTATAAGTTGCCTACAAGAGACCTACTTTAGCTTTAAGGACAAATATAGACTGAGAGTGAGGTGATGAAAAATGATATTTCCAGCAAACGGCAACCCAAATAAAGTAGGAGTAGCTATGCTTACATCAGACAAAATGGACTATAAGCTAAATAAGGACAAAACAGACTAAGAAGGTTATTATGTAATAATAAAGGGGTCAATCCATCAAGAATATATAATACTTATAAATATTTATGCATCTAACATCAGAGCACTTAAATATAAAAAGCAAATACTAACAGAACTTAAAAAAAATAGCAATACAATAATAGTTAGGGACTTTAATACCCCATTCTCAACAATGGATAAATAATCCAGACCTAGAATCAATGAGAAAACAAGGGATTTGAACACTAGAGATAAAATGTACCTTACAGACATATACAGAATATTTCATCCAACAGCAGCAGAACACATTCTTCTCAAGTGCACATGGAATATTCTTCAGGAGGGGTCATATGATAGTTCACAAAACAAGTGTTAACCAATTTAACAAGACTGAAATCATTCCAAGTGTCTTTTCCAACCACAATGGTATGAAACTAGAAATCAATAACAGAAGGAAAGCTGGAAAATTCATGAATATTTGGAAATTGAAAAATACACTCTTGCACAACCAATGGGTCAAAGAAAAAATCAAAAGAGAAATAAAAAAATATCTAGAGACAAATGAAAATGAAAACAAAATATACCAAAACTTATGGGATGCAGCAAAAGTAGTTCTAAAAGGAAAGTTTATGATAATCACATACATCAAGGAAAAAATATCTTAAATAAACTACCTAACTTTACACCTCAAAAAACTAAAAAAAAAAAACTAACTAAGCCCAAAGTAAACAGAAGGTAGGAAAAAATAAAGATTAGAGCAGAATTACACGAAATAGAGAATAGGAAAACAATAGAAAAGGTTAACAAAACTAAGAGCTGGTTCTTTAAAAAGAAAAACAAATTGGCAAACCTCTAGCTAGACTAGCCAAGAAAAAAGAGAAGAGCCAGCCCTGATTGCCTAGTGGTTAAAGTTTGGTGCTCACTACATCGGCGGCCCTGGTTCGCTTCCTGGGCACGGAACCACACCTCCCGTCTGTCAGTTGCCATGCTGTGGCGGCAGCTCACATAGAACTAGAACAACTTAAAACTGGGATATACAACCCTCTACAGGGCTTTAAGGAGGAAAAAAAAAAGAGGAAGATTGGCAACAGATGTTAGCTCAGGGTGACTCTTTCCCTGAAAAAAAAAGCTGACTGTATTTAGAAAAAAAGAAAAGGAAAGGAAAAAGAGAGAGGACCTAAATAGGTTCTAAGAGCCTTAAAATTCAGGACTTGTGACTTCCAAGTTGGTGCTCTCATTTATCATTTACATTCTCTAGAGAAGTTTTTGGTACCTGAAGAAGAATTAGGACATGCTTTGCATGGCTTTAGAGCCACACAAAGATCTCGGACAGACTATTGTGAAGGTGTTCCCTCTAGGTTCTTCCTTTCTTCTCCACTTGGTGCAACATTCCAACTACTGTTGTTCTTCAGAGGATAAGTCCAAGTTGATGGTGTGGTGGAGGCATTATCAACAGTTCATATGTAGCTAGGGAATTCTCTCCACCTTGTGTAAATCCATACTAATTTCCTGGGTTCATCATTGGGAAAGGCTGTGTTTCGCCACATAGGATGGGGAGAGGACTTCAGTTCCAAGTACAATTTTGTTAAACAATATGAAATGAAAATAGTGTAAATTCAAACTATGACTCCATATCACAACACTCAAGAAATCTTAATACCCATAAAATGTACTGGTGTCTATATTTGTGAACTGACTGCTTACTAAAACTAAGAACAGTTACACATCAGTATTTGTTTTACTTTTCTTTCTGAGGGGACAAAGCTCCTCCTTCCCACCCAATTTTGCCATAGCTCTTCCTAATTGTCTCTAAAGGAAGTTTTAAAGGGTCTTGAAATTCCAACGCCCCTTTATCAAGTTCAATCTATTATTTGCTATTGGAGGCACTTTGCATTTTCTTTCTGCTTCAAAGAACAGCACTTTCATATTTTTTTTCTCCAAACGGAGAAAATCACTAATCTCTTCCTTGGAGAATAAGGTTCTTTGCCCTCATGGTATGCAGTGAATGGATTGTATCTAACAATAACATCAACTGAGTTTTATTTCTCACAGAAATGGCAGGACCCCTGGAGTTAAGTTGACATGATAATTCAAAACTGGCAGAGTTTTAGGGTTCTTCATTTCACTGACTTCAGTTGTAGATGTCACCCATTCTACCAGGCATAATACATTTGAATTTTTATTTGTGACTCCTTTCCAAACAGACAATAAATTCAGTGTTTCATCAGCTATCATGTGCATCTGCAGCACATGTTCTATTTCTCCCTGTGGTGACTTGTAAGCATGATATCAGCACAGAGCTATTTCCGTAAATAGGGTTATTTCTATTTTGTGTCTCAACTTATTCTCACCAATCTCTCCCACTCCAGACTTCCTTATTATTTTCTTCATTGTTAATACTGGATGCCACAAAATATTGTAAGTTAGAACCACCTAAATGATACTACTGGGAAATGTTCTCATATATAAAGGCTATGCGAATCTAAAATTTGAATGTTTAAATGGGATATTTTATCAAATTCAATATCAAACAGACAATACTCTCTATAACAACAATTTGCCAAATGGAGAAATGTCATGCTTTGAATGAGCATTATCCTTCATGCTGATAGGTGAAATTAATGAAATAATTAAAAAGCCATAAAAGGAAAATGAAGAGTGTCAGAAGACACCACCAGGATTGAAAACAAAATATTTCTGGCATGGTAATGTGATTGCTAAAAAAAAAAGAAACAAACCTTTCTCAAAAAAAAAAAAATGAAGTTTCCTTCACAAGTTGAACAATTTTTCACATAGCACATTTTCTTTAATATTCTAGAGCCAAATAGATTTGCCTTATGTCACAATGGAACACTGTTTCCATAATTTGTAAGGATTAAGAAAGCTAACCAAACACAAGATATAGGCACTTTTAAAGAAAAATTTCCTGAATCTTGCCATATTTTCTATGAAAGATCCAGTGGCCTTTCCAACACAAAAGCTGAGACACACCAGCAGATAAAGAAGAACAAAGTACTACAAATATCAAACCACTTTGCAGGGACTATTGCATCTTTCTGTACTCAAAAAGCCCCATAAAAAAGCATCATTATTGGATACAGTATTCCCCATTTGTCCTGCTTAGACACTGTTTTCTCATCTTTTTCACAGTATAGTACCTATAAGAAAAATACAGGATGAAAATGAAAAACAACCAAATTTCAGTGGTGTGATTTTTCAAGAAAAGAACACAATCCAGAAACCTTCCAGTTGAACAATTCCCAACAAAATGTAACTTACTTTTGGACATTTGACTTGTGTAAAGGATCAAACCAATTTACAGAACCTGTTCTGTAATGAGAACTTATTCTATAATGAGAAAAAACTTGTTCTATAATGAGAAAACTTTTTCTATAATGAAAGAATCTTACTTGTTTATAGTGTTCTCATGCCAATCAGAAGGAAGAATAATAGTTCACTGGCATTTGAAAACTGAAGGCAATGGAGAAAGGGTGATGGGGAGCCCTGTTATCCCAAGAACACCCATGCGTTCATTTGCTTTTTGCCCATCTTCTCTAGTTTACATCCTACTGAGACCCATTAGTGTTTCCATAGGTAGGGGTCATATAGAGCACAACTGTATGATGAAATTCTTTTCTTTATTTCCCCCATTTTAGATTGAGATATTATTTTTGAGCCAATTCTTGTGGCTTAAAGGGTACAGAAAGAAGGAAACAATTAGATGCTGTAAATGGCCAAAATTCCAGGAAGGTATGTTAAAACACCAATAATTATTACTCACAACTATGACTATTAGGCAAAGAAGCAGTGACTGTCACAAGGATGGAAATTTCCATCTCCATTCTGTTGTGAAAGAGGAAAATGCTCCTTCTTTACTGCTGTGAGGTTATTCAATCTAGGAACTAATATATACTAGATTTGAACTTCCTGTTAACACTGAATAAAACAATCATTTCTGCATCTACCACGTGGGATTTCTATCCATTCGTACTTGTAAACACAACTTGATGAAAGATTATTTTTTCTTTCTACACACACACACACACACACACACACACATCCTTGTTAAGTAGATAGATATGAGGACAGAGAAGCATAACCTACTTTGCTGTTTTGTTGAAGCATGGATGGTCGCATTACTGAGGTATTTTGAGCAAGACCTAACTCACTATCTCTTACAAGAGGAAGAAGTCAGGCATCTCTCGAGAGATGAGGCACATCTAAGCTCTGCGCAGACAGTAAATCAGGACTCTGGGGAGTCTGATACTTCTGAACTGATGACCCAGCAAAGATCAGCAGAAGAAAGGGGTGAAGGGCATTGTGAAGATATCTCGGGGGATTGAGGATGTTTAAATCATCAAGTGAGGTAAAAGTCCAGACAGCCAACGTGTAATGAAGGATTTATTTCTCCAGCTGCTGGCACTACTACCAGGAGACCATTCTCAGTTCCCAGCCCCTTTGGGTTATTGCCTCAACTGAGGAGAGCTGCCTGTTCAAGATTATTCCCCTTGTCAAGGATCTGCCTCCAATGACTGATCATTACAGGCATATAAAGAATCAGACACCTCACTCCAACATGGGACAGTTAGAATTCCCTGTGGGGTTATCTGATGTTGAAATAAGTTGCTGCTCAAATTCTCCCTCTGTATGGTCTTGTCCCTTCCCTTCCCTTCCCTTCCCTTCCCTTCCCTTCCCTTCCCTTCCCTTCCGTTCCCTTCCCTTCCCTTCCCTTCCCTTCCCCTCCCCTCCCTTCCCTTCCCTTCCCTCCTTCAGGTATTGATTCCAGGAGACCTCCCAATAAACTTCTTGCATGCTAATCTGCTTATTGAGGAAACAAATCTCCTACATCCAGGTAATTTGGGCCTCTATCAACAATGGTCAAAAAGATGAATGCGTCCAGGGCTAGAATTGTTTGTCATTTTTATATTTTTCTACCATCTATGGTGACGCCAATTTTTTGAGTGTATATTGAAGACAAAGGAAGGTGAGAAAAAGGCAGACATAAGTGTTCCTACTTGATCCAGGATAGAAATGCTTGAACTCCCCCAAATTTCTTATACCTTCCAGCTGAGAATTATGACTGTCCTGTCTCTTTACTTTTATAGCTAAAAGGATGAGAATTGTTTCAGAGATACAAGTGATGGCAATTCCTACATTCTCAGCCAGCTGACAGAAATGTACTTTGTAATAATTACAACACTTATACTACAGTCTCGTGTAAATAGATCAGTAAAACTAGGAAATTGACAAGTAACCCCAGATAAAGGAAAGAAGTGACATTTATTGGGCACCTACACGGCACTGTGCTAGGCCTCTTACATACGCCGTCACTCTTCTGACAACAATGTGCTGGAGTTGATATTCTACATTCTTTTTACAAATGAAATAATTGAAGCTCAGAAAGATTAAATTACTTGCTGAAGGTCAGGAAATCGGAGGCAGCCTTTAAATAACCATCTAAAACACAAGTCCATGTTCTTTCCCTACGTTATGTTATACTCCCAAAGATTAGAAGCAAGTGGAAATATTTTCAAATCAGACAACATTTTGAGAATGTAGATTTTATTAAATAAGGGTTTAGATGGAACAAATCAGAATGTCTTCCCCAGGCTAGATTATAGGACACATAAATCCCTCCTAATCATGTAATAACTTCACAGATTTGCTAAGTCAAACCATTTTCTGACATCACTTGTGCTCTCCATACTGGCATTAAGGCTTATTCAGTAAAAGATTTATTGTAGTCAAACCAAGCCTGAAAATAGCATAAAATTTTATGTGCAAAAGTTATTTCTTACAAAGAAAAAAAATACTTCTGCATAATAAAGGTCATGTCTTGAACTGCAATCTGGACATTTGTATTACTGTGAGCCAGCAAAGCTTTTGCCCTGATATTCTGAAGTGTGAACCACCTGCTCTTAAAATTACACTTTTACTCATTTCATAGTGCAGTGTTTTAATCCACGGTCATTACCAAAAATTAGTTACTTGATACAATTTCTCATTGAGGAGAAGATGTTTTCTGAAATCAATTTATTTTTCTTTTTAATAACCACTGTAGATGCTAATGACTTTGAAGACTATATTTGGTCAAATTTAAATGTTAAGGTTACCAGAGAGGAAGGGGGGAGGGAGGAGGGTGAAAGGGATAATTTGGCACATGTGTGTGGTGATGGGTTGTAATTAGTATTTGGGTGGTGAACATGATGTAATCCATGCAGAAATAGAAGTATAATGATATACACCTGAAATTTATGCAATGTTATAAACCAATGTTACTGCAATAAACAAACAAAAAAAATAAAATAAAATAATAAATTTTAAGGTTATATAAATAAACTAAAATAATAGTGAAAAGAAACTAAGACAAGTTCCTCAGTTAACTTAAAATTAATCTCAAGTTTCTAAACAACAAGTGCAATAATTAAGGCAAAATAATGGAATGGAGCAGTATAGATTGTGTATTCTTAGTTGATTTTGTCACTTTGTAAGTCCTTGGAAAGTAAAAGTGTCAAAATTAAGGGCTTCCATATGGGAAAGAGATTGCTTCTAGAAGGTAATTGGTCACTTAGACTGAGGCAAAAGTAAGACATCATACTTGTCATCAGTAACGTGTTAATTGATTATGGAGTGAGAAGGAGAAGACAATCTTAAACACACAATGAGTTTTTGCATCTCTGGTGCTGGAGCCCAGCCAAAGAAGGGACAAACAGAATGACTCATGAGCATCAGATCTTGTCGCTCTCTGGCTCCCTCTGTTCTTCCAGAGTCAGAAGTTGTGACTGATGAAAACGGAACTTACTTCATTCTGGTTAATGGACAACGGACTATAATTGTCTCAGGAAGATGCATTAGTCTTATCTCTATGAACTTCTACTTGTATCATTATAATAAGACAATTACACTTACACTGGACTGTATAATAGACCTTGATGTCCAACAATGAATAACTGTAATTGATTATAGCTCATTATATTCTCAAATAATTTTAAGCAGGGTTTTTTTATTCTGCAGTAAAATTTAGGAGCTTGCTGACTCTGTCTAGCCTCTCCATTATCTGAACCAAATAATGGATCAATATTCTAAAAAATAGATTGATTACACACACATTAGATTTGAATCTGTCGGCCTACACGCATCTATTAAGCAACTACTAAGTGCAAGACAACGTCTAGCTGGTGTGGAGATTTAAAAAAATATATAACACATGACCCTGCTTTTATGGGTTTTATAATACAGCTGAGACAAAATACCAATGCAAAAAGTTGATGTTACAGAAGTTTAAGAATGCAAAAAGGAAAAAAACACACACCAACAGTACTAACAATAACAAAAAAGAAAAACCCACACATGAAAATGGGAAAAAGTTCTCACAGTACATTTCTTTCTCTTTCATTACCACGCATGTATTTTTTGATAAAACCTAAAGCAAAACAAAGTCGATGTTACTCTGTAATGGGCTGACAAGAACCAAATATTTTTTTTAATGGTCTTATTTTTTTTGCGGAGGAAGATTCACCCTGAGCTAACATCTGGTGCCAATCTTCCTCTATTTTGTTTGTGAGCCATCATCACAGCATGGCCACTGACAGACGAGTGGAGTAGGTCCACACCTGGGAACCGAATCTGGGCCACCAAAGCAGAGTGCACCGAGCTTAACCACTAGGCCATTGGGGCTGGTCCCCTAACCAAAATGTTTTAGTCTCACAAAATCATTTCTTGGTATACTATAGCAAAGAAGTGTTTGAAAATGGAATCTTTAAATCAGTTTATGTTTTATTAATCTTATTATTGAGTTTTCTAATTAGGTGTCCAGTTCGGATACCTTTACAACTAGAAGCAAATAACATATGCAAAATGGAGTATTTAGCTTGTTTTAATTCTACAATATACATTAACTGCTCAATTGAAGTGAATAATATTTCTGAATTTAGAACTAAATTCAGAACTCCTCATTTTGTAATAAAAATCCAGAGATATTGTAAGTCTTGTACAACATAATTTAGCTGGTTGATGACAGAAGTCGTGCTACTGATCAAGGTCTCTTTACTCAAGAGTCTAGTGCTCTTTTATGTCTCGCCTTTGTTGAAAAGAGCTTTACATAAAAAGAGAGTGTTTTTATATTTCACATCCATTATTATACTTGACCGTTATAACACTCCCGTGAAGTAGTCCATGCTGATGTGCTAAGGATAGAGGTTGTTTTTTACTAAGAGAATGCTGAAAGTCAAGCATTTTTCTAGACACTTAACTGTTCAGAAAAGTGGGGTTCATAAAAGGTTAAGTCTCATAGCCAATGTTGCATAACTAATAAGGAAACTGGCACATTAACTAAAGTATTCTGACTATTCAGTGTCCTGTCCAATTTGCTGCTCTGCCCACCAATATCATTATATCTGATTTTCCTTATGTTAAAAGCAAAAATCATTAAACAAATATTGTTTGCTGGTAAAAGACCTTAGAGCTGAAAAATGGAAATAAATAAGTTTCACGTCCTTGCACTGATGAGTTCATAGACCAGATAGTAGTTAACATGTATTTATTTATTTTTTATTTTTATTTTTTGTTTATTGTGGTAATATTGGTTTATAACATTATATAAATTTCAGGTGTACATCATTATACTTCTATTTCTGCATGGATTACATCATGTTCTCATGTTCACCACCCAAATACTAATTACAATCCATCACCACACACATGTGCCTAATTATCCCTTTTGCCCTCCTCCCTCCCCCCTTCCCCTCCGGTAACCACCAATCCAATCTCTGTCTCTATGTGTTTGTTTGTTGTTGTTATAACATGTATTTAAATAAACAATTATATTGCCATGAGATGAGGGGCTATAGCGGAGGTACATTCTCATCAGGTATAATAGAGACATACAGCAACTCAGAACTCTATGAGTGATTCCCCTCCTCTCCTTAATTACGTTAAAAAGCAAATATGAATTATATATCTGGTTATAGAACTTGGCATGTAATAATTTTTAAGCTGTGTATTTACCAGTATTTACATTTATTATTGTGTATCTGGTTACATTTATATGGAAAATACCTCAAGAATTGTATTAACTGTGCAAATTTCAACTATTTAATCCCCATATACCTTTATAATCAATTATTGTTTAGTCATACTGTTTATACTACCTGAAGATTACAAAACTGTCAAAAGTGGGTATCAAAACTTAAACATAAAACGGAAGAACAGTGTTGGTTTGTTCATTCATTTTAGCCTTAGGGGAGAAAGTATGAAAGTAGTACCCACTACTTTCCTCCCAAAGAATATACCACTTTGATTATGAAAACAAGTGACCCTCTCCAGGTTTAAAATGTGTTATATATTAAATCATGTCTCTATTGAAGATTGCTAAAGTGAACTTGTGATTGCGATTGTCTTTTCTGAATTAGAAATATGCACAGTGAGTGACAAATCTTTAAATTTGAGGGAAAAGGTTGTGTTAAGTTTGTGATTTTATTACCACTGCTAATAATAATTCCAGAGTGCTTTAATGTTATAAAATTTAGAAAAAACTTACGTGTATTATCTTATTCGATCTTTGTAAACATCCTGTAAGTTTGACTTACTACTGCCATCCTATTTTAGAGATAATGAAATTGTGACTCTAAGAGATTAAGTGACTGAGGCTGTTTCACCCTGCTAGTAAGAGGCCAGCCCAGGTCATTATCCCTGCCCTTTCCATTGTATTTCGTTTCTGTTAGTTGTATGATGTTCCACATTTCTATAAAGTTATCTATAATCATTCTTCAACAACATTTTAATATGTGCTTTTTTATATATGTAGGTTTTTAAAAGTCAAATTTATATAATTTACATAGAGAAAATTTTCCCGTTTTAGTGGCCAGTTCTATAGTTTTGACATACACATGGAATTGTGTAACCACCATGCTTAGCAAGACATAGAACAGTCCAATCATCCCAACATAGTCCCTTATATCATTTGTAGTGAACTCTCGCTCTCACTCTAGTCCCTGGCAACAACTGATCTCTTTTCTCTCCCTGTAGATTTGCCTTTCGAGAATGTCATAATAGTGAAATTATATAGTCAGTGCCAGTTTCATGGGATTGCAACCTATGCAGTCACATAGGCCCTGTGCTTCCAAAGGCCCCATGCTTAGTTTAACGCTCTGTTGTCACTGTATTGAAAGTCTTAATTTTTGAACAATAGGCTCCATATTTCCATTTTGCACTGGGCCCTACGAATTATATTTTGTCCTTAATGCTGTAGAGTCGATTCCAACTCCTAATGACCTTTTGTACAGCAGGGCAAAACCCTGTCTGGTCTTTTTGCACCATCCTTACACTTTGAAGCGCTACATCAGACAACGCTCTGCTGCTACCCACAGGGTTTTCATGGCCAATATTTTTTGGAAGTGGATGGCCATATCCTTCCTCCTAACAAATTATATAGCCAATATACAGCATGTAGGTATTTGAGTCTGGCCTCTTTCCCTTAGCATAAAATATCTGAGTTCATCCATGTGATTGTGTGCATAAATAGTTTGTTCCTTTTTATTGCCAAGTGATCGTCCCATTGTAAGGGTCTAGCACAGCTTGTTTATTCATTCACCAGTTGGAGGGCATTTTTGTTATTTCCAATTTTGGGCAATTATGAAGAAAAGCACTACAAATATCCACATATGTTTTTTTCTGTGAACATCATTTTTTACTTCTCCTAGGTGAAGATCTAGTAGTACTACAAATCCTGGGTTGCGTGTGTGTGTATAAATATATACATATATATATTATATTTAGGTGTTTTGAGAACTAGTGTGTGTAGGGAGAGAGTATTAAATGACAGTAAGGAAGAAATAAACCGTGTAGCTGGTGAACTGTATAGTCTTAACTCATCTGATCTTCTCTTTCCTAACGCAACAATATCTTGTATATTGGAAGGTAATGAAAATAATACTTATGGAAATGTTCTAAAGTCTTTGGAGAGGAAATTTATAATAAAATTTTAGGGAAAAATGTGTTTCAGAATTTCATAACAGGCAAGCTTTATTTGTACCATTTTTAAAATAAATATATTTGTTGCCTTAAACAGATTTAGCCTAAATTAAGTCTTGGTATAGCACAGCTTTCTGTACAGCTAGTGTTCACTAAATTATTTTACACATCTAGACTCAGTTCAAAAAACTGGAATGTTAATCCCAATTTGTGATTTTTTTTGAAAAACAAAAAAGTAATATTGAGGGCACAATGAATGAGTTTTGTGTGGGTTGGTAATATCTGCTGCATTGTCCACATCAGGGGCTGCCTTGTGGAACAAGGCTCTCTCAAGACCTACTTGTTGTTCTGTCTCTCCATCCACATTTCTACACTTTTGTGTTTCTATCTTACTTCCTCTTCTCATTTTTACTTCGTTGCTCCCTCTCTTTTTAAAAAAACACAATATTTATGAGTTTCTCTGTCTGATCCACTAGATTATTAGCTCTTTAAGGACATGAAGTATGTCAGTCATCTCTGTCTCTTCAGACCTGGCAAATTAAAAGTACCTCCTACAAGAAAGCAAGAAATCTGAAAACCACAGTGTGGTTTCAGCACTTCTTTACCCAATTTTTACTCTGTTCACATACATAATCCATTATTGATTTTTAAAGATGTTTTCTTACAATATAGTGAGGGGGCATCTTGCAGAGTAGTGACACCAGTAACAGCCCAAAGCTTCTTGTGGAAATCAAGAATCTGTCCAAAACACTTGGATAGTCTTATGTTTGTAGTTAACATAGAAGATGTCTGTAAAACTCTAAATTGTTTCTGAAGTTACTTTTCAAAAGACCAACTCTTAAAATGCTTTTATAATTTTATTACTCTTTGCAAATTCAAACAGAGGAGAATACATTCCATTCAAAAAAAGCAAACCTAAACGTCCAGACAAGATGGTGTAGACTCATCTCTACCTGTCCCTTCCCACTAATGACAACTATAAATCCTGGAAATAATTCAGTAGCAACCAAAGGAGAGTTCTGGAAGATGGAAGGAGGAATGTTGTGGGTGAGGATTGGGAACCAAGGACTAGAGGAACTGCATAGTAGCAGGGCATCTCACTACCCTCTCCACTAACTGAAGGTGGCAATCCAGACCCAGAATCTCTTGACATGCAACTGAACAACATATGGTGGAGAAGGTAGGTTCATTCTTCCCAATCTAGCAGGAGTCCTGTCTATGAAAGGTCCACCTGGCAGAAGAGGCAAGGAGGAAACATCACAAGTTCTGCTGACAAGAAGGAGCCAGGGGAAATTCATCTCTTCCCAGCCGAAACTGCCCTCCTGTCTTAAGACAACATGTGGCTGGGGGGCACAGAACAAGGGGACCCTCCACAACAAGTGACCATTGGGGGAGGAGCCCTCCATTCTCCGTAGGCAAGAGGATCTCAAAACAAGTGGCCAGCACAGGAAGTGCTCCTCATCCCTACAGGGCACTCCCTCCCCCCACAAAAGCAGCCTTCAACCAATGACTGATGGAAGGCAATGAAACTCCCTTGCCCTTGAAGGGATGATAACTCAGAGGCACATGTTTTCCACTGGCTCAGAGAATTCCCCAGAGGCAATACTCTTCAGTTTCCACAGTGTTAACTTGTTTATTAATATACTTTTTATTGGATGCCTACCATCCCCTTTCTCACCTCCCCCCACTCTCATTGGTTTTTCCTAGAATTTCTTTCTAAGTAAAATACTTGTACTTGAATCTTTGTCAAAACCAACCTAAACACTCTATTTTGAATCAAGTAAGACTTAAAATGATATAGAACAAAACAAACCAGATAAACATGCAAAAAGCTTTCATGTTTCCCTTCTACTTATTTGATCTTTGTAAACACTATTTTAGAAATTTGAGAATTTATAGATGCATATTTAACAAAATATAAGATTAATCAATATCTCATCCTTCTAACAGATACAACGACCTTAGAATGTTTTTTACTCCTCGCACACTCCCATGCTCTATGATATTGCTCTTTTGGTTTTTAGTTATCGCTTACCTTTTAAATTAGATAGTATAAAAATTATTTTAGATAATTATTGATTAGATCTCGCTACATGTCACCAATTTATGTGTTCAAAGTCATATCTTGCAGCTCAGATGATTCTTTAAAGTATTCCTCCCTTTTTCTAATGTACATCCTTTAAAAGTTCCTTTAGTGAACGTCTGATGATGGTAAACAATTCTCTTGACTTTTTTTGTTTTCTTTTTTAAAGTTCTTTTCTTTTTTAAAGTTCACCTTCTAAATTCTCTGTATATATAATCCTAGTTTGACAATTATTCCCTGTCTTCTATTATTAAAATAGAGAAGTCTGTTTCTAATTATTATTTCTTTGTAACATTCATTTTTTTTCTTGACAGTTGATTCTAAAATCTCCTCATTGTCTTTGGAGTTCTGCATTTCACAATGATGTAACCAGGTTTGACTTGTTTTTATACTGTTTGGGACTCATTGTGTTTAATTGTTCAGAGGATATATGTCTTTCATAAATTCTGGAAAATTTTCAAGCATTATCTCTTTGGACATTGTCATATTCTTTTCTTCTGGAACTGCTATTAGGAAAATTATAGGTCTTATTTTATTCTCAACATTTCCTAACCTCCTCTTCTTTTTTCAAAAATTTTTCCTCTATGCTTAATTCTGAGTAATTTCTTCAGAACTATTTTCTAGTTCACTAATTTCCCCCTTTAGTTCTGTCTAATCTGTAGTTGCCTATCCACTGAGTTTTTAAATTAAATGTTTTATTTTCCACTTCTAGAATTCTATTTGGCTAATTTCATATATACCTTGTCTTTTCTTTAAATCAACTTTTACTTCCTATTTTATTTCTTTAAATACCTTAATATACTAATTTCATATTTTGTATCTAATATCTCAACTATCTAGATTTCTAATTGTCTAGATTCTTCTACTTTGGTGAGATATTTTTTTTCCCTGAAAGTCATGGTGAATTGTTTTTCTCCTGAGTTTTTGACTGTGAGTTGATGTTATTGAGTTATGAGTTTTGATCCCTAGAATGCTTTGTAATCTGAGCTAAGGTTATGTCACACTTCAAAATATTTGTATTTTCTTATGCTAGGTATCTTATACCACCATAAATTCTGGGTCAAGTTAATTTATGGACAGACTTAATATTTTCTATGTCCATAATATTATTTAAATTCAAACTCCAAATTTGAACTAAGAATGGTATGTGCTTGAATATTCTCAAGCGAGATCATTTTTCATGTAAAGGCCTGATAAGACAGGAGAATTTCCAACAGGCAGATAGTATTTTCTAGTTCACTCTTCTGTTGAGACTGTAGCTCTTCAATAGTACTGGGGTAATGTGGGGTCTTCATTCTCTATTTCTGAAATTTTCCTTATTCAAGGCTTGATATGTGTTCCTTTGTGGTTTATAAAATCCCAGTCCAAATAGATACTAAGACTGGCAAGTTCCCTAGGTAGATTTCACTTCCGAGACAGCTTATCATTTTTATTTCTCACTGTGGCATCTTTATATTTCAAATCTAATGATGCATTTAAATGAGGGGGCTGTTATATATTATGCAAAAATTACAGGGTATTGTTTTTTAAAATTTCCAGCATTGCCATATTGCTAGAAACACAAGTAACATACCCATATTTGAAGATTTAAAGTAAATAACCAAAAATAAATAGAAAGGAAAAGTAAATCAACTAAAGTTAAATGGTAAATAGAAGCAAGGGATGAGAGGTGATGTTGGGAAGACTTTGAAGCATATATATTTCAGATAGTGTCAATAGATAAAGTAAAAGAAACAGAAAATTCATGTTACATAGAGGTACCTTATAAAGGTAAACATTAAAGGAATGAAAAACAGAATGTTAGCCTTCAAAATAATTAGATGAAATGTTTACACACAAGATAAAAAACGTTTAGAGCACAGATTATACCAGAAAAGACAGTTACAAAATATAGACAAGTTGGTTACTTCAAAATACATGTCTCCATAGCAAAAAATTATTATTAATAAAATCAAATAACAAACAACAAAAATAGGGAAAATAATTGAAATATTTCATAAAGCTAATTTTCCTAATATGTAAAGGTCTTTTAAAAATCAAAATTACCAGTACCATGCCATTTTGATTACTATAGGTTTGTAGTATATTTTGAATTCAGGGAATGTGATACATCTAGCTTTGTTCTTTTTTCTCAGCATTGATTTGGCTATTTGGGGTCTTTTGTTGTTCCTTATAAATTCTAAGATTCTTTGTTCTATTTCCATGAAGAATGTCATTGAGATTCTGATTGGAATTGCATTGAATCTGTAGATTGCTTTAGGTAATATGGACATTTTAACTATGATTATTCTTCCAATCCATGAGCATGGAATATCTTTCCATTTCTTTATATCTTCTTCAATTTCTGTCAATAATGTCTTATAATTTTCAGTGTGTAGGTCTTTTGCCTCCTTGGTTAAATTTATTCCTAGGTATTTTATTCTTTTTGTTGAGATTGTAAATGAGATTGTATTCTTGACTTCTCTTTCTGCTAGTTTGTTTTTAGTGAAAAGAAATGTAACTGATTTTTGTATGTAGATTTTGTATCTGCAACTTTGCTGTAGTTGTTGATTACTTCTAATCGTTTTCTGGTGGATTCTTTGGTTGTCTATATATAGATTCATGTCCTCCACAAACAGTGAGAGTTTTACGTCTTCCTTTCCAATTTTGATCCCTTTTATTTCTTTTTTCTTGTCTAATTGCTCTGCCAAAATTTCCAGTACAATGTTGAATAACAGTGGTGAGATTGCGCACCCTGGTCTTGTTCCTGTTCTGAGAGGAATGGCTTTCAGTGTTTCACCATTGGCATGATGCTGGCTGTGGGTTTGTCATATATGACCTTTATTACGTTCAGGTACTTTCCTTCTATTTCCATTATATTGAGAGTTTTTATCATAAATAGATGTTAGATCTTGTCAAATGCTTTCTCTGCATCTATTGAGATGATCATGTGATTTTTATTCCTCATTTTGTTAATATGGTGTATCACATTGATTGATTTGTGGATGTTGAACCATGCCTGCATCCCTGGAATAAATCCCATTTGATCATGGTGTATGATCCTTTTAATGCATTCCTGTATTCGATTTGCCAGTATTTTGTTGAGGATTTTTGTATCTATGTTCATCAGTGGAAACTAGACTTTTGGTGGTGAACATGACGCAGTCTATACCGAAGCCAAAATATAATGATATACACTTAAAATTTACATAATGTGATAAACCAATGTGACCTCGATAAAAAAAAAATTTTAAATAAAAAATTAAACATACTAACATTGTAATAGAAAGAAATGGTAAAGGACATGAGAAGACAGTTCATAGAAAAGGAGATATATGTGTTTCTTAAATGTATGAAATTATTTTAACTTCATAATAATAGATAAGCAAATTAAAAGAGCTATGATGTAAATACTTTTATCTATTCTATTAAAATGCCAAAAAGTGTGATAGCTCAGTATTGACAAGAGTGTGTTAAACTGTTTGCTTGTATGTTGTTTGTTGTGTGAAAACTGTGCAATTTCTGTGCAAGACAATTTAACATTATCTAGCCAAACTAAAAATGAACAAACAATTCATTCATGAAATGCCTTTAGAATTTTAACCTACAAATAATATCACATGCAAACAAACATAACATATGAAGATATTCACTTTAGAACAGTTTACAATAGCAAAAGATTGGTAATATGCTAAATGTTCATCAATGAGAGATTGTTAAATAGTCCAGATAATGGAATACTAAAATAACAGTGCAACTCTCTACACGCCAATATATGATCATTTCCACAATTTTTTAAGTTAACTAAGAAACAATAATAACAGAGTATATAATGTGCTAAGATGTGTGTATATATGTGAAGATATACGTTATATATGAATGTATATGGATAATAAATGTTATATATGAATATAGTTACATATGAATAATATATTTATGTTATATATACATTCATATTTTTATAGAATATCTTAAAATTATACATAAGTTTATACATCAGATAATCATATTTGTTTCCAGAGAGGAACTCTGAGTGGTCATGGAATATAGAGGGAATACATGTAACTTTTTAATGAATCCCTTTTATCCTTCTAAATTTTGTACCATGCACAGTATAATCTATATCTCCACCTCTCCACATGAACAGCTGTTCGATTTTTAAAAATTAAATTTTTTTTCCAAAAAGAAAAACAAATGGCTTTTCCAATTCATTAATAGTTTTCCTGAACCACACAGATGTTCTATATGCAATTAACATAAAGCAAACAACTACTCTTGCTAGAGGAACGCTTGAACTGCAACTATGTCTCTGTAAAATTGGGAAATAATTTTCAGCAATAACTCCAAGTATGGAAAACTCCTTACAAACCAAAAGGACATGGAAATACTCTTCCCTTGCCACAGGTTACAGAATAATGCAGACCATGCAGAAAGAATGAGGATTCTAGATCAGCCACTGTCAAACTTGATGGTACATCAGAATCACTCTGAAGCATTTTTAACACACAGATTTCTGGTTCCCACTCCGAGTTTCTGACTGATAGATTTTAGGTGGAATCTGAAAAATTGCATTTCTAATAAGTTTCCAGGTGTTGCCGATGCTTCCTGTCTAGTGATAACAGTTTGAGAACCACTGTCCTAGAGCAATACATGATAAATACAGAAAAGAGAACGCAAATATAGAATATTAAGGAGAGAAAATTTATGTAGTCACAAACAGCTAACAATTTATGGAGGATACTGAAGGATGGTAAGAATTCCAATTAAATTTAAAGTACACAAGCAATAAAAAAATAAATATGACTTACAAATAAGAGCTCTATAGAAAGAGGCAGAAATCTCAGACAGATAATTTTGGGTCAAGAACACTGTGAGACACACTGAAGAGGATCAGATCACAGGGACATCATTACCCTGGACATACTTATTCATGGTTTACTGGAGTCTTACATTGAAATCCTGGGGATATCGTTTAGGAAAATGCATACATTGTAGGTTTTATGTCATTCTACCTGTGAATCATCCTCAATAATGACTTTTTTTAATCATCATAAATCATGAATTAATTTCATTCAGGTATAATGTGATATAAATAATTGGACTGTACACACTTTGCTTAAAAGTCAAAATTCCAGTGTTCAAAATAGACAACCCTAGGTAGGCACGATCCCTTACAGAAGACCATCGTACAAAACTGATGTGTTATGAAGTATGTTACATATGTTATACACTCATTTTCTCATTTAAACTTCAGAGCAACTCTGTCAGTTAATGATATATTATTTTATTAACAAGAGAATTGAACCTCAAATTAAATAACTTTCTTAAGGTCATATACTCAATAAGTACAGCAAAAATTAAAATTTAGATTTGCTAGTGCAAAAGCGTGTTTTCAAAACATAGCCTATAATTGAGTATGCAAAGGCTGTGTAAAAAGACTTACTAATCATTAGGCTATTTTATCATACCATATAACACAAGATTTTTTTTTTTGCCCCATAACTGTTTTTATAATTTCATAGATATTTTTCTCATATTTTTGTAATATATAACAAAGTTCCACATTTTCTAAAAAGTCCTATATATTTCTAGAAGAAAAATGAGACAAAAAATAAATCCAAGTATTTCATTTTATAATGTTAATAGGAATCAGAAATATATGTTCTAACAATTAAATCCCTGCCTATTTATAATTACCAAGTGTAGACAACTGCATTTTCCGGAGATGGCCTCCGCAGTATATCTTATCCAGCATGGTCTTTATTTAATGGGAAGTTGACACTCCTCTCACTGACTAGTGGGCTCAATATGGAACCTGGGTAGAACTTTGTGCCTGCCTTGACTAATAGAAAACAGCGGAAGCAATGTTACATAATTTCTAAGAGTTGGTCATAAAGGAAATATAGCTGTGGTAGACAGCTTTCAAAGATGGTCTGCAATAATCCTTACCTCCTAGTATTCAAGTCCTTGTGCAATCTTCTTCTCTTGAATCTGAGCTAGACCTAGTGACTTGCTAAGGAATAGAACGTGGCAAACAAGTTGGGATGTAATGTTCATGATTAATTTAGAAAAGACTGTGATTTCTCTCTTGCTGGATTTTCTCTGTTGCCTTCTCAGTGTGCTCATGTTGATGAAGCAAGCTAACATGTAGAGGCCCACATATCAAGGAACTGAGGATGACTTTTGGCCAACAGCCAGTGAGAAACTGAGGCCCTCAGGACAGCCTGTTAGAGACTGAATCCTGCCAACAACCAAGTGAGCAGGCTTAAGAAGCAGGAACGTCTCCAGTCAAACCTTAGGAAGACTAAACCCCGAGTTGATGCCTTGATTACAGCCTATGACAGACCCTGACACAGAGGACGCTGCTACGACATGTTCAGATTCCTGACCCAAGGAAACTGTGAGGTAACAAATGTTGTTTTATTCTACTACTTTTTGGGGTAATTTTTTACACAGCAGGACATAACTAATAAACAGCTTCCACCTGGTTCTGTAGGATGCTTGCTCTTGGAAACCAGCTAGTATTCTATGAGGATACCAAGTAGCCATAGGTAGATGTTCTGACAGACAGCTCCAGCAGAGATCCCGCTATCAACATCAACTACAAAAATGTAAGCAAGAGAATCCTCCTGTTGTTCCAGTCTGCAGTAGTTGAGCTACCCTAAGTGACACCTTGTGAAACAAACATGATTTGTTTCCACTGAACCTTGCCAAGATGCAAATTTGTGAGTAAAACAAAAGATTATTATTGTTTACATCAGGAAATTCGGGGTCATTTGTTATGGAGCAATAAATATTAGGAGAAACATTAGGAGACATAAAATATTTGTGTGCATTTAGTGTCTCTGATTTATTATTAAAAGCATAACCTCAAATTCAAGCTGAAAAATACGTTTTATTTGAAGACTAAAATCAAAAGAATTATCCTACCAAGAGAGGACTGTTATCAAATGGTTACAAGAGTTGGAGAATTAATCCATTGACAACGTGCTTATTATACTATAAATGTCCTATTTTTCCTTTTTTAAAAAATTATTTGCAAAATGTATTTCCATACCTGCAGAATGGAGGACACACTGCTCCATTTCTCCCTCCTTAATGCCCACTAGGACCATGAGCTTGTTATTTTGCTGAACAATTAATTGGGTTTTGGTAACTTAGGACATATTGGAAAGAGAAGGGGTAGTCGAATGTAATCTCAACTCGAATGTGATTTTGTTTTTTACAATTTCATTGAGCTATAATTGAAATATATTAAATCTCACGTTTAAAGTGCACGATTGGTTCTGCTTTGACATATATATAAACTTGTGAAACTATAACCACAAGCAAGATAACAAACATTTCCATCACCCTCCGAAAGTTTCCTCATGCCACTTTGTAATCCATCTCTCTCCCCACTGCTGTCCCCAAGAAACCACTCATCTACTTTCTTTCCCTATAAATTAGTTGGTATTTTTGAAAATTTTATAAAATATTTAAAGTTAGCACTCCTTTTTTGCCTGCTTCTTTTGCTCAGCATAATGATTCTGATATTTACCCATCTTGTTGCATGTTACAATAGTTAATTCCATTTGTATTGTTGAGCAGTATTCTAATGTATGGACATACCACAATTTATCCCTTCATTTGTTGATGGTCATTTAGTTATATCCACTATTAGTCATTTTGCATATGTTTGGAATTCATTGCACTCTTCTTAAAGGACTTTCTTCTTGAAGCATACTTGCTGAATATTGTTCTAAACTAGGTCAATTTGTTTTCATTATACTCAGAGTTGAGTTCCAGTATTTCTCATGTAATTACATCCTGTTTCTGATTGTTGTTTCACTTTTGCTGGAAAACATCCTTATGAAACTTCCTGAGAAAAGGTGCATTACAGGTACACTTTCTGAGTTACATTTCTAATAGTATCACAATTGAAAATAATGTTAGGCAACATTGTTAAGGTTCAACAAGTTTTCTTGCAATTTTTGGCTCTATTATCTTCTCTCACCAAATTTCTAATTAAAAATTCTAAAAGGCAGTCAGATTTCAGGTTATTTGACTTATTTTGTGAGGTAAAACTCTAACTCTCTCCTTGGAAAAAATTTCTTTGGTGTTCTGAAATTTCATAGTGATGTACTTTGGTGTAAGTTTCTTTATTTAAAAGTTATACTGAGTTATAACTTACATATATATAAATTTTATATACCCACCAGTTCTGTGTATATTTCAAGGATTATTTGTCAAATTTTAGTAAGTTTATGGATCTGTGCAATCACTACCATAATCCATATTTAGATCATTTCTGCAGCCTCTGAAAAAGCTCCTAATGCCCATTTGCTGTCACCTCCCAGTCCCAGGAAATCACTGATTTGCTTTCTTTCTCTATAGATGTACCTTTTCTAGAAATTTTATATAAATGAAATCACACTTTTTTCCATATTCTTATTTGTTTATGTATATTTAGATGTATATATATATATCAATAGTTATGTTATTGCTAATTAGTATTTCATTATATGGATATACCACATTTGGCTTACCCATTGATCAGTTAATGTATGTATAGATAATTCCCATTTGGGGGCTATTATAATCATTTCACAAAGTCTTTACATGGAATATGTTTTCATATGTTCTAGATTGGTTCATTCCACAAAGTCTTTATGTGGAATATGTTTTCATATTTTCTAGATTGATACCTACATAGCTGTGGAATTTCTGATTTTTATGTTAAGCTTACATTTAACATTTTAGTAAACTACTAAACTGTTTTCCAAAGTGCCTGATTCATTTTCCATTTTCTTCAGCAATGTGTGAGGATGCCACTTTTTCCACATCTTTACCAATACTTACTAAATTCCTTTATTATAGTAGCTTTTTTGTGGATTCCTTAGGCTCTTCTACATAAACGATCATGCTAACTGCAAATGAAGACAATTTACTAATTATTTTCTCATCTCTATATTATTGATTTATTTAGCCTTACTAAAATAGCTGGAATCCAAGAGATTATTGAACATAAGTGGTGAGAGCAGACATCCCTGTCAAGTTCCTTATCTTAAAGAAGAAATATTCAGTCTTTCATCACTAAACACAAGGTTAGATGTATTTTTTTTTATACATGCCTTTTGCTAGGTTAAGGAAGTTTCCTTCTATTTGGATATGTTGGATAGTGTGAATAATACATTGTTTTCTGTCTAGATTTCATTGTCTTCAAAAAGTAAGAGTTGTTCTGAAGCCAGTTAAATGCACAGCAGTAATCTCTTTGAGGTTTACATTTAAGCTTTGTGAGATAGTTCTTGAGTATATGGGCTAGAAAACATAGCCCTTCTGGAGCCTCTACTGAATGCCCAGGTTTCAACAAAGTCTCTACTCCGACTGATTAGAACTTGAACGTTTTCCTAACATTGTGTTTTCTTGAGTCATTTCATCTTACAGCACTGACACTTCTTTGCTTTGTCATGTAAAGTTTCACCTTATGCATGCACCACTTATCAATAGACTCCAGTGGACCCCTATGCAGATTTCTGAAGCTCTTCTTTGATATGGCTACCAGTAATGTTCCAGTATTCCAGTATCCCAGTAATGTTCCAGTATCCCAGTATCTCAGTAAAGTTCCAGTATCCCAGTAATGTTCCAGTATCCCAGACTTACTGAACTTTGATCTCAATCTCCTAAACTCCACCCAACTACTGTGTTCTGCTTGGTTTTTCCCCTCTCTGTGGCAGGTTTCTGAAAGTGCCTCTAGGCAGAAAGCCAGGGTAGTAATAGTGATTGCCTCGTTTGTTCCCATTCTTTGCCTGTTGTCCAATATCTAAATATAGCTATTTCATATATATTTTTGAAATTTCTTAGTTGTTTTCAGCAGAGGGCAATTCCTTTACCAATTAAATTATGATGGATGGAAGCAAAGTCCCTTTCACCTTTTCCTAAAATCTAAAGATTTGCTCAATTATTGTCCTCCTGGTCTCTTTTCTAATGGCATTTTTATTCCTCTACTACAAATTTAATAAGCTCATCATGAAGGTTAGTCAATATCTTTGCACATATTGCCATTTGGAACAAAAAATCTTGATATAATTTTGTGCTCGAATGTTTATAAGAAATATCTTTTGGGAAAAAGAGCACTACCTATGTTAATTGCAATAAAAGTTGGTTAATCAAGAAAGATCTGGGAAATTTCTGAATGCTTCACGGAATTATGAAGTGTGTTATCTTCCATAGCATCTGGTGCAGTGATTTTCCAATAGTAGATAACAATATGTCTCTCCAGATGCTAATGCCCTAGGCATGTGATAAACACAATCCCATCCAATATTTGTAAAAAAAAAATCATATTTCAAAAAAGTATTATCAATGCCTAATATTTTAAAAATTCATTCAGAATCGTAGTATACAAGGTAAATACAAGGGAGAAATTGTTGCTTCCCTTAAACCCATGTATGCCTGTATAACTCATGCAAAAAAAAAGACCTAGCTTGTCTTCCTCTATTTCTATCATTAAGCCACAGAAAGATTTTATCAATCCATTTGTCAGTACCTGAATATCACTGCTTAGAAGTCACAAGAGAGTTCTATAAACGGAAGTATTCTAACATATTTAAGAGATTAATCCTACAGAATAGAATGTTTTGACAGGACTCTGATCTCCCACAGGCAAAGCTCTAGAGACATTTCCTTTCAAAGTTGCAAACCATTATCCTGTCTCAGTATTCTAGTACTAATGACAATTTTGTGTCACGTCAAATGATTAAAAAATAAATATGGCAAACAAAGAAGCACTCTGGCTAGCCAACAAGTTGACTATAATCACTAAGAGGCAAGGTCAGGAAAAAGCAAGGGTGCCTGTGCCTTTACTTCAAAGGTTCTTTATTCCCCCAGTAATTATATGATTTCCCAAAAAACAGACTACTTCTTCATAAAAGGGAAATTACTTTTTCCAGGCAGACAGTTATCGAGTTCTGGATTCTGTCACAGTATAACTAATGTTATTGAATTACACTATAGACATTTATGAAACACGTGGGCCTATGGGCCTGAACTATGTAGCATGATTTCACCCATTATTTAGGCCAGTTCTGACTTGCACATGAAGGTGTAAATCTCATGGAAAAAACATATTCACTCATCTCATTCAGCGCCGTTTGAGAGACATGCTGTTTCAGGGTTGTTCTATACCAGAAAGCTTCCAAATTTCCAAATTGCATCAAATCCCATTAAGAAGAAGCCAACGTGTGAATATCTGGGAAACTTTCCTGAGTGTACCCTTCCTACCCTTTCTGCACCAATCCCTTAGTGGTTTAGGTATGATGTCCTGCATACTTATGGTACCATCGAGTACTGACAGTACCTGCTTACACAAATTCATCTCCGATTTGATTATAAGTTGTTTGAATACTGAGGCTAAACTTTCCCTATCTTTTTATTCTAAATGCTTAGCAAAGTGCTTTGCACATAGTTGAAACTCTGTAAATGTTAGTTAAATATTACTTCTCTAAAAAAAAAGACTATAACATCCAGCTGGCCAACAACTCTTCTACGAACACGCCTAGCAGACTCTACACTAGGCACAATATGAAGATTTAAAAGGCAACTAATCAGACATTTCAAAAAGCCTCTAGAATGTTGTTCAGCAGAAACCGTCAGAAGGTCTTGGTAGATGGAGGGAGGAAGTTACTATTGCCTTGAGCTAATCAAGGCAAGCAAATCCTTGATTAAATGGCCTTTAGTTCGTCTTTCTTGGAGAGTATGATTTTATTAGTATTATTATATATATATTTGTTTCTCAGATATTCAGAGAACAGAAGATTAAATACACAATTAGGATGTGATCAAATAATTACTATGCTGTAAAATAGAACTTCATCATCCCCATTTTAATATCTGCTCAGATGGATTTTCTTAAACTTTGGTGTGATGCTTCTGTCTGCAAAAGCAAGACATCAAACTTTGATATTATTGAAAGATGATTAATTTAATACAAAGAGGACAAAGGTGATTTCATTACCTATTATTTAGCTGACTTTATGAACCATGACTAAAGTTCTAGAAGACTTGAAAATCTCTAATGAAATACTTACATAACAAAAAATGAAAATCCAAACTGTCCAAGTGAAATTTCAAAATTTGGAATAGTATTTGGGAAAAAAAAGAATGGTAACAAAACTAAAGAGTCAGGTATTTCCAGGGAAATGTTTTCTTAATACAGAGTTATTTATAGCATTAATAATGATGATAATAATAACCGATACCCCTCAAGTGCTAACTGTGTGCCAGGCACTGTGCTAAATACTTCACATGCTTTACTGCGTTAAGTCACAGCCTTATATGGTAGCTTGCATTATTTTCCCATTATAGAGATGAGCAAACTTATACTCAGAATGATTTAGCTTTTTTTGCCTAAGTTTACATAACCCACAAATGGCAGAACTTGGACATGAACTCAGTATGTTTGAGTTCAGTCTCCAGGACCTTACCATGATGCAATTCTGCCTCCTCTGAATTTATTTTTTGGGAAGAGATTATCATTTTGAACTCTAAATCAAAACAAAAATACTTCAATCACACATTGTATAATACACATGTTCAACTTCCATGATCTATTTATGCACAGATATAATTAGTCTTCAAGTTTTAAAACTCTAGGCTTGCAAAAGACAGTTGCTTTCAACTAATCTAAATATCTCACTTTATAGACTAGGAAAGTGAAAACTAAATACTACAAGTAGGGCCGCCCAGTGGCACAAGCAGTTAAGAGCGTGTGCTCCGCTTTGAGGGCCCATGATTTGCAGGTTCGGATCCTGGGTGTGCACCGACGCACCGCTTGTCAGGCCATGATATGGTGGCGTCCCATGTAAAGTAGAGGAAGATGGGCACGGATGTTAGCTCAGGGCCAGTCTTCCTCAGCAAAAAAAGAGGAGGATTGGCAACAGATGTTAGCTCAGGGCTGATCATCTTCACACACAAAAAAATATTACAAGTAATTCAAGCAAGTCAAGAAGAAACTGAGTACACAATAGCCAAGTCTACACTGCACAAATTCACACTGCTGCAACTGGCCAGATAATGCTACCTAAAATTGCAAATACACTTGGCTCTCCTATAAAAAGTAATTATTATTAATTTAAGAAAATAATAACAGCAATAAACAAACACATAGGGACAGAGATTGGATTAGTGGTTACCAGAGGGGAAGGGGGGAGGGAGGAGGGTGAAAGGGATAATTCAGTACATGTGTGTGGTGATGGGTTGTAATTAGTATTTGGGTGGTGAACATGATGTAATCTATGCAGAAATAGAAGTATAATGATGTACACCTGAAATTTTTACAGTGTTATAAACCAATGTTACTGCAATAAACAAAAAATTAAAAAAAAATTAAAATTAAAATTAAAAAAATAATAAATAAATAAATAAAAAAGAAAATAGTAAAATATTTATTGAACATGACCAATATCAGTAAATATGTGTGTGCCAAATAAAAGATTTTTCATTCATTCATCGATTTACTCACTACAACACATCTAATGACTATTTATGATTTGCTAACCCCTCTGGTATGTGTTAGGGAAAGGATGATGCCCAGCATCACAGAAAATTTTCAGTGAATGTGGAAGAATGGTAAAATAAGTCAAAGACACAATTCCTGCCTTTAAATATATAGAGGCAGACATGTAAACTTATGATAGGAACACAATAAATTCAATGTCAATAAATGTAAGTAAAAATGCTATGAAATTAGAGAAGAAAAATAAATGAGTGTGAACGGATTAGAATACACAAAAGAGTGTGTCTAAAGAGGAGGCATCTAAAGAGAATGTTAACAGAGAAGTAGGAATGGTTAGTCAACGTGTAACGGACAACCAATAAGTATACTACATAAGTATACTATGCACAAGTTTTTTGTGAAAGCTTCAAGACATAAAAAACTCTAGAAATTAACTCCCAATCTCTTTGGGTTGCAGATGACAATATAGATACAAAGGGAAACAATGCAGAGTGAAATACTAGAGACATTCAAAGTGATGATGGATGTATGGACTCACATGGCTTAGAAAGGTTTCACTCAAGACAGAGAACTGAGAGTTACAAAGAAGAAGTGGTCTTGTAGGAAGGTTGAAGTGATGGCTGTTCCACAGGAGAGAGACCTGTATGACAAAGGCAATGAGAAAAAAAAAGTATTAAGGCTTGTTGAGTGAAAAGTTAGCTTTTATGGATACAAATATCTGGCTTGTTAATTGGTCTCTGAACCTATTAACAAACTTGTCACACGACTGAGTACTTCCATGTAAATACATGTTCTTTTACTAAAAGCAAATATAAACTGGTACACATATACTTATCTCAAAGAGGAAGACCAAAAAACAATCAATCTGTATACCATAGAGGAACCATTTGTAAATGCATTAATTCAGATTTTCTTACTTTTTGTGTCCAAACTGGTCATTTTCTTATATAAATTATTCTTCCTTCATTAATACAAATAAAGTTCATTAATAATTAATTTGTTTGAGTTTTACTGTCTTCCATTTCCACAGCAGAGCCCCAGGCTCAGTCAACACTTTAATATACATTTTCTCTTAATTAGAGTGCTCATTCTTTCTTTAATAATAGTATAAATAAAATTTTGATTCAAGAATTTGCTAATTTTTCTTCTCTGCTGCAAACATCAAGTTCTGTTTAGCCACTAGCTATGAACACATAATAAAAATAAAAAACACACATAAAACCATACATTCATAAGGCTATACATTTATTAACAAATATATATATATATTCCAACAAATTCCTAAATAGATATTTAAGCATTAAAATGTCAACTATGGAAACATTTCATAGCCATCGTCTTAATACTAATAAGGCACTGGTCTAAGAATAGGTACTTAATAAAGTCATTTTGACTTAAAAGTGATAGTTGGATAACGTGTATGTTAATCGGCAAATTTCTAAAATTGAAAGCCTAGACTCCTGAGGACAAAATTTACACTATAATATGGGAGTGCTGTTCCTAACAAAGCACAAATGAGGCAGGTTGCTGTAAACCCCAAGAGGGAAGGTAAATCTCATCCCCATTCAGTGATGAAGTGTGAATGCTAAACAAAAGATTAAAACGCTTCTAGCATGAGGGACAAAACAGCAGTTGTTAGCAAAGAATAAGTTCAGAGCTGAGGATTCAACTCTGGTTGGTAACCACAGCATGAAAAGAAGTTTATTTCCATTTGAATTGTTATCCAGTACGTTGGGTGGCTTAGCGAATGAGAAGAAAAGGTCTGGAGTTAGTGCCACATGAGCAGGAAGAGACAGGTTTGAATAAGTCGAATGTGTTTAGCTGTATTCTGTTGAAGTTGGGTAAGAATTTTCTTAAGTTGAATATATTCAAATGTGTTTTATTACATTGATACTTATCACCTGTGTCTCCTACAACAGACAAAGTGGCTGGCTCTAACACATCGAATTTCACATTCTCCATAGATTTTTTTAGGCTCTTTGGCTTTCAGAATAGTCCTTCCAGTTTGACTTAGTACTTTTATCTTCTATACCCTTCAGGCTAAATACACTTTTTACTTGTTTATGCTGAAGTGTGAGCGTTATTCCTTGCCTGCCATTAACTCAACTGCACGTGTTCATGCATTTTACCCAGTGGTCTACAACTCAAATGAAAAAGAACCAAATTTAATTTTTTTTTAGTCACCATAGATTGAATAGATTTGAAGGGACATAATCCTCTTTCCTTTTTTATTTATTTTATAGACTGAGTAATCACATGGTCATTGGAATCATTCAACAGTTGTTCAAATCACAGCCCTGCCGCCGCGCCATTATTAGATACCTAAACTTTCTGAGCTTAAGTTTACTCATCTTCAACACGAAGGTAGAATTCTTTAAACATCTGGTTAATTTAAATTTATCCCTGACTTCTGTCATTAGAGACAAGATTTTGCCATCTTTTCCTGAGAAGACATTATGAACCAAGACGAGGATTTCCACAAGAGTAAGACTGAGAGACTGAACATATCTCCCTCAATTAAACATAGTTCTGAGAATATTCTGTTGAACATTTTTACTAATCAAAAATAAAATAACTATGTCATGGGGATGTCATGTACAGCATAGTGACTATAGTTAATAATACTGTATTGTATATTTGAAAGTTGCTAAAAGAGTAGATCTTAAAGGTTCTCATCACAAGAAAAAAATTTAACTGTGTGGTAATAGATGCTAACTAGTCTTATTGTGGTGATTATTTTGCAATATATGCAAATATTAGATCATTGTTTTGAACACCTGAAATTAACATAATGTTAGATGTCAATTACATCTCAATAAAAATATTGTTTTTTAAATTATACTATTTAAGAATAGTTAATAATACTTGTATATATACATAGTTACCATAAGCATTTGCTAGTGGTCTATTGGAATTCTCAAAATGTTGGGAGAATTACTGATAATCAATCTGACCCTAAAGCAAAAAAGGAGATTAATGTAAAAATGGCTAAATTCTGAGGAGAATCAGCTACTAATGTTTCTATCCCTTCACCAATCAGTTTAATCCTAGTCCTCTCTGCTTTCTAAGTGGATCCTAAAGGAACCAAAGATCAATACTTGCAAAGATTCATCCTCATTAACGAGTGCATCAGTAGATGGTCAGGATGTTCGGTTAATTGAACAGTTTGCAGAGGCTGCAAACTCAAGTGCTTATGTGGGTTAGCGGGAAAGGTAAATGAGAAAAAAAATGGATCTGCCTGATATAATAGGGGAAAGCAAGGACCACAGCAGATGAAGGAATAGAGCAAATTTAAAAGGGAGCAGAAACAACTTAGCTCTCAAACAGTAGCATGCACACAATTCATCTGGGGGTCTCGGTACATGAAGATTCTGATGAAGTAGGTCTGAGGTGGGGCCTGAGTCTTGCCCTTTTCACTAAATCATAAAGAAAATTAAGTGTGGCCTCAAAATATTTTCCTCACGCATTATCTTCTTCTGTCTCCCAACACTGACACTCCTTGGCACTCATTCTTCACAGAACTCAATTAAAAAGAGAAAATATCAAAAAATTCTCCTTTCTTATTAATGACTCAAACCTGAATAACACATGTATATGGATATAATCTATTTTTTCTAATATTAAATCAATACACCAATAAATGACTAAATGACCAATATTTTTCTGTCCAATACCATGCTTTTCATGTGTTTTTTCTTAAAATACCTTTTTAAATTTTAGAACAGTTTTAGATTTACTGAAAATTCTCCAAAATGGTGCCAAGAGTTTTCATCTACCCTACACCAAGTTTCCCCTAATACCTTAAGTTAGTATGCTACATTTGTTAAAATTAGTGCACTAATATAGATATCGGCCCCAGATCTCCTGGATCCGATAGCCAGTGGTGCTTGCATTCATGAGTCCCATATGCCTATAGGAAACAAAGAGGCAGTTTTGAAATGGGCACAGGAGCACATTCCTCAGCTAAGTACCCGAGCTCAACGCAGAGGGAGCAGGCAAAATTGCCTATCTCTCAGACTCTTCCTGGAACAGGTTTAGCTGCATAGGTAACCAGCGGCTACCAGAAGGTCCAGCATGTCTAATCAGCTGAAACTAGAAACTGGAAATCTCCACTGTGTGTATGTTGAGGAGGTTTCTAGTACCAAATTTATAACACATTTTTTGATCAAAAAATAACTTCTTGCTACTGTCTCCCCATCTGGAGCTCGTTATTGTTATTTGCTTGTTTACTTATTGATTTACTGGATTATTTTAGTGACATCTATTTCCTCTCCACAGTGTGAAGCCTTTGATGTTGCTCCTAGGTGACAGAGTCTTGGGTATGCCTACAGTTGCTGGGATGACAGTAGTTTTGGTAGGGTTTTCTTTGGCTGTAACTTTCCCTGACCATGCCAGTAATTGCTAGATGATTGCTACATTGTTTTCAACAATGCCCTAGCGTATAAACTGCTTCACAGACTAATCCAATCAAATTCAAGTTTCTTTAAAGGAATAAATCCTGATGTAGGTGTTTGAGATTTGTTCTAATCCCAGGAGGGCTCTTTCCAACCCTCTCTTTCCCCTTTTCTGTCTGGCAAATTAACTGGCCTACAGCTTAGCCAACAATTCTCTGTCTCCTCCTAATTGCCTTTTATCACAAATTCCACTGTTTTTGAGAGCACCCTTAGGCTTGAACATCTCCACACTCCTGCAGATAAAGTAACTTTATTTGGATGAGGTATTTGGAGCTCTCTGTTTTAGGCATGATTTTACTTCTAGCCCTGGGCAAAATCTCTGAACCAATGGTCTGCTTCTCTCTGAGTGACATGCCCACTTTAGAAGCTGAGTGCTTGGCGGATGGGAGGGGCAGTACCCCTGATCTCCCTGGTCTGCCTTTCCTAGTGTGGAACCCTCACCCTGTAAACTCAAGCAAAGACAATTGGGTCCTAACATTCTCATCAGTGCCAGCCCAAGGTAGCGCCTCTGTCCCACAAGTGGTAGCTAGGTGGAAGAAGACAGTGCTTACCTCTTGGCCTCACTCGCTTGAAACTTAGCCTCAGCAGCAGGTAGCTGGGGGAAGAAAGAGCAATGCTGGCACCCCTTAGGATGACAGCCCTCTGAACGGAGCTGCAGGGAGAGGGAGCCCTGTGTTTTGGTTGCACCACTCTGGAGTGGAGTCTCCATCTCGCTGAGCTGGGATGGTTAACGGAGAGGAAAGTTCTTGGTTCAAATGCCCAAGTCTCTCAGCTCTTACCAAGTTTTAGGTTTTTTTGAATAAATGTTTTATTACTTACTGTATGTCTACAAGGCCATTTTCAGAGACTTTAAATGGGTGTTTGTTTTTTAATAGTTTTCACCAGTTTCACTGGAGAGCAGTTCCATAGGGGTCCTCACACAATCATGCCGGAAGTGGGACTCCCCTTACGCAAGCTTTTCTACTTCAAAAATCCAACTTTTGGGGGCCGGCCTTGTGGCTTAGCGGTTAAGTGCACGCGCTCCGCTACTGGCGGCCGGGTTCGGATACCGGGCCCGCACCGACGCACCGCTTCTCCGGCCATGCTGAGGCCGCGTCCCACATACAGCAACTAGAAGGATGTGCAACTATGACATACAACTATCTACTGGGGCTTTGGGGAGAAAAGGGGAAAAAGAAAGAAGGAGGAGGATTGGCAATACATGTTAGCAAAGGGCCAGTCTTCCTGAGCGAAAAGAGGAGGATTGGCATGGATGTTAGCTCAGGGCTGATATTCCTCAAAAAAAAAAAAAAAAAAATCCAACTTTTGGATGAATAGAAATAAAAACATGTCTTTACTCCATAGCACAGTGTATCCATTCTGCTTCTAAACATATGATATACCAGAATTCACAGTCTTGTATCAATGATGTCATTGTTTAGACTTTTACTGTGTGTGCTTCCTTTAGAGGAGTTTTCAAAATATTAACTTAATTGAATCTGATAAATTCAGTGGCCGGTATTAGTGCTAACAAGAAGTGGCGTATGATTATGAAACTTAAGATAATAAAGAAAATTGGAAATGAGAAAACAGCACATATTGCATATTGGCGTATATAATTTATTCAATATCGGCCAGCTTTTCAAAGGACAAAATATTAATCATGCAATATGTGAAATGTGCTATATGCCCACATAACTGTAATTCATCACAGAAATAGTAAAGACATTACCCACTCAGTAACATGTAGTGATGGCAGCATATTCCAATTTTGTCAATTAAAAGGCTTAATCTTATAACTAGAAAATCAACGTCAATGTTAGATGACTATTTGGAGTTAATTCAAGAGAAGGCCAGAAGTTTGTTCAAGAATATAAAGTCTAAGTATGGTAAGACTGCCCTTGATGAAATGTTAGTAGCAAAGAGTAGATAGCAAAGAATTATGATACTATAATTTGAAGGTCTGCTTGTTTGTATACAGCAAAGTGTATGCAAAGAAGATGAATGCAGATAGAGAAATTTGATGGGATTATCAGGAAAGAATATAATCTGACTTACCAAGAGATTTTAAATTCAGACAATGTTCTATTTGGAAGAAAAAAAACCTGCCCTATAAACTGTGTTTGTTAAAAAAGAGAAGCATATGCCTAGTTTTACAGGTTCAAGGAATGACATAAAATCCTATTTGTTGGATATGAATCCACAGCCTGGAAGCTTAACCCATGCTCCATCAACTGGATACAGGAACAACTTTTTTGGAAGTTAACATATCAAAAGAGCCTGTACCTCAAATTTATTAAGAGGATTGAAGGAAATGAGACATAAAAATCACGTATCAGTTTCTAGATAAACATAAGTCCTTTTTTCATTCTGTGGGAAAGCTTAAATCACTGGATACTTGAGTTTAGGAAAAGGCTGTCTTGGATTTGGTTCCCCAGAAAACTGACTCTGAAACTCTGAAATTTGTATGCGGGAACTTTATTGGACAGTATTTTAATAATTAGCCCCTTTAAAGGAATGAAGGGAGCAGGACTGGTCAGAGGGAGAATTATAACTGTGATGCAGTTGCAGTAGAGGATTCAGATGATTCCATGGAAAGGTCTGGGGCTGGCATGTCTTTTTAGACATTTTTCTTTCAAATAAGGCAAAGTGTCTAATCCTTTATACCCCCACATTGGGAAGTCGTTGGATGGAGGATGCAACTGGATGAGGGTGTAACCTTGGGGAGGTAGCTGAGGGCAATCCACAAAGAGTGATTCAGCTCCTAGTCTTAGAGGGCAACATTTCAGACAGCTGGGGAATGAATGCCTCTATCCTGAAGGTAAGGATCAAAAGGCTGAAAACATTGATGAGAGACATTTGCAGGGCATACAATGGGACCACAAAGAAGTGGTGGTTAATTTTACCAGGCCTGTTGGGCAAGGAAGGTTTACGAAGAAGTGATTCTTAAGTTAAATCTTGAAGACTGGAGGTGGTGGCATGACAGAAAAGAGAAAAAGTGGATTTCAGAAAGAGGAAGTGTCTTTTCAAAGCTCTCCAAAGACCTGCCATCACCAATTGCCCTTCAAAGCCTTCAAAACTACTTAAGCAAAGAGAAACTTGTCTCATACATGGACAATGGATTAAAGAATTTTTACATGTATCTAGGTAAGTTAAGGAAAAAGGCTATTTTCTACTTTAACTGGAAATCCCAGATGATATTTCGTATTAGTAACCAGTTGGTAATTGTTTCAAAACTGTAATTGATTTTGTATGAATAAATACATATGATAATGTATCCAAAGCCTTAGAATGTCATCAGATCATAGGGATATTGCAATCTTGGGAGAGCATGAATATGTTTGAATTTAATTTGGAACTTGATTTTAAGAATGCCTTACATTAATTCAGATTAAAATGGATTTGCTAATATCACCTCTTAATTTTTACAATTAGCATAACAGTCATACAATATTTTTTAAAGAAAATATTTTGAAAATAAATGTTCCAACTTATTTGAGTCCTATGACACACCATTTAAATTTACATAGCCACTGTGTAAATGTCACGTTGCTCAACACGCCTTCAGCCATTTCAATATTTTTTCCTGCCAGTCTTCAATTTATGCATTCTTGATGTCCTTCACTTTATGGCAACTACCTTAAATTTCTCAAAAAGCCTATTCCAGAAACATTTCCTTTTGAGGACCTTAATTCTCTTTACCACACAGGGAAAAAACATTAGATCTTGGGGCTAGTGACATGAGACAGGCAAAAATGTGTCAATTAGTGAAGAACTTGTTCATTCACCCATCTTTAGTCACTTATTTACCCTTCCATTTAAACCATTTGAGCACTCACTAAATGCAAATCACCATGAAACTGAATAGATTAAAGACCTGCAAAGGAGGGCCATGACATTGAAGGTGATTTCTCCAGGTGGCATCTTCTTTTCCCCTAAGAGTCAGAAGTCCCTCTAGCCCATTTACCAGCCTTTGGTTTCCTTCATCCCTGCTGATGTTATGCGTAATCCTTACACATAAATCCCTCCACTCACTACAATATTCTTTTTTTCCCCGATTTATCTTCCCACCTCTTCATTCTTCTTTCCTCACAGTAGTTTCTCCATTACACAAGCTCCACAAGGCAAACAGATCCATTTAATACCCTGTCCTTAAAGTATTTGGATCTTCACATGTCACATGATCTTCGATTTCATTATAGCCAGACCTTGAATCTTAACATGAATCTAAAATTGATAGATGGGGAATGGGCAGGTGAGAAGACATACTAGTTAGGAGGCCATTACACTTCATAAGGTAAGAGATGATGTGATCCCGAACTATGGTGGTCATGTTGATTGCTTTTAAAGAAGAGATGTTGGATTTAAAAGATTTGGGAAAGTAAAAATAGATTTGGTTGCCTAATTGGAGGTGAGCTAAAAGGAAAGCCCAAGAATGTGAGGTTTCTATCTGAGACACCTGGGTGGTGGAGCAAGTAACTGACTTTAGGAATGTAGAAAAAGAAACAGATTATAGTATATAATATAATGTAATATAGTATCACCAATAATATAGATAATAAAGGGAATAAAATGTAATACTAGAATACTAAATCAAATGTAATACTAAAAATATATTAAGATACAGGAAAGTGGGAATAGAAGAAAGCAGAACAGGTAGAGCAAATGGAAAATGCATGTAAAGCAGGTAGACTTAAATCCAATCACATCAATAATTATATTAAATGTAAATGGACTATACACTCCAATTAAAAGGCAGATTTCAGTCTGATTAAACAGCAAACCCTAACTCTGTGCTGCCAATGAGGGACAGACATTAAATATAAAGAAAAGGTAGTAGAATGTAGCTGAATGTAAACGGATGAAAAAAAGGCATACAATTGAGCATATAAATTTGGTGTGACTATGTTAACATCAGACAAAAGTAACATGGAGTTCAAAATGTGAAGTAATTACAGGTGTAAGGGGGAAAATTTGATAACAAAGTGATTTATTCATCAGGAAGATATAAAAATCCTAATTATTTTTATATCTAATACCAGAGCTTCAAGCAAAAACTGACCAGACTAAAGGGGAATAAAGCAAAACTACAATCATTGTCTGAGTTCTTAACACCCTTTCTTGTTAAGTATTCAAACAGAGAAAAAACAAGTAAGAATATAAAAAATGTGTGAATATTCTTGTCTACCATCTCTACTAACCTGCCATTTATAGAACACTACAACCAGCAGCTGCAGAATATCATCATTTGCACGTGAAATATTCACCAAGATGGGGCATATACTATACAATAAATCTCAATTAATTTTAAAAGATAAATATTTTACAAAACCTTCAGGAAAGAACCTATAAAATGTTTTAAATGAAACAGTGTCCAGCACTCACATGTGATTAGAAATAGTACCTTTTCTAGCAGCCAGTCTGGAAAACCACAATACTCCAAAAATAAGCCTTGTCTCTCTAGTGGGGAATCATTAGGCCTAGATGGATACTGCTCCAATCCCACATCACAAAATTTTAAAAATCAGGACCCAAGAAGAATTACACTGTTCCCAAATAACTAACCTGCATGCCTAAGCAAAGCTCAAGAATAATTTATAGGAATGAAAATATATCTAAAACTCAAAAAGTTAAAATTCACTTTATAGTGAAGAACTATATCGCTTAAAAGAAGGCTTTGATGAGTTAAAGATGTAGACTGAACTCCTATAACAACCTCTAAAATACCAACACAAAGAGTTATAGCTAATAATCTAAAAGAGGAGATAAAGTGAAATCTTAAAAAATTCTAAATAAGGTAGTAAGAATAGAAAAGAGAAGAGAGAAGAGATGTTGTAAACAATAGACATATAGCAAGGTAATATATTTAAACTTAACCACATTAATAATCACACTAAAAACAGTCAATTCAAATGTCCTAGTTAAAAACAGAGATTGCCAGACTGAATAAAAAACACAAGACCAAACTATATGTCAATTACAAAAAAAGAAAGGCATTTAAAATATAAAGATACATAGAGGTTAAATGTAAAAGGAGGGAAAAAGATCTACCGGGCTAACACTTAATGTAAAGAAAGCTACAGTGATTATATTAATATCAAACTTTATTTCAGAGCAAAGAATATCACCAGGCATACTATTCTTTGGATGTTAATTACCAATGTTATGACACTATTACCAGGACTGCCAAAGGACTAGTGTAAATGTTTTGCCTGCGTTGGATGCCATCTCTAAGTGCCTTGAAGTTTATTACCATCTCCCTCCCCGCCTGTGGTCTTTAGACAATGAATGAGGACCTATGCAGATAGAGCAGTATTACAGTCCTACTCCTTTGCCTCCAGTTGAGACAAACTTTGAAGTTTAACGTATTGCCCAGATTCCCCTGTGAATCAGGCTGTGTCTGGAACTTTGTGTGAAATTGCTTCCTGACTTCTTCCCCTTTCTGTCCTGCTTTCCTCACTCCATTACAGGTTTCATTGGGAAGCATTTCCTTGATAAATCATTTGCATGCTTACAAATCCTTCTCTCAGGGTTTTACTCTATGGAAACTGCCCTAAGACAGAGGTGTTGGTAAAGATGATAGTCCAGAAGCTTTCCCTCAAAAGAGGACAATGTTGAGCAGGGAAGAAAATCAGAGAGTCCATTTTTAAAATGTTGTCAAAGGCGTAACTCTCAACAACTTTGACGACTATCTAGACAGTATTTTCCTCAATTTCCATTTGAGATAGTGTTCTTAATTCCTTCTATTTTAACCATGCAAAGTAATGAGGTTTTCCTGGGATTAGGGTTGTAAATCAGAACCATTGGCCATTCTACTCATATACATTTCCATCCTTATAGTCATTCTTCAAATTAATTATAAATAAGGAGCAAAAACTAAGTAAGTTATTGCGATGGGGCAGGATCTGATGAGACAGGTCTGTCTTCCATCATATGAGCTTAACCTGTGCTTGGTCATTGGAACATATTGAAGTTGCTGTTGGAGGTATTGTGTTCCTTTCAAAGTTATTTTAACCTAGAGTCCTTGGCTGAACTTTACAAAACTCATGAATCATATGGGATGAAATGTAAAAGGTTTTGTGCAGATCATTTGTATTCTCCTAGGGAGGAGTCAAAACTTTCATAAGATTCTCAATGAGAATGGAATCCCCCCCAGCACCCCCCAATTGAGTCTTATTGTTTGTGAATGCAGGGAGATGAGGCATTCTGGCCATTCCCTGCACTCTGCTGCCTTCCCAGGACCAGTGCTCTTCCTTAATTCTTCATTTCACTTTTGAGAAAATGTGCTCTCTCAGATCTCCCAATTCTCTGTCTTCATTTTTCTAATTTTCTGTCTCATTTTATTCTTCTAAACACCTAACTACAATTTTCCATTAATTATTCCTTGACTGCTTTTCTTTCTCCCAGATCCGTCAATGAATTCAAGCAATCGCATGACTTCAGGTCACCTTCTATATCAGAATCACTTACAAATGTTTGCCTTCAAGCCTGATATTTCTCAAAAGATTCATTTTTCCTCTCCCCAACTTCCTATTAGCATGTCTGTCCAGAGGTCACATTCAAAATAGTCAAAACTTGAAATATTCCTCCTGATAACTATTTATTTCTATGGTATTACTCTCTGGCAAGAAGACTGGAAACACTCAAAGTCAGATTTGATTCCTCTTTTTCATTTATTTCTAATTTCTGACTCTAAGTCCCATCAGTTCTTCAGAATTTCCCTTGAAAAGATTCTCTCTGTTCCTAGTGTCAGCATCCTATTTCAATCTCTTCACATTTCCAGTTTTCTCTATTCCAGATTATTCTTAACACACCAGGTATGGTTTTCTAAAGCTCACCTTTGTTCATGTTCTTCTGCTACTCACTCCTCTATGTTAAGCCACTACTTGCTGAATAACATCCTTATTCCAAAATGAAAACAAAACAAAACAGACTGACATATTCTGCTCATACCAACATCTCACATATCTTCCCTTCCCATTCTCTAAGCACCACATAAATTTCAACTCAGCCACTCTTAATATGCCTTCAACTTTCTCAGCCCTATGACTTCGCTTAGAAACAGTTTTAATGCCGTTTCCTCTACCAACAATTTCTTAATTTTCCTAACTCTAGCACTCATAAATTTTTTTTCCCACTTTTACTGTCTTGCAGGAGCCTCTCCCCTAATCAACTTTGCTTGAAGATAGTCTTAACCTTATCTGTCCTCGAATTTGACTCACTCATTAGTATATTATACATAGTAGGCTCTTAATGATTTTTAATAGAAAAAAAGGTATTGTCTATTTTATTTACATTGGTTGATTAAAATAAGGCTTGAATCTCAACCTTTAAGATTTTCTTCTCCTTGAGGAAGTTGCCTGTAAATTAGGTTTCAATCCATGTTAGCAACATTTGGAGCCATAGATAAAGGCCAGAACCAAGAATTGTTAAATAAACTGCATGCCCTGTACACAGAAAGACAACCACTGGTCAAGTCATAAACACAAGAGCTTGGTAGCAGGCACATATCTACTAAGTCTTTGAAAAGTACTTAGAAGGAGGAATTGCTATTAACACAGTAATTTGGTTAAATGAATATTATGCCAAACGAATTCAAATTTATAAAGTAACAGTTCAAACAGTTTTATGGAAAATTGCTCCCAAAATTACACCCCTAGAAATAGCAGGCATTAATCACATCCTACAAGGATGCATACATTTTGCAAGAGCCAAATCCTTTTGTAATTGGATATAATGGATAATGTAACATTTTAACAACATCCACATGTATTATGCTTATTAAATATATTAATAGTCTAATAAAACATCTATTATATTACAGATTTAAAAGCAACATGATTTCAGGATCTACCAATCTATAAACAAATGTAATATAAAAAATTCTTGACTGCTTTTAAGCACTGAAAAAAATAAACCTATGGACACATGACTAGTTGTTTTAATTACATCCATCAGATAGCTGATGAACTCAAGAAAAAAAAAGATAATTGAATAAAGTTCACGTTATAATTTTATTTGATTGTTAGATTAAAACTGAAAATTTTCAGGTATTTTACTTCACAAAAGTAACTGAAAGCAATGGTTTGAATAGTTAGGAGATGAACCTTTTCAACAGAGGAAATAAATCATAAATATTTTATACATATTCCTCAACACATGTTTAATATTTTATTGGTATTTTTTCCCAAACAAGTTAATTTGCCTAGTTTTATACCTAGGTAATCTAATTTAATCCTTTCAACAACTGCGATAAGTGTGATATTCCCATTTTAACAGAGGAAGTAAACTATGTCAAACATTCTAAGATTTGCTATTAAAAGTATACTTTCAGACAGAAAACAACCACTTAAGAATTGGAACTTTTTATCTTTGGAGTATTGAACGATCTTTTACGTTTAGTAAATACCTGAGCCACCCACAGAATCTCATTATTAGCTTATGCTTCCCCCAATAATAATAATTATATGTATATATAAATATTTTGAATATTTACACATGTATAATAATATAACTACATCATAGTTGTATACTATATAAAAAGATTTAAATTTATTATATAAAATATTTCAGTGCAAATTTACATTTATATTTTTGTTTCAATTTGACCAGTGTCTGAATGCCTAAAATGTATATTATTTATAGCTCTGTGTACCATATATAGTTATATATTTGTACCCACATGTTAATATGTATATTTATAGTTACATAACATATATTTTATACCTCATGTACTATTATGTGTGACTCAGAGTTTGGTTACAGTTTGTCCTCATTAATGAAGGACAAGGGAAGTATTGCCTATTGGCCTTTTGGACATGAAGAGAACCTCCATAAACACACTATGGTCTCCTAAATTTTTCAGATGAGATGTAAATATAAAGTATGAGGAACTATAAGCATCATCCATGTCAGGCTTCTGTCTTAAGAGACGGACCAAATCAGAGAAATAGACGATAAACCTCAGTTCAGCACTCAAAAAATATAAAGACAAAGACATTTTAGCATCACAATTTGCCTTTGAAACTGTTAATTAAAAGTGAGTTTTAAAAAATTATTTATGGAAAACAGTATGGAGATTCCTCAAAAAACCAAGGATAGAACTACCATATGCTCCAGCTATTCCACTGCTGGGTATTTATCCAAAGAACTTGAAAACACCAATTTGTAAAGGTACATGCACCCCTGTGTTCATTGCAGCGTTATTCACAATAACCAAGACTTGGAAGCAACCTAAGTGCCCATCAAGGGACGAATGGATAAAGAAGATGTGGTATACATACACAATGGAATACTACTCAGCCATAAGAAATGATGAAATCCAGCCATTTGTGACAACATGGATGGACATTGAGGGTATTATGCAAAGTGAAATAAGTCAGAGGGAGAAGGTCAAATACCGTATGATTTCCTTCATTAAGTAGTAGATAATAACAACAATAAACAAACACATAGAGACAGAGATTGGATTGGTGGTTACCAGAGGGGAAGGGGGGGGAGAGTGAAAGGGATAATTGGGTACATGTGTGTGGTGATGGGTTTTAATTAGTATTTTGGTGGTGAACATGATGTAATCTATGCAGAAATAGAAGTACAATGATGTACACCTGAAATTTTTACAATGTTATAAACCAATGTTACTGCAATAAACAAAAAATTAAAAAAAAATATTTATCTTTGCAAAGGGTCATTGACCTTTTTAAGGTGTATTATAAGAAATTGGAAATCTCAAACATCAGGAGGAATTTCTGTCCTAAAGAGACTGTATGTGCTAAGAACTCATATAGCTAAAGAAACCACGGTATACATTCACAACACCAGATCGCAGGTGCCTCACTATGAACTTGTTTGAAGGATTTCGTTTAATGCCTACTCTCTGAAGGCTCACAAATACAAGGTAACCTTCTCATAGATGTCAGCAAATGGTACCTTCATTACTCACCAGGCCTTCTGACTCTGAAGCTCCCAATTTGCCAACGAGCTGTAAGATAAATACAAAATTTTCCATAATTAATTGTCACAAATGTGTAATTTGTTTAAGAAACCTTATATATACATATACAAGTTATTTATTTACATATGCTCTTATATGCAATTCCATTTTGGTGTTTCTAAACATGTCGTTTTGTTTCAGTGAATGTTTTTGTTTATATTTTTCATTGTTTGTTTGAGGTCTCCATCAGTTCTATAAAAGAAGGACATTAATCAAGTGGAGGCACCATAACATTTGTGAATGACGCTGCACTGAAGAACTGCAGAGCACCATAGAATTCTGCGTTCTTCCCTTGTGTTTGAAAACAAGCTCATTTCTTAACTGCCAATCTTGAAAAGTAATGTGTATATCACTATGCCCTAGTGCAGAACTTTTTTCCTTGCCTTAACAAGAGATCATCCACATAATGCTTAAACATTTTTTCTGAAAAAATGTAAATATTATTAAATAAAAGATAAGCAATAAAAACATATTTTACAACAAGATATTCCAGAATAAGTGGAGAAACATGGGGGAATTATTCTTCATAATAAAAAGAAATAAGAATAATAATCTGGGTAACATTATTTATTCGTAGACCATCTAAGTAGTTAAATAAATGTGTGACTGATCAGAGTATCTTCCACTCTAATAATAGAAATCAACATTTTTCATAAATTCAGTCAAGAAAACATGATTTCCATACAAGTCTAATCAAAGCATATCACTAGAAAATAGGACAAATGCATTTACATTTAATTTCTAGATTAGAGTAGTGCCTTTAAGATTTTGTACTCATATATGTGGTGCAGTTACATGTAACTCTAGCCAAAAACAAAGAAAAAACAGAATTAGACCTTTAAACTGTTCCTAGGGCCTTGCCTTCTGGAAAACAACTGTAAATCCTACTTCCCAACATTTTTTCTACCTTTCTTAACTCTGATTTTCTCAATCGACTCTGTGTCTCCTCGTGTCCTCCATCCATCCTGTCACTGGGATCATGAGCTAAATTATTATTCATCACCACGTTTCATCTCTGCCCAGCTCCATACTGTACAGGCTATGTGTGAGCATTGTCTTTTCTTCTAAAGAAATGGTTTGCCATAAAAAAGTTTGATGATGAATGCTATGACAGAGAAAGTAAAAATGTTAAATGCATTCTGCCAGTTCTGCCAGTACTATACAAAGGAGAAATATTTAACATCTAGCTGAACCAAGTCCTAAGTTCAGTAAAAAGCATTTTATTGAGACTTAGGTAAGATCTCCCTTAAGATCATTTACCCTCTGCTCTAATTTCACAATCACTAAGCGTTTACTCACTAAATTTTATTTCTGTGTCTAATTTATACCCAGCACTAGATTAGACATTGGAACAACAAAAATGGAAAAAAAAGAAACAGTTCCAGCCCTTGAGGTGAATATAGTGATAGGCAAGATAAAGATAGATAGATAGATAGATCGATAGATACGTAGATAGATAGATCGATAGATGATAGATACATACATACATACATACGTACATATACACGACACACACAAAATAATGAGTTTTTACAAAAGTCACAAAATCAACTACCACAGCTAGTGAAAATTAAAACCTTCTTGGTCTATCTTTAATTTTCCCACATTTGATAGAGGCATGGGAACAACATATGTTTTAATTTTTTTTCCTAAGCTCTACCATAGAGAAAAACAGCATGAATATGACAAGAACTGACCAACGTGCCCCAGTGTTGGGAAGACAATAAGGGGTACAGGGAGATTTGGACATGGTACCATGTAGCAATAACAGCTGAGCCTTACTACACTATCCAATTTTTCAAGAGAAGTCAGACATCACTATTCGTTTAATTAAAAGCCACTGACTTTTAGATGTTAGTGATTAATTCAATTTATTTTTAAATCACAAATTGTGCCATCACTCTACCAGACCTACGAATGTTGAGGTCCTGTCTTGGTGGACAGGTGGCCTCTTTGTTAAGAACAAAAGTAAATTTAGACAGCCAGACAAAAGATGCTATCTTTCCAGGTTGGCCCAGGGCATAGGGGTTAAGTTCCCACATTCTGCTTCAGCAGGCCGGGGTTCACTGGAATGGATCCCGGCCACAGACCTGCTCACCGCTCACCAAGCCATGCTGAGGGGGCGTCTCACGTAGAAAAGCTACAATTCTACAACTGTGATACACAACTATGTACTGGGGCTTTGGGGAGAGAAAAAGAAAAAGAGGAAGGTTGGCAACAGATGTTAGTGCAGGGCCAATCTTCCTCAAGAAAAAAAAAAAGTCAATTTCAAAAAAAAAAAAAAAAAGTTGCTTGCATTCTGGTGTATTGCACTATGTGACACATGGAGCCCCATTTCTCTTACCACAATTGAAAAACTTTGCCAAACCTCCTTAGATTTATTTGAAGGAGAATGTCTTCCCACATGGAGAAGGAGGACAGACGGGCAAGATGGTGTCAATCTCTTTTATAAACTTCAAAAACCGTATCCCAAGGAAGATTTGAACTGGGTCAGCCCTAACTGAAAAGATAAAATTTTCTTCAAGAACCAGAACACTTACAGCATGTACTCCCACCCACGCCCCCTAAGGCCGTTTCCTTAATTGCTCTTTGCAGATATGTTCTGCTGCCCTTTCCGCAATATCTGAATTGTCCATCCTTCCTCTCCACAAGACTTTCTAATCTATCTGAAGTACCTAAGATGACAACATTTGATATGACATATTAGCAGCTGATATTTTCACCCAAAGGCAGCCGGCTTGAAAGCGGCTAAGCAAAAAAGCCCTTCTGCTGTAATTGGTATACAATTGAAAGGATATGAAACTAACAGTGGGAAATAACCCTTTGCGTCAATTAAGAAACGCTTCCTGGAAAGATTCAGGCTAAAAACACCCCTTATTCCTCTAAATGCATGATACAAACTAAGGGCATTTTCAGGTGGTGTTCACGTGCAGAGGGCATACTGTTGGCGTTGGCTGAATGTGTGCACATTCAACAAGAATCATCCCTCTCACGCTGCCTTCTGTGTACAAATATCTGCCACATCAATTCACGGCAAGTGGCGGAACGGTGAGGAGAGGTTTAAAGTTAACCCTAAAATTATTATATGTTGTTCGTCGTGTTTTATTTGTATTTAATTTAACTCCTCAGTAAACTACTTAGTTTGACGTTTAAAACTACAGATTTGTTTTTTTCCTCAACCAAGTTTGTTGTTCTCCGTATCAAGTCGTCTGTTAAAGTTAAGGCAAAGAAGCAAAGCTAAGTCTATTCTGGGTTAATGATCAAGTTTCCTATTAACACATATGAATAAACGTGTACTGTTGTGAGGCTTAAAAAAATATATACATATATGTGTCAGTACCTAGCACAGTCTTCTATATATAATAGGTAACAGGTACTCAATAAACGTTGCTAGATTCGAATTTAAATATTGATGATCATACCCACAAATATGTTTTCCCTTGAAAAAATCTGATGAAATTGGCCACCTGCTTCCTGTCTTTCCAAGTTAGCATTTCTTGTCAGAGCTATTCAATAAACTACTAACCTTAGAAACTTGAGAATCGTTTTCATGACTCTTTACAGTGAGGTAGCACCTACCTTGGGGGGTTAGGTTTCAAACAACCTCTTTAGCAAACACTGTTTGAGCTGTCATTGTCTTATACTGTTAACAATCATATCTTAACCCACATACTATCCTTTCCTTACATTGTCTGAATATACGTCAACAACTTGTAGTAAAGTGAATCTAGGAATAAATTTTTTTCTATTTTAACCTCATTTACCCTGAGGGCCACAATGATATGTCCTCAGAGAACTGTCTCTTGGGTTATTATTGTGTTTATCACAGAGTTTAATATTTCTAAGTGTATCACAGAGAAGCATGTTCACATCAAGAAACTGATATTCCTTTGGGATCTGGTTAAGTCACTCAATCCTAATATTCTAGTATCCCCTTAAGAAAAATCACTGTGAAAGTCCGTCTGTATTGTGACATTTTTCTCAGTTACCATCTCACTGGTTCCTGACAGTTCTTTGATACCAGCAGGTCAGAGTTCATTTCATCAAAAGCCAAGACTTTTTACATATCTGTACGCTACCAGTGGTTCACAAATGGTGTTTCAGTTTTAAAAAATATGTATTTCTGTTATAGAACCTTGCATCTCTTATGCTTGTTTTTTGTTTTTGTTTTTTGTTCTTTCATCTCTCTCTTTTTTTGTGTGTGTGTGTGTGGAAGATCAGCCCTGAGCTAACATCCAGGCCAAGCCTCCTCTTTTTGCTGAGGAAGATTGGCCCTGGGCTAACATCCGTGCTGATCTTCCTCCATGTTATGTGGGACGCTGACACAGCATGGCCTGACAAGCGGTGTGTTGGTGCGCCCCAGGGATCCGAACCAGGGCCACCAGCAGCAGAACATGCACCTTACTGCTACGCCATGGGGCCGGCCCCCACTTATGCTTGGTTTTTCAATATTTTTTACCTTTGTCTAAATTTCCATCATTAAAACGAAAGCTTGATTACTATATAATTTCCTGTGAACGAATCAATAAATTGACTAAGGGGTTAGATTAGAATTGCCCTGGTTGGTGAAAACCCCACGCCCTATATCTTCTAGATAGAGTAGATTCGTAGAGAGGAAATATGAGAATATCTTTAACCCATTTTACCTTCTCTCACTTTTAATAAGATATTTATCACAGACACAAAGCTATTTTTAGAATAAGTTATTATTAGTATTTGTTATGGTCTGACTATCTGGGTCCCACTCCTCCAAATTCACATGTTCAAATCCAAATGCCCAGTGTCATGATATTAAGTGGAGCCTTCGACAGGTGCTTAAGGCATGAGAGTGGAACTGTCATGAATGGGATTAGGGACCCTTATAAAATGAGACCCTTATAAAAAAGGGGCCAAGGGGCTGGCCCCGTGGCTTAGTGATTAAGCGCGCACGCTCCGCTACTGGCGCCCTGGGTTCGGATCTCTGGAGCGCACTGATGCACCGATTCTCTGGCCATGCTGAGGCCACATCCCACATACAGCAACTAGAAAGATGTGCAACTATGACATACAACTATCTACTGGGGCTTTGGGGAAACAAAAGGAGGAGGATTGGCAATAGATGTTAGCTCAGAGCTGGTCTTCCTCAGCAAAAAAAGAGGAGAATTAGCATGGATGTTAGCTCAGGGCTGATCTTCCTCACAAGAAAAAAAAAGAAATAAAAAATAAACAAAAAAGGGTTCAGGAAGACCCCTAGCCCCTTTTACCATGGGAGGACACAACAAGAAGGTGCCAGCTATGAACCAGGAAGGTGGCCCTCCCTAGAAGGTAACAATGATGGTGCCTTGATCTTGGACTTTCCAGTCTCCAGAACCATGACCAATAATTTTCTATTGTTTATAAGCTACCTAGTCTGTGGTATTTTGTTATAGCAGCTTGAAATGACTAATACGGTATTAATTAAAGTTTAAGCAATCAATCCATCAATTTTACGCAAGGAGAAACTTTAAAAATAATATCCACTTAGGCCTTCATTCCACTCCACTGAAAATACACCAGAGCAATTGTTTGAAATGTGATTAGGAATTAGGAATTATTTGTGCACACTGGAATTGAGAATAGGTGATTTTGCCTTCAAAAATTGAAGTTCCTTATTTCCAATTTGGAAGTCTTTTATTTCTGTTTCTCGACTATTTAATGACTCTGGCTAGGACTTCAGTATTATGCTGAATAGGAACAGTGAGAGTAGACACCCTTATTTTGTACCTGATCTTAGGAGGAAAGCTTTCAACCTTTCAACATTGAGTGTGATGTTAGCTGTTGATTTGTCATATAGGGCCTTTATTATGTTGAGGTAAAATTGTCTCTGGTTTTTGATGATATGATCATGTATACAGAAAATCCTAAAGGCTCCACCCAAAAACTATAGACCTAATAAATCAATTCAGTAGAGTTTCAGGATACAAAATCAAATACAAAAATCAGTTGCATTTCTATATATTAACAATGAAGTATCTAAAAAAGAAATAAAGAAGGCAATCCCTGTTACAATAGCATAAACAATAAAACACAGAAATAAATTTAACTAAGGAAGTGAAAGATCTATACAACAAAAACTATAATATATTGATAAAAGAAATTGAAGAAGACACAAATAAGTGGAAAGACATCCCATGTTCATGTATTGGAAGAGTTAATATTGTTAAAATGTCCATACTACCTAAAGCCATCTATAGATTCAATGTAATCCCTCTCAAAATTCCAATGGCATTTTTCACAGAAATAGAAAAAAGCAATCCTAAAGTTAGCATGGAACCACCAAAGACCCCAAATAATCAAAGCAATCTTGAGAAAGAACAAAGCTAGAAGCATCACACTTCCCAATTTCAAACTATGTTACAGAACTACAGTAATCAAAACACTACGGTACTGGTGTAAAACACACACACATAGATCAATGGAACAGAATAGAGAGCCCAGAAATAAGCCCACTCATATACAGCCAGTTAATTTATGACAAAGGAGCCAAGAATATACAATGGGGCAAGGATAGTCTCTTCAATAAATGGTGTTGGGAAAACTGGACAACCACATGTGAAAGAATGAAACTGGACCTCTATCTTAAACCATACACAAAAAAATCAATCCAAAGTGGATTGAAGACTTATATTTAAGACCTTAAGCCATAAAATTCCTACAAGAAAACATAGGGAGTAACTCTGAAATCAGTCTTGGCAATGATTTTTCGGATTTGACATCAAAAATAAAAGCAACAAAATCAAAAATAAACAAGTGGGACTACATCAAACTAAAAACAACTTATGCACTGCAAATAGATCTATCAACAAAACGAGAAGGCAACCTATAGAATGGGAGAAAATATTTGCAAATCATATATCTGATAAGGAGCTAATATCCAAAATATATAAAGAACACACACAACTCAATAGCAAAAATACAAACAATCAAATTAAAAAATGGGCAGAGGACCTGAATAGATATTTTTCCAAAGAAGAAATAAAAATGGCCAACAGGTACATGAAAGGTGCTCAACATCACTCATCATCAGGGAAATGCAAATCAAAACCACAAGAAGATATCACCTCACACCTGTTAGAATGGCTATCATCAAAATGACAAGAGACAATAAATACTGATGATGATGTGGAGAAAAGGAAACATCGGTGCACTGTTGATGGGACTGTAAATTGGTACAGCCACTATGGAAAACAGTATGGAGCTTCCTCAAGAAATTAAAAATAGGTCTGCCATATGATCCAGTAATTCCACTCCTGGGTATTTATCTGAAGGAAATGAAAACACTAACTCGAAAAGATATCTGCACCTCCATGTTCATTGCAGCATTATTCAAAATAGCCAAGACATGGAAAGAACCTAAGTGGCCATCAAAAGATGAATGAATAAAGAAAATGTGGTATGTATATACAATGAAATATTAGTCAGCCATAAAAAAGAAGGAAATCCTGCAATTTGGGACAACTTGGATGGACTGTGAGGGAATTATGCTAAGTAAAATAAGCCAGACAGAGAAAGACAAATAATGTATGATGCCACTCATATGTGGAATCTAAAAACATTGAACTCATAGAAACAGAGAGTAAAATGATGGTTGCCAAGGATTGGAGGGGGGGGGGGAATGGGGAGACGCTGATCAAAAGGTACGAACTTGCAGTTATAAAATAGATAAGTTCCAGGGACCTAATGTACAGCATGATGACTATAGTTAATAATACTGTATTATATACTTGAAAGCTGCTTTGAGAGTAGAGTTTTAATGTTGTCACCATGACAACAACAAAATGGTAATTAAGTGAGGTGAAGGATATGTTAACTAACTCTATTGTGGTAAATATTTTGCAATACATTCATGTATGAAATCATCACATTGTACATCTTAAACTTACATAGTATATATATCAATTACATCTCAATAATGCTGGAAAAAGAAAAAAAATATTTTAATTCGCCTATTTCCTTTCCACCAATGAAATAAAACCAATCGAAATCATTAAAATGATGTAATATCATTAGGAAAAAGCAAAAATTTTTCCCATTAGTATAGAGTATTTTCCTAAAACAAACAAACACATACTTCTGAGCCTAACTGTGAATGAAGAATCATCCGGTTGGAGGGTGAAGATGACAGAAAAGCCCGACACTTCCCAGTGAGTATCCCGGCCAAGAGTTCAGGTTCTGAAGATAGACAGCCCTTCTTCAAATCCTGCCCTTCCACTTCATGTCTATTTGGTTTTAGGCATGTTTTTAAATGTTCAATTATCAGTTTCATCACCTATAAAGCAAATACAGTAGTTCCTTCCTCATAGGGTTGACTAAGTATTAAACAAGATTAATTCCTGTAATTCATTTAGTACAGTACTTAGCAGATAGCAGGCATTCAATAAATATTAACTGTGGTAGTTGGTCACTCGGCATCTGTTCTAATTTCTCTTTGCTCCCACTACAAAGGCTGGCGAGAGTAAACTCTCAATAGATCAAATATGTTTATAAATTACTTTCCTTGGGTCCTCGTTAGGACAAATGTGGTAGAATAGAACACTTAAAAAGATCTAAAAGCCAATGTTAGCAACATAGATGTGAATTCAGAGAATAAAGTCTAAGAAGAGACAGTTTACAAAGTCTGAAGCTCTGCCTGGCAGTCACAAATGGCTGGCATGAGTTTGCAGAATTTATCAGGGCCACTCTTTTCCATACCCGGCATACTCATATGTGCAAGATCACAAGTTAATAACAGTTTTCCCAGGCCCCTTTATTTTAAATCTTTCTTGGTTCTTATCTTCAAGCAACAGAAACTATTCTTCTGTTTTAAGCATAAAATACACTGATTGAAAGAATTTTAGGAGGTTCACAGGATTGCCAGAAAGGTTGCTGAGGAATACAAGGAAGTCTAGGTAACAGCCAGGGCCACATCCACAGTAACCTCAGCCTGTGCTACAGAACATTAAATCTCTCTGTTTTCACAGTCATAGACATCACCAGACTAGATGGTACTGCCACTGCTGCTGCCGCCCGCTGTCAGAATAGAGTCTGTGCAGCATCTGTGCCTTTGCATTTACCATTCTTATTTGAACTTCGGGACAGAGTATCTGATGGACAAAGTCTAGGTCACATGTCGATGGGTTGGATGCAAAGGAAGCCAAGCAGACACATACTTGCCATTTTTAATGTTTATAGTAGGAAGTAGGCTCTGCTATCTGGAAAAACTCATAAATTGATGAACCTTCCAAATACAGAAAGAGAATTTAGCTTCTTACCAGCCAAAAAAAAAAAGTGTCTCTCACATACGAGACCAAGAAAAGCCACATACTTTTTTTTTACTTTCCATCTGTCTCTCCCTTTTAAAGTCTCTACTTCAGATGTGGGGGACCTATCTCTGCTCCTGGTGATTGACAAGATTGCGTAAGTTGCTTAACTTTCTGTGTCCATCAGGATAATGTGTCTTAGTTCAATTTGATAGCATTTAACTTGTATGACAGGTGTTACACATAAGCCACATTGTAAAACAGATAACCCATTTGTTCGTATGAGTGATAGTAGGTAATGAGAAAAGGAATAGTTGGATTTGGCAATATTTAAAAGTAAAATAGCTTCAGCAGATCACCCCAATATTGTCGTTTTCTTTCCTCCAGCCTAAATCCTTTTTACTTTTTAAGATGCAGTTTCTCCAAGAAACTGTCTCTACAGATTGGCCCTTCCCGTCCTACACAGACATGTAAACCAAGATAGGCACTGCTATTCCTTGCTGCCAAACATATTGTGCCTATTTCTTATAATTGCTATAATATTTAAAAATTCTCTTTTACTTCTATGACGCTTTTCCCTCAAATCATGTTGCTTTTCCAGTGACTCCTATGGTGCCTGAATCACAGCATGTCGTTGAAAAATATCTGTTGAATGATATATTTTGCAGACATATTCAAATATACAAAGCCCAAGTAGGTACACTGGGAAAACAAAAACGTTAAATTACCCAATAGCATCATCTTGCAAAGATTCTAATTTAAGTAGTTTTGATAAATAAACAAATTCTAGTTGCTTGTGGTGCAGGGTAGGAATAAATACGGAAACTTTTGACAAGTGGAATCAGATCTGATAACAGAAATAGGCACTTGGGTTCCTTTCTAGAGAACAACAAAGAGGGAAAGGGTTGCAGAATATCCTTGCTTAATAACAGCTCAGGATTATTGTGTATTTACTTAGTGAGTATATATGCTTGGTATTTACTTCTTTCATTTATTTCTCACAAAAACCTTGGGATGAAGGTGTTATTTTCATCCTAGAGATAACAAAACTGAGGCAAATTCATAGTAATAGCAATGTAAAATTATTCATAGTAAGCAAAAACTGGCAGATCTCCCCTCCCTACAAATCCTTGATGCCTTCTCACTCTCTTTAAGGAAATTATGGTAGAATTTAAGAAAAATAAATCTTAGTAGACGATTACTTTTGGTGCTTTACTCATTGATCCTACTTGAGTAATTGTCAGTTTCATTCATCATTTCTCAGTCAGCAGCCATGAAGTATTCATTTGCAATTCATCTATAGTTTCTTATCTGGATCACCTAAGCAATATACAGGGAGTAGGCAACCATATTCTGCATTGTCTCATCAATTTATCCAGGAGTTTCTCAGTGCTCCTTCTTTCCTGGAGCTATTTATGATTTCAGCACTTTCGTGCCCGTAGATGTCAGCAGTACACCTATTTTTAAGAGTTAGAGTTTCTGTACCAAAAAGAAAGCCTATTCCCTTTGGAAAAGTGATTTTGGGGACTGAGATTATTGTCTGTTTAAAAGCTCCCCTGATGCATCAGAGAAGGCCTGCAAATCTCACAGAGGTAGTTCAATCTCATTGCTTTTTCTAACCCGTTTGTCAACACTTCCTTGGTGAGCATAGCGATTCTACATAATGGAAGAGAGCTGAGGATTGCGTTGACAACTATTAAAAGAGCTCATTGGCACTCATTGTGTCATTCTTCTGGTCTTGGATGTAGACTCATTTTTGGCAACAAATTGCTTGATTAGGAGGTCATCAGCTAACTCTAGCGTTCTCCAAATTTTCTGCTAAATGTCCTTTACAACAGAGAAAATAAACGTACAGAACCTTGTGTCTAAGAATATAACTTAAAGTAGCCTGTTACAAGATTTAAACGTCTTCAAAGTCACCTGCTTTACGTTTACTACTCACATGAATGTTGTACTCTAATTGGTAACAATGTGTATATTTGTTTTAACATAAAATTGCTGTTCAGTAAAATTGATAATCCAGGAAGTTATGCCAGAATTATCCCCTATTCTCATACTGTCCATTGCCAGCAATATAGAGCCTAATATCCCTGAGAGCACTCTTGTTTGCCATCAGCAGAGCTATGTAAAAAGTGGAAATTCTCCCGTAACATGAGTAAAGCCTCCATGAACTTGGTGGTCTATTTGATGTCCCTCAAAACATGTGCTTCTTATTACACACCTTCGTCACATGTCACTTACATTGACTCATTGGATAGACTGAGTTATAATGTGGAGTGAGCTAGGCAATGGTAGGTAATGATAAGCCATCTTAACATACTAATTTTAATATCTCAGCTGCCTTGTTCTCTGTAATCTCCTAACTGGATTTTAAACTCCCACAGGAAAAGAAGTAGCACTTTAAACTTTTGTGCATCTCACCCAGTCCTCCTCCACCCCCAAAGTTCAAACACAATGACTTTCACAATATAGATATTCAATAAATGTTGATTCCCATTTTAAGATCCTGTAGAATTTTTCAATGGGGATGCCCTTGACAATTTAGGGTAGTGGGATTCCTCATTGTGCAAGAGAGTTGCATGTAGTAGAGGACGTGTTTTATACCTGGGAGTTTGGTCTCTAAATGCCATTAATATTCCCAGGTACTGCGACAATCAGAAATTCTTCTGCACATTGTTTTTTTTTTTTTTTTTTTTTTTGGTGAGAAGGGTTCACCCTGAGCTAACATCTTTTGCAAGTCTTACTCTTTTTTTTTGCTTTTGGAAGATTAACCCTGAGCTAATATCTGTGCCAATCTTCCTCTATTTTGTATGTAGGTCACTGCCTCAGCATGGCTGACAAGTGGTGCAGGTCTGTGCCCGGGATCCGAACTTGCAGACCCAGGCCACCAAAGTGGAGTGTGTCAAACTTAACCACTATGTTATGGGGCCGACCCCCTTCTGCACATTCTTAAATGTTATTTTAGGTATCAGGACCAGTCCTTGTGGAGAAACAATAAAAATACAAGCTAAATGTCTGTTGATGAATAAATGGATAAAGAAAATGTGTTATATATACACAATGGAATATTATTCAGCTTTAAAAACAAAAATATCAGCCATTTGTGACAACATGAATGAACCTGAGGGCATCATGCTAAGTGAAGTAGGCCAGACAGAGAAAGACAAATACTGCAGGGAATCACTTATATGTGGAATAGAAAAAAAAAAAAAAAATAGAACTCACAGAAACAGAGAGTAGAAAATTGGCTGCCAGAGGCTGAGGGTGGGGAATATAGGGAAAGATTGGTAAAAGAGTACCAACATTCAGATATAAGATGAAGAAAGTCTGAGGATCTAACTAGTTATAACCTGGAGACTATAGTTGATAACTCTGTATTGTATAATTGAAATTTGCTAAGAGAGTTGAACTTAAGTTTTCTTACGAATAAATAAATAAATATGAAGGTGATGGATGTTTTAATTAACTCAATGGGGGGAATCCTTTCACAATGTATACTTATATCAAATCATCATGTTGTACACTTGAAGTATCTTATAATTTTATTTGTTAATTATACCACAAAAAAGTAACATAAAAAAATACGTGTACATAAATCCCGAAAACAGATACCAGTGAAAAACGACACAGAAAGAAAAAAAACAAAAGAAAACCCAACAAGTGGGTCAGCACTAATTAAAAAGGGACAACAAAAGGAAAAAAAAAAAGAAAAAAGAAAATTCCAAGAAATGGAAATGATCAATATTCCAAGTTCCTAAAAATTTTGTGAGGTACTTGGGTTACCGGGTAAAGGTCAGACAAAATTCAGTTAAAATTTAATTGCAGGCATCTCCCTACCTGTGATGCAAAGACTCCAACATAACTAACTAACCAAATACTTTTTATAAAGGCCTCAGGAAAAAGAAATGTAAATAAGGGAAATAAAAAATTAAGTAACTCTCATCTTAAAAGGTATGATGATATTCTTGCCATCTTATTTCATTCTTTTAAGCAAACATTATTGACAGCTAATATTTGTCAAAGATTGATTTAAGTGACAAGGATATAGCCTCCTCAAATTTGAGGGACTTATAATGAATTAAGCAAATAGGTATTCAAATAAATATGATGACAGCAGTTTGCCCAGGTAAAGTAGAGGCACAAATAAAGGCAAAGTCATTTCTACATGGGATGTAAAGTGAGTGGGGGATGGTAAAGAAGTGGAGAGAAACAAATGATTTTTCCATCTTTAAAAAAGTGAAACTCTCTAACTAAAGTTGATGATTACAAATTTCATACACATAGTTCAGAAAACCTTTAAGTAATTTTTTTCTAAAATATTCTGTATTATTTTCTCTGAACAAGGGTACAACTCTAATATAAGAATCCTTAGGCTCAATAAGTATTTGTTCCATTTATTGTTGAATTGTGAGCCGTGTTTGGGCAAGTCCAGCATCCCAAACTAGATTATGAGAGCCTTAAAGGTGAAGTAGAGACAGCATTTAGTACAGGTAGGATCAAAACGCTAATTGCAGGGGCCGGCCCCATGGCGTAGTAGTTAAGCTCGTGGGCTCCACTTCGTTGGCCAGGCGTTCTCAGGTTCAGATCCCCAGCGCGAACATATGCACTGCTCATCAAGCCATGCTGTGGTTGCATCCCACATACAAAACAGGGGAAGATGGGTACAGCTGTTAGCTCAGGGCTAATCTTTCTCAGCGAAAACAGGAAGATTGGCAATGGATGTTAGCTCAGAGCCAGTCTTCCTCAAAAAAAAAAAAAAGATAATTGAAATAAAAACTGGAGAGGGGCCAAGGGCAGTGTCCCTGGATAGCCAGGGAAGAGAACTACAGAGAGGGCATCTTATATTGGGGCAGAGATGGAAGGTGTCTGAAGTCTCAGAAGACTACAAATTGTGGTTCTTTTTAGTATAGTCTGGCAGAATAACTGTTCCTGCTAAAATAGTAACACAAACTCTGCAATGCTTTCTAGACTTGCTCACTTCTATTTATTTTAATCTTCTGCTGGGAAATAAAGGTGAAGGAGGAAGAAGGGCATTTGAGTCCAAAGAAATTTAAAAAGGAAATCAAACTGAAAGGCTCTGAGGCCATGCAATGTAACCACAGAGCAGGGAGTTAAAAGTGCGTCAGAGAAAGCCTACACCTGATCCAACATAACTTGGTTCCCATCCTATGCAGTTTCCACCTCGAGAAGCCACAGGACACTCTCTAAAGCTGCTCTTGCCTTTTTTAAACTTCTACTCCCTTTAAGATGCATCTTTTCCTAGTAAACAGACATTCTGTGGTCAGAAGTTGTACCTTCTCTCCTCAAACCTGAGTTGAAAGGATTTTCCTGTTAATGGGCATAACTGGATGCAATTGAACCGCAAGAATGTGTTTGCAGTCCCTATAGCCAGACCAGTAAATAGAGAAACAGGAAGGTTGTTTGAGTGGTGTATTAAGTAGCATTCATAATAATTTCAAGAGTAAAAATGCATCTTCTATGAGTTCACTAGCCTATTGGATTAACCACACCACGATGGTTATTACAAATCAGTGTTTGTTTACAAAAAACATTCAAATGTGCCAAATACTCTTTATCATATAAAAATGTGTGTTTTTATCTGCATTTTTGTTTTTGTATTAAGATAAACTTGGAAAGAAAGAAAGCAGTTATCATATTAAAATAACAGGATAGTGAAGAAGCCTAGTTATCATATGTATTTATTATTCTAAGCCTACTTCTTTGAAATTTTTTCCAACATGTTCTATCTCAGCCAGTGTATTTTATAAACTGGATACAGTTATGATTAGGGGTTGCAGAAAGGGATTTTGAATGGCATGAAAAAACTTCAGTGATCCTAATTTCAAATTCGTTCCTGGCTTAGTGATTTATCTGGTAACTGGATTCTTAAATAAAATGAAAGGAAACAGCAATGATCAGCAACAACAATGAAATTCTGACACAGATAGTTCTGAGGAGCAGACAAAAGATTATCATCTCCCCAATCTCTTATTTTTGAAATTGTACATGTTTTTGCAGGAGATAATGTTGTCCTATATTGCTGCAACTGTTTCTCCAAACATCATACTTCGACTCTGCTATTTAAGAATAAGACTATACATTTGGCGTGTGTTCTAACAGCTCTGCTTTTCCCTATAAGATGACAGTTGATTGTACCTTATCTTCTCCCAGTGGGAAGGTCTACTGTGCAGGAATGACCGTGATTTCCTCGTAAGAAATTTGTTTGTGAGAAAATAGTGTTCCTGCACAGAACTGCTAGGCTTACACATTCCTTACGAAATTTCACTGAAATCTAAATCCAAAACTGTATTTAAGAAAAACCATATTAATTCATAGTAGAATATTATGATGATTTAATATTTTCATCTCAAAACATGATAGAAATAACAACAAACAAATATTAAACAAGCTTAAGGTCCTAGTTAAAGTTATAATATATATACTACTTTGGAGAGGGCTTCTCATATTAGGGTACACCTAAACTCTCTCAAGAGAGAGTTTTCATAATTGTTTTCCTTTCTGTTAAATGGCATTTTTGTACTTGCAGGTTCTCATGAAAATAAATCCATTAGAACTCTACTATAAAATAGCATCTATATAATCACAAGAGATGTTTTATAGTCTATAATATTGTGGGTTTTTATCATTGATTACCTACCAAGAGTATTACATTTAAGCAATCCAAAAAGATATTAAGATATCAATTAAAAACCAAAAGTTATGAAGATTACTTCAGCAACAATGTCGATATGCTGAGCTAATTAAGAAGAATAGTACGTTGCCCTTTACACTCAAATTTCAGCATGTATTTGCTAGCAGTTCTGTAGGACACTATCAGTAGATTAATGTACTTTAAATCAAAAAACTTTTTAAGCGTCTAATATGTGCCAAGAACTGTGCTAGGCATGAAGAATACAAATATAAAGCAGAAAAATGCCCTCTTCCTCCAAATATTTATGCTATGTTTTTGAAATTCTAAGCACAAATATCATGATTTAATTGTAGAGACCCTCTTTGTGTTGTGCCCCATATCCACTAAATAGGTTTGTGGTTTCAGCACTGTGGCAGCAGACAGTTCCATAAATATATCGACACGCTCTTCCTGAAGCTGTTCTATGTATTTCTGCCCAATGACGTTCTTCAAATCCATAGGCATCTGCTTGTCTCAGAAGTTCAGGGGAGTTAAATCTCATGGGGAAGGGATTAGGTGCAACTGCTTCCTTGTCTCTGTCTCTCCTTTTGGGAAAACTTGAACTAAGACTTTTAGTGAATCAAATGTATTTAGAAAAGGATAAATAGAGTGACTATTGGGAGCCAGACACTATGGATGCCCAATATATGTATCAGATATTAAAGACTTATTATGAACTGAACACAACGCAACTCATTGTATTTACACTCTCTTTAACACTCACAACATTTCTGCAAGATAAATTGAGGAACACGATATTCAGAGAGATCAACTAAATTGCCTACATTCACACAACTAATAAATGACATTTTGAGAATTTGAAACCTAATGTTTTTATAACTCAAATGTTCTTAATAATATTAATAAAATAATAATGATAACTCACTTGTAAATGAATCACATAAATCATTAATGGGCATTATCTACAAAGAATATATAGTTTAAAAATAGAGACCAGCAAGTAGCACACAAATTAAATTTAATGAGAAAAAGTAGACTTACATAAAGATAAGAAGAGGCTGGCTCTAGTTAATTGGAAATATTTTCTCCAGTAAATTTATACATGCTACTTATCGGGTCTTTCAGACATTTTATTTGACTTCAGACTATCCAAATATCCATCTTTTCTTGTTCTCCAGTCCCTATCTCTCTAATTGACCTCTGGCCCTGAAAAATCTGACCATCTATTCCTGCCCTGAGGTCATAGCAACTTGAAAATACTGTTAACATCCACAGTTTAACCAGGCAATTACTCTCATATTTTGTGCTCTTGAACTCATCTTCCAGACCTCAGATTCTGGATTTCTCCTCTAGTTTGATACCTTCTTTTGCATTTTAAATGTGTTTACTTCCTGGCCCTCACTCCTGATGTCTAGGCCTCAGTGTGCTTCTTGATTTTTGACAAAGCTAAATCAATAAATTTTCTCTCACATACAGAAAGACACACACACTTTTGGTTTCTGCTTCATACAAGGCCTCTGAGACACCCCACCCAATGCTATTTTTCCCATATAACCAAGACTTCTAATTATAAGTATATATAAATACAAATAAGATTATATATATATAGAATGTAGAATATATATTATATGTAAAATATATATTATATACAGAATATATATAAATATATGTTCTAAATTTTATAGCAATAAATAATTTATATCATCAATTACCAACATTTACAATTGCTTTCTGTATAGATATATCTTCTAGAAAAGAGAAACATCTATTGTGCAAGTGAAGTGATGGGTGATATTAACATTTTCATTACATATTCTCTTTCATGTATTCCCAATAAAACAGAACATATTCATCAATAGGGTAGAGAGAACCTTCTCTTGCATATTGTCTATTAGTTGTGTAAGGAAGGCATGTTAATGAATTCCAAAGTCCAATGAACCTTGAAGATAGTAATCCACCTAGCAAAATATTGCATCACTATCAATGTGGTTTTAAGGTTGTTGACTCATTCTTAACTTATTCATTAGTCATCCAATTATTATGCTTGCATATTGCTAAGCAGTAGAAATGTAAAGTGGATGCCCTCAAATTTCCATTTGTTCTATTATTTTTCCCTTTTCTTCTTCCTTTTCCCTTCCCTTCTCCATTTATCGCTCTCTCTCCCCAATAATGCAGTAAATTTGCAGTCTGTTATCAAGAATAAAGAAGGCAGGAATTGTGTCACAGAGTTTTTAATACAACTATTATATGGACTTCTGGCAACACTTCTAATGAATTATTTTTCATGTTACACAAGACAAAATTTGCAACTGAGGTGACAAAAGGAGTTATAAGATTAAACATTAAGGTAAAATGTGAAAACTCAAAATAACTTGGAAGCAAATGATATTAGAGTCTACCTTCCCCCCTCTCTGAAATTATCTGCCTGAGATCTCACAGTTGAGAGCATCCCTGAAACTGATCGATGGAAACAAAAGAAAGTGGTCTCCTGTCATGAAAATTTAGCTCTGCTTAGAACATACTGGAGATTAGACATTTCAGATAGAAATCCCAATGTTTACTTTCCTCTCTGGAGATCAACATTCAAATGGATAACCAAGGTAATATTAATCCCCATCTTCATTGACCTGATGAAAATAACACAGTTATTATCTGATATCTTGGGATTTGTATTATCATGATATGGACAACACAAAAAGCATTAAGCATGACTGTCTTCTATACAGGTCTTGATTAAAGTCTATATAAGCCACATTTAGTCAATGAATCAAAAACCTTTGCAGACTCTTAAATTATCTGCCAAATTTTCTGCAATATTGTAACCTCCCATCTAATAAAACTCTCTTGCCATTGTCTGAGAGTGCTTTTAATATGTCTTTAATTGATATATTTATTTAATAGCTATTGATAACTATATTTAGAAGAAAATTATGACATAGATTAAAAGGACCAATCTCACAAACTCTTCATTCCAGTAAGGCACAGCTCCTCTCTTTCCACTAAGCTGGGTAACAGCTCACTGACTGAAATCATTTAGTTGTCATTAAAGAGGAAATTGCTGTGGCACATATCTAAAAAAAAAAAGGCAAAAATCCTTTTAGAGTCACGCTTTTCTCTGGAGTAATTCAATGAGTTGTCACAATATGACAACTGTGTGATTTCTTGTAAAAAGAAAAAGTAGCCATTGTGAAGCACCAAAATTATATATTTAATTTCAAAAAGATTGAAGCCTCTGAAAACACTTCATTTACAGAAACTTTGATGCCAAAGTCTACACAAACTAAATAAATTAGGGATTTGGGCATAAATAAATGAGGTTGGTCAGCTTTCAAAGAAAACCTGAATCAACAGTGAACAAAGTTTAACCCAACCTTTTAGCAAAATGGAGAAGGATATGATAAATTTGGATATAAATTTAAAACAAGTTCATGTCCAAGTCAAATGTGTGAGAATCCCATCTAGGAAATTTCAGAAGAAAGAGCTATCTTGGGACTAACAAAAGGCATTTTAACTGTAACTAATTCAGCATCAGTAGATGAAATTTTTGGTTAAACCCACATAAAATAGCAGAAATCCTAGATTAAATGGAACTTCTGAAAACACAAAACTTCTCTTTCTGTCAGCTGAAGCAAGTATGTTCATTTGATTTGATTGTTCTATTCTAAACATGTTCAACCATAGCCATAAAATTCATTATGGGTTTCAGTAGAATATTTTAAATTATCTTTTTCATATTATTTCAGGCTCATCTTTCTTTTAGAGTTGCCCCAGGTGGAGAACTTTTTGCACCATTGAAGCCAAGACATCCTGTTGATGTCTGTGCCAAGAGATTTTTGTCATTTCCTGAAAATCATACAATGGGCAAAATTTCATCTTAAAGGAAGGTCATGCAAAACTTCTTCAAGGATTAGAGTTTCTTCTCGTGAATATGAAATAAGAAGAGCCTCTTTTCCCGATTTATTTAGCTATGCAGAGGCTATCTCTCCCCGATGACCTGACACAGACCCGGCCAACACCATCCATAATGAAAATCAATGGCACCAAGTCACTAAACAATTACTCCGTCTTCTTTAAAAATGCACAAGTCTTCAAAAAACAAGGATTTAGAGACTGATTAATTTGCCATTTGTCTAGGAGATTGCACTAGCTGCATTATTTAAGAAGTGCCTTGTCTTTGTTGCCCTCAAAAGCTAAAACAAAGATCAAAGATTTGAGAATCACTAGTTCCTGTGAAGGACATTTGGCGGCAGTATGAAAGGCAGTCAAAATTTGTGTCCTGGGTCTGTAGCACCCAGAATCTTTCTCACACATAAGACCACAGTGGGTTGTAGCTTTTCCAGATATACAATATAGAAAAGGAACCACGGCTCAAAAAATGGTAGTGCATTTGTTTACTCATAGAAATATTCATGGGAATATATATTTTCTAGGCATGTTTTCTGAAAGAAGGAAAACCAATCTCAGCACATTTGTACTGAACACATTATATTCTCATCTTGATTCCTTCCTCTCCTCCATCTCCCCACCTTTTCAATTTATCTATACACACTGATGATTCTATTATAAAAGTAATGATTATCTCTTCCTCCTTTATTTTTATCCTCTCTCTTCCATCCCTCAACACAAACTCCCATTCTCATCATTTCTACTCCAGTAGACACAGTAGAAAAATTTGCCACGATGTCATATTGTGTGTGTTTTCACTCCGTTTCTCATACTGACACAGTCAAAGAGGGTGGCCAAATATTTTTCAAATTTTTTTTAACTCTTAGGTGTTTATTTGATTTTTTTAAGTTATTTTTAGGGCATAAAGAAGGAATTCCTAAAAATTGCCTTTTTTCTTTATGAAATCTTACGATAGCTGAAATTATTTTATTAGAAACACCTTTACGGGTAACAGGAAACTGTAGGAAGAAATTTCTCTGAGGCTAAAGAGTTAGAAATAGGAGGTGGGAGAGAGTAGAGCCCACGTGCTTCTCTGCACAGTTCCCCAGGAAGTTGGCAGAGGGGGCCTCGGAAGAAGACGGAGTCACTTCAGGAAGTGTGGCAGTGTGGTTGTATCCAGGAGAGGTAGGCCCCAGGCAGAAGACTTTGCACATCGCATCACAGATGACTTAAGCAGAAAGTATTAGAAGTCATTCTTACATGCTGTCTTAGATTTTCTGAGTATACTCTGCATTGTATAGTCTGTTTATATTTGTTCATATGCCATTTAACTGTTTCCCCAACGTGTTTCTCACTTAGTTGTGGTTCAAGGTATTCAAAGTAGCTTCTATGTGAGTTTCCTGGAAGATTCTCTAGAAGTCCTTATGTTTCCAGCTGCTTAGGGGCACACTTTTGAGAGCTGCACATTGCTTCTGGGGCTGAAATCCTTGGCATGGGCTTCCCTGTCCTTTGTTCTCACAGAACTTCCAATAGTTGTGTAACTCTTTAATTTCCTGTGTTAAAATGCTTCATTAATGGAAAACATAGAATAACTTTGGTTTTCCTGACCTAACTCTGCCTGTTACAGAAAACATCATTAGAAACGCTAACTCAATACAAGTTTTGCCTGTGTGCTCTTGTAACTATGATTTTACAGGGTTGAGGAAAGGTACTCGTGCAAGTAACATAATTATGTGGTCAAAAACAATGCTCAGAAGTCAGAATTCCCACTAGGACGGCTAAGAAAATATGCTATTGATTTATTTTTTTTCAACTGATTTGATCTATATGCTACCAAATATAAAATAAAGTGAGGATAAGAAAAATGACGTAAATTTTTATCTCTGAATCAAATTAATCAAAGGCATCATACCCTAAACTATCACTAACATAATTTATGCATTCTAATATTTTTATGATGTGTTGAATTCTTAAAAAAGGTGGCCATTGACTTATTAAATCTTGTGTTCTATAAACCGGTACTTGGCTCTGCCATAAATATTTTAAATACTTTCAGGGCCGCAAATAATTATTTTCACTTAAATGAGTGTAAAGCAAACTTTTGAGCCTGTAACATGATTCAGTGTAATTGTAGAATAGAGTCCAACATAGTAAAAGTTTACTTTTACTTTGAAGGCCATTTATTTAAAACCAGAACAAAACAAAGACTAAGCATTAATGTTGTTAGGTGTGAAAATGTCTTTGTGACTATGTAAGAGAATATTCACACTTTTAAAGATGAAAACTGAAGTAGTTATGGGCATGGCATGGGGAATTTTCTTTTTAATACTTCATTAAAGAAAGATCAATAAATAGGTGAAACGTGTCTATTAATTAAATGTGGCAAAACCTTAGTAATTTTAAAATCTGGCTTATAGGTTATATGAGGGTTCCTTGTCCTACTTTCTACTTGTTTGTATGTTTTAGATCATCACAAGAAAATGCACATACTTATAGAAAGATAAAGCTTTACACGTTTTCTTACTTTTTACATCTTCATAAAATTAATTCATTATAAGATATGAAAAGTGAACAGCCAGCAAAAATACTTAAGAAAAATAACTGAGCCTAAACTGAGTAAAAACCAATATTAAAACAAACAAAAACATTTAAAAGAAATATGAACTATATATATATTGAGCTAAAGAAATACCAGTGAACTTTGTTTACATGCACTGACCAGTGCACACATAAGCTCTGTCACCTGTCTTCTTTTTAGAGGATTTTCCAACATGCAGTCCTTTTTAGGGGCCAATTAATGAAACTAACTAATGATTTAGTACATATTCTATTTAAGTACATTGCAAAACCTCAATTAATTCTTATATTACAACTGATGAGTAGGTATCATTTGCTCCATTTTACAGAGACTAAAGCTGGAGACTAAAGCTCAAAGAAATGAATAACTTGGGCACGTCATACGCCAAAAAGTGAAAGAGACAGGATTTAAGAATATGTCTATAGGACTTCAAAAATTCCATTTTTCTTGTCCTACCGTGTTTCTCTTTCATGATGGTTTGGTATATGGTCTGCAAGATTGTGATGAAATATATCAGTTGATGTTATGTGAGATTTTTCTGGTTTCATGATTCTCTATATATTTCCTATAAATAAAGTGGGAGATGTATATGTGGCAAAATATATTCTAGTTTATACATGTTTTTATTAAGACAATGTAGTTACATTGATTGGTATTCCATTATTTTTTTTAAATGAAGCATTTCTAGATCGAGTGGTTTTATTGTTTGTTTAAAATCTTAACTTTTCTACTTAAGTCATGTCTGTTGTCAGAAAGAATAAAAAGGTCCAATCTACATGCATACTTGAGTTAGCTTAAAGAGACAGCATGTGAAACATTGCTGGTGAATATGGATACAAAATTCCATGGGAGAGAGACACTGTGGAACAGAGGAAGGTAGCCTGGACTAAAAGCTACCAACATCTGTATCTAATATCACTTTTTATATTAATTAATTGTAGGATTTAGGATTAATCATATTAAATTTCTGAATCAATTTTAATATCTATAAAATAAACCTTTTAGACTAGAGTAGTGTTTTTCAACGTACATTTCTTGAATATCTAGAGTTCTCCTGAAAGGCTTCGGGGTCTCTGTGCATTTAATGAGGAAGCTGACCAGATGGGGATCCTGGCCCCTTGTTTGCTTCCCACAAGGGACTGCTCTGATGTTTCCTTTATGTATTGTAAATTCTGTTGCCTGAAGTGTTAACACCACCAAAGTATATAAGCTCCAAGGTTTTTCTCAGCTATCAAGTACTGTGAAATATTTCATATACCTAAGGTGAAGAAGAGAAAGCTAGTAATACCTTGAATAAAAATATAGCTGCAACAATATCAATAATGACAGATACAGTATCAACAACAACTCCTATTGCCATTCAGTGAGTATCTGCTGTGTGCCACACACTTTAAACATATTTAATCCTATATACAATCGCAAGGGTAGGAATCATTATCTCCATTTCTAGGATGAGAAAGTGGAGGCTCAGAGAGATTAAACACTTTGCCTAAGTCCATGTAGTTATAAAGAGTTAAAACTATAGAACAGGGCTAGCTACAAAGCCCATACATTTGCTAATACCACATTGCTTCCCAAATTTTATCCACGATAAGAGAGACAACTGGTGTGCAAGAAAGAGTTTCTGAAGCCTTGTGAAACAAGGAAAAGAATTTGCCTAACATGCAACAGTGATGTCTAGTGAGAGCTGGATTCAAATCCACATGCTTTGACTAATCCTATCCCATTCTTTCTTTCTGCCATGGTGACACAATGGAGTGAGGGGCCCTGCAAGACCACCATGAGAAGAGAGACATGGGGTACCTTCGGGTTTGTAGAAGCCATCAATAAACCTGGCTCATTCCTATATTTTGGCTACATTTAAACTTAATGATGTAATTTTAATGGAACATATTCCTTGAGCAGACAAAATCCACAGAACCAAAATATAGTTCCAACGGACTCATTGTTTCCTAATCACCCAATAATTAAAAGATTTCGCTGAGTGCCATTTCTACTTACTTTAACTATTGGTCAATAATTTAAGCGTTTTTGAAAGAGCATTTTCAAAAGATTTTAACAAGAGATTCACTCTCAATTACAGCTCATCAAATTAGTAATGGTGGTTGTAGAGCCTCTAAGAATCCGGCTTTCTACTCTTTAACTTTATTATCCATTATTAGCAGCGTTAAAGAAACCATAGTTTTACTTGCCACTGTCCACCATCTGTCAGTTAGCGGGGCTGCGCCTCTCATAACTAAGCCAGTAACCCTCGAGCTTTGGCTGTGAAAACACACCATCCCATTTTGTGGTCAAATACTGGCTAAAATTGGAATTTCCGTGTATCAGTGTTGCCATTGACTTTAATCTGTTTACCCATCTTTAGAAGTATTATCTTTCTTTCAATTGCCTTCTTTCTCTATATTTTTATCCTATTATAGTTATGCATCTCTGAAAGCAAGCACCAGTCTTTGATTTTGAATAAGGTTAAGTCTAACTAATGAACAACAAAAAACCCAATAAACAAGAGAAATGGTGAATTTCCATTGATTTATCTATATCCGTTTTTTGAATCCTCTTTCTAACAAAGCCAGAGTGTGCAAGGCATCTGTCATTAAATATTAAATGGAAGAAACAGAATAAACCTAACGGAATAACTGACAAGTGGAAACCTTAATGGGGAAAGCTGACCCCACTGACCATGAGTCTCAGTTTTCTAGAGAAATAGTTACTGAGAGCAGAAGGTGTTCTGAAGTTTATTATAGATCCAGTAAATAGTAGCATTTAAATACCAGAAAAGTGATTTCTTATCATTTGTCATTTCCATATTAATACCCTAGGTGTTAAAAATAAAGTTGGAACTATTTTTAGAAACTAATTTGATTGTCACAAATTTATTTTAGTTCTACTGGTATGTTGGTGGAGCTAAAAATATTCTATGTATCCATCAGGATGAGAGTCAGACTGCTGCTTTCCAGCACTGGTGTCTCTGTCCTCTGCTTGATCATATGCGTTGGCAGATGCTCCAGGGCTACCCAGATGGCAGTCACCTAACATCTTGTAAATCTTATATCATTGCCACTGACATCTGATAAATGTAGATCTGTCACTCTATGCCAATAACAAGATTGCTACTGAAATTAATAAATACATTGGGGGTGAAAGTGTAATAACAAATATTTTTTACTTTGTATTGGAGCAAATTTTATCTCTTTATCATGACAATGTTTTAAACTATACAAAATGTTCCAACGACACACAAACTATACATAAAGTACATACAAACATTAATCTTTTTAAATGAAAGTATTGGAACATCTAGAACCCCTATGATAATATCCAGCAAAATAAATTAAACTGTGATAAAAATTGTTGATGGTTTCATGTAAATAATATTTATGTTTCCCTGAAAATAAAATTAGAGTTATATTACTGGCAAGATTTTTATACTGCTGTGTAAATGTACCTTATGCTTCTGTGTTGATTAAAAACAAAATCTAGTCCCTAACATAGACAAATTATCTGATATGAAATGGGGTTTAACATTTCTTAACCGACGAATGCTTTATAAGTTTGCATTAGTTATGGTTATATGTTATCACAGTGTAGAATCTCATAATATTAAATGACTTTACAGGGAAATCTAACCTATTCATATACAGTTCCTTAACTTTTGGACAATATCTATTGCTAATGGTATTGATCATGTTTTTTATTTTCTGTGTTTTATGAAGTCTTGACATCTTGGAGCTTTGCAGACTGGGGAAGGGAGTGCCTCTCTCAAGAATAGCTAATTCCTGGAGACAGCAAACAGGTTGTCAGTGATCATGCCTTTTAAATGCGAAACAACCAATCTCAAATCCATACCCCCAATCTGCCTTCTTTTAACAGGCTCCTACAATCCCAGGACACTGTCCCCCTGCCCTAAATCACCCCACGGCCAGGTACTGAACAACTAGCACCCACCCATATAGTCCAGAGTCCACTGGAATTATTCAAACTATCCAATCCTGAACCTGCTCAGCTTGCCTACCCTGCTTTGCCTGTTCCTTCTGTGAAAACCACAAAAAAGCCCCTGGCTCATGCTTTCTCCTAGACCCTTCCTGGAGCCTGGTGCTTCTCCAGGTGGCCCTGAGTGGTGTGGTATGCCCCTTCCTCTTGGGAACTATGAGTAACAAACTATTTCTTTAATGGCAATAGTTTCCTGATCTGTTGGCCTCACTATACCCGAATAAAAACAAAATCTCAATACATTTTAAAATACTAATCAAATCCACTTTCTTTCAATAGATTCCTAGTCCAACTCAGTTCTATGCATTGGAAAGTTAGATGTACGTGATGTGAAGCTTATGGCTGTGTAGAAGATAGCTAATAAGGAAGGATATAGGAAGCAAAGCTTTCTTAAAGAAAAAATATTTAGTTTCTAATCTTGCCTCTGAAATATTTGATCATTAAATATTTGGCAATATGTTAACCATATACATTTTCTTATATGCTTTCTCTTCTACAAATGGTGATTTCTACTTGTGAGGACAGCTGTTAATTTGCAAATTGGCCAGCATAAATTAAGTGCTCAAAAAATGTAGCATTTTTATTCCCAAACTATGTAATTAAATAACACTTTAAATTAGAAGAATTAATTTTCAATGCCCCTTAATTTTTATTTACAAAATTTATGTGCTCTATTATTGTAAAACAATACAAAATTTTATTTAAAAAAGTAAATATCCCCCCAAACCCCAGTTCAATTCACCCTAATGTTAATACCTAGTAACAAATCCTTCAATGCCTTTTTCAAAGAAACAATTGAATAATTTAGATGTAAAAATCACAAAGTGTTGATCATGAAAGGCTCTTCTTTACAGAGTAATGCCAGCTAATAAATGTAAAAAGAATGATAGAATTATTAAATTACCAATTTGCAATCCCCATCACTGTTTCAGCCATGGTTCATCAGTGCACTGAAAACCATTAGATTAAAAAGTTCTTGGGGGAAATGATATCCCCACAGTGCCAAGGTATCACTCCTGAGATTACTCGTAAACCGCACAGGGAAAAATCAGTCTTCTAAAATGAGGAAACCTACAGGCTATCACTTTAAACAAGCGATCCAATTTAGCATCACTAATATCGTGACAAGCTGACATATGTGCCTCCCGTTGGGATGCAATTATGAAGTGTCTCCCATGAAGAAAGTAGTGTTGTGAAAAAAGTGTAACTTGAATATAATCAGGCCTTTACAGCTATTTTTCTGTTTGCAGAAAATAGGGTGGATAGAGTTACATATTACATGACACCACTGGAAATCAGACAAACCCAGACTGTGGGGCATTCTATAATACCTTGGTTTCTTCAAAATTCAACGTTATTAGAAAAAAAAAAGAAGAGTATGTTTCAGATTAAAAGAGATTAAGAGAAAATTTTAATATATAGATATGATATGCTGGAGACTCTGTACTTTCTGTTCAATTTTGCTGTGAACCTAAAACTGCTCTAAAAAATAAAATTTATTAATTAAAAAATGTAATATGTGGACCTTGATTGGATTATGGTTTGGAAAATAAATCAAAGACAATAGAGAAAATCTGAATATTGTGTAGATATTAGGTTATATTATGTAATTGTTAATTTTCTTAGTTGTGATAATTATATATCCTATACATAATTAATTACATAAGTAGGAGAAAGTCCTTTTCTTTAGGATGTGCATGCTGAAGTATTTAGAGACAAAGTGTAGTTATATCTGCAACTTCTTTTCAAATAGTTCAGCAACAAAAACTATAGCTCTGTGTGTGTGAGTGTATGCATATGTACACAGAGAGATAAAGCAAATATGTAAAAATTCTAACTAGCACATGCTGTTAAATTTAGATGGGGTATATACGGATGTGCATAGAACTATTCTTTAAACTTTTCTGAATTTTTGAAAACTTTTATAGTAAAAATTTGGGGACAACCCCCTGTAGGTTTTCCTACAGACCTGATAGTTGCTCAGACTTGGGTTGTATAGACTGTGGCTCTATAGCCAGGTCTTCAGCCTGGGTCTGTACTGCAAAAGGAAAAGAAAGCAACCATCCAATTTCTGTATATTTGGGGGTCTGGAGGTTTTAAATTGTTTATTTTTATTTTGTTGATATATTAATTCTTTTTCTTCGTACCCATTGTTCTGAGGAAAATAGAGTCAGAGAGCTGTGAGGATGATTGGACAATATTAGAAACATTGGAGTATGGAACAGATGCTGCTCTCTGCCTTGTGTTCTACTAATATGGCTAAACTATGATAAAATAAATGTCACCAAGATGAAATTGTAAGTACTAAAATCTGGGAACCGTAAGTGTTTCTGTCTTAATACAAGCAAGTACTGCTCCGCTAGGTTTTTCATCTACTTTAATAGCAAGTTCAGTCACTTATAAGGGCCTGACACATTATTTTCTTTGAGCTGTGTTTTATAAAAGTGCTTTTGTTTACATCCTTTAATTGTGCAGAAATCCCTTCAAATTTATGATCTCTTCCACGGAGTAGGACACTAATTGGTATCTCTGTCAAACTACTGCTGGAATTTTTTTCCACTCTTATCGAGACACAGCTCAGTTCTAGGCCAAGTTTACATTCTTTACTTCCATTTCTTTGGTTTTCCTTGGCTCTGAATACTGCAAGCTTTAGGTCATTTGTCATTTTTATCAATTAAAACAATGAGCCTTGCCAAATTAAAAGGGCTGTTGCCCCTTTAAGTACATATTTAATAATTCATGCACAAATAGGACTTTTCTTTCCCTGGCTGGAATGAACAAAATTTCCTCAAAGGTTGCTTTAGTGTTATATCTCGATAATGCTTTAGGATTACAATCTAAATCATACTAGAATAACTGCATTAGAATTACTATGATACATCATTCTAATGTACAGGCCTACAGGATAATGTTACTGTTGGAGTAATCCAATAAACCCAGTGGGTCCCAGAACTAGAACTGTGTGAGAAAGGCCTTGAAGATTACCAGAATATATACTGTTAGAGAGAGGAGGAGAATTTGTGGATTTGTAACTGTACAAATACACGGGCATTCTAAAGGAGAAATGGGAATAATTTTACAACTGAAGAGAAAAAGCAGGCTATAGTTATTAAGTCCATGTCCATGAAATTGCAAATAATGCAAAAATCCATGGATGCTAAAAGCAAGTCATCTTGGCTTAATAAAACTGACATTCACTCACTTGAATTTGAAATTTGGATCAATTACCCTTTGGTTAAATGATTCAGCTTTTCACACTTGGCTAGAAGCATGGCAGTAGGAAAGAGAATGGTCTAGATTTTGGAGTTAAAAGATTTGAGTTTTACTTCCTGCTGCACCACTTTCTAACTGTGTAATCATGGCCCCACATTTACCACTCATTGTTCTTACCTATAAGATGAAGATAACAAAAGTTATATTGTATCCTGACAAAACAGGATTAAATAAAATATCTGTAATTCCCCTGACAGTAGGTTTTCAATATATATGTTTATTAATATGTGTGGGCACAACACCCTTTCCCCATCTAAAACGACCCCCTTAACACTATGCAGGTGTCGAAAATGTCCACTATTTTTTTCAGAGAATTCTTTGTTCATATGCAAATACATTCCCTACTGAAAATCCTTCAACGACTGCTGATTGCTCTTAAAATGAAGTCATATTTGGCTAGCATCTTTCATACAACTTTCCATCATTGGGACTATGTATCTCTCCAGCCCTATTTTTTTAAATTCTTTCCAGAATAATTCTATACTTCTTTCTATTTTCTATAGGACACCTTCAACCTCTTCATCCTTGTATGACCCGGGCTCTTCCTCGGCTTCAGAATTAGTTCCTCTGCCTGAAATTCGCTTCCCCATCCTGCCCATCAAGCCAATGTCTATTTGTCCTTCAAATCTCTATCTACATACAACTTAATTTGGGATCCCTTTTCTCATTCCCCAAGTCCAACCTGGGTTGCATTGCTCTGCATCCCCATAGCTCTTACGGCACTCTATCTCCTCTATCATGCAATACTATAGGAGTCAATTTTTCTCTGCCTCTAGACTGAAGGCTCCAGTAACAATCCACAAAGGATTACTTCTATCAAGTTCATTGTTGTATCTCCAATGCTTAGAAGAGTGACCATCATATAATATACACAGCAGATATTCGTTGAATGAATAAATAAATGAGTACCAGTTGTGCAGTTATTGCATTAAATGTTAGCACCAAGTGGGATATTTTAGTATCTAGTATGATTCATGGTGACTAATCACAAAGCAAACTTTGTCTCCCACTGTCCTTTTAAATTTTATCCAGAGGGAACTTTTCCCCACGGATGAAAACTCTGGCAAAGCCATCATTTCTCTGATGACTTTTAAGTAATAGAAAGCCTTATAGTCACTCTGTCTTCAATTACTTGTTTAATGCAGCAGTTAAATGTCCAGTCTAATGAAATAGTGAAAACTTTCAATACAATTAAAAGTTATAGCTACTTCCCTTCACCCCATCTAGGCCTGCAGCCACGTGAGAAGCCCCCTGGAAGATAGGCTTCTACTTTCTTACTCACATCCTGCCCTACACCCCTGATGATGGAAAAGGTGTGGGTGCTAAAAGATAAACAGAGCTAAGCTATTTTTATTGACTGTTAATTGTTGTCTACCAGTCTCTTGCATTCTAGATCTGGAAGATTCAAAGCTGACTCTCTTTTAAGGTGTGTAAAGGTGTGTGTGTGCGTGCGTGCATGTGTGTGCGTGTGTGTGAGCACATGGGCTTGGGGAAAAGGGTTCCGTTGAAAAATTCCAACTGTACTTCCTACAGCTGGCCCTCTTCCTCAGCCCTGACTTCTTGCTTATTCAATCCAGAGCCTTTAGAGTTTCCATCACCCCAAATAATTTCTCTGAGCAGTTGATTATCTAGGAACTAGGAGAATTCTTTCAGATGTGTAGTCCACATCTGATTCTTGGGAAATATTCTCTTGACTGCAGATGATTTAGAAAGCACCCTTAAAACCCTTGCTCTCAGAGGAAAGGATAAAGATATCCAGGGTTCAGCTCTTTCTTTTCTTTTAAATTTTTTTCCAGTTTTATTGAGAACTAATTGACATATAACATTGTATAAGCTTAAGATCTACAGTCTATTGATTTGATACATTTATATATTGAAAAATGATAAGCACTATAGCATTGGCTAACACTTTCGTCCCATCACAAAATTACCATTTCTTTTTTGCAGTGAGAACATTTACCAATCTATTCTCGTAGCAACTTTCAACTATATAATACAGCATTATTAGCTATAATAAGCATGCTGTACATTAGAACGCCTGAACTTGTTAATTTGTAATTACCCTTTAACCAATATCTCCCCATTTCTCCCACCCCCCAACCCCTAGTAACAACCACTCTATTCTGTGTTTCTCAATTCGATGTTTTTTAGATTCTACATATAAGTGATATCATTCAGTATTTGTCTTTCTCTGTCTGACATTTCACTTAGCATAATGCCCTCAAGTTTCATCCAAGTTGTTGCAAATGGCAGGATTTCCTTCTTTATTATGGGTAAATGGTACTTCATTGTGTGTGTGTGTGTGTGTGTGTGTGTTTCACATCTTCTTTAGCCATTCATCCATTGATAGACACTTAGGTTGTTTCCATGTCTTGGCTATTGTAAATAATGCTGCAATAAACACAAAGGTATAGATATCTCTTCGAGATCTTGTTTTCATTTCCTTTGGATATATACCTGGAAGTGTGTTCTCTAGATCATATGGCAGTTCTATTTTTAACTTTTGAGGAACCTCCATACTGTTTTCCATATTGGCTGTATCAATTTACATTCCCACCAACAGTGTACAAGGGTTCCCTTTTCTACACATCCTCCCCAACACGTATCTCCTCTCTTTTTGATGATACAAGGCTCAGCTCTTTCTAAATAATCTTAAATTCTCTTGAATATTCACATGAACAATTTTATATCCTTAATGTGAAAGAGAGCTTAAATATTATGTAATAAGTGTTTAGTATATCCTTTTTTGCAAATTTTACAAGATTTCCTTTTTCTCAACTCATTTTGGTATTTGATATCTATTATTTTTGTGTCTCATTCTAAATTTAAAATTTAATATTGCATTATACTAGTTTCTCTAGCAAAGAAAGAACGGCTCTGAGAAAATGAAGGTTAAAGTATTTATTTGGTTCAGTTTTTTGAGATGTCCTTATGTGGACAGAACAAGTGAAGAATCTGAGAACCCTGACATTTGGCTCAGGTCATGGAGATGTTGGAATGGAGGGATAGAGAAAAGTATAGCATGAAAAATTCTTGTGGAACGTAGGAAATTTGACTAGATGACCTCTAATATAAAATTGTAATTTCAAGGTGCCTATATTGAAAAAACAAACAAACAAAAATCAGGAAACTGAGGCTTAAACTACCAATTATATTTGACTGTAGAATTTTTGTGGAGATCCTCATTCATTGCAAATAAACTTAATATGTTGAAATTGTAATTATACAATTTCTGGGTCAAGGACTAATTTCAGCATATAGTTTATTGCCTATGCTTCATAAACCATTTCACGGGCAAATTTAACAAACAATTCAATGCCCCTTGTGCCTCAAAAGGGGCATTCTAATTGCTGTTGTTTTTTTTAATCCATGTTGCAATTAGTATAGACAAATCTGCTCATTTCCAAACACATCTATAAGCATCTACAAGCCTTTAAGACCAAGGTTCCTTAGGGACTGAGTTTCACTCTTTTACACTTAATAATGTATGTCCTTATAAGTATATGATGAAAATAAATGTTTTGGTCCTTAAATTTTCTGGTAATTAAAAATTTACTACAATTTCAAATATGTTTGTATTTGTTTCAGGAGTAATAATTTTTCCCAGAGACACCAACAATCTTATAATGAAAGTCTATGGAAAATAATGTTCCATATACAATTATTCCTTTCACAGGAATTTTTAAAAAACATTCTTTACAGTAGAAACTTATTGTCTTGACTGTCAATACAGCCCCATTTGAGAGCAACTGTCTCCCATTCACTGGGAACAGTTTCTCCCTTTGTCTACATGCTCATAGGCACACTCAGAATACTTGGCTTTTCACATTTTTGGCCACAACTGGTTGGTCCAGGTTTGAGAATCTGACACAAGTTGTGCCAACCAAAGTTTGGTTTGGAGATTTGGAATGTAGACTTAATAATTCCTTCTATGTGACTGCACATTTAAACAGAAAAGATTTCTTTTTGTTAAGTAAAATATTGAAAAAATGAGTCTGGTCTTTATGAAGAAAGAAGTATAAGGTCTGTATGAAGAGATCAGAGGGAGTTGTATGAAATAATAATACAAATCAGAGAGAGAGAGATTGATTAATTGATTGATTTTCCTGGGTCCCAGGCTAAAATCTGTCTCTATGGGTTAGATGTATCCTCTTCCTTAGATGGTTAGCAGTGTTCCTTCGGTCCTTATAAGAAATTTCTCTTTTGGATTAAACTCACTCACTACACTATCTCCACTTTGAAACTAAGAGAACAAAAAAAAAAAAAAAAAAAACACTCCTAAGGTGATATATAGCTGTTTTGGATGGCAGTTCAACGGTCACCTAGTAACCATGGCATAAGCATGTTTCCATCCTAAGTCCCAAGATTTCATTCTGATTATTTAACATCAAGCAATCGTGTAACCAAAAGGTGGCACATAAATTATAGGTTGTTGAGTCTAGAAAAATCATAGGAAATGTCTATGATTTTCCTGAAAACTACAGATTTTATATAGGTGTCTATTTGGAATTTTAAGTTGACAAATTAGATAAAATACATATTGCCTGATATATCCTAGGTACAGCTTCTGTGAAATGTACCCCAAGACAAAAGTTTTATAATTCAAGCTATTCCCATGAATCCTCATTGTCAACCAAAAAACTACTTGAAACAAAAAAAAGGTGATAACTAATAATTAATGCAGTTTCCTAATCTTCAAACATCTACAATTCAGGCTGTTTTATTAATATCTTCCATCTCTCTACTTAGCATATTCTAACCATCCCCAGGGGATAGTAAGTTTTACATTCACAGCTTGTTCAATACCTTACTTCTCATTATTTTTATTCGCGGTTTTATTGTTGAAGGTATCCTTTGAGTATTCAATTCTCATCACTCAAACATGCACACCACTGCATGTATAATAAGTTTACGCAGATTGCTAACATGCTTGATTTACAAACATCTTTAGTAGGCCTCCAGGTAATCGCAGAAAGCACTCCGCCCCTCCATGTCTCTGCCCTTTCATTCCTCATTACTTAATGGAGAAACCAGATTGATCTGTTGTCTGACAATTTGTCATCCTCCACAGCCCACTGGTGTCAATCAGGGCTAGGGGACAGACATTCATCAGAACAACCTGGACCTTGTCATTAAAAGTGGACGTGTATTTCCTGCAAAGTTGATCTGAAATCTGAGCACCCACAGAAAGAGCAGTAAACAGGAGACCCCTGAAGATCACTTGAAGGTAACTATTAGCTATTGAAGAATAACAACACCATTTTGCTCAAATCTATGGTTACATCTCTTTTAGATGAAAGGCAGAACAGAGGAGGAGAGAAAGAAGGAAGAAAGGAGGAAAAACGTGATGTCTGAAAACTGTGAACAAAATAACTGGCAAATTCTTGAGGCTTTAAATGTGACTGTTATGTTGACATGCAGGAATGAATTGGTTATATTTCTGAAGGAAAACAAAAATCATTCAGACTCCTCTCATAAGGCTGTCTTTTATAAGCTGCAATTGCCTAATTACATCCTTTAATAGCACTACATAATAATTTTAAAGGCCCAGCAAACTTAAAAACCAAGCTTCAGGGGAAAAATGAATTAAAATAGTTTAAAATCACATTTGTTTCAGAATAGAATTGATAGTAGTTAACATAAAAATATCTTCTGTCTAAAAAACATTTGTGAAATATATATAGTTGTGCATTACTTAGATCTCAAAACAGAGTTCGTCAGCAATCAATTTTTTATTGCAGTTACAATTACAGGGAAAGTCCAATATTGCTATGAGAACAATCATTTCTCTTAAACTATGTTTGGAATAATGCTTATTAAATCGATTAAAACTTTTTGTTGTGTGATAGGTTTTCTAATAGTGAAATATTATTCTCCTGATTTTCTTATCTGGTTCAATGGCAATGAACAAGTCAATGACAAGATGAATTGAAAAAATTCTACCCTATCGTTGAGCTGGTGATTATTTGTTTAAATTGTGTTTCATCTGGATGTTTCTTAATTATATAATTTATGGACCAACCTAAAAAATTGAAATAAAACTTTGTAATTTCAATGAATTTTGAAGTATTGTATTTTTAGTTATACGTATTTAAAGTTTCATTTAATAATTCATTGAAAAGAAAAATGAAATAGTCTCCTACCTCTAGTCATTCATTCATTCACTCATTCGTTTGCCCATCAATTCAGCAACTATTCACCTAGCCCTATACACTTCTAGACACTGTACCGGGATCTGAATGCACAGTGATGAAGGAAAATGACAAGATCACTTGACCCTAATGGAGTTGTAAACCTAGGGATTGATACAGAAAATAAAAGTTCTAACAAATATATTCTTAAATTTTGTGAACTGTGATGAATGAAGTGGAAAGGGGCCATGAGAAAGAAAGTGATTTGGAAGAGTGGCTACTTTAAATAGCAAATCAGGTTCATACTCTTTGAGATTTAATTTAAGCAGAGAACTGAAAAATAAGAAAGATCCAGGATATAAGCGTCAAGGGAGAGTATTGCAGGTGGGAGAAACACCATGTATGAAGGTCCTGAAGCTTGGTCAGCATCTAGTGAATAAGGGGAAGTTTTCCCAAGATGATGCTGGGGAAGTAGGCAGGGCGAAGGATGTGGATTATCACTTATCTGTGATGTAAATCAATGATGCTTGTTAAGTAAGTGCCAATATCTCATACATACATACATGCATACATACATACATATATTTCTAGTGGGTATATTAATTCACATAATCCTTCACATTTTAAAAGCCAATAAGAATATACATTCACACTAAGACAAAAATCCCATATCTGGTAGAAAAAAAAATCATGAAAAAATATATAAAAATTATACCAAAGATTTTTGTTGCAGCATTATTTATGAGGCCAATAATTGGGCAAAATCAAAATTTTCAACTATTATTAGAGTAAGGGATGCATTTGAACTAACAATAAAATTAAAGTACAATTATTATATTATTTATATCATACATTTATACTATAAAGTCAATAAGAATACCTCATATTAACATTTATGAGGCCCAGCCAAAGTGCATGCTTATGCAAATAAATAGATTTAAATTACTACATTCTTTATAACTAGAAAGAATGTGGAACGCCTAAATGTTATTCAGTAAAAGACCGACCAAATAAATTATGACATACCCACCATAATAAAAAAAGTGTAATGTTTTATATATATATATGTATATATATATTTCCAATTAAAAAATATAATGAGGGGCCAGCCTGATGGTATAGTGGTTAAGCTCACATGTTCTGCTTTAGTGGCCCGGGGTTCGCAGGTTTGGATCCCGGGTGCCGACCTGTGCACTGCTTATTGAGCCATGCTGTGGCAGGCGTCCTACATATAAAGTAGAGGAAGACAGGCACAGATGTTAGCCCAGGCCCAATCTTCCTCAGCAAAAAGAGGAGGATTGGCAACAGATGTTAGCTCAGGGCTAATCTTCCTCACCAAGAAAATAATAATAATAATAATAATAAAAGTTTAAGAGACAAAAAATGGTTCTTCATTGATCATGGGGCAGAAGTTAAACTTGTGATTCCTGATAATTGCTCCTGCTTTAGTCCTGGTTGAATCTAAGTACAATATGAGCCTCAACAAATAAGGAAGAATGGCAAGTGAGAAACAAGAAAATCTGTATTCGGTAGCCTATATGCAAGATAAAAATATAACCTCAAACTGGCTGGCCCCTCCTGCCGCTTTTTTTTGCAGATCCAGCATATTTCGATTCTATCAGTGCAATATAAACCTAAAATGTTTCCTGAATGACCATCTATCTTGCCTCTGTATGTGGAGCTCTGCATTCACGCAGGGTACCTCATTAAAAGCTTCTAAATTATAGTTGGCAATCAGTCCATTGCATGCAAAGACGGAAACTTGGCCCTAATATGTTAAGAAATGTTCAGAAATATGTAAGAACCAAAAAAAAAAAAAAAGAAAAAAAAAGTGCTAAGACACTCAGTGTAATTCAATTAAGTTTAATGTAATTCAGCCAATAATACACTTGCAGAGATTAGAAAAAATGCCATATTATTTAAATATGGCAAATATATTTAAATCCAAGGAATTTCAAATGTTCACTATTTTTTGCATTACCTACTGTCAGCTAGGCAACTGCAAACACCATTTTTTATCTCAGGCTTGAGGAACACATTGTAGAGAATTCTGGGTTGCTTACTTTCTGTTTTTAAATGTTTTCAAAGAATAACTATGTTGTATTTAGCTTGATTTATAAGAAATAAACTCATGTAAATGAACAAGTCCACATGTGTAATCAATGAATTTGTGAGGCATATAGGCAGTCATTTTACAAGCAATTTACGTGCAGATTATTCCCAAATGTGTATCTCCATTCTTGATCTTTTCCCTGAACCTGTCACCCCTACCATCTACTGAATATCTCCCTTGCATGTCTCACATTCATCTCAAAAGAAACGTGTCAAAAATTATACTGATTTTTTTCCCCAAAACTTCCTTTCCCAGATTTTCAGTCAGTTGTTGGATCCACATCCATCTAGATAATCCGGCCAGAAATTTGAGGTATCATCTTTGCCTCGTCCTCTTTTTGACATTATATTCTATCAATTATCAAGTTTAATTGCTATTATCCCATGACTAGATTGAGAATCCAATTACTTCTAACAAGTCTCCCCTTTCCCCCAACTTAATAAAAGCCACAATAATCTCCTTTCTGGCTAACCTCTCAATGTCACCTTAGTCTTCTGAAAATTCATTTTCTACCCTAAAGCCAAATCTATTTTGCACTCCTTTGGTTAAAAATCCTTCATTCTAAGAGTTGACACCATGGACCTCAAGATCTCTCTTCTGAGAAGTCCTCCCTAACTCTTCCATAATGTCTCAGGGTTTCTTTTCTCTAATCTCACTTTACACGATTCCATTGCAGCATTTTTACCTCTACAGTGGGATAGAAAATTGCGTAGGTATAATTTGGTGGATACTGTGATGCCATAGCATAGTTCCTAAACTGACTGCCTGTTCTATACACATCTCTACCCCAATAAAGCTTACCATATGCATAGACGTGATCTATAAGCCAAATTGATCAACTAAGATGTCACAGTTGGCTCGGTAAAGAAACTGACTAAAGTGAAACAGTAGTATGTTTTAAGATATGTAACACAATTCTCCTAACCTATTTGGTTTGTTTGTTTGATTAGTGTTCCAAGAGAAAGGCATTCATGGTGAGATGTCTCTGCATACTAATGCCTCAGATTTAAATAAAAAATTGAGCACTGAAATGGTAGCAGATAAGTCATCTACATGATATGACATCATTAGCGTAGGGTCAGTTCTTAAAACACTCCTCAAAATAGTTGATTGTTACTTGGCATTTCTCAGTCAACTATGTATTGTTTAGGTTTAAGTCACTGTAATTCCATTGAATCTTCTCTTTTACCATTTAGGAAACACTCAGTAACACCCCCTTTAGGACAGTGCACTTGCTGATGAATTTACACAGATATATATCCTATACTTTATCAGTCTCACCATCATTAGATATGCTTTTCCTCATCCTGGTTTCCTGCACTGGCCTGCAGGGCATGATTCTGACACAACCTCTACCTCTCACCTTCAGCATTACCTAGCTTCTTGACTACCACACACAGAGTTGGGAACTTCGTTTCATACACAGAGTTGGGAACTCTGTACACTTCCACTGTAATACTTATCACGCTTTATGGTAATTTCCGTAAAGGTGTTTGTCCTGTGACTATAAATTTTTTTAGAATGAGAAACATGAAACATGAGACTATGTTTCCACCATTTTTATATCCAGAGTCCAACACAATGCTTAAAAGTGTTTGCTAAGGGAATGAACAAACCCACATTTTGAAATAATAAGTGATTAGTTACTGACTAACATATTGTTCCCACTCTCATCATAGAATGGGCTACAAGGAATGAATGAATATGGATAATCTATCACTATCCTTTATGTGTTGATAAATCAAAATGAATTCAGGCACTCAAAATTTAAAGAAACTTCAAATAAAACAAAGTATACTCTGTGCAAGATAGCGTTAAGTAAATAAAAAACAAGTACTGAGTAACATCAAACGTGAATCATGGCAATTTGAGGGCATCTGTTAATAACAAAGAGATTTTCATAAAATCAGAGGCAAAACATGATGCCAAAGATAAGATTTTAACTTGTTAAAAAATACATGAGTGCCACTGTATTAAGCATACATGATGGACAAATACTATTTTAGATCAGTTTAAGATGATATCCCTAAATAAAGATAATTTAAAAGTACACAGGAAAGCTAGGCTTCTTACAACCAAAGTGATTTATAGCAGCAATAACACACTCACAATTTATCCTCTCAAGAATCTCTGCCACTAGATTAAAATTATCATGAGGAAATGACAAAATTAGATAGTACTGAAGAAAAGTGCATTTCTATTTGCTTAACATGGATCTCTTTAAAATGTTTTCCTTTTTTAAAAAACTTGTCCCAGGTATATATTAATTTAGAAAAAAGACACATATACATACACATATAGAGACATATCTATCTTTGGTTACTAAATGGAATAATTTCCTTTTTACCAGTCTAACTGCTTTTTACCATATAAAAGGGAATTTTAAGACATATTTATACTTCACAGTGCAAACTATAAGCCTAACTTATTGGAAACTAGTTAATTTAATGCTCTTGATTGAGCTATACAGCTGCCTGTATTTTCACAATAAATCAGTACACTTTTTGTGTTTCCTTAAAAAGAAAAAAAATAGGAAATAGTTTAACACAGCACATTGGAATGTTAAAAAGATTTCAAGGAAGATTAATAATATCCACATGATAGTTATTCTCTTGCTTTGCAAGAAAGCATATTATCTATTCCATAACAATTGATTGCTTTTCTGAGGAATGTCCTTGATTTCAGTGGTATTGTTCAGGCTTTTGATACTAATCCGTAAGATGTTGTATGGAAAGAATCTCGCCTCATCAGACATTCCGCAAGGAACAAAAAATCCTGCACCTGATAAATCATCCATATTCTCAAAGTGACAATTTGCACTTGAAGAACTGGTCTCCTCTGAATACTTTCAAAATCAAAAATCAGAGATATGTTCTGGAATAAAAAAAAACAAAAAAACACAGAATGTACTTTCTTAAACAACAGAAGTGCCATGAAAATAGAAAATCAAACTTGCCCTTTTCAAACTTACCTTGTTACTTTTTGCCTTTTTGAGATGCACTTTCTACTTTTCACTGGCTTTAGAAACACCTGTTGATTTAAAAAAATGGACACGGAAAAATTCATTGCCCATCACCAAAATCATTCAATCTACTTAGCAAAGCGACTTTGGAAATTTGAGGGCAGGTTTCTTCACTTAAAAAAAAAGTTACTAAAACTTGCACAGATTGCGATTTTTTTACATTTGCATACTCTCTTCCTGCTAGGCCATGTGCCCTTAAAGGACCATAGGCTATAGTGAAAGTAAAGCCCTGCACTCAGAGATACCTGGGTGGCGGTGCTATCTGCCATTCCCTTCATGGAGCCACCTAGCACAATTAGCTAACCTGTTAACTTTTCTGCGTCTCATTTTACTCACAGCTACAAATTGAGGCAACAATTCCTACCACAAAGGTTGTTGTGACATCTAAACGAGAAACATATAAGTATTGGGCCATATAATTTATCAGTAAATATTGGTTTCCATCTTTATGGCAGTTATTTTGACTACTTGAAAATTGTTTTTTATTATGCACAGTGATTATTAGTAAACTTTCCAATAAAGTTGTCAGTAAATGAATGGAAAAATTATGTTATTAAATCAACAAGTATTAATCAAATACCTCTTATTGTCATACATTATAACTGAATACACATTAAAACTTAAAAAGAACTATTCTAAAAGATTGACCATACCATGTAATAGGCTGAAGTGGTTGATTAAATGAGACAAGAAATACCATTCGAAGGCACACCAGACCCTCTGGACAATTACAGAGATTCCTTAAATGTTGATTTTCAGGAATATCAACCAAGAAGAACTCAGAAAATCTCAGTGAGGCAACCAGGTATGAATTTATCCAGCAGTGTTAGGGTTACATATAGGCTGAGAAGTTCTATCTCCTTCCCAATAGTACAAAAATACTATTCTGTCCTAAGTTGTTGAACATATTCAACATTATACGAATTTTAAAGTATACATGACTATATAGAATTAAATGCATTATATACCCCATCACTTAAATCTATATATATATATGAGAGATATACAAATATATGTATTATATATTTTATATATATATATATAGCATATGTATATTATATTCTTTCCATTCATAAATCTATGGAAAACTAGGACAAAACAGAAATTCTATACCATTGATAAAACACTTGATGGAAAATTGGTTGCGTTTCCATTCTCTCAACTATTAGTCTCTTCCTTCAACTTGAATATTTTCTGTGAGTGTGGAAAAGGACCAAGATGGCAGGAAGCTTCCTGCAAGAGTAGACCATTGAAGAGATCTTGGAGATTCGTCATGCTTGTAGTATTACCAGAAGTACATGTATACAGAATTACTAAATTTAAAGAGGGTTAAGATTAATTTTTAAAAAATGGAGAATAGATAAGGGATCAGCAACAAAAGAGGTGAAGAAAATAGAGTGAGATTCAGGAACTTGAAGCATAGTAATTTGGAATCAAAAACTGGCCAGTTGGGACTTTGACAAGTGTGCATGGGTGTGTGTGTGAACACTACATTCTTCTCTAAGTTAGGATGCGTACCCTTAAAAGCCACTATATTATCATCTGTATTTTTTCCTTTCCTTACTTCCCCCAAAAACTTTTTCTTCTTACTCCTACTTTTTCTTTCCTTCCTCTTTGCCCAATTATCATATGGTTTTTTTCCCTATTCCATTTCTATCTTGAGCAAGACTGATCCTGAATATAATTTTCCTGAGAACTAGCTTTAGAATTAAAATATTAAGTTAAGGAGGATGAACAGAATTGCTGCCATTCACTCCTGCAAACTCAAGTTTGCTGACCTTAATTTTATAGCATGAATCACAGCTGTTCCACTGATATTGGCAGTGATTGATAATAAGGGGGATGGGAGTAATTAAAGAGCATATGATGTGTTTGTTTGCATTTTGAGTGACTGTTATAGAGTATATGCAGTCAAAGGCATGGTACATTAAATAAATCAAATAGCTCAATAAATCAGCACAATCTGCCAAAAATGAGCAGGAGCTTGGGATGCAGCAGGCCTACATGTCAGGCCTTAAGCAAGCTGTTTCCTCCAGGGTGAAGTCATCAAAATCAGAGCCCAAACCGGAGACAACTCGCCCTTTGCAGGATGCAGAATCTCAGTAAGATAAACCTAAATGTAACAACAATATTTTAATATTGTGCAGGAATGTACAGTTTGTGAACTCGTTATACCCTCTCAATAGTTTTGTAAAATGATATTTACAAATGTGAAAATAGAAGCTCAAAGAGGAGAGATATTTAAGGCCACGTAAGGAAGGAGAATCCTTCTGAATGAAACTTTCTCCATATTTCACGCTCTTTCCTCCATTCAGAACACATCTTAAGGAAAATGCTTCTCTCCTCTTAACAGCGCAACTCACAAGAATTGGTGAGTCTGGAGGTGGTGGGTTAATATACTGACAAATCAGAGAAGTTACAAAAATGCATGTGAAATAAATGTATTTGGAACACACCTGTAATGGGTTTAGTAGAAAAAAACACAAGGTTATAATGAAGTAAAATAAGATAAAAGAAATTTTGTGTTACTTTGTAGCGTAAAAGTGAAATGAAGTGACATGATCAGAGTAAGGCTATAAGACACCTAGTCAAGGCAAAAGCCACCATAACTGGAAAAATAAAGTCTCATGTCAAAATAAAGATCTGGCTCCACGAGAAATTACTTAAAGTAAATTAATAGCTATAGCATGTACCTTAAAAATGACTGAATTAATAAACTTTATGATGTTCTACTATGTGCTCTGTAAACACCTCCACTGATTTGCACGATACGGCCATGAGATAATTTCAGAGTTGTCACCTCGTTTATATTCCAGTTTTCACGCCATACTTGCTAAAGGAACATTCCGCCTATGGACAGTTAACTTAGTAGGACAATATTTTGCAGATTGATTCAGTCACCAGAGATATTACTCATGGTTCTGGAATTAATAAAATTAATTTTAAAGCATGCAACTTTCAGTGCTGTGGTTCATATTGGTTTTGGGGTCATGAATATCTTTGAAAACATGGAGAAGGTTTTAAGACCTCTGTCAAGGAAAACACACACACTCATTCATGAAAACAACCACATACTATTGCATAAAGTTCAGAACCCCATTTGTTGGGGTTCAGAATCCTCTCTAGGATCCCCAGGACTCCTGTTTAAAAACTATGAAACAATAGATTTTTCCCTTTATGAATATGTGAATTTATCTTTGTCCTTCTGTAAACATTTGGTTGTGAATTTATTGACCATACCTTATGTATTTTTTTGCAGAACAATTAGGTTTAAAATAGTAAGCATCATATAGTAAGTTGTCAAACTGCAGTATATTTCTTGCTACTAACACTTTGCAATTTTAATGGGGCATATATATTTGGGACAAACAAAAAATTAATGAGTTCTTTAGTGTTAAGGAACATTCCCTATGTGCAAATGTATATATACATACATATAAAATATGAGTTGAGACAATATATTACTATAAATCAGAGTATGCATGTCAGAAACTTACTCAAGTATTTATTTAAAATGCATTCAAAACAAAGCAATCACTTATCATTTAGATTAAATAGTTGGAGCAGTTGATTCTCAGTTTGAATAATCACCAGTCAGCATACTTTTTCAAAAACAGTTGAAGAGCTAGAAAGGAGTATAAGAATAGAAATTGTATATTGTTCTAATATATTCCTCAGAAGCTGGCAAAATATTATTGTTTAAAGCCAAAATTGGGGGCCAGCCCCATGGCTTAGTGGTTAAATGCGAGTGCTCCGCTGCTGGCGGCCCAGGTTCGGATCCCGGGCGTGCACCGACGCACCACTTCTCCAGCCATGCTGAGGCCACGTCCCACATACAGCAACTAGAAGGATGTGCAGCTATGACATACAACTATCTACTGGGGCTTTGGGGGAAAAGTAAATAAATAAATAAAATTATAAAGCCAAAGTTGGTTTTAAAAAGTCTGAAAGCCAGGCTGGCCCAGTGGCTTAGCAGTTAAGTGCGCACACTCCGCTACAGGTGGCCCAGGTTCGGATCCCGGGCGCCCACCAATCCACCACTTCTCCGGCCATGCTGAGGCTGGGTCCCACATACAGCAACTAGAAGGATGTGCAACTATGACATACAACTATCTACTGGGGCTTTGGGGAAAAAAAAAAAGGAGGAGGATTGGCAATAGATGTTAGCTCAGAGCCGGTCTTCCTCAGCAAAAATAGAGGAGGATTAGCATGGATGTTAGTTCAGGGCTGACCTTCCTTACAAAAAAAAGTCACAAAGCCTTTTTTAGCTGACACTGAATTTACAGTATAAAAAAATCACTTTTGAGACCCATAAAGAATACAAAGTGAAAGGGAGATTTCCAATCCTAATTATAATTTTGTGCTCTGGCAGAAATGTGAATTTAGAACCCTGGATATTGGAGGTCTTTAATACACGCATGCATACATACACACACAGACACAGTTGTGTCATTTCTGTGATGAAGCTCGCAGCATTCTGAAATGGCAAGTCTAGTGACTCCACTAGTAGCAGACATTCGAACTGAAGGGAAACAGGCAGCAATAGAGAAGTGGATAGAGTATCACAGGAAGCAAGGCTTGGGGTAAACAACCTCCTAAATCTGAAGTCACGGAATAGCACTCCTCTTTGAACGTAGAAAGAGGGGAAGGGAGGGTCAACATTGACTTGCATGTAAATATAGAAGAGCGTATTTCAATTGCTTGTTTGTGAACTGTATTGGGGAGAGCAACCTTCCACCTTCATCAAAGCATTATAGACTTTGAGTGCAATCATTTTTTTACTCATTCAACAAATAGTCATTGTGGGTTTTTACCTCCCTCCAGTCAGAGTATTGCTCCTAGAATTAAAATGAAGACTAAGATTTAGCGTCTGTTCTATAGCATCTCAAAATTTATTAGGAGAGCAAAACACGACTGTGTGTACATGTGATACAAGAGCAGTAAAAGAGTAAAATAATCACCTACATTTAGGGGGCCATCTCGAGGAGATTCGTCTTACCAAGATGACGATAGAAGCAGGTCTTGATGAACAAATAGGAGATTGGCAGGTGTATGAACCTGTATACCAGCAAGGGAAAGTGGGAACTACAAGGGAGAAAACTTGATTTGGTAACATCATGAAGTTCATTTGCCTTAAGTATCTAGAATTAGATGTGTAATATATATGCTTCAAATTTACGTGGGGACAGGAGCCTGTACTTTACTGTTGCATTCCAAAAAAGCATTGGATATTCGGAAGGGAAAGTGTGCTTATATAATTTTGTACCTCAGTACAATGCCATTAAAAGTAAAAGCAATCTTAATGTTTGCATATTGGGGAAAGAAGGAAGCAGGATATTCAGCAAGTTGTCCAATATCTCCATGCTTTAGTTTCCTCAAATTCATGATAGAAGAAATTAATAATATCACCTAGGATTGTTGTTGGGGATTAAATGAGATAATAGCTACAAAAAAGAGTGATAGAAGGCATATAGTAATTATCAATAAATTAGCTACTATTACAACCAATATAATTAATATATTTTTAAATAATTTAATAGATTTGCACCCTAAATGCAATGACGTTAAACAAATGGGGTATTATATCCACCAGAGCTCGTTTTGTCATCAAGGCCCTAAAAGAATTATGAACATGCACATGTCAAAGGCCTACCTTGTTAGAAGGGTTTTATGATTGGATTTCTAATGAAGTCAATTTCACTCATATTTTATTGAAAATAATCTTTACCATGCCCTGGCATTTTTTTTTTTTTTTTGTGAGGAAGATCAGCCCTGAGCTAACATCTGCCAATCTTCCTCCTTTTTCATCCATGCCCATCTTCCACCACTTTATATGGGACGCTGCTGCAGTATGGCTTGACAAAAGGTGTGTTGGTGCGCGCCCAGGATCCAAACTGGCGGACCCGGGGCCACCGCGGCGGAGTGCGTGCACTTAACCGCTTGCGCCACTGGGCCGGCCCGCCATGCCGGGGCATTTTAAACATTAAATTCCTTAATCAATTGACATAATGAGTGAAACCTAACTTTATATTTGCTTCCATTCTTTTTGTTCATTTCCTCGTAAATTCTGTCCATGATGGATAAAAGTGAGGGGTCCTCAATTACTAGATGTTTTTCAAACAAGATGAAACAATACTTTTGCAGTGACATCATGATATCACACAACATTTTACCAAAGCTCTACATAATTTATAACTTTGAGACAAGGCCTAGAAACAGGCAATACTGCAATTACTATTTTCAATAGTATAGGATTTGCAATTCTGTATAGTCTTTTTCAGGAAATGGACCCAGTAATCTTATTTGATATATTGGGTTTCATTCCAGTGAGATACATTGATGGCAGGGAAGGGGAAAGCACAGAAACAAATTCCATTAAGGATGCATCTTTCAAGCTGAGTATTTACAAGAGTCTACTAATTGAATATTTTCCTCTCCCCAAAGAGTTTGAAATATTATTATGTGTAGAGGTTAAAAGTGCTACAAACATTAAGAAAAAATATTTTCCATATATCAATTAGATTATATTCTCAAGTAAGAAGTAAATGTGTATATATGTGTGTGTGTGTGTTTAGGGAGAGAAAGAAGCAAGTACTTATGGTGTTATTTTACAAACATAAAACAGTTGGTTAAATGGGAGCTGAAATCATTAGCATATGACAAAATCAAATAACATCTCTATCTTATTTTTCACCATTAGTATTTGATTAATTGATATGTGCCCATAAACAAGTTGATAAGCAGCAAGAAAAGAGACCAGTTTTATGAGCATGGTAAAACCACACAGGAAGTCATGCTTAGGAATTAGGTGTCTGAAAACTGTTATGCTGTTTTCTGCATTTTTCTCCATATATTTCTATTCTCCACAGATTATGCAACAAATTTATATTGCCAAAACCACTCTTGAAATAAATGCTACTCAATTCCAGTGGATAACTAGTCATTATTTCATATGTTAGCTTTGACCCAGAGACAGAAATCTTGCTATTTTCTGTGAGAGCAACTCACCCAGAATGCAATTTGGCAGGTCTAATTTTCGTTTCCTTCAAACTATGATATTGTACAGGTCAATAACAGTAACAATATAAAACACCGATTCACCTATGTTTCCTTTAACTCACCAGGATTAAATCACACATGGGGTTTGATACTGCCTATCAATAGAGTATTATTGCTACTCAACACTCAAACTTGAACTTCAAAATCCAGAAATGTTGGGGTAGGAATGGGGAATAGAAGAGCACATGTCAACCAGTCTCCCTGCAAACAGTAATAAAGAAAATAGGAGAAAGAAAAAGACAAAGGATAGCTCATGTACTGATATTTGGAAAACCCTGTTCTAGATTGAGCATAACAAATTCTAAATTCAGTTAGATGCCTTCTTGGGGTTACACCATCAGTTTAGTCATTTGATCCCATTAGTGAAGTGTGCTGACACTTCCTTTCCAGAACTATGATTCATGCAGGGCATCAGGAGATGAGTTAAGTGATATTTCAGGAATACTTTGTTGATTAATTTCAAGCTGGGGAAATCTAGCTTGAAAGACTGGATTGACTTCCCATATGAACCACACAAGGCAAAAGCTCATTGCTGTAGGGAAAAGCCACAGCCAACTTAGAATCTAAGTTATGATTCTAAGAATCATATGAATGCTAATAGAAACTCTGATTCATTATATTTTGTGAAATTTTAAAATCATTCTTTCAAAGTTTTGTTTTTGTAAAAAAGCATGATAATATTTTCTTATTTGAGAAATTACCGTTGGTGAGGAGTCAAAAGGAAAAAAATAACATTTAAAAAGTAACATCTATAAATGAATCTATAATAGAAATATCCCTGAGGACTACTTCTCAGAAAGAAAAGAAAATGAATTATATAAGATTACAGAAAAGTATCAAATTTATATGACATAAATCTTCAGAAAAAATGTTAGAATGTCTACAAAATGGGTTTTCCATATACAATACATTTCAGTAAATCATAGTGGAAACTTTTTAATTTTGCAGTGAAAAAGAAAAATATCTCCTAAATCCTTTTGAGTAATAAAACTTTTATACGGAGAAGAGCACCCAATAAGTTGATTATCAGCAATATAATTAGCTTGGTCAGTTGATTGAGGGGTTCAGATCCAGTTTATACCAGTTCAACTTAATTCCGTTCTATGGCAATAACATAAACTCCCACCCTCCTATCCCAAATGTAATTTGACAATAATCCTTAACAGTTTAGCCTATCTCCGAACTATTTTGGTACAACTTATCTTTTCCCCTACTACCCGAGCAGTTGTTTTAAAATTTAAAAACAGCAATAATTTTATTATTACCTTGCTTAGAAGAACCCAAAGATTCCTCTTTGTCCTAAACATCAAGCCAGACTGCTTAACAATTGAAGAGTGTCCTAGCCTACTCCTTGAGAAAAACTATCCAAAATTGAAACTAAGATAGAAAAGTTACTTCCTGACTTTTTAATGGCGTAATAGAGCATTGTCTAAGTCCACTTAATGGGTTATCCGGTGATACAGGTTACGAAATTTTATTTGACTCATCTTCACTATTAATATTATTAATTCAGGTCCAGACTCTACAAAGGAATGATAACTTTCAGAAAACTAATAACTAATTTTTGTCTATAGAGACACAAAGTATTTCTGTCTGGTAGAAAATCTTATGTTTTTATTGGTCTATCGAGTATTAACCAGTTCTATATTTAACTCTGCAATCTTATTCCAGTATTGGATAGATGATAAACAGACGATAGATAGATAATGGGTAAAAATCTAGTTTTATTTTTAATTGTTTAAAAATTATGATTTGAGGGCCGGCCCCGGAGCTTAGCGGTTAAGTGCACAGGCTCTGCTTACTGGCGGCGTGGGTTCGGTTCCTGGGCGCGCACCGACGCACCACTGCTTCTCCGGCCATGCTGAGGCTGCGTCCCACATACAGCAACTAGAAGGATATGCAACTATGACATACAACTATATACTGGGGCTTCGGGGAAAAAAATAAAAAAGGAGGAGGATTGGCAACAGATGTTAGCTCAGAGCCGGTCTTCCTCAGCAAAAAGAGGAGGATTAGCACGGATGTTAGCTCAGGGCTGATCTTCCTCACAAAAACAAAATAAGAAAATAAATAAATAAAGTAGTCTTATTAAAAAAAATTATGATTTGAAACCTTCTTTCCATCTTCTAAAACTATCTTCTACCTTCTATTTCTTCACACAGAAATACTCACATTTTCCCATGTGTGAACTTCTCTCAAGTGTCTCCAAAGGGAGTCTTTGCATGCTGTACACACTGCTTAGAATATTTTTCTCCTGTTGGTTCTGGCCAACTCATTTTCCTTCTTAAATATATAACTCACATCTTCTATGAAGCAGAGGTAGATGTACCATGAAGCTAATGGAAATTAATATTCAGGGCTCCTCAATTTCAAAAAGCCCCTTCCAAGATCGCGGGAGGAACCCTAGAAGCGTATTCTCATAGTCATAGATATATATTTTTAACTATGAAAAAGTAAAATATTTTAATCACCATTGGTTAAGGCTACTAATCATTTCACGTAAATATATATGCCTTCACACATCGTTTTTTGTTTAGTGGTATTGAAAATGACCATGAACATTAGGACCTGGATAAGGGCAGGTTGAGTTGTAGAAATATTTAGTTTGATTTAGTGGAATATTTTTATGTGATGTGCAGTTATCTCCATGTATAATGATGTTATTGCTAGCCACTCTGATGAATATAAATATATTGATATAAATAAACAAATTTAAAAATAAAAAAAGAGACAAATCTCTCATGCAGATCAGTCCAAATGATTTTTGTAGATATGTAGCCCTCAGGGAGATGCAGTGTAAGTCCCTCCTCGTTAAGTGTGGGCTGTGCATAGTGACTTCTTCCCAAAGAGTACAGCATGGAAAAGGAGATAAGAAGAGTAAATTTACAAGTGATCAAGGTCAACATCAACAGAGATAAGTCATCTTAATAACAGATCCTCTTCACATGATAGGATGAAAAGGAACTTTGTCTCTATGATCTTCCTAAAAACTCATAACTGCAATTTAATCATGATCAAAACATAAGAAAAAAACCCATTGAGGGACATTTTTCAAAATATCTGACCAGGGATCCTCAAAGCTATCAGGGCCACTAGAAATAAAGGAGAATGTGAGCAACTGTCACAGTTTAGAGGAGTGTAAGGAGACTTGATGACTAAATTATAATGTTCCGTTCCTGGATGTGATCCTGGAACGGAAAAAGGACGTTAGGTGATAACTAAGGAAATCTGAATAAAGGATGGATGGACTTTAGTTAATAATAGTGACTCTAAATTGGTTCATTAGTTGTGACCAAGTACCATACTAATACAAAGTGTTAACAATAAAGGAAACTGGGTATCAGGTATATGGGAATTCTCTGTACTACCATCTTTGAAACTTTTCTACAAATCTAAAACTATTCTAAAACAACACATTTTTACTAAATTTGATTCTCAAAGAATATACAGCCAAAATACATGGAAAAATATATGGATATGTCAGGCATTGAATTAATAAATATAAATATTGATTCACACTAATAGACAGGATCTTACCTAGAAAATCCCATCTCTATTCTTGGCTTCTGCTGAGATGGTTGAGTGGATCCATAGGTCACATGTCCCTTCTCTTCAAAAAACCCTGTGTGAGGGAATACTCTGAACTTTGGATCCTCTAGAGGCACTAGCCAATAGTTGTCCAGCCACACTCTTGACTATCCCTTCAGAACAGGCAATCCTAACAGTGAACATCCTAATTTTAACATCTTTTTCAATCAGGGTAGACTGAGAATTTTCCAATTCATCAAGTTCTGGTTTGTTTTTGTTTAATAGTCTTCACTGAATTTCTCTTTACTCTCACATTTTACTATAAGCAGCAGGAGAAACCAGTATACATCTTCATCACTTTCTTGTACATCTCAGCTAAATATCTAAGTTCATTGCTTACAAATTCTGACTTCTACAAAACTGTAGGACACAATTCAGCTAAGTTTTCTGCCACTATATAACAAGGATCACCTTTCCTCTAGTTTCCAATAGCCATGTTTCTCATATTTCTTTCTGATCCCTCACCAAAAGCACCTTTAATCTTCATATTTCTACTAACATTCTGTTTATGGTAATTTTTCTATTGTCTTAGACAATATAGGCTTTCTCTACCATACTCCTCACTTCCTCCTGACTGCTCACTGGCAGAGTCATTAGCATCTGTGTTTCTACCAACAATCTTTTAAAGTCAATGTAGACTTTTTGTATCAAGCTGTTCAAAATTCTTTCAGCCTCTACGCATTAGCAATTCCAACACCACTTCCGCAATTTTAGGTGTTTGTTACAGCAACTCTCCACTTCTTAGTAACAAAATCTGTATTAGTTTTGTATGGCTGCTGTAACAAATCAGAAAGCTGATAGTAATATAATTTAATGAATGTCACTATCATTATCATTTATTTTGTCCCTTTTAAAGTTTGATACTGAAATCAAAATCAAACCCTATTTCTAGGCAACTTTGCCAAGATGACTTTTCTTAGTTAAATTTAGGGAGAAGTCTAATTCTAGAATAAATGGCAGGTTTGCACTTATGCAGATTGGATATTGAATAGGGTTTAAATAAAACCAGAGAAAGACATTTACTCCAAAATTAACCAATTAATGCCCTGTTTTAAAGCCTGAACTCTCTACCCTTTCTCAATCCTTTGAGTAATTGTGAAGTTTCTTATTAATTGCATAGGCTCTCAGGTATGATCACTTTTCCTGTGTCCCTGACATACAGCAGGCCTAAAGGAGCAGCTTGGAGTTATGCAAAGGGCACTGTATCAGGAATACACAGACTTAGGCTAACTCCATTCCCTGTCATTTACTCTGTGTATGCTCTTAGGGAAGTGACAATAGCTCTAAGACAAAATTTCACCATCTGTGGAATGGAGATAATAATAACTGTACTATCTACCTTACAGGGTTATTGTGAGAAAAAAATAAGACAGATTAAGATAAATATGCATGAAAGAGATATGTTAATGTGAAAGTGATAGGCAAACAAAACATTAAAAAATATTAGTCATATAAATCAGATGTCTATTAAAACCTTTGAAAATGTAGCATGGGATAAGTAAGTTAGAAGAGTAAAGAAATATTCCATTTAAACTTAAGAAATATGGTTCTACAGTGGGGCACTCTGGCAAAGGGCCTTTAACAGACTAGAATCTAAAGCTCCAAGAGAAAACACTCTTGAAGTTGCACCATTAGGAAGCAGGAAAACTGAGTTCATAACATCCAGGGCCATGAGGGTCTATGAGAACAATTCACCCAATACGTAAGAGTGGGAAAGACGGCATTTCCTACAGAGGAATTCTTCTCCCAACCAAACTTCTGCATTGTCTGAAGTCTAAGGACCTTACGTGGGAAGACATCTATATTTGGGTCAGACTAGGCCCTGTATCAGACTCAATCTAGGTGCAAATCCTTTCTCAAATTGTTAGCATTCTCTCTCTTTATGATCCAGAAGAATTTCAAGTAAGCCCAAATCCCACCTGACACAATGTGAAGAACTTATCTGTACCCACACAGCCTTGCAATGCCCCTAATGCTACAGTTTTTCCCACTTTGGGCGTGACTTTCAGTTCTTCACTGTTGCAGTGAAGTGTGGAAAGTTGAAATGTATGTTCATAAAATCCATGTTTGTGCACATAGATTTCCTGGCACATTTTTATCCATTCCAAATGGTGTGTATGTTTCAAATTCCTTGAGGAGGTCTTCACTGAGATATTTTGATTCTGATTAAGACTCTAAATTGGAAGGAAGTTTTGGAGAAAGTTTTAAAAAAAATTTAACCCATAATTATTAGGACTCTTCAGCATACTAATAAAATGCAATAAATATTACCAAATATTTTGGACTGAGGTTATGCCTTCCTATGCTCAGATTTCATCACCTTATGCTTTGTAACTTATATATTTATATATCCTTTTCTGGATGTACTTCATTCAATGGGCAACATTCATGGCATCCAAGAAAATGAGCCTTGATGAACATGCAGATGCCTTGAAAGAAACCAATGAAATATAATGAAAACCATTTAACATTGATGGATGTGTGCAAAGGATGTGCTAATTTGGAGAACCAAATTGATTTTTTTTCAAAAGAAACATTTTCTAAAGACGCTGCAAGACTGTACTTTTACGAGATGAGAATGACAATATTCTGCATCCCTGATTTACTTGTTCTTTTCAACGGGTCTTCAGTTTCCTATAGAGTCCATCTCCTGTAGAAAGGCTATTTAAAAAGAAGGTTTAACAATCCTGGTTCAAATATCTCTGGCCTTCCAGGTGAGTGTGAGATGAGAGCAGAGATTTATCAGAGACTGCTTGAAGTGGGTTCTTTGAAGGCATAGCTATATATGAGACTGAATGTGACTGGCCGGTCAGTGGCAGTGAGTAACTAGGAAAAAAAGTAAAATTAATATTAAAATTTTTGAGATTTGATGTATTCATTAATTGAGACTAGTCAGATTTGATCCATGTCTTCCTGAATGACGACACTCAAAACAGTGGAGTCAGAAGGCAGAACCTGGGGACAGAGCCCCTGAGGCAGAAATATACTGAGAGAAACTTGTAGCTTCACAGAAAAAGTAGAGAATATACCAAAAAAGAAAGAGATTCCAGTTGTTTTTGTTGTTTATTAGCCTTTTGAACATGCCACAGCATGAAATCCAAACCATCTGGAAGCAAATTAGAAAACTCTGTCAATCATATGGGAATTAACTTAATTTCTAAAATCTTAGTTCTGTAAAGTCTGTAATTGGGTGAATTTGTTGAGCTTTCCTTGATATTTGACCTTGTTTGTGTGGAAAAAATATTTAACTAATTAAACTTAGAAAGAAAGGGGGGGTATCGTTAATAATCTGACACCAAGTGTTATTTCAATGGGGCCATCCATTCCAATTCACCCTGAAAGAATCACAAATGCTCAGCCCCATAGTATTTTCATTAGCTGATCATTATTTCAGGCAGCCTTGCTGACAAAGAAAAATCTTTACCTGTGTTATTTTACAGCCTCCAAATTTTCTCTCTGCCAGATGGGTGCTCACCTAATTGCAAAGCAGATTGTGTCTGTGTCTACAAAAGCAAATTGAATTGGAGACTTGAACATTAATCTAGAGGCCATATGTGTGTGAGTGTTGTCCTAAGTAAATATGACAACAGCATCCAACCATCATTAAGCTCTACTCATCTAACGGTAGAGCTCTATTTGCATCAATTCATCCATACATCAGTATTTTTCTAAGTGTAAAGTTAGATTATCTATATCAGAGTCACCTAGGGTCTTTATTAAATGCATATTTGTGGGCCCCACTCGAGACCTACACTATCAGAATCTCTGAAGTCGAACCCTGGAGAATCTGAATTTTTAACAAACACCTCCAGAGTTTCTCTTGAATAATGTTAAGGAAAAAGTTATGTCACTTGTTAATGGACGGTAAGGCAGACTTTATTCAGCAGACTATTGGGGTTTTGATGGGGTTTTGCAGTAGGGGAGAGGGCTTAACTCTGAATACAACCAGGACAAGTGGAGATTTATAGCCAAGGAGCAGGGTGGTAGTCTATGAATAGAAGATTACTAAAAGGAAACATCAAAGATAAGGGAGACTCTGGCTAAACCAATGTGACAGGATTTTTGCTGAAGGCAGGCCAGGAAGATAAGATACAGAAGGTGGGAACAAGGAATTTGAACAGATATCAAGCATGGTCAGATACCAAGGTTGGGGGACCAGAAATTTCATCAGATAGCAAGGGTGGGGGATTTTTCACTCAACTGATCCAGCAGGATTCTTGCTAAAACTGGAGTAAACAGGCCAAGGACAGAGCAAGGTCTGGTCAAAAAGAGGACTCAGGAGAGCCTGATTAAAGTTTAATTAAGAAAAGAGTCTCTGTCAACAGTCAAGTCTGGAAATGAGGTCGTCTCTAAAACAGTGACTCACTGATTTTGCCCCCCAGAGAATATTTGGCAATGTCTATAAACATTTTTGATTGTCATAACTGGGGTGGGAGGGGGGCAGGTGCTACTGGATAGAGGACAGGGATGCTGCTAAACCGTATAACGCACAGGACAGTCTCCACAACAGAGAATTATCTAGTCCAAATGTCAATACTGCCACAGTTGAAAATCATCTTCCTCAGTGACTAATAATATGTAATGGCAAGACTGTAGAACACACTGAGATTTCTGGCCTATCATCTATTAAACACAGACCACTTACCTGAAAAGAGTAGGGAATCAAATTTTGGCTTCAGTTGCACCTGAAATTTGCCTATAGCCTCTTTCACATTTGAAGAATTTTAACATTATTTTCCACGTGTATAGTTCTTTTATAGGTAATGGCAGGGCCGGCTTCGTGGTGTGCAAACAATACAATCCCACAGGCCCCCACACTTAGAAGGGCCCATGCTTGAGGTAACGGTGTGCTGCTGTTGCTGTCTGTTGTCTTAATAATTACTTAGTAATGGGTCCCACAATTTTATTTTACACTGGGCCCTGCCGATTATGTAGCTTGTTCTGGGTGATGGTATATTTCTGTATAAATTTTTAATTTGATTTTGAATGAATTGTTCTAAATGAGATATAATTATATTATAAGGAACTTTTAAGGATTTATTTTGCTAAGGTAAACTTCAAAATTCTCCTAGAAAGCTGTTTGAATATCAGGTGGTGTTGAGAAAAAATGATTAGTCAGTTAAGGAATTTTAATTCATTTTATAGAACAACAAAAAGACAGTTAAAAACTAAAATTATATCAGAGCTAAATGGAGAGGAATGAGGAGTGAAAGAATGATTAGTCTTTTTCACACTTCTTCAAAAACTAATATAAGCTAGAAAAGAAACAGAACTGAGAGAAATATTTATATAACTCTCATCCATATCTATCTGGCTTTATGTTCATGGAGAGAAAGGAAGCAAGTTAAGAGAACTTTGGCAGAAATTGTGCCCCCCAAAAAAAGATATTGCCTTTTGTTTCCATTCGATGTCACAGGCTCTCCTCTATTGGGTGATTGAGGGAGGCTACGGGTTATGATTTATAGACCTCTCTGTGTAGGAAAATGTGAGCACTTAGACCAAGAACTTGGCTCTGCAAAATTCAAAGAGTTTTGATACAGAATAAGGTATATGAGATCAACATCAAGGAAGAAGCAGGAACAAGGAATAGGTACTAGACACAAAGTTACCAGAATATAACTTTACCTGATGTACATTTAATCAAAATTTACTGTATCACTTAATTATTTTTATATTTAATATTATATGTTTGCAATACCCAAGAGATGACATAGTTTTTGTGTAAAAATATTTAAAATAAGCAATAGTAGTTTTATAACCCAGAAATTTGCAGCTTCTAGTTGTACGTCCTTCAACTATTTGTGATTCTGCTTTCAACTTGCTCAAAACTCAAAGAGGGTGTTCCCGGTTGTTGAATGCCAACCAAATTTGCTTGCTGATTTTTTTTTCTTTTTGTTGTTTATTTCTTTTCTTAGAAGAATTCTGGCATATTTGTGACCTTGTTCTTAAAACACTTTTAAAAGGCCTCTTCTTTTTCTTTCTTGGCTTATAGCTGCTTCCCATTTCTAATTTGACTTTAAAGTTTTTGAATCACCACAACAAATGTTGAATATTTTCAGGACATTGATCTTTCTTGCACTCTCAGGCAATGGAATGGAGCTACAGGAATAATCGAGATGATTTTCTTCTTAAGAGTGCCAGACTATGGCTCAAGATCTTACACTACAACTTAAAGAATTCAAAGACTGAACATTTTACTGAAAATCTATAGGTTTATAGTTTTAGTATATAGGTTTATAGATTTATAGTATATAGGTTTACATAAATCTTATACCAGGTGTCTATCTTACAACCTACAGGAAGACTGCATGCTGTTAATGCCTCATTGGTTACAAGCTGCACCTGGTGCTCCATGCTGTATTCTCCCCTTAAAGCCCCAAACAACAGGCTGCTCTTCTTAAAACTCTTGCCAATTGCCTTGATAATTAGAGCCACTCAGCAGTCTGTTATTGAACAGAAACATTCAATGGGAGCTTTCAGCTCTCCATCTGAGAAAGATATTTTTGGTTGCCTTTTGGAACTCCTGGGTGCAAACTAAATGTTATATCAGTTTTAAAATCCATTCTTACTTCTGCAAAGGCCGTGCCAAGCTTCCTGTTATCATTTTGTCAACAGACTTCTCTGGGACATCTTCTTTGTATAAAGCACAAGAGGTAACTGGCTGTGTTTTCTAAAATACATATTAGAATACACGGTCTGATGAGAATGAGCATATTATTTACTATTAATGATGCAGTATAATATGAAAACAGTCAAATATTGCTAATGAGAGTTTAATCTGTACGATCTTTCTGAGCAAACAACCAACAATATATATCAAATGCCTTAAAAAGTGATTCTGTTCTTTGCCCCAGTACATTTATTTCTGGATGTCTATTAAGGAAATAATCAGATATATAGACAAAAAATTGTTCTTGCTTTTGGGAATTTCAGTATTTCTGATACTGTTGAAAATAGAATAATCTTAAGTGCCAAATATTGGAGAATTATTAAAGATGCCAAAATGATTAAATAAAATATTATATAAACATTAAATTATTTAATGGTAGAGTACATTTAACACAATACTAAGAACGAAAAAGAAAATTTTTAAAAATACTTATATATAAAGAAATTTTAAAAATCAAAGGAAAAATATACGGTCAGGGTTCAGTCAAGGAAACAGAAGGCACTCTATGTATGCCAGGTGTGAAGGGTTTCACTTTAGGTTTAACTTCTCCAAAAGAAGCTGTTGGCAATTCTCAATAATCTCAGAGAAACTCTAAGCAATTATCTCAGTCAACAGCAGCCAAGTGGGTAGTTCTTCAATGCCCACTGGGAAACCATTTTCAATCTCATGTATGCTCCTGGGTCTCTCTGCCACTTCCTCCAAAGAATAACGGTCTCTCATTTTCTTCTGCTGTTCAAATCTCCTTCCTCTCACTTAGGAAACTCTAACTTGGACTCACAGAGAGAAAGGAATTTTGGGAAATATAGTTCTCAGCTTCTCTGAGGCAACTTCAGAAGATGCTGAAGTCACAACTAAGAATCCTGCTCAGCAATATAATATGAGGTTTACAGAGTTTATTGCTAGATAATGGAATTGTAGTGGGGAGGCTGTTATAGTCTTCTTAATATTTTTCTTAGTTTCCATATCTTTCACAGGTTGATTATGTGGTTTTAAAATCAGAAAAAAAATTATGTTTAAAATGAGTACAGGCAATGAAATCAAATATTTGAAATTAGGGCTTGTGAGGGAAATCCAGATTTTTTTTTGTTTTTTAGTAAAGCATGTCAGCATCTCAGAGGTTTACTGGGTACTTCCTGAGAAATCTCATATGTTGGTGTCTCAAAACCCAAAAGACAACCATTTCTTCAGTTACAAATATACTGTTTCTGCCCAAACATTAGTAGAAAATATTAGGACCTGCAGAAAGAAAGCCTCTCCTACTCCACTCTGGAAAGTAACCTTAGGAATCAGGCACCCATCTCATATCCCCATCTTGACAATCCAGTCACAAACGCTGCAGTCAGAAATGGGAGACAGCGGGAGAGGGTGGTCAGGTGGTTTTCAGGACAGGACACAAGACATCTCTAAGTATGTCAGGACTTGAGTTTGGGGTTATGAACCCAGGAGAAATTTTGCTAAATGTTTTAATGCACAGTGCCTGGACAGGGCTGCATGGGAGCTTGATTCCTCTGAATTCCTTTACTAAACTCTACTTCTGCTGGGAGGTTGACCTTGGGCAGTGGTGAGTGGAGCAGGGACAACCCCACTCTATCGACAGCTATGGAAAGACACAAAAGGAGAATGTAAGGGACTTCAATGTAGTTGAAGAAAGTAAAATCCACCAAGTATACACATAAATTGCACATGAATAATTATACACCTTTACACATTGTGAAATGCTAAGGCATTAGATAAGTGCTGGCCCTCTGGGCTTTAAGAACTAATGATGAGAATCTAGTTGAGGGTACTTGGGGGGTCACTTATTTGCAACCTCCCATTACTCATCCATAAGGTAAAGGTGTTTGATCACATGTTTTCAAATGTCTCTTCCAGCTCTGGCATTCAGTACCCCTGTGAAAGCATCACAGCCAGGACCTGGATGAAATACCAAACTTGGAAATACTGTCTTCACTTCCCTCCACCAGGCATTTTACACTCCTCCTTCTGCTCTACTGTCCTTAGGCCATATCCCAAAGCACCCTCTACTTGAGATTTTTCCCACTCTCTTCTCTTAGTCAGAGTTCATCAGCTCAGTGTCTCTTCCATATCTAATATAATACATAATATGTGCTGCTGCGATGGTGTGAGCTAATGAAGTAAAGGCTTGGCAGATGGCATATTTGCATTTTAACAGGGGCCTTCTGGAAACAATGCTCTAGAACAAAGGAGTGCTATAATTGGTGAGAATGCTATCAAACAAGGTAGGCCTTTTAAAGAGAAAGACCATGTATAATAAGATAAGTCAATCAGAGCTTACCAAACAGAAACTGTACTCCTATTTTGAGCTCACAATACAATGACAAGGATAAGATTTTTTAAAATCTTTAAGGCATTTGAACTGTACCTGAAATGAAAATATTTTCTTTCTTTTGATGGCAAATTTTCATGTTTTTAATGAAACTAATAGACACAGGACTAAGCGAATGTCACAGTCGGATTAAAGGGTAAACACGATGCTAAGCTCCTGCTAAAATAAAAGGCAACCAGTGGATAATTCAGCTTGTAAAAAAAGACATTTTCTACACACCATGTTTCATTTTAATTCACAGACTGAGGTTGGTATATAATCTGAGACATTGCTTAAAAATTCTTGTAAAATTAACACAAGTGCAAAGGACAATGGTTTGGAATTCTGGAAGCATACAGTTAATTAGATATGAAAATAAATTTTGCACGTACGTAAATGCCAGTTATTTAGAGGCAGATATGCTCAAGTATTACATGAGTTAGTTTTGTTCTGAATTCTTTTAGGCAAAATTTCTCAGGATATGATTCTTAGGTGTGCTGTAGTATTGCTGATTGAGTTGCAGTAAAGATAAGCAGAATAAACGTGAGGCAGAATACAAAAGTCCGGAATAGCATCTAATCCTGCAGTTTCTGTTGTATTTTGTTCTTCTCTCTGTGCAGGTCTTTATTCTCTCCCAGAAGGAATTTTTTCTTACCTAAGTTGGAGCATGCTATATTTACATGTATATGATCCATTTCTCCTTCTTGATACAAAACAACACCATCTTTATTGACCATTATGGTATGGCAAAGGCCCTTCTGCTTTACAGAGAAAATCTCAATTAAATATAAGGATTGAGAAGGTCTTGAAAGAGCATGCATGAGTCAGAGTCACCATTGCCTGAGTAGAAATAGCATTAATTTAAGGATAATAATACTTAAGTTCTAAGCCCTAATAAAGATCATAAGAGAGAGTAGGTCATGTCAGCTTCCCCTGTCTTAAAATATGTATCTTAAACCCTATAAATTGCTTAGTTGCTTGTCACAATTCTTGTCATTTATTGACTGTGCTTCTAAAAACATTATTTGAATATTTTTAGTATTATTTTTAAAAATATGGGTATGATGCCCTCCTTCTACCAAAATCATAGATGGAGAATCTTTTCAAACAATATTTAGAAGATTTTCTTAACCTGTAAATTCTGCTTATTCATGCATTCATTCATTGAATAAAATCATATTAATTTTCTAATTCATTTCATAAATATGGCCCAAATGGCCTAATCTGTGCCTGACCAGTGAGTGTTAACCTTTCTTGCAATTTGTTTCAAAATTGCTCCTCACACCACTTTTAAAACTCATTGATGCTGTTTTTAATTTAAAAAATTATAAATATAAAAGGGTAAAAAATTAGAATATATTTTAGTTTTGAGGTAATAATAAAACAATACATAAAAAGAGTGTGCCTTAAATATTTTTCAAGTTAGCTGGCTCAGGGGCTTTCCCACTATTACATTGTTCAGTATTATTCAAGAAATGAGGACCCACTTTGGGAATTGCCATGTATATTTTATCACTTCTCTGTAGACACTTACTAGTCTTGTATTGATGTATAATAGTGACAATTCTCCTATGTCAAATACAAAGAGTATCTTGTCCAATAAGGAAAAAAAATGTTTTTCTCTCTCTTGAGAAAAGTGTTGATTGGTATTTCTTAAATTTTCTTGAAAAGGAAGGGGCTGATTTGACTAAGGCGCCCAGAGGTCTTTTGAGAAGAAAGGAATGAGGAACCCAGTCACCCATTCCAAAGATTCTACATTATTAACATCCATCAGCTTGAAGCAGGTGACCCCGACACAGGGACAAGAAAAAGTGAAGCATGAAAAATCACCACAGAGGTAAAAAGTAAAACAATCGTTAGTTGATCCTGCATCATGTCTAGAGGTAAAGGAGGAGCTTTTCTCGTCCATGAAATTGCAGACCCTGAATCATGCTCAGCCACAGCCTACCAAAGGACACGCTTTCTCCTGATAAAGTGTTCATGTGGCTGAATCTAATGTGCTGCTATGTGGGGGATCCAGCACAATTTTGTAGTAGAAGGCAGTTGATGAAAGAATAATGGGTTTAGGGCAAATGTTCCTTCCAGAGCCTGAAGGATCTAAGGTGGCCTGAGAAGGAATAGTCTCTAAAGGGACAGGATTGAAACCAGCAGCTCAGCGCTCACACCAGTCCTGGGACATGACCCTGTGGTAGTATGATGGGCTCTTGGAACTTTTGGTATTTCGTCTGCCTCTCAAGGAGGCATATTTGTGTTCCAACTCTTACAGCAAGGTTGTCGCAACCAGCACTACCTCTTGGACAAAATTAACAGTGCTGTGCTTCAGTAAGAGTGAGATGAAAGTGGTGGCAGAAATGGCAAAGTCTTGAGTGAGCTGAAGGTCTCATTGAACAGTCTGGGTTTCAGCAGCAAGCAGTACTCACCCTTTGACTGCGAGGAAGCAATTAGACTTGACATCTTGGGAGACAGAAATACTGAACTTTTTGACATTCTGGACCGTTGGGTGGAGCATGCTATATTTTGGGACACCTTTGGGGACAGTAATTTGCACACCCCATATTCTGAAATAGAACACTCCAGTTTCCAGTGTGTGTAGTTACTTTGCTAGTTATAAAAATAGAGCTAATTGAACAAACCAAATACTCAAGTTTCAGTAACTTAAACTCTATTTAGTTTCAAAGATAGATCAGTATATCAATTCACCATCACTGACAAAGTTAAAATGAAATGGGTCCAATACTGTCACATCAGTTACTGTGGTCAGTCCGTCATTTTCCTAAACGATTGCTCCTTCAAGAAAATAAAATCTAGTTAAAATATATTTTTCAGAATGCTTTATCAAAACAAGTAGTTCTTTTAAAAACACAGCATGAAGTTTCTCTTTGTATTCTAATGTGTTCTTTCCACTTATTTGCATGTATTTATTGACCTCACTTATGGAAAAAAGCACTTATATTTGCTGGCAGAAGGATCAGCTTTCTTATTTGCTAGGTCATAAACTAAAATATAATTTTTACCCCTTTCAAAAAATGTTAGTAACTAACTCACCTCAGCAGAGCCACCTCACATTTGTTTGTCAAAGCATCACTTGCTTGGTATCTGTTTCTCTGATAAAACCTCCAAGGAGACAAAGTTCAGAGTACCCGTATGATGTTATTTATTGTGCACAGCACCATAGAAAATCTACACTTTAAATTCATTGGCAAAGTCTGAGTAGCGAGTGCACAAAGGTACGACATGTATTTCTACAACATGCGTGATATTCTCTTCCCAAAGACACAAAAAGTCTCGATTGCTTTTTGTAGCCAACCCAAAGCAGCGTTGGTTTTCTAGGCTTTCTAAAGAAGACTGTGATATGATTGAACACATTGATTCCTTTTAGACTAACCATATTTTTTCAAAGAATAGTATCTGCTCTGTGATCACTTTCTTCTTTACTTACTTCACACATATTAGTAACTTAACAGATCCTCAAGATCAGTTGACTCGTCAAGCTGTATATACATTTTATAAAGACAAGCTTTGATAACATAGCACAACATATTCTGCTTCACCTAATGTAGAGAACAAAAGGACAAAGAACAAAGAATCTCACTGACAAGAACAGGGATTCCACTGAAGCTGCAGTTGTGCAACCAATGTCAATAAAATTTCTAATTACATAAAGCTTTACTGATTTTGTTGTATGAGATTTTGTCACTTGAGCAAAATATATGCATTTTTTGACTGGCTCTATGTTAATTTATTTAAATAACACAAACTCAAATGCCCTGAAGATTCTACTATTACCAAAATCTTCTCTTGGTCCTTGGTGCCAAGGCCATGCCCAGCTACACTACTAGATAGTTTCTGGCAATTTTCTAGCATGTTTGATGGTTGGAGATGAACAATAACATTGTGGTCATTGAGTTGTATCAATTTTTGATATACATGTCCACAAGTAATGAACACAGCTCTAATTTAATGTTAATTCTTTGATATGGTTCACAAAATTATCTTGTGCTTTCCAGGAAGATTGCCGAGTTTTTATGTGGAAGTACTATAGAAGTAATACTCACATAGCACTTAACTCATTAACTATGTATAGTACATGAACTATCCCAAAACATGGTGGTACCAATTTAGACTGTGACAGAACAACTCAACACAAGCAATTCTCCACTATGTAAAACTTGATAATGTGCTTAACTCATTGACTTACATTTTTAATCAGCAGTTTGTACATGAAGAAACAGAGGCGTGGAAAGATTAAGTTGTTTAAAGGAATATAATTGGGACTCAAATACAGAAAGTTTAACCTGAATCATTATATCATACTGCTTGTCAGTGCACTGAGAAGTTATATACTGTCAAGCTGCAAATTGGAAACTTTTTCCATTCGAGTTATGGTTTAATTTGTATATTTGAAGATTTGTCTTTTAAACAAGTCTAGAATAACTCATGTCCCAGAAGAAAAGTTTAGTTACTACTTTCAGTACACTAAGACCTGTTTAAGGATGAACAGATATAGGCACTGCTTTCAATGGATTAACATTTTAGCAGAGAAACAATCGAATAATAAATATACAATAAGAATTAAGAGGCAGGATAGTCCCGTCCTGAAGGCTTTTTCCATAACTAAAAATGATAAATCCAGACTGAAATATGTCCCTACCATTTTCTAAACACTTTTAATGTCTATTACTTGATTGTCCCGTTGGCTTGTTTTATGAGTGGGGAGCCCTCTCTGTCTAGTGTAGTTGCTCAGTACTCATCTCGGAAGGTTTCCAATTTCTCCAGTCTATACTGTATCATCAGAGATGTCCTATGATTTGGTAAAACATAGCATTTCCTTCATCTTTCATGCTTTGCAGTGCCTAAGATTACTGCTGAGAGCAGAAGCAGCTACTAAGAGTTTCAGTCAAATCACTGGGATATAATTATAATCCGTCATTTTTCAATTCATTACAAAAAGGTTCTCAAAATTCTTTGTACTATATTATATGATGATTGGCCTTATATTAACGGTACCTTTGCTTGTCTCTTTTGCTTCTTATGATTCAGTTATTTTTTATATATTCACTTCATATTCTTACGGCTCTAAGGAGATAATTAACATAATTAATTAATTAAAAGTGATAAAATTTTATCCGTAAAGTAAAATCCTAACATTATAGAAATTTTTTAAGGATGATTCTTGAAATAACATTTATTTATTCTCACATCTAATATGAAAATGAAATCTTCACTCAACATTTTCTGATTTTGTAAAGGAGGTTTGCTAACTTCTTATTGCCTCCCTTTCCCTTATCCCCACCAAGTAAACAATTGGGATTTAATCAAAAACCAAAGTGATGATTTAATGTAGCTTTTCTGAATTTAGTATGAATTTTATGGCCACATATCTACCTTTCAAATTAAATAAACAAAAACACATTTTCTCTTTCTCATCAGCTTTGCATATGCTGAATTTATTGAGCCATATATTGTATCATAAGCACTACAGAATAATCAAATGCTTTTGGTTTTATAGTCCTTGGCTCATATAAATAAAATATGCTTAAAAAGGAAAAATACAAGAAATTATAAAAATAAAGCTTTCCTAGCAGTTCTTCAGGAACAAATCATAAATATAACCAAAAATAGTCCATAGATAGTCCACTTATTATTAATTAGCTTCCTGGCAGAGTTCAACTGAGTATAGGACCCACTTTGAACCCTAGTGAAACCTCTACTATCAAATGTGGTCCCAAGAAGAAACTTCAAGAATAAAAATATTTCAGTTCTAGGTAAAAAGAGCACGCCCCCTCATTAATTTTTTTTTTTTTTTTTTTGGTGAGGAAAATCAGCCTCGAGCTAACATCCACGCTAATCCTTCTCTTTTTGCTGAGGGAGACCGGCTCTGAGCTAACATCTATTGCCAATCCTCCTCCTTTATTTTTTTCCCCCAAAGCCCCAGTAGATAGTTGTATGTCATAGTTGCGCATCCTTCTAGTTGCTGTATGTGGAACGCGGCCTCAGCATGACCAGAGAAGCCGTGCGTCCGTGCGTGCCCGGGATCTGAACACGGGCCGCCAGTAGTGGAGCGCGCACACTTAACCGCTAAGCCACCGGGCCTGCCCCCTCATTAATTTTTAAATAACTGTCACCAAGCTTTTTCCAAAAAGGCATAGCAATCGTCATTCCAACAGAACAGTTGTGAACTCTTTATGCATTTAATACCTCTTTACTTATGTCAGTGATTTTGCATAGCATCTTCAGACATTTTACGTTTGGCTTTTGGTATGTGTATTCATTTTCTATTGCCTCTTGAAACATTATCACAAACTTAATGGCTTAAAACATTTCCCATTTTATTGTCTCAGTTTTCAAGGGTCAGGGATGTGAGCACTGGTTAGCGGGTTTCTAGTTTAGGGTCTCTAAGACTGCAATAATGATAATAATGATAATACTGATAAGGATGGCTGCAATCTCATCTGAGGCTCAAGGTCCACTTCCGAGCTCACATGGTTGTTGGAAAAAATTAATGTTTTGGCAGCTGTAGAACACATGCCTGCTTGCTTCTTCCAGGACAGCAGGAGAGGGAGTTTCTGACCTCCAGATCCTCTAGGCTTGGTTGCTTAGGCCAGGCCCACCAGAGATAATCTCCCTTTTGATTAACACAAAATCAAATGACTTAAGACCCCAATTAAATATGCAGAATTCCTTCACCTTCTCCATATAACATAACCCAGTCACATATTGACAGCCTTCATATTCACAGGTCCTGCCACATTCAAGGGGAAAGGACTATACAAAGTAAGGGGGCTTTATGGTGTCCTTGTAGAATTCTGCCTACCACACTGTGCTATTTTCCTATCTAAAGACTATTTTTCAAGAAAGATTAGTTTCTCCTCTATTTTATTCTTTCTCAATATTTGGACTGGTTATCCCCAAGGATTACTACCTTTTGCACTTTAATTGGTGAACTTCTCTAGAATTCTTTTCTTTGGTTTCTTAACAGTTATTATGTAGCTCTGCATTTTAAAATAATAAAAGTAGCAGCCTTTCTATGTGTCAGCTCTATTGTAAGAGCTTTACATACATTATCTAATTTCTTCCTTACAACCATCATATGATATAGACATTATTACATGTTAGACGTGAAGACACTGAGATACAAAGAAGCCAGACAATTTGCCTAAGGAAGTGCTTTATAATTATAATACAAGAAGTCAAAAAATAAAAGTTTGATAAATTTAACTTTATGAAAATTGAAACATTTTGCTTTGAAAGATGCAAAGTCAAAAAGTTTAAGTAAAGTCAAAAAGATAAATTTAAAATTTGTAAATATATATATACACATGTATATATCCAACTTATATAAAACATGCTAACAGTATCAATATATAAGACAGCTTAAAATAATAAAAACAAAAAAAATTTCATAAAACATGAGAAAAATGCATGAACAAATAGTTCTTAGAATATAAATATAAATGACTCTATGAAAACAAGTCCAACCTTACTCATAGGAAGGAAAATGCAAATTAAAGCTAAAATTATACATTACATTTGATGTATCAGGTAATGATAAAAAAAAAAGCTTAACAACATTTGTTATTATTAGAATGTAAAGAAGCAAGTACCTTAATATATTGCTGGTGGAATTTTAGACACATGGAATCTTAAGGGGGGCAGTTTATAAAATTAAAATAAAAAATATATATAAAATTAAAATTATAAATAAAATTTAAAAATTAAAATTAAAATTAAAAAAATGACCCATGAACCAATATTAAGATCTACTGTATAACTATAATAATCAAGAAAGCCTGGTTTGGGCAGACGGATAGACACTTAGATAAATGGAACAGAGTAGAGAACCCAGAAAAAGACCCAAACAAATATACCCAGCTCATTTTTGACAAAGATGTAAAGAAATCTAATAAAGGAAAGACGAATTTTTCAACAAATGGTGCTGGACCAATTGGGCATCCAAAGTAACAGACCTTGACCTAAACACCAAGTGTTGGCAAAGGTATACAGACCGTAAAACAGTGCAGCCACCCTGGAAAACAGTTAGTTTCTTATAAAGTGATACATGCAATTGCTATACAACCCAGTAACTGCACTCACGGACATTTATCCCAAAGAGATGAAAATGCATGTTCACACAAAATCCTATCCAGGAATGTTCATAGAGGCTTCATTGTACTAGCCAAATACCGGAAATAATGCAAATGTCTTTCAGTGGTTGAATAGGTAAACAAACTGGTACATCTATACCATGTTATACTACTTAGCAATAAAAAAGAAAATCAACTGTTGATGAACACAACTCGGATGAATCTCAAGGGAATTTTGCTGATGAAGAAAGCCAATCCTAAGAGCTTACATACTCTAAGATTCCAATTATATAGCATTCTTGAAATGACTAGAGAACAGATTGGTGATTGCCATGTGTTAAGATAGGATAAGGGAAGAGAAGTGAGTGTGGACATAAAAGGGCAAAGCAAGGGATCCTTGTGGTGAAGGGACTGTTTAATATCTTGACCATCATTATGAATACCTGAACCTATACTTGTAATAAAATTGTATATATTACACACACACACATACATATATATGTATGTATATGTCATACATACACATACATAGACACACAAATGAGTAAAACTGGAGAAATCTGAATAAGATAGCTAGCTAGATTGTATCAATGTCAATATCCCAATTGCTATATTTATATATAGTTTTACAAGTTATTACTGTCAGTGGACACTGGGTAAATCTCTGTATTACTTCTTAAAACTACATGGGAATCTACAATTATCTCTAAATAAAACGTTTAATTTTAAAAGAAATCACCTGTGACTTGGTAGTTCTAAGAACAAAAGGTACAAAAAAACACAAATAGAACAAAATTCATTTGGCATTGTTCAAAATGGCAAAAGATTGAAAAACAACCTAAAAACTCATCAAAGGAGGAATGATGCATTTATACATCTCATACAACAGGGTTATTTACAACAAGTAAAAAGAATGACGGATCTCTAGTAAAGGGATGTGGAAAGTTCTGCAAGATATATTAAGGAACAAAAATCTAGCTATAGTGAGCCATTATTTATTTGGGGAAAAAAGATGGCAAGTAAGAAAACTGAGTGACCAGGAAACTGGGGAGAAAAGGATTCTTAGTTTTTACTGTGTACTTGTGGCAACCACAGAAATGTGTTACTCAGATCTGCTGGTACAGGAAGCACAGTCAAATCATAGCCCCAGTGCCACCCTCTGGATACACAACTAGATTCATACAGAGGTCATGCTTTCCCTAGATTGCTCAGGGCCAATGACCGAGCACCACAGTGGTTCTAGTGCCATGTCCTCTAATAGGTAATTATTTAATATTTCTTTAGCAATTTTGGCTAGAGGATTTCCCACCAGCCTGGCTAAAATTTACTTAAAATTATTCTGAAATCAGAATCTTGCTACCCAATCACCCTTCTTCTTTCATAGCTATCAGCTCTGCAGAGTGGACTGAAGGCTCTCCCCACCTACTCCTGCTCTCTTCTCCTTTTCTTTCATAGCTGTTTTGCCTCACTAATCTCTTTCATGTCTAATCCCAACTAAGTATCTGCTTTTTGGAGTCCCTTACTAACGCGAAATTGTTTTGTACCATATCCGTGTATTAGTTGCAAGAATATTAAAGGCACATATTTCAATTTAAAGTAAACATATATTTATGACAATAATTTGGCTCATAGAAGTTTCTTGACATACTTGTAAAAATATTTGAGAATTCTCAAATTTTCTTTGAGTAATTGCTCATTCTACACCTTGTATAAACTTGGTGGGATTATTAGTCAAGCTGCCTCAACCAACCGTCTCCGGAACTGACTGATTTGAGGATGGCACCTCAAAGAGGTCAACTTTTAGTTGCTGCTACTTGGACTTCTAGAGCCTCCCTGGTTCTTGGGCTTCTGGAAGCTCAGCTTTCAAATTATTCTTTAAGTCTAGGAGCTGCACTCAGATCTTTCCAAGAACTTTGAGGAAAAAAAAAATACAGATTTGGAGATTAAAGTTTCATGAATACTAAAATAATACTTTTCTAGGAAGTGTAAGATATTGATAACTTTTTTAACCTCTTATCTCACCCATCATGCCTGTGTACATATTCGTGACCACTGAATGTTCTCATGACAAAGACCGTAGAGTATAATCTGTGGGGAACTTTGACCTCAATCTAAATATGATACCTTTCCTCCTGTTTATCATCCAAAGGAAGAAGATTTTGCTCAATTTTTCTTTTGTTTCTTCTGTCTTAAGAAGCCAAAACCACACCAAGTGAGTTTTGTTAAAACGAATGCTCCACACTTCAAGATTCTTATATGCTCCACCTCTACCCGTACCATGTCCATAGTCAGTAGGGCATATACCAGTGCTCTTCTCTCCCATATTGAGAGACCCTTGGCTTAAGCAATATTTCTCATAAGTTTGACACTGACTAAAATTCTCCTATTAGAATTCCTTTGTTTTAACTATGTTTTTCTTTTTTTTGATGAGGAAGATTAGCCCGGAGCTAACATCTGCTGCCAATCCTCCTCTATTTGCTAAGTGAGATTGGCCCTGGGCTAACATCTGTGCCCATTCTCCTCTACTTTATGTGAGACACCGCCACAGCATGGCTTGCTAAGCAGTGCATAGGTCCACGCCTGGGATCTGAACCTGTAACCCTGGGCTGCTGAAGCGGAGTGTGCGAACCCAACCACTAGGCCACCGGGCCAGCTCCATAAATAATTTTATAAATTAATGAGCACCCACTATATGCAATGTTCCTGGTCCTTTGCCTACATTAGTGGTAATGCTAACACTATATTACTTGTAAACATTGGAAGTGAGATACTTTTAGTCCCATTTTAGATAGTCAGAGACTGTGGCTTATAGAAGTTAAATAACTCAGCAAAGGTCGCTAGAAAGTAAGTAGAAAAAATGAGATTCAAATCAACCTTTGATTTCAAATTTCATTCTACTTCTACTCTAGCAGAATACCTTTCATAAAATACAGACACTTATTTGAAGTTTATTAGTCCACTTAATCAACATTTATTGAACACCAAGACTGTGGACAGTTCTATACTAAGCATTGTGTAGAGACTCCATGAATCATTCCCCTTTGATAGCACAGTCTCTGAAACTTACTAAGCACTCAATAAATGTGAACTATATTGAGTTATAATTTAGTTATATTAAGTAGATTGTCAGTCATAAATATTTTAAATATAAATCAATTTTATTAGATACTTCTTCCCAATAACTAGCTTTGAGAATTGGAGTGTAATTGGGGAAAAGGAATGGAACAGTCTTGTTACAAGGCTGGTCTATGGTGGATGATACTGGCAAAGACTCTAGGAACTCAGATGGGTAAACACCAGCGTAGGAGACGCCTACCAAGTGCTTAATGGAGGAGAGAAGGAGTAACGAGAGGAAGGAGATGGATGAAGATGGAAATTTATGAGAATTCTAAAAATCAAAATCCCTTAAGCTAAACACATAAGACATCTAACCCCTCTGAGTCAGCTTCCTAGCTATAAAAATAGATGATTGGTTGCTGCTACAATCTCTGAAATCCTACGTCTATTTCCTAAAACTCAAACTTTCCATAACTAGATAACAAGTTTCATGAGGGCAGGGACCATGCTCCTTCACTGAGGTATTCCCAGCATTTACCATAGTGTTTAGCACACAGTAGTCACTCCACAAATATTTAATATAATGAAATAGCATTAATTAATGGAGAGATCAGTGTAAGACTCACCTTCACAATTTGATAATATGGTAAAAAAACATTCTAAAAATTTACTCTGAACATTTGGATTGCATCAATGTAAATAATGTATTCCCTGACTTCTGCAAGTTAGACTTGATCTCCATATGCTTTTGATTGTGTACCTCTATCGGTAGAATAATGTTAAGCACGAACTCCCAATACGTATATTTATTTATTTTAATTTATATACATGGACTACGTCTGTTTGTATATTAAGTGTTAGTAATGTCTAGCTTTCTTATTTTTAGTTAATAGGAGTTTAAATTTTTTCTTCCTGCACTCCTGCATACTCTCTGAGTAGCAGAAACTCCTACTCGGAGCCACTGATATGAATTCTGGACACCAAGGCATCCAGCAGAGTCAGTTAGCTTTTTAGATCCAATGAGTGCACGACACTATTGTAACGGCTCACTTTCCTATTCCTAGGTCACTGCAGTCAACATCAAAAAGAATCACCACTTTGTTCCAACTCCACAATGTTATTCCAGTCGGTGATTGCTCCATTTGTAACAAACTGCGCAGTGCAATAGAAGCTGTACTAGCCTGAGAATCAGGGGACTTGGACTTTACTTATGATGGATTAGTTGAAAAACCTTCAGCAAGGTCCTTATATCTCTGGGCTCTGGTTTATGCTTTTATAAGTGACAAGAAACAATTATCAATCCTCATGTACCTTAAGGAAATAAAAAATATAGGACCCTATGACAGCCTATTGACAAAAGAGCACAAAACTATTTCAAGAGAGGACCTGATACTGGAATGTGTGATTCGGTCATTGTTAAGATAGCCAAATAAATGTAATTAGTTTCCTTGTGCAACCCCTTGGCTGCCTTCTTTCTAAACTATGATGATCAGTAAATGACTGGTAATGATTGATCCCTGCAGAGTAGTTTTCTAGAAAGAAAATTGACCGTTTGTACATATAATAATTAACCATAAACATTATTAAACACCTATTTATCAATTTTAAACACTGAAGACTTTTCTCCCATAATTCAGGACTTGATAAGATTATAAGAATCCAGGTTAACAGCTTCAGTGATTTCAAGCATATGGATTCATCCAAAATGAAGTTTCTGTACATTAAAAACTATTATGCAAATATGTGCACAAATATTTATTGTCCGGTATATTCTACTACCTTGATTTAGCTGTCTTTTAAAAGGCTCACTATTCTTCTTGTGTCTTATTGTGACTTAAACTAACTTTACTAATTGAGATGTATTTGCTTGTATAATCATATATAATAATATTACAATAACCACTTATATTGCACTCTGAATTTTTCAAAGTTCTTTCACACAAATGATCTCAATTTTAGTGACAACAAAGATTTAAATAGCTAGTAAATAGTGGAGAATGAACCAGAAACCAGGTTTTTAGACTTACTCTCTAAAAACTCAACTGTGTCCTGAACTGAGCCCATCCAATCTTGAAATCGTAGAACATCTTTTATAATAACTGTTGGAGGCTGAGAGACATTTGTCTCACTATTTAATTAATTTGTTTGAAATAAAGTGTGGCCAAAACATAAATGAAAACAAAATTAGAGAGATTTTTCATAGAGGTTCACATTTCCTATTTCGATGGGAGTGTTTTTTTCATGCTAAAATCTTGCTGTGGGAGCAGTAATCTTTTGCTTTATAGATATTTTTTCATCTAGAAAATTCTTTTCATCTCTACTCTTTTCATTTCCTTATGCTCTGCATCTTTTTTGGTCTCAGGTGAAAATATACACTATTATTCTACTTTGTTTTTGTCTCCAGACGGCCCATTTTTATTTCTTCAGCCACACTTCAGTAGTTCTGGCAATAATTCCTACTCTAGTCCAGGTTGCATTATTTTATCATGGGCAGACCCTGTATATGAATGTGATAAAGTAGGAAACAATCGTATTACACTTTTCACAAAAGGGTAGAAATTTTACCTCTATAGAGAGAATTTTAAGTTTAAAAGAAATAAGACTCTCAGATTTAGAATTTATACCCTCTATAGTCAATCATATACTTAGTGATTTCATATTTATGTTTCTCTGAGCTTTCCTTTTCATTAAAGTGTTAGAATTTTCCTCAAAAATTTCAACAAGCTGACACTTTTGTCTGATACTGTTGTCTTACCTACCAGATTGATGAAGATGCAATTTACATACCTTTTTACACCTGCCAGAGCTGGGATTGACATCAATAGGAGAGCGGCTAGGGCAAGAAAGCAATTCTATTATTAGAATTCTTGACCCAGCAAATACGAGAAAACTTCAGGTAATCTGCATTAATTTTCTTCAGAGTAAATTTCAACTTAATGCATCTCATAGAACTTAAACAAATTCATAAAACCAAGGCATGCTCACTATCATTTTTTATATAACTTGCTTAAATTTTCCTACTTATAAAATACTACATGTTTATTGTCGAAATATGTGGAAAACACAGTAAAGTTCAAATAAGAAAAGTCACCAGTATAATCGTCAAAGAAAATATAGGTCCTCACAGTAACTCTACCAACCAATTCTGTTGACCATCAGCCATTACCAGGTGCATTCTCTGCTTTCTCAGGGACTTCCTTCATATTCCGCCCTTAGCCCTCTTATTTCCTCTAAAATTCAAAATTTTCTACACTTGTTTCCCTAGAGCACCTATGGCTTCCTTAGAGTTCTTGACATGTATTTAACATCATTCACTGGCTCTCAGTGCTGGTGTAGGTTTGCACTACTGTTTACTTCCCCTTAATCATTTCAACCAGGTTAAGAAGAAAGAGATGAAAATATGTTCATGTCACAATCTTCTCCAGAAATCTCTAAGGATGGTGTGTTTTGAAAAGTGAAAATTAAATCAATAATTGCAGCATTTTAAGAATATTATTTATGAACTGAAGATGAACAAAAACACTCTGCCAGTAAAAGTCAGAATTGATAACCAATATTTCTATCACAGAAATAAACAAATATATTTTAAAAATTAAAAACACAGAGATTATGCCAAATAAGTAAAATAAAAAACGCTAAGCACAGGTTATAGGAATAGCTAAAAGTCAAATGAAGAACCAGAAAGAACAGAGAAAAATGGTTGGAGTAGATCATTATGTGGATATTAATTTGCTGGTATATTCTCAGGGGTGCTAATGTGTCATGCAAATTCCAGTCTTTATAAAGGAAAGAAAAAAAAAGGACATATGTGAATGTTTTTTCATTTTACAACTAAAACTTTCAACAAGAGCAATGAAAGGCATTACGATCACCTATTAAAACCTTGATGAACATGTTCTCCAAAAATCTGACTGTCAAATATTATGAATTATTCCTCAGTAAAAAGTCACAATATTCTTTTTAGTTATGTTTAGTGTGATGTCATACTTCATAATGTCTATTTTACAAAAAACCTAAGATTAAAATGGGTGTATACAGTCAATATGCATCTGTACATACAGGAAAAATGAGCCATACTAACTTGAGGAATATCTTAGCAAGGAGGTGGTAGTGAAGACTCCAAAGTGAAAAGCAGGTACTATGTCAGCAGCAGCATTTTGGGGCGGTGGTATGGGAAAATGGAAGGTCTACTGCCCTACTGGTCAGGAAACCTAGATTCTAATTTCAGCTGAGGCACTGAATATCTGTGACTTGGTATCAGTAAGATAATGATTGTGACCTTAGAGTTTTCAATCAGCAAAGTAAGGAGATTGGATGCATATCCTAAGAGACTACTCTTTTAGCTCTAAAATGTAGTTACACAAACACTGAAATCTACAATAAAGATATAATAAGTAATAAAGATAATAGGAAGAAGGATTCTATATGCACCCAAAATTGAGGAGTCCTTTGGATCATAATCTTCAAAACAGGGTTCCAACAGCATACTTATTTTTGGAAGACATTAAAGTTTTTTTTTTAATTTTGTGGATGGAAGTTTCTATAGCTCAACTGATATTTTGCAGATGTTTTAGATGACAATTCTATTTCTACCTATGTAACAAACATCTTAAATCATTTTTTTTATTCAACAGCAAATATATTTAGCCTAAACTTCAGCCTTTTTTAAACCACAACCTTCACACAGACAAATGAAAGGTATATTCCCCATAAGGATTAAATTAAAACTGTTTTTCTAATGGAAAATACAAATTTCCATTTCTTAATAAACTACGGTCCTACTGAGTAGACACTCACTGGATAAAAACCACCTCCCTACCATTCCATCAATCAAAACCACACACACACACATACACACACACACGCACACAGAGTTTTTCCCTTTCCCTCTGTCTCTCCCTCTTCCTCTCCCTCTCTCTCTCATTCACATATACAAATTATTTAGGTACTAAGGAGCTTGCTGCTGACCTTTATAGGGATGCTATGGTTTGAAATAATTTCTAAAATTATTATTTTATAAAGTATTATTTTTCATCAGCAGGATGGCCAAATCATTGGCAACCGAGACATTATCTTGGAATTTCTATAATAAGAAGAAAGTAAAAAACTCACACCAAAAGGCTTCCCTCATGTATTCTGGAAGCCATATCTGGAGAGGAAAGTCTGAAAGACCTTGTCAGAGTATCAGATAATTATGGAATCTCATCATTTAAATCATTAACAATGCAAATTCTAAGCCCATTTAGCTATTTTTCATTCTTATTACTATCGCCTTGGAAATGATTTTTAACATATATTCAACATCATATTGGGTACCACCTCAACTTTACATATTTCAAGAAAATTTCTTATAAATATTTAAAAATTGGGAGTATGGTTGTGTTTGCATGACAATTTCAAAACATCATATGTTCTAAAATTGAATAGGAAATACACAGAATCCTACAGAATGCAAGACATCAAAGGTATAATTCAGGAGAAACGACATCACTGGTGCACAAATGCCTGCTCCATATCACTGTATCATTCTTTACAGAAGTTACTTTATATTTCATATTGTTCTGCTATTTGAAATCAGAAATAATCAATCTTTTCTTACATATATATTCTCAGAATTTTGTCACAGATGTTTAGGATGTTAAACTATTTATGGTAACATTTTTAAGCACAAAAATCAAGCAAACATCTTGCTCTATAGTGTCTATCTGTGTGAGGGACTTAGATAATGTGAAATGGGATGCTATCTGGGATAGAAGGGTAGGTAATGAGTAAACTAATAGTGGCAGAGATTCTTTGAAGAACGTTAAGACTGAAAATAATTTCATTCGCAGAAAAATGTCATAGAGAAGGTCAAATATTCTAGTTTGGTGAAAGAGGGAAGGCAGAATGTAGAAAAAATTTAAGAGCTACTAGAGCTGAAAAAAACTCTGTTGTCATTAAGGAAACACTAATTATCAAAGTATTAACTAGGCATCATACATAGTGCTTAGCGGGGATGGACATGTAAGATCTGGCTTTCAGAACAGTAGCAGAGAACAATGTAGTCTTCATTAAAAAGTGCCCAAACATTTATGAATGTTGCAACAAATCCAATGTCAGAGAAAATTTTAGCATACATGTATATTCTTCAAGTATAATATTTGACATATATAATATACATTTTTCTCTGGTAATCTTTAATAGTATTTTGTACTGGATTGAATAGTGTTTCCCCAAAATTTATGTCTACTTAGAACCTCAGATTGTGACTGTATTTGGAAATAAGATGTGTGCAGATGTAATTAGCTAAGATGAGTCACTGAATTAAATCCAATGACTTCTGTCCATATAAGAAGAGATTGTGAAAACACAAAGACATACAGAGTGGAGAACACTGTGTGAAGATGGAGGTGGAGACAAGTAATGTGTCTACAAGCCAAGGAATGCTGAGGATTACTGAAAGTCAACAGAAAGTAGAAATATATAGAATAGATTCTCCTTCAGAACCTCTAGAAGGAATCAACCCTGCCAACACCTTGATTTTGGACTTCTATCCTCCATGACTGTGAGAGAACAACTTTCTGAATTTTTAAACTATCCAGTTTTTGGTATTTTGTTACAGCAGTCCTAGGAAACTAATACAGAGCTCTAGCAATGTGTTGAAGCATAATAATGTCTATGCCAAATTGCATAAGTGCTCAGGAGTGTTTGGCAACAGGAACATTAAACCAGTGATTTTTCTAAATTAATTGCTAAGGAACTAGCTTACAAGAGTGTTACGGTGATGTACCATAACAATCTAAGAGAATGCATGTGTTAAAATATAATATTCTACGTCTGACAATTCAGAAATTGAGTAGACTGAATATGTGAATCCCTCTGTGAACTAGCAAATAAAGACTCCAGCACCCCCATGTTTCTTCTTTAGTATTCTGCCTCCCCAGGCCTAAAATCTCTGTGCTGACCTCCATCACCTTACTGCCCAAGACAGATGCATCTCTCTGGAGTCAGTGGCTCAGTCCTTCCCCGAGGCCAGTCCCTTACGTGCCTCCTAAGTCAACCACTGAAGCCAGGAGATAAAATCAGTAGCTCAGTTGCTATCTTTCTTCACCTTTTGGGAAACTAATGGCAATTTAGTCTATGTTGATTTCCTATGTGGTCTCCCATGGATCCAAATCTCAGAATCCGGCCAATTCTTCACCAAAAAGGACAGTTAAGTTTACTTTTTTGCTTATGATCACAAACTCTTTCCTTTTTTTTTAAACCCCTTTGAAATGTCTAATTTCCACCTTCCTTTTGTCTTCTTCATGGAATGTCTAATAATACTTGGGCCCTGCTTCTCAGGTAGTGTTATACTCAGAGATTGTCGCTATAGTATATTTCTATAGTAAATGCCTATAGTACATCAGAATATGGAATATATATATATATATAATATTATATTTAGATAATGTTTTTAATACAGGCACTACTAAAATATTTTAATATAAAACAAAACTAAAATTAACAATATCTGAAGGAATTTCAAATAATTTGAAAACCACCTGACCCTTCTCTACCCTCACCTCTCCTCAGACTGTTATATAACTAGATACTATACTATACTCTACTAAGTACCCACTTTTTATTTTGCTTATGTAAAATCATATTTATACAATTTTTATAAATAAAATGATTTACAGAATACTATAACAAATAGTTCTTCAATGTAGACCTCAATTGTAATAAGTACGGAATACATCTTTGTAGCTACTGGGTGGGAAAAGGTACTGTCATTCATGAAAATAATTGTGGAGAGGGATTGAAAGGAGCCTTGGGGAGGGAGGGAGTTGGGGAGAGAATGGAAGACGAGATAAAAGAAAAGGGAGGGGAGGACGGTGGAGGAGAAATGAGAGAAGAGAAACAGGCGAGGATAAAGGAAAGCAGTCAGGGAGAAAATGGGAAGGAAAGAGAGGAGAAAGGAGAAGGAAAAGTAAGTGAGAAGAAAAGAGACAGTAGTATAACCACTCAAATAGGAAATATTTCTCTTTCTAAAAATTAAAAAACAAAGGCAGATACAAAAAGGAATTGTCATGCCCAAGATTAGCTAGTTGGGATCTCCATTAGGTGTAACATGGGACAGACACCAGAAGACAAGGGAATTGTAGTTCAGAGGTAAAGCTGTACAATAAATGCATGTCAGATTCTCTGTTCAATTCTCAAGTCAATCGGGTTGACTTTTCACGGTAACAGAAGAATAGCAAAACCAATGATTTTCAAAGTGTGGTCCCCAGTTATCAGAAATATCAGCATCACTAGGGAACTTGCTAGATAATGCAAAATTTTAGGTCCCAGAAGATACCCACTGATTAAGAAACTCTGGGAGTTGGGTCCAGGAATCTGTGTTTTACCAAGCCCTCCAGGAGATTCTGACACATTATAGAGTTAGAAATCTCTGATTTAAACCACACCTTTTCAGGCAGGGCAATGTGCATGTTTTGCTCAGACGGTAGCATGATGGCACAGTATACACATCAACTGATGTCATTCTACATGAGTGCTAGTGAACCAGCTACTCGAAGATAAAAATCTGAAGTCGACATATTCTTCCTTTTTTTCTTGCGTTTTTCAATAATGTATGGACTTATTTGCAGCCCTAATTTCTAATTCTTCTCTGCCCAACATCCTAAATTCTATCAGTGTCCTATAGTCAGGGCTCCTGAGGCTGAACTTTCTGGCAACTGGAGTTCCAGTGATGAGACATCCTGAGGTCTCAGGATGAATTTCCACATGGTTCGTACTAAGAAGATTCTAGATACTCCTACAATATAAAACAGAAGGTTTTCTACCTTGAGACAAAATCAAGGCCTTCAGTCTCATGACTGCTGGGCAGCTAAAAACTTAGATGATAGTCAACCTGGGTTTCCCCAACATGAGGCTGAAATAAAGATTTTGAGCTATCACTGAAAAATTATCGCTGATGTCATGTTTGACCGTGGCTATGCACCAGTATTGTTCATACTGAACGGAACCACACTTTTTCCTCGGAAGTGATGGTTAAATTTTAAGGAATCTCACAAGTCAGTTGTTAAACACAGCTATTTATTAAAACTTATATTAATAAATATGGTATTAAAAACAAAAGTAATATATACTGATAGATCATCACTTCATAATTATTTTACTCAATTTTACTGCTACTCTGATTTAATGTCACCTCCATCAATTGTATCCATATACCATAACACCATGTAATGGTGTGTTATTGCATATTTCCTCCCAACTTTGCATTAAGTAACATCATGTTTATATTCCACGTCAGTCATGGGGGAGTATTTATACCGTGAAAATTGACAAACATGACAAATCATGGTGCTTTTTTCTCTCTGGAGAGTCAGATGTTAAACACTTACATACACACCACTGCTTATGACTGAAGATTTCTAGAAGTCCTATTAAAAATTGCTTTTGAAGACTAGACAGTAGACACTGTGGAAAATTACTGTAAAGCTGAGGAAATGTCATGTATTTCATAAAAGCCAAAGTTACTCGATTAACAAATTTCTTGTTTAACTGATTATAAAATACAAAAACACTCGCATTATTCCATTTCTTCAAAAACTTAGTGTGCAAAAGAAAGGGTGAATGGCTAGAACGCAAACTTTTTAAAAACTCTAGCATGTTTTCTTGTGTTTGACAAAGGTCCAAACAGAACTATATTACGTTCTCATCAGATTTTCATCCATTTGTTTTTTTCTTACTATGATGACACGCTCATTCACTTTAAGCTATACCTCTGCTGCCTCTTTTCTGAAAATGTGAAATGTTCTTTTGAAAATCATCCTCTACTAGTGAGTCTGAAGTAATTAGTTTCTTTTTGTCAACCTTTGAACAGGAAAAATAAAAGGATAGGGCACAGTGAAATTATTGAGACAATTGAACCTGCATGTTTCATAATTCAAATTAGTATTGTTAGGTGACTCTGTGAAGATAAAATCTCCAGCCTTGAGAAATTTGTATTGTGAAATGGTTTCCTTATCAGTGAGGTTAATGAAGATGTCAGCAAATGGGATGAGGCTTTGCCAAGTGGAATTACTTTCACCTCCAATCCAACTTGGAAAAGGTGTTAATCAGCATATTAATCTTATCAGCAGCTGTGAAGGAGGATTTGGATGTGGCCATTTCTGTTCTTCGTTAGAAAACCCTGAAAAGATAATTATTCTCAAAATCCATATTATCTATACTATGAAAAAAACTCTCTTTTGCTAAAGTAAAGACTTTTGTAAAGCAAAGACAAAGATGGATAGACGTGCCAGAAAGAGTTTCAAAAGAAGAATTTAGACAGGAACATATGCAAAACAGGTTTAAAGTTTTCTGAAATATTTCAGAGATGACCAAGGAAAGTATGTCAACTAAACATCATCTTAGAAATAGAGCATCACATCACAGAAAAAATAATTACTTTATTGAACATAATCAATACCACGGTTGAAAATGATGTGTCTGTTTAAAAATGTTAAGGTTTAACGTAGAAGCAAAGTTGACTGCTGTAAAGTTTACTACCTTGCACATACAGTCTGGATACAAAAAATGGATGAGAACCTCTACCTTACACTATATATAAAAATAAATTCTAGTAGGACTGCAGACCTAACTGTTAAAGGTAAAATGATAAAACTTCTCAAAAATAAAATTGCAGAATATCTTCCTGGCATGTGGTTCATCAGAAGTTTCTTAATAAGACAGAGAATCATCCAACCATAAAGGAAACAATTGATAATTTGGATTTTATCAAAATTAAGAACCTCTGAGAGTGACATCAGCATCATGGCAGAGTGAGCTTTCCTGTAAACTCTTCCCCCGATAAGATACAACAAAAGGAACAGTCACAGACCAACAACAGACTCCTAGACAGTGAAAAGGAAGATAGGAAAGATTCACACTGCCACACATCTGAGAGTGGAAAGTGCTGGGGCCCCCGAAGGTAGTGGGGAGAGAGGGCTCAGAACTGCTACAGGTATACCATCAATATCTGAGCACCCCAGGAGAGCAGATAACGAGGAGCGAGTAGGAAGACCCCCAAGCCAGGGACCAAGTGGGCAAAAGAGAGAGCCGCCACTCCCCTCCCCACATGCTGGACACTGCAGCTCAGCTGACCAGACCAGACCAAGCAGCCAGCCAATCACAGCAAGCAGCTGGGGCAGAGTGCAGGGAACTCACATTACACAGCCCTTAAGCCCCACAGAGGGGCAGCTGGTGGAAATTGCAACCAGATATATCCAGGAAGAGGAAAAACAAAGCAAATACAGGAACCACAGTGCAAAGGCACATGCAATCACCAGACCAGAAGGGAAATGACAAGCACCAGAAACCAACTCTGAAGACACAGAAATCCATAACCTAAATGACAGAGATTTCAAAATAGCTATCATGAAAAAACTCAACAAAATACAAGATAACACAGACAAGCAATTCAATGAGATTAGGAGTTTCTTCACAAAAGAGATTGAAATCATAAAGAAAAACCAATTAGTACTGATGGAGATGAAGAACACAATAGAGGAGATAAAGAAGAATCTGGAATCTCTAAAGAACACAGCTGACAATATGGAAGAAAGAATTAGCATTATAGAGGATAGGAATCCAGATATGCTCCAGATGGAAGAGGAGAGAGAACTAAGACTAAAAAGAAATGAAGAAAGTCTCTGAGAAATATCTAACTCTATTAGGAAATGTAACACAAGAATTATAGGTATTCCTGAGGGAGAAGAGAGGGAAAGAGGAACAGAGAGCCTGTTCAAGGAAATAATAGCTGAGAACTTCCCAAATCTGGGGAAGGAGCAGGAAATACCAGTAAGTGAAGCGAATAGGTCGCCTAAATACGTCAACAGGCAACGGCCCACTCCACGACATATAGTGGTAAGGCTGGCTAAAGTCAATGACAAAGAAACAATATTAAGGGCAGCTGGACAAAAACAAAAAATAACGTACAAAGGAACTCCCGTCAGGCTCTCAGCACATTTCTCAACAGAAACTTTACAGGCTAGGAGAGACTGGAATGATATGTTCAAAATACTGAAAGACAAAAACTTTCACCCAAGAATACTCTATCCAGCAAAAATTTCCTTCAAATATGATGGAGAAATAGCAACTTTCCCAGATAAACAAAAGCTAAGGGAGTTTATGGTCATGAGACCCCCACTACAAGAAATACCCAAGAAGGCCCTCAGGCCTGAAAAAAAGAAAAGAAAGGGAATACAAAGCTTGGAGCAAGGAGAAAAATAGGTAGACAAAAATCAGAAAAATAGTAGATCTTTACCAGAATAGGTTAACAAGCACTTAAAAACCAAAATCAAAGATCAAAAGAAGGAATTCACCAAAAATAAATATAACGTCATCACTGTAAACACACACCCACAAAACAAGATAGAATAAGGTATAACAACAACGACTTAGAAGGGGAAGAGGAAAGAGATTGAATTGACTTAAGGAAATAGGAGGCCATCAGATAATGGAGTATCTCATACACAAGATTTTTTATACTAATCTCAAGGTTACCACTAAACAAATAATCAAAACAAAATCACATATGATAGAGAGAAAACTAGAAGAGTCTTAAAACAGAACAACAAACTGAATTGGCAGTCTGAAACAAATGGGACAAGAAACAAAGGAATTGCAAAAGAACCGGAAAATAAATGACAAAACAGCAATATTAAGCTCTCATATATCAATAATTACCCTAAATGTAAATGGATTGAACTCTCCAATCAAAAGATACAGGGTGGCAGGATGGATTAAAAAGCAAGACCCAACAACATGCTGCCTCCAGGAAACATATCGCAACTCTAAAGACAAGCACAGGCTCAGAGTGAAAGGATGGAAGACAATACTCCAAGCTAATGGCAAACAAAAGAAAGCAGGTGTTGCCATGCTCATATCAGACAAAGTACACTTCAAGAAAAAACAGGTTAAGAGAGACAAAGAAGGGAAATATATAATGATAAAAGGGACACTCCACCAAGAAGACAAAGGGACACTCCACCAAGAAGACATATCAATTATAAATATACATGCACCCAACATAGGAGCACCAAAGTACATAAAATAATTATTAACAAACCTAAAAGGAGACATTAACAACAACACAATAATAGTACAGGATCTTAATACCCCACTTACATCAATGGATAGATCATCCAGACAAAAAGTCAATAAAGAAACAGTGGACTTCAGTGAAAAACTGGACGAGATGGACCTAGTAGACATATACAGAGCACTCCATCCAAAACCAGCTGACTACACATTCTTCTCAAGTGTGCATGGGACATTCTCAAGGATCGACCATATATTGGGAAACAAAGCAAGCCTCAATAAATTTAAGAAGATTGAAGTCATAACAAGCATCTTTTCAGATCATATTGCTATGGAAATCAACCATGAAAAAAAAACTGGGAAAGTGACAAAAATATGGAGATTAAACAACATGCTACTGAAAAACCAATGGATCATTGATGAAATTAAAGGAGAAATCAAAAAATGTCTGGAAACAAACGAAAATAAAAATATGCCATACCAAATCATATGGGATGCAGCAAAAGTGGTCCTGAGAGGGAAACTCATAGCGATACAAGCCCACTTTAACAAACAAGAAAAAGCCCAAATAAGCAAACTTAAATTACACCTAACAGAACTAGAAAAAGAAGAACAAACAAAACCCAAAGTCGGCAGAAGGAGATAAATAATAAAAATCAGAGCAGAAATAAATGAAATTGAGACCAAAAAACAGTAGAAAGGATTAATGAAACAAAGAGTTGGTTCTTTGAGAAGAGAAACAAAATTGACAAACCCTTAGCCAGACTTACTAAGAAAAAAAGAGAAAAGGCTCAAGTAAATAAAATTAGAAATGAAAGAAGAGATATTACAATGGATACCATGGAAATATAAGGATTATAAGAGAATACTATGAGAAATTATATGCCAACAAATTGGACATTCTAGAAGAAATGGACAAATTCTTAGACTCATACAACCTCCCATAACTGAACCAAGAAGAAAGGAAGAATCTGAATAGACCAATCACAAGTAAAGAGATTGAAATAGTAATCAAAAACCTCCCAAAAAATAAAAGTCCAGGACCAGATGGCTTCTCTGGTGAATCTTACCAAACATTCAAAGAAGATTTAATACCCATCCTTCTCAAACTATTCCAAAAAATAGAGGAAGATGGAACACTTCCTAACTCATTCTACGAGGCCAACATCACTCTGATACCAAAGCCAGACAAAGACCATACAAAGAAGGAAAATTACAGGCCAATATCACTGATGAACATAGATGCAAAAATCCACAACAAAATATTGGCAAATCAAATACAGCAATACATTAAAAAGATCATACACCATGATCAAGTGGGATTTATACCAGGGATGCAGGGATGGTTCAACATCCGCAAATCAATCAATGTGATATACCATATCAACAAAACAAAGAATAAAAACCACGTGGTCATCTCAATAGATGCAGAGAAGGCATTTGACAAGATACAACATCCATTTATGATAAAAACTCTCAACAAAATGGCTATAGAAGGAAGGTACTTCAACATAATAAAGGCTATTTATGACAAACCCACAGCCAACACCATACTCAACAGGGAAAGACTGAAAGCCATTCCTCTGAGAACAGGAACAAGGCAGGCCTGCCCACTCTCATCACTCTTATTCAACATAGTACTGGAGGTTTTGGCCAGAGCAATTAGGCAAGAAAAAGGAAAAAAAGTAATCCAAATAGGCAACGAAGAAGTGAAACTCTCACTATTTGCAGATGACATAATTATATAGACAACCCTAAAGAATCCATTGGAAAACTATTAGAAATAATCAACAACTACAGCAAAGTGGCAGGGTACAAAATCAATCTACAAAAATCAGTTGCATTTCTATATGCTAATAACAAACTAACAGAAAGAGAGCTCAAAAACATAATACCACTTACAATTGCATCAAAAAGAATACAATATCTAGAAATAAATCTTACCAAGGAGGTGAAAGACCTATACAATGAAAACTACGAGACATTGTTGAAAGAAATCGATGATGACATAAAGAAATGGAAAGACATCCCATGCACATGGATTGGAAGAATAAACATAGTTAAAATGTCTATGTTACTTAAAGCAATCTACAGATTCAATGCAATCCCAATCAGAATCCCAATGACATTCTTCACAGAAATAGAAAAAAGAATACTAAAATTCATATGGGGCAACAAAAGACCCAAAATAACTACAGCAATCCTAAGAAAAAAGAACAAAGCTGGAGGCATCACAATCTCTGACTTCAAAACATACTACAAAGCAATAGTAATCAAAACAACATTGTACTGGTACAAAAACAGACACACAGATCAATGGAACAGAATTGAAAGCCCAGAAATAAAACCATACATATACGGACAGCTAATTTTCGACAAAGGAGATAAGAACATACAATGGAGAAAGGAAACTCTCTTCAATAAATGGTGTTGGGAAAACTGGACAGCTACATGCAAAAGGTGAAAGTGGACCATCTGCTATCGCCATTCACAAAAATTAACTCAAAATGGATCAAAGACCTGAAGGTGAGACCTGAAACTATAAAACTCATAGAAGAAAATATAGGCAACACACTATTTGACATTGGTCATAAAGGAATATTTTCGGATGCCGTGCCTACCCAGTCTAGGGAAACTAAAGAAAAAATAAGCATCTGGGACTTGATCAGATTAAAGATCTTCTACAAGACAAATGAAACCAGAATCAAAATGAACAGACAACCCACGAGCTGGGAGAAAATATTTGCAAAACATATATCTGACAAGGGGTTAATCTCCATAATATATAAAGAATTCATACTACTGAACAACAATGAAACAAACAACCTGGTCAAAAAATGGGCAGAAGAAATGAACAGACACTTCTCCAAAGAAGATATACAGATGGTCAATAGGCACATGAAAAGATGTTCAACATCACTAATCATCAGGGAAATGCAAATCAAAACAACACTAGGATATCACCTCATGCCCGTTAGAATGGCTCTAATCACCAAGACAAAAAACAACAAATGTTGGAGAGGATGTGGAGAAACAAGAACCCTCATACACAGCTGGTGGGAATGCAAACTGGTGCAACCTCTGTGGAAAATGGTATGGAGTTTCCTCAAAGAATTAAAAATAGAAATACCCTATGATCCAGCTATCCCACTACTGGGAATTTATCCAACGAACCTGAAATCAACAATCCAAAGAGGCTTATGCACCCCTATGTTCATTGCAGCATTATTCACTATAGCCAAGACATGGAAGCAACCTAAGTGTCCCATGACTGATGATTGGATCAAGAAGATGTGGTATATATATACAATGGAATACTACTCAGCCGTATAAAAGACAAAATCGTCCCATTTGCAACAACATGGGTGGGCCTGGAGGGTATTATGTTAAGTGAAATAAGCCAGAAAGAGAAAGACAAATACTGTATGATCTCACTCATGTGTGGAAGATAAACCAACACATGGACAGAGAAAACTGCATTGTGGTTACCAAGGGCAATGGGGGTAGGGGGTGGGCACAAGGGGTGAAGGGAGACATATATATATGGTGATGGACAAACAAAAATATACAACCCAAAATTTCACAATGTTATAAACTATTAAAGCATCAATAAAAAAATAAAATAAAATAAAAAAATTAAGAGCCTCTATTCATAAAAAATCAACATTAAGAGAGCGAAAAGGCAAGATATATGAGGCAAGAAGATTTAGGTAATGCATATAATAAATAAAGAACTAATATCAAAATATGTAAAGAGTTCCTACAAATTAAGAATAAAAGACAGAAAATCTAACTTTTAAAAAATGGGCTAAAGACTTGGACAAATACTTCACAAAGAATGTGTTCTGATCCCAAGTAAGTTTGTGAGAAGGCACTCAGTATGATTAGTTATTAGGGAAATGTAAATTAAAACCACAATGAAATATTATTACATAACCATGAGAATAAAAATTAAAAGACTGGCAAACCAGGTGTAGATGAGGATGTGGAGCAACTGGAATTCTCATACACTGCTTTTATATACTGTTTTCATACACTGGTGTTGAGAGCGTAAACTGGTATAGCTACTTTGAAAAATCGGTGATATTTACTAAAGTTGAACATAGAAATACCACACAACCCTGCAGTTCTACTCATTACTATGTACAAATAGAAATGTGCACAAATAACCCAAAAAGGCATCTACAAGAGTGTCCTTGGCAGCATTAATCATAATAGCCTTTCATTGGAAATAACTCAAACACCTATAAACATTAGAATAGATAAACAAATCGGTGATATATCCATGCAAATACCACAAAGCAAAATAAGAGAATGTACTACCAATAAATACAACATGAAAATTTCACAAAAAGCATGAATACTTCACAAAAGACAGACACAAAGCAGTACTTACTGTTTAAATCCAAACTATCAAATCAAGGAGAGGAAAAACTATTCTGTTATGATTGAAGTCAGAATACCGCTTATTTCTGGAATAGAAGTTTGAAGCAGTGACTGAAAGGTAGGTTCAGGGATTGCTGGTAATTTCTATATTTTGATCTGGGAGCTGCTTAAATGAATATGTTCAATTTGTAAAATTTTATTGAGGTATACACTTCAGATTTGTGCATTTTATGTATGTTATATTTAAATATGAAATGGCCAATTAAATAAAATAAAAAGAAGTTAAGAAGTTGCAGATGGGTTCTAGGATAGCTATAATGGAGAAATCTGAATTAAAAGTTAAGAAAAAAATACGAAAATCTTGATATCCTCCATCTGGAAAATTAATGATAGAGAAGTGAAATGCAAAACGATCATCTGAAACAGATTAGAGTGTTTTAGTGTTATTTTTAATATGCTTTGAAATAGAAAAGCGGCAATATTTCCTTCTTCTAAAGGCTAAATCTAGAAGTAATATAAATTACTTACATAAGCAATAAGGAGAATTTTATCGTCTCAGATAACAAGAAAACTTGAGGTAAAGATTTTCCAGTGTTAGTTAATTTATTGGTTGAATAACAATCAATAACTCAGTTTTATTTCGTTTTTCCCCATCCACATGTTGGTTTATGGCTAGAAGAATGAAATCACCCTAATGAGCTCAAAACATTCAAGATTCACACCCTGGTGCTGGAGATAGATTTTATCCCCTTTGAGGGATCATGTCTTTTAGGAAAAGAGTAAACAAAATCTTCCCTTAACAAGAAGAATGATTGCAATGAAAATATTGGCATATATACCACACCCACACATAGAATGACTTCTTGAATATCCTGTAAAACTCCCCTGTTAACAGGGCATTGGCCTTTGCGAGCATCATCTTATGCCTTCTATACATTTTTGTTTCTCTTTTCAGTAAAAAGTGTTTCTTCCTTGGGGATTTCATCTCTCTACTAGGGATTAATCTTTGTTAATAAATTCAACTAGATGATTAAAATTAGCAGCTGCTAGATGTAATCTCATATTTCATTTTCACAAAAATCCTAAGAGGTAAGGTAGGTAAAACTGAAGTGAAGCTCTGAGGGGTTAAGTGCCTTTCCCAAGGTCACACAGCTAAATATAACTCAATAATGCAAATGCAGTGCTGTCAAAAATGAAATCCTTACATCAGAGGCCAGCAAACTTATCTGAACGGTGACAAATAATAAATATTTTAGGCTTTGTGGGCCATATAGTCTCTGTTGAAACCACTCAATTCTACTCAATTCTGTCACTGTATTGCAAAAACAGCAATAGACAATACATGGACTAATGAGTTTAGCTGTGGCCAATAAAACTTTATTTACAAAAAAAGATGGTTGGTTTTACCTGGATCTATTAATGAGGAAACAAGAAGACAAATCCAGGTTGCAAAATATTCTACAAAATAACTGGCCTGGACTCTTCAAAAAAAAAAGGTGTGTTGGGCACAAGGACCATTCCAAATTCACGAAGATTAAAGAGACATGATAACTAAAAGCAATGTATGATCCTTGATTGAATTCTTGATGAATGAATTTTAAAAAATACTTATAAAGGACAATTGGGGAACAGTTGGGAGGGATATCTGAATAGGACTACATAAGAAATAATATTACTATATTGGTGTTAAATTTCTTGACCATGGTGCTATGACTAGGTGGAAGAAAGTTCTTTTCTTTGGAGAGACCGGCTAAAGTATCAGGGGCAAAAACAAAAAAGATGATGGGCCATTTTTGTCCTCTGTTCATAGTTTGTTGATTGCACCTTGGATTTCATACTGCATTTCATCCATGCATGAGAAGATCAAAAGGGCCTAATTTTGACCAATATGGCCTTAATGTTCCCCTCAGTTTGACCAAACTTTACATAAGTTTCTTCCTGACTATAGGTCCCTGATTATGCTTTTCTTAGAACAATTACTTTAGAAAACTTACACTTATAATTTCTTTCTCTACCCCTTTGAGAAGTAAATCTTCCATAACCCAGGAATGTCTTTCTCAAGGACCTCAGAGCCGGTCAACACTTTGAAATGTAATTATAAAGAATGATAGTGCCCCTATCTCCCAGTCTCTGTGTGGGGGGTAGGAGCCTAACTTTAATAAGTTCCAATTAGCAAACCTTGATGGCCTAATCACATTGACCCCTAATCCCTAATGTCCTCCAGTACTTTTCCACTGCTCACTAAGTGCTTAAAATCTTTCCTGCCTCTTGTTTCATGGAGTTGAGTTTAATCTCATTTCCCTATTGCAACAGTCTTGAACAAAGTCTTCCTTGCCGTTTTTAACAAGTGCTCAGTGCAATTTTTCTTTTACTTTGCGTCCTAGAATAACTATGGCTACTAGGTCTCAAACTACTAGGATTGGATCAATTACTAATTGCAACTCAAAATTAATGTAATTAATTTTAGAATGTGGTTCTGTTTAGATTTGACTTCGTGAAACTAGGGTCTTAAGAAAGAGATCAAACAAAGTAAAATACATTTGAGTGATGCCTACATATGCTCTTGAGTTATGTCTAATCTTTACACCACAAAAGTTGCATTTCCTGAATCACCAACCATCAACAGAAAATCATGTGGGTCACCTGCTTCCCCAATAAGGTATCTTCATTTTTAAAAGGACTTCCCAGGGTGACTTTAATATGACACCCTGGGAAACTCTGGTGAAATATTTAGGGATGATCAGGCTTTCCTTCATCCACCACATCATATGACATGTGGTCTTCCCTGGTGATTAGCAAGTCTAACTGTTGAAAAAGAACCAGAAACAAGCAGTGTTCTACTGGTGGGTCTTGTTTGCCAAAGACCACAAAAGTGTGATTCCAATCCAGGATAATGGAGCTCTAAATCTTTAATTTACTGAAATGATTTAGCTTCAGGAAAATCAGACAACATTGATTTTTCTGGGATCATCTTACTCTCATTCCAGACTTGGGAGTTTTTGGTTGCTTGTTTTCCTTTCCTTGAAGTCTAATTGGAGATTTAAAAAAGAAAGGACAGGAAAGGTAAGGTAGAGGAGAGTGAGCCCATTGAACGTAGTTGTGCATTGCACAAAAACTCAGCCAAGGGTTGCGTAGCAGCTGAAAGCCACTATCCAAGCCTTGAGTCCTGACTCTGGGTCATGTCTACACGGAGGAAAAGATGGCTTTTTCTTCACACAAAGGCCTCCTTCATTCCCCCAGCCAAGCTAGAGTTCCAATTGCTTAGAAGGGAAGAATTTTTCTATGTGTCCTTTTTCTAGAGAAATCTTTGTTTCTCTCTCTCTTCTTTAATAGCAACAAATATTTAATATAACTCTAGACTTGGGTGAGAAGCTGGTGTCTCTAGACCCAACTATAACTGAATTTATGCCATGGAGTGATTATATCCTGCAAAGTTAAAAGAAAAAAAAGTACTGAGTTCAGAAACGGAGTCCCAGTTCTGATTTTTCCAACAATCCTCCAAACAGCTTCATACTGAGTCTTTAACTCCTTTAGCTACAGAAGACGATGATAATGAAGCCAGAGGCCCATGTCTAGATTAAATGAAATGACATGAAAAATTGCTTTGAAAATGATGCAAACATTATCCAAATGCAAACCATGACTGCTAGGCAAAGGAGATTTTGTTGTTTTGTTTTGTTCCTTATGACATACTTTTTGATTCCAGTCTTTTTTTGTCTGCCTCACATCATCTTCTCCCCACTCCCCATACAGCATTAAGGCCTAATAACTACAGTCACTTTTCCCATCAGCAGTCACAGTATGTTTAAGTTTGCTGTTGATTTTTTTTTAATTTAATTAGAATTTTAATGAAATAATTGCAACTTTACATATTTCGCATGGTAATTTAGAAGATTATGTTTACTTTGAGGATTTTTTTAAAGTCTTTGGAGGAGAACAGACAATAAATAAAAATGAATAAAATCATCACAGCAATTTATTGAGAATAGTGAAAAGGAAAATGCTTGGGAAATTCCACTTGAACATCAGTCTTAAATATCCTTCACAAAGCCATTCTGTCATTTATTCTGACAGTATAAGCAAAATAGGAAATCTCCTGAGCCTTGCCATTTTGCTTGTCTAATCATCTACTCCACATTCCCCAAAACCACCAAAAAACTTGATCATAACCTCTCAGATACATACTCTTGTACTGTAATTCCTTCTCCTGGTTAGGGATTAATTAATTTTGTGGTTGCCCCTTTATTTGAATATTCCTTTGGACTAGAAGGCATAAGTGGATCATAAAGGAAAATGAATCATAAAGGAATATATATATATATACACATATATACACACACACATATACATATATACATACACATAGTTTTGTTAACTATAAAATATTATATGTTAATTTAATATACATAATGATGATGACAATCAACATAACAGTGTGTAATTTTTTTAATAATAAATGCATGTACTGATCTATTACCACCTACCATGTCTCAGAATGAGCATTTTACCTACATTGTATCATTTAATTCTCACTACAACCCTATAAGAAAGGACTAGTTATCTTTACTATTTTATACAGAAATGAGGTAACTTGATTATAAGGAACAGATCATTGGACAAAAACCTGCCTCGTAAGCATCACTCAGCAAAGCATTCGCACTGGCACCTACTCCAGACTAGTGGATATCCTCTGTGAGGTCAACAGTACTGGAGCCCTGAATTTTACCCCATCCCTCACTTCAACCCCACCCCTTCAAGCTTACTTCACCTTGTTGGGCCCCAAGGCCTCACCTGTCAACTGAAGGAATGGGGTTTCATGATCTCTAATGTTCCTTCCAGCTAGAACAATCCATAAGTCAATGGGGAATGTGCCTATAACTTTATGACAAATGAGTATAAAATGTATTATTCTCCTTTTAGGAGTATTTTACAAACTATGCACAAAAGTTTTATAAGCTTAAATTATCATATATACATTTTAAGAAATCTCCACAGACTTTATTTCCACAGATTGATTCTTAGTTTTCATGGAAATTAAAGTGGAAAGCAGCTCATATTTGCAAGTTAGACTTCCAATTACAGACTTTGTAATGCAAATTTTAAGTTCAATTCTGGAAAAGAAAAGGATAAAAAGGAAAACCAAGGCCTTAAAGAGGAGGATTTCTTTTTGCCTTCATGAATGTAATGATTTCTAGAAAGCAAAATAAGTAACAGCATCCTGATTTATCTTCACCTCCTTTTCTCCAGATCCCACCGAGGCTCTCTGTCTAGCATGTCGCAGTTGGATAGAGCAAATTCATTTTTTGCGTGTTCCATTTCTGGTAAGAAACATAAAAAAAAGGAGTGACTATAGTTTACTTGCTTTAAGAAGCTTATCTGCGTTGTTTTTAGAGAGTGGCAGCAAAAACTGAATAACAGAGGCCTGATAAAAATTATTACGTATTAAGCACTTTGCTCTAAGCAAAGTATAGGTTTTTAATTAGAATGAGTAAAATCAATGCACTGGTGGTAAGACAGTAAGAGCAGGCTCTGCCCTCTGCCTATTTATCACTCTTTCACGCAGGACCTTACTCTTGAAAGCTACCAGTCTGGGCAGGCAGAAACACCTAACCCTGTCAAACTCTATGCTCTCCATCTCCAAGACTGCCTTCCAAGGATCAGCAATTGGCTCAATTCTGAGGGTAGGAAAAGTAAGGCTCTGACTCATGGAACCCTCCTCCCTCTCATTAACTTCTCTTTTATCTGGTATCAAGGACCTTCTCTCACCCCTAATTTCAGGAAGAAACCCTAATAAATTCTCCTTGCTCACTCATTTTCACTTCAAATCCAGCTGAAGATTTTTCTGGGAAAAAGTCCTAGAATCACTAAGACAGATACTATCTTCTCTTGTCCTCTATGGCTTTTATAACAGTCATGATCCTGTATTGCCAGTTATCTGGCAAATATTTGTTGAATTCTGTGCTCACTGGGAGTATAGGTGTAAAGGACATAGGGCTCTAACCCTCATGCAGCTTGGTGTACTTTAAACAAGCAAGCAAAAAAAGCGATATAAAATAATACAAAGTTAGTGAATCATATGACACCAAAAAAAAGTGTACATGGGCAGAGAATCTTCTTTTGAAAGGGAAGGTCTCTTTGAAGAGGTGAGAGTAATTCAGAATATATATTTACTTCTCCCATTAGTCTTAGAACATGGGGAGATAACTTGTATATGGTTCTATTTCTACCACTTTTCAAAATGCTTACTATACATTATGACCTAAATAAATTTTGAGTGTTGAAATGAATGAGTGATTTATTCACACTTAATTCTGGAAGCTATGATGAGTTACCTTTCCACTTAATATCTTATTACTGGTATATGTAGGGGATCACCTCAGTAACGAGATGAGGGAACTTGCATGAAATGCTCTTCCTATATGAGGCTGTTTCCTTATTGTTCAAGTAAGAATAATAATATCTATCTCGAAGAAACTATTTTGGGAATTAAAAAGTAGCGCCTGTTGAAAGTATTTGACAACTACTATGTTATTTAAAATATATGATTTCTCTACAGTGGAGTTTCTAGCACCCAGTCCATGGCATCATAGATACAAATTATTGTTAGGTGATAACATTCACGTGGCATCTTGCTTTTCCCCTGGCTACATTGCTCCTGGCTTCATTGTTCCTGGTTGTATAGCGTTCAAGATTGGTCCTTTAACATTCCTGCAAATTCCATGAGTTATCCAACAATTGTGAGCAATTAAGAATCCTGTGTGATCAGAATTCATTTTCTCTTAAATCATTACGACATCATGTTACACAGCTACTGTAATGGGTGTCCATTGTACAGATGAGGCACTTGAGGCTTAGATACGTGAAGTGATATGTCCCAGGTCCACAATTACAACACGGCAGAACCTGTATTTTATCATCGGTCTCCTGACCTGAGAGCTTAGATTAAACCTCTCCATTAAACGTCATACATCTCATTCTTTTCTTCTGCACTCATAATTTCCTACAGCTATTAAATATCATGGAGAGCGGCAGCATAATTAATTGACATAAGTTCCTAATAAAATCTTTGGAAAATATGAATCCATTTTCTGCTTGAGCATTTCCATTCACACATTGCTTTTTTCTCCCAGACTGTTCGAGATACGTATACACACACACACACACACACATACATATATATATGCATTCATTATATTCTAGAATATAATTAGTATTATTATAATATATAACTTAATTCTATTGTATATTGTATATATAATATGTTATATATATAACATACACATGTGTAACACACACACATATGTTCATATTGATTATAATATCTATTACGCTATATATTATAGTTTATTTTATATTATAATATATTATTTAAAGTTAATAATATTCATTATATAACATCTCATTATAATATAATAATAATAATTTATATTAAATATAAAATTGACTTTTAAAAAGCACCAAAATAATTGGTTCTCCCAAAAGCATTTTGAGGTAAAATGATGAAAAACCTCAAGCTTGGAAAGTTCAAAATACCTTAAGAAATACCACTCAACTGAAAAGTAAAATAAAAACAACAATTTTAGGCTCAAGGTCCAATATTCTTTCTATTTTGACATTAGACATTTCTCTTTTACATTGAGTCAAGATATCTCTCCTTGTAATTCCTAAACTTTGATGCTAGTCCTCAGCTTAAGGGCAATCCTAGATGTTTACTCTCCACACTACAGCAGGCCCTAAAACTACAGATTTTGAACGTTAAATGAATATTGGTTTGAAAGTAACTGTTTCCAGGATAAACAATCTCTGCTTCTTCATTTTCTATATTCAATTAAACATGGCATTTAGAAAGTCATCATTCAATGGTCTCTGACCTGCTTCATAGGAGTAGAAACTACAAGAAGTATAGGAGACAGAATTGACCTCAGGATGTGAATAGAACTTATTTTTAAAGATAGCTGATATCAGTGTATCTTCTTGCATGTTCCTTATCTTAAAAAATTGGTGAAAGTGATAAAAAAAATCCTGATAACAAAAACAACCTGCTTATAAATCTAAGAAAAATATTGGTTATAAAGAGTTCTCATATGCAAAATACTGATTAATTAAAGTCTTTTTATGGATCTTAGACTAGAATAAAGTCATGAAGGGTAGGCATTCAGAAGGGCAGGTGGCAGAGAGTCTTGTTCTGTTTCAGAAAGCCCCATGTAAAAGGCTGGATGTAGAACAACAACAACAAAAATTCTCCAGTCCTATACAGCACACCAATAGCGCTGGCCACTTGTTTCTTAGATGGGAACTCTGGGGGCTAAAGACAACAAAATTTCTGTGAATCTAGAAATTTTTCCTTGAATTCCCTGAGCTCAGGGAGTGCTATGTGAGGTGCCTATGTGTACTCAGGTCTTGCTGATAGATAAAAGGCTTCTTTTCAAATTGCAGTTGCCTGTACAGCACTTTCCCTTACAACACAGTAAATCAACCAGTCAATGAAAGAAGTAGTGGCACCCCAAACAGCACAGCCCTCGTGTTCAAAGAAGTCTGTTTCTCTGTTTTGTATCCTGGAGTTCCAATAGAGATTGTGACAACAGGATGATTTTGCTGACCTCACAGAAAACAAAATAACAAAAGGGAAATAATCAGACTTGTTGTACGAGATGCCAGCGGATGCTGTGAATCAAGGCAGAACAGCAGCCGTCAGCCATGTTCTGCTACAGGCGAAGTTTAGCTAATCAATATGGGATTTGTGTCTGGGAGCGCCCGAGTCCAGCCATGAGTTTAGCAAGACACATTAGGAAATTTTCTCCTTCGTTATATTTGCCCTATTCCTGAAGCTAAGAAACAAAATATGGTCAGTAAAGAATACAATTTGTGGATTTTAAATTTCACACATTTCCAAGTTTATTTATTACTTTATAAAATAAAGTAAAACAAAAATAGCCCTGATTTTCACAACAGTTTTTATTACAAATTGAACAGTAAAATTTTACATGCAACTCTTTGATGGTAAAATATTTAAAGAATATATTTCTGTACAAGGTCTATACACTTCCCTCCTCTAGGAAGAATGGAATGAATTTTGATTTTCCTTAAATATGTATGTTGAATGTTTCTTAACATACTTCAAAAACACTAAAAATATGAAGTTTAAAACTATGCATATGGCATTTTTTCCACTGGCAGGAAGGAGTAGGCATTACAATTTAAGACTAAGAATTGTGATTTTAGATTTTATCTGCATAGACTGCTGATTAGTACACCTCAGAAGGTTTTAATAGTATTTATATGACCCACTCCTTGGAGATTCCAGTTGAGTGGGTCCAGTGTGAACCCCCTTCCCCCAAATAAAGTTAAGTTCCCCAACAATACTAGTAGTGGGTATATGAATCAAAGAGAATGCTCATACATTCCTGGAGTGAGTGTAAATTGGTAAATCATTTTGGAAAACAATTTGGCATTAGCTAATTTGAAGATACCCATATCTTATGTCCCAGCAATTTGACTCCTCGATGTATAGCCTCAAGGAATCAGTGATTGTTGCACGTGTACAAAAGTGCTCATAGCAGCAACCTGGAAATTACTCAAATAGTCATCACTAAAATGAATAAATAAATTGTAATATAGTCGTATAACGGAATACTACACAACAATGAAGAGGAAGAAATTACGACTGACACATAACAAGTGATATTTCAAAAACATAGTGTTAAGCAAAAGAAATAGGCACTAAACAGTACACACAGTGTAATTCCACTCATATAAGGTTCAACTTGAGGCAAAACTCATTGTGTGTTTAAAAATGCATATATTTATAAATAAAACAGGAAATTATTATCACAAAACAGAAGATATAGTTACCCCAACTGGGGACAATCTATTGTTCACTCTTTGTTTCCACCTACTTTTATTTTAAGAGCTATTTTTTTTCTTTCCCTTTAGCTACTTGCAGCCCTCTCTTAGGTTCTTATTTCCCACTATGAACCATATTTAATTGGTAAAAATACTCAGTGTTGCCTACATACTGCTCGATACTAATATCTTCTCTTTCTGTATTATTACATACAGTCCATTGCCTTATTCATCCACTGGGAATGAAGACTAATGCTGGATCCCACTACATGTAATCACATCAAATCGCACTTTTAGATGAAATAAACAAAACACCCACCACTTCAGCTGGAATTTGTGCCAGCTTCCAAATAGCCTCTCTGAATTTCAGTACCTTCTCTCTGTCTGAGAAATGTTGAATCAATATAAAGTATGTCACATGTTTTGTCACCTTTCTCTCTTTAAGGTTGCTATAAATGTAGTAGGAAGAAGCTGGCATAGTTCCCTTTTTAAAGTAAGCATACACGAGGTATTTGATGTTATCTCCTTGCTGTGGCTGATTAACACACTGGGGAAGAAATGTGCAAAATGAGCAGTCAGGACTGTTTCCATGGTTGCCCAGCTCTTTGCATAGAATAAAAGTAAGGAGGCCTTAGAAGGTCCCTCAGTCCTGGAGTTCAGCACGATTGAGTGCTGCAAATGCAGATGGAGGGGGTATTCATGGCAAAAGGCAGTCCATATATATCTAATAATCTTGTAACCCTGTTAAGACAAATAGGTCACCAAAACAATTATTTGGTGATATATGACAATGCTATTGCAATGCTATAGTGCAGTAGAATTTTATAGAGAACTTCATGGAGAAAGAAAGTGACCTTTACTTGGCACATTCTACATGCTTGGAACTAGCTAGACTATCTATGTACCAGGAGACACAATTATCCTTTCTCTTATTTTAACGGATGAGAAACTAAGACTCAAACAGAGCAAAGTACCTTTCCCAAGACAAACACTTGAGCTTCTTTCTCTCCAAATCCAAAGCCGGCGCTGCATCTGCCATATTACAGACTGGCATCATGTGACTGGTTTTTGTGAGACATTTTTGGAACATTCTGACAAAACGTGTTGCTGTGTGATATTTATACTAAAGAAGCTGTTCATAACATTACCTGCATCCCTTTAATGTGGGCTCAACTTGAAAGGAAATTTTTTTACCAATATTAGAAACCTCTGTGATTCTTTTGAATGATTAGTTTGGTTTCATGTAATGAATCCTAGGGATTTTGTAAGCGATCATGCACCTGTCTTTGCTTAGAGTGGTACCTGAGACCTAGCTCAAGACCTATAGCTTGTGGTCTGTACTCTGCTCCCACTTCACACTACTATCCTCACGTTCCTTTTATCGGGTTTTTGTCATCCATACAGTTTTAATTATATTTCCTTTTGCTGAATCATATATATTTATGTCAGCAGAGACAAGATATGGTATGAATAATTATTTTCTTTAAAGACTAGCTTCGTGTTTCTCTCTTTATAAATTTCATAATGAGGTGGTTATTCTTAGAGAATGGCTTTCCTACTCACATCCCTGATTTCTTCTTCCACACCTCTTTTAAAAGTGTCCAATATGTTGCACTATAGAGATATCTGCTAGGGACGACTAAAAATCCATTTTGTCTTGTTATATCTTTGTCAGAAGAATGAATTCTGCTCTGTCTCAATCTGACCTCTCCAATGTTATGCTTTGACAGACTGTCTCTCCTTCATCTGTCAGACAATCCTGGAAATAAGAAGAGAAAAACACCTAGTAAATCACTCAGGATGTATCTATATTACAGAAGAAAAATTAAATGCAAGATTGAAATATACTGATTCTGTTTCCTTCCCAGGGAAATTTGGGGGGTGGGGGTAAGGGGATGACAAAAACTTTTTCTTTATATTTTGAGGGACACATAGACACAACACAATAGTTGCATTTAAATTCTAATCTTCAGCAAAAGAAGCTCTGTTCTCCTTTCGTTGTTCACTTTTGTCACCCCCCTCATCACATACAATGGGTCATGCAGGCAAGAGGTCATTTTTATTACAATGCCAAGGTATACTTTGTAAACAACCATGGCCCTATGGGATTCCAGGGACATTTAGGACCAGTTTCACTCAGAATGCTGGGAAATTTCATTGGTATTTGTCATACTGGTTCGCCTGTACCACCATATGGGCCAGTCACAAGCATCTCCTCCTTAGAGCAATGGGATACACTGTAAACAGGACTTATGCGTCCCCAAAATTCCTCCTCTTGTTGTTTGAGTATTTCTCGGGTCTCTTCCAGTTCTAGTACCCACCACTTCCATTATCTTCTTCACCGCAACACATGACAGTGGCAAAGGCAGAGAGCTCTACCAAGAGAAATAGGGGGAGTCATACTTAGGCCCAGATTTGTTCTTTCAGATCTCGTATAATTTTCCGCTCCAAGTTCTCAGCACTTGCTCAGAGCACTATAAAGTTTTTCTGCATAGTACTGAGTTTTACTCAGTACTTTAACACTAATGATAACACTTGGAGTAATCCCTGTTTCAGTTTCCATGTACTAGATGAATTCCAAAATTATATAATTATCGCATGTCAGCTTAGAGAAGACCAAAATGAAGCATATGAGGTCAAAGGCAGAATGCAGGATGATAAAAGCCTGTAAATGATCCCAAGGCTGAAGAACAAAGAAAATAAACAGGAATCCAAAGGTAACTCCCACCATCCACTGCTAATTGGAAATGCAAACTCCTCAGACCCATATGGAGAATACTCCTAGCGTAGGTCTAGAAAATGCCATATCTGGAACTTTTGTAATTCTGGAGTTAGAAAAAAATGTATTAGTGCATTGGTAAGAAGGTAGATTCATATCAACATAACTGAGCACCAGCCATCTCTCTCTCTCTCTATCTCGCTCACACACACACACACACACACACACACACACACACACTCTTCATTTGTAGATGAGGGATGATGGCAAGAATTAAGATTTTAATTAACTTGCTCACAGTTGCATGACTTGTAAGTTGTAGAACTGGGATTCAAATCACTCTAAATTAAGCTTTGTTTTTCTAAAATCAATTATGACTAGGTTTTGGTTAAATCCAGTGCAAATTTTCAGTCCATCTTGACCTATCTGCTGTATTGGAGGCTTGGCTCACCAGTGAAACCATCTTCTCCTGAGAGTTTAGTGACCTCACACTTTTCTTGCTTGTTTTATCCTTTTCTCTTCTTTTCAGAACATTTTTTCCTGTCTTTTTCTGGTGAACCACTTCTTCCTTGCCCTCCTTAAGTGTTTTCCCTCCAGCCCCTTTATGGTGGTTTTTCTTCTAAATTTCCTGGCCATTCTCACCATACCCCCATCACACCTCTGACATGTTAATTAAGTTTAAATCCTCATAATTTAGCCTGCCCACCCCCACCTTGAGCCCATATTCTTCTCTGCACATTCATCTGGATGTCTCAGAGATCTTTGCTATATTTAATATTATCAGTAGAGTAAAACATCAGTGTTACATCTACCACTCCCACTGGATGATTAATTTCCTAAACTGAGGAACTGAATCTTACAGATCCAGTGTCTGTGCATAATTGGTGACCAGTAGATGTTTGTTGGATGTATTAATTAGATAAAGCATTGATAACCAACCCGACACTGCCTGATATTGAAATGCATGCCCTCTCTTCTCCTTAACACCGGTCCTGAAATTCCTACCATCTGCTCCCGAGAAAAAGGAGCTAATAAAGTATCTAATATTTATATTTATATTAGCCATTCTTTATATAGTAATTATATATAGCAAATAGCTACAGCTACTATAATATATGTATAAATCATACTCTATGTAATATATATGTATGCTGAATATAATATACACAACTGCTATATGTTTAATATGAGATATAATATTTATAATGTATAATTATACATAATTATATCTAGATATAAATGTATAAATATAAACATTACGTAAAATATATAATACAATAATGCAATATAGATAACATATATAGTACTGATATCTAGATATATCATATATAGTATACAATGGTAGATATATATTATAAGTATAAAGGCTCAGAGAGGTACAATATCTCATCTAGAATCACTTAATTGGTTACACACGAAGTTAGGCATAAAGCCCCAAATTCTTATTTCCAAATTTAATACTCTTATCTAACATAACATGCTGATCAGTTCTATGAGTAGGAGCTATATTTTGAACATCATTTGTCATTTTCTTAACAATTACTGGAGTGCCATACAAAGAGTAGGCGCTCAACACATTCGTTATGAATGAATTATAAAACAAATCTTCATGCTGATACTTGAACTTATCGAAATGGCTGGGATGTCTCATACTTGGACATGACATCTCGAGTCAGCTAATATCAACCCTGTATGCTAAGCCACTGGAGCCAAGAACGGCAGGAATCATTTCCTAAAATAGAAGAAAATGAGACCAATCCTCCAATGGAGCTAGAGATTTACTCCATCTTTGAATCTCTCACTGACAGAAAAGATATTGTGTTGCATAGCCATCTGTCCTCCCTGGGTTTCAGTATAGTCATCTGATCTGCATAACAGGTACACAGGAGGGTTGTTTGAAGAATTAAGTGAGAATGTACATATAACAAGGTGAATATCAAGTTTATTACAAATTAAAAGTCATTGTATAAGTATAAAAATAATTTCTGTAACATATTTATTCATGTAGGTACTATTATAATTTATATACTTCTATAACAACGTATTTATTATATTTTGCAAATTATCTTACCAAATACTGGAATCTTAATATATGTTCACTGAATTCACATACTTCACCTTGAGGCTACAGATTCTTCAGGCCACTGTTATTTATTTGTTTTCCCCTGGGTATACAAAATATTCACTTCTTCCCAATTTTTGCCATCATCCCGATATCGTATGCATATTTAAATGGCTCTGTTAATATAGCAAGCTACACATTTTCATTAGAGCAATTTCTCCATGCCCTTCATCGTGTTCTTTTTATTCTAATAATGCTAACCCGTTCAAACTTTTTTTACCATATCTCCCACCTAGATAAAATGTATTGAATGTGTTAGGTTGCAAATATTGGTTCATAAATCGAATTGAAATTCAGAACATTTTTCTTCAGTTGCAATGGCCTAGGAATGAACAGGTCTAAATTTTAATCCTAGTTCTGTCCCTAGCTAGCTTTATGACACACAAAAAACTATTTAACCTCTTTGTTCTTTATCTGTTCTTTATCTGTTAAAATTAGTGCAGTGGATCTGGCTATTACTACCATCTAATTATTTTTCTTTTTTTTTTCTGAGGAAGATCAGCCCTGAGCTAATATCCATGCCAATCCTCCTCTTTTTCTACTGAGGAAGACCGGCTAACATCCGTGCCCATCTTCCTCCACTTTACATGGGACGCCGCCACAGCATGGCCTGACAAGCGGTGCATCAGTGCGTGCCCGGGATCCGAACCCGGGCTGCCAGCAGCAGAGCATGCGCACTTAACCACTACGCCACAGGGACAGCCCCTATTTTTCTAATTTTATAAAAAATATAAGGCACAAGTTAATTTTTAATGAAAATTGTGATTTGGAATGAAATGTTCTGCATTAAGCGATTATTATTTTTTGACAAAGTCAAAGGTAAATGTGGCTAGGTGGAAGTGACACAATCATTCACACACACTGCTGATGTGGTACTAAATTGCCACCACCTTTGAGGAAAGAAATCTGTAAACGTACAAATCAAGAGCCCTAAAATATTCTTGGCTTTGATCTGCTAATTACTAATCTCAGAGACTATTCTAAAACTATAATTTGTACAATAGATAAATATTTACACACATAATATATTCCTAGTGAGTTTATGATAACAAAAATAAACAAGTTACTATACAGCAATAGAACAGATTCATACAATGAAAAATTATGTGGTCATTAAAATTGCACAATTGTTTCATATGACAAAATCCTTAATACAATTCATGTTAACTAAAAAAATAGTGAGTCTAAGATTACATAATATCTAAACAATGAAAGAGATAGAAAAAAATAGTGGAATGAAACATGCCAAAATATTAACAATGGCTTTCTTCAGAAGATGGGATTATAAATACATTTTTCTAAAATGTGCGTATTTTTCTTAGATATTTAGAAAAAAAGATTTTTTTAAATGAAAATAAACATAGAATGTCAACTGCTGATGGTCGGGGTTGTCAGATTTCAGTTTCAAATAAAGAAGTATGTTTTAATAGTATTTAAATCTGTCTGGAGTTTCAGGTGTGAAGACGATATTGTAGAGAGTGGTTTCTCTACTTTTGGAAATCTTTATGCATAGGATAGTTTAATCACTTTGTCAGGATATTTTGTTGAGTATTAAAATTGCAAATGGCAGTTGGACTAGAACTATTGAGGCTAGATCATTCCAAAAGCTCTTTTCATTCTCAAGTTCCCTGATTCCCTTTGAAGTTAATTTTCCTGGCTAGTTCATTAACATCTATTAAAAAACAAAACAAAACAAAACAAAAAAAAACCTCATTTATTTCCTCTACAGTTCTAGTAATATAGAACTAAAACATTTATAACTCTTGTCTACTAATAATAACGGTTCAGGTTTATCTATCTCTGTGAGACATTCAATTTACCATGCCAAGCAGTTTACATGTATTATCCTGGCAGCAACCTTATCAGATAGGTTATATTTCTCCATTTTACAGATGGGGAACTGATGCTTAGGGAGGCTACATGATTTGGCAAGGGACTGTTCTCAACTCTCTTTCTCAAGTAAAAACAATGAGTGCAGAAACTTATCATATGACTTTGGCAATTTTCTAACAGTGACAGGTAACCCAGGGACTCCCGTGGAGAACTGTAGTAGGTACCACTCAGGCTCGTCTCTCAGATGGGGCAGTAGTTACATCTGTGTGAGTGAGCACAATGACAGAGGTATTTATATACATGTGTCAGCACAAGGTTTGTGTTACTCAGTTATCTACTTTGTATTCTAGCATCTTTAAAAAAAAAAATCTAACGCACAATCAATTTACTTCCCTACAATTTAAAAGAAACTCAATCCTCAGGTCTGAAAGCAACGTTTTAGGTATGGTGACCTAGAAACAGTGTCCATATGACACCAATCCATCAGATGGAGGCCTTCTGGTTTAATAAACAAGGAGGAAAAAAAAAAACAAATTGAATTCTTGATTCTGCCACTAACTAGTTATGTGGCCTCAGAGAAATTACAGAAATTCTTTAAGCACTTAATTTTAAAAATTCATAATTTATGCATAATTGGAGTGATTTATCCATTTTTTCTTTCAGCTTGACTATGAATTAGAGATTGGAAAATTTGAATCATTGTCCTGGTACTTCAGAATAATCCAAATGTTTTACACTGTCCTGATAGTGTATCTGAATATTATACTTACTATCATTCTAATATTTGCCATTGTATATGGATGAGCACAGATCTGAAAAGCCTGTGTTACAGTTTATGGTGTCACATTTATTAACACAATATATCCTGCAACTAGACAAATGTATTCAGGAAAAAGTACTTTACAAACACACAAAAAGAAAAATCTTTTATAAAGCAAGTAAAGGGAAATATGTCTTACCTCACTATCTTTTCCCAGTGACAACTCCCTATTACTTAGTTAAATATTCTGAAGGTATACATATTTACAGATGCATTTCAAGTAATTTGACAGCCAAAATAAACATTAAGGAATTGTTCACTTTGTTTACGTTGTTAGTCTTCAGTTCTTTTTCTGAAATACAATTTTAGCACATCTGTAATTTAGTATATTGTATAACTCACTGCTTTTGTAAACCAAGGTCATTATTGTTTCTGTTATATGACAGCCTGGCCCATGGAGCACAAATATATTTTATTTGCACTAAAATATTACAGCATGCTCTATTTTAGTTTTCTGAAATATATGAGAGACAAAAAGTGTACAAACTTATACACAGAAGAGTTCCAGAAGAATTATAAGTGTGGGATAGATTCTATTCTATAGCTGAGGAATATTTTTAGTTATATCCTAAGCCAGATGATCTCTCATTTGACTTTTTTCTTGTACAACAATGGAGAAGGATGTTTGAGTCATCCATAAAAATGTAATAATGATAAGGTTGCTACCCTTTAAAGTCATGCCCTTGGGTTTTATCGAGGGTTGACGCAAGGAACAGCCATATGCAGATGGTTTCTGCATCAGCTATAAAATCATTTTTGAAGGCATTATCCATTTACATTACTCAATGTTCCTTGTAAAAAAGACCTTGAGTGATGTCCTTTTAGAACATCATACCAGGGGGAAAAATGTTTTCTGTAGAACTTATTTGCATCCTCTTACTATTAGTAAAATCAAAGTTTGTTTTCTATTTTTGTCCTGGATGCCAGTAAGCTCCAAGTTGTATGCAATACTAACTCACACAACTAAATAAATTACTATGGCTAGCATATTTGCCTCATAAATTTTATTTCAATTTGTATTCTTCTACCTCATTGTAGGTAGATTTCTATCATAAAATGTCTTAAAACCTTCTTGGAAATGGAAAGAGTATGGGGGGGAAGGGAAAACACTGACATTTTTTAATCACCTACCCTGTGAAGCACTGCGTTAAATGAGTTACATATCACACTTAATCATTATAATGTCATCAGTAGAGCTCATAACCCACACTATACAGATTTAGAAAAACCTAAAAGGTATAAATATTGAGCTATCTATGCAAAGTCATTTAAATTTGTAAACTAGTGTTGTTAGTCTGTAGCTTTAACCCATATGTTTTACAAAATCTATGCCTTTTCTGCTAAAGCACATACAAAAATAAATGTAAAAATGAAGAAAAGATGCAAATTAGTTCACAGGCAGGACCATGATGGAGATCATACGGGCAAACCACTCAGGGCACACCCATATGTGCATGCGATCATTGGTTTCAAACTGCTACAGCTTTTTCAAATTAGTTAACCTTACATGAAAACGTGAACACACTGGCTTTGCCACTCATCAGAACAGCTTAATAGTTTCCTTCCATAACCTGTGTGGCCTACCACGTGGTCTACCAGGTGGAGCGGAAAAATATGTGATGCACCATGTGAAAAACGTCAGTTTCTAGGAATATTTACTTATAATAGCAGCATCTAGTTTCCTTTATTCATTATCCACCTTGATGCTGATATCAACTCTTTACTTCCTTGGCTCATCTCAATATAAATTATAAGAGCAAAACAATAAGCAGGCCAGATACTTATTCCAAACATCTCTAATCGCATATCACCATCATAAAGCAGGATTTCTCTGTTTTGGCTTCAAAATAAAAATATCTGCTTTTTAAGAAATATTCATACCTGTGCTCATGCTCACAGACCACAATGAAATTGGTCTTGCCTGGGACTCCAGCATTAGTATTTTTTAAAAGCTCCCCAATTCTAATGTGCAGTCAAGTTTGAGAAACACTACTATAAAATTGGTTTGTGGGTGATTAATAAGAAATTAACTCCCAATACCCACTCAACACCAATTCCCCACATACTCACATAAACACACATATATACTCACTTCTCCCCAACATTACTTGAGAGCATTGATTCCTTCCTAGCTCTTGATTCCTGTCTCTGTAACCTCTATGACTCTGACTTTGAACGCTTTGAATTTAGCATTCATTTAAATCTCTTCCATTAGATCTCCATTCTCATCAGTGGACTCTGCTATAGCTTACGTCTCTAGCACTTACTTTCTCATATTTTCTCAGATAGGAAGTCCCTGCTCAAACCTAAACTGGAATTTAATCATCCCCAGTGGGCATATGGCCAGCTTTGGAACCCAATGTGGAAAGGATGTAAGAAGATTGTTTAGGGCACTCAACATACATGACCATGACTATCTTTTACAAAAACACAACTACATATAGATGAGGAGGACAAAAGACAACGAACTCCCTAGAATTATTTTCTTACCGTAACATTATGCAAACTCTGTCATCAAAATGGATTAACTGATTAACTCAACCATGGACTAAAGATTGCTACCAAGAAATACTAAGAATTTTACCCCATAACATATGCTTCTATCTTATCATTAAAGTTTATTGTATAAAACAATGTCTGGTTACTTTATTAAACAGTGCTTCGTACATAAAAGATTTTTAAAAGTCTAGTTTAATGTTCTTGGAAAATTCTGGTAAAGTGAATAATTCCAAAAACACAATATTGTATTTTGGAACTGTTCACTGATCAAATATTACACAATGGCACCACATAATATCTCTGGCTGAGTGTTTATGACAATTGCACTCAAAGTAAATAGCTTCATCTCAAAACTTGAATCACAGCTGGGAGCAAAATTAGACTGAAGGACAGCTTGGAAGAATCTTTAAGTTATATATTCTTCCCAATTCTCCGCTAAAACTGCCTTTATCATTTTAATCCACATAATAGTTTCCACCATTATAAATTTATCAACCAGATTATTATTCATATGGATGGTATGCATAATTATAATTAATTTGCTGAAGGCTCATTTTGCTGCTTCTATTAATTATGATCCTATGGCTTTAAATAAATCAGTGGGAAGGGAGAAAACCTAAATTAGTGAAATACAGTAAACTAGAGCAATAAAGTACATAGCTCAAATGACACTCCTTGATGGTGTCATGGAGATAACTTACTGATATTTTGAACATCAGCACTGAATTAAAAATTTAGCTAGTGAATCTAACACCACATGATTTTGCCCTGTTCTCTATTCCATATCAATTTCTACTAGTAAATCATCTGATCACAAAAAGGAATACAAGTGCTAAAATATGTCAATAAAAAACACGATAAGCAGTATAAATTATGATTCCCAAGGAATTTAATTACATTTTCAATTAAAACAAGATGAATTTTCCTTTCCAATTAAATAAACAACCCATCTCCCCTCGACCCACCAAACAAAACAATAACAACAACTAAACACATCCTAGGTTATTAGAAGTCCATTCCACCTCAATAAAATGCAATCAGGTATTGGAAGACACCTGAATAGCTCACACATTTTTGCTATCTTTTTCCTGCTTGCTCTCTCTGAAACATAAAACTCTCAACTAAAGTAATCGTGGTGGGCAAAACCCAACATATCCTAAAGAAACTGTAGGGAAGATCTTTGATAATTTATTGAAGACGTTTTTGAGAGCGAGTAGCCTTTGATCATAAAAACCAGTTTTCAAAAAATCCCTAACACTTTTCAGGAGGAAAAAAAAGTGAAGGCTGTTTGGGGATATTAAGCAACACAGTGATTCTGAACAATAGCCTCCTGTTTCTGAACAAGAACCTCGGGGGAGTACATTGCATTATAGCCCCAAGCTATGCCTATGCCATGTTATTAGTGGTTGTTTGAGTTGAAGCATCCCCTATAAAAAATGTGCCCTTGCATTGGAAATCAAATATAAATGATACATGCACCAAATTCCTTAGAAAGCCACAGGAATTCTTGATGATTGGAGGGTTTTTTTTATTATTATTATTGGTATGTATATTTTTATAACTGGTTCAGAATCTTTGGACATTCTCCCTTCCAATACTATGAATCAATATTCTTTATAGTAGAATTACCATCTATCCCTGTTTTTGCTCATTGTCTTAGCAATTATTAATCATACTCCCTTGCACTATCAAAAGTGTCTTAGTTTAGAAAATAAATTATATGGTGACCCTATTATAGGGATATAAAACTCATTTGCAACAGAAACAAAAACCACTTTTGTCATCTCTGTCTATGAGGTTAAGTGGTTTTATCTGCTTTGTTCACTGATATACCCAGAACCTTGAATAGTCTCTGACACATAGTAGGTTCATATTAAATAGCTATTGAATTAATGAATAAAACTCTAAAAATGAAAGGCTAAAATGTGGTCCAAAGAGCGGCACCCTTCATAAGAGTGCTGTCTGTGCAAGTCCTTGAATTTTAAATCAGAAAATAACATTTTATATAATAATTTTAAAAGCTAGTTGCATAATCAGAAAGTATAATCAGAAAGTATAATATAATAATGATATACCAACAACAATCAGAAGAACTTAAAATTATCTTATCTCCTTTTAGAATAAACTGATAAATTTTCCTGAGCAAAATTCATTAGTCCACTTTTTTTTAGTGAAGACATTATTTTAGAGCAGTTTGATTCACAACAAAATTGAGGGAAAAGTACAAAGATTTCCCATATATACTCTGTCCCTACACATGTATAGCCTCCCAGTTATCAACATCCCCGCTAGAGTGGTACATTTTTACAATTGATGAACCTACATCGACACATCATAATCCCTCAAGGTCTACACTTTACATTATAGTTCACTCTTGGTGTTGTACATTGGGTTTGAACAAATGTATATGACATGTATTTATCATTATGGTAGCCTACAGAGTATTTTCACTGTCCTAAAAATCCTCTGTGCTCCACCTATTCATCCTTCCCCCACCTTAACCCCTGGCAACCACTGATATTTTCACTGTCACCATAGTTTTGCCTTTTCCGAAATATCAGAGTTGGAATCATACAGTATGTAGATTTTCCACATTGGCTTCCTTCACTTAGTCATATACCCTTAAGTTTCTTCCATGTCTTAATAGCTTATTTATTTTCAGTGCTGAATAATAGTCCATTGTCTGTATGTACCAAAGTTTATTTATCCATTGACCTACTGAAGGACATTTTGGTTGCTTCCAAGTTTTGGCAATTATGAATAAAGGTGCTATAAACATCCATGTGCAGGTTTTTGTGTGAACATAAGTTTTCAACTCCTTTGGGTACCAAGGAGTATAACTGCTTGATCATATGGTAAGGGTATATTTAGTTTTGCATTTTTTTTTCAAGGCAAAGAATCATGAATATAGTTGAGGAAGAAATTTAAAAGATGAATGAGCCTTGCCAAGTTCAAAAGTCAGTTGATTTGCTCACTTTCAAGTAAATCAAATAAAAGGATTATTTAGAAGGAGTAGGAGCTTACAACTGGTAAAAACAAAGGATTTAAAATCTATAAATTCCCCATTTTTATATTCCGGCAAATCATGTTTTTGTATCATCTTAGATATTTGAGATGGCAGTATTTTAATAATACGTCAATAGAAGTAAGGGATTCATTCCCCACTTTTTTTAGCAGTATCTTGATAAGGCAGGACAGCAAACGAAGCAACGAAATATTTATTTATTAAGCCATATTTTATTGAATTGACAAAAAATTAAGAGAAATGAGATGTCTCTATTATTTTTGCATATTTACATACTTAGGAAAAGAAAAGAGGAATGAGAAATAAATTAGTCTGTCTTTACCATGCTACCTGGACTTTTTCTTTTCCATCAACTTCTCTCTAGTCCTGAGGTACTGAGTTTCCACTTACCATGGCTTCTTGGGTCATTTTCTCACACTCCTCACAGTGGCATTCCAAAGGACAGCCTTTGTAACTGCTGTCAACTTTTTCTTCTTCACAAAGAGACGTGTCCGTAAATAATGTTTTTTACATATGATGTCATAACTTGGAGAACATCACAGATATTAGGAATATTGTTAAAATTTAACAATGCAACAACAGTGGATTAAACTGTCACTGTGGGATAGTATGATGGTAACATGATATGTAGTCCACTAGCCTGTTGAGTCTGCTTTTTTTGAATTTCCAACTGGTGCCCATCTTTCCACTGTTGTTTCTTTTAATCCATTCTCCACAAAGCAACCAAAGTAAATTTTAGAAGTAAAAATTTTATCATGTAATTTCTTAGTTTAAAACCCTAAAACAGCTTACCTTCCTTTTTACTTTGGATACATCTCAAATATTTAACATTGATACTGGCCCGAAGCAAAGTTGACATGAGGGAAGCCATGTCGTAACTTAGAATAACCTCTGACTGACTCACTCAAGCTCTATGTATTTTGCCTTGCACGTAGCCTAGGAGATAAATAGCTACCCTCTGGGAAATAATCCTGGCAACACATGCACCTCCCAATAGTGATAGATGATGACTTTGTTCTTTTGAGTTTCTTAGGAACGTGGTGACCTCCTCAGAAAAACAACTATGCTGCCATAGAAGATAACTGAAAGACCCGATGTGGAGTCTCCAGTCACCGATGCCGGAGGGGTCAAGGTTCCTGAGACCCACCTCCATAGCCCCCTAATCCCTATATAACTGCCTCAAGATTACGTGCTTATTTAAGACGGTATTTGGGACATGAGTCCACTATCTTCCAATTTTGCTAGCTAATCAAATAAATCCCTTTCTAAACCACTGACTCATTTGCTATTGATTGGCTTCAGGGTCATGGCCAGCAGAATAAGCCCTTGCTCGGTTACAACACGACATAAAGATTTCTATTGATCTGGTCTCTGCCCACCACAGGAGTTTCATCCTATGTCACTCCCCCATAGATCACCTTGCCCTCTTTCAAGAAAGCTCTTTATCTGCTATTCTTCCATTTTATAGGACCACTCTTGCCCTGAATTTTTACTGATACATGTTGTCCTTCATGTTTTAGCATCATTGCAACAGAGAATGCTCAGATCCTGAATCCAAGTCAGGTATTCATGATATAGTTCCTTGGGATTATCTTTATTTTCCTTCATTAAATTTACCAAAATGTGTAAGTGCTTACTGTTAGTTCTATTTATTGAGCTAAAGTCTCATTTACTGAACTATAAACTCACTGAAAGTAGACACTAGCTCAGTTTACCTTGTCACTATTACATCCCTTGTGCCTTCAACATAATAGGTGGTCAATACATGTTTGCTGAATTAATTAATTAATTAATTTGTGAAACCCCACGGTGCCACTGTAGGACATTAAACAACTCAATATTTCATTATTCAGAGGGTGGGTTATCACTTTCAGGCCAGGGTAATTTATGAAGGATTTTCAAATAATCATAAACCACATTACTGATACCCTACATGCATCAGGGAAAATTGGCATCTAAAGCAACAGATAAAATCAAAAGCACAAATCTGACCAGCATTTTGATGAGCCATATATTTGCATGCATTTTACATTTCATAGAATGAATCCTAAGATATAAAATATGTCCAACAAAATGAATACAGTCCAAATAAATTGCACATTAGCATATATTTAAATATCATGAAAATCGGCCAATTTTGCACATTTCTAGTTTTGTAAAAATCATTCCATGCTGAGTTTCAACTCACTACCCCAATAAATTCCAAATGGAACTTTTCTGCATGAGAAAATAACAAAAGAAACCAAGGACTAATATAATCTTTACAGGATATCTACCATAAAGATCATATATATGTAAATCCTTGAAAAAACATTACTATTAGTCTTAGAGAGAGTTGGCTGTTGTCTATAATGTTTAAAAATTCAATAGAGTGTATTTTAGGTGAATTTGAATAAAAATTGAAGCTGGTGTATATAAAAATAATTTTAAAGAAAAGAACCATTATTCAATTTAATATGAAAAAGCTATGATTAGCCATGTCCGTCAGTATGCCACACTAGGTACATTACTGGCCCCTCTACTGAATGATTTCTATATAACACACAATATATATATAAATACACGCATACACATACACTAATATTGCAAACATACCCACACATATATTTTCTTAAATGAATTTCTAAGTTGTCAAGAACAAAAGATTATTAAAAAAACAAAAAACAAACAAACAAAAACTAAACAAAGAAGGGAACTCAAAAAGAAAACTCTGTCCTAAAGTTAGCCCTTGAGATCATAGCTAAACCTCATATATTTGATCTTTACTTTTCAGATCCTTACAGGATTCAGGAGGTAAACAACAAGGCCCAGGTTCATTGAAGCTAAACAGTTTAATAGGAGGGACTTCTACCAAATAAAGGATATCCATAGTCTATCCCTAATTGTAAAGGTGCAATAAGACCCTCTCCATCATTCTAAGGAGAGAAAAGTCATATAGTAAAGTCCCACCTCTGATAGTTAATTTTATGTGTTAATTTGACTTGGGTATTGGGTGCCTAAATATTTACTTAAACATTACTCTAGGTGTGCCTGTGAGGGTGTTTCTTGATGAGATTTACATTTTAATCCATAGACTGAGTAAAGCAGATTGCTCTCTCCAACATGGGTGGGTCTCATCCAATCTGTTGGAGGTCTGAATAGAACAAAAGGTAGCTTAAGAAAAAATTTGCTCTCTCTTTCTGAAGTTCACGAGCTAGGACATTGGTCTTCTGCACTGGGACTAGAACTTACTTGATTGGCTCTCCTGGTTCTCAGGCCTTTGGACTTGGACTAGAACTTAGACTATTGGTTCTTCTTGTTCTCAGTACTTCAGACTCAGACTGGAACTCCTGGGTCTCCAGGTAGCTTGCAGATGGCAGATCATGGCACTTCTCAGTCTCCATAATCATGTGAGCCAATTCCGTATAATAAATCTAGATAGATAGACATATAAATATAGATATAGATATGTATTCTATAGAAAAGCTCTCTCTCTCTCCCCCCCATATATATATGTATATTTGTTCTGTTTCTCCAGAGAATGCTAATAGACCACCAAATGCAAAAATAAAGGCTTAAAAAAAACTAGGTGCAAGTAGTTTAATTTGGAGGTGATCCCAGGAAGGACAAGTGATGAAATGAGAAACGCAAAGCAGAGAAGAGAGAAAGCCAATAAAGGAGCCATTAATAACTAGTTGTGAGCAACTAGGGCTCAATCACACTAGTTACCTAAGAAGCCCTTTGGAACATGCCTCAATATCATCTCAGTTGAGGAAAAGAATGATGTGAGATCAATCCCTTGACTCTCTCCCCTATAGCTTGAGGACTTTTCTGGGATATTAACTCCCTCATATTGCTGAGTTTTGCCTACCTGAGGCCCAGCCAGCTTCTAGGGTGCTGAAGAAAGCCAACAAACAGAGAATATGAGGGACGCAGTTACCTTAGTTGGGAAGCATCTAGCTGCTGGAAACTGTCTTTACCTATAGCTGCTGGTGAACTTAGTGAGGTCAAAGGCACATGTGGTGGGTCATGAACACAACATTGGTAGAAGACTTACTGCAAACTCTACTGTAAAAACTCTTCCTGGAGAAACTGAACCCCCTCCCAAATTTCAAATATCCAAATTTATAGATTATGTTCAAACAATTGTGGTTTACAGTAAAACTGTCAACACATGAGAATAAAACACAATAAACAAGTGCCCTGGAAAAAAAAGAGAATATTTATAGCCAAAATATAAAAACAATGTGTCTAATATATTTAAAAAATAAGAAAGAATGTCAAACAAAAAAAAGAGAAAAAATAAATTACTAGGAAAATGTGAAAATTCACCAAATATTTCTAAGTATAAAGATAATAAAAATGAAAATTAGAAGCCCAAGGGCTTGGCTTCTGACCAAAAGGGAGTAACAGAGACTAGAGTTATCTTCTCACCTGAATCAACCAAAAACAGAAAACATGCATGAAACAACTCTCAGGAGCACCAAACTCCCTGAATTAAGAAGTCATTTTGAGTTCAGGGAGATAAGGGAGGATAGAGTTCTCAGGACAGAGTACTGGAGAAGAGAGAGTTGTACAGACAGATAACTCTGGAAATCAGCAGAGTCCCTATAAAAAGGTGAAAAAAGATGTGCCAAGCAAATATGAAACAATAGAAAAGTTATGTAGCTTAATTAATATCAGAGAAAATAATATTAAAAGTGAAAGTGCTACTGGAGATAGTCAATATAAAATGATGAACGGTTCAATTTTTCAGGAAGGCTTTATAAGGTTAAATTTTCATGCACCCACTAGCACATATTCAAATATATAAAGGAACGTTTTAAAAATTGTAAAAAGAAATAGAAAAAATACATTAACATAATAGGAAATTGTAAATGATAATTTAGGATGACAAAATTTATTATAGGCTATTATAATTTTGAAAAATAAAAATATCAATCTAATAGACATGAAACTAGACTCAACAAGTGGATAATACATATTGTTTTCAGTACAAATGAAACACAAGAAAAGTGAAAATTTAGGATATTTTCACACACTAAACAAATTTAAAATTTCAAAGGTTTGAAATCATACAGAAAATATTCTCTGACAACAAAGTGATTCTCTGACAATAAAATTTAAAAATCAATAGCAAAAAAGATAAATAGAAACTATCGATATGATAGTAATTTAAAAATATCCCCTGAAATAATCGGTGGGTCAAAGAAGATATCTCATTGAAGATAGTTAGAACTGGATGGCAACAAGATGAAATAATAAGAAATAATTAGGACTATATGATAAAATACAGTCATGCGTCATTTAAGAAGGGGGATACATTCGGAGAAATGCATTGTTAGGTGATTTCATCATTATGCAAACATCATATGGTGTCCTTACACAAACCTAGGTGGTATAGCCTTCTGCACACTTTATGGTACTAATCCTTGAGACCACCATCATATACGTAGTCTGTTGTTGATCAAAACATAGTCATGCGGTACCTAACTATATATCAAAATTTATGGAATGCTGCTAATAGGAAAAAACGTCAGTAGACAAGATGAGGAAAGCCAAAAGGTAGCCCTCTGAGAACTACAATATTGAAAAAACTCAAGCTAGCTTTATGAAGTAACAACAACGAAAAGGCATAAATATATGAGAACAGTAATGAAATGAGGGACATACCTACAAATTCTGAAGGCATTAAAGAGATAACCAAAAAATATTAGGAGCAATTTTTTGCCAATACATTTGGAAACTTTGGTGAAAAGGAAACATCTGAAAAAATTATAGCAAAAAAAAAATTGACTCAGGAAAACATAGAGACTTAGAGACTTGAATGACTATTAAAGAAAATGATCAATGAACTCACAGTGAATAACTCTAAGCCTAAAATACTTTATTGGTGAATTCCATTAAGCTTCCATTCATATTTAGGTTTTAGAAAAAATTCTTCTAGGTTTTAGAAAAAGAAGTAGTAGTTCTCAACTCATTTTAGTAAATATCCAATGATAAAATTGAGAAAAACTATATGAGAAATAGAAATTAAAAACCAATCCAATTTATCATAAATACAAAAATGTTAAATAAACTGTAGTAAACAAGAAAGTTTTTAAAATGTCTATATCATGATAGATTAAATTTATTCTAAAACCCATTTGCTTGAACTTCAGAAGATAAGTAATTTAATTTACCCTTTAATAAACTTAAAAAGAAAAATCGTATAATCTTTTAAGTTTTCTTTGAAAAAAATTAATAACCATCCATTAAAAAATATCTTAGCATGGGGCCGACTGGGTGGTGCAGTAGTTAAATGCGTGCGCTCTGCTTCTGCGGCCCAGGGTTCGCAGGCTCAGATCCCGGTGTGCGTTGACATATCGCTTGTCAAGCCATGCTGTGGCAGCATACCATATAAAGTAGAGGAAGATGGGCAAGGATGTTAGCCCAGGGCTAGTCTTCCTCAGCAAAAAGAGGAGGATTGGCATGGATGTTAACTCAAGGCTGATCTTCCTCAGACACACACAAAAAAATTCTCTTAGCAAACTAAGATCAGAAAGGCTTATCTTTAACCGAATGAAAGCAAACTTTATACTTACAGGTGAAACAATGATCATAACAATCACAGTAAGCATTGGATTGAAAAGGCAAAAACTACATGATGATATTTAACAGATGATATGTTTGTCTTTGAAGAAAGTCCAAAATGAAAGAACTGATTATTTTAATTAATAGGAGATTGTTATAAATTTGCTGGATAGCAAATTAGCATACAAAATCGTTCGATTGTCTATACACTAACAGGGGACATTTAAAATATGTAAACTTAAAATATACTATTTTAAATGGTAATCAACATATTAAATATATTGGAATAAATACAATAAATCATATGTAAGATTATTATAAAACTTTATTGAAAAATATTAAAGAATGCTTAAATAGGATTACAAATTACAATCCATACAATGAATCCATGTAAATGGATTAGGAGATTCAATATCATAATAATATCAAGTATTGCAAAATCAATCAATAGATTCAATGTAATCTCAATCAAAATTCAATTGTTTGTTTTGTTTTTGTGAAACTTGATAAGAGAAAAGTGCAAAGTATTCCAAGATACTCCTGAAGATCAAAGTGGACAGACTTGCCCTAACAGCTTTGGAAATTAAGATAGTGAGTTATTGGCATAGGGATGGACAAACAGACTAATGGAACGAAATAGCACCGAAATACATATTTGGAAAAGTAATTTATAGTACAACTGGTATTACCCCAAAGTGGGGAATAGATGATCATTTCAATATATGGTATTGAAAGAACTGCTTATCCTTATGGTAAAAAGATGAAATTGGATCCTTACCTCACATTATGCATGAAATTCCATTCCAGACAGATTAAAGACTTAAATAGGAAAGTCAAAATTAAAGATGAAACCCAATCTTCTCGTCTACTAGTCAAGAACTCCAAAAACTCTCTATATTCTCTGGATACAAATATATTGCCACTTTTTCCCAATAGGAAACATTTTCTCATGGTTTGATGAGCCTCAATCCCGTAATGCTTCTTGAACTGTTTCCTAGAATGCTGTCTTCCTTCTCTCTATTCCCAAATCCAACCCATTATTTAATAACTAATTCTTCAAAAATTTTGGCCACTTTCTTACTAAGTTACCTCTGTCTTCAAATTCAAATTGCATTTCGTGTCTACACCAATGCATGTACCGTAAAAATCTCTGAGGGAAAATAGGGTTCCATAGTTAAGTAAGTTTGGAAATCACTGCAAACTTGAGCTACCTATTGAAAATTCACCATGTACATTACATAGAATTTTGAGAAACTCTGTAGTAAAAACACAATTGATTAACCTTACTAAAGCAAACACTTGCCTAACTTATTTAGCTACAGAATCCTTTATTTGAGGAGCACTTGGGGATCTGTCTTAGAATATATTTAGTAACATATATCTGTACTTCTAGGGGACACACTCTAAGAACATTGCCCGGTATCTTCAGTTTTACCAGGTAATCATAATGCTTTATGTATATTTTGAAGTCATAAAAGTTTTATGATTTCCTCATCTTCCTTATAAATTTTCTTCTCAGAGGCAAAGATCACACTAAAAAATTAAGATTTCAGACAGAAAACCAAGTGATTTATATATATTTTCAAGTTGAATCTTTATATCATAATTTATGCTCTATTAAAAATTCATTTTACTGAAGAGGAGGTGAGGTTTATAACTTTTTAGTAATACCATCACCATGGTAATGCTGAGTTCTAAAAATTATTGTTGAATTGAATGGCCTATTTAGTCATCACTCATTAGGCCTGTATAAATCCAAATCTGGAGTTATCTGAGAATCAATAAGAAATATATGCACATGCAATCATAAATTAGTAGAATTCCATTGTACTAATCATTTTAGAACTCACTATATTATTTGGCACACTGAAGTCTTGTGTCGAATATTTCTTGAGGTAAGCAATTGATGCACTGTATACAGTAACTAGATATTGAAAATCTTTGCCTTTGTATTTACATGGAGAACTTTTTAAGAACCAATATTTGCAGAAATGGAATTCAATACAGAAAAATATTGAGATACATAGAAATATCAAAGATAAACATAATAACGCTGATTGTAATGGAGAAGTTAAAATTAAACCATAAATAAGTTTTGAATCATATCTCTGAAGTTTGAGGCAATATCTGTAATTGCTGGAAAACAACATCCTCCTCCATATTTCTTATTGCAAGTCTATGCAATGCCTAAATATTGGAAATGTGGTTATATTCAGTGTGAGTACTTGATATCATTTTTCAAAGTTTGCAACTCTTGGATATTATATTGTGTGCTATCAAAATAAAGAGACTATCAAAACAGAAATCAAGAAAGATAAAACTATATTCTGCACATCTGAGGTTTTCTTCTGATCACTACATAATTTATAAATGTATAGCTGCAATTTATACGCTTCTTGCCAAGTAAAGCTTCCATTATGGAGTAAAGAAATATTTATTACTAATATCTCTATGTATCTACTACTTACCTTTATCTATCACTGAGGTAAATTCACCTGCATACAATTTATTTAAACTTGGCATTCTGGAGCCATGGAATAGGTGGAAAGGATGTAAGCAAATACATGATGACCCTGTGTATAGTACTAGCTTGTAATTATTAGTTTCCAATTACTAATGCCTGATTGTCACTTACTTTCGGATAATTCTTCACAGTCTTAAAAATATTTTCAATATTAACAAATTTGATTAGTTACAAACTACAAAAAAAATGTCAAATACGGTAACTAATTAGCTACAACAAACTAATCAACTAGGTAGAGAAGATTATCTTCTTTTAGCTTTTTGAGTGGTGAAGGAGAGACTCATTAATGTCAAGTGGCTTGCCCAAACACACAGAGACACTCTGTGCTCAAGCTCACCCAAGAGTAGACTGAGTCCATGACAACCAGACTACATTTCATCCACGTTTTGAAAAGGACACCATGAGGAATGGAAATAAAAATAGTAGCTAACATTCTGAAGCACTGTGATTAATACTTTAGCTCTCTGACCCTCAGAGCAAACATTGAGTAGATGTTAAAAATCTCATTTTACAGATAAGAAAACTGAAGCTTAGATGTAGGGACAATTGGTTATCTGTATGAAAAAACTAATATAAAATAAAAATAGATCCTCCAAGGAGCAAACATAAAAAATTGCCATGTAAGAGATTTATTGGGAGAAACACTTAGGAGTGAAAAAGGGAAATGGGATGGGATGGAGGAGGTAGAGAGAGAGACATCAGACTGCAGTGCAAGTATGACCCCTGGGAGGGAGGAAGAGGGAAGGCAGAGCTTGGTAGGAAGAGTCCCATACTGAAGTTCAATTTTTAATGGGGTGCCTTTGAGTCAATGTCACAAATAAGAGGTGTCTGCTATTTCATGGGAATGGGCCTGTCTTAGTGTCTCTGCCATGCTAATTCATTAGGAAGTGTGTCCTCAGCACGATTGAAATAGACTCAGAGAGTCATCCCTTAATTACTCTCCTCAAGGCAGGAGATTTGAGTGGCACATTTTCATGGTCACCACCTACCCTCACCTCACACCACGCACAGAAATCATTTCCTGGTGGATTGAAGAATTAATAATAAAGGAAAAACAACAAAAATTTTAGAAGACAATATTAAGATTTTCTTAAATAAGGCACACAAAATACTAACCATACAGGAAAACATTGATAAATTTGACTACATCAAAATTAAGAATTTCTGTTTCTCCATAGATAATATAAATGAGTGAAATAATATGACACACACTGAGCCAAGATATCCACAACATGTATAACCAATTGAGATCTAGTACCCAGAACCAATTAAAATAACAACTGCTAGGAGTCTTGAATAGGATTTTTACAAAGGGGAGGCGCATATGGCCAATAGGCATATGATAAGATAGTCAACCACTTCAATAATTAGGAAATTGCAGATCAAAATCGTAATGTGATAAGATTGCAAAACTACCAGATTGATAAAAAATAAAGACTGGCAATAAAAACAGTCTAAAAGAAATGAGAAGTTCCACTGCTAATGGGAGTATAAATTTACAGACTCTTTTGGAAAGAGTCGGGCATCAATTACCTAATGAAGTTATGGATGCACACACCATAACATCCAGCAAATCTACTCCTAGGTATGTATCTAGATGCCGAGAGATACATGTTGGAATGTACATTGCCGACACACTTCGGGGTGTGGGAGGGTGGAATTGTCCACTGACAGTATAATACACAAATAATAAATAAACTCTGGTATATTCATGCCATTGAACACTGTACAATATAGAAAATAAATGAACGAAAGCTCTATATTCAACACAGAGCAAGCCCAAAAACATAACATTAAGCAAAAGAAGCAAGTCAAAGAACAAGAAGTCAAGATGATTTTCACAGAAACAAAGCAAAACTATATTGTACTGTCAAGGGATTTATACATACAGAGTACAACCATAAAGAAAAACAGAGAAATTAACACAAAAACACAACATTATTTCTGGGGGGAGAGGTTGGAAAGAGAGAGCTGCCAAGTGGAGGGAGGGACATGCATGTTTTTTCCTACAAGGTTAATGAATGAATACGTTCTACTGCTTGGTTATTTTTTTTTCAAAATGTAAATTTAATTTTTATATCCCTATTTGTGTGTATATGTCACATAATTAATAGTCCTTTTATTGTATATTTACAATAGAAAGTAAAACTTCGAGAAGATGAATAACTTATTCAAAGTTGATAAGAAACGATGAAATTAAAATGCTATGTCATCTAATTCAAAAACATGTGCACGATTTGTCAATGAATCAGCTTTCTCACACATCTGCATAATTGTTGGCCTCTTCAACAGCACAGTCTTCACTCAGAATGTATACCTTAATCATATATAGAGGAACAAACTTGTTTTAAAGGTCACATTTATTTTATCCCCATTGTTGGAAGCCACATTGTACAGACTCTCAGAGGGCAGCCATCATATTTAATATCTCCATCTCTACTTTCTCTTTTCCTAATATATAAATAAACCCCTCTCTTTCATCTTAGACAAATTCTCAACTATTTATTCTTTACCTTAAGCCAAATTTTTCTCCTCCTTTTTACAGACAAACAAAAAATTAAGGTGCAGAGAAAGAGCCTTCCAGTCGTTCTGCCTGTAACACCCTCCTTACCAGCTCGCTCCTCTCCTTCCTTTCAAGTAGCCAACTCACAATTAACTGTCAATAATTTTGCTAATGTTTATTCAGCACTGAATTGTGTACCAAATGTTTTAGATTAACTTTCTCATTAATCCCTCACACAAACAGTGAGATAAGTAACTTTATACCTATTTTACAGATGGGGAAATTGAGAATTTAGGGCACTGAGAGGTGGAAATGTGCTCAAGGTGCCATCGCCAGTAAATGGTGAAGCCAGGATAGAAGACAGGCAGTCTGCTTCCAGAGACATCGAATGTAACCACTACCCCACACTGCCCCCTTAATAAATCTAAGCACATCATCTTTTCGACAAGACCTTACTCCAGGGTCCATCTCGTTGGGTTAGGATTTCTTCCTATAGCCTCCCACACCACCCACTGGCTACATCTGTCCTAAGGACAAAGCATAAAGGTTGAGGGCGTGGGGCCAGGAGTCAGACTGCCTGTAATAAAACCCTTTCTTTGCTATCTGCTTGATATATTTACTAAAGTTTTCAGGTAAATTTACTAAATCTCTGTAAAATGGGGGTAAAACATATCTGCTTCAAGGCAATGGTGAGTTTTAAATGAAATACAAGTAAAGTAATTAAGATACAGTTTAAAACACAGTGAATGCTCCATGAAAGTTATTTCTCTCTGTTACATTTGTCATTCAGAAATGCAAGTCTTTCTACTTGTCAAGCTCTACCTTTACAAAGGATGAACAAACAAATATGAGTTATTTAAGTGGGGAAAGTGTTCATTCAGAATCCATTCCTTCTTGTGCCAGGTCCTGAATGGGGAGAAGAAAGAAGGCACTCATGCTATCCCTGTCCCTTGGCGATCACAGGAACTCAGTTCTGCATCTGCTGCCATTTCCAGGAGGAACGAGGCAGTAAAGTGTGTGAAAGGCAAGAGAATAAAACTGCTGTTGGTTCTCCTACAGTTCAGTCGAGTCCTGCACCCATTGATGAATATCTCTTGATCTTCGCAGATTCCACTGTTGGGACAGATGAGATTCTGGCTGGAGAAAAAGCCAAGTAATTCCCTAGGGTTTCTTGAATGGTCTGCTGTTCTTCAAGATTCTGGAAAGTATATTTAAATTCTCATTAGACGGAAATTGAAGATAGAGTGGTATAAGCATAGTAGGGCAGATTGCTGTTAAAGAAGAGTCCCCAAAGGACCATAAAATTAAGATGGCTTTATTGATAAAATAATTAGTGCAGTTTTATGTAAACAATGCTAATACATCTCCATAACATAACAGAGCCAGAAGCAAGTAAGTTAGAATAATATCTAAATAGGGATTTCCATAAATTATCTCATTGAAAAATTCTTATTAATAGAATTATTTATATACTGTTCAGGGAACTTTCCACTATTTTAGAGATTAAACATTTTCCAAATTATAACTATTTGAGGGATCTCCTAAATTCAAGCTTCTCTCTCTTTTATCTTTTCATATTATCCAGCCTTGAATGTTGCTTAGAAGGGAAGCAACCTGTTTCCAACATATTGTGCCACTTCTTAAGTGCGATCTCATTTATATTAATTTTTCAACATAGAGAACTAAAATTTAAAAATACTAAATGTTGACATAAGATCAACTGAAATTCATATATATGGTAAGATCTTTCAAAGAATTTTGGATATAAACTACTGTAGGCCACGACCATGTTATCAGAATAGTTTAATATATGGAACCATAGTATTTATTAGTTGTATAGCCTTCAGAAAATTACCTTTATGAGGCTCAGTTTTATCATTTTATAGACTGAAAGTTATATTATCTACCTTATAGATATATAGTGGTGAATGAAGGAATTGAATATGTAAAGTCACTGGCATATTTCTTAGGTCTCAAAGGCACTCAATAGAAGCATACTTTAAAATTCTTCACCCCTTTCTGTACCCACATCCTTTACCATGGGACTTTGCAAATCTGCCCTTGACTTTGATCGTGACCATGTGACTTGCGTCAGCCTAGGGATGTTACCATATATGGCATAACCAGAGGAGTAAAGGGTGCATGTACAATTGGGCTTGCCATCTCCATGAGAAAAGCTGCCACTGCCCTCTCAGGCTGAGCTCTGCACGTGGAGTAGACCTGAGCCCAATCCTCCGTGAGGACCCATAGCAAGATCCACCAAGCCAATTCACACTGATGTGTGATGGAGAAGAAATTGTTGCCATCAGCCACCGAGTTAATCCAATAAATATTGGGATTCTGCGTTGTGTAGCATTAATACGGCAATAGCTAACTGATACTATCGCTTCAAAGTGTTGCCTATGTAACCTTAGAAATAACTTAAACTTTATAACCTTTTATTTCTTCATCTGTTCAGAGAAACTAATATTTATTTTTGTGACAGTTTTGTGAGAATTAATGAGTCAATATATGTGAAGCACTTAGGATGCTTTACACATGCTGGCACAGAGGAAGCATTATAAAAATGTTACCTCATATTGTTTTGTTGTTGTTAAAAGACCTCAATTCCTATGTTTTTAAATTGTTATACGCTTCCATCATTTAATCCCCATGCCTCTCTTCTCTGAAAAATATTTTCGCACTGGAAGTTGGTGTTCCTCCAATTTGGATGTTTTCCAGTTAGAGAATATACACCTGATTGGCTCCACAAGGGAACAGCCTCCAGCAAAACAAACACGTTGTTGACAGGTGTTTTAGGTGTATATGGAGACAGAATGCCTTTAAAATATGCAGCCAACACTAGAAGCGATGTGTCAGAAGAAGGCACAGGAAGTAGCTTATGATTCGAGACTTATGCACAGGGGAGAGTCCTTTCCCTGTTGTACACAGTGTGAAAGCTCTTCTTGTTCCAGCAATTTCTAAGGTTATTTATAAAATGCCTTTATTAAATGAGTCAGTAAAAATCATATAGCTGGAAGAACAGAAAGACATAGGGTATAGCAGCTGTGACGGTTAACTATATGTGTCAATTTTGCTAGCCTATTGTTCCAAGTTGTTTGGTCAAGCATCAGTCTAGATGTTGCTGTGAAGGTACTTTTTAGATAAGATTAACATTTAAATCAGTAGACTTTGAGTAAAGTAGATTGCTCTCCATAATGTAGGTGGGCCTCGTCCAATCAGTTGAAAGTCTCAAGAACAAAGCCAGAGGTTTCCTGACGAAGCATTATCCTGCTTCAAGACTGCAACATTACAACTCTGCCTGAGTCTCTAGCCTGCAGATTTTAAACTCAAGTCTGTAACATCAGCTCATCCTTGAATTTCCAATCTGACAGCCTGCTCTAAAGATTTTAGACTCACCAGCCCCTACCATCATGTGAGCCAATTCCTTAAAATAAACTCTCTTGGGGCCAGCCCGGTGGTATAGTGCTTAAGCTCACATGTTCTGCTTCAGTGACCCAGGGTTCATAGGTTTGAGTCCCAGGTGCGGACCTATGCACCACTTATCAAGCCATGCTGTGGCAGGCATCTCACATATAAAGTAGAGAAAGATGGGCATGGATGTTAGCCCAGGGCCAATCTTCCTCAGCAAAAAGAGGAGGATTGGCAACAGATGTTAGCTCAGGGGTAATCTTCCTCACCAAAAAAAAAAAAAAAACAACAACAAATAAACTCTCTTGATAGATAGATCAATAGAGAATTCAATAGGTAGATGTCCTCTTGGTTCTGTTCCTCTGGAGAACCCTGCTCATATGGTAGGATATAGAGAAATCATTCTCAGGGTAATAGGCAATGGACACTGTGCAGCAAATGGGAAGAAATCTCAATTTTCAGTAAATCTCCATTTCATAATTCAGTAATTCAATAAATATACAGTGAGCTCTACCATATTGTGTAATATAGATTAATGAGATGTTCCCTTCAGGACCCTCTAGGGACAAAATCTAACAGCTAATCACCCAAAGGAAGGAAATCAGATGATGGGAATTATTGTAGCACAGAGAGACAGGGTCCAGAATCTGAGAAATATGTTTCAAAGAGAAGTCAAATTTGAAATGTAGCAAACGTAAGAATTATTAGACAAAGTAATGGAAGTATGGCAATTGATGGGAAAGAGGCTAATATAACCAAAGCCTTGGAGATAAGAAACCGCATGTTATGAATTGGAACTTCAGGTACTGTGGATCTACTGCTATAGCAATAGCTGTAGAGAAAAGAAGGCAGACCAGGTCTCTAGTTAAAGAGTTACTAATGATCAATTGAGAATGAAGAGTTTCTGGACTTAGGACACCATCTGTTCTATTTGGTTTTGTTTGCCTTTCATCTTTGTTTCCTTGAAACCTAGCATAGATCCTGGTATATGTAAATGCTCAATAAATCTTTATTTCAATGCAAATAAGTGAAATATATGAAGGAATAAAACAGGTTTTAGTGGAAGGGTATTGGAGGGAAACTCCAAACAACAGAGATCAAGAAAAACATACGTATTGATTCAACAAGCATTTGTTAAGCATTCAAAATGGTCCAAGTCCTGGATAAAGCATTCTGTGAGAGGCTGACAATTTGGTTGTAAGCAAGGGAGAGGATCTTTGTTGTAAATGAGCTTAATTTCCAGTAACAAAGATGAGAAATGAAAAGTTTCACAGAAGCGTAAATATAGTACGTTTTTCTTTAATGTCATCTCGGTAAGGATTTCCCAATTCCTTAGGAAACACGGGTTAAAGGCACACATTTAGTTGCACCATGTACCTAGGTATAGAGTTTTCTGCTTTTTACCTGCATAGTACATTTTATATAGTTCTTTGTACAGTGTGGTTATAGCCAGGCTTGGCTTATCTTTTTGGTATAATTAGAGCTGTCTGACATACATCACTTTTACATATTATTATGGATAGAATTAGGCCAGGTTAACCTTAGTTGGTAATTTCAGTCAAAAATTTGGTGCCCGTGGTAGACAGGCTTGACAAAACATATTCCTTATATAACGAAGGCTGATAAAACATCTTTCTGTATGAATGTGGCCCATATTTCACACACATCAGCATACTGATTAGCCTTCTACAGTGTTTTATATCCCTCTTTAGGTGTATATCCTCACCTAGACTCATGTTCTCACGCCGATTCTTAAAACTTTATACCTTGTATGGTCTGCCTAGGTCAAAAGATATGTAAGAACCATAGCTATCTTCATCTTATGAAAGTAGTTATTTAATGCTTTGAAAAATATAGACAAATATATTCCTGGACAAGACAAACTTAAAAATAGTTCTGCATTATTTTACTGTGCAAACCTTTTTTATATTGTAACTTGACGCAAGAATGGAATAAGGTATTGTAAAATAAATTAAATCCAGAATGTGGTTCTTCTGTCTTCTCCCATTCATTTCATGAACATATTTCCTTTCTTATTCTCCCTCTGACGCGGGTAAGTAAGCACCTGTGGATTTGTAATCTCATTCCATCCCATAAACAGCTAGAGAAATCGAGGTACAAAGTGGCCAAATCACTTCTTAACATCAAATAGGTTGTGTGCCTCATGAGAAAGAAAGGAAGATCAGTGAAGCAGAGGATACAAAAAAAAACCCAAATCATTTTTGCCTCACACTGGCCTGGCAATTAGAATCTATGGTATCAACTAATCTAACTGATGAACTATCCCCTGAGCCTTGAAACGTAAGATTGGACAAGTTACAAAATGATTATTTCAGAACACAGTAAGGGAAATTCCAAAAACAAGACTTCAGACATTTTTCTGCATTAGTGTAGGGAGCCCCACGAAAGGTGACATCAATAATTCAGATATAGACTTACAAATAATTTTAAAATAAAGATTGAGTAATCCACAAGCAGAAAAGAGAATACTCAGGACTTATTTAACCATGTTCATTAAAAAATAGCACCATACAAGTTCATATATAAAATTCAATTGCACTTATATATACCAGTGAAAAAGAAAATTGGAAAATAAAAATTTTTTAAAATCTAAAATATCATAAAATACATGAAATTCTTGAGAATAAATTTAACGAAACGTGTAAGTGTACACTGGAAACTGTAAAATAGTTCCAAGAGAAATGAAAGATAATCTAAATAACAGGGAGATGTACCATGTACTTGAGTTAGAAGATTCAATATTGTTAAAATGTTATTTTCTGCCTAAATTTTCTATAGATTTGGGATAATTCCAATCAAATCCACAAAGTCATTTTGTAGAATTTGACAAGCCAATGCTAAAATGAATATGGAAATGCCAGGGACCTGAAATAGCCAAAATAATTAAAAAAAAATAGAATAAAATTAAATGATCCCAACTATGAAATTTCAGATTCACTGTAGAACTATGTTAACTCAGACAATGTGAATTGGAGTAAGGCTAGACATGCAGATCAACAGAACAGAAAAGAGAGTATAGAAATAAATTCACACATATATGGTAAGTTGATTTTGACAAGTAACATGATATTTCAATAGAGAAATGAGGCTAGAAAACCTAGAGAGGTATTTGAAAAACATAGTCATTACTTTTGCATGCAAAAAAAATTAAGCCAAAATGGATCATGAACAGAAGAAAATATCTGTGACTTTGCAAAGGCCAAAATTTCCTAAATAGTGCAAACCAACCCTACAAGTCATTAAGAAAAAAATTGTAAATTGGACTTCAAAATTAAAACTTTCTGTTTTTCAAGAGATTTTCTGAAGAAAATAAATAGAAAACAGATTACAAGAAAATCACATATATATTATGTATATTACATACACTTGATGTATAGAATATACATAAACTGCTACAACTCAAAAATAAGAGGATTTTAAAATGAGTAAATAATTTGCACACTTTTAAAAAGCAGGTATACAAAAGGCCAAGAAATACTTAAAAAGTACTCATCATCATTAATATCCATAGAAATGCAAATTAAAACCAACGTGACATACCATTACATATTCATTGGAATGACTAAAATTAAAAATAATATCAGCACCCAAGTATGGTGAAGAGCAGCTGGAATTCTCATAAATCAATTATGAGAGTGTAAAATACATATAACAACTTTGGAAAACATAGTGACAGATTATTATAAAGCTCAACATTTACTTATCATAAGATAAGTCAATTTCACTCCTAAGTATTTGCACAAGAGAAATTAAAATATGTATCCAGAAAAAGACTTCTACATGAGTGGTCATAATAGCTTTATTTATAATAGCCCCAAACTGGAAACAATCGAAATTTCCTTAACAGCTGAAAATAAACAAAATGTGGTGTATGCAGACAGTGGGATACTATGCGGGAATATAAAGGAATAAACTACAGAATCACATAACAATATGGATGAATCTCAAAATAATTGTGCTTAGTGAAATATCCCAGACACAAAAGAGTGTATCTTGAATGTATTTCTTTATATTACAGGTAGAAACAGGTGATATTGATCTAAAGTGACAGAAAGAGGATTGGTGGTTGCTAGGGTCTTGGTCAGGGTTGTGAGTGAAACTTTTGGGGTGATTAAAAATGTGTATACCCAGTGCATTTTATAATATATAAATTGTACCTCAATGCATATTATTTACAGAAAAATAACATGGCTAGTTTGTACTCTCTCTGCTTTGTGGAAAAGGGCTTCCTCCCCGTAGGAGAAAATCTGAGGGAAGGTAAAGTAATCAAATACACTCGTGTAGATAATTTCTTAAAAGATGGTGCTTAAATTTCTCCCAAGTGGTATCAGAGACTAAAATGGCAGTATTCTACGGCGTTTTAAAAAGGAAATAGATGTTTGACTAGTGGTTAATCACAGTTATTTATTTTAGGAGAATGGCAGTCCATCAGGGCTCTGGCCATCTCTGTATTCTCAGCACATTGGAAGAAGGCGAGTGCTCCTATAGGTAGAGTCTCACAAAGTGACCATGTTTAATGAAGCCAGAGAATGCTTATTACATCTCCACGTGGCAACATAAATAGACATTTAATAATTATCATTTTATTTCTCATCTAATAAGTCAGCAGGTTTTTGGCATATTTAAAGGGAAAATTTCAACTTTACAGTTCTGTGAGCAAGCTTTGCACAAATGAAAAGATGAATGCCTTGAGGAAAACCCGTGAGTGGAAATTTTTTGTTATTCCTATGGAGAAAAAAAAAAAATGGCCAGAGATGAGACTATTTTCAGGTGTACAAAGGAATAGTACAAAGAATAATGAAAAGACTTTCCTGATATTCTGAGCAATGAATTAAGAGAAATCATTTAAACTTCAACAGAAGAATCACTCAAAATTTTTTTTAAATTTCATAATAGAAGAGTTTGTGAAAAAAATTAGAAAACATTTCAGAATTTGAATAAATCTTGTTCTCATATCTTCAAGAGTAAGTATATATTCAAGAAATTAAAATATTACAGGGGCTGGCCCGGTGGCATAGCGGTTAAGTTCTCATGCTGTGCTTTGGGCGGCCCGGGGTTCACAGGTTCGGATCCTGTGTGCAGACCGATGCACACTTATCAAGCCATGCTGTGGCTGTTTTTCAAAAAGATTTTGAAAAACATATAAAGTAAAGGAAGATGGGCACAGATGTTAGCCCAGGGCCAATCTTCCTCAGGAAAAAAAAAGACAAGGATTGCCATCGGATGTTGGCTCAGGGCTAATCTTCTTCACACACAAAAAAAAATTTATGAATCAGAAACTTCAATAGATCAACCTAATGAAATGAATTAATCAATAAAAGAGTTTGTGAAAAATCAGAAGAAATTTTGGAATTTAGGTAAACTCTTTCTGACATCTTCAAGAGGAAACAGATCTTCAAGAAACTAAAATAGTTTGTCCTCACTTGAGTTTTGAGAAAAGAATCTGACTACAATCTTTCAATATATGCACAAAGAAAATTCGATGTCCCAGAATATTTCTCTAAATAGACCATTGGAAGGAAATACAGTCACTAAAGATATATTAATTTCACTTTATCATGCTTTCTTTCTCCAATTCTCCAAAATCAGATAGGTTTCTGTGATATAGAACCAGAAAAGAGTTTAATATTCTAGAATTTGATAAATTACTATATCACATTATTGCCCAAAGTTGCAATCAACCCAGGGTGTATAGGATCAGTAAGGCATATAGATTTTTTTTGTGTGTGTGTGAGAAAGATCAGCCCTGAGCTAACTTCCATGCTAATCCTCCTCTTTTTGCTGAGGGAGACCGGCTCTGAGCTAACATCTATTGCCAATCCTCCCCCATTTTTTTCCCCAAAGCCCCAGTAGATAGTTGCATGTCATAGTTGCACAACCTTCTAGTTGCTGTATGTGGGACGCGGCCTCAGCATGGCTAGAGAAGCGGTGCATCGGTGTGCGCCCGGGATCCGAACCCAGGCCTCCAGCAGTGGAGTGCACGCACTTAAGCGCTAAGCCACGGGGCCGGCCCCCACGTAGATTTTTTTATTGAAATGTTTTCATGAATTAGAAGTTTTTAGTAGGGAGAGGACAGTCATTGATATTTTATAAGGGGACTGAGCATCACAGTTTTTCTTTCCTTTCATATCAAGTGGCACATACAGTTGCTAATTACTCTGTCACTAGGTGTAACTAATACTCACCAAGGCTGTTAGTTGCTGTTTGCCTTCCGAGCCTCCCCTCAATGTCATGTCAAGCAAAATTACAGTGGCAATGTAGCAAAACTAATTAGGCCACTCTGACCTTAGCAGTGGGCAGTTCTCATCGATCTCAGCCCAAGCTTGTTAGAATTTTGAAAAATGAAAACAAAGTAGAAAAATATTTCTGCTTTCTACTAGCCCTTTCTAATCACCTATTCATTCCAAGTGACATGAAATTAATGAATCCTCTATCAAAGGGGGCTACATTCAGAAAAGAAATGAGAGGTAAATTCTTTGAGATGCACTTTTAATTACATGTCTGTCTTAGTCGGTCGGGGCTGCTATAACAAAATACCACAGACTGGGTGGCTTAAATAACAAACGTTTATTTCTCACAGTTGTGGAGGCTGGAAAGTCCAAAATCAATTTATACCGATGCCTTGTGCCAGCAGATTTGGTGGTGAGGTTTCTTGGTTTGCAGACAGTCATCTTCTTGCCATATTGGCAGAGAGAGATCATCTCTTTCCCGTCTACTTTCGTAAGTGCACTAATCCCATCGATGAGGGCTCCACTCTCATGGCCTAATTACCTCCCAGGCCCCACCTTAAATATCATCATCTTGGAATGAAGGCTTCAACATATGAATTTTAGGGAGACACAAACATTCAGTCCATAACAATATCAATCTCTCATTTAAAAGTGTGTGCTGCATTATTTTTTTTAAATATTGTATTCAAGTAATATAATTTGAGTATAAATACTCTTTTTGAAGGAGAACTATAAATGACTTAGAGTCATTAAAATGTCATAGTCACATTAAAGTGACAGTCTCAATTTAAAACAGGGTGAAATTCCATACTTACTTCAAGATTTAATATTCAATATTGAATATTTTCAAGATTCAATATTTCCTAAGGTTGCCTGCTAAGGGAGGAAGAAGTACAAGATTTTGTTTCAGAACCGGCATTGCCATACTCCTATATTTATGACAAAGAGTTTTATTGTCACATCATGATTCCTGAGAGACAGGCAAGTGGAAATTCTCTCACTTAGTCACATTTGGGCAGCATTAGCATTGGTATTACTTTGTTTTCTAAAATATGTTTTTCTTTACTGTCATATCATCAATAAAGCCAGATGCTGGAGTTCCTGTGTTACTTGTTGACTTTCTTATGTAAGGTCAAATTTCTCATTAATTCACATTTCACCTAATGGTGACTGTAAATAAATAGAAATTCTGGCAGAAATATACGAAATAAAAAGCTAAAAATGTCAATCTATCAATTGTCTATAATATATATATGGATAAAGATAGAGAAAATGATCGCTTCAAATGTAACCAAATAATATGTTAAGTAGGGGCTTTTCAGACAATAGACTTTAACCTTTTGAGCTACATACAGTCATGCACCACATAATGACGGAGCGCACATGTGATGGTGGTCCCATAACATTAGTTCCATATAGCCCAGGTGTGTAAGAGGCTGTACCATCTAGGTTTGTGTAAGCACACTGCATGATGGTCCAACAACACCAAAATCACCTAACGACACATTTCTTAGAACGTATGTCTGTCGTTAAGGAGCACACGACTGTAATATCAAAATAAAAACAGGAAGTCATAGATTACCATAAACATTTAGCTTCTGAGGCAGAAGCTTTGTTTTTGGTTGTTTATTAATAGCATTGGGTTCTGAGAAAAATTCATAAAGTTTTGCTGCTGAAGTCTAACCCCAAATACTAGGAGAGTAAATTCTCTCTATAGAATGCCTGGTGGTGCTAGACCAGGGAATACACTTCTAAACATAATTCATTAGTAGCAGCCATGTATTGTATGATATTAACAACTTTAAAGAGAAAGTATGTTGCAGGTACATGTACTCCATAGATATCCCACATATAAAGAGTAATGATGTTTGTTACCTTAATGTTCAATGATAGAAGAATAGAAGAATGGTAATGTTGGTATGAAGTGTTTGAAGATTCATGCGGCCTTTAAAAGAGACAATTTTGTAGATTATGTAAAAACAGGAACAAAGTTATGCCAAGTGAAATGTAAAATTTAAAATCGTAACTCTACTAAGTTAGAGCTGTGAGTTAGTAAACTTACATTTTCACGTTTCCCTCAACTCTAATAATTGGTCACAAAGTCCTGCTGATTCAGTTTTTTAAATATCTCTCCCATCTGATGCCTATTCTCTTCTTCACTTAACAATGTCACTTCCTTAGCTCAGGAACTCTTTTTCTTTTTCCTGGATTATCAAAATATCCTGGTCCTCTTGTCACCAAATGATTGTTCATACCCCACTGCAATGTCATTTTGCAGCAACTCCCATCAAGCAGAGGAGTCCATTTCCCCAACCATTCAGTCTGGCCATTGCAGCCTTGTGATTTGTTTTAACCAATAGAAGAGTAGACCGACATTTTCTAGCCTTAGGCAGCCTTGCAGTTTTCAGCTTTCTAGTAGCTCTGCCCAATCACTATAAAATATACACATGATGGATGAGGAGAAAGCCATGTAAACCATTCTCCGCTCCCCACCCTGTCATTCTAAGCAAAATTCAGTTAACTCTCAACAACAGAGCCTCCTTGCTAAACCTGCAACGGACCCCAGCCAGATGAGCAGTCTCAGCCAGTCCAGAAGAACCACCATGCTGAGCCAACCCATAGATTTGTTTTTTGTTTTTTTGTCTTGTTTTGTTCATGAGGAAGATCAGCCCTGAGCTAACATCTATTGCCAATCCTCCTCCTTTTTTTTTTCCCCTTTTTCTCCCCAAAGCCCCAGTAGATAGTTGTATGTCATAGTTGCACATCCTTCTAGTTGCTGTATGTGGGACGCGGCCTCAGCATGGCTGGACAAGCAGTGCATCGGTACGCACCCGGGATCCGAACCCAGGCCACCAGTAGTGGAGCGCACACACTTAACCGCTAAGCCATGGGGCCGGCCCCATAGATTTGTGAACTGAATAATGAGCTCCTTTTTTTTTTTTTTAAGCTATTCACTTTTGATATGGTTTTCTATGCAGCAATAGCTAAATAGTGCAGTTATAATTATATTTTTCATCATCAAAAATTCTACAGTGGATGCCAATCAAACAAAATTAAACCCAAACTTTTTTCCATCAGACAAAGCCATTCCTCCTTGAGACTATCCAGCCTTACATCCTTCTCTTCCACCCTGGACTTAAGTGACAAAGTGTGGAATACTCTAATATGTAAAAATCCCCAAACTGATACACTTACCCGACAAAATCCCAAATGCCTATGTAGTTTATAACTTTTCAACACTTATCACACAGTAGGAGCAGTAAAGACGCAAGTAAATAATGTTTACCTCGAGAAAAAGGCCACCAGATTTAGTGTGCTGAGTCAACAGGATCTGCATTGAGCTGGGTCTGGGCTTTGTTGCAACTTGGTTTGATTCAGATCACCATTTTATTTCAGGGAAGCGTGAGACTTCGCCATCAGCAGAAATTGGAGTCTGAGCACTGATGAGATTCAAGAAATGTCTTTTGTTTTATAGCCTACTCACCAGCTTTTTAAATTACTTTAATGCCTAGCTATCAGCTATTTTGAGGGCCATGCGGAGTTTTTGCTCTCCAGGCTTGCCCCAGTTTTCTGAGCCTTTGGAAGACAGCTGCCTTACTCTGCAAAGGCCTGGAATGCCTCGAAGGATTTCTTACATTTCTCCTGCCCTGTCTCAGTACTTGAAGGGTCCTGCCTTGCTTTTGCACAAGGGCCTGCATGCTTAGGAATAATATCACTTAGATTTCCCTTTCTCCCCCGAGTCTTTAGCATAATATTGCATTATACTAGATGACAACCCATGGGAAAGAGTAAACAGGTGGATGCAGACTCAGGCTGTGACTGGGCTCTTCACGTTAAAAGTTTCTTAAAGGTTCAGCTTGTCTCTCATCACTCCGGGCTACAGTATGTTTCCCTTCTTCTCACTACTCCACCAGGTATGAGAAGTAATCACGGGTCCCCATGCTCCAATAAAGGGCTCGCTACTTTCTGGAATTTAGTTCATTATCCTTTCTTTTCATCCTCATCTCTCAGATGAGCTAAACCAAAACAACAACCATAATAACAACAACTATAATGTCTGTAGTCAGCCAGATGGTTTGGTTCAGGCAAGAGTGACGTCTCGTGCAACTTTCCACATCCTAATTAGAAGCTTAAGTTTGTCTTCATGGAATTTTACTTGCCGTTTATGATAGAGATGTTCGGTTACCAGCTGTATGCTTGAGAATATACATATGCATATGACTTCCTGACAATTTTGTCCCTAGCCTGGTCTCTAAATTTAATGTTTTATACAGGTAAACTTAAAAGGGCTCCCTCCGTTAATTCAGCAGCATTAGAAATGGAAGTATTAGGCTTAAATGTCAATTTTTAAGATTAGCCAACTTTTTTTTTTCTAATCAGTCAATAAATTGACAAACTCGTATTAATAAATTAATGTTAATATATTCATAGTTAAACTGCATAAGTAGAGACTGCAGTATAACCAAGCAGAGTCAAGCTGAGCCTAGCAGTGGGAGAAGATTTTTCAAAGTTATGTTAAGAAAAGTACTATGTGCTTTTGAAAAAACTCTGTGGGAGAATAAACAGAAACAACGGAATATTGCTGAAATTTGGACTAAAGCTCATAAGATGCTTAAACAATTCCCAGTAGATGAAAATGATCCATTTAGAACCATCTTGTGGATCTAGGCCTGAAAAATATTGTACAATGTCTATCACCTTATTATTCCTTTGATTTCATTCCTACTGGTCTCATCTTCATTCACTTTGTTCCAGCCACACCAGCATTTTCCCCTATTTCTCAAACAATACAAATGTGCTACAGTCCTAGGACATTTTCACTGACTCTTACTCTGCCTAGAACACCTTTCCCTCAGTTATGACTACAACTCCACTTCCTTACCTTCTTAGGTCTTTGCTCAAATGACACCTTCTTGGCAAAAGCATTCTCTGATGACCATATTTAAAACTGCAACTGTCATTCCTGTATTTCTTACCTTCTTTACTTCTTATCCTCTTATCTTCCTTTACGTCTTTTATTTTTCTCCAGAGGACTTATCACCTTCTAATATATTATATAGTTTTCTGATTTGTTCTTTTTGATCTCTTCTCTCCACCCCCACCTTCCCACCACCACACACACACTTGACCATAAGCTGTAAAAAGGCTGAATTGAATTTTTTGTTTGTTTTTTCACAGCTGCCCTGTAATGCCTATGATAATGTCTGGCTTATAGATAATAGAATGGGGAAGGAAGGAAAGAAGGAAAGGAGGGAGGGAGGGAGGAAAGAAAGAAATAAAAAAGAGAGGAACCTAGAAGTATGGCATCTGGAATCAGATGATTTAGGTTAAAAATCTCAGCTCTCCTGCTTACTATAAGTTTTCTTGATGCTTAAGAATTATGAATATTAATTCCGTAGTCTTTAATTTGAGAGGTTTTAACATCTACCTCATAGAATCTTTATAATATTTAAATAAGATAAAGCATATCTTAGAGTTCCTGGAAAATGAAGAGCTTGAACCCTTGATAAACATTTTTATTACATACATTGTAAAAACTGGGCCAACACAATATTGAAGGAGAAGAACAGTGTTGGAGAACTGTTGCTGCCTGACCTCCAGACTCACTATCAACTACAGTAATCAAGACAGCGTGGTATTGTTGAATGACTAGACAAATAGATCAGTGGTATAGAATAGAGAACCCAGAAATGCACCCACAAAAATACAGTTAACTAATCTTTGATAAAAAAACAAAAACAATACAATGGAGCAGAGATTGTCTTTTCCACAAATGGTGCTGGAACAACTGGACATCCACGTGAAAAAAAAAAAATCTAGAGATAGACCTTGTACTCTTCACAAAAATTAACTCAAAAATGAACCAAAAACTTAAATGTAAAATGCAAAACTCTAATACTCCTAGAATGTAACATAGGAGAAAATCTAAATGACTTTGGGTAAGGCAATGACCTTTTAGATACAATATCAAAGACATGATCTATGAAAGAAATAATTGATAAGCTGGACTTCATTAAAATGAAAAACTTCTGTTCTATGAAACACATGTCAAGAGAATGAGAAGACAAGCCACAGACTGAGAAAGAATATTTGCAAAAGACATACCTGATAGAGGACTACTATCCAAAATATACAAAGAATTCTTAAAACTCAACAATAAGAAAATAAATACTCTGATTAAAAAATGGGCAAAAAATTTGAACAGATACTTAACCAAAAAAAGATACGTTTATTTTCCATAAACAATGTCTGTCCTGTTAACCCCTAAAATTCCAAAACTAAAAAAAGAAACTTCAGTTCATCAGGAAGATATAAAATTTTAAATTTGTATACACCTAATAATATTGTCCAAAAATGATAAAGCAAAACTTAACGGAACTAAAAGTAAAAATAGACAAATCATAGGGTTTTTTTTTTTACAAAATTTATCAGTAACTAATAGAACAAAGAGACAAAAAAATCAGGAGGGATAAAAACTACTTAAACAATAAGATTAATAGAATTGACCTTATAAAACAATACTCTAAACAAATTCAGCATACACATTCTTTTCAAATTCACATGAAACATTTACTGACTTTCAGCATACATGAGCTTTAAAAAAAATCCTAAGAAATCTCAAAGGCTTAAACATATTTTCTGACAAATGTGAAGTTAAGATAGATATTGACAGCAAAAGATAGCAACAGAAAATCCCCAAGTACTTGGAAATTAGTAAATGTATAAATACTTCATACATCAAAGAAGAAATCGCTAAAGAAATGAGAAAGTCTTTGAATTAAACATAAAAAAATATACAACACATAAAAATGGGTAAAAGGTAACGTAAGCTGTGTGTAGAGGTAAATATATGGCCTTAAATTCATGTCTTAGAACTAAAGGGACACTCAAAAGAAATTATCTAGGAATCATCTCAAGAAATGAAAAGGAACACAGAGAATGTAACTCAAATAAAGTATAAGAAAGCACATAAGAAAAATAAGTGAAGTTAATAAAATAAAACAATAAAAAATATTCCATAAAAGCCTCAACAAAATCAAAAAACTTTAAAAGAGTAATAAAACTGATAAATTCTGTCAAGCTTGATCAAGAAAAATGAGAGAGAGAAGAAAAAAGAGACAAAAAGAGAGAGAATCCAAATAAATAATTTCATGAATATAAAAGGAACATAATTACAGATTCAATAGACATTGAAAATATGATCACAGCATATCATAAGTGACTTTATGCCATTAAATTAGAAAATGTAGATAAAATGTGCAAATTCCTAGGAAAATACACCAAACTGATAAAAGAATACATAAAACTCAGAATGATTTATATTTATTAAATAGTTTGAATCTATAATCAAAAATCTTCCCAAAAAGAAAACCTCAGCTTTAATGGTTTAATTTTACAAATATTATCTAAGGAATAAATAATAGCAACACTACAGAGTTGCTACTTTTTGCAGAGTTAAGGGAACATGGTTAATCCCAATCACAGTTAATGATGAAATATTTTTCCTTTGATACTGGTTATAAGACAGAGATGTCCGATAACATCACTCCAATGGAATGTTGTATGGGAGCTTCCAGATACTACAATAAAGCAAAATAAAGAAATAAGATATATAAGGATTGAAAAAATGAAAGAAAATTCTCATTATATTCAGATAACATGGCTGTCTAATAGACATTTGATAAATTGTAGAATTCATGATTAATTTGAGCAAAGTTGCTAAATAATACATCAGAATAAATTTCATTTCTAAATATCAAAAATAATAAGAATATAAATTTTAAAATACTATTTAATTACAAGTTTCAATATTATAAATCTATAATTTTCTCAATTCGTGACATGGTTTCAATTAAATCAATAAAAATATTTTAATTACCAAGTTATTTGTTTTGTTTTGTTTCTGTGAGGTGGGAGGGCAGAAATTGATAATACGATTCTAAAACTTATATGGCAGTACAACCAGCCAAGAATAGCTATAACTCACTAAGAACAAAGTGGGAGGTTTGCTCTATGGAATATCAAACTTAATATAAAGTGACAGTAACTAAGATATTGTGGTATTGGCTCAAAATTGAATTATAAGACCAAAGTAACAGAATAGAGGGCCAAAAACAGACCCACATACATAAGGAGACTTGCTTTATAAGAAATGGGCAAAGGACAATCGTTTCAATAAAAAGTGGGTGCTTGGTCAATTAAATATCAATAAAGAGAAAGGATACCAATCTCCAGCTTCCGATTTCACACATCCAGCAATACCTGGTGATCTCTAAATCCCATTTTGAAGACCATTTCAATAAGGCTTTTAGAAGGCCATACAGAGACTATTTTTTGACTTTGGGTAAGGAAAGGATTTCTTAAATTGGATACAAAAACACTGACCATAAGAGAAAGAACTGATAAGCTGATCAAAATCACTACTAAGACACAGAAAAGGCAAGCCATCCAATGGGAGAAGATATTTTCAATACCTGTAACAAAATGCTCATACTCAGAATAATATAAAAGAACTCATGAATTGATAAGAAAAATACTGAAAACTGAATAGAAAAAAATGTGCAATAGAATGGAAAAAAGATATCCAAATATCTCATAAAACTTTGAAAAAGGAACCAAATTCTTTAGCAATCAGGACATGTGAATCCTCTCACTGATACTGGCTAAAATGCAACTGACTAAAAATGCCACACATTGAAAAGGGTGTGGAGGAACTGGATCTCACAAACACTGCTGTAGGAGTACAGGTTGGTTAAACCACTTTGTAAAACTCTGTTATTATCTACTAAGAGGAATATATGCTGACTCTCCGACCCAGCAATTTTATTCCTAGGTGTATACGCAACAGAAATGCGTGCACCCAGTGACGTGCCTAAGAATGTTCATGGAAGTTTTATTCATAAGAGCAGCAACTGAACTGTTCATCAGCAGTAGAACACATAAATCAGGACATAACTATAAATAAATTAAAATTAGTGAAGTATAGCTACATGCAATAACATGGATGATCCTCTCAAGCCTTATGTTGGATGAAATAAGTCAAACACAGAAGACTATTATTTTTTATAAGATTCAAATTATAAGTCAATCAAAACTAAATAACAGGGTTCTGAGTTGGGATAGTGGTTATCTTTAGGGAGGAAGAAAGAATACGACTAAGGTGTAGCAAGAAGAGGCTTCCACAGTATTGTTTACTTGGGTTTCATTTTATAATAATTAATTGAGTTGCACAATTATGCTTTTGTACTTTTCTGTAAGTGTAAAGTACATTTTTTTAATGTTAAGAAAAGGAATGGGAAATTCACACAGGTTAGTTAGTAAAAACAGCAGATCTCTTTTCCCTGTTTCCTTCTGTAAATTGTATGGAACTTGACCAAGAAGGGAAGAAAATTCACTATCATCCACAACAGATATCAAGAATATGACACTTTTAAGTGTCTATGAGGAGGTAGAGCAATTGGAACTCTGGGACATCGCAGCAAGAAGTGTAAAATGGCACAACTATTTAGCAAAAGTTAAACACACACCTACCCTCTGATCCAGCAATTTTACTTGGATCAGATTTCACTTTTACCCAAAATTTACCCCAAAATTTCACTTTTACTCAAGATATTTGAAAACATGTGCCCACCAAAAAACGTGTTTAAAGATGTTCATAAAAATTTTATTCAAAGTAGCCCCAAACTGGTAACCACCCTAATACCCATCAACAGAAGAATGGATAAACAATGGAATGCAACATAGCAATAAATGTAAACAAACTACTGATACACACACAACATAGATAAATCTCACAGCAGGATGTTGAGCAAAAGAAAGCCAATACAGGGGCCGGCCTGGTGGCGTAAGCGGTTAAGTGCACACACTCCGCTGCAGGCAGCCCAAGGTTCGCTGGTTTGGATCCTGGGTGCACACTGACGTACCGCTTGGCAAGCCATGTTGTGGCAGCGTCCCATATAAAGTGGAGGAAGATGGGCATGGATGTTAGCCCAGGGCCAGTCTTCCTCAGCAAAAATAGGAGGATTAGCATGGATGTTATCTCAGGGCTGATCTCCCCCCCCCCCAAAAAAAAAAGAGAGCCAATACAAAGGAATACACACAGTATGAATCTAATTATACAAAGTTACAGAACAGGCAAAAATAGCCATGTTCATAAGAATCAGAACAGTATTTGCCTCTTGGAGGTGGAGATTGAACGGAAAGTGAATGAGGGAATTTTCTGGAGTGAATGGAAATGTTCTATATCTCTATTAGGGTACAAGTTACATGTAGATATATATTATTCATAACTCACTGAATTTGTATTTTCACTATATAAATGATATGTAAATTTAGAATGAGATATTGAAATAATTTGTACAGCTGACCCACTCTCTTATTCCCAGATTTACAACCAGACAAATTGAGATACACATGAGAGAATACAGAGTCCAAACAGAGCTGTAATCAAATTCAAGATCATGATCCTGGCTTTTAATCTTGTGATAGATCACAGAAATGGAAAACAGAGTAAGAGGTTTAGGGCTATTAATAATCCAACACCGAAAAAAAAGTAATAATACAGGAGGGGTGTAATTGTGATTCTTGGGAATATGTGATTATTGGGGACGACGGTAGGAAGAACTTTATTGAATAAGTTAATCACAAATAATGCTAAAATGATATCCACATTCAAAATTTTATAAAAGGAAACAACATAATACTGTGCATTATTCAAAAACATTTGAAAAGGAAATCTCACTCATTTTATTTAAAAAGAAACAAGATGAGAGTCCAACAGTAGTATATATAATGATTATGGCTTAAATTTACTAGTGAACAACAAAATTAGCAAAGACAATAAATGAAAATTCAAAAGTAATGTTTAAAAAAATCCCAATAACTTGTAACTAACAATAGAGTCTCAAAATACCATAAAAATTCAAAAGACTAAATAAGAAATAATGGCCCGACTACAAAAATTAAATATATATCACACTAATTTATGCTACACAAAGTAAAATTTCTGTATAATTATTTATAAAAATCAGACATTATTTTAATAAAAAAATGATGCTTAAATAACATTAATAAACCTGAAAGTTTCAATTAATCTCATAAAAATGCATAAAGCCAAAACTAACAGAGATTTAAGGAGAAAATTTTAGAAAAAATAATTATAAGGAATAATATTTCAGCCAAGTTTTAACTTGTAAAATCTATAATGGATAGAAATTAAATACTAAGGATGTAGATGAAAATACAATACATGAGATTAGATATTTACCAAATTCTTTTCACTCTAAACCATGTATCATTTCTTAATACGTCCATGATTCTTTGTGCTAAACTTATAAGAGACCTCAAGAAAAAATGCATGATAAAAAACAACCAACTTATCAGCCACAGTTCTAAGTTTTACCTGGTGAAGATACCTCCAAAAAATCAATTTCCAGGACAAATTTTTGAGAATTCCAAAACCATAGGCACTACTCAAGCTACCACAAGCACTACTCAAACAGTGGAAAGCAATCTTAGGAAAACTGAATAAAAACTTGAGGAGAGGTAAAAATGGGCATATATGGGATTATACGCCATAACACCACGTACCATGATGAACTCCACATAAAATCAAACACTTGTTAGATCTACATAAAAACATTCTTAAAATGTAAGGAATGTTCAATAGCTATGTGGAGCAACAATGAATTTCTTAGCTTTGAAATCACAGAAGAAATCACAAAAAACAAAATTGACAAATTTAAACATATAAACTTTTCAAACTTTGGTCTTATGAAAATAAAAATAGATCATTATTAAGACATGTAATAGTTCAAACATTTATCAGAAAAAAAAAATGAGGGCTCTAATACAAGTATATGAAAGGTTATGAGAAATTTATATAAAAATAAATAAAATTACTAGAGTAAAATTTATGCCAATAATCTTTCTTGCAAGTTATGAAAGAACTGCCAATAAGAGCACCTAGAATAGGCAACAAAAATTTTATAACAAACAAGACATAAAGGTCAGACTAAATGGACATTGTCATGATTGGCATCTTTATTCAGAGCTGGCGGCATTCTTTGTGCACATCTTTTGGAAATTATTATAACGTATAGTAAATGTTCTATAATTGTACATTCCTTTTATAAGTCATTCTGATTCTAGGATTTTACCCTAAGGAAATAATTCAATAGAATTTCAAATGATATGCATGAAAACATTCATTGCATCATTATCAGGAATACTAAAAAGAACGTCCAACCTCTGAGGACACATTAAATAGAACCTGGTGCATTGAAATGGTAAAATTATCTATAGCCATTAAAAGTCTAATTATGACCTCAATTCATAATTATTAAGAGCAAATTTATTTTTTTTTTTAGAGAGGAAGATTGGCCCTAAGCTAACATCTGTTGCCAATCTTCCTCTTTTTGCTTGAGGAATATTGTCCCTGAGCTAACATCTGTGCCAATATTCCTCTATTTTGTACGTGGGACGCCGCCACAGCATGGTTTGATAAGCGGTGTGTCGGTCCACACCCAGAATCTGAACCCGCGAACCCTGGGCCAACGAAGCAGAGTGAGCAAACTTAATCGTTATGCCACTGGGCCAGCTCCAAGAGCAAAATTTTAAGGGTAAAAAGAAATATATAACATGGTATCTATACTATGATTGTGATTATGTAAAAAAGTATTATGCATGTGGAAGAGAATATACACAAATGAAAATAGTGATAGGATTATGGCTGATGTTTTAAAGTTGTTATTCTTTAAGACTATGTCTAACACTACAATGTCTATTTACAAGAAAAAATTAATGAGCCAATTTTTATTATTCTATATTGCTGCCAACTTACAAAGTGCATAACAATGAACAGGATGGAAACCATTAGAGTAGAGAACATCATTGACCTTCTGCTTATGGAAGAATAAACTGACCTTCAGGATAAAGGGGGAAAAAAAGGAAAGAAAACTATTATGTATTAACCAAGTAACTTTGCTAATATCTGCCAAGGAAATGAGATAGGAAACAGGCACAGTCCTCGCTGACCTTCCAGATACCTATGACACAGTATAACTTTGAGGGCTCAAATAAAAACTGCAGTCTATTGCACCTGACAGCAAGCTTTGCACTTTCATTATGCATATAATATCTAATAGATCATTTGAAATCATTACCTGTCAAGAGGGGAAAAGAAAGGCAGAGAGAAAACCTTGAAGAACAGAGTTTGTCAAGGGTCAAAGTAAATGGCAATATACTTTAATAAGCGTTGAGCTCCACATTATCTCTGGGTGGCCTATACACTCAATGGACTGTGGTATCATATATTGAATTGCAGAATAACTTCTTAGGGGCCCAGAATACCCTTCCAGGATATCTTTCTATTCATCAGTTTATATGTAGCCCAAAAAAAAGTCAATGTCATTGTTACCATAAGTAACATATCATTGGGAAGAAACTTTTTTGAGCAATCAAAACCTTAAGATGTATTACATATTTATATTTTTTATGATTTTTATATTATCTACATTACAGTTTTTCATATTAATAGTAACAATGAGAAATAATCTTGTGTTTTTCATCTTTCCAGCACTCAATATCTAAATAATGTATGCAGGCCAATAATACAGCCATGGAACAGACATGATAAAACGCAAGCTGTGTTTGCTAACAATGAGGGAAACAATATTTTTCAGATAAATGGCTCCTACCACTGCATGCCAGTAAAACACTGGAAACCAGCTTTTCACAATCTTGGATCTAAGATCATGGAAGATAATCATTCCATATTCTCCCAAACATCCCACACATCAGAACCTAGAGGCAGAGTGATTGACATAGAAACAGAAGTGAATAGAAGTCAAATTACTCAGATTCTAGTTTGTGTTCTATTGCAAAATTGTTTATCTATCTAGTTTGTGCTCTACTGTAAAATTATTTATTGTACTTGCCATCTTCTCCAAGTCTTTGGATCTCGATTTTCTCATTGAATAAAATGAATAAACATCAATACATAAGATGGTTTCCAAAGTTACTGCCCACAGTAGGTCCACAATTCTATTTGAATGCTAGAGTAATTTTTTCTCCTTCTCTTCAACCGTGCATGTAAGAAAGAAGCAAAATCATTGTCTTGGTTGATACTACAATATGCTTAAACAGTTTGGAAGGTTGTTGAAGTCATGTATAAAACGAAGTTTCAATGACATGTGCTACAGAAAACCATAGTCTCCCTTCTTATGCTACAAAGTCAAATGTGAAAATTGCCCTTGTGCTAGCTTGCAATGGGCCTAAGAAATAAAGTATGGCATTCACTACTAAATTTTTTCTTTAATCTTAAAGGAGGATAAAGTGACTCTTAGGGTTTCCTACTGGTTATGCAGTCTAGCAGAACACTCTAAATTTCAGAACACACTGTATGGCTCATGGGGTATTATTTGTTCTCCTTTTGCTGAACCTTTTATGACAAAGGGCACTATTTTACTGGTGCATTCAGTGGTACTTCTCAAGATCCTAAACATAGCATACTGGTAAGAGACACAAGGAATCCTAATGTTAATTAAAATTCAACTGAATTTTATGGGAAAAAAGGCTTTCCTGAAATACCTTAAAGATTTAGACTTCGTATGTAACATTTTTATTTTTAAGCTTCAAAGATGAACTTTAAGAACACAGGTTTTACTTAGGAAGGGAAGATATTATAGTTCATTGGATTCGGGAGACCATTTTAGGTGCTGCCAATGTCAAACAATTTATCTTGGCAGCTATTTCCAGCTCTAATGCATGTCAACGCTCTAACAACTCCTACAACTGTGTATATATATTTTTAACTTTCTTTTATCCTAAAAGTAAATAGATATCTATGTGCCATTTCTAAAGTGAAATACCCTTAGGCCTATCTTTTAGATATGGGTACTTGCCAAATACAGTTTAAAGCTGATAATTTGACTTGTAGTTAAAGAGCTATTTGACTGGATTTGGTGAAACATTTCCTAATCCTTCGACTTCTTTCTGTCATGGAAGTCCCAGCTTTCCACCATCTCTGCCAAGAAGTCTCCAAAACATTACCGTTTTTGCTTATTAATTCTCTTACTACTTCAATATGAATTCAATTCATTTCACTTTAGCAGGTCAATATTAATTTAAGTAATATTCGCTATCCAACAAATTCAATAGCTATGTGACACTTAAAGATACTAGGGCTTAAAGAGAATTGTATCCACTAGTAATATACAGGCTGGCAGTTTCCTTTGCAATCTGTGTGTAAACACAACAAGGAATGGCAAGATAAATAGGTGAAAACATATTTTCATCACCTTGCATTATTTAACTGTGGAAATACTACAGAAATTGCCTATCAGTATTTTGAACCGCTATCTTACCAATATCCCTTACATTCAAATCATCTCCAATTTGTTTCCAAGTTTTTTCACTTTGTTTTAGATTGTATACCAGACTAGCACTGTCTATATCATTAGACAGTGACTCATATGTAACGTGTTCTGTGCTGACTTCCTGCCTATTTATCTCAGCAAATGCTAAACAACAGCAAGCAATTTAATCAGGAGAATCAGCAGGAATTGTAAACACCATACACTGAAAACTGGATGTGCTGTAGTTCCCTGGGAAATGGACTCATCTTAATTGCTAAGTTTAAAAAGGAAAAAAAAGTATTTTGTCTATATGTTATAGAAAGGTAAATAGATTGATAGAGATAGGTGTGTATGTGTATGTATAGATTTGTGTGTGTGTATACATACATTATATATGTGTGTGTATATATGGTTTTGAAACAAAAAATATTATTTTTTATATATCTTCTAAAAATTTAAACATGGAGAAATTAACTAATTGGTGATAACCACTAAGGACTAGCTTGTTTTGGAAGTTAGTTGTCTGTCTCACAAAAGGTAACATGGAAAGCATGGATTGGACAGTTTTCTCATTGACTCACTTCAGTTTTCTTTCCAGCGCACCATGTCATTTACTGTGTACTTCCAATTTCACGTAGGTCAAATAAAAAATTTTATGGACATACTTTTCTATGAAACCATCCTGTGTTAATTCACATCTGAGAACTACTTAATTTAGTCTTTATCTTTAAAAGAAATAAGCACACAGTCTATATTCTCATGGTAGTATCTCTCAAGAACTAAAATACCCAAAACTTTCAGTGCAGTTTTCAAGAAATATTATTCATATGATTAATATATCGCAAAATATTTATGGTGTGACATTCAGCTTTTGTTGGCTTTACCTTGGGAACATTCGATTCTGTTTTAGTAAGTGCAGTTTCTACTCATGGTCTACCACTCAGAGATCAGGATGCACCCCCAGTTGTAGCAACATGTGGGAAGCACGGAGTCGTGACCGATCACCAGATAGGATGTTTGAAATATTAGTGAGAGCTCTTTATTTTCCTGTCCACCAGCTGACTCCATCTTGCTTCATATGTTACCGAAGCAAAGCAGAAAATATAAAACAGTCCTGAAAACTAAGGCAGTGGATTGCTCACCCCAAAATTTTAAACTCTAAGGAGTTAATAGTTTATTCATTGAGTCTTACTTTTTTTTTCCCTCAACTAGCCTTATTTTATTGTTGTCGTTGCTGCTGCTATTTTTGTTGTTGCTGTTTGGCAGCAAGGTTGAGGGGAAATAGACTTTTTGGGGTTTAGTAGCCTAAGGTTTTCATCCCAAAAGAGTTGATTGCTCTTTTGGGGATTGTTGGGGAAACTGCTGATGTGATCTTGGTCAAGTTAGTTAGTTAGTTATTGTGAGGAAGATTCACCCTGAGCTAACATCCGTAGCCAATCTTTTTTATGCTTGAGGAAGACCAGTCCTGAGCTAACATCCGTGCCAATCCTCCTCCATTTTGTATGTGGGTCACCTGCACAGCATGGCTGCTGAGTGGAGTAGGTCCCCGCCCGGGATCCAAACCCCCAAACCAGGGCCACCAAAGCGGAGCATATGGAACTTTAACCATTTGGCCATGGGGCCGGACCCCTAAGTTATTTATTTTTATGAGCCTTGATTCACTCACATGTAAAACTGTGATTAAAAATATCTTACTTGCACGAATATATAAAAAGTGCTTATCACAGTGGTAAGAACATAGTGAGTACTCAATTAATGAGAGTTACACATATATTATCTTATTAATGAGTTTTAGATCCTTATTTAACATCAAGTAACTAGAACAGGGGTCGGTAAACTTTTTCTTAAAGGGCAAGATAGTAAATACATTAGGCTTTGAAGGTCAAGAGGAAAAAATCAAGGATATTATGTAGATACTTATATAATCATTTAAAATGTAACCATTTAAAAAAGTAAAAACCATTTTAGCTCATTGGCTATTAAAAACAAAAACTAAAGCAGAGGATGAAGCAAATCAGGGCCACCAGCCGTCATTGCCCACCCCTGAACTAGAAGACTAAAATTGAGAAAAGAAGTAAAACAACTTAGCCCATTTCCTCCTATTTTGGTAAAAAAGCAGTCAGTCTTAGCTAAAATGAGAAATGATCTGGGAATTGCATCTATCATTACTGTTATTATCCTTTAGAATAAAGTCATGTTCTAGGGAGCTAGCCTCAGTTGTCTAATACTTCCGTCATCCAGTGAATCCTAAGACACAAAGCTCACAATCCTCTGTATGAAGAATTCATGATAGGGAAATGAGCGAAAAAAACTTATAGAGAAAAACATTCCAAAAAAGTTTTCTCTGCATTCAAAAGTGAAATATGGCCTGGTAAATGGCCGAAAAACTGAGACTTAAATATCCATTTCTAGATACACTAAAGCTAATACTGATTTGGTTATTCATTTATTAAAGTGGCATTTATTGCACACTTACTATGTGCCAGACACTATTCTAGGCCCAGAGGATATTGATATACAAAGAACAAAGAAACACCTCTATCATTTAACACATACATTTTGATGGAGGAATATAGGAAATAAACAAACAATATGGTACTCTAGATGGTAACAAGTGCTATGAAGTGTTATGTGTTAAGTACTCTGAAGAAAAGTAAAGCAAGAAGAGAAGATATTATGGAGCAATTGTGTGTGAGTGTGTGTTATACGGGACAGGGCAGCTGCAGTTTTACATAGGGTTGTTAGGGAAGGTCTCACTGATAAGAAAACAAGTTGAGGTAAAAAAGCTAGCCCTACAGTTGCCTGGGAAAAGAGTATTCTACGCAGAGGAAAATGAAAAGTCTCTAAGACTGGAAGATGCTTGGCATCAAGGAGAAACCACACAGAGGCGACATGATGGAGTCAAACTAAGGGAGAGGGAGGAAGGGCAAGGATGTCATAAAAGATTGTGCCTTGGAAACCATTGTAAAAAGAGAAGTGTTTTTTATCCTCTGTGAGAAGTAGGAAGCCATTGGAGACGTTTATAACAGAATAGTGACATGATCTAATTTCCATTTTGACACCTCAGAAATACAAAAGATTATAAGAGAATACTATGAAAAACTATATGCCAACCAATTCGACAATCTGGAAGAAATGGATAAATTCTTAGAATCATACAACCTTCCAAAACTGGATCAAGAAGAAGTGGAGAATTTGAATAGACCAATCACCAGTAAGGAGATCGAAACAGTAATCAAAAACCTCCCCAAAAATAAAAGTCCAGGACCAGACGGCTTCCCTGGTGAATTCTACCAAACATTCAAAGAAGACTTAATACCTATCCTTCTCAAACTCTTCCAAAAAATTGAGGAGGGGGGGAAGCTCCCTAACTCATTCTACGAAGCTGACATTACCCTGATACCAAAACCAGACAAGGACAACACAAAAAAGAAAATTACAGGCCAATATCACTGATGAACATCGATGCGAAAATCCTCAACAAAATACTAGCAAATCGCATACAACAATACGTTAAAAGATTATACACCATGATCAAGTGGGATTTATTCCAGGTATGCAGGGATGGTTTAACATTCGCAAATCAATCAACGTAATACACCACATTAATAAAATGAAGAACAAAAATCACATGATCATCTCAATAGATGCAGAGAAAGCATTTGACAAGATACAGCATCCATTTATGATAAAAACTCTGAATAAAATGGGTATAGAAGGAAAGTACCTCAACATAATAAAGACCATATATGAGAAACCCACAGCTAATATCATCCTCAATGGTGAAAAACTGAAAGCTATCCCTCTAAGAACAGGAACCAGACAAGGATGCCCACTGTCACCACTCCTATTTAACATAGTATTGGAAGTCCTAGCCAGAGCAATCAGGCAAGAGAAAGAAATAAAAGGGATCCAAATTGGAAAGGAAGAAGTGAAACTGTCACTATTTGCAGATGACATGATTTTATATATAGAAAACCCTAAAGAATCCACCAGAAAACTTTTAGAAGTAATAAACGAATATGGTAAAGTTGCAGGATACAAAATCAACATACAAAAATCAGTTGCATTTGTGTACACTAACAACGAAGTAGCAGAAAGAGAAATTAAGAATACCATCCCATTTACAATTGCAACAAAAAGAATAAAATACCTAGGAATAAATTTAACCAAAGAGGTGAAAGATCTGTACACCGAAAACTATAAAACATTTCTGAAAGAAATTGAAGAAGACACAAAGAAATGGAAAGATATTCCGTGCTCTTGGATTGGAAGAATTAACATAGTTAAGATGTCCATACTTCCTAAAGCCATCTATAGATTCAATGCAATCCCTATCAAAGTTCCAACAACATTTTTCACAGAAATAGAACAAAGAATCCTAAAATTCATATGGAACAACAAAAGACCCCGAATAGCTAAAGGAATCCTGAGAAAAAAGAACAAACCTGGAGGTATCACACTCCCTGATATCAAAATATACTACAAAGCTATAGTAACCAAAACAGCATGGTACTGGCACAAAAACAGACACACAGATCAATGGAATAGAATCGAAAGCCCAGAAATAAACCCACACATCTATGGACAGCTAATCTTTGACAAAGGAGCCAAGAACATACAATGGGGAAAAGAAAGTCTCTTCAACAAATGGTGTTGGGAAAACTGGATAGCCATATGCAAAAAAATGAAAGTAGATCCTTACCTTACACCATACACAAAAATTAACTCCAAATGGATTAAAGACTTGAATGTAAGACCTGAAACTGTGAAAGTTCTAGAAGAAAACATAGGCAGTACGCTCTTCGACATCGGTCTTAGCAACATCTTTTCTAACACCACATCTGACCGGGCAAGAGAAACAATAGAAAAAATAAACAAATGGGACTACATCAAACTAAAAGCTTCTGCACAGCAAAGGAAACCATCAACAAAACGAAAAGACAACCTAACAATTGGGAGAAGATATTTGCAAACCATACATCTGATAAGGGCTTAATCTCCAAAATATATAAAGAACTCATGCATCTCAACAACAAAAAAACTACCAACCCAATTAAAAATGGGCAAAAGACCTGAACAGACATTTCTCCAAAGAAGATATACGGATGGCCAACAGACACATGAAAAGATGTTCAAAATCACTAACTATCAGGGAAATGCAAATCAAAACTACAATGAGATATCACCTCACGCCTGTCAGAATGGCTATAATTAACAAGACAGGAAACAACATGTGTTGGAGAGGATGTGGAGAGAAGGGAACTCTCATACACTGCTGGTGGGAGTGCAAACTGGTGCAGCCACTATGGAAAACAGTATGGAGATTCCTCAAAAAATCAAGGATAGAACTACCATATGATCCAGCTATTCCACTGTTGGGTATTTATCCAAAGAACTTGAAAACACCAATTTGCAAAGGTACATGCACCCCTGTGTTCATTGCAGCCTTATTCACAATAGCCAAGACTTGGAAGCAACCTAAGTGCCCATCAAGGGACGAATGGATAAAGAAGCTGTGGTATATATACACAATGGAATACTACTCAGCCATAAGAAACGACGAAATCCAGCCATTTGTGACAACATGGATGGACATTGAGGGTATAATGCAAAGTGAAATAAGTCAGAGGGAGAAGGCCAAATACCGTATGATTCCCTTCATTAAGTAGTAGATAATAACAACAATAAACAAACACATAGGGACAGAGATTGGATTGGTGGTTACCAGAGGGGAAGGGGGGAGGGTGGAGGGTGAAAGGGATAATTCGGTACATGTGTGTGGTGATGGGTTGTAATTAGTATTTTGGTGGTGAACATGATGTAGTCCATGCAGAAATAGAAGTACAATGATGTACACCTGAAATTTTTGCAATGTTGTAAACCAATGTTACTGCAATAAAAAAAAAAAAAAAAAAAAAAAAATTCCTCAATAGGGATTTGTTTCTGGGACTCTTTTTGGTATTTAGTTTGACAATGAGTATAAGTAAATTATATCACCATAGTGAGAGATTTTCTTCAGCCTGGTAAATATTGTTTATTTTATTTAACTTGTTTAGTTTTATAGACATTTTTCTTTCGAAATAAGAGTTTTCAATAACCAACTTATCCATTTACTCATTTATTATGAAAACTAACAAAGACATATTCAATATATGTTAGGTGTCAGATTCTGTGTGTGTCACCTACAATATAAAGATGGTTCAGACATATTAAAAGAGTGTGTAGTCTATTGGGGAACTGTAATAAAATAATAAGAAAATACAGGAAAAAAATAATTACAATGAAGAGAAATTTAATACATCATCAAACTGTAATACTTGCTATATCTTATTATTATTACTAATTCTTCTACTGACAATGCTAGTCATGATGATGATAAATTAAATGGTCAACCAAAGAGTAAATGAGTGTCTTCTTGGAACAGTCATTGCTACTAACTCTATGTATGATCCAAAGGACCTCATTTCCCACTTATATAAAATTAAAAGTTACTACACTCTTCTTCAATCTGTACTTCCCTATGTCTTTGAACATTTGTAACTCTTATTGTTGGTTCAATTTCACAAAAGTGTCTACTTTTCTAGAAGTCTGACAGTTTTTATCTTGCAACAGAAAAGAATTCAAGTTTTTTTTGAGATTTCCATAAATCATTTGCTACCAACTAGAAGTAATCAAGGTGCCAAGAAATTAGAATTGGTAATCAATAGCATAAAATCAAGTAGCCGTGTGGTATGGATTGTCTATGAGGTATATGAGGAAGGACATAGGAGTAGACATAAGAAAGGACTTAATTCAAATGCTGCTTTGTGACTTGCAGTTGCTGTGGGCATGTCACTTTTGTATCAAGTCAAACTTATTTATTGTCTTATTTATTTCCTTTCTATCTGGGATGAAATTTTATCCCGAGGAAATTAACTGACCTGACCATAAAGGAAGTCAGAACTACTGGGACTTCACTGCAATTGAAGCTAGATGAGGAGTAGTTGAAATATTGAGTGACTGTTAACAATTGCAGCTCAGGAACAAACACCATAGGCATTGGGTGATAAAAATCAAAAGAGTGGTATAAATGGTAAAGACTGTCTAAGGGCTCAGAGGGTACAGAAATCACAACTAGAAGGAGTGATCAGTAAAAACTTCACAGAGGAGGTTGCTCAAGCACATGAAAAGATATTTGAAGGAGAGACAAGACTTAAAGAAATGGTAACAGAAAGGGCGTTCCAAATGAAGGGAATGGCTAGTGATCCCAGTTGGTAAAACATGAGGAAGATGCCTGGATTTAGCTGCAATAGAGAGCTCAGAGAGAGAAGAGAGGTAATAAACTACGTGGTTAAAGGTAGCTTATGGCCAAATTATAGGGATCGCAAAATTCAGATTTTTATGATTTTAAAATTTTGTTTCCAAGCATGAAGTAACCAGCTTGCATTACAAGTTCTTGTTCTTATACTTATTATTTCTTTTAGCCAATCATCCCACATTTGATTAGATGATATTCTATACTGAGTTTTAAAATAACCAATATAATGGACAAAGAGATCAAAATTTAATGAATATGGCCATGAGGATTTGTAATAATGCTGTTAAAATTTTCTATGATAAAAGCTCAGAGTTATTTTTTCTGTGTTTAAGCTTTTCAAGCTAAGAGCTTTTAGCTTAAAGTTGGAATTATGGGTTACAGTCTGCTTTACCTACAATTTTTACAACTAGCCATGTGACCTTAAAAATGTTGCTTAAGCTCTCAGTTAAAGTGTATTTTGTAAACTTATGAATTGAATAGTTTGGGTTAGATATTCACTGAGGTCACTTCCAAATGGAATATTTTAAATTCTATAATTTTAGCTTTTAAGGAAAAATTTTCATGTGCAAACTAATACTAATACAATATAGGTCATGTCTAGACAACACCTTGAGAAGGTAAATCAATTTACTGTGACACTTCTAATAACAAAACCAATCACTCTTGTCATTTAAACAATTTTCAGTCTGAACTGTTGAGAAAGGACAGACCACAAGGAATAATGGGAAAAGCACTTATTTTGTAAATCAGGTACCAGAGTTTCATCTTTAATCATAATACTCTAGTAACCTTGAATATATTACTTAAACTTGATGAGCCTCATTTCTCTTCCCCACGTGATGTGGTAAATAATACAAACGTGTATTCTCTGTGCCTATTTGCTTTCAGAGCAATGACTCCAAGTCTTTAGTGGCTTTTCCATTTGCCTTTTTGTGGCAGAAGCTGAAGGTAAGACTGGTGGATCATATTTTCCTTTGTGGTTGACTTAACTTCATCTATTTAGATTGATTTTGATATTTTTGAAGAAAATTTATCTCATCAGTAAAGTACATATCATAGAAACATAGTATGTTTGATCTGGAAAACAAATCTATTCCTCTCATTTTACACATGAGTAAATAGAAAAATTAGAATGAGTCAAGATTAAACAGTGGTAATATTTCCTCAGTGATTCCATTCCAGGAGAGTATATAGAGTACACTATATAGTCATTGCATTTTAATTCAATTTCTAAAATTTTACTGATATCAGTGTTACTGGTTGACTACAAGTTAACAATAAGAAAAAAAAATATTTGGAAATTTGGACTCTCTCCCAAATGACGGACTCCTGAAGTTCAAATGTCATATTGTATTAAGCAAAATATTGGTCATTTGGTAGAAAGTTTGTAAAAGTGAAAAATTAAGCCTAAAATGATCCCTAGTTACCTTTTTATCTTAGTATTTATTATACTAAGTCTGTTATGACTTGAGCACAGATTAAGATCAGAAAACCTGAACAGATGTAACAAAGTGGAAATATGTAAAAAAATACTGCAAAACAGCATCACTTCTATGACACTAACAATGTTCTATATTTGCCTTTCTTCTCTCTTTATATAGTCAAGACAATTTCCTGACAATAGGATCTTTGTTTTCTGAAAGCCCATCTGCTCTTGATGTTTATATATCATCTCATGAATTGACTATTTTAATTTTCATCACACCCCCCGGACTTAATGTTAGATGCAAGTTTCAGCTTAATTCTCACTTGATGTAAACTTGCTCGACCGCCTCTAAACATAGTTGGCACCTATTAGAAGGCAACATCATTCTCTCTGCACACTCCCTAGACTCAGCGAGTAACAAAATAAAATCTTTTTGCCAACTTCATATCGAAAAGGGAAAAGGTGAAATCAATGGAACAATAAAAACTGCAATCTCTTTTTGTCACATTTTATGACCTCATCACCAACAAAATCCACAAGGTCATCACTCCTTGCATTGTCTGTTAACAGTCTGGGTACAATTACTGCTACCTTTTGAACTGGTGTTTTTTTTACAATATTGCTTTTTGTTTGCTTGTTTTATTGGATATTACTACAGGTTCCCCCCTTTTGGTTAAAATGAACCTCAAAGAAGAATGCTATCATCGAATGCAATAAGCTCATGCAAGAAAGATAAATGTGGTCCTCCAATACCATCATTGCAGACAGTTTCTGTTGCCCAGCCATATCAATTCTTTACAGTTTACAGTCAATTCAGATAGCAAACCAAAAGCAAACAAAATTAATGCACTTGATACATAATTTATCACAGTTCCTACTGTGACTTCTTGAAATGTAAATGAAAAATTTTTTTTTCTAGTTGTGAAAAATACATAGTCTAAAATATAAGTAATGTAGCATGGAAATAGATAGCTTTTCTTTCAATAAATAGAATTTTTAATGAAAATTGAAAGATTCATCCATTTTGGTTAACATTGATTTGGTTGATTATAATCTCTGGTCCCTTTTTAAAGTATCACACAACCAAGAAGACTATATTTCAATCAAGGATCAAAGAAGTGACCTGTGATGGCTTGTTTTTTTTGAGCTAACACCCATGCTAATCCTCCTCTTTTTGCTGAGGAAGACCGGCTCTGAGCTAACATCTATTGCCAATCCCCCTCCTTTTTCTTCCCAAAAGCCCCAGTAGATAGTTGTATGTCATAGTTGCACATCCTTCTAGTTGCTGTGTGTGGGACGCGGCCTCAGCATGGCCGGAGAAGCAGTGCGTCGGTGCGCGCCCGGGATCCCAACCCAGGGCCACCAGTAGCGGAGCACAAGCACTTAATCGCTAAGCCACCGGGCCGGCCCCCTGTGATGGTTTTTAATGTTTATTTAGCAGATTTTATTTACTGCAGAACTGAGTTTGATAGTGACTTAGCTCAGGGCTGATCTTCCTCACAAAAAAAAAAAAAGAAGAAGAAGAGTAAAACATAAAAAATATAGGATTTAACTTGACAGAAAAATAATAAACAGTGAGAATAATATAAATTAATATATAAAATATGTGTAATATCATATAAAATATCATATAAAAAATTAAGGAGATGCAGAGTCTTCTTACAGAGACTCTAAGTACTCATGACTAGGACCATTTCGAATTCAAGGAAGCTCTAAAAAGAAGTTGATGCTTAGGAACAAATTTAAAACTTGGGAGGAAAGAAGTAGAAATATAAAAGTAAGTAGTCTATTTAACATCACTGTCATAGAAATTGAGGCTTTGTGGAATTTTTTCGATTTGCATGTACATTATTCTATTTCTGTTCTTAAAGCCAGCCCTACTGAGAAAGCCACACAGGCCGAAACCAAGCATCAGCAGTAGAAGCAGCAGCAACAACAATGAAACCAGGAAAGAAAGAGCCATAAACATTAATTTAGTTCACTAGAAGCCCCATTATCATCACCGTAATCTTCAAAGTTGGATCACCCTGCGGTAGCCTCAGATTTAACGTTAGAATCTTCTGCGACTAAATTGAAGAAATCAGCTGCTATCATCTTCCGAGCAGGGAAATTTATTCTGTGTAATTTAATGTAAAAGAACCTTTTATACTTGTGACCATTATGCCCTTCTACATTAGAGCAATAGCAAGACACATTGAAAAGCAAAGGCAAGTTTTACAAGCTAGACTGCTTTCCTGACGTTACAAAGAAAGAGAGAAACTTACAACCCAGCACACCACATGCTGATGATATTTCCAAAGCATTTTTCCCTAGTTTGTATACATTGCTCCAAAATTGCATTTTTATACATCGAACTCAAACCGGTGTTTATGCTGAGAGGGTGGATTAAAGAGTCTCTTAAAGAGCCCTATTTGTACTTCGAGTCTGACCTTGGGTGATTTTGACTCAAATAATCTATTCAAAAAGAAGTCTCAGAGACTTGTAATCTCTACCTCAAAGTTTAAAGAGTAGGAACCACTATTCCTTTACTCCTCACCTGCCATTCACCATGTTGAATGGGTCCTAGTGTCTCCACAGATCTTGGGTTACATTAGTATTAGGATAAAATCAACATTTGTCACATGGCCTCTAAAATCTTATAGGATCTGGGCTCTGCCTAATTCAAGAGCAACTTCGTGGGCTTTTCCCTCTCTTGCTTTCTAATGGAGATTCGCCCACAGCAGCTCTACCAGAATCCTTGGAACTTATCATTTTCATTCCTGCCTCAGGACCTGCCCTCTTCATTCTATCTATGCTTTGCATTCTAAGTCAAGGAAGTCTCTGCTGCCCTCCAGACTTAGGTTAGGTTTCCTCATTTGTTAATTATTATGGCATCTTGTACTTTTCCTTTGTAGCACTTTTCACAATTGTATTTATTTAATTATGCGATTAACAAATTGCTTAATACCTTCTACCTCTGTCCCAACCCACTGAATTGCAGATTTCATGAGAAGAAAGGCTGTTATTTTTACAGTTCTTTACACTATCCCAGGGCTTAGACAATGGCTCCACAAAATAGGTACTCAGTATGTATTGGTTGCATGAATTTGGAGATGTCACTGCCAAGTCCTTTGCATGTGCCAGCTAAGGAATTTGGGCATTAACCTGACAGGGTTATAGGAGCCAAAATATGTGACCTCTGATGGACTATCAGTCCCTCATTGTATTTTGGAAGAGATTTACATTTCTTTTTTTGTCAGCTGCTCTGAGGATGAAAAAAGAAATGCTTTCCTGAATGAGTTAACCCAGAAGATTTCTAGCTTCAGACTTTAGCGTGTCCACATCTACCTGGAAGAAAAGTGGTATTAGTCTACTTGGTTATTGCCCTGCCATTTCCCCATGAGTTGTCTCAATTCAGGCACTTTTACCTAACAGGTTCTCCCTAATAATCTCTGCATCTTGAATAAGATGGGTGTTCGCACTCCACCAGTCAATATAAACTAAAAGTGTACATTCTTCCGAGCAGTGCGCACATTTAGGCATACAGAGGACTTGCCAACAACTAAAATTCTTCCTTTTATGGCCACTGTGGGGCCAAGGGTCAGTCATACAAATGGAGCCTGAGGAATAGGTCTGAGCATCTTAGGTTCCTAAAGATAGACACATAGCCAACTATTTCTATTAGTATTCCCGGCATGTATCAGAATGGGATTGAGCAGTGGCCTTATCAATATTTTTTCTTTTTAGCCTTAGAACAAATACTTTTTTCCCATTCAAATTTAAGAGACATAAGCAACAAAACTAGTTAAGAAAATAATATTCTAGGCATTGTAAGTATACTACAATGAGGCTAATAAAGAAAATATGAAAATTTTTATGATATGCTATGTCCTATGGTGACAATAGCAGATTAATGACATTAAAAATGATCCATTAATCTCAAACAAACATTTAGCTAATATACTTGCTACACTAGGAAATACGCACTTTTCAATTAAAAAGAGCATATATTTTATAATTTAAAGGACAAAATACTTGAGTTTAAGGCCAATAATATAATATAAAGAGGACTCCAGAATTTTAAATTTTAAAACTACAGTTTGGTTATTTCATGTACCATAAATCAATGTCCTGTGTAATCAAAAAAGGAAAAATGATAGTCTGTCTAAATTAATAATAGTTGAGCAGCCCATGTGTATTAATCTAATCTAACAGGTTTTATTACTCTGCAGAAATTTTCTCAAGGCTTAATATCTTTTATATAAAAAAAGAAAGGATGATTGGGAATGATTAAAAAATATAATTGAGGAAAATAGTCATTTCAACTATAAATGAAAACTGGTAATGAACGAGCAATGAATGACCATGAGTTCTGTCATTGCTCAGTAATCATATTTAACAGAGAAATATAGTTCAGATTAAAATATGCTGAAACAGAGCTGGAAAGGAATTAAAAAAAAAAAAACCTAGATATTTTAATTTCTAATTAGGTGCCTTGGAGCAGTGATCAATTTCACTAAGACTAAATTGGCCTTGCTACTTAAAGCCTTACAGCCAGATAATACAGTCTTACAACTCTAACACTTTCACGATTAAAATGCATTGGATTTTGTATGTTTTAAAATATATGAATAAAGCTCTAAAGTACAATAAAATAGCTGGTCATTATACAAAGAGATAATATGTCTATTAAGAAAAATATCAAAAAATGGTTTTGTGTATATAAATGCTACCTTACAATGACTATGAAACACTTGAATTAATTAAATATTTATTAATTATTCTCTGCTCAGCAACCTACTAGGTGATAGGTATTAAAAAAGTGAGTGAGACAAAAAATTCTTTACTCACTAGATTTTCATTCCAATTGAGAATGTCATAAAACAACTTTCAACTCATTTTAGAAAAGCACTATGTTAGGGAAGCACCTGTTTGCTATTGGAGCACACTGTTAGCATGATGAATTTCATGGAGTCTTTAATTATAAAGGTATAAATATACTTGGTTCAGGTCAATGGCATCATACCAGAACATATTTCAATAGAAGCAAGCCTTTCCTGGTATAAAAAAGATATGGTATCTGTGCATAGTTTCCTAATGCTCTGATATAACCAAGGCCTGTCAATCGTGAAATTGATGATTAGCGTAACCTTCAGCCAATCATTCCTGTTTCAGTCAGGATAGGTCAGGTTATGATGTATTAACAAATAGTCTCCACATTTTAATAGCTGAAAGCAACAATCATTCATCTTACTTGCAGTACATACCAGGCATGCATGGTGTGGTATACTCTCCTATCTGGATGATCACCATGGCAGAAAGGAGGGAACACAGCAATTCATCTATTGGTACTTAAGTGCTAATGTCTTGACATGATGCATGTCACAAATTTCTTTGACTGAAGTAAGTAACATGACTACAACTAAAACTTCAAGAAAATGGACAAAATCAATCTTATCTTGGAAGGAAAACCAAAAATGCTGGTATACAATACTAATGATGACCATACCTCATGAACAATGTCTCCAAGATCTAAAAGATGCTAAGAGCAGCCATGAATGAGATTCTATTTCCCAATGAAGATTTGAAACACAACTAGAGTCTAAGACTAAAATCTGCATGTATAATTTAAAGAGAAAGCAAAGTCATGTGAGAGGAGAAAGTATCCACGAGGTCTGACATTTTCTTCATAAATTTGGGGATGATAGTAGTAGTAGTAGTAGTAGTAATAATAATAATAATAAAGACCTCAAAGTTGTGAGCCATATTGTGTGGCTACACTACTTTCAGTCTTGGATTTTTTTTTTAAGTAGTGATAAAAGTCCACTTAATCCACAGAAAATTCTCAATAAAGCATAGCAGTGGAACTCCTAGGCTGTCTCTGAAAATGAACAAGCTGTAAAACCTACGCCAAGAAAACTAAACGAGAAATCCCATTGGATGGGTGTATTAGGTATAGTTCATTTAAAAATTGTGGGATGTGTACCCCAAATGATGATTTTAATTTGAGAATAGATTTAAAATCCTTCTTTCTGGCAGTAGTTAGATAGAATGGCCAGAATTAACTCAGAATCAACACAAATGAGATTTAGCCAATATGTCAATAAATAATCTTTCTTCTATCATTCCTTTCACAAACTCAAGCATGCATGTGTGCACAGGCATTGAAAACACACACACACACACACACACTCACTCCTCAATTAAAGAGAATGCACTTGGCATAAAGGCATATTTTCATTGAGCGCCTGCTAGATACCAAATACTAGTCAACTGCACCCTATATGGGAATATGATTCACACTTTTGAGTAACCTGACGACTTACTCAAGACCATGAAGATCATGAGGTCCAAGCTGGGATTTCGATCTGAGCCTAACTTTAAAGCCTCCGTTTATTCCACTATACCTAGGTTACAACTTGGCATATTATCTCATTCTGGGAACAACGATTAGTAAATTCATTAATTAAGGTCATATTGACATTTCTATTTTCAACTAAAACATCTGTTAATTTATACAGAGGTCTCCTTGGTCTAAACCAACTTGTCATTACTGCCTCTCAATGAGGGATAATGTGCTTGGGTTTTACAAGTACTCTAAGTGTGAATTGAAAAGATGAACAGTTCTTGCCAATGAGCACCCTCTGTCCATATTTTTACACAATAATAGTTATCAGAAGGCATAGGGTCTTTAGATAATAAATGATCATTCCTCGCAACAGATCTATAAACAGGATCAGATTTAATGAATTTGCTGGCAGCTATTGGTTTTAATTAGCCCAGGTTCAACTGCAGCAGAATCAAACCTGTCTAAAAGATTTGGATTGTGCTAATACAGATCCCAAACAACTACTTCTGTCAATTTAATAAAGCAATTGACAAGATTTTAATTTTAAAGCTAGCAGCGCTTGGCAAAAAAAAACTTTAAATTTTTCATCTTTTTTCTTTTCTCTTTACTTAGCTGTGATTTACATCTTTAATCCAATCTTTTACCCTACCTGCCTGTCTTTTTAACTACTTTCAATACTATCTCATTTATCTTGTCCCTTGATTTTTACATATGCCTGTCTCTTGTGTGTTTACTTTTAGACATTTCTGGAATTTCCTTCTTCTCTTTCCTATCCCAGACAATTACAATTGATTCCCAGCTTGCTTTCCCATCTTGGATGTCACCTCCTCCATGGAGGCCTCTCTTAACCTCACACTGGATTCTAACCTCCAATAATATTTTCTGAATATCATTTGAGAAACCTTCTCATTCTGGGCTGGAGTTGTATAACTGTTCATTATTTTTCCTAACTGGACTCTAAACCTCTCAAGAAATTAATGGAACTTGCAAGAAAAGTACGTTTAATAGCCCACTCATAATGAACTATTAACGGTCTGGCTATCAGATTAAAAAGTCTTTATATCCTTCAACAATTGTCTGCTCTTCAACTGAGACATGTAATATGTGCATCAATGAATAAATTTCCTCTGCTATTTGTGGGCTGTTTTAAAACAGCCAGTTTGTACTGACTCCACTCAGCCATACTCAACTCTCTTCAGTCCTCAAACTTCTCTCCTTAGTCTCAACAACTAAACACCCAGATATTTAGCAAGAATGTCAGGAAGGGTTCCCGGAGAAGTATATTGCCTCCTTGGAGATGCTGTTCCCAAAATCGCTAAATGAGGGGCTAGAGACAGTGCATTCTGGGGATTGGAGTTTTTAAACACTAGATCAGATATGAGTTCCAGAGAATCAAGAAGTTCTGGGTAGGAGCTAAATATAATTTAGACCAGCAGACCTGCACCGGAAGAAAACCTTTCAACAATGCTCAATGAGAGGCATGTTGAAAGAATCTTTTAGTCAGTTCTAGACTTGAAAAAAGGTTATGACTGGAAACTTTTCTTGGATTAAGGTGAGAGTTCCAGAGGTTAGTGGGGAAAGAATTAGTTTACATTTGGGCTACACCTTGGCCCAGCTACTTGGAAAAGGTGATTGGAAGCAGAAGATGAGGCGTATCATGACACTGCAGAGATATTGAGATCTGGCTCTCTACGTGTTCCTCAAACTCCGTGCCTAGTCCCTGCAATATACGGCCAGCACTACCTAAAACGGGATTCCAACACACTCTTTCCTGTATTGTTGGTCTCTACCCAAATTACGGCCCTCATGCTGATGAGCTCCAATCCTCTAAGTATTATATGTCATTACTAATGTTCTTACCAACGTTGCCAAAGCCTTGATGCTTAGTCCTGCCATTTCTGCTATAAACTTAATCCTCTTTCTTGAACACATTTTGGATTTTCCAGTCTACTCTACTGCCTAAACAATAGAACGTAAAGGAATTCTTGTGGGAACTAGCTTTGCTTGAGGGACCCTAGTAATGAAAGTCATAGCTATGCTTCGTTGTTGTTACTCTTAGTATTTTCTTTTTGTTTTGTTTTTCTTCTTTAACAGATTGAAATGTTATTGAAATAGAAATGTTAAGTAAATTAACGTCTGTACTTATTAAAACCTATTGACTCCTGCCTGTTACATAAACCTCTAATCACTGTTATGATTAGTAATGTTGGTTTGGGAAGGGAGTTTTGCAATTTCAATTTCAGTTTTGCAACTACCCTGTTTTAAATAAAGAAGAAAAAGATTCTCTGGAAAAAAAAAAAAAAAACCTATTGACTCCCTACCAGTTGTAGATTCTATAGAAGGTATGAAAACAGAGATGAGGTAAGTTAATTTGCGACAGATCATGGGTACTAATGTGTATGTTTCTGACACCAAATCTCCTTTTTCTTTCACCATGCTACTCTTTCCCCATCCTTATCGTAAAAGATCATTGGAACTTGAATTTCGGTGATACCCACATCTCAAACGTAATTGTCAACCTGTATTTTTGTTCCAATTTATTATTATACTCCTCAAATTCATCTTTATTATAGTTATTACTTAATATAATCAAATCTTCTTTGGATTATCCACGTGTCTACTAATTGCTTTGTGCATTCCCCTGTTTTCTTCTAGGTCGGTCTTTGCCTTTAAATGTGGGTCTGTGAAAGGTAATTTTGCTGAATATAGATATAAGTTGACAATTATTTTTCATCATCACTGTGAGGCTGCTATTCTGAATTCTTCTAGCCTTCACTGTTGCCATTGAGAAGTCATTTACCTTTGTGAGTAATGATGCATTTCATTCTGTTTCTTTATTTTCCCCAGACCTTCTACATTGACTTGCACCACTTGTGTCTAGGTGTATATCTATTGTTATCAATCTAATGCACGTCTCATTTTGATTCTTCAATGTGAATATGCATGTATTTCTCTTATTATGAAAAATTCTCAGCCACAAACTTCAAATATTGCCTCTCCCCAAATCTAAATATTCTCCAGTGAAAATCTTGTTCACCATATGTTGGAACTTGTCATTTAATTGTCTTAAATAAGAGAATTCTCAGTTTCTTAAGTATTTTAAACACACTTTCATGCATTTATTTTTATGTATTTATAAACCTATAAATATATACATATATATACCTTTTCATATTTTACTGCATTCTGGAGAATTGTTCTCAAGTTGATTTTATGAGACAATTGTTCTTGCTTCAGAGATATAATGTGCAACTTAGCAGACCTATTGAGTTTTTATTTTAATCACCCCTTTTTTGTGTGTTTTCTTTCTTTTTTGTTTTTTGTAAACTGGATTTTCCTTTTATCATAGTATCTTTTTCTTCCATTATGTATTTTTATAACAGCTTTATTAAGATAATAAATCACAGACCTTAAAAGTCTGTGTATAGTTCAGTGATTTTCAGTATATTCATAGTTGTGCAACCATCATCACTAAGTTTAGAGTATTTTATAACTCCAAAAAAAAAACCCTATACACATGAGCAATATGTCCTGATTTCATCCAACCACCAGCTCCCTAGCAGCCACTAATCTACTTTCTGTCCTTATAGTCCTATACTATAGGGACACTATACATTTTCTATTTCCTTATTCTAGACATTTCATATGATCAGAATCATAGAATATGTGATTTTTGTGACTGGCTTCTTTCATGTAGCATGTTTTCAAGATTCATCCACATGATAGTATGTGTCATTTCTTTATTAACTTTTATTGTCCAATAATATGCCATTGTATGGATATACCACATTTTTCTTATCCATTCAAGTTTGTGGACATTTGAGTTATTTCCACTTTTTTGCTATTATGAACAATGCTGTTAGGAAAATTTATATATAAATTTTTGTATGAACAAACGTTTTCATTTCTCTTGGGTATATATCTAGGAATAGAATTGCTGGGTCACATGGCAACTCTCTGTTTAACATTTTGAGGAATGATCAAACTGTGTGCCAAAGAAGTTGCATCGTTTTTCAAACTATCAGCAATGAATGAAGGTTACAGTGTCTCCACATCCTTGTCCATATTTATTATTGTCTGTCTTTTTCTTTTTCTTTCTTTTTTTTTTTTTTTTGGTGAGGAAGATTGGCCCTGAGCTAACACCTGTTGCCAATCTTCCTCTTTTTGCTTGAGGAAGATGGTCCTTGAACTAACATCTGTGCCAATCTTCCTCTATTTTGTATGTGGGACGCTGCCACAGCATGGCTTAATTCGCAGTGTGTAGGTCCACGCCTGGGATCCAAACCTGCGAACCCCAGCCACTGAATTGGAGGGTGCGAACTTAACCACTATGCCACTGGGCCTGCCCCCATCTGTCTTTTTTATTAATATCCATTCTAGTGGATGTGAAGGGTATCTCCTCGTAGTTTTGATTGCATTCCCTTAATGACTAATGACGTTGATCGTCTTTCATGTGCTTATAGGTTATTTGTATATCTTCTTCAGAGAAATATCTGTTCAGATCCTTTGCCCAATTTTTAATTGGTTTGTCTTTTCATTGCTGAGCTACAGTCAACTATTATATATCTGGATACTCGTCCCTTATCAGATATATGATTTATAAATATTTTCTCTCAATCTGTGAGATTTTTCACTTTCTATATGTTGCTCTTTGATGCACAAATGTTTTGAATTCTAATCAAGTCCAATTTATCAATTTTTTGCTGTTGTTGATAGTTCTTTGGGGTCATACCTAAAAATTAATTGCTAAATGAGATTTACCCCTAGGTTTTCTTTTAAGAGTTTCATAGTTTTAGCTCTTAGGGGGTATTTAAGTCATCGATCCATTTCTGTTAATTTTTATATATGTGAGGTTAATGTCCAAATTTGTTCTGTTGTACATGTGTTTAATGTTTGTTGTTTAATGTTGTGCAACCATCCTCACTAAGTATAGAGTACTTTATAACTCCAAAGATTGTATTTTCCTCCATTGAATTGTCTTGACGCCCTTGTCAAATATCAATTCATCATAAATGTAAGGGTTTATTTCTGGACTCTCTATGCTATTCCATTGCTCTATATCTCTATGTTTACTCCTATGTGAGTACTACACTGTCTTGACTACTCCCCTTTATACTAAGTTTTGAAATTGGGAAGTAGAAGTCCTCCAACTTCACTCTTTTTCAAGATTGTTTTGGCTATTCTCAGTCCATTGCATTTCCATATAAATTTTAGGATTGGCTTGCCAGTTTCCTACCAAAGCCATCCAGTATTTTGATTAAGTGGAATCTGTATATAAATTTGGAGAGTGTTGCCCTCTTAATAATAAATTTAAATATTCAAATATTCTGTAAATCTATGAATATGAAATGTCATTCCATTTATTTAGGGCTTCCTTAATTTCTTTCAATAATGTTTTTAGTTTTCAGTGCACAAGTGTAACTCCTTTTCTTCAATTTATTCCCAAATTTTTATGCTTTTTGATGTTATTGTAAATGGAATTGTTTTTCTAATTTCACTTTTGAATTATTCATTGCTATTGTATAGAAATGCACTTGATATTTGGCAATGATCTTATGTCCTGCCACTTTGCTCACTCATTAGTTCTAATAATTATTTGTACATTCCTTAGGATTTTCAAAATATCATATCATGTCATCTGTGAATAGAGATAGTTTTACTTCTTCGTATCAAATCCAAATGTCCTTTATTTCATTTTCTTGTCGAATTGTCCTTACTAGAACCTCCTGTACAATGTTGAATAGAATTGGTAAGAGCAGACAACACCGTTGTTCCTGATATTAGGGGAAAACCATCATGGTTTTGCTTTCTTCTTTTATGTAGTTATCCAATTCAATCTGAACTATATAACAGTCTTTGTAAAATTAATCTATCTCAACTTCTTGACATAATGACATTTCTGTGTGTTATGTCTGCTGACTCACTAATGGTTGATTATTGTTCTATTTTTTGTGGTTTCAGAATGTGAGATTGCCTTTTATCTCATAATTCTATGTCTTCTATGTTGAGGTTTTTGCATTTCCAGATTAATTTTTCTCTGCCTCCGCCAAGTTCTCATGGAATGTCATCAACTCGCCATCAATTTCCACCATTATTTCTCTGTTTGAAGTTCACAAACTATGCAAAGAGTGTAAATTTAAATATGCAAAAATACTTGTGATGAAGTCCATGGTTATAAATTCCAAGAAGAGACATTTTCCCACCTAGAACCCAGTCAGGAAAAGACAAACTTCCATAGTGTTTTCTAATAGGTTTAACTTTGTAAATCTTTACACTAAGATTTAGCTCTTCTCATGCCATAACTGTAATTGAAGTTTTCAATTCCAGCACTCCTTCTCGTGGGGGACAAAATCTTTGTCTATTAGACCTGCATGGGAGTTAAAAATCAGAGCCAATACTTACTCAGGTTAGAAATCTCCAGATTCGTTCCATCTTAGAACTGCTCATTTACGTATTTATGGTTCTTACCATTTTGGTTTTCAGATGTTTTCAAGATAACGGTTCTTCAAAGAACTTCTGTGAGTTCAGTGTTTATGATATTTATCCTGTATTTCCAGGTGCCTATGGTGAGAGTTTTCATATTATTGTCTATTGTCATCCAACAGAAACACTGTAATAATGGGAATTTATTTCTGCACTGTAAATAAGCCAAATATGTTAGCCACTGCTCGTATTCAGCTTTTGAGCACCTGAAATGTGGACAGTGTGTCTTTAGAACTGAGTTTTAGTTAGTTTTAATAAATTTGAATTTAAATAGCAACATGTGGCTGAGAGTTATTGCACTGGATAGCTCAGAATACAGCCGGTCTATGGAAGGAAATGGAAGCTTTACATTCAAAAGTTTTCGAGCAAAATCATTAAAACTGCAAAATCATAAAGATATAGATTATAATTTGAAAAAAAACAACCAAAATTGATGTTTTCAGCTTTTAGGAAAAGAATTGAACACTTTGGTATTTATATTTTTAACTATACCTCATCTTAATAGCACTGAAAAATAGAGTGCCCTGGTGTATTGGCCAAATTTGAGCCTATGTCATTGGGCTATATTCCCAAAGGCTGGGACTTCCTCTGGGTTACGCCCAAATATAAAAAGAAAATAAAAGGATGTATATCCTGTATATACAAGAATCTCTCTCTTCTTCTCTCTCTCTTTCTCTCACCTTATTTCTATATGACTATTAAGGTGAAACCAACTGGAGAATGTGCCCACTGCCCTGATTTCAGAATACATGGAATTCTTTGCCTCTAGTAACATGAAACATTCTCTGGGATCTTGTGATCTCTTGCACTTCTTGCTGGCTGGCGTGTTTTGTGGTCTAGACTCATCTTTTCATACCTACGAGTGTGAGTTAAGGGATTAAAAAATCAGAGTGATTCTCAGAGCTAAGAATCATCTATCGCAGGTAAAAGGAGTTCTCACTGGGGTTAACTTCTGCTCACTGGAATCATTATTGGTGCCTAAGTGCAATAGTGAAGATGAAAGTTCACTTAACATCCTTTGTTTCTCTGGAGGGTCCCCTGGGGAAAGCGGTTATGACAGGTTTGGATTTCTGATTCTTGTTATGTGTTCATATATTTATCTCTACCTTTAAATCTATTTCAATCCATTTTAGAATGCCTATAGTCAGTATTTGTGTTTGGGTGTACAGTACACATCCTTCCATCTTTGATTGTCCTTTAGACAATATCCCTTCCCCTGTCTTAGTCCCTGTTATTCATTAGAGATGCTCAACCTTCTCCAGGGGAGGGCATATGACATAGACCAGGATATCAAAACTCAAGTCCAGAATTTTAGTTTGAAACTCACTTTATATTAGATTTCCAGTTGTAATGTTATGTAAGTCTGTAATTTTTGAATGACATAGCCAAAAGAGAATAAAGTTGAGCCTAGAAATGAGAGGAATATTGAATATTTAGAGTCTTTGCGTCCAGTCATTCCTAAATCTAGGTATAGCCACAGACTTGTCAGTGATATAAAGCAATAAATGCCCTTTTGTGGTTTAAGAATGTTGGGTTTCTAACACCTAGGGAAAAAATTCCTGAATAACAGAACCGCAGACACTCTAATGGCAAGAAATAAGTACTTTCAGAAGAAAATTTCTCCAATATTGTTTCTCTTTTTCCAAAGTCACTTTTTTACCCCTACTACACTCTATTTGGGGGCAAGGGGGTAATTTTATTTACTTTTTCCTGTATCATTTTTTTAATTAAGACTTTACTTTTTTAGAGTAGTTATAAATTCAGACAAAATTGAGTGGAAGGTACAAAGATTTCCCACATACCCCCAGGCTCACACATGCACAGACTCCCATTGTCAATATCTCTCACCAGAGTAATACATTTGTTACAAGTGATGAACCTACATTGACACATCATAATCACCCAAAGTCCATAGCTTACATTAGGAATGTTCTTGGTGTAGTACATTCTATGGGTTTGGACAAATGTATAACAACATGTATCCATCATTATGGGATCATACAGAGTATTTTCACTGCCCTAAAAATCTTCTGTGCTCCTCCTATTCATCACCTTTCCCACCCCACCACTCAACCCCCAGCCCCCACTGATTGTTTTCACTGTATCCACAATTTTGCCTTTTTCAGAATGTCATATAGTTGGAATCATACAGTAGGTAGTCTTTCACATTGACTTCTTTCACTTAGTGATATGCATTTAAGTTTCCTCCATGTGTTTTCACGGCTTGATAGCTCATATCTTTTTAGTGCTGAATGAGGTTCCACTGTCTGGATGTACCACAGTTTATTTCTCCATTCGCCTACTGAAGGATATCTCGGTTGCTTCCAAGTTTTGGCAATTATGAATAAAGCTGTATAAACATCTATGTGCAGGCTTTAGTGTGGACATATGTTTTCAACTCCTTTGGATAAATATCAAGGAGTGCAATTGCTGAACCAAAAGTAAAAGTATGTTTAGTTTTGTAAGAAACTGCCAAACTGTCTTCCAAAGTGGCTGTATCATTTTGTATTCCCACCAACAATGAATGAGAGTTCCTGTTGCTCCACATCCTCACCAGCATTTGGTGTTATCAGTGTTCTGGATTTTGGCCATTTTAATAGGTATATAGTGATATTCCATTGTTGTTTTAATTTGTAATTTTCTGATGACATATGATGTGAAACGTCTCTCATATACTTATTTGCCATATGTATGTCTTCTTTGGTGAAGTGTCTATTGAGGTGTTTGGCCCATTTTTTAATCAGGTTGTTTGTATTCTTATTATCGAGTTGTAAGAGCTTTTCTTTTTATATTATGGATAACAGTCCTTTGTCAGATGTATCTTTTGTGAAGATTTTGTCCCAGTCTGTGGTTTGTCTTCTTATTCTCTTGACATTGTTTTTCATAGAGCAGAAATTTTTAATTTTAATAAAGTCTAGTTTATCAAATATTTCTTTCATGAGTTGTGCCTTCGGTATTGTATCTAAAAAGTCATTGCCATACCCAAGGTCATTTAGGTTTTCTCTATTTTACCTTCTGGGAGTTTTATAGTTTTGTCTTTTACATTTAGGTCTTTGATTCATTTTGAGTTAATTTTTGTGAAAGGTGTAAGGTCTATGTGTATGTATATACATACACATATATACTCATACACACAAAAATATATATATATATACACATACATTTTTTTTACATGTGTATGTCCAGTTGTTACAGAATCATTTGTTGAAAAGACCATCTTTCCTTCAAAGGAGTCTTTGCTCCTTTGTCAAAGATCAGTTGACTATATTTATGTGGTCCTATTTCTGGGCTCTCTGTTCTATTCCATTGATCTATTTGTCTATGCTTTCAACAATACCACAGTGTCTTCTCAACAAACTCTTATTATTCATTTTGACTAGTCCCTCCAAAAATTACCACATTTTTTCCCTCTTGAGTTAATATTTGTCAACTTTGAAACTGAACTAGAGCATAAATATGCATCCCACGAGTTCTTTTCCCTTCTCTTCTACAGAAAGATCAATTTGCATATGCTACATCTAAGAAGTCATTCTCTCAGTCAGGAAGATAAACAAGAACAAAACATTTATTCTACAGATCATTTCAACAATCCTCTAGATATTCCTTCTTCCTTCTTGGTCTAAAATACTTTTTATGATTTCCCTAAAGATACTTCTTATAAATTCCCATGGCACAGAGACTCCTTAAAGTTCCTATTCACCAAGCATCATTTAAGAAGATTATAGGAAGCATCATTTCATCCTACTACTCTTTCCACTCCTGTTTTTAGTATAAGCTGTTAGGAATTAAATAAAGTAATTAACACTCTCAAAGTGTCAATTCAATCCTTGAGGAGAAACACACTATTCTCTGTATTAGTAAGTTTTTTTCTGTAAAAAAACCATCTCACAACATTAAAAGAGCATCCATAATTTCTAATAATTCTTTAGGTTGACGGTGCAGGTTTTCTGAATTGTGCCAGCTTTTATGGTGCTGTATGGTCTAAGAAGGCCTCAATCACATTTTTGGAAGTTGTCAGGCTGGTTGGCCTAGGCTCATCTAGGATGGCTTGTTTCTGCAATGGTCTTTCATCCTCCAACTGGCTAATCTAGGCTTCTTCACCTGTCTTTCTCAGGGTTCAATCAGTGCATAAAAGAGCAAATACCAATGTGCTTATACCCATTGGCCAAAAGAAGTAACAGGGCCAAGCTGAGATTCAATGGATGGAGAAAAAGATTCTGTATCTTGATAGGAGTAACAAAGTTACATTCCAATAGGATGGAAATACATGGATGTAAGGAATTTGTGATCTCTTTTTTATTTTTTTGCAATGTACCTTAGCCTGACATGTCATAATCCATAATAATCCATCAGCTTTTTTTTCTTATTTTCTGAACCTTTATTTTTTGGGCTCCTGGTAGTAATAGACAGCCTCGTGGAAGATAAAAGAAAAAAATTTGTGATAGGAGTATTAGAATGGATAAAATTTGGGAAAATGAAATGGTGAGTAGTGGAATATCAGCCTACCAAATTTCTATGATATACTTAAAATCAAATATACACATAAAATTCATAACTTGAATTTTAGTAGAAAATAACAATAACTATATGCATTTGTAAAGTCCTTTATAATCTGCAGCATGTTTTCACATCTATCATCTCATTTTAGATAGAAAAATCTTATCACAAAAATGTGGAAAAAGTAATAGAAAAATCAATCAATGACTGATTAGGAAAGCATGAGCATACACCCCTCTATGGCAATATTTTGATTCACAATAAGTCATCTAGGGATAATAAACTTTTGGATATAATAAACAAATCAATCATAGAGTATGAAATATAGACCCATCATCCTGTTAGAATGGAAGGACTCTCACATGTTATCAATAGTTAAACGCAAGTCTCAGATGAACCAATTGATAACAAATTAACTCTGTGACCAGAATTGTAAGCTACATTTTTACTAGTGTTTCTTACTGAAAATACAGTTATATCATGCAGTTCTAATGATCATGTCTGCATTTCAAGATGGGAATCAAAGCTTTACCCAAATAAAAGTTTGAAAATTGCATCTTATGTTCTTCTTCAATATGTAACATAACATTGTCTCATATTATAAAGGCTGAGCTATAAAATTTTGTCTTATGTTATAGATTATATAAATAATTGGTACTCCACTTTAGTTTCACCATTGGGTTGTAGGTTGAAGCACAAAACTAACAAGTGTGCAGAAATATAAGAAGTCAGAAACACCTGCCTATGCTGCAGTCCAGGCAACAGTATCATGGACCCCCTCTCCAAACCCCTTTTAATTCTAGGAAGGAAAATTAGAGATTAACCTAATTTCAAGACACTGATGGGGCCTGACCTAGGCAGTGTACAAAGCAGACAGTAAAAATTCTGGGTTATCTTGCTCTTGTCCAGGGCTTAAAACCTGTGAAGACTTCTCATATGGATAGCTCTCTTTGACTCACTTTCTTCTCTTTCAAACGGTTCTTGCAGAGGCCAGATGAACTCATAATAACAGAAAGGACTTTCACTTTGTCTTTGAAAAGGAGTCTGAAGACAATGAGGCTCTTGTCAAATCTGCATCAGAATGCACCCATTTCCATCATTTCCTGTTATCTTGCTACTAACCTCTCTCCTGGTTCATTTATAGATCTGATTCTCTCATTATTCTTCTCTTGGTTCCTTCTATAAACTATCCTAACACCTCATATTTCATTCTGGCTTTACTCTCTCTTATATTGCACTGTTTTTCAAATTTGATGGTTGTCACCTCAGCTACCAGAGCCCAGCCTAGTTTTATTTTTAGTTTATAACACCTGGTCTGTGTATAACTCTTTTCTTCCTACTCACTAACTTTGCTTTAGTCACCTTTCTTATGTCCAACTAAGATTTTTATCTTTCCTTCATATGTTGATGAACAGTTTAAAACATATTTGACCCTGAATAAACACATCCTTGGGAAATATCCTAAGGGCTTTATTACAAGCTACAAGGAACATGAAACAAAAACAAAACAAACAAAACCACATAAACATCTGTGCCTACGACACAGGAAAATGTGGAAGAAGAGAAGGAACGAAATGTGATGGTTAATTTTATGTGTCCGTCAACTTGACTGGGCTAAAGAATGCCCAGATAGCTGATATAACATTATTTCTGGGTGTCTGTGAGGGTGTTTCTGGAAGAGATTAGCATTTGAATTGCTAGGCTGAGTAAAAAAGGTCTCCCTTAGCAATGACGTGGGCATCATGGAATCCTTTGTGAGCATGAATACAACAAAAAGGTGGAGGAAGGGTGAATTTACTCTTTTCTTGAGCCAGGACATCTGTCTTCTCCTGCCTTTGGACATCAGCGTTCCTAGTTCTCAAGCCTTCGGACTCAGACTGGGACCTACACCATCACCCTCCCTGCCCCTGATTTTCAGGTCTTTGGACTGGGACTGGGACTTACACCATCAGCTCCCTGATTCTCAGGCCTTAGGACTGAATTACACAACTGGCTTTCCTAGTTTTCCAGCCTGCAGATAACATATCATGGGACCTCACAGCATCCATAATAGCGTGAGCCAATTCCTATAATAAAAGTTATATGTTTATACATATACACACACATATTATTTATAAATAAATATACATATATATATTTTTTTCTAGAGCACCCTGAACAATACACTAAACTCTGCAGAATGCTTGGGTTGGACAAGCTAGTATACTTAGCCCTTTGCTTACCTTATCTTAGTTAATGCTCACAACAGAACAATGGGTTAGGTAATATTATTTCTATTTTAAAGATAAGACAGCAGATTCAAGAAGTTAAGTATTCTTGCCCAGAATTGTGTAATTAGTAAAAGGTGGATCCAAATTAGAATTCAAATTTTTCTCACTTTACGGCTGTGCTTTTCACATTGGACCATGCAACATTTATTTCAGACTAACACCCAGACTTATTACATCTTCTTAGACAATAGGTTATAGGAAACAATCACTGAAGGATTATTTGGGCAGAAATATAATAATAGTAAGGAGAGTTCAAAAAGAAATAGATAGGTTCCAAAGGGTATTAGACCATCTAACATGAAAATCATGGAAGGTCAAATGTCAACATCTATCACGTAACATCTCTTCTAAGGATATTTGACCTGAGTTTCTAAAAAGTCTTCGAGTTCTATATTATAATCACAGCTTATTATTTAAAAAAACAAAACCTTTTTAAATTCCCGTGTTCTATAATCAGAAATATTTCAACAAAACAGAACTTTGGTGAATTACAAAAATGCAAATATTTCAGAAAAAGTGCCCTTCCTCTGTGAGGTAGGCTATGGATATTATGGGTGGGTACTCTCACTAATTTCACTGTATCTGAAATGTATAGTTGAGTAGACTAAACCCTTAAAATCAAAGCCAGCAATTTGAAGTCCTCTCAAAAGAAAAGAGTTCCCACTACCGACAACTGAAGGCTGGTGATAGGTACTTTCTCTATATGTATATATATTTTTTTACATTTAATGGCTGAGACTTACTTAACTAATGTATTTGTCCCTGAGGAAATGAGACTTGAACTTATATCTATAACTGGGAAGCAGCTATTAAATAGTAATTATGATCCCTATTTTATTGTCAAATACAATGATTTGTTTCAAATAAGTCCTTTTTAGTGATTATAGTCAGTTATTATTCCTCTCAGTAAGATATTTTGAGCTTATATTTCTAAAGTATGAAATGTTAGACATTATTGTTACATTTTATGAAGAAAGGATCCAAAGCAGCCAATATTTTCATAAAATTTCATTTATCAACAAGGTAGAGGTCTTACTTAAGTTTATAAGTGATTATTATTTGCTATGAATTTGCAGATTTTTATTCTAATGAATAATTGTACAAATAGCTATTAGCAAATGATTGACACCTGAAAGATTGAGTTCATAATGGCTCAGTAGTTTTTGTGTATACCACCCACAGATCTGAGAAGGAAATGTACTGAAAAAATTAATAAAGGAGTACAAAGGCAATGACATATCAAGACATGTCTATATTATAATAAATTACCCATTCTTGAGTTACCTTGGTGTATATTCATTGTCTTAATCAGAACCCAATTAAACATAAATAGAGTTTGTAAGAAATGGAGACTGAAAGAAAGCAGCTAATATTTCAGATAATCTCATGTAGATGTCTTTTTGAATGACCTAAAAAAAATTGTCATTAGAAGATATCATGGCTTTCAATAAAGTTCTTGGGAAAAGATATATGTCTCCTTAGATAGAACATATGCCCCAATCCACAAGTGGAAAATGAAATACATTTCACAAGTGGGTATTGTGGGAGATCAAGATTTGGCCACCCTGAAATCTATCTCTTTACCTTGATTGTTTTCTCTGATGGACATTTGACCTCCCCCACTAACTGCCTAAAGAATTTGACATAGTAACTCCTTCCTGGAACAGATTTTCTATCTGATGTCTGTAATATAATGTAAAATAGATGTTACAATGGAAAAGGCACCAACAAGCCATCTTATCGGAAGTTCTGTCTCTCTGGCCACATTCTCTGGATGGCCCTGCGAGGAGTTGACAAAAAAACAATTACATTTATAAGGGAAATCTCCATTTGTAAAAGTATCTCCCTCTCTGTATTGGGAAGAGGTGGATGACCTCATTTCTAGAAACTTATCAATGTGGAAGGTGAGGCCTTAAATCTGCATAATAACCTCACCCTTGTTTACAGTGCTTCAGTGGTAATCTTCTGTAACTGACACCCCCCTCCCCCAACATCGTCCTTTGTCTAGCTGAACATGGTATTTAAGACTAGAATTTCTGCTATTGTGTTGAGAAACACAATATCCCTGGTTTCTCCCATGTATACATGTTATTAAACTTGGTATTATTTTCTCCTGCTAACCTGTCTTGCTAATTATTTGGCCAGCCATAAGAACCTTAGGGGAAAGGGCAGAAGGGGATTCTCCCTCTTCCCCCACAGTTTGTAATGTTTATGAACATTCTCTTGATGTATTTAATGCATGTGAATGCAGCTGAGATCCCAGGCTAAAAAAAGGAAGTCTGTTCAATTTGAATAAGAATCTTTCTACAGTGAAGGCAGAAATGTATTCTATAATCCGATTTAGGGCAGAAAATTCCATTCATGTCTGACTTTAATAGATTGTGGACCTCTCAGAGGGAAATCCACCTAACACAATGTCATTTTAGGGAAGGTATGCTTTAATTTAAGAAGGTATAAAATGAATTACAGTGCTTTTAGAAGGAAAAAAAATTGAACTTGGTTTAACAACCGCCCTTGAATAACTAAAAATACATTCACAACAAAATCCCTTTGATAATACCGATGAAAATAGCAATGTAAACTCTAATTTTTGTCAAAATCACACAGATCAATTCTATACTGGGTATACTTTTTTTCCACTGACAATTCAAATAGAAAAATGTACTTAACTTGCTGCTAAGTTGGAGAATTACAAATGTTGTTGCAAAGGCATGCGTTCCTTATTTACTACAAATTTTATCAACTTTTGGATATCTGCTCAAAAATATCAGATAAAAGATATAGGTAACCCCAGCCAACGGATAATCTTACCAATGAATTATGTTTGGCTGTGAAATGCATCCTATGTCTATGTCTATATTTGTAGCATATTTCTGTTCTTAATATATTTCACTTAGACAACTGCATTTAGAAGCTAGGTTCTACTCCTAACTTTGTCATTAAGAAGCTGTATTGCTTTTAATTCATTTTGCTTTGGGTATAAACAATAAGACTCGCTTATACTAGGTCAAAACAAGTGCTATTACCAAAAATGGCGTTAGGCATCTTATGGAATTCTAAAAGGGTCTATCATATAAAACCACCTCAGACACACTAAGAGTGGGTCTAGGGATCCGCTAGACTTTTCAGAATTTCCATTCATGTTATTAACATGACTCAAGAATTTCTCAGATTCTATTTAATTCATTCACTTTTTTCTTTCACAATATTTTGTTAAGCACCTATTATGTTCCAGGCATTCTTCTAGGTATTTGAGTTCACAGTAGTGAACTAAACAAAGTCTCTACTATTATAGTGGGTAGAGATACAATAGGTGTGTACATGTGTATGTGTGTCTTGATAAGTATTATAAAAAATAAATCTGAGAAAGGAGGATAGAGAATGTGCATTGGTGGTAGTGGATGCTTACTTAACATAAGGTGATCAGAGATGGGCTCCTCTTTTTGCTGAGGAAGATTGGCCCTGGGCTAACATCCATGCCCATCTTCCTCTACCTTATATGGGAGGCCGCAACAGCACGGCTTGTCAAGCGGTGCATTGGTGGGTGCCCGGGATCCGAACCTGCAAACCCCGGGCCGCCGCAGCAGAGCTCGCGCACTTAGCCGCTATGCCACTGGGCCAGCCCCTCTGTTGTCTTTTTCTATCCCCACTATCAATTGGGTTCTCCACCATCTATGTGTACTTTCTCTGTGATCTACTTACTTTAGTTACTGTTTCCTCTTTACTTTTACACGTTCATAATGAGATGTGACCTCTACTTTACCCCATTATCCCCTTTATCAATGCATCCTTTCAGCTCTAACTCCCATTGCTTAGGTAGGTGACGGTTTTGTCCATACTTCCCAATTCAAACTGTAAACAGCAAAAATCTCATTAGCATAGTTTCTCTAGCTATTTATGATCCTTGGCCGGTTTATAAAGTGGGTAGCAAAGTTGAGAGTTGGCGTGTAATATCAAATACCAAGGATAGTCATATCAAGGATATGCCTCATCAAGAAGCGTGGATGAACATTTGTCCTTAAAAGGAGCTAAGAACATAGCAGAATCAAACATTCAGTAATCTGTCTTAACCTCATATTCAACGTCTGTCAAATGAGTAATTGAATTTTCAGGTTCTAACACATGTAATAATTTCATATTCTCAACATATCTTCAGGTTATTAAAAAATGGATATACATTTTGGATCAACTTCCTCAGATGATGAAAACTCAAATGTAGTGAGTTGAATAGTGGCCCCCAAAACATATGGCCACCCAGAACCTCAGAATGTGACCTTATTTGGAATAAGAGTCTGCAGATGTAAGTTAAAGATATTGAGATGAGATTAATCAGGTTTTAGGGTGGACTCTAAATCTAATGACTGGTATCCTTATAAGAGAAAGCAGAGGGAGATTTGAAACACACAAACATGGAAACACAGAGGGAAAATCATGTGAAGACAAAGGTAGAGATTGGAGTAATGCATTTATAAGCCAAGAATTGCCAGAACCACCAGAAGCTAGAAAAGAGGCATGGAATGGCTTCTCCCTCAGAGCCCACAGAAGAAACCAAACCTACCAAAACCTTAATTTTAGACTTCTAGTCTCCTGAAATGTGAGGTAATAAATTTGTGCTGTGTTATCAAGTTTGTATTAATTTGTAAGGCAGCCCTAGGAAATGAATACATCTATGCGTGTCCTAGAATATCTAAATCAATGCAGATACCCAAACTAACATCTTCAGAATATAAATAGAAAAATCAACAGACAGCAAGAATAGATTTGTTTTCAAACTGTCGCTGCATACGTGGACAACTGCTTTCAAGTAACCATTCTTCATCTTTTTTAATTTTGCTTGTTTATTTTCGGTTAAACATATGAGGCTACTCTCTTTCATAATTGTATATATAAGCACATATGCCTTATTTTAAAACACTGTCTTGTTTCTAAAATAATTTCAATTAGCTGAGAGAAATATGTATAAAATGTAACTTCATCATAAAACAAAAAATGGAGCTAAATTATAAGAAAAAAGACAAGGCAGTGGGGCACAGTGGAGACAGAAATGTAGCTAAGGGTGAATATCATGAGGATTTAAACAATCTTACATTTGCAATTATGATCTATCTATTCTAATATCATCAATAAGATGCACAATAAATAAGATAAGCACATAAATAAATAAGATAAGCACATGACAATGACTATTATTAGAAAGGAATTTTTCAGGTGGGTATACATAAAGACAGTAGTAAATGATAAAATGGACGACATAATTTTCAATACTGTTATGCGGGTGCAGTGGTAAGTTTCATAATTTTCTTTTGTAAAATCATAAAAAAGGAAACCACAGTAAACACAACTCTTTGAAGGGATGTGTCAGAGAAATACAAAGTGGTCTAAGAATCCTGTTCTCTATGTGATCTGAATTAACATAGGAATTTAGTTTAATATCTAGATTAAGAGGGATAGACTACATGCCCTTCTAGCAAACTTCTTTGAATGATATTATCTCAACTAAGCTTTCAATAAATATTGAGCAACTGTGCATTCAACATTGCTGTCTCTGAATTACGACTGTATTTCTGCTTTTTAAGCCCAATTGGAAAAAAGGCCATATACCCTAATAAGCAAATGTACTGTGGGTAGGGTTAATACCCTTCTGTGAAAGCAGAAGAGTCTAATGAGGAGGCTTAACGCAAACATAATGCCATTCCACTTCTCTCTGAGTTGTGCCTGGCAGGGACAAGATTCTCTTCTGACCATTGTTTTGGATCTGCTTCAAGTACAGATGAATGCATAATCAACACATTAAAATTCTGTGCTACATAGAATGGCTGACATAGTTAAAGCCTGAAAAAAAATGAGGCAAATATAATTGTACACATACTTTGAATATATTAAAATTTTAATAAAGTACTCATAGTATTGTATAGCTCTGAGGTATGCTACTTCCAGCTGTAATGTAAGATATATATCCTTTATTAAGTGAAAAACAATGTTATTAAGTGAGTTATCTTGTTTTAAGAGATCATTACTTTAAATGTCATTTAATAATGAGGGAGGTTGGGCCGGCTCCGTGGCTTAGCGGTTAAGTGCACGCGCTCTGATGCTGGCGGCCCAGGTTCGGATCCCGGGAGCGCCCCAAGGCACCACCTCTCCGTCACGCGAGGCCAAGTCCCACGTACAGCAACTAGAAGGATGTGAACCTATGACATACAACTATCTACTGGGGCTTTGGGGGGAAAAAACTGAATAAATAAAATCTTTAAAAAAAAAAAAAATAATAATGAGGGAGGTGGTAAGTCTACCAAAAATCACAATACCAACTTTAGAATAGTTTATCTTTAGTTCTTCTTTGTGGCATTAATTACCTTGTATAGGCAGTTGACCATTCAAACTATAAAAACATATAATATGCAAATAAATATTTCTTTTTCTAAACTAAGTAGAAAGAAAGAACACATCTATTTTTTAAAATGTAGTATCATATGTGGGAGATCAAGATTTGGCCACCCTGAAATATATCTCTTTACCTTGATTGTTTTCTCTGAAGGACATTTGACCTCCCCCACTAACTGCCTAAAGAATTTGACATGGTGGCTCCTTCCTGGAACAGATTTTCTATCATGATGGCTGTAAAGATAATGTAGGATAGAGGTTATAATAGGAAAGGCACCAAGCCTCTTTTATCAAAAACTTTGTCTCTCCCTGACCACATTATCTATAGATGACCCTGAAAAGAATTGTCCTCCTGCCCTCTGAAATCCCAGGCCACTACCCACCCCCAACACGCTCCTCGCCTTTAGCTGCAATACTTAAGCAAGCAGCTTAGACAGAGGGGCGAGTTGCTCATTTCTGAGTTTCTCCCATGTATACATGTTATTAAACTTGGTATTATTTTCTCCTGCTAACCTGTCTTGTTGATTATTTGGCCAGCCATAAGAACCTTAAGGAAAAGGGCAGAGGGAGATTCTCCCTCTTCCCCCGACACATATCATTCATAAAAATAGAATTTAAAAGAAAATTTCTGTGAAGCCGGCCTGGTGGCATAGTGGTTAAGTTCACAACACTCTGCTTCAGTGGCCCGGGGTTCTTGGGTTCGGATCCCAGGCATGGACTTACACACTGCTCGTCAAGCCATGCTGTAGCGGCGTCCCACATACAAAATTGAGGAAGATGTTCCTCTATTAGCTCAGGTGTTAGCTCAGGGCCAATCTTCCTCACCAAAATAAAAAAAGAGGAAGATTCCTGTAGCAGTCATTACTAGAGACTCACCCTCATCTCTTCTGCATTCACCTCTACCCTCCAAAGGCCACTTACTGTGAATGCCTAAAACTCTCTGCGTGTGGGCTTTTTGCCACAAGATTATACTAGACCTGCAAGCAAGGCATGACAGAAATGCCAGAAAATCAGTCTCTAGAAGTATTCCCTGATAAGAAGGTTCCTGAACAAGATACATGCACAGGAGAAAGTGGAGAAAAAAGCAAAGTAACAATTAATTATTAGCCAGTATACTGTATTGAATGGTGTCTCCCCAAAATTCATGTCTACCTGGAACCTCAGAATGTGAACTTATTTGGAAAAAGGGTCTCACAGATGTAGTTAGTTAAGTAAAGATGAGGTTGTGCTGGTGTAGCGTGGGCCCTAAATCCAATGACTGGCGGCTTTATAAAAAGACACACAGGTGGAGACACACAGTAAGGAAAGCCATGAAACAACGGAGGCAGAGAATGGAGTAATGAAGCTACAGCCAAGGAAGGGCGAGGATTCTCAGAGCCACCAGAAGATAGGAAGTTAGGAAGCGGCAAAGAAAGATTCTGGCTTAGAGGCTTTAGAAGCAGCATGGGCTTGCCTATACCTTGATTTTGGACTTGTAACCTCCAGAACTGAGACAATAAATTTCTGCTATTTTAAGCCATCCAGTTTGTGGTACTTTGTTATGGCAGCCTAAGGACACAAAAACACCAGGTTAACCCAGAGAAGTGTTGACTGAAGCTTGCAGCTTCAGACTATAACCTAAAGAGTCTCCTCATGTGTCACTCCCATAAACACATCTCACCCAGCCCCTCCCCTGCCTAAATCTGAGTCTTAGCAGCTTCCACAACCCAGAAGTCTGTGTGGAAGGAAAAGCTAAAGAAAAGAGAAGGCTCTAGAAAAAGGTGACCTGTACTGGCCTGAGAAGCAGATCCTGGGTCTGTTTACTTGACTGGAAGAAAAGAGAAGAGAAGCCACATCTATTTTCAGACTTTAAATGCACATTAATGCTATTTACAAGTGAATTGTACCAATTAGTGTTTTGGAATTTAGTTGGTTAAATCAGTAACTTCTCCACAGAAAAAGGGGAAGAAAGAAAGAAAAAGAGTAAAGGATAAACATTTCCTTGGACAGTCCTCTTCCATCAGAGGACAATTGTTCTCTATTTTGTTCTCTTTAATGAGCACTTTGAGCTTTCTAGTCAAGTCTTTGGTTACGAAAGCATAACCAGACTATATATCCCAATGGGAGAAACCAGGAATATTAGGACCAAGCCAATTCTGCTCTCATTTGATCATGCTCACTGTTTTCCACAGTGCCTACCTTCCACCAAATGACTAACTTTTTCAGGAAAGCCTCTATAATGTTGCTCTCAAACTCTTTAAAAATTGTTTATGATAGTATATTCTTTAATTCACTTCAAATCACACTGTCAAAGAAATCACCCCTATTTAGCTCCCATAACAAATTATGACCAACTACCGTTAATGGGATCCAAACTCATCATAGACTATTGATTGATTGTCTAAGAGACAAAATGCCCCAGACAGTTAAGGAGATCATTTCCTTCAGGCTTTGCAGTAGGGAGAATATTTATTAAAGAAGAATGTATTAAAGAAATGGGAGAAAATCTGGGAGTTTATAAAGGCAAGTAAACAAGGAATAAGGAAGGATGTCCATAAGGAAGGATGGACAGCTAGTCCTGAGTAAAAATGTAGCCTGCATAACAAAACGACCAATATCCAAATCTCCAAATTAAAAAAATAATAATAACTATGAGCTCCTATTATTATCTAATTGACTTCTTATCCCAACACGGAAATGCAATGTCCTCAAATATAATTTCCTTTTGCCTTGCTCTCAAGATATAGGGAAAAAATAGAGCCAATAAAAGTCTTATCAAAATGAGAAATTAAAAACAAAATGTTCCCATTTCTAAATCTAAATCCTATTTTTTCTGGTATAATTTGAAAACAACTAACAACGCAGAATTTTATCTAAGCCCTGAGTTCCCAGAAAGTAGCAAAGGTTGTTAAGAAATCTATCCCTCCCTCCACGTACATTTTTGTGTTCCAAGACATAGCTAACCAAAATAGAGCACTCTGCTCTTTCATAGCCCAAAAGAAACCCCCCCTTCTAAGTGGAGATTCTTTGTCCACTCTTTCCAGTGTTTCACTTGTCTACCTGCCTCTGTAAAACTCCAGGTTTTCTCTCTCTTCTTTGACTTGTTCCTCATGAATGAATGCTATCCTATTGCAGTAGCCTGAATAAAAGCATCTCCTTAATTATTGGGGGCATTTTGTTTTTCACAGACTCAATGAAGAACCTACAATGAGTTTGGATCCTCTTAACAGCAGATGTAGCCTGAGTCATCTCCATTAGATCTGCTATTGATGGTTCAGCATTTTGAAAGATGGATCCATCACCAGGTGGTTAAAAAGTCCTCTCAGAGGTTCCTCTTTCTAACTTTCCAGTGGTCACTAGACTCATAAGAATATCATAGAATCAGTTCCATAGACACAAAATGCAAGAAACATAGGCTTATCCCCAGGCACTAGAATAGTTTATATCCCAAGTACCAACTCCCTTAACAAACTCACAAAAAGGTATGTTTTCTGAATTTAATGTGTATCTTAATCTATACTCATATACTTTCAAAGTAACTCTGGAGATCCAGGATTCCAGTCTAAAAATAGACTAGAAAAGTTAGTGATGTCAATAGAAAAGGTAGAAAAAAGAGAGACTGATATGGATCAACTGGGGTCCAAGTTTGCACAACCTTGCTTAGTCATCCCTCCAGTGACTCTTTCCTGGAATCTCTTCTCGTTGCTATATTTAACTATTAGTAACAGTTTTCCCATAAGACTTTTATTTTAGCCAAGTCTTTTTCAAGGCATTAAAAGTTATAATTACCTTTGTATTTTATTGGATTTTGAGAAGCCACTTCCAAATTTCATATGGAATAACTATAACCTCAGTAAAGTTTTATTATTTATCTATTAATTTATTTGGCTACCTGCTCATACTCATTAACTTTAACATTAGGAGTAGGAGACTCACATTTCTTCTGACATTTTAGAGTTAGAGCTGGTTTTAAGTTAACCAAAACCTGCAGGTATGGGAAGAGAGGGAAAACGTTGAGGCACTTCTCAAATGATGAGAAGCAGACAAATACTGAAAACAAGTAAATTCATCTTATTCTCTTTGCCCTTTGACCTTGTTACATAAATAATGTATGTAAAAAGTCTCTAGGGGAAGTTAGGACCTGGTTAAAATAAGAGGGAAATGATACGTTCTAAATGATTTCAAGAAAGATGACAAGCATAAACACATTAACAGAAATACAGTCTACTGACTCCAAAGTATAGGTGTGAGGAAAACTCCTCCAGGTTTATTCCACATTACTTATAAACACCAAATGGTTCTGTCCAAAATGAATTTATAGAAGAGTCTTAGAAATAAATATATCTACCTCTAAAATGTTCCCTAGAGAAAACATAATACCATTTTCCATTAAATGTGCCACCAACCCTGGCATTCAAGTCTATGCCAAAAACTAGAACCACTAGGGAATACTTAAAGTTTCAGATAGATTATGGTGATAGTTTCACAGGTATATACATATCTCCAAACTCGTCAAGTTGTATACATCAAATGTATACAGCTTTTTGTATGTCAATCATACCTCAATGAGTGATTTAAGAAACTTCAGCATGAAAATATTTGTCCAAATATTTGTACGTTTTATGTGCCAGATCCTCTTCTGTGTGCTAGAATATGTTAAATAAATCACATTACAATTGTTGGGGAACAGTATCAAACCAGCTGAAAAAAATTCTGTCACATGTGTTAGGTAGTTCAAAATTAGTCTATGTCTAATGCATAATAAGATTGTTTGCATGTATGGATATGTATTTACATTTTAAATTCATAACCGTAATTTTACATTCATGCAGATAGCATATATATGACCACGTCTGCAGAGATATATAGCAACACAAATGCACGTATGTACATGTGTAATGAACAAGTTCAGCAACAGTCATGAGTACTGCTAAATTGAGAAATTTGCCAAAGCATGCTATAAATCACAATACCCAGCAAATTAAAGGTCTATACCTCTTTTTTAAAGATGTGTACATTTTAAGTTGAGAAGCAAATAACAATGGGTAAAATAAGTAATTGTGCTCGTATTCATTTCTTCTGATTTATTTTGAATTGAACATCAGTCGTATAGTTCCCCAAAGTGAGAAATTAACTCCTTTAGCTTCCAGTCAACCAATTTATCTTCAGTACTTACTATATCCTATGCATTTGATTATTGAACATTATCACTGACGTGTTACTTAGGGGAACATACAGAGAAATATCATGTCTTCTCTGCTTCAAAATTATATCTTATTCTAGTAGTCACAGAGTTGAGAAAAATTCATTCAAGTTGCAAGTATTCTACCCCAATATTAATATTCTTGTGTCTTTGTGAAAATTAGTCAATTTGTTTTTCTCAAGAAGAAATGAAAAACAAAGTGAAAAATCTTCACTAACAGATGGAATAAAGATGTAGGCTGTAAACTTTAGTTATTCCAGTGATCCTCTGCGTTCACATGTAATCGCTTCCCAATTTTTTAGTTTCTCTCTTTTTTCTCATACTTAACATGCACACATGGACAAAAGAAATTCCTTTCAAACACTACAAATAATAATCTTGGAATTTTTACCTTTTTCTTGATTTTTGTTCAAGTCTTCACGGAGACAGGGATGGGAGAAGAAAGCATAGGCCAGAAGGAGAAGTCTAGCAAAGTCAAATAATATTACTGCGCAACAGATATAAAGGAAGATTAAGGGTCAGGGTTCAGTGAATACAGAGAGGAGAAAATACAGTTCACATGGAAAGCAGGGACCTGAATCTAGATGACCAATTAGGTCTGGAAGGTGCATTTTATAACTAGGATTACAATAATGAAAAAATATGAGAATTCTTTTTTTTTTTTTCCAGTTATGGAAGAACTCCTTATGTTTTGCTGTCTTTTATGGCACCTGCTGATGATGGGGAGGTCTTCTAGACCCATAAGTGTTTGGTGTAGCAGAAAGACATAAGAAGCCAAGGTGGAAATCCTGGTGACAACATTATCATTGTCATCATCATCATAACTTTGTCACTATCATCGTTTGTAAATTTATACTATGGACTCTGTGCTTCAACTCTTTCAATTATTCACTTGTGAAATTATTTGATTATTACATACTATTATCTTCATCAGATAGCTAAGGAAATATATTCAATAACTCATCATAGTTCATTTTCCTAATAAATGGCAGAACCAGGATGAGTTAAGGTCTGAATTCAAAAGCACAGCTCTTCAACTTTGCTATACTGTCTTCTCTTATTTGACATTTTCAGAAGTATGGTCAAGCAACATCTGTCAGCATACATGTAAAACCCTCCTCCATCAGGTCAAAATATCTCCGCGACCATGGCTCTAAAACATAGGTCCAACCTAAGGGCTTCCACCTGTGCAGGTCCACAAAAGTGCACTGGGCTTTGGAAGAAATTTTCTAGTTTTGCGAAGCCTCAGAGAAAGTATACTTTTATCCAAATTAAAGTTGCACAGACTAAAATGCCAAATTTTATTTTCTGTTGCAGTTTGATCAAATACATATAATAATACTGTTGGGCTGACCGTGATCAAAAATAATAATGGGGCTTTCTAAGACTTTACTGTGTCTTTATTTTTATATTTCTTTGACTAATAAAAATTGGAAGCAATCGTACCTTAATCCTTTCATTTTTATAAATGTGAAGAATCTATCCTGCAACCTAACCAAGCTTATAGGAGAAAAATTCATAAAATTTGATCTCTACAGAAATAATCAAAAGACACTTTATTTTTAACTGACTCATTCATTCATTTATTCTTTCTATAAAGGTGTATTGAGTGCCATCCATATGTTATGCACTGGTCTAGTCTCTGACAATAAAGCAGTGAATGAGACCAAGTCTGTGTTTTCATGGAACTTGTAGTAAATAAATACAAAATGCTACATAATGACAGGTAGGTATAAGTGTTACAGGAAAAAAATAAAGCAGAACAAGTGATAAGAAAGGACGAGAGTTTGTGATTTGGATAGGATGGTCAGTGAAGGATTCTTTGAAGAGAGGGCATTCTAACAGAAATCCAAAGAAGGTGACAACCAAGCCCTATAGATACGTTGAATAAGAGTGTCTCAGACAGAGGGAATAGCAACTACAATGTCATGGAGGCAAGAATATTCCTGGCTTTCCAGAATAAAAGCAGGAGGCAAGTGAAAGAGGCTACTAATAAAAGAGATGAAGGGAGAGAGATAACCGAGACCTTCACGTCGGGCCTTGAGTCACAATGGAAACCCAATGGAGGATCTTAAGCAGAGGAATGACAAGATCAGCTTTACATTTTAGATTCTGGGTTTTTTTGGTGAGGAAGATTGGCCCTGAGCTAACATCTGCGCCAATCCTCCTCTATTTTTTGTATGTGGGACGCCACCACAGCACGGCTTGACAAATGGTGTGTAGGTCCGCACCCAGGATCCAGGGCTGTGATCCCTGGGCTGCTGAAGCAGAGGGTGCAAACAACCACTACACCACTGGGCCAGCCCAGCTACATTTTAAAGAAACACTGTCTTCTGTGTTGAGTAACAAGTGTGGAAGCAGGAGGCCACTGCAAGGCTATTGCAGTAGTTCAATAAAGAGATTGTGGTGGGTGGATAAACTGTGAGGATGATAAATGTCATAGTGGTGAGAAATGTGCAAATTTGTCATGTATTTTAGACATAACCTATAGGACTTGCAGATGGATGGAATGTGATGAACGTAAGAAGGAGGAGTAAAGGATAATGCCAAGATTTTTGACAGGAGCAACTGGAGGAATGGAGGCACATTTCACTGAGATGGAAGAGACAGCGGAGGAGCAGGTATTGAAAAGTTTGGAGACCACAAACTTACAATGTTGTTCTTTTGACATGTCTCAAGGGTAAAGAACTCCTCAGAGACATGATGCACGAGTAATATTATCAAGCTATAAAACAAGGGAAGGGTATAAATAGATGTAATAATAATAATACTACTAATTTGTTGTTAGTGTTGTCTAGTTGATTCCAGCTCCTAGCGACCCTGCGTACAGCAGAGTGGAACCCTGCTCAGTCTTTTTGCACCATCCTCTCACTTTCTGGCGCTGTACCAGACAATGCTCCACCGATATTCATAGGGTTTTCCTGGCCTATACTTTTTTGGAAGTGGGCGACCAGCTCCTTCTTCCCAGTCTGTAAGCTCTGCTGAAACCTGTCCACCATGGGTGACCCTGCTAGTATTTGAAATACCAGTGGCATAGCTTTCAGCATCACAGCGACATGTAGCCACCACAGTGTGACAAGCTGGTGTGGTTCCCTAACCAGGAAACAAACCTGGGCCGCAGCAGTGAGAGGGCCAAATGTTAACCCCAAGACCACCAGGGCTGACTGTTGATAATAGTAGTAGTAATAAAATAATGTTTGTTGACTACTTAAAGTGAGCCAATTCCTCTGCTAACTTAGTTATATGCATTATATCATAATTAATTAAAATTTATAATGATCTACATCTACACAGGCTTTCACTATTCATTCAGAGGTTGCACATATATTATTATACTATTTGGCTTTCATGACAATTTGCTGAAATAGACACATATTATTATTATCCCTATTTTCCAAATGACTCAACGAGACTCAAGATTCAAAGGGATTAATTCACTTCATGAAGATAACAATGGATCCTCTAATTTCTAATTAGGCTCTTTTCACTATACCATACCTCCCCATATATATGGGCAGTTGAATCTCCTTGTACTCAGAACATGAGTTATTTTATACCATGGGGTAGATCCCTTATGCTCCTAGAGGCTTCCATTGTCATAATGATCACGAGGACTCTTCACTATAGGCTAGTTAGGTTGTTAGCTGTCCAAAGTTAAGGAGCTACTTTGCTACATTTCAAATGTTCCTCAGAGTATCTCACATTATACTAGTAACATGAATGTTGTTGAAGAAATATTTATTTCAAAGGAAAGACAGAAAGAGGAAAAATAGAATACTGGGGAATATTATACTAATGTATAATAAACAATTACGTAAAAGAATAAGAAAATGATGCACTGAGTACATTTGTATCCTTTACATTTTTATATCTATACATGAATCAGTAAAAAATAAAATTCATGTTTTTGGCAGATCTTCTACACCCTCAGTTATGCTGAATGCAGTGTTCCCAGTTGTTTAAGTCACAGAGTTCTAAGTAGTTTTCATCTTTTATTCTGGCATAGGGTACTCTTTTGGGGACAAGCTATGGTATGTGGCACTGTTGTTACTTTTCCAAGCAATCTAAGAATGAGTTCATAGTGATAATGGTGACAATGGATTGCCAAAGAGAAGTAAATAGTGGCATAAAAGAAATGTCATCCAGTGTGAAAATGTGAAAAATACATCCAAGTGAAACGTTAAAGAGCAGTCAGTGTGCTTCCTTGCAAACGAAAGAAAAAATAAACTCTGGATAGCTAAGCAGAAAGACTATTTTTGTCAGAATATTGGAGAGTTCAGTAAATCAAAAGATAAGCTGGTAAACTGGGCTGATAGTTCAGACAGGAACCAAGATAGTCTAAGAAGCCATGAACATAGTCATCGGGAGAGTGTGGTTATGGGAAGCATATTTTGGGTGCTGCCACCATCAGACATCATTGTCTAATGGGTTTGCTGGAATCTCAACTCCAACACTGCTTTCACCATTCCCAGTGGGCCCTTGACTCTGGATCCTAAGACCAGGGTAAATTCTAAAGTTGCCAAGAGTAGTATCCAATTGACCAAGCCTCAATCATCTGCCCTCTTCTGACCAAGACAGCCTTAACATTCCCCTCAGCTTGACTACACTTTAGACAAGTTTCTTCCTGACTGTACACCTCTGACATCCCTTTTCTGAAAGCAGTTGCTTTAGAAAACTTGCAATTGTAAATTCTTTCTCTGCCCCTTTGAGATGTAAATCTTCTCTCAGGCTCTTACCAGTTTTACAACTCAGCAGCGTCTTTTTCAAGGACTTGAGAGCCATTCCTTTGAAATGTAATCATCAAAGAAGGTAGCACCTCTATCTCCCAGTCTCTGTGGAAAGGCAGAAGTCTAATTTAGATGAGATAAGTACCAATTAGCAAACACGATTGTTCTAATTATGTTTGCTAATTGGCCCACCTCCCCTGTAAACATTCTCCAGTACTTTTCCACTAGCTCACCCCAGCATTTAAAAACATTCCCCCTTTAATATCAAGGGACTTGAGTTCAATCTCTCTTCTCTATTTCAATAATCTTTAATAAAATCTTCACTGTCTGTGTAACTGATCTGGTGCAAATTTTCTTTCATGCACCCCAGCTTCTGTGGGTCTGAGAGTAAAATATCTGACCTTTTATCATTTTCACGGGTGGAGGCAGAATCCCACCTCTCAGCAAGACTCAGACTGCAAAAAAATTCCCCAAACACAGAAGGAAGTATTTATACTGAATGGCCAAAAACAGACTAATGTCCACTGTTCTCTACAATATAATGTCTACAGGATGATTGTTCTTTCTTGTATACACTGAATACTAAGACATTCATAAAAATGATCTTTAAGCCTGTTTCCCTGTTACACTGAATTTCTTAAAGATCCTTAGACTGGGTTCTGTGACAGTAAGCACCTTCCAAAATGATCTTGGCTAGCCTGAGTTCATCTGTATGGTTGGAAGTGGTAAGTGGCTCCCATCACAAGGATGACTAACATTTGCTGAGTACTTATCAGGCACTTAGAACTTTTTTCTAATGAACTGTTTTACAGCTTAAAATTTTTTTCTTTTTTTTTGCTGAGGAAGATTAGCCCTGAGCTAACATCTGTGCCGATCTTCCTCTACTTTATATGTGGGTTGCCACCACAGCATGGCTGACTAGTGGTGTAGGTCCACACCCAGGATCCAAACTCGCAAACCCAGGCTACTGAAGCAGACTGCCTAACTTAACCATTACACCACGGGGCCAGCCCCAGCTTAGAACTTTTTAAAATGTTATTTCTTAGAGCCTAAACATCAACCATGAAAGGAAAAAATCCATCAATTACTACCATCTCATAGGCTGTAAATTGACCCCATGTCTAGACTTGTAACCAGCACTCTATAGAAATAATTCAAAAGTCTAAACTAAAATTAGAACATACATCAAAATAGTGTATAGATTTGAACTTGGGTCTGCCTAACTCTTGTCAAAATTGACTCTAAATAGTAGAGCCATTTTAAAATGGAGTTGGAGCTGCCCTTCCAGAGAAACTTCCTTGCTGTCTTGAACCTCGGACTGGGCCAAACTTTTGGACTGAGCCAACATGGCAATTGTTTTACAAGCCATTGTTTGAGAATTCAGCAGGAGAACAGACATCCTAATCACCAAGACTGATGACTGTGGATTTTTTGAAGATAGAATCAATAGTAAATCAATGTTTAGCTAAGACTAGCTCTCTGCCTCCAACTCTAATTAAAATTCTTTGTAATACAACCTCCCTTCTTTGCCTTTAAAAGCCCCTGACTTTTACTCCCTATTGGGATACTATTCAGGTTTCTACCCGAATCTGTGTCTCCCAAATTACAATTCTAATTGCCCAAATAAATATCTGCTGTTGAAGTTATAGTGATTTTTTTCTCGGTTGACACTCCAAAATCCTTGTTTTTGCTGCAATAATAAAAATTCTATTGAAAACATTAACAATTAGCAACTTATGGGGACCGCAGTGTGTTCCTTTCCTAGAGAGGGCTAGTGGTCATCTTTTCTACTTCAAAGAAAAGAGCACACTTAATTCTTCCGGCTGAACATTCTTGTTAGTTCTAATTCAGTTTAGACTATAACTCATATAGAAAAGGCTTTTGAATGACAAACATACTGCAAACAATCTTTTCTCTAAGAAATTGTGAGAGATCAAGATTTGGCCACCCTGAAATATATCTCTTTACCTTGATTGTTTTCTCTGACAGACATTTGACCTCCCCCACTAACTGCCTAAAGAATTTGACATGGTGGCTCCTTCCTGGAACAGATCTTCCATCTGATGGCTGTAATATAATGTAAAATAGATGTTACAATAGGAAAGGCACCAACAAGCCCATCTTATCAGAAGTTCTGTCCCTCTGGCCACATTCTCTGGATGGCCCTGTGAGGAGTTGCCAGACAAACATTTACATTTATAAGGGAAATCTCCATTTGTAAACGTATCTCCCTCTCTGTCTTGGGGGGGGGGGTGACCTCATTTCTAGAAACTTATCAATGTGGAAGGTGAGCCCTTAAATCTGCATAATAACCTTACCCTTGTTTACAGTGCTTTAGTGGTAATCTCCTGTAACTGACACCCCCGACCCCCAACATCCTCCTTTGTCTTTAGATGAAGATGGTATTTAAGATGAGAATTTCTGCTATTGTGTTGAGAAACGAAGTGTCCCTGGTTTCTCCCATGTATACATGTTATTAAACTTGGTATTATTTTCTCCTGCTAACCTGTCTTGTTAATGATTTGGCCAGCCATAAGAACCTTAAGGGAAAGGGCAGAGGGAGATTCTCCCTCTCCCCCCACAAAATATAGCTTTCCCTTGATCCTACAACTCTACCCCGCTTCTCTGCTCTTCTCTATAGCTCAACTCTTCAAAATAGTTGTCTATATTCCAAGTCCCCTCCTCTCCTGACCATCCTGTTTTGAACTTGTTACTAATTAGAACTTGTTACTAACAAAAATTGTTCTTTACAATGTCATTTCCTACTCATTTATTTGATCTTTTGGTGATATTTGTTAAACTTTCCTTATTTTGATTTTGGGACAATTTTTCTCTTGGTTCTTGTCTCACCTCCCTGGCTCCCGCTTCTTGAGTTCTTTTGCTGGTTACTTATCATCTTCCTGAATTCTGAATTAATTGAATGACTCAGAGTGTAGTCTTTTGATATCTTCTAACCTCCATTTACATTACTTTAACACCGTAGGAAATCTCATCGCTCCCAGGGTCTTTCAACACTGTGTAAATTCTGATAACCCTCACATGTTCACTGGTCTCCCAGACACCTCCTCTGAACTCTAGATTTATATCTCCAATTGTCTACTCAATATCTCCATGTGAGGAAGCAGTTGCAGTTGGATATAACTAAAAATAGACATTATTTTTAAAAAGACAAAAATCTGTAGCATGTTGACGTCAAAATTTATGCATGAATTAGCTCTTGCCTGCTTTGCCAATGATGGTGCCTACTCTCAATTACAGTTGGTCTCAGTCTGTCCTCTCTCACTGCTAAACACAGTTACATCCACTGTGCTTCAAAGAGGTTGTAAGTCAAAGCAGAATGCCTTCCACTTGTTATGAGCTTCCAAGTGACTAATTTATGGGGTTTTTTTCATGCTTTTGTTAAGGAGGACGTCTGAAATGTATTTCATAGTGTTAAAATAATGACCTGTGAAACACACCAGTGGGATGTAATTGTAGTAAAAATTTTTCAGTATAGAAATGAACTTATCAATTTAAGGAGTTGATGTTTAAACAATTTGTGACTAGATCTGAAGTAAATTTGATTCGTCTACTTCAAGTGTTTTTCTTTCACCTTGCACAGCCAGGTAGCATTTGAAATAACTCCTAATATTATGATTGTCTTCCATTTCTGGTCAGTCAAGAAATATCAATAGTCAATTCATATATTGATTTAATTAGGGTTTTTATCTTTATTTTTTATTATTTTTTCTTTGAGGAAGATTGTCCCTGAGCTAACATCTGTTGCCTATCTTCCCCCTTTTTTCCTTTTTTTCTCCCCAAAGCCCCAGTAGATAGTTGTATATCGTAGTTGTACATCCTTGTAGTTGCTCTATGTGGGATGCCGCCTCAGCACGGCTTGATGAGTGGTGCTTAGACCAGCTCCCAGGATCTGAACTGGTGAACCCTGGGCCGCCAAAGCAGAATATGTGAACTTAACTGCTACACCACTGGGCCGGCCCAGTTTTTATCTTTATTGAAAACTACATATGAAGAGGCCTGACTTTTAATATGCTGTATGTTAATTCTAGTGTACCTATTTCTACTCTCGTTATAATTTTAAAAATGTGGTTCAGGGGCAAGCCCAGGGTGGTTAAGTTCAGGTGCTCTGCTTCAGCAGCCCAGGGTTTGTGGGTTCGGATCCCGGGCATGGACCTACACCACTCATCAAGCCGTGCTGTGGCAGCATCCCACATACAAAGTGGAGAAAGACTGGCACGGATGTTAGCTCAGGGACAATCTTCCTCAAGCAAAAAGAAGAAGATTGGCAACAGATGTTAGCTGAGGGCCAATCTTCCTCACCAAAAAAAGAAAAAAAAATGTGGTTCATTTCTGGAAATCTAGCTCTGCCTTTGAAAAAAAGGTACAATGCAGCTGAGATGCAGATAATTATCTGTAAAACTATTAGAGAATAGAAATAGTCAAAGATAAGTATTTTCTGTTATTAATTATTCAGTTTTGGCATAAGCTAATAGAATTCATTAGATACCAAACCACTATGGAAAACGATTATCTAACTTTGACTTCATGAGTTAAAGGAATCTTACCCAATGGGTCATTTGAATCTCATGGCTCTCCAAATCTGCCAGGTACATGGTTCCTAGAGTTAGGATTCTGCACTCTGACCTGTGGACTAAGCACTACCCCTGGAACTAAGTAGGTTCCAGAACGTGAAAACTACTTGTCAATCAGGAGGGATTCAAGGACCTTCGATTCAAAGCACAGGAGATTTGGAATCAACATCATTTTCTGGTAATCCCACGGGGAACAGGTGTTTCAGATCTGAAGGCAGAACATTTTTCTTCCATGTTCCTAGGACTAAGGCTCCACCTTTTACTTCATTTCTGGTAACTGGACTTCTACTTTGTTCCCTTATGCCTGAGCCCAGTCTTAACAAACTGTTTGCTAGCTTCGGCTTTCTGTTACTGGAGCTGCTCAATGCCCTTTCCAGTTCCTCTCTTTTCACCAAGAAATTGAATCTTGAGCCGCAATTCACGCAAAAACAAACTTATCTGTAATAGATTTCCCAGATCCTAACTACCTTTCTGCCTACCTAACTGGGTCCTGATCAATTTATCTAATTAAAAATAGTGACTTTTTTGACAATAACTGTGCCATGGTTTTGTATAATTGAGCCAAACTGATCCTGTGCTCCAAGAATCTTTATGAAAGTGATTCAATATTGGCTCAGAGTTCTTTAAAGAGGTTAACTGTGCTCACCTTGCACGATAATAAGTGATTAGCAGAAAGCACCATAGAATAATTAATAGACTGTGAACATAGCATAGGAATCCAAACCTACTTGTCCTGTCAGGTATTTCATAGCCCTTGTGAGAGGTGCCACTTGGAGACACTTTTTTTCTATGCTTGTATATCGAAGAGTGCCAGGCCATGATACAGCCAAATATTGTAAAATATCTTCATAGAAACTCCCAACTGTAATTTTCAGGTAACAACCCTCCTAGAATCCATAACATTTTTGCTAAACACAAACATACACGCACACGGTCATTTAAAAGCATTTATGTTAGGCCCACAACAAAGACAGCTAACTGAACTCCTACGGAGGCCATTTATCTTAATACCCTGTCTTAACAACCCACGGTGGAAATTCACTGTATAAACCAAACTTTGGCTAAGGGTGTGGCCATAATGGCTACACTCTCCCAAGAGCAAATGGGAAATATTTTTTCTTTTGAGCATTTTCATCATCAAGACTTTTATTTACAAATGAAAGAGATTGGAAGTCCTTTAGTAGGGACTCTTTGCTATCAAGACTGTTTTCATGGCATGGTTACATTATCTAAGAGACGCCAACTAGCTGTAACTGGTACTCACTGATCCAAATATTTTTTAATAACTATATGTACAAATCTAATTTCCCGCCCACAAAAATCTCTTTCTCTTTCATTTTTGTTTCATTTTGAAATTTATCCATGATCCAACTCACCGTATCCACTGTCATCTTTCACTTCTCCCTTTCTCTCATTTTCCATCTCTGATCAGGTTTTCTCTGTCATACCATTTGATGGATTGCATAGAGAATTCATCTTTGAAACAAGAATGAACTTCTCTCCAAATAATTCTAGAAATTTATCAATATCTGACACCCCAAGGTGCAGGGGAGGTACTGGTTTCCAGAAATACCTGACCACCTCCAATGAATATGATTCATGAGAAACAACCTGAGAGTAGAATAAGAAAACCTGAATTAATAGGTCATTCTTACAGAGCTGAACACACATAAGAGTAAATCAATAATCTGGAGAGGAACTGGATTATAGAGTATGGAGAAATGGGAAAGTGAAGTCACCTTGGAGAATAAGTAAATGGGAAGCCAATAAAATACACTAGAGTTGAGATCAAACTGAAAGAAGAAGAGATGGAAAGAGCCACAGATGAGAAGCAGGATTCTGATCATCTCTCCTCTTTACATGCCATCTTGTAACGTTTCTATTGTGCGTGGAGCAAAGTCACGAGTAAAAATTCAAAACTTAGAATTTTCTAACACCAAAAGCCATAACTTTCCAATGAAGTCATTTATCTTGTTAATCCCGAGGAATAATACCAAGACTTCTTCCCCATCATTTTAGGGAACGTATCCAAAGGTCTATCATTATGTATCTTCCACCTTTAACACTCCTCCAAACTCTCATAGTTCCACGTTTAAGTAGTTAAAATAGGTATGGAGAGGTTGAACTATGTATTAACTGAAACTGTGAGGCAGCAGAAGAAGAAAAAATTTATTAAACCTCCGCAGAAATTCTCCTCTAAGGTAATGATTGACTAATTGCTAATCAGTGAATTTGACCTCAAAATCTCTTTTCTCTGATCGCATTTGTTATTGACCTCAAAATGTCGGTATGAGATTTCCCTCTTCCTGACTCAAACTTAGAGGATTTAGTCTTCTTGACCTCTATTCAGGTCTGCTACTGGTCTGGTAATTGGACTCAGAGTTCTATTATTTTACATTTTAATCTTGAATTTTCCCCAAACTGTAATCCTATGGTACTTCTTCAGTATGAAATTATATATATGCCCAGTCAGAACAAAGAGCATGAATGTTTTTAGTGACTTCAGACTAAAGGAATAGTTGTAAATATTTTAGTAGCATAAAGTGCTTCGCTTCTGGCCAATGTGCCAGAGCTAATACAGAAAGTCTAGGACATGGACGCCACTTTAACAGATGTAGGCATAGATCAGATAAAACTACATAACTTTTCTATAGTTCAATTTCTACTGTAGCCAATTTCTTTATCATCTCTGTGAGATGAAACCGAAAACATTGCAACCCAAATTTTGTTTTTCACATAGGGAATTTCTGTCGAAGAAATATTTGATGAGACAGTTCAGGATTTAAGCAAGAAGCTGTGTTTTGCTCACAAGTTTCATTCCCTCATTTGAAAAGATTTTCATGGAAAGAGAGCTATGATGTTGAAACCTGGCCATTTTAATTATTTTTTAGTCTTTATAATAGTGCATTTTTATTAGAAAGAGGTGTGTACTGATTTTGAGATAATATTTCATTTTCCTACTATTTTACTTGCACTTTTAGAAAGTATGAGGGCCACTAACAAACTCTTCTGACTTTTCCGGGATATGTTGGACCAGTAAAGGCAATGGACATGTGTTCATTTAGGAGTCATTCCCATTAAAAAATCTATTGCTAAATATTTCTGTACTGCTTCTTTATTTGATCAAATTATCGTACCTTTTCCTTTTAGCACCCTGAAAAAATTTCCCACTGTAGGGTTTTTCTATCAGTATCCATTGAAAGTGCCACATCTGCCTGGCTTTATATTTGCTATTCCACAGGAGCGTCGAAAGCAATCTGAGGGCCATCAAGTGATGAAGCCCAATGTGTGTAGTTATGCGTTCTTCATTTCTATCCTGCCAAATCTCTGTTTAGTTGTTTTGCATTCTCTTATTGTTCTCCTGGTATTTCTGGATTTGTCTCAGTTTATTCCTCTGTGGATGTTTTTAGAAAAGTTAGACATTAAATTAAATGTTTTATATTTCATTCCACATAGGATTCATCTCATTCTTTTAGCTCTTCTTTCATATTTTAAGTTGTATTTTAATGATATATATTCCCAGGCCGAGAAGTAGAGCAGCAATTTGAAATGTTGTCTTTTTTAGTAGAAGATTTTTTAATGTTTATTATTATTGTTTGCATTTTTACTCATTTCTGAGACTAAAATACTATTTTAAACACTTAAAACACTATAAAGATTGAGTTGATAGTTTTGTGAGTCTTTTGCATAAGGTAACCTCACTTCTGTTGAGATAAAATTAAAATAATATTATTGTTCATTTCATTCTATTCCTACCTGCTACTGAAAATCATCATCTAATAAATTTTCCATAATGTTCTAGTACTCTCAAGTGAATTACCCCAGGTTGATTTGTGAAGAGGTCCTTTTGGCTATCATATACCATTCAACACAAATAGTCCAGAACACTGCGAGACCTATCCACTGATATTCCATAAATAATCTAACATTAGTTTAGATTCAGCTTAAGTTTTCAAGTTGAGGTCACTTGGAAATAATAAACAAATGAAATAATCTGTGTCCTTTTCCAAAGAGCGTGAGGTAATTTCAGATCCATTTCCAGCATTATGTTTAACACTGACTCTATTAGACTGGTGGGAAAATATCTTCATGGAGAGGCAATAAATTTCTTAAGGTCCTGTCTCCAAAGATAAATATTTTATAAAATCACTTCCACTAAACTGACTGGGCAGATTCTCATTAGCACACCACCAAGCTGTGTCGTGAGTGATAGTTCATGCCTTCGTTTAATTAAGTTAAGTATACATTCTACTCCCACTGACTACGGAGCCAAAGCACAGGCCAGTCAAAATCACCAAGCCATTCAAAACAAGATCATACAAGTAGATTCATCGTAAATTGGGCATCAAATGATTAAATCTTAGGAATACCAGATACTGCTAATGTGTCCCTTGGGAGTGAGAGTGGACACCAAAACCAAAACATATATGTTGGTGGTTATTTTGTTTTTATGATCTTGATTTTCAGCTCAATTTATTTCTTCCCACTATGTAAGAATTGATTTCCTAAAGGAGCAGATAATCATTAGAGTACCAAATAATATTCCTTAATAAGCACTTGGTATTTGTGCTTCTAAATATAATACGTATAAATAAATGTTTGCTCTTTCAAGGAAAATCTAAGATCCCTTTAAAAAAAAGTTCAGAGTCTCATTTTTGAGTGTAGAAAGTTTTTTGTTTCCTATGGAGAGTAAAATGAGGGGATCTTATCCTAATTGTATAGTGCTCTTCACTTTCTTAAAATAGTCTGATATTGCACTGACAATGCAGAAATTTTGGTCATCTCTCTCCTTCAAACCTGTCTAAGTAAAAAAAATAGTAATAATTTCAAATTTGTCCTGTAGGGTGGGCCTATAGTTGAAACTAAATAGCCTATAAATACTGCTGTCCTGGTTTTATGGAAGTTTAGGCTGTGCAGAAACAATGATTATCTAGCCATCAATTGATAGATTCTTGAGTTGAAAGGGATGGCCTACCTTCCTTTGATATATGATGAACCTGAAGTCCTAAAACAACAAGGTACTTTTGCTAGGACCTGGTCAGAGCAACATAGAGAAGTGAGTTTAAGTTCTGTCTCCACTAAATTCTGTTAGATTTTGGTAGGCTATATTATATGCATTACCTTCAGTTTTCCTTCGCTTATAAAACAATGACAAATGAAGGAAAACTGAGGCTAACAAACATTAAATAGCCACTTCCTTAGTGTCATTTTAATATAATTTAAGCCTTAAATAAGCAACTCACTATACAATAAATTTTAAAATCTGATGGTTGATTTCTGTGTTTCAAGTATGGACATTATGAAAATTGAGTGATGAATTATTTTCTTTCTAGATTCTGAGAATGAAATATCCAATTATATACTCAGCATCTCCATCACAATGTGAACCAAATCACAATGAAAGAACCCCAATCACAATGAGAACCAAAAAGAACATAGATTTCCCTTCAGGGGGACAACATGGCTCCCATCCATGTAACCCAAATCTCAATAAAAGATGTTACTAGCTCTCAATTTCGCATGCCAGAAACTATAGCAAAGTGCTATTGGGTTGACCTCTTGAACATCTCTGAAATTGATACAATTTTTCTCTTCACAGCCATTGTCCTAGCCTACATCAACTGCATTTCTTACTTGAATTATTATCCTAACTACTAAGAGGTCTTCCTCTTCCCAGTTTTCCCATTTTAACCCATTCTATAAAATATAGTGTGTATGAGCTTTTAAAAATGCAAATCTGATTATTTCACTAGCCCGCTTGAAATGGTAAAATAAGTCCAGATCTCCCTTAGATAATATCCAAACTCCTTGAAAGTAACATATTGTTATCGACTTGATGGTTGTGCCCCCCTCCCCCCAAACTCATATGTTGTTGCCCTAAGTCTCAATGTAAGGGTATTAGGAGGTAGAGGCTTTGGGAGGTAATTAGGTTTAGATGATGTCAAGAGGATGTATCCTCCATGATGGGATTAGTGCCCTTAGACATAGAGGAAGAGACACCAAACCTTCCAATCTCTGCCTTGTGAGAACCCAGAGAGAAGGCGGCAGTCTGCCAGCTAGAAAAAGGACTCTCACTGGGAACCAAATCTGCCAGCAACTCGATATTGGACTACCTAGCCTCCAGAATTGTGGGAAATAAATGTCTGTTGTTTAAGCTACCTAGTGTATGGTATATTGTTATAACAGCCTGAGATGACTAAGACAATAAATGATACTGAGAAGTGGAGATATTGCTGTAACAAATACCTAAAAACGGGGATATGGCTTTAGAACTGGGTAATGGGTAGAGGCTGGAAGAGTACTGTCTAAACATTCCCCCACCATAAGCCATGAATTTAGGCATGCAAAGGAGCACTAGAGCATCAAGTAGGAATGGTGTGGAAGAGATCAGACTCAAGCTAGTCCTGAAGGCACAAGTAAATTATGTGAATCAATGAATAAGATTTCATATCACCTATCCCTGTTAAACTGCCTCTTCTCTCTCAACTTTCATCTATGGCCTCATGGGGAATTCCTTATGTCCAGTTCACTGAGGAAAGAAAATTCTGGGCTCAGTTATATAGATAAAACTGCATGATATGCTGGAACTCTGTACAACTGCAGCACAACAGCCTCAGACTTAGGGACCCAGGAGGACAATGGAGAAAGAGAATCCTCCCAAAGGGCAGAACTTTAAGCAGAGTACCTGGTTGTTTATTTTTACCTGAAAAGAGAGATGACCAAAGGCACAGATATACATTGATTTATAGCTGGTAGCTAAAGTTAGGCTGGATGTTCAGGAATTTGGAATGAACCTGATTGGAAAATTGGTGACAAATAGATCTTTCATTGCCCACAGACTACTAACACAACCTTCTAAGTGGTCTTCCTACTTCCAGTTTTACCATGTTCTAATCCATTCTCTAAAGTATAGCCTGAAGGAACTTTTAAAATGTCTATCTGATTATTTCACTTTCCTGCTTGAAATCCTAAAAGGGCTTCTCATTTTTCTTAGATAAACTCCAAACACTTTAACATAACTTATATACTCTAACCACTTACTATCTGACTCTAGTATATCTTTCCAGTCTTATATCTCATTATTCTCCATGGAAAAAAACTATATTTTAGTCTCCATTTATGCATGATTATCCTTCTTCTTGGAATCCCCTTTACATACAACATCTTTAGATCATTTAAATACCAGTTTAGACATTATTTCCTCTGGGAAGATTTTTTGACTCCTATTCCCATCTTCAGATAGATATCCCTTTTATATATATTTATAGTAGACCATATTTCAATATAAATCTTCCAGGGGTAGCTTAAGCCTACACCCAGAACCATTCAAGTCTTGTTCAGGATTCAATTCACCAGGCAATAAAGAAGGATGGAGATATTTGTTCCTACAGTCACTTCCTATTTCTTCCTGTCTGAATTAACTTCCTTCCAGGACAATTCAGAATAGTGATGATAATTTCTTTCAGTGGAGACTACTGCAAAGTAAGTCCATCATTTGGTTCTAATAAGGTAATCACTAAGAAGTCCAACATTAGAACGTTTCACAAAATTGGGTAAATCATAGGCATCCACAGTCATCTTATTGCACATGTACAATCCCTTTATAAGTGTGTGTGTGCATGTGAATATAAATTATGAATAGTATAAAATTTCAAAGCTGAAAGAGATCTCAGAAGACTCTCAGATCTATCCTTAAGTTTCAACAAAATGCCTTCCGAGTGGTTGTGCATTTATAATTTACCATCTCCAAGCACTGAAAACTCAATACCTTAGGTAGTTCATTCCAACATTAGATATTTCTGACATACAAGTATCAGTTGTATATCAAGTCAAAATTTCTCTCTCTATAGTTTTAACCTAGTTCTATTCATCAAAGGCTATATTGCACAAGTTTAATTTCTCTCACAATAGTCCTTTCATGAAATATAAAGGCTATGACTGAGGTTCCCAAAACATCATCTCTTTAACTCTTTTAAATATGTGTCCTCATATTGCCTATAAAAAACAATATCTAGATTCTTTGAGAAAGAGGAAAGGGAGAGGGAGAGAGAAAGAGAGATGAAACAAGAGTATTGGACATTTATTTGAAAGAGAGCGTTAGAGGTAATATCTCATTGTAGTTTTGATTTGCATTTCCCTGATAGTTAATGATGTTGAACATCATTTCATGTGTCTATTGGCCATTTGTGTATCTTCTTTGGAGAAGAGTCTGTTCAGGTCTCTTGCCTATTTTTTAGTTGGGTTGTTAGTTTTTTTGCTGTTGAGATGCATGAGTTCTTTATATATTTTTGAGATTAACCCCTTATCAGCAAGTACAATGTTATAAACAAATGTTACTGCAATAAACAAAAAATTAAAAAAAAAAGAGAGAACATTAGAATATCTATGTGTGAAACAAACCAGCCTGGGGTATTATTTGTTTTAATCATCACAATTAAAAGACATTATGGCCTATACAATTAAGGACGCAGAAATCTTTTTTGAGAAGATAGTTAAATAAACAGCTCCATGTAAACCTGGAACAAGAAACTGTTCACCTTTCTTAGGAATAGGAAAAACAAGTTATTTTTGGATGAGCAAATCTCTTTACGTAATTTTTTGCCATTGTTTTTGGTTTTCTTCTATAATTTCCCTCACAAGCAATTGCTATTAAACCTCCATGACATGCAACACTAGTAAATCTTAGAAAAGGAAAATTCAACAGCTTTTGGATATTCTCACCTTTCATTTGTGGAATTTGTTTGGGTGACTAAGGCAAGCAGATGTTTCTTTGCATCATGTAAAGACTGAAGCAGATTCAAAGCTCAGAGCAATTGGCTCTGCATATGCATCATACTCCCCAGTTATAAATGGCAAAGCAACTGTGATCCTGTTGATTAGCACTAGGCATCTGCTCTTGAGGATCATTGTGAGGTTATGAGAATGTTCTAGGTGTCCTTGAGTCTAGAAAAATAAGAGATGGTGAAAATAGACACAAACTGCCTTATGAACAAAAAAAAATCAGTAAACATTAATACCAGCATTCATATTCATCTTAATTTCCTTTCATAAACATTTGTCAGAGTGATATAAGTGAATACATTTACTATGAGGTAACTGATGGTTGTTAACGTATTTCGGCAATATTATTGGGAAACGAATATTCCCCTGTTACAGGATCAGCGAACAGAACCTTGGCACAATTCATAAGGATTGCTATGCAGTTGACTGCAATGTCAAATGGTGAAGTCTAAAAAGCAAGCCATGGAATTAATAATTAATCCTTATAAAAACATATTTCTTTGGCATCAGAATCAAACAGTGGGATTGTATAGATCCCTCTGTAACTTTCATATACTATAACTGGCAATGGAAGAAGGAACTGATACCATTACTGTTTATTCTAGAAGACCTGGTGCATCATCAAGAAATTTATCCAAGATTATTTAAATGAAGGAAGATTTCAGGGAAACCTGAAGTTTTCTTTTATTTGAGAAAAACAGGAATTGCATATAAAAGTGACCAAATCCACCACGGAATATGGACACATAAATGGGGGAGTTGATGGAAGCAATATCTATATATCATAGGTAAATTGGACTTTGCTCTTATTTATCCATTTTTTAAATTAATACTGAGACTACAGCTAAATCAGTTTTGTATATTTTTACACTTGTAAATAGAGCAAACATAATCAGATTGATTACGTACCCTAAGAAGAGAGTGAATACTCCTCATATCCCCACTACTCCAGACATTGAGCATTTGTGATGCAATCTTTAAAAAGAAGAATATATATATGTCTCTATTTTATCAAGAAATTATAAATTTCTCTGCTTCTAATTAGATAATGAAAAAGAGAGAAGATCCTTCTCCACTTACTAATCCAACTAAAGATAGCATAGACACATAGAATGGGTGAGATAGATCTGTAGGCCAAGGTCAGCCCTTTTCAGAGATGCTGAGGCTAGATCATGACATCAGTGGTCCAGCAGCTCTGTTTCCTCTCCACCCATGCTAAATTATGGTGACCCACCTAAACAATCACCTAAGTCTGACCTCAACTCTAAACTCTGTTTTCATGCTCATGTTCTCAATATCCTGAAGATATTCATTCCCTTTACATTGCATAATAATGTGAAAAATTATGTTATTACACGTCAAGCACTGTACTCACACAGTTTTATATAATCCTCACAACATCGCTGTGAGATAGGTATCATTAGCTCATTTTCCATAGGAAGAAACAGAAGTTCAGAGATGTTAAATAACTTAATAAATATCCTAAAAATGATAAACAGCAGGGCCTGGATCCAAACATGAGACTGTATGGCTCCAAGGTCCCATACTTTATCTACTAGAGATCAAAGACAGCAAGCAACTTACCTGTTTTACCGAGCCCGAGGTATACCTCTTAACGTCATGAGTAAGCAAACATTTTCTATAAAGGGATATATAGTAAATATTTTCAGCTTTGTGGGACAGATGTTTTTTGCCACAACTACTAAAATTGCTGTTAGAGCATGAAAGCAGCCATAAACACATGAACATGGCTGTGTTCCCATAAAACTTTATTTCAAAATAAGCAGTGAGCCAGATTTGGCCCATGTGCTGTAGTTTTATGAACCTTGTCTCATACCATTTCATGAAATTTTCAGCTTGATTAATAATGAACCAAAAATTATTTCATAAAATTGAGTTTTCATCCAGAACATTATATAAGTTTTCCTTCAGAGCATCACATATATAACTCATATAAGAGTTTTCATTCAGAACATCATATAAGCGTAATCAATATCATGGGTCAGCATGAAGGTCTCAGTGTTATCTATAGAACCAGATCTCAAACTTAAGTCAAAAACTCACACTCATGGCACAGATGGGATCATAGGGCAGAGGCCATCCTCAGTATATCTGAGGGTAGTCTGGGAATCATTATCAGGCTTTCTCTTTATTAGTATAGCCATATTTTCTTATATATTACAACATGATCTCTTGAAATCAAACTTCTACATTTTAAAATCTCAAGATAGGATGATAAGTAGTATGATAGCATTGGGTCTATGCAGAGAGAAAGAGAGAGACATTAATAATACATATATGGATTGATATTTAGAAAACACAAGATGTGTGGCTACTAAACTAACCATTAACTAAATAAAGAATTCATTTGAGGGGCCGGCCCAGTGGCGCAGCAGTTAAGTGAGCGCGCTCTGCTGCGGTGGCCCCGGGTTCGCAGGTTTGGATCCTAGGTGCACACCGACACACTGCTTGTCAAGCCATGCTGTGGCAGCATCCCATATAAAGTAGAGGAAGATGGGCACGGATGTTAGCCCAGGGCCAATCTTCCTCAGAAAAAAGAGGAGGCTTGGCATCAGATGTTAGCTCAGGGCTAATTTTCCTCACAAAAATAATTTAAAAAATAAAAGATTCATTTGAGAATTTTTAGTCATGATTATTTTTGTCAAATAGGAGAGGCATCTTCATTTGATGACATTGGTTCAGAAGCTTTGCCTTCAGAGCTGAAATATTTTGTAGAACAAAAGAGTTACCAGCCAAATCAAGTGTTCAACTCAAAGGGAGCTGACCTCCAGAAGGCCAGAAGGCTACTCTTTCTCTCTGAAGGCCTGACTTTAGGTTCACCTCTGTCCTTATCTTACCTAAGTTTGATATATGCCTTCCTGCTTACTATACCTTCAGATCTGCAAATATTACTATGTTCTGATTAATGGTAATAAGTAAAGACGTGATGATATAATGTAGCGTAGAGATTATTTTATTGTATTGTGATAGTTTTATTAATTTATTCAGTATTGTTTTTCTAAAATCATTAAAGTTTTGAATTGGTCAGTAAAATTTTTTATGCATACTTTTCTGAATCTGGGGGTAAAATTACATGCATTAAAGTTGAATTATGGATTTAAAAATTTAAGAATTCTTAGGGCACATTTCCTCGTGATTGTGAAAAGTGTGTGTGTGGATGTGTGTGTGTTCACCCCAAATAGAAAGTTTCCATTGTGCTTCTCTTATTTCTACCTCCTTACATAATTTTGTACTGATGTGTGACATACTGAGTTACCTAATGAAACATGACATGTTTAATTAACTGTTCAGTATTATTCTTCCATGATAGATTAGAAAATCCATGAAGGTAGGAACCATATTTTTCTTGTTTCCTGCTGTGTTCCCAGACACAACTGCAGGGTCTGAGATTAGTAACCACTTAATAAATAAATAATCATTGACATAATAAATCAAATGATCTGTTTTCTTTTATTTAGGTGAAATATAAAGAAAAAACAGTACCCCAAACACTCTTTACACAAATAATCTTCAATGAGTAAGGTCTGTGAAGAGTTAATACCTCATTTTTAAGATTGATTTTTACATTTATTTTCTGGAGGATGCTGATAACCCATCCTCCCAGGCAACACCAGAGGAGAGAATGCTTTCGTCTAGATCCTGAGCTTCGTCAAAGAGGAGAATCTCTCTTCAGCTGCTGTCAGCATAGATGGTTGCACTGAAACTGCTCAATTAAGCCTCTGATAGAGTATCAAGTAGATTGCCACTTTGGGCTCCTGGATCGATAATAATAATTCCCTGTATTTGTATAGCAAGCACTTATACTTTCAAAAACTACTTTCACATCAATTGTCTAATTTTATCCTCACAAGAACAGGGTCAGATATGAGGATCAGATCACCTTTTCCGTTTCACAAAGAAGGACAGTTCAGGACCAGAGAAGTTAACTGGCGTTGTCGGCAGAGATGGAGCAAAGCATAAGACCTTAGGTCTCCTACATCTGAGTTAATTGCTCTGTTCACTGGATAACCCTGCCCCACGACATAACCACCTTCTATGATGTACACGTAGCTATATTTAAGTTCAGCAGCAGAGCCACAGTAAACCATTTATCTACCATTTCTAAGAAGACAGAAACGATGAGGATTAAGCCCAGTAATTTAATGATCTGCTGCCAGATCAGAGACAGCATTGCAAGGGAAACAACGTGGCATACTGCAAAGATCAGAGATCTTGGAGCCAGGCAAACATGGACTGAATTCCCAGCACTGGAAGTATTAAACTTTATGGCCAGATCTGAAAACAGGGCTATAATTTATGATTACTAAAGGTTTTGTTTTGTTTAGTTATGTTTTGAAGATTAAATATGATAAAATGTGTGGAACTGGGCAGTTTAGCATCAAATCCATTTTTATATACCTTGTCTAAGATTACTAGATACCTTCCCAATGTCCGTTTGCCTCTTCTCTATCATCCATATCAACAACAAAAATCTGATTTATTAGTAGTGGCACTGTATTCACTAAAACTCTCTTTCCCAGACTCCTGATAAATAGGGGGTAACTGACATGGTTTTGACCAATAAGAGGTAAGAGCAAGTTGTTTTGTAGGATTTAAATGGGTGTCAGACACAGCAAGTGCCTTTTTGCCTTTTCCCTTCCACTTCTTGCCTGACACCTGAACAGAAGGTGAGACAGTTGTCTTGTGACGACAAGGGGGCGCAACTACGTGCTAAGGGTGGTTCAACAGATGGTAGAAGGATCCTAAACCCCTGATTGCATCATGGAGCCACCATATCACCCCTCAATTCCCTACCTTGAAATCTTCACTTTGTGATAAAAAGTAAAGATCCTAATTGTTTAAGTCACTGTTTGGGGGAATTTCTGTAATAGCCAAACAAAATTCCCATCTGATATAACTAATTTCCTTTTATTTGATTTCTTTAAAGGGTTCCATAATCCACCCTGAATAGCAAAGCTAGACTAACATTGTTTAAATAAAAATAAATAAATAATGTGTTGAAGTGCTCTGGGTCAGCTGCTATGCTAAGAACATGCCTTAGTAACAAAACTAGTTACTGGTGGAGCCAGAGTTCAAATTCCGGTAGGTGTATCGGACCCAGACTATCAGCTCTTCTCCATGATTTAGGGTCCTGTAGGATGTGAGTTTTGGTTTTGTGATTTGCCAGCTGTGTAACATTGTCAGACAGATCTAAGTGCTTGATTTGGTGTTATATAGTTATCAGATCCTGACATCACTTCTACAAAGTAGGGACTATTATTATTACACACTGCAGATGAGGAAAGCGAGATGTAAAGAAATGAAGAAACTTTCCAGGAGCACACGCCTAGTGGGGAGCAGAGCTGTGTAGATTCAAATGCAGCTCTATTTCATTCCAAATCTATATTTCTAATGACTATACTATGCTGCCTTGATTCCACAGATATAATGTCAATGTCCAATTTTTGCTAAGAGAAATTTGAGTACCAAAAACAGAAAACCTCTTCAGGAAGGTCTAGAAGTTTATCTGTACAGAGAAGCCTCTTCTGGTTGGAGATGAGGCCACACCACATCAGGTTTTCACTCAACGCAGCTGTGTTTTAGAGGGTCCCTGCTGACTGAATCCATGAAATATGATATGTTCTGCTAAGTCACTAATAATGTGACAGATTTCACACAGCTTAAAGACTCAAATATATCCCTCAGCATATTCTGAGCAGTGTTCTTGGTGGCAGATATCTACATTTGTAGGAAAGTCCCAGTATTAACCCTTCAACCCCTAGGGATACAGAGAAATCAGTCTCCACTGTCTAGTACAACATTATCAGACTTCTTATTTTGCTTTTTAAAAAAATTCTCACATGTGAAGTCAGACAGCAGCATTTCTGTTTTCTTCTCCCTAGCATCTGGAATATCCATGATCTAGGATATATTTCTGTGGATTTAGAGCCTAAAATGTCACCACATGCTGCTGCTAATAATAACACATAATAATAACTGCTGTGAAAGTTCTTTAGCTGTCAGCTCTATTTTTATTTCATTTAAAAAATAATAATTTCAGTGTCCATTGCTGTGCCTCTGAGTGCATTTACAAATCAAAAACATATTTTACATTTAAAAAAAAAAGCAAAAGAGCAACATCCAGCTCATTCAGATCTCAAGCCTCAGGCAAAAGAATTGCCTAGGCTACTAGCAAAGAAAAATGGTGATTTTTAAGTGGTCAAGGATTGAACTAGGGCAGCAATAGACGTTAGATTCATAGAATCAAAAAAGCAGGTGACCTTCGAGTTTATCTGGTTCAACTTTCAACCATTGTATTATTATTTCCTCCTTCATGACCACACACAAAAACGTACAAAATATACCCCATGAAATGATGGTCTACCCTGGTATTTCCCGTCATGGGAAATTTATTCTGAGTCAGTTAGTTCCATCTTAAGAGTCTTTAAGTCAATGGCAAGGTGTTTTTGTTTCTTATTTGTTTTGCTATTGTTGTTTGCTTTTATGTTAGGATTAAATCACACTCCCTGAAGCTTCTACTCTGAGCTTCTAGAGCTTCTGTATTAGAGCTTCCATGCTGTAGCTCTGTTTCTGAGCTCTGTAGCCAATAGACTCTTCTACACATAATCTTTTAATTACTTAAAGATGGCAAGCATTTCTTTAAGTCTCAAGACTTTTCTGTATTATGCCAAACAACCTATATATAAATTTTAAACAACTCTATAATATCTAGGATAGAACATACTTAGTTGACTTTACAAAAAAGTGTCCATATTCAAAATTAGCCAGAATTCTAGATGTGGTTTAAGGACATACAGCACTGAAATGAAAGGGACAGTCGTAGTCTGTGAAAAACCTTTCCACACAGAAGGGTGTGAGGATGGTCTGCACACCTTCAACACCAGCATCTTCAACACCAGGCATCATGTAAATGCTTCTTGTTATCTGATAGTATGGTAAGTGTCCCCCTTTCAAGCCTATCCCTCTTTCTCACTTCTCAACACCTCCTTCCTTCTCACCTCCTCCCTAGAGCTGCAATCAGTAGACTACTGCTATAGGACTGTGGCATCTGCCTTTTCCTATTTGGAATATACTCTTAACTCCTAATCCTCCTTTGAATAACAACTCATTCACTGCTTCCCCAACCTCCTAAGTTAAATTTCATGTTAGACAGTCTCAAAACACCATCAATCTCTGCATCCACAACTTGTAGAACACATCAGCCATTGTGATTTTACATTTATCAATAACCGTCTGTCTCTCCATTTAGATTATAAACTCCACGGGGAAGACAGATTGGTTATGTTTTTGCTTATGTATCCTCAGCACTGAGCTCCAATCTCAGTTCATAGTGGATTATCAGTAAATATTTGTTGAATATAAGATTGAATGGATGACTGAAAGAAAAATGAGATAAATAAAATTTTCAGAGAAAGTGAGTGGATTGGTAGCAACAGATTTAGTAGAATGAATAAGCTGAAATCTAACTGACTATGAGTATGTATGCATGTGTGTGTGCACACACGCACGTGATCGTGTATGTTTATGAGTTAAGGGGAGTTTGTAGAAGGGGGATGGAGATGAGCAATAAGAAGCAAGCTGAATCTCAGTACACAAGCCAGTATGTGGGGTAGAGAAACTGGCAGAATCTCTGAATTAGACACTCTTAGACTCCTGGTTCCCTCCCGGGCTCACACAGTGAGGCCACTCTTCTTCCCCAACTCCTGCAGAAAACTGGAGGTTTTACTCTCTGGAGAGTTAGACTATAGAAGTCCACGTTTAGAGACATGAGGCAGTACTGAGAGTGATGGGAAGGGTGGATGTGAGATGAAATGAGGAGAAGGGGATAAAATCAATGTCTATGAAATTGCCAGCACATTGCCTAGAGTACAGGCTGTCGGGCTTACGCCGTCCAGGTTGGGAATTGGAATATTCCTGTGTTCAGGCCCTCAGAGAAATAGAGGTCAAGACAGGATTAGATGTGCGAGAGATTTAATGAAGAAAGGACTATAGACAGTAGAAGGGAGGAAGGAGGAGTAAGCAGGGAAGCCTTCAGACCACATGTAGACAAAGGAGAGGAGTAAAGGAAAGGATTGGGGTAGAAGAGTCTCAGACCCCAGTATAGTTCTAAGGAAGTTTTGGCCAGGCCAATGGGGAGTTCCTGAACCAAAGTGATCCCTTAAAGGAATTCCATATTGTACATGAAGAAGCTGCATTAGTACATAAATGGGGACCCACAGTGCTTAGTCATTAGCTGGGACAGTCTTGGAAAGAGTGGCCTCAACTTAGAGGTGGATCCAGAGGGCAGCAGCTGTGTCCATCAGTCAGTTATGTTCCCTGCAGAAGGAGATATGAGCAGCAAATTATTTTGGACACCACAATTCCTTTTCGAGAAAACTGAACAGCCTCCTTAAAAGATATATTGACATTTGAGGTTCTCCTCAAAGGATAGTAGTATTATTCATGGATATTTAAATATGTAAATAAAGTCCAAAACACATGAATGGAATTGATAGATACAACTTTTAACTCAATTTGTAATGTTTTACATCTGTAGCAAAAAAGTAGATCTGAAAACAAATATGGCAAAATATTATCAACTTTTTAATCTCATTGGTGAGTAGAATGTAAGTGTAGGGGAAGATATAGGTGGAAATCTAAGACAAAAAATAAAATATAATGTGATGGTAGAAGTGAGAGGAAGGAGAAGGGTATAGATATAGAAAGGGTTAATATTATCTTAAAAAATAGAGATTAAATACAGCAAATTCTCATTTATTGTTGGTGGAAGTTGCTGTTACTATATATGTTGGCAGAAGTTGCATGTCTCTATTTGGGACAATTCGGAAATTTTTTATCTATTGAAATTAAAATTACATATATTCTTTGGATCAGAAGTTCTTCTTATAAGAATTTCTTCTGTGGATGCACTTGTAGAAGTACATAATGAGGTTTGCAGAAAGATATTTAATGCAGCACTTTTGTAGTAAAAAAAAATGGAAACAAACTAAATATGTATCCATAGCACATGTATTAAATAAATTATACTGTGAAGTCATTACAAAGGATAAGATACTTCTAGTGAAAATGATATACAATAATACCCAAAATATACATTTTAAGAGAAAAAATCAAGGAACAGAAAATGTATAGAATATGCTACTATTAGTGGAAAAAAAATACAGATCCTTTAAAATCTATAGAGCCTCTCTGCAATGAATTGCAAAAACACCTGTTAATACTGGTTGTTCTATGCAGACAAATCAGATTAAGTAAGGATAGGGAATCAAGGGAGACATCTCATCCAATTATTCTTTTGACCTTTAAATTTTGTAGTATGTGCAAGCATTATCTATTCCAAAAATAAACAATTTATTTTTTAAATGAATAAAGCAGAAGTGGAGCCAGAGGACTTCATAAGTGAGATGGAAAAGGAACAGTCATCTAGGATGGGGTAGAAACAATCTGAAACGCTGGTGCAGAATCCGAAAGAATTTTGAGGAAGAACGTGTGATACACAATTTCAAAGAGGTCAAGCAACGTTAAGGCTTGAAATGTTTCTTTTTACATTTACAATTGCAAGCAATGTCTAATAATGCAAAGAGATTTTAAAACAAATTACAGTACAAGAACAAAGTGGCAGAGAATGAGTAGTAGTGCCAGTATTAAAGTATGGATTCATGTTCATAAGGCAAGAACATAACACAGTACCAGTTCCTCAGGGGTATCATGGGAAGGGAAGCTTGCAGGATATTGGCACTGAGTGGGTTCAGCTCAATTCAAGCCTGGAAAGGAATTAAATTTGGTCTATACAAAAAAAAAAAAAGGAAGAGGAAGAAGAAGAGGAAAATTTGGGGTCCAGAACCAAATTAAATACCACTTACATAATTGACTAATACAAATAGCGCCTTCAAAAAGCTTGCATTGAACTCAAAACACATCTTTTGTTCCATCTCTTCATACTGAACTTTGGGAACATCCATCTATTTTCAAATTAAATATTATTTTGCATTTCCCTCCTCTGAAATAAGGTTCTGAGCCCTCCATGTCTTGTTCACCCATTACTGGGTTTTCTACACCTGCATTTATCAAATCCCTGCTACCCAGATAAGTCAGTAATGGCTTGTAAAAAAAAAAAAAAAGTTGGTTTGGAGAAGAGCTATTTTAGATCATGGCTGAAAGAGCTACGCTGCAAATGCACAAGTGTCTATGGAGTACAGAAAGGTGAGTGAGCTCTAAGGGTCTGCTCCTCAGCAAGAGAGAGAAATCTGCCAGTTATGTAGAGAAGGTGAATATACAATTTCTAATCTAAATTTATTCCTAAAGCATCCTCTCAGGGTAGCACTAGTTATTAAATCTCTGGTTACATTTTGCAATCGAGCAAGACTTGAAGTGAATGAGCGCAAGGATCAGGAATTATAATTTATTTCATTCTGAAAATGTAATTGCCTCCAGTGTGCCACGCTCTTCACATTTGAACTGTAGGTGGAGAAACTACTTAGCGTGTGTCAAACTTTCAGCTTAATATTGTTGTATTAGTTTCTACTATTAATACATGTTGCTGTTCGTAGTCATTGCCAAAGTTTAAATTATAGCTATAATAAATCTTTCACATCAAATATTTCATAAAATGCTTCCATCTTAAAGTCATCAGGAAGATGCTCAATATGCCTAGGGGGTGATTGGGGGACACCAGGTTGTGTATATTTGAGAAAACCATATCTTCTACATTTTCTGTTCAGAAGCTTCTATCACAGCTATATTAAAGATATCAAAATATTTAAAATATTTGTTTCAAATTCTTCACCGTTCCCTCTTTGTTTGACTAACTGTAGAATACAAGACACCAAAATCAATGTCAATGTCCTACATGTAAAAATATGCTATTTGGGGAAATACAAGATATTATTTCAAAAACAGAATATCTCTTAAAAATATCATTTCTCATCGTGAGGGCTCTTGATAGCTATAAATTTTAGACAATGGTTTTTACATATATTTAGGGCTTATTGTATTAGAATGTCTGACAGCAAAATTTATTTTTGATATTCTGTCCCCTTGCTTGTTCCTCCATGGTCCCGTCCAGAGCTGGGTTACATTTTTTATTTCTTCCACATATCCTCTCAACCACTGACTGGAAAGAGAAAACTGTTGCTACTTTACTCTTTTTCTGAGCCACTTGGAAATACTAAAATCCTGTCATACATACCTTCTCTTTTTTGATGAACGTGTTCAACAGACTCTGTTATGATGACGGGATCCCTCAAAAGATTTGAGAGAAGAAAACTTTGAGTGTCGTTGGCTAAGTATAATGACTCCATAGTGCGCATGCTGCTGGAGACAAAATAAATGGGTGGCTCACTTAAAGTTGGTAATATCCAAGTTTCCCAGTTCCTTTCTCCATGCCCTAAAACATGATTTGAAGGGAAAACACTTAAATAAGCATCCTAAATTAAATCCATGATAGCTTATATGTGTAGAAAGAGAGCAAAAATGTGAATTTTCTCAAGGTGGTAGTAGGAAGAAATTTGTTAACAGTAATGAAGATAGAAATCTTGATTATTGTTTCCAACATTGATATTAGACGGCATACATCAATAAAGAAGATGGGAAAATTTTTTAACTTTTTACAATTCATATATAATAAGTATTTTGAATGGCTACATAAATATTTATTAAGTAAATTCATAATATTTAAAATTTGTTTTCTTTTCTCATTGTTAAACTTGCTTTTCTCATAGCTCAGAATTTTTGGTGAAATTCAGTAGGATCCTAAGGGTGTTATACTCCAATACGGCAACAGCTAACAGAAGAGAGGAGGAAAAACAGCAAAAGCAAATATAATTCTAGACAATCACCGGACATAACATTTAAACATAACTTCTGTACAAACCAATATAATTGAAACAGTTTTCATTGAAAATAAGGAATGGTATTCACAAATAATTCTTTGGCTTTTATTAGCATTAAAATTCAATAAATATTTTTGAGATCCTATTGTGTTACCAAGAAACAGGAGTCAAATATTTCCACTTAGAGGAATGTAAGTGCAAGTCCTGGCTAGACAGTTTGAATTAAATTAAAAACGTCCTTTTCTTTGGTTCCATACATTCTAATGAAAAGAGTTCATTTATCTTCAGCGTCTGAGTTTGCCATTTTTTATTCTGAATATGGTTCTTCAAATGGTTTGATGTTGAGGGTCATTAGCACTTCATTTTCCCCCAAAGTTGGCTCCTTTTAGTTCTTGAGAACCTATGTCAAAAACAATTTTCTAAAATAAAGGACTCAAAATTCAGTTCAGCTATTTCCCATCTTAGTCATTTGCTTACAAAGTCTGGTCAGAGAAAAGTCCTCTGCCACTCTGAATAGTGGAGAAATGTTCTTATCTAAGTTAACTCTTACATCACATTTTATACAAGAGCACCATTGTAGACTATAGGCCGGTAAGCATGAAATGGCTAAATAGAAAAAACAAAAAGCCTGACCTTTGTCAGACAAGAGATGCTTACTAGTTTTATAAAGGATTGTCATGATCTCCAAGTTTCTACACTACAGAGGATCCATTTTCAGCCATATTTAACTCTGGCAATTAAACCTATGAAAATTTATCCAAAACTTGGAAAAATGCTAGGAGATTATTCGGGGTATTTTCAATATAGGTTTGGAATCAGCCCACCCTTCCTGAAGATTATCTGATTTTCTAGGGTATGTACCTTCGTTTGACTGCAAATGTACTGTTTATTAGGATATTTTACAAATCTGTAATATTAGAGATTAATTTTTAGAAAACTGATAGCCATACATATGATTCTTATCTAAGAGCATTACAAATAATCCTTGTCTAGGAGCATTGCAAATGATTCTTCAACAATAGCAATTTAAATGATTTCTGGTCAGGAGGAAAAGTAACCCCAAGATTACCATTTCTTGTCTAGTAGCATTAACTGTTAACCAATAACGTTTCTATTTTTTACTTCTGCATTTCTTTAACTGACAAACTATAAAAATCCCAATTCCTCAAAATCTTTTTCAAACCAGGTTTAATATCTTACTGATTCTTTCATTAGAGTTAAATAAAAACTTCGACATGTTCATTTTATATTATTATGAGAGTCATGTGTTTAACTTTTTGAAAATTATACTTTAGCACTCTTTCTAACAAAAATCTTCAACTAATAAAATAGCCCTCCAGTGATAAGAGCAGGAACAAAAGGCTGATCACAGGAACACAGAATAAGCTGGCAGGCAAATAGAAAATACTCAAATTAGAAAGCAAGTAAAAAAGCAACAGAATTAAACAGAGAAAATAAAGGAATCTAGTGTCTTAGGGCAATACAATAGTCTGGGAACTCTATAGCTCCAAAATGGTGAGCAAGGCGGACTTCTCATGGAGGACATTGATAAAGTGCAGCAAGGTGGCTTGCTATCTACCTCCAAGTGATGTTTTGAAAATAGACATAAAAAAGAAGAGCACAAAAGAGGAACATGAAAGGACTATTTGTGAGTAAATGTGAAGCATTTCCAGGAAATAGCATATTAAGAATTTAAGAGCATAGGCTCCTGGTTTATAGAGAACTGGGTTCAAATTCAGAGGATAATGACACTACCTACCTCTTAGATTTGATATGAATATTAATTTGAAAACCTACATAAAGCACTTAGCACAGTGTCAGGCACATACTAAAGTAACTTGATAAATGTTAGCCCTTATTATTTTTAATGACTTGAGAAGATTTTGAAAGGTGATAGATAATCTACAGTGCACTGAAGAGAAGAAGCCATCAAACTTCGAATATTAATATTGTGATCTTATTGTATGTAGAGGCTGGTGGATCCTGAGGATAGCTGGGTTGCATTGATGCTAAGATAGACGTAGATCCTGGATGCTAAGTCTGCTCTGAATAATGGTATTTAACAAAAAGTAATTATGATCCAGAAATGAGACTGCAATACTACAATGCAATCCAGATTGGACAAGAATGGTGAGACATACTAGAACAGATCCAGACAAATTAGCTAAGTCACAAAGAAGGAAAATTTAACAAGACGGAAGTGAAGCATTCAGGTTGACTAAAGATACTTTTTCTACCCCTAATAAATTGTAAGCATACAATCGTAATCTTTCTAAAAATTAAAGTTTTTAACTTAAAATTTCTCTTATGTTCACTTCATAGAAAGAGTATATGTCATGCTGTCACACCACTATGAGTTCAATCATTTATTTCTAAATCTTGATATTGTCTTCAAAAAACATCATTCTGAATATAACCTCTTATTGCAGTAGGCAGACCAGTGAAAAGCACCCTTTACCGAAAGGTGTAAGAACAATTGCGGGATTACAGAACTGGAGAAGTAGTAAAGATTGCAGAATATAAACTTCTGTTATCACCATACATTCCATATTTTTATAAATCATAAAACAGCAATATTGGAAACACCCCCATTTATCTCTGTAGTCTCAGGCAAAATCTGATCTCAAGAACAACAGAAGGAGATCAACTGTTCGCTTCTAGTTAGAATGAGATTTACGATAAAAGAAATAGTAAAATCCTCTGAAGATTCTCCCTACTGGACTGATATCATTAGAATTTTTTCAGTTTGTATTGTGCTAAAAATTCACCTCCACAAAATATACGTATTTGAACACAATGCTCCAAAGTGGTAAAACACATAACTCATTGTCACTCTTAAATACTCTGTTCATAACTAATGGAAACACCAAGAATCTTAGCCTGGATCCTCTTTCCAATCTCTTGCTTATTTTGCTTCAGATAAAGTAGAAAAGAACATGTTAATCTTAGAGCTACTTGGCCTTAATCTCAGAATAGGATTGCTATCCATTGTGGTCAATGCACTGAAGCTATAACAGCCAACGTTCCTGAGAGCCAAGTGGCACTAGGGGATCTCCATGGAACAAAAGGAGAACTTTTCTATGGGATGATCTAAGGGATTTCTTTCTAAGGTCTTTTAGCATAAAATAGAGGAATATAAAATATTCTCCTGTCTAACTTTCTCTCTCATCTTTAAATATTGCTAAATTTCTTTGATATTTTAGATACATCATATTTTACAATATTCGCTTCTTCAGATATATTAAATATTTCCATGCTAAAATAGGAATAAAAAGATTAGTGAGGTAGGGTGAAAAAAAAGATGTGGTAAGATAGTAAAACAAACTTATTTCACTATTAATAGTAGAAACTCCCTAAACAAATAACAAAAATCACATTTTGTAATCCAAACTGAATAAGACTTTGGAAGACGTTGTTGGAAAACCAACAACGCTGATATCAGTACAATCTAAAGGAAGTATATAAGAAAAAAAAACCTTTAGAAGCAAGAAAATTAATGACCATAAAATTAAACTGGTATGAGAAATTACATTAAATTTGAAGACTGTTTTTAAGACAATTACCCGCTTTATTTAAATATGAGCCTTCCCTCTCACAACAGCAATTCTTAGAGAGGAAAGACTAAAAGAATTTAATTAAAATGTACTTATTCTCAAAGAGTTGACTTTGAAGTAACTTTGAGAATAAATTTTTAAAAAGATAAATAAAGCCCCAGCCATAACTGGCCAGGAAAAGAGACCCGATGTGCCTTCTTGCCACTTAAACTACACCATATTTTTGACTTCTGATGTGAAAGTAACAAAGCTGAGTAAAAATATTTGAATATATTGTTCAGACACAGACTTCTTTACCCTCTGTTTAAGCAGCAACATCCTCTGATGTTACTGAGTAGATGATGTTTTCTTTTGCTCCCTTAATGTATCTATTGAGTTTTCTTTACAGGGTAGGAAGAAAAAAAATCAAGGATTTAAGAGGCAGAGAGAGGGGACTAATATCCAGACAGCAGCTGCAGAAGATAATGGATGGACTAACTTTTTTCATTTTTAATCACATAGACTAGATAAATAATTTAAAAACTTTAAATATATAATGCTTTCAAAGAAGAGAAATGTACCAGGTTTCCAAAGATATTGACTTCCAAAGTGCTATATGGAGTGGCAAAGTATTAAATTTTTAAATATTCTGATCCTAATCTTTACATTACAGACTATCTGTGTATTGATTGGAGCACTGTGTTTTCTTTCTTCTACCAAAGGCCATTTACAGATATCACTAGCTGTCATTCCGGGAAATGCGTTATTGAATCATCATTATCTCCCCACGTAATCAGAATCTCTCAGAGTTTGTTTTATAAGTATTTTTAAATACATAAAGCTTGATATGCGGTCCTAATTTTCATAAAGAAAAGTTTCCTGTATATTTATTTTTCACTGGAGTTAATTAAGTATTATGATGGCTATTCAAGTCTGAATTTGAAAATTGATATTGGAAATCAGCTATTGCTAAAACTTCTTTAAGACTACAATGCGAAATCTGTTAACTTTTATAAGGACAGAGCAGTGACTTTAAATCATTAGGTCAGCCCCCAAATGAAAAAGAGATGATCAAATTGATAACAAGCTCTCTCTCTGTGGTGCTATTAGAAAGTGAGGACTTACTATAAAAGCACTTACTGATTCATATGAAAAACACTACATACACATAGGCCTTCAATTACTCAGAAACTTCATTCTTTAAGAAGGGTTCCAATTAATGTATCTCCAAATATGTATGGTATTCACGACCATATCAGGTGTAAGCCTGCTCTGTCAGTAAGTAAGCCTACAAACAGGAAGGTCAATGGGTGAACTTCTCTTTTTTCCCTTTCATGAAACAAAAGCACCATGGAAAATATCACAATAAGGCTGATTTATTGCATAATCATCCATTTAAAATAGTAGCATTAATTCATCCTTGGCTAGTGCTAAAATAAGTAGTGTTTCAATGAGTATCAACCCTTCAACATGCTAAAAAAATAATAATTAGATGAAAGGAAACAAAAGTGAGAAGAGCAACTTTTTAACTTATAGGCACATTGAAACACTTCCATAACCTACGTTTGGGGCCAGTAAATCACAAGGATTCCATTGTTGAAACAAGAAATTTGTTAATTTTGTCTTTTATTAAATCACATCATTATCAACCAAGATTTTGCCCTTCTCTCCTCCAGTCCTGACTCTAACCTCCTCATATCATTAACTCTGCCTTTTGTCTCAGCTCTCAGTTCTCTCTTGAGAACTTCTAGGGGAGTTTTCCTTGTTCTTCTTGACTAGATAGTATGCAACTCCCAGCTCTCTGTAATCCTTCATTATGATATTCACCACAGTTTCAAGGCCTTGTTTACTTCTGTCATTCTTTTATTATTGTCTGCTTCACTCACTAGACTGTAAGCTAAACAAGGGCCAGAAGATGTCTCCCCCACCTCCTCCCGCCCCACCCTGCCTTGTCACTGAGTCTCCAGAGCTAAGGACAGTGTTTGATAGTAGTCAAGCAAAACTTGTTGGATAAATGAACAAATGAATGAATAAGTAAAGTGATGAAACTGTGAGTCTCAAATATAGATGATGAATAATTAACCCTTTCCACAGATCTTATGAAGATAGAGTAACATAATAGCTCAAATGAAAATGATATCTCTTAGCCAACCTGTAGTTTCACAGATTGGGAAACTGAGACTTAGAAAGCTTAAACAAACGGCTAGTGGCAAAGATTCTTTGCACATTGCCCTATGCTGTGATACCAGTTTATTATTTAAGAATTTAAGATTTTACTATAAAAGGATTATTAATTCTTGTCATAAATACTATGTGCATAATGCCCTCAATTACTCAAAAGGACTTCATTCTTTAAGAAGTAGCCCAATTAACACATCTCTCAAATGCCGATGGTGTTGATGATAAAATGAGATGTAAGCACATTCTGCCTTAAAGTGTGCATACAAACTAGTGGTAAAGACACTTTTACTACTCTCTAATTTTTATCCAGTGCAAATGAAGATGTTTATTCGTTACAGGCCTAAATATCTGAAAGTTGTATTCCCTTTGCAATCTTCTTATATGCTACAATGACATTAAAGAAGAGCAGAGTACCCTGCTGACAGATCCAAAAATTCCATATATTTTAATATATGCTGCTACTTGACATTGTGCCTTCTTATACATTTTAAATAAATGTTTCATCTTCTCTTTCTGCTAGGAGGTGATTATACCCTGCAGGGCACCTTTTTATGAATTCAATAGCAAATACTACAGTAGGCCTAGAAGGGGCCTTAGGGGCTTTTCTTGATCTATTCTTGAATCTTCAAACAGGAGAATATCTTAACCATTACATAAACATGTATTGGCCCATGTGCTCATGCCTTAATGAATTCAAGACGAGACTAATAAGAATTAAGCAGCAGACATTAAAGTTTAACCATCTCTAACTCTTTACTGTAGTTCCTTTTATTCTGATTTTTCTGTGGATGTTGAGTGTGGCAGGATGCTACAGTGATGGGTTGTGTGGATTTAGAGATATAGAGAGCAATATAAAAAAACATGAAAAGTTGTGATGGGAGCTTGGCAGTTCAGCAACCACCCTTTACCTAGACAAGAGCAGAATGCTTGCAGGCCTGCTATGGAAGCCATTGCCTCCAAGAATTGTAGTTTCCAAATTTAAAAAAAAAAGGAGAGAGAAATATTATATTCTCTCCCAAATACCCGTGATGTACAGACATTAGCTGCATGCCTAATCAGAATCTCATCTTGCATTTTAAGGTCATTTCCCCATCTGGTCTTTATCTGAATATTTTAACTTCTGTATCGATTTCTCTAAATTATGTGATTTTATATAAAACTATGACAACGAATTTCAGGCATTTTAGGCTATATACTCATTTTATTTAGCTTTTTCTTTTTTATGTGTTGCAATTCTTATTTATAAGAAGAAATACACAAATCCTATCTTTGTTATGTCTTACCGATATATTCAGCATTCTATAACTTTTTCCACTGTTAATTAAAGAAAGTTTTGTAAAAATTTCTTTTGTGACTGATTCTTCATCCAAATATCAATTCAGTTCCCTCTCTGGATATCTGAATACAAACATGGAGGATATGAAAGAATGCCCATTATCATCCACACTTGAAAAAAAAGCAACTTCATATCCCTGCGTCTGGGGTAAGTTAGCTGTGTGAGCTGGTGCGTGACAGCTCCTAGGAAGATGAATTAAAATCAAAATAAAATAATAAATACATCATAAAATATAACCAGCACTGGCCACATAATTTGCGAGGTACAGTACAAAATGAAAACTTTGGTCCTCTTATTCAAAAATTACAAATTTCAAGATGATAGTCAAATATTAAGCAAGCATGGGATCGTTCTACGCACGGGGTACTGTGTGACTGCGCAGGTTGCATACCCCTGTAGCTGGCCCTAAATATAACTATCATTTTATATGAATTACCAAGGATGATTTCCTTAGTACATGTTCTTTTTGAAATGGTAGGGTATCAATGATTCTAAAGGAAGTTCTCTTTGGTTAAAATTGGCCTGTCTGTTTGATATCTAAACTGTTCAGATAATACGGGCTGCTTTAAGACAACGTTTGATTACTAGACTGACTGATTGAAATAGGCACAAAGTAGGCGCAAAAACAAAACCTTCAGGGGCTGGCCCAGTGGCGCAAGTGGTTAAATGCGTACGCTCCCGGTTCGGATCCCAGGCGCGCACCGATGCACCGCTTGTCAAGCCATGCTGTGGCAGCGTCCCATATAAAGTAGAGGAAGATGGGCATGGATGTTAGCCCAGGGCCAGTCTTCCTCAGCAAAAAAAGAGGAGGATTGGCAGATGTTAGCTCAGGGCCGATCTTCCTCACCAAAAAAAAAAAAAACCTTCATAAATAACAAGTTTAAAATCCTTCTCAGAGAAAGTAATAAAAACACCAGAGAAGTATGAGGCTTCTTAGTACTTAGAAATGTTCTACACTGATAGACTAAGAACATTCAAAGAATTAGTGGACAATATAATAGCATAAATTAAATTTTTATCTGAACCTAAATAATGAATTTCGTGAGAGCTGAGATGTTGATTTGAAAATGATTTGTAGTTAACTGTCAGTGGAAGCAAGGGGGAAGAAAAGATTTTTTTAAGTACAGATAAAAGTTAAGTTAGAATCCACATGCCAATGTATACTTAGTAGTGGCTTTTCTTCTCTGTTCTTGCTAGAATATTTTGTGCTTTACACTTAAATGTGAAGTGTGATCACTAACAGATTTGTTGCTTAAATAAACATAACAGTGGTATGAGGCTATTGAATGATATAGCTCAGCTTTGTCTCCTATTTAATGGTGACATTAAGGGACCTGAGGTTACTATGCTTCTTCAGTGAAGAACCACAAATCACACTGTGGCAGACTGCAGAAGGGAACAAACGTTATTTCCAAAGTTAAAACTGTGTCCCAGACCTTTCCTGAAAGCAGGATATCATGTAGAGTCACAGAATTATCACAATAGTAAAGCTCATTGAGGGACTTAGAAATGCATTTAAGGATGAAGTGTCTGAGAACTCTAGAAAGTCTGATTTTAAAGCCTATTGCCATTCATCTAGGATTTTTTAAATAATTTTCCATAATAGATTTGGCTTTTGATAGGCAGCATTTCAGAATTAAATACAAGAGAAGGTGCATTATTTGATTTAAGAGAGTCCTTGTGTATAGACGAAGTATAGAACATGCTTAGGATAAGAGTGAGTCAATATATTTAATCCATTTCTGGGAAAACTATGTTTGGAGGGGTGGGAAGAGGAAAGAAGTCTTACAAATTGTAACTGACTCCTTGAAATCATTGAAAATGATCAGTAATAATTGTATCTAATGGAAATAAAAGAATATATCAGGGCTCCATCTTTAAAGCTGTATACTTCCGTTAGTCAGAAGATCCATTTCTTTATTACTATCCTCTCTAAACTTACTTATCTGACAAAGAGACTGAAGTTAAATTTATCAATAACATTCACCCAATAAATTGGTTGTGTTGCCCAAGGTTACTGTACTTGGAAAGGAACATTTTCACTTAGAAAACCACTTCATATAATAAAATAATATGACAAATTGTATAAACACCAGACTTTTGAGATGGAAATTGTTGGTTATCTTTCATATAAGAACCATGAGATTCTTCAATGAAGCTTCTTTGTGAACATAACTTTCCTGAGACATTGTTTTTTCTTTATAAGAGCAAGCCTGTACTGAGAGACAATTTTCCATTGAACTCACGTTTTAGTACATTTTGCAAGTAAAGATCTTGATTGCCTTTGTTCCAGACTATCTTTTGAAGGGTCTTTGGATAGCAATGAATGGCCTTGTAAGATAGAAATAGTGTCTCCCTCTAGAAGATAAGGCAGTTTTAATTATAGCCTCCAGAGCAAAAGGAAGGCACGCTCACCCCCATTGTAAGAGTCTGTTTCCCTTAGCTCAAGGTTCCTCTACTGTAATGCAACCCAAGTGTGTGTAGGTATCACTTGTCCCTCTGTCTCATCCTCTGGGAAATGAGGCTTAGAGAACCAGCACAAGACAATGTGTTGATACCTTCTCTACTGTTATTATTGTGAGTCATAAAGGCCTTTGTCTCTGACCCAATAATCATGTGGATCCTGCCAGCTTTCATGAAAAAGCGTGACGTAGGCTAACTTGTTAGTTTGGAAGTTAGTATTTGTCTCATGTGCTACCATAAAAAATACCACAGACTTAATAGCTTAAATGACACAGTTTTGGAGGCTAGAAATCTAAGATCAAGGTGCCAGCAGGGTTGGTTTCTGGTGAAGCCTTCCTCCTTGGCTTGTAGATGTGGAGGCGAGATCCACCTTCTTGCTATGTGTTTACACATAGTGGCCTTTGTGTAGCAAGAAGGCCACCTTCTTGCTGTGTGGCCTTTTCTCTGTCCATGCACACTTCTGGTGTCTCTTCCTCTTCTTATAAGGACACCAGCCCACCCAGATTGGGACCTTACCCTTACGACCTCATTTAAGCTTAATTACATCCTTAAAGGCCCTATCTCCAAACAGAGTCACATTGCGGATAGTCTTCAACATATGAAACTATGGGGGAGAGAGGGAGACACAATTCTGTTCATAACATAGGGTAAAATCTCATATCCTTCACAATTCTTGACACCATGTATTTCAAAATGTCCTAGTATTGTCTGATACTTCTTTCCATTTTCATTAGGAGTTTTTTTGTGTTTTATAGATAATTTATATATTGACATAGATTCTACCAACTAAGGATTGTTGCATCAAAACTACTAAGGAAAGTGGCAATTATAAATCACAAATTAAACAAATAAAGTAAAATGATAAGTTATTCTTAATTTTAATAAAAATTCAATTTAATTACAAACTAATAAATGTTTACCCTGATGGTCACAACCAACAACATCATTATAATTAAGTTATATGATGCACCTTATATCTACTATAAAGAACTTTCTAGTTATAATATTTCTGATTTGAATTCTTAGGGTAGCTTTATAAGAATCATACAGGTGAAATGAGAGAATCATTGATATTTAGGCTGAGATTATATAACTTTCAAAAGTTCATATAGGAAGTCAGTAGTAAGTTTGTAAATTAAAACTCAATATACTGCCTGCTAGTTTAGCAATTTACTCATTAAACACCTCACCACTAGATACAATAATATCCTGCCAACATGAGATCAATTCTCCAATACAATTGTAATAGAAACAGTTTTAGAGCTTCAATGAATAGTAGAACATTTCAGTAGCTACTGTTATTGTGTGCTGACTAAAAGCTTCATCTCAGACTGCATTCTGCCTTGCTCAATGTGCTCTGGCAATTTTATTCCTCTACATCCATCTTATTTGCATTCTAGGGCCTTTGCATATGCTGTTCACTCTGCCTTAGATGCTTTTCTCCAGGCTATTCAGTGGCTGGGTTCTGCTAGTCACTTTTCAACCAAAATGTCATCTCAGAAAAAGCTCATTGGATGGTCAACCCATCTAAAACACACTTCTTCTCTAAAGCAATGAACCTTTATCATTTCATCTTGGATCTATCACTCATCATATCTTTATCATTTCAATCTGTAACTGTCTAATTTGTGTATTTATTGATTTATGTATTAACTTCTTAAGATCAGGGAACTTCTGTTTTGTGCGCTGTTAACCAGGACACAGAACAATTCTAGGCATATATTTGTTGAATAAATCAATGAAACTTTTCATTAAATTCTAACAAGTTTCAAATAGGTATTAATAGTCTTTATTTTTAAATGAGGAAAATGAGACTCAAAGAAGTTAAGTAAGTTGCTCAAGGTCACACAAACAGTAAATGCTAGAGCTGTAGTTAAAAGCCATATCTGCTTAAACTTTAGAGGTTGTCGAGTTAAGCCTATGCTTTCAGAATCTTCCCTCCTTCTATAATCAGAGTTCAGCTCCTTTTCTTGTTCCCCAGAAAGGATCTGCTTTCATCACACACCGGTATTGAGAAATATACTCAATCAAAGGAGAGCTAGAGGAGAGACCTTTTCCTCACATATCCTAGCAAACTAATTAAAATCCTCATAGGCTGTTGTCTCCCTTCTTCACTTGATGCAATTTCTTCTTCCTCCCCTGGCTTTCCCCCTCCTTCTCCTCCTCTTCCTTCTTCTTATTATTCACAGTAATTCAGGGCTTTCCAACTTCTCCCTCCAAATTGATATAAATACGCACTGTGGCAATCAGCAAAGAGGCCTGCCTCCTAGAATCAGGATTTCTTCTCCCAGTTCAAGTCCCTATGAAGATTATAAAGGAAAAATGTGTTGTTCTTTATATCAAGTATGTCTTACTCTAGCACTTTAATAAGTAAATCAACTAAACCTTTTCATTGTAGCATTCCCATCCTAGAGAGTGTTATGACTGAAAGAGCAAAAGAAGGAAGGAGTCCTACCAATGGATAGGCTTAATACAGCAGCCAAGAGCAATACAAAGTTTGGTGAGGTAATGTCCTCTCTATCTAGGATAGACATTCTAGATATATTGGGAGGGTTTATTCTGAATATATCCTAGGCATGCATCTTTTTGGCTTTTAAACGGCACAATCAGGCTTTTAATGAAATATCTCAATATGGGCCCTGGGAGAAGTTAGTAGCTGATGATCACACTGTAGATGTTTCCAAAAGTACTTTCTCTGGAGTAGTGTAATATTTCACATATTTTGCCCTTGTTATTTATTACCCAAAGAGGAGAATACCCCATGTGTTGGTGAAGGTATTTTGAATTAATAGTCATGGTTCTGATCTCGCCTCTACATACAAACACTACAAAATAAGATTGGTTTTAGAGAAAATGAAACTTAATGAGAAAAAAAAGAAAACAAGACCAACAAAATGGTACATATATTTATAACTGCACAACCAGGCTTATGGCATAATGCATTACAGTTTCACAAACAATCGATACAAATTATTGGATATAAAATTACTTTTTGATGACCACTGTGAAAATACAAGCTGTTCAAGTCATTCCTCACACTACTATTGATTTTACTCTACTCTTTCTATTGCATTTTTAAAGCACTTGATGTCAATTTTTAAGTCTCTAGTCTATAGTAAAATACTAAACAAATTCATGTAGACTGAAATTTTCTAAGGGATATCAAGGAAAAAGGGATTCTGAGAAAACTTTTGCTTTGAATTTCTCATTCCAACAAGCATCTCTTTTTTTAAAGATACAAAAAGGTCTTCAAAGTCACACTTCCAAAAAATATTTGAAATTATTCCAGCATTTTAAGACTTTCAGTGATCTTATTTTATCATTTTTCCTATAGATTCTTTACCGTAGTGTAGCACTTACTGGCCGATTGGTACCCATGAAGATCATAATGTTATCTGCCGAACGTGAAATCACACAATTATCATGTTTAAATGCAGGAGTTTCTGTATTTTAAACTGTTATTCATCAATTAGTATTTAATATTAATTTAGGATATTTAGAATTAGATGTAGTTGCCTCTGTGACCAAATGTTGATAATGCTAATAACTTGCCAACAAGATGTTTTAAGCTGCGATTCCCAGGAAACAGACTCTGAAATTGAGATTTGCATGTGCAAATTTTATCAGGGAGGGCCCTTGGTTATAATATCTGGAAAGATGCAAAAGAAGCAGGGTTGGGCAAAGGGAAAATTTGGATTGCCATCTAGTTGCAACAGAAGAGCCTCAACTGACCCCAGTGGGAGTTCTGAAACTGGGAAGTGTTTTCATACACGGTTCAAACTAAAAAAAAATGGGTATGGGACATCCCTTTGTATCATAGCATCAACCCAGGGAAGAGGGAGGGTATGACCTCAGGCGAGGTAGCTTCTTTGGCCAAAGTCAATTTCCTAGAATGACAGGTGAAGGAATGAGGGCTTCCGTCCTGAAAGGGCGACCTGGAGGCTGTATCACAGCAAACACTGTAAGTAGAATAGGGGTATTTTTGTATCATGAGACCATGCATCCTAGAATTATATGCATGTAAGATCTTCCAACTTCCCAACCATTCACTTCTTGCCTCTCTCTTGATGCTCACTGCTCTGAAAATAATTTCTACTTAGCTCTCTCATTCTGCCCATTATTTATCCCTCCCTGAGTTTCTGTTTCTATATGAACTTCTGTTTGTTTTTTCACCTATTTCAGCATTACAGTTTGATTCCCACATATCCAGTAAAATTAAACTAAATGTCAAGCAGAACAGTGGTTTTTTAACTTTTTGCTTAGGTAAATGCTAAAAGAATTTTCAAAATAACCGTGGGCCCCTCATACATTTTTAAGTTGATTTTTGTAGTTGTTATCATTGATTTAAATATGTGTAAAGAATATAATGTATAACGAATTTTAAATATTGAAAATTATAAAACTGTGTTCCATCATGATTTAAAAGGGGTTGCATAGCATCTAAATACCATAGACCTTGATGCCTACTTCTTAAGAACTTAAAATTATACACTATTCCTTTTATTCTTTATCTATTCCACTTTTCCCCGTGGAATCTTATCTTAGTGTAAAATATTGTTATACTGTAAATTTTATCATTCACACTATGGTATTTACCTGCCTCACAAATATCTATATGAACTGAAAATAAAATTTTTTTAAGTTCCTGTCCTAAAATCCCCTAAATGTTAAATTTTTTCTAATTTGAATCATTATCTTTATTAGTAGTGTACAGTTGATCAAAATGACATGATATTTTATTTATTTTAATTAATACTTATGAAACAAAAAGTAAATTTTTATTTAAAATGTATTTTTAATGAGACAGTGCCAGATTGTTTTTCAATTTGTTCAGTTACACATGGATGAAAATCACTGATTGCTACAGTGAAACATGGCTCAGCAACAACTGTATCCCTGGTAGAGATATAAGTCCTAAAAATACTGCTCACGAAAATGTGTTTCAAATGGAACGTTTTCTATTATACTAATATCAATGGAAATATTCAGAATATCTGACCACATAATGTCTAACCAATTCAAGAAGAACACCAATGTGAAAAAATATGGCTATACCGCATCACTAGTCAGCCCTGGTGGTCTAGTGGTTAAGATTCAGCACTCTCACTGCTGTGGCCCTGGTTTGTTTCGCTGTCAGGGAACCACACCACCCGACTGTTGGTTGTCATACTGTAGCAGCTGGATGTTGCTGTGATGCTGAAAGCTATGCCACCAGTATTTCAAATACCAGCAGGACAGGTGTCAGCGGAGCTTCCAGACTAAGATAGACTAGGAAGAAGGAGCTGGCCACCCACTTCCAAAAAAATTGGCCATGAAAACCCTATACATGGGGGCCGGCCTGGTGGCATAGTGGTGAGGTTTGCACGTTCCGCTTCAGTGGCCCAAGGATCACGGTTCGGATCCCAGGCATGGACCTACACACCAATCATCAAGCCATGCTGTGGCAGCGTCTCACACATGAAATGGAAGACAATTGTCACAGATGTTAGCTCAGGGACAATCTTCTTCACCAAAAAAAAAAAAACAAAACACAACCCTATGAATAGCAGTGGAGCACTGTCGTATATAGCGCCAGAAGTGAGAGGATAGCACAAAAGACCGGACAGGGTTCCGCTCTGCTGTACACAGGGTGGCTAGGAGTCAGAATCAACTCAGTGGCACTAAAATAAATGGCATCATAGATATAAAATATATGGTGATTTATTTACTTATTCAATGTTTCTTCCTCTAACTTAGACAATCTATGCTCACCTAGATATGAACACATTAAACACTCATTTTTTATGCTTTAGATCATATAGTCCCCTCACGCCCTCTTGCCTCTGGTTGATTACCTGAATGAGACTGGAGAATGGAAAATCTGAGGCTCTGCCCAGAGGGCCAGATCTATAAAGTATATCCTGTATCATTTCCCTTGCAGGCGAGGTAGGTGCCAAATACAGGGAAACTTGGCATATCCATACAAGATCTGAAAGCATGATGGAATCAAGTATGGATGTCGATTCCAAGCAAATGGAGTCCTCTGAATATTTCATAATTTGATCAACTAGATCAATAATGTCTCCCTGGGGTAATGGGCCTAAGAGGGGAAGAAAGCACATGACTGGAAGGGCAAAGAGATAGAAATGGACAATACATTGACTAGTAACCATACTTGAATTTAGTTACTTACGTACAATATATTATTATAAGCCACAGGATAACTATTATTTTACATATATGTCTTCTGCATCAGTCGGTGAACACCTTGAAGCCAGGGACTAATTCCTAATATGGTCCCAGCATGAAGTAAACACTCTAAAATGTTTTTCGAAGTTATCTCTTTTTACATATGCTTTTCATACCTCTTGATACATTTCAATGAGTTCCAGTATCAGTGCATATCATACTTTTCTAGCCTGAGAACGCTTTGCAGTTAAAAAGAAAAAACAAAAACTTTTCAGGAAAAAAAGTCTCTTTTGTTTTTTCATATTTGTTTGTTCCAAAGTCTTTTAATAATAAAACTCTATATCTTTATATTTCCTTTGCTACCCAGGAAATAATTACTTCCTCATATGTCCTTTTCACTTTGGCCCTTTTCTAAGTTGAAAGCTAAATTTTCTATACTGTATCTCTGGTAAGTCTTTTAATGTTTCTACGTTTATTAGCCATTATTGGAAATGTTCTCCTTCACAAGCACATGTATTGACATATCAGTCATGTAACGAATGCTTATTCAAAGTAGTTTGGAGGTAAGAAGAAATATTATGCATAGTTCTTGGCCTAGGGAATCCTGAAATGTTTTTGGATAATTGAGATGTAGATTTGAAAAATAATCAATAGTGAAAAGAAGAATATGATACTGGGGAGATGAGTTAGTGGAATATCCAGTCTATTGTGAGATGAGAGGGCCATTCTGCTGCCTAAAATCCTTCAGCTGCTTTCCAGTGTCCTTCGAATAAAGGTGCAACTTTTCAGCCACATCTACTACACTCACCTTCCAACTTTTGCTTATTTCTCCAGTATATTTCCTTACTATTCTAATCCTAACATCATCAACTCCATTTGGCTCCTCAGTATTGCCTTTGGGCTTCCAAAAATTTTTCAGCTTCAAACTGGTTGTTTTCTTTCCTTCCTTCCTTCTTCCCTCCCTCTACCCCTCCTTCCCCCTTTCTTTCTTTCTTGTCCTTCTTTTTTGACATTGATACCAGCTCAAGACAAGGTTGACATAGGGAAGCTATATTGTAGAAAAGAAAAGCTATTGTAACTTTGAACGACCTCTAACAAACTAACCCAGCTGGATACGCACCCTTAAGGAGATCTAACTGCTCTGTAGATTTTACAACCCCTGCTTGTGCATGTACCTCCCAGCTGCAATAAGATAATAACTTTGTTCTTTTGAGTTCCTTAGGAATGTGATGACCCCCAAACAGAGAGTCTATGCTGATAGCCATCATCAACGAAAACTGAAAGATCTGGTGTGGTGACTCCCAGTCTGTAACATCAGAGGGTTGGTATTCCTAACCCCTCCCCTATAACCCCCCAGCACATACAATTCCTGTAAGATTTTGTGCCCCCTTAAGATGGTTCTTTTGGACTTGAATTGGCCATCTTCCCTCTTGCTAGCAATCTGTAATAAAAAGTCCTTATTCTCCTACCATCTTGCCTCTTGACTATTGGCAGCAAGCAGAGGAACCCCTTTTTGGGTAGTAACAACATGACTTTATTCAAGACATTCAAAGCTGTCTTAGATGCCTCTCTTTTCATCTGTCAGTGCCCTATATGTTTTTCTGTCATGGTTCTTAGCACACATTGTGTAATGATCTCTCTGTATCCCATGTCAAATGCCATGATCTCTGAAGCCAAGGGCCATCTAACCTGTTCACTGTTACAAATCCAACAACTAGCATACTACCTGGTAAATAGTTCAAGCATAATAAACATTCACTGAATAAATGAAATTAAGAAAGTTTGCCTACTAGATGAGTGCAGACCTACACCACTCATCAAACCATGCCATGGCGGCATCACACATACGAAAAATAGAGGAAGATTGGCACAGATGTTAGCTCAGGGCCACTCTTTCTCAAGCAAAAAGGGGAAGATTGGCAACAGGTGTTAGCTCAGGGCCAACCTTCCGCACTAAAAAAAAAAAAAAGAGTATGTGGAAATTGAACTGGAAGACTGGAAGAGAAAAAGGAGGAAAGAATTCTTGGGCTTCATTTCTTGAAAGATGACTATAGGGCTATTTCTTTAGGAATGCATCTTAAACCAACTACAATATTAGTAGAACAATAACAAGCTATGCTTCTCTGACTAATTTAAATAATTTATCTTTACTGACCAAATATAAACATTGCATCTATATATCCCATTCCCTCTTATCCATCCCAGCGGAGAATTTCCAAATGAGGGAAATAAGTTTGGCCTCTGAGAGTTAAAACTTAAAATAAATACATAAGAGATCAGAGTAGAGATAAGCAAAGCCAATATTAACTGAGTACTCTCTCTGTTAAAACTCAGCTTGTTTCAGACATTTACAGCACTTAATCCTGCAATTAATAAAACAAAAATTCTAAATTTGCTACATCACTTGGGCTCTGTCTATAAAATGTAAATACATCCGGTTGATTGAAGTGGCCAGATGTTTTGGTGTGATATAAAAGCATCCTTAGACTACCAAGTACTTCACAGTAATAATTGCACTTTAAATAGCTGATAGAATTATTTTATTGTTGGCAGCTCTTGAACCTAATTTGGGTGGAATATTGTTCTCTTGGAATAAAACTATCTGCAGATCCATTTTCTTGCAGAATACAATAAAATGCACTCATGCCTCCAGATGCTTCTTATTGAAACTCTGTTTATAATGTCTGCAGATATAAAACTTTCATATCTATACTAGCTATGAGACTACCAGGATTCTTTTTTATCTCTGCCACTGACCAGATGAGTGACTCTGAACACATCATACTATGACTTCAGCCTCAGTTCTTTCATCTATAAAATTCAGACATTAACAAGGTGATCACCAAGGCCCTTTTAGCTTTAATATTCCATGACATTATAATTTTAAACCTCACCTAAAAAAAGGTATTGTGACATCATTAACTGAGCAAAATACTGACTTGTGCCATGGATTTTGATTTTCCCACAGACAAAGGAAGAGGCCACTGGCCTGTTTAGCCTTTTCTGGGCCTCTGTAACATGACATAACCTGTTCTAGGGCACCCAGACATTGCCTCTCGTCTTCAGTAGCTTCTTAAATTTAAGTTAAAGGTAAAGGGGGAGTGAATCATTCACATCCTTTACTTCTTTCCTGTGTACCTTTTCTTGCCCATTTTAATTCCAGCGTACACCATTTTCTTATAAGCATGATTGACAAGCAAGAATGTAGTCACTCAGAGATGCATTTCTCAGCTGTCACATTGGTAACAATAATAATGCAATAATAATTGCAGCATTTATGAAGCAAAGATTATGTGTCAGACACTTTGTAATAAAACAACCTTAGGAAATATGAATTATTACCTCCATTTTTACTGAAGAACAATCCATGTCCCAGAGAGACCTGTAAATACTGATCAGTAACACAGTCTGTATTAGAAACTATTTGGAGACATTTAATGTCGCTGCAATACTCTTTCTAAAGAGAGCACAGAACCTAGGGTTAATGAACAAGGGCTTTTCTGTGCAAACTTCCTTAAACCTCATCTGGATCCTTAGTAGAAGTCAGAATAGTAGAATCTAGCAAGAGACAAAACCCTCCTATGAGCCAACCACTTCCCTGTTACTATCCACCTACCTTTCGCTAGAACTCGGTCTTCGTGTTATTGACACTGCATCTAGTAGGTATGATTTAGTACTTTTTCCCAGTTGGAACTACAAGAAGAGGAGGGGGAGTAGGATCAGGGAATCTGGGAATTGGCAGCATTACTGTCATTACAGTAGACATGAAATTTCACCTCGAATCACTAGCAGTCATTTCAAGAATGTATTTTAATTTTATAAAGCAAAATTTATTGATGTATCCAAGTGTGCCATCAGTTATACTTCCTCATGGTGGTTTTATTTTAGAGTAAAGCGCATGTATAGTAAAGGAATGTGTGGGTGTTTGCGCTTGATAGGAATCTCAAAGAAGAGGGAACAAGGAACGGGCTGCTTCTAGATTAGAGCAGGCTCTCTGGAACGTCACTAGAACAAATGATAGTGGAGCACAAAGCAGTCATCAATTAAGCTCAGCAACTGGGTTTTTCTAGAACAGTATTTGTCAGATTTCCTAAGAAGAAGGTGAAACATATCTATGTGATAGAAGCAAAACTTTGTTTTCATGAGATCACGTGACTAAAAGAAAATCAGGGGCAGGACACAGGCTGATATATTGATGGCCCTCTATTTGAGTAGAAAAGAAAGAGAAAAAGATTTATCACACATTAGAGAGAGACTTGAGAGATAGCCTTCACTTCTATAAGATTCCTTAATCAGAAATTACTTTTCTTTGAAGTACCCTTTTCCCTTGGCATATTTCTCAAGACTTCCTAAATTTTTTTTTTATCTGGCTTGAGGACAGGTACTGAATAGAGTCTGTGATATCTTCATAGACTGCTTTTTGACTGAACAAACACAGCTTAGAGCAGGCAGTCAAAAGTCAAACAAATCATTTGGCCACAGACTGAGTCTCTGTGGTAAGAACAACTGGTCCTTAATATGGAAGATTCTGGTGGTTCAGTCCACAAAACACAATTGACTAAGGCCATCTTGAGGTCATGGCTAAAACAATTAGAGAAAGCCAGGTATCGCATAGCACTTGAGTGAGCATTGCATTTTAACATGGCTGCCTTTATACCAACATTTTAAGACCAACATTTTGGCTCAGCTATTTTGCTACCACATATATACCCGTGTGTCAAAAAAATAATTGAACTGTCATCTTGTTTTCTTATCTAGTAACATTCAAAATAGATAAGAGGTGAGGGATGGTGTAGGCATCAGGACTTTGTGATGTTAAGGGATGCTAGAAAGTTAATAATTGAATAAGCCTAAAAGTTGAGATGAGGATTAGATGAGATGACCATGGATGGACAAAGGGTATCCATTATGCACATTACTGTGTCGTGAAAAATAATAACACAGGGGATTAAACACCTGGCAATCTATAGCTAACCATATGGACTGTATCAAACAAGTCCCAATAAAATATACCAATTAAGGGCAAAAAATGATTTTTGCAGTCAAAACATATGTTTAAATCCTATCACTACTAGTTCGAATGTGTGTGACTTGTCATAAGCCACTTAATCTCTCTGAGCTTCAGGTTCCTCATCTGTAAAATAAGGATAATAATATCTACCTTGGAAGGGAAGTTTATTCTAAGGATTAAACATGGTATTTATAAAGTACATAGTATAATGACTGACACCTAGTAAATCCCAAGTTAGACAGTGTATATTTAATGGGAGGTATATAACAGCTTCATTGACATGGCTATCTTGCATTACTGAGAAAAGGAATGTGAAGCTAGGACAGGATCCCTTCTAAGATCCCTTCTACAGCTGGTGGGAACTAGGAAGGGAGAAATATTTGGTCAGTTTGACTGCTGTTAAATGGCCTCATGTTAATCAATTTGTTTGCTTAGCTTACATTTGAAATTTTGGTATAAAATGGAAAATTCATTCGGGGTCAGTCAATTTAAGCCATGGAAGAATTTATATGATGATGGTAGTGGTGGGTGGTAATGATGATGTTGATGATACTAGCACCTACCATTTATTAACTACTTATTATCTCTCTTTTCTAAGTGTGTTATGTGAATTATCTCATTAGTCTTCAAAAGAATCCTAATAAGAGTTAGACACTAAAATTATTCCTTATCTACATACGAGAAAAGCAAAGCATTGAGAAGTTTAGTAACTTTTTCAAGGTCTCGTGGCTGGGAAGTGTTAGTGGGAATTTAAACCTGTTAGTTTGGTAACAGAGCTTGCATTCTTAAAAATGATATACTGCCTCCTGGAATTATCCTAAGTTCATCTGTTCTATGTCTTTTTCCCTCATAGACATATGTAGTCATAAGCAAGTCCTGCTAATTTTAACTTGCATTTTCAGTCTAAATCTAAGGTTACTCCCCTCTGCAAGGATTCCTGAAATTGCATCTATTGATACCCTTACCTTTTCTCTTGTTGTCTAAAAGATGAATGTAACAGGGATAATAATTAGATAGGAAGGTCAGGCAGAAGAAGAGAAATCTCCTTCCAGGGAAGCTGGGGAGAGAAATTTCACTATAAACTTAGATATGAAATCGATTAAAATTATATTAGGGAATGATGGGGTTGAGAAAGTAGACTCAGATGTAGCAAATTATCTCTTTGACAGCATTTTCCATCTCTCTCAGCATTTCCAAACCTCTTTTCCATCTTTCTCCTTCCACTACCTTACTCTACACACTCTTCACTGATTTTTCCAAGATTGGACCCAAGGGAAGAAGGCATTTGGGATTAAGAAGTACAGTGTTGCATGGCCGGGACAATTGTAATCTGTTATGGAATCCTTCTGGATGTCAGTACACAACTGCCATCACTTACTCTAGTGGAACATTTTTCTCCTTGAGCACTACTTAAGCTCCCTCAGTGCAGAGCAAGTCTTCCTCAATGCGGAGCCCAATCTCCTCTGAATGGCCACATATAAGTCTTCCTTACGCCCAAGATTTTAATGGTCCACTAGTCTTTGGAGGATTCTTTGCACCTTCAGGCAGTCATCTTTAGCAATATTCATTTTAGGATGACCTCAGGTCTGATCCCTTTTGTGTGGTCCAAATTTGGTGTAAGTGGAGCTTTCCCTTCATAAAGTCTCCATAATGTGTCTTTAGTACTTCAGACAGGTGCCCCTTTTAGTTTAACAGTTATCTGTTAAATACCAATGACTATGTCTTTCAAACTTAGAAGCAATTGAGTTCTATAAATTATGTCCTTGAAGCCCTTCTAGCATAGCTTGGAATGAGGTGGAAGTAACTTCTTCCACCCAAATCATTGTAAGAACACAAAATAAATACACCAAAAAAATAAATCTCCTAAAGACTCTTCTGAATTGGTTCTTCAGCCTCCTTCTTATATGCTTTTAGTTATCCCTATGTGTAGTAGACTAATGCTAAGTTGCCAAAGGGCAGAAGCTCTGTATTTTGTACATTGTGGACAAGGTTTAAAAGAAGCAAACTATAAATAAAGAAGATGTAAAGGATGCAACCAGGATCACTTGCTATTTTATTTTACGTAGATTTAGCTCTATCTATAAACGCTTATCTCAATGCCTATTCCTAATGGATTTCTTTTTCTTTTCAGCCCTTATCTTTTGGTCCATGTTTTTGACCTCTTCTAATCTCTACTAAATTTTCACATAAATCTTATTTCCCCCCTGATTTCTTGATTTGGAAAAAATATATTGAGAAGAAAATAGATTCAGAGTTAAAAAATTTGCTGATATCATACTTTATTTGGAAGCATAACTTTACCTCTCTTAGTCCTGGGAATTCCATCTATTAAAGCCTACAATGCTGATAATCTCTCTACAAATTCCAGTTGTCCTGTTCTCTAACTCTATTTCAGTTATTTTTCCAAGTCAAAAGCAAATGGCTGTTACAGGCTACCAACACAATTATTCTTACATGCCCAAATTACAGTATTAAGAAACTGAAAAGTGGGCAGAAAATCATCTAAAAAGCATTTTTAGATGATAGAATATATGTCTGTTCTCTCCAAAATAATGAAAAATTGACTCATGGCTATATAAACAACATAAAAGAGTAGAATTGGGAAACAAACAAAAAACAAAACAAAACAAAACATAGAACAGACCATATTAGCTCCCTACATCATTACTATTTAACCTCTTGACTGAAACTCTTTTTCCAAAACATCAAAACAAAATTTCTATACATGTCTGTTTCATTTACATTACATTGAAATGTAGCATGTATCATTTTATTCCAAGTTGAAACTTATTTACCATTGTATAGATAAATGGTTTGCATGGAAAAATTGGGGATGTTGAATTTTGCTTTAAAATACATACCCTAAATAATTTAATTTTTTTTTTTTTTTTGTAAATACAGCAATATCCAACTGGGGTTGAGACTTCATTTCAAATTTATTGACAACCATATATTTCTCTGTGATTTAATTAGTGTTATTACTTATAGTCACAGATTACTGAACCATGGAAATAACTGAAAAGCATACTTTTTTATTTAGCTAGCTAGAGCATTTACTTTCATATAAGCTCACCTCCCTTTACCTCACTGTGTAAAGTACGAAGATCTATTTTTCTTGTTTTTGCTACGTGTTTCATTTCATACAGAGGTTTCATGTTTGCATCCTAATTTTCTACCCTTGAGTGCTGGGGTCTTCCATATATTTAATGAAGTCGGCTAACAAATCTCAGTTCTCCTTGAGTAAGCAATCCTACTGCAGACTCAGCTCTCTCTCCGTTGACTTTCCTGGAGCCCAAATAAGATTTGTGCTCTGACAGGGTGAGCATTTACTTTACCAGAAAGCATATTAGGGTGGGCATGTCTCAGCATAATGTGCACCAGAATCAGAGAGGATGACTAATTTGTTCTGCTATTAAGCGGATAATAAAATGATTTAGGCATGTAGATATGAAACAGCCAGCACTTTAGGAATTATATGTAGCATATTTCATCCTAAATCTGGCCAAGTCCAAAAACCTTTTATGTATTAAGTGACATTTACAGGAAAGGCAAGGCTTTACCCAGAACTTAGAAATGTTTACTTAAGATGAGTTAAGAAGATAATAACTAAGAATTATTTAAAGGTAGTGTCAGTTAGGTGGATTTTGTAAATTTTGTTTTATACTAGCTTAGCTTTAGCCAATTTCTACCATGCTTAACAGTTTTTAAAAATAGCACAATGTCAGGGAACACATGTAAACCAAAGCAATATAAGAATATTTATCAGAATTTTATTCTAAACTGCAACTTGCTTATCATCAAGATAATTGTTAATGTGTATGCATGCATGTGAGTTTATGTGTATACAGCAAACACTAATTATCCTGAAAAGTATGGCTTATGCTTATGAGACAGTCTCTGCTAGGATTGTAAATTTGTGTACTCTTAAAATAATTTGAAAATATATCAAAAGCTTTAAAAATGCAAATGTTCTCTGAAGTGGCAATTCTACTTTGGAAGTCGAAGTCAATGTTCTGAAAAATCATCAATGATCTTTAGATTAAGATGTTCACCACAGAATAATGTATAATTAGACTAATTCTGAAAATTTCCAAAATATTTAACAAAAGAGGAGTGACTAAATTTTAATACATTTATAGAGTAGAATATCATGCTATAATTAAAAATTATATTTTCAAAGTTTTAATTGCATGGACAGAAATACATATACTATAATTTTAAATGAAAAAGTCATATATATATATATATACCTTCTAGGAGCTCTATGGAGACCAATCTTTTTAAGTAATTACTTCCTTTATCTCAGCTGAGAAATTTTTATTCTCTTTTTGAAAAATTTTAGTGTCTTACGTTATAATGAAAATGTGTCTCTTTTGTCATTAAAAAAATAACATATTAAAATAACCATCATGTGAACTGTTTAGAGTGTACAGTAACACATTACTGATTACATTTCATTAAATCAAAATATTTATTAAAGTTTTCAAAGACCTTTTAGAAAACTGCTCAGTTACGCAGACTGTGAGAGCCATAACTCTAGAAAATGGTTTGAAAAATGTAGACAATTTTGCAGATCTACTTAAAATCTCCTTAACTTTAGATGCATCTCATCTACCTACGCTGTTTATAAGTTTTATAAAGAGCTAACATTTAATGCTTCAAAGACAAAATATTTAGACTTTTAAATTAAATTTTTCCAGTGATTGATAATTTTTCTTTAGTTTTCATACTGTTGCTCATCACTGTGAAGGTAGTTGTAGTCTTTTTGTATGAAGTACAGTGGTTTCAAAGCAGTCTAAAGGGCCAAAACATAAAAATCAAACTTCATTCACAGACCTTGTGAATTACGATTTTTGCAAAAGTAAAAGAATGACTCTTTTACAAATATAAAATGAACCATGTCAAAGATTTTCTTCAATTTATTAATAATAAGAGAACTAATAGGCTATTAATACTGGCTCAAATAAGAATTTGACTTGCAGGGATTAATATTCTGTAGTGGAAAACATTCATTTTACTTGCTATGGTCAGGAATCTTTTTCACTGCTCTGTTTTCCACAATTTACCCTCTACTCCTAAATAGTTTAAAAAAAATTAAACAATAAAAATTCATTCAAAGTATTAGATAATGTCCCTTAGTCTCCTTTGCCCATTTCCTAGTCCTTGACAATTTTTCCTGACAGCCTCGAGTATTATTTCTCATAAATTTAGGTGGAACATTAAAAATTTTCAGATAAGGGGCCAGCCCAGCGACGCAAGTGGTTAAGTGTGCGTGCTCCGCTTCGGTGGCCCAGGGTTCACAGGTTCGGATCCCGGATGCGCACTGTCGCACAGCTTGTAAGCCATGCTGTGGCAGCCTCCCATATAAAGTAGAGGAAGATAGGCATGGATGTTAGCCCAGGGCCAATCTTCCTCAAGAAAAAAGGGGAGGATTGGCATCAGATGTTAGCTCAGGGCTGGTCCTCATCACAAAAAAAAAAAAAAAAAAATTCAGATAAGAAAAAATATACTTTATACCAGAACCAAAATTTATCTCTGCCACAAAAGTATCTGATCTTCATCAGCCATAGATCATACACCTATGCATCACCAGCCTGTGTCTCTAGGTTACTGTATCCAACTTGCTTCCCTTTTTCTCTGTGATTAAAAGAGTACACAGGAAAAATGTCTTTTCAGATCCTTTGCCCATTTTTCAATTGGGTTATTTGTTTTTTGTTGTTGTTGAGTTACATGAGTTCTTTATATATTTTGCAGATTAACTCCTTATCAGGTATATGATTTGCAAATATCTTTTCCCAATTGTTAGGCTGTCTTTTCATTTTGTTGATGGTTTCCTTTGCTGTGCAGAAGCTCTTTGCTTGATGTAGACCCATTTGTTTATTTTTTCTTTTGTTTCTCTTGCCTGGTGAGACACATTATTCAAAAAGATACTGCTAAGACCTATGTCAAAGAGCCTACTGCCTATGTTTTCTTCTAGAAGTTTTATGGTTTCTGGTCTTTTACATGCAAGTCTCTAACCTATTTTGAGTTAATTTTTGTGTATGGTATAAGATAATGGAGATGTAGTATATATATACACAATAGAATAATACCCAGCCATAGAAAAATGATGAAATTTCTCCATTTGCAGCAACATGGATGAAACTTGAGGGTATTATGCTAAGCAAAATACGTCAGACAGAGAAAGCAAAATACTGTAAGATTTCACTCATATGTGGAAGATAAAAATAACAACAGCAACAACAAACAAATACATAGATATAGAGATTAGATTGGTGGTTACAGGGGAAGGGTAAGGGAAAAGAGGGGGAGGGCAAAAGGACTGAAAGGGCACATGTGTATGGAAAACAAACAAAACCATCTGTTTCTTCCTGTTTCAACTGTTATTTGCTATATGAGTTGCAAAAAAAAGAGTACATAGCACCTGATTTAAATAATTGCCCGAGACAGTCTCTGCTGGGATTGTATGGAGAAATCTTTCATAATGAACTAGAATAAAAACACAAATTGTGGTTTTGAGTGTGTCTGCTACAGTGGCTGGCATATAGTACATGCCCAATAAACATTTGGGCAATGAAAAATGAAAGATTAAGAAATCCTCCTTGTACTAGGACACCTTAATCCCTTAGGGAATATAGTGTAGAGGAGATTACATTTCCTGGAAACTGAGAATAAAGCTCTTAATCTAAGTTGGTGAGTAAAATACTATTCCAAAATATTAATCAATTGTAGCAAAAGGTACCACTAAGAAAACAGAAAACGTACTCTGAGGTGAAGAAGAACCAAAGCAGAGTAATCCTATTTCAAGGTTGGGATTTTTATCGAAGAATAATCCCTGTTACAGGCCCGGTTCTCACTAAATTCACCCACATCTTAGGCTCTGAAAGATTAGGAGCAATTTTCTTAAAAGAGGGACCTCTAAAAAGGCTATAATTGAGAAACTGATGAGAGAGTGGATTAAAAATGTGTAATCAGAAGTAAGAATATCTAGAATGGCAGAAAGTGCTGGAGGAAATAATTTCCTTTTCTTTGGAAGCAGAAAGATCTGTGGCCCTCAGTGAAGGAGATAGTGCCATATTAGTGATCTTATGGCCGCTATGGAACAGAAATAGCATTCATTTGTGTAACATCAAACAGGGACCGCTAGCATAATGTTAGCAGTAATATGAGTAACATTAGAGTACCAGGAGTGAGAGAGAACAGCAGCAAAACCAGGAATATTGATATCCAGAAACCATGGAAACGTGGTATTTTTCTCACTCCCGACATTCTAAACAGAAATGCAAATACAAAACTGGACATACGGAAGATGATGGTCCATAGGCTAGTCTAATAAATGGTATGGATCATAGTCAAATGTTGCTATGATTAGGCCCAAATTTTGATTTTTCCCAGTGCTTGGTAGCATGTAGAGATGTCAGAGCTATATGCATGTTTTTAGATGCTCTCCCTGGCCTACTCTGCTGAAATGACTGGGCCTGAGGATTTATGGGGACGAGAGCAAAAATGCACAGCAAACCAGTGCAGCTGGGCCACAAATGCTGTTTGGGCAGTTGCCTAAGGATGGTAAGTACTTGGTGGTTGTTTCTATTGCCAAACCTAAAATTAGCCATGATCCCAAAGTCACTAAGCCTCCTACGCAGTAGTGGAAGGAAATCAAAGACTGGAAACCCGGGAAACTGCTAATCAGACTCTAGTCATGTGAACGGTGCCTGAAAGACCACATGTGCTGATTGTTGAGTGCTTTAAATGCCAATTTATAGTCTCTGTATCCTTTTATTCTCATGGAGATGTTGTGAATTTCCAATGGATATGGGTTATACACTCTCCTTGCCTCAATCCCCTAATATTGGCTTCTTCCATCTTACATTTAGAAAACATACTGTGGTAAAGAACTGTAAACCAGGATCATTTTTTTTTTTTTAATTTTTTGTTTATTGCAGTAACATTGGTTTATAACATTGTAAAAATTTCAGGTGTACATCATTGTGCTTCTATTTCTGCATAGATTACATCATGTTCACCACCAAAATACTAATTACAACCCATCACCACACACATGTACTGAATTATCCCTTTCACCCTCCTCCCTCCCCCCTTCCCTTCTGGTAACCACCAATCCAATCTCTGTCCCTATGTGTTTTTATTATCTACCAGATGTTGAGGCAAACTAATATGTGGCTAAAACACTTGCTAATATGACCAGCTTTATGCTCCCTCCAGCACACATAAGCTGTTTCTCCATAGAGTAAAATTGCTGCTAAATACTAAGACTTCTTAACATTATAGGATTTTCACAAATTCCCAATAAATTGAAAATCAGAATGTTATCTTTTACTAGGAACATGCATCAATTTCCCAAACATACAAAAGCCTAGCAAATCAATCTTGATATTTTTGACAATTTTAAATCAAATATTCAAAGAATTTCTTCAAATGGCCTTTTAAAATCTTTCCAATTTGTCATTAGGTAATCCCCAGTTCAGCAATTCTGTTCTAATCATGTTGCTTTCCATAGGATCCCCCAGAACACTTTGGGCAAAATTCCATTTATCATGATTTGCCTCATACTTCTAACCCTATACATTATCTTCTCTCATTGTTAATCTATATTAGTTCTTTCAGGCTTTTCAAAATTTGAATTAATATATCTTGGAGGAAGCATGCAATGGCCAATCCCATCTCACTCCGATGTATTTTCTGTTTTCTCAGCACCACTCTGTAAAGGTAAAGCATTTACTACCTCTGTTTATAGATTGCCTTGTAACCGTTCCCTAAGTCACTTCACTTTAATAATAATTACAATAATTCTTCAATAATTACATATTTGGAGTTCTTAATGAATTCTGAGGAAGAAAGGAAGGCGGCAAGAGAGGAAGAGAGGGAAAAGAGGAAATAAAGAAAAACTCATTTGCTCTTTTTATGTCTATAAAAGCCAACGCGTCAGTGATAATATTTTCAAAACTCCCAAAACAATACAGATGCACTGAGAAGGCATGTTTTGGCTACCATGAGTAATGCTGCAATGAACACTCATGTACAAGTTTTTGTGTGGATATATGTTTTCATTTCTTTTGGGTATATAGCTAGGAATGGAATGTCTGTGTCATATGATAACTCAATGTTTCACTTTTTGAGGAACAGCTAGACTGTTTCCAAAGTGGCTGCATCATTTTTCATGCACAGCAGAAATGTATGAGGGCTCCAACTCACAATCTTGCTAATGCTTGTTATTAATTATCTTTTTAATTGTAACTACTTTATTGTGTGATGTTGTATCTCATTGTAGCTTTGATTTGCATTTTCCTGATAGCTGATGATTTGAGCCTCTTTTCATGGGCTTCTTGGACATTTGTATATCTTCTTTGGAGAAATGTCTATTCAGAACATTTGTCCATTATATAATTGGTTTGTCTTTTTATTATTGAATTTGAAGGGAAACAAAATTTGCCACCCCCATATGTGTTTCTTTAACATGAGGGTTATTTTAGGCTGATTATTTTTAAGAAACAAAAGACTCAGAAAGTTTTCCTTGTTACCTCCCCTTTAACTGCCTAAAAGAACTCAGATTAAAAAAACCTGTCCCAGGAAGTAACTATCACCATGGATAACCCAAGTATAATATGAACTAGGTGTGGCAGACAGGGAGCAGCCTAGTAAGGCCTAATTTGATCAAAGTCCTCTCTGGATCCCATTGTCTCTAGATGGCCCAACAAACATTTGTTTACCAAACATTAACTCTTTTCATCTCCCTGTAAACTAGTTCTTTCCCTTTGAAGTCCCAGACTTCTACCTCCTTCTCCCTAGTCCGGAAAGACATATATACCTCATTTTACCTATCTTTGAAATTTTTCATGCTTATGTGAATTTCCCAGACACACACATTAAATTTGATTTTCTCCTGTTAAGCTGCCTTATGTTATTTTAATTATTCAGCTAACCATAAGAACCAAGAGGGGAAAGGGGGAATTTTCCCTTCCCCCACAAACTAGAAGTGTTCTGGATACATTCTGAATACAAGTCCTTTATCAGATATATGATTTGCAAATATTTTCTCCCATTCTGTGGGTTGTCTTTTCACTTTCTTTACAGTACTCTTTGAAGCACAAAGGTTTTTAATTTTGATAAAGTTCAATTTATCAATTTTTTCTTTGGTTGCTTATGCTTTTGATGTCGTATCTAAGAAGGCTTTGCCTAATTCAAGGTCACTAATATTTACTTTTGTATTTTCCTCTGAGAATTTCATGTTTTTAGTTTTATATGATTTTATAGTTTACATTAAGGTTTATGGTCCATTTTGAATTAATTTTAGTATATGATGCGAGGAAGGGATCTGACTTCATTGTTTGGCATGTGGATATGCAGTAGCCCCAGTATCATTTGATGAGAAAAACTATTCTTTCCCCATTGAATTGTCTTGACATCTTTGCCAAAACTCAATTGACTGTAAGGCTCTGACAGGAAAATAGTAGCATAGGAAGCTCCAAAACTCCACCCCTCTAAAAAGGCAGTGAACGAGCTGGCAAAAACTGTCAGAGTTGAGCCAGCCCTGATGGCCTAGTGGTTAAACTTTGGCGTGCTCAGCTTCATCGACCCAAGTTCAGTTCCCGGGCATGGACCTACACCATTCGTCTGTCAGTTGCCCTGCTGTCGCTGCAGCTCACATAGAAGACCTAGAAGGACTTACAACTAGAATATCCAACCATGCACTGGGACTATGGGAAGGAAAAAAAAAGAGGAAGATTGGCAACAGATGTCAGCTCAGAGTAAATCTTTAAAAAAAAAAAAAAACTGTCAGACTCAATTTTTTTGGAACTCTAGAATCATGTCCAATGCCTAGGACATGTGCATAGTCACTTTATGATGACAGTGGTTTTAGTAAGTGTCTCTTTGACTATCTCCTTCCCTGATTTCTCTGTTAAGCTACCCACCTCTGTTGGTATCACAGAGAGCTCTTAGACTCCACTAACTGCTGGCTGATTGCTTTATTGTTTTTGACAATTCCCTGGGGCATAAATTGCTCCACAATCTGATCCTATTAAATTTGTTTGAGGCCAGTCTTAGAGGTTTGTTCTCATGCCAGGAGGGCTCTTCTCAGCCTTCTTTTCCCCTGGTTCTCTCTAGTAAACTTCTAGCCCAACTAAGGTTTAGCTTATTGCTCTCGTGGAGAAATTTTCCTTTTAATTGCTTACTACCAAAATCTCCACTTTTTTCAAAGAAGCCCTTAAACTTGAATTTCTTTACACTCTGCTCCAAATAATGTAAGTTCCATTAGGAAAAGCTCTCTGTTCTTAAGGCCATCCCTTAGATGCCTGCCCTTCATGGGGATATGCCAGAATCCTCAACTTAGAATTGGGAAGTGAGGGATCACTGAGTTCATCCACTCAGGGTGAGCTTGCATCATGCTTACTTGGGCAGGAGAGAAATGGGGAGTGACTAGGGGAGTGGGTCTTGGATCAAAAGCCACAGACTCTCGCTGTTCTTATCAATATCTATTAAATTTTCTTAAATAAATGTTTCTTATTTACTGTTTGATCTTTAGACAATTTCTGGAGACTTTAAATTGTTGTTGTTTTAATCATTTTCACCAGTATGGTTGTTTTGGAGAGAGGGTCCATGGAGCTCTTCAGGCTGCTATTCAGGAGTTTGTGTCTATACAAATATGTTGACCTAATTGACTTTTAATAAGTTGGATATTGACTAATCAATCATGCCAATTAAGTCAGAATGTGGGAAATCAGAGGTGATGTGAAGACTATGTTTTCTCTACAGAAGAGCAGCACCCTTGGAGTTCTCAGATCTTTAAACCCTGGCTTTAGCCCATTCATTCATTTCACCATGTGTTTTAAAATGTCGTCTATGCCAAAAAACAGTGGGATTTGCATGCCAGAAGTACTAAGGATGAATAGAAATGATCATTACTTTGGGAGAAATTACAATCCAATACAAAAGATAAGAATACAAAAGAATAAAAGAGGAAACAGCTCCAGATAAACAAACAAACAAAAAAGTAAGTGTACAAGGAGAAGGAACTTAGGGTTGATTGCAATCATTCTAGAAAACTTCCTGGACGTGGAAGAATTGAAGGAATTTGAAAAGACATTTAGGACTATGGTAATTATATAGTAAGGCTGATTTTAAGGAGAATGATTTTACATTGTCAATAAGAAGTGAAGGTTTTTTAACAGCTCAGTTGACAAAAGATTTTGTCAGGTTCAGTTATCTGACTCCAAACATGCCTGAGAGCTTTAGACCAGGACTCAGGAAACCTGGCAGTTGAGTTTACATACACTAGTGGTTGCTGAGGAAAGAATGATGACAAGTCAAGAAGTAAATAAAACAGTGCTGGTGAAAAATATTGGATAAATAAGCCGTGAAATCTAGGCAGGTGAGGGAATCAACTGAAGCCAAAACCAGAAAAATGAATTAGGAAAATGGGATGTGATTGTTGAGTAACAAGAAACCACAATAGAAATATTAGAGTCAGAAGGAATGGAATAAGAAAGGTTTTAGGGATGGAAACTTAAAAAAAAAAAAAACTTGAGCGTCTCCCAATAATTATTTTCACGTCCTATAAAGCAGGCATTATTCTAGCTATTATAAAACAGTAATATAAAAGAAAGACTATAATTTTATATTCAAAGACTTTATTGTGTGTTTTGGGGATGGGAAAGACAACGGACACTGAATTTTAAATAATAACAAAGCCTAAGTTTTAACCATGGCTATAAGTTAAGTGATGATTAAAGTCATTGAAATTGAATTTCTGTAAATTCTCTGGCTGTCAAATGAATGATTGGGAAAACAGGATTTTTGAGATCTTTTGTAGCTCTTTTCTTCTTTAACTTCTACTCAGAACTCAGGCGTTACTGGAGGCAACAAAATGGATAATATTATTACAGATAGCAAGTTATAACATTGGGGTGCTGACAAGGTGAATGGTTTGCACCAAGTAAAGGTAGGTTGTAGGGAAGAAATAGAGAAGCTAAAATCTCAGAGAGAAGCTAGGGAGAATCACCCAATGGGATAAAGCACAGGATTCCGATTTAAATAGATGCAAATTCAGATCTTGTTTCCAGTACTAAAATCTAGTTATATAATTTTATATGTGATAGCTATTTCTCTGAACTTAACTGGTGCTTGGACCTACCTTATAGAGGTTTTGTGAAAATTCAATAAAAGAATATAAATACATGTTGGTTACATTTCTGAGAGAGTTCTAATTAGGCAGAATAATTTTTATTGTAACAATAAAAAAATTTATAATATTTTCTTCAGAAAAAAATAATCAACTGCTTTAAGAAGAAAATTCAATTTATTCAATTTACCCAGTTCATTTTATCATTTTATTTGCCCAAATTAAAAAAATATATATATCATCTTATGAATAAAAATATCTGCTTGTTAAAAATGCAGACTCCACATCCCGACCACCAAATATTCTGATTCAAGACATTTGGGGTTCAGTTCAGGAATTTGTTTATTAACACCTGGGGTGATTCTGGTGTAGGAAGCCTGAGGACCACACCTTGAGAAATACTGCTTTAGTACTTTGATTTGCACGTGTAATTGCACATTGGATTCATGTAGATAACTTTAAAAAGTACTGACGCCTGGATCCACATGTGCGGGTTCTTAATTAAATAGACTGGAGTTGGGTTAGGCATTGAAGTTCCAAAGTCTCCCCAGTTGATTGTAATGGGCAGCCATGGTTGAGACCCACTGATTTTTAAAGGATGCTCCTGGAGTCTGTTAATTTTTTGTTCAAAACTTAATATGACAGCCTTTCGATGATATTTAACAGTATGTAGAACCTAGAATGAAACAATCCTCAAGTTTTTAGTGTGATATAGACTATGAAGAACAGAATTCATTCTCACACTTTAAATAAAAAACTTGCTGAGGAAAGCAGCTTTGAACAGTCTTATTTGTTTTTCCTTCCTGTAATCATGTCTCTTCTGTTTGCAGTTTACTCTCTATTTTGTCTCATCTATTCATTTTCTACAGTCTTATGTTGCATCCATTGCTTCCTTTACTGTCCCACATGCATTATCTGGCATTATTATTAAGTTTAATCCCAAAAGACTCTACTGAACTGCCTCCATTCTCCAAATCATCCTATTCCAAAAAGTTTTCACAAGGCTGTTATGGTGGCAGTGGTAAACTGAATTTTTTAGGTTATTTATTACTTAAGGAAACAAAACAAAATAAAAATAACTTTGTTTTTCCAAACTACACTTTCTCTTCAGGAATAACCCTTATTCCTCACTCCATAACAGTCGAATGAAATTCCTAAGAGACTAGCTTTGTAAAGCCAACGTGAAAAATAGCTACTGCAATAGTAATTCCCAACTATGCACAGAGTCAAAAACAAACTGCATTATTCCAAAGGTTTCCTCCCAGTGAGTTGAACTCCCTTTGAAGTTAATAGTTCTACATTTGCAAATATACGCAATTACATAGAAAATTACATAGAATGATCTATCATTCGCTCCTTAGTACCACTAGTCAACCAATGATTTGTTTTGGATCCACCTTGTTAACTTCCAAGATTGCTGGCAAATCACAGAAGCTGACTAGCTAAGATGCAAGGCAGCTAGGCTCTCTCACAAAGGAAATGGTCTAGCCAGGTGAATTTTCATGTTTGTGAACATAGTCATTATTACTATTGAACAATTAATTAAAATTAATAGAATCTCATATCTGCCAAACAAGTAAATTATACAAACATACATGTACACATAAAATATGTCCTCTTAAAAGGAATGAGTCCTCATTCTACTAACTAGCAAGCTTTAAAAGAAATGGCTCCTGCTTTCTCTAAGTTTTCACTAATGTCATTTCACCCACTCTGACTACAGTAAATCAAATAGTTTTGAATTGAGCTTCTAAATAACTGATGAACCCACTCTTTTGGAAAGTGGTTATATTTTTATTCATGAAGGCATATTATCAATTAAGAAATTAATTTCCTTCTAAAAAACTCTAGTGGGGCCAGCCCATTGGCATAGTGGCTAAGTTCGGTGCGTTCTCCTTCAGCAGCCCGGGTGTGCAGGTTCAGACCCTGGGCACAGACCTACACCACTCATTAAGCCATGTTGTGGTGGCGACTCACATACAAAATAGAGGAAGATGGGGACAGATGTTAGCTCAGGGCCACTCTTCCTCAAGGAAAAAAAAAAACAATCTCTAAGAATATCAGTTAAAATTTGAACTGATATTTTCTGTAAGTAATTGAATGAGTAATTAATTTTTTTTCTTGCTAAGGAAGAGTCACCCTGAGTAATATCTATTGCAAATCTTCCTCTTTTCACTTGAGGAAGATTGGCCCTGAGCTAACGTCTGTGCCAATCTTCCTCTATTTTGTATGTAGGTTGCTGCCACAGCATGTCCAACGACAAATTGTGTATGTCTGCACCCGGGAACCGAACCCAGGTCGCCAAAGCAGAGCGTGCCAAACTTAACCACTAGGCCACGGAGCTGGCCCATGAATAATCAATTTTTAATTTTTTTCTTTATTATGCTTTTCTTTGTTTTCCAAATTATCCACAGCACTATGTATTTTTTATCAGAAAAATGTAAATGCTATTTTTTAAAGGAAACAAAACAATTTTATTCTCTAAGATATAAATTATATTGGTAGAAATACTGGCAATAAAAAAGGATCTTATACCTAACCACAAATAAGATCTTTTTTTAATCTCTCTCTCCCTATATATATATATATATATATATATATAGGGAGAGAGAGATATATATGTGCATACATATATACACATAAAATTTTCATTTGGAGTTTATTTTTATTGAATTGTCTTTCTAGAAAGACAAAGATACTCCTTTATTTAGGGTTGTGAACATTTATAGAAATAATGTATTTAAATTAATTCTAATGAAATTAATTTCATTAATATCTATATAACCATTTCATTTATTTCAAAAATCAATTTTAATCCACAATGAATAAAAAGACTCAGTTATGAAGATGAATCTGAAGAATAGATTAGTGAAGTCATTTCTAGTCATTTTCGTGACTATGAAATTTTATTTTCTAAAATTTCATTTTGTAACTTATTCACAGATGAGAGACAAAATCTTTATTTAACCAAACAAAGAGAGCTGGATCAAAACAAAAATACATTAAAATTTTTTCTAACTCTAAGATAGATGATTTCATCATTTGTCTATAAGTGAACAAGATTTTTACAATATTACGCCAACCATTTAATGGTGAATCTACTATTTTTTCCCTGAGTAGTATTTGACTTTTAAGTGACCATGGTCTATTGTGTGAAAACACTGAAGTCGGCATGTAGTTTATGATGCCAAATAACAGATCCAGATGGCTTCTTGTTAAAATTTAGCTAGCAGGAGAAATTCACATACACAAACTCAGTTTCCTACATATTAAGATAATCTGATCATGTAGTTTAATCTTGATTTTGAAGAAATCCATGGTTCTAGATCCTAAAGTCTCTTGTCTTGATTTCAGCATCCTGGTACTTTTCTGAACAATAACTTTTGGTGGTCATACTATTGATCAGAATGCTTTAGTGAGTAAAGACACTCAGTTTAATAATTTACATTTGCTTTGTATTTTCTGTCTGCTCTATATTGTATTACTCTAATTTATTTTAAACATACATATAACTAAAATTACTATTGACGTTTTAAAAGTGTTGTCTCCCCACTAATGAATATAGTGATCTAACTTGCAATAGATTTATGAACTTATCTTAAGCAATTATTTGATTATAAATTATACAAGATTGTCTTCTCATATATAATTTTCAAATTACTGAATAGTTTATTGCACATTCTTATAAGTATGTATATGGATTCTTAGCCATGGAATCATAAAATAAGGGAAAAGTTAAAATGAGGAAAACTTTTAGACATTAAATAAATCTTTTGAAGGATTTGCATTAGACCTCCCATATGGTAGAATAATATCAAAAGATTTAGTGGTTCATTTTCTTATGACACACAATACATATAGTCAATAAATCATCTGGAAATTGAATCCATGTGTATGTAAGACCAACATTTGCATGAATATTTTCAGCCAAGGTTCCCCAATTCATTTTCAAAATATCATAAAGGAATAAAAAATGGTCTGAGGTAGGTTTAGAGCATATATTTGCAACACAGAGTAAAGTAGAAATGATTATGATAAATTAATGTTGAATATAAAGAAATAATGTTAACGTTAGTTACAGAATATAGAATCATGTTTACTTGAACAAATATAATCTTAATTGGGATACTGAAAATTATTTAAGAAAAATGATGAAAATTATTTTGTTATTGACTTCTTTGTAGGGAATAAAGGAAATACAAATAAAATATGAAAATTAAAATGTTTGATCCTTCAAGATGCTTTTTATTCCACACAAGAGAAAATCCAGCCTGGACTGTCTTAAAACACAAGAAAAATGCATTGGCTTATGGAATTAAAGAGTCAAAGAGCAGCCTTGCCTCAGAGGTGCTTTATTTTTGTGCTAAACATTGTCAGTAGTATCCACTGCATGACTTTGATCTGTGTCACCTTCAGCCTTAAGCTGATTAACTCCATGATGCCAAGATGGCAGTAGAAAATTCGAGGCTCACATCATCACAGCACTAAGCACATTCAAAGCAAAAGTCCTAAGTTCATTCTGTTTTGAATTTAACAAGCCTGGATCAGTCATTGTTTGCAGGGACTGTGCTCTGAATGACTTTGGTCAAGGTTAGGTCCTCCTTCTAGAACCAATCACAGGCACAAGAAAGATGGGCTATGCTTTTACACAATACAATTAGACATTAGGACCAACCAAAATCATGGGATGTTTTATTGTCACATAACAAAACCACAAGTGAAAGGTAACAACATGAATTTATTTTTTTTCTTATACGTTGGCCACCCACTTCTCTAATACCAAATAGCTGTAAGATTTGTTCATTATTCTTGAAATTCAAAAGTGTCATAGGTATGAGGTTACATATGCATCTCTTTTCATTCTTTTCTTGTCATTTTGATCTGACAAGTCTAATCTTTCTCACTTTAAGAAATAGTAGTTTATTATTTCATTTATTATTTTGCCTCCATCTGCTCTGTGGTCAGTTTACATACAGCTATCTCCATCTTTTTATCTTTTTATTTATTGCAGTCATCTCTTTTGAGTTCTGAGAGAATTTGAGCAAAGTTTTTCTTTTTAATCAATTATTTGGTATTCTATGGTATCATAACAACTGTTGGGTAACTACTTCATTTTAAAAAATTAACAATCCTATGTTTTAACTGCAAGTAAGTGTTACAGGGTTCATTATGTCTCCTTTACTTGGACTCAACATCCTTTTAAATCTTATGTAAACCATAAAATATTTATGCGTGTGCACAGAGGTGTGTGTGTAATTTAAAAAATATATATACAATGAAATTGACTCTTACCTTCTGTTGTACAGTTATATAAATTTTAATACATGAAGATATTCATGTTGCCACCACTGAAGTCAAGATCCAAAACTGCTCCATCACCCCAAAAACCTTCCCCCTGCTATCTCTTTGTAGTCACAGCCTTCCCCAATCCCTGTTGCCAGCACTGCTCATCTGTTCACCATTACTACAACTTTGTCTTTTCTGGAATGGAAATATTAAGTACGTAAACTTTGAGACTAGTGTTTATCACTCTGGAGAAAGATCCTGAGATCCATACAAATTGTTTTTTATAAAAAGTTTGCTCCTTTTTGTTGTATGGATGTACCACAGTTTATCCATTCACCTGCTGAAGGTGAATTCCATTTTGGGTGAATTCCTACTGGGAAATTTTGCATAGACCTGCCACCAACATCCATGTATAAGTTTTGGCGTGACGAGAAGTTTTCAATTCTCTTGGACAAATACACAGGAGTGGGATAGCTGGGTCATTGGGTAGTTGTGAGAAACTGGGTAGCTGAAGCATGTTGCTTTCTCCCAACAAAGAAGAGTTACATTTGCTCTATATTCTCATCAGCCCTTAGTATCGTATTTTTTTATTTTAGCCATTCTAGAAGGTGTGTAGTGGTATCTCATTGTGGTTTTAATTTGCATTTGTCTAATGGCTAATGATGTTACCTTTTCATGTACTTAATTTGCCATCCTTATAGACTCTTATGTGAAGTGTCCAAGTTTTTATCCATTTTTAGTTATGTGTTTTCTTGTTGTTGAGATTTGAGACTTGTTTATACATTCTGAAATTCTAGTCCTTTGTTGAATTTTTGATTTGCAAATAAGTTCTCCAAGTCTGTAGCTTGTCATTTCATTCTCCTAATAGTGCCTCTCAGAGAGCAAAAGCTTTTAATTTTGATGATATCCAATTACTTGTTTTCATTTTATGGATTGTGCTTTTGGGGTCATGCCTAAAAGCTCTGCTTAATATCAGATTTTCTCATATATTTCCTTCTAAATGTTTTGTAGTTTTATGTTTTACATTTATATCTGTGACTCATTTTGAGTAAATTTTTGTGTAAAGTGAGATGTTTCAGTTCACGTTCTTTTTTTTCTTTTCCTTTGATTTTTATTTTACATATGGATGACCAATTGTTTCAACACCATCTCTCCTTTTCAATTGGATTTCTTTTGCAACTTTGTCAAAGATCAAATGACCATATTTGTGTGAATGTATTTATAGACTCTCTATGCTGTTCTATTGATTTGTGTGTCCATCCCTTCACCAAAACCACACTCTATTATCACTTTATAGTAATTCTTAAAATTGAGTAGTGTGACTCCTCTCCTCTAATTTTATTATTTTTTAAATAATTTAACCATTCCCATGTCCTTGCCCTTCCAAATAATTTTGGAATCAATTTGTCTATATTTGCAAAAGTCATTTTGAGTTTTTTATTGATATTGCATTAAATCTATAGATCAATTTGGGGAGAATTAACATCTTTTTTATGTTGAATCTTCCAATCTGGGAAAATATGTCTTTCCATTTATGTAGGTCTTCTTTTGTCTCATTTATCAACATTTTGTAGTCTTCTGCAAAATGATTCTGAAATGTCATTAAATTTATACTTTATTTTTGTTGGAGCTAGTGTAAGTGGTATTGTATTTTTAATTGGTTTTTCAGTTGTATGTTGCTATTATGTAGAAATATGATTGTGTGTTGACCTGTATCCTGTAACTTTGCAAAACTCTTCATTGTTCTTAGAGTCTTGTTTTTTTGTTTTTTGTTTTTAGATTCCCTGGGATTTTCTACACAGACTTTGTGTTGTCTGTGAATAGGTATAGTTTGATTTTTTCCTTTCCAGTATGTATGCCTTTAAAGAAATCTTTTTCTGGGCTGGCCCTGTGGCCGAGTGGTTAAAGTTCCATGTGCTCTACTTCAGCAGCCCGGGGTTTGTGGGTTCGGATCCCGGGTGCAGACATACTCTACTGATTAGCCATGCTGTGGAGTCATCCCACAAGCAAAAAATAGGGAAAGATTAGCTCAGGGCAAATTTTCCTCACACACACACACAAAAATCTTTTTCTTCTATCCTTGCACTGGTTAAAACTTCCAGTAGGGTGATGAGAATGGATGGATAGTCTCAACTTATTTCCAATCTTAGCGGGAAAATTTCATATATATGTTGTTAATTGTTCCCTCCTCCCCAGTTTTTTGTAGTTTCATTTCTCTTGAAGGTATTTACAGGGTGATGATTGCTCAGACTTTTCACATAAACCTCCTTCCTTTAGAAAATTGAATGAATTTTTTGCTTGTTATAATTAGAGAACAAGATTACTACCAGAGATCATGTGGGCCCACATTAAAAGATTTTAGTCCAAGACAAATGCTGGAAGGGAAAAGATATGGTATCCTGGGCAAATTGTCTGCTGTTTACTGCTATGGCAGACCAAAATTAGCAAAGGTCAGTCCCAATTATCCAAGTCAATTAACGTACATGAACATCAACTGTTTGATACCAGTAATCACAACAAGACAGCCACTGGAAAGATACCAGGGAGAACTATGCCAAATTTGACCCGTATCTATTTATTATAATACTATATTGGAATGGATATGAAAAGCTACATCTAAGGGATATTTCTTTTGATATCTGATCAGATATAGGAATTGAAAGAGAATGAGGACTACGTCATTTTGTATGAATATTTAGATTGGATATACACTATTAACGATCCAGTCGGAGTAAAATAGATTTTCCCCATTGAAGATTCTTTATATTTAGAAAGAAAAAACAAATATAACTTCTATACACAGATGGAGAGAGTTATTTATCCTTTTCATTTAGTTGCACACGATCTTTTTTTTTCTTTACAAGCTCAAGGAAGTAAGTGGGTTGAAAATTAGACACTAACTCAAGCCTCCTACAAATCATATGCTCAATGGTTTTAGAAAACCATAATATAATTCATAGTTGGACCAGGCCATAGGGCAGTTATTAGTTTGTGTTATTTTTCTTCAAATGTTAGCTCATCACTGGTCAATTAATTTTTACAGAGCTCTCATTTTTTACAGAAATGAGAAAGATACACTCATGAGAAAATGTTTGTGTTTCTCCTGAGCCATAGATACACCATATATATTTATATTTTACACATTTGTTTATGTGTTTATATTATGCATATATTTTAAAATATATATTTCTTGAAAGAAAAACAAAAAATATCAATTGTTATATAAAGTTGATTATCCTATTACCTTTACATTTGTGTATATTTCAAAATAAAAAATATACTAATTTTCATGAAATCTCATTATTCTTATAAAATCTTTCTATAAAGATCATGAGTAGATTTTTAAAAATTCTAATATGCTTGTGTAAGTGAAATAATAAAATGTTACCTAAGAAATAATTGAGACCTCATAGAAACCATCATTGAAATTAAGAAACTCACCTGCAGCCTGAAAGATTTGGCTTAGAAATAGGACAGATGGAAAATCATACACCAGAAGAATAAGATAAAATAAAGATTGGTATAAAACAAAAAAAGTAAGTATTAAAATGGTGAACCAAAGAAAAATTTTAAGCGATATGAGCAATATTTGAGCTGTAATATTTTAAAGTCAGATGTTTTATTGTTCTATGGTATTCACTTACCTTGTAAAACTGCTCTGTATATGGGTGGTAGGGCCTAAATTAATTGACATAATATGGCTAGATTCTATTTTTCATTCATAAAAAGAGCTAATTACTGAACAATCTATGGATGGTACTATTTGTTAAATTTCACTTTCAACCAACTGCTTTATTGGCATAATTCAGTGTAATGACCAATTTGTTTGTCCGGGGATCTGACATACTAATTGGTGATCAACCTCCAAATAGCCAATCTAATAGACAATACGTATCATTGTCTGTGCTCAGAGTCACCGTCTAATAATAATAACTAAAATGTATTGAATATTTGCTCTGAGCCAGGAAATCTACTACACGACAGGGGCTGGAATTCCATTTAATCCTCACCACAAAACTATAATGTAAGTACTATCATTATCCTTTATTACATAAATGAGGAAATCAAGATTTAGATATCCTGCCTTCCATGTAGTTTCAGCAGCTTACCTGTGTTTAAATACGGAAATCAAAGTACAGAAGACTGACGAAGGAACCTAATGATAGTTTAAAGCTTATTGGTAAAAACTATAACATTTTCTCATTCCTAAATTATACTGCAATCTTTGAAAGCATCACAGTAAAAATCAAAACCCTAAGGAAGTTATTAAAAATTTAGCACTCTCTGCTCATGTGGGAGTATAGATTCCACTTTCTGAAGAGATTATTATATATATGCCTAGAATAAAATGCAAATATCACACAGAGTGGGCTGGATATCTCGGCTGGGTTTCCCTAAAACTTATTACCTCAAAATCTTAAATACAAGAGTAAATGTCTTTCCAAGCAAATGTACAACTCTAAAGGAACATCTTAGTGCAAGTTAGCAGAATTATGAAACTAAATAATTAGCTGGATATGGAAAAACAGAGTGAGATGAGTATGAGGTGGTGGAAAGGTAAGGATAAAAGATTGGAGGAGGGATGGCTAACAAAGCAGAAAGAGAACAGTGTTGTTTGAGTACAGGATTTATCTGGAAAATGGCTGAGGTCTTTCATTCTGGAGGAAACAAATTCTTTCCATTTAAATTTAAATTTTAAATGCAAGAATAGATAATTTCTAATTTCTGTCTACTCCAAAACCTACCTTCATTCAACACCTACTTTGATCCAAGAAATTCTATGTGCTAAGCTCCATCGAGCAGCTAAGAGCATACCATACCTGGTACAATTTTAACCACATTTTTTTCTGAAACTCTAAGTCAGGGAATAATTTCAAAGATAAAAGTCAACGACCCAAATCAATGGCCTAAGAACAGCAAAAATAATGATTTGCACTTATACAACTGTCATCTTTTTTATTAAAATGTTGTCATTTTGGGCGGCCGGCCTTGTGGCATAGTGGTTAAGTGCACGCGCTCCACTTCGGTGGCCCAGGGTTTGCAAGTTCTGATCCCGGGTGCACACCAATGCACTGCTAGTCAAGCCATGCTGTGGCGGTGTCCCATATAAAGTAGATGAAGATAGGCACAGATGTTAGCCCAGGGTCAATCTTCCTCGGCAAAAAGAGGAGGATTGGCATAGGATGTTAGCTCAGGGCTGATCTTCTTCACAAAAAAATAAAAATAAAAAATAAAATAAAATGTTTTCATTTTCATGATTCCCATTTCCAATGGTTACTTATTAGTTTAGAAAAGATTACATAGGAATCATGTAAACATTCCAAAGAGAACCACACTACAATGTAAGTTCCTTTGACTTCTGGAAATGTGTGTTTTAGCTCTGCATCTCCTTTTCTAGTGCAGTGCCTGGCACCAGAACCACCCTAAGACCTAAGCAAGAGGGGACTTGGCCCTAAGCCTGGAGCTTCTGAGGAACTAACTCTGATCTTCACCTCCCCACAGCTGCACTTCCTTCTCTCCATGAGGTAGAGTCCTCAAGGTCAAGATGACTTGCTCACTCTGAGCCAACATCCTACAGCTGTCATTTGGGGTTTCCTGAACCCCAGATTTTCTTTGCAAAAATGGCCCAGAACCCCCATCTGGGCCTGAGTGAGCCATTCCCTGGGTCTTTCTTTCCAGAGAGAACTGCACAGCTGATGTGGGCATCCCTAGGTTTCAAGGGTATCCAAGGTGCCCCTCGACATGTATGAGAGAACCAGGGCACAGCAAAAAAAGGCAAGGTGAGCTGCAGACCCGGGCTGGTTGCTACCAAGTACTAGTGTGGAATTTAAAGGTGTCCAAAAATTCTAAATTTGAAATAGGCTGTTCAGGAAGTTCTGAGAGTATATATTATGTGCCTGTTTGTTAGGCATAATCATGCTCATTTCATATATATATTAACAAAATTAATTAATTAAAGAACTAACTATCGATCCATGTTTTAATCCGAATGGACAGCCCCAAATCTCAGAGGCTTAATACAATAAAAATTTTTTGTGTTGCTGTTTTCTCATGTATGGCCAAGTCCAACACCGGTCACCAGGGGCAGCTGGTTCCTGTCATTTGCAGGACCCAAGGCAAGAGTATAAATGGAGGCTCACATACTTTATATGTGAATATTAAGAAATATAAATCAAGATAATAAATCATTGACTGTGTTTTCCTCCTATCTTGAAAAATAAACCTTCATAACAATAAAGTTGAAAACTGTGGGTAAATGGGGGCCAGCCCCGTGGTGTAGTAGTTAAAGTTCAGTGCACCCCACTTTAGTGGCCCAGATTCACTTTACACAATACCTCTATCCCTAGAAACACAAATTGATATGTAATATGGAACTCCACTCGTCAGCCATGCTGTGGCAGCAACCCACATACAAAAGAGAGGAAGATTAAAAAAAAAAAAAAAAAAAAGGAAGATTGCAACAGATGTGAGCTCAGGGCCAGTCTTCCTCAGCAAAAAAAATTATGGATAAATGTATGGTTTTATCTAAGTTGGGCAAAATATCCTAGAATAAAATTATCATTGTTTTCATCTGAGGGATCTGCTGATGATGTTATATGAGTAATACAATAAAATATAAATATAGTAAAGTCTTACATATTTATTGCCTAAAAGTGCTTACATTTTAGCAAAATCACTAATATTGACATTATAATCAAGATTTTCACACAATTTGACACATTTTTACCTAATTAGAGAAAATTTTTGAGTAATTGTCAACATTAATTTGTTTCTTAGTTAATTTCAATTTAAAGAAAATTGAAAAGGATAACATGATAAATTATTTCCATAAAATATTAAAAATATTTTAATGTTATCTATATAAAATCACTATCAATTATAGTATGGTTTTTACTGACCTTTGAAGAAATATCTAGTGTGTACAAAGAGTATTTCTTAATTTTTCTCTCCCATTTTTCAATGGTGAAATACTATAAAGAAAATTGAAAATAGCAGTATATTGTTTAGTTTGAAAGGTCTTCTCAATTTAAACTATACCTGAAATCTACAATGGATAGAAATAGAATTATATTACACAATTATTTTTAATATTTTTACCTGGATGTTCTCCTTCTTAATTACACAAATATATTTGTTCCTTATTATAATTTCCTTATATAAATTGAATGTCATATTTTATATTTCATATAAAATTTGTTTTAACAAATTTCTCAAAAATTTATGTGTGTGAGCATTTAATCCTTAAAAAGTGAAATAATAAAACTTGATTTTTTTTTTACCATAGTTGTAAGGTTTTACTAATAGCATTAATTATAAGCAACAATTCATACAAATACGTATGGATAGTACAAATTAAAAATTAATTCCATTTTTCTGTCAAAGATAATGATTTGCTTCTTTTTTTGAGAATTTTCTGTTTTTTACCTTAATTTTTCTGGTGTATTTCATAAGGTCTAATACAAATCTAATTGCTTTGACAGTATTTATTTGGAATTCCCATACTGTGCCCAAGAGTAGTTGCAAGGTCAAATCTGATATAAGTTTCATCAAGATATCTCACCTTTGGGAAGATCTAGGAATTACTGAATGTTATCTTTCACCTGTTCAAAGGATGTAATTGCTATCAGGATAGCTGAAACTATCATGTCTTTTAGTAAAAATTCAACTTATACTCTATATTAGGCATAAAACTCTTAGGATTTTTTGGACAAAATTCTGCCTTGCACACTTTTTTCTTCACCAACCTTGTTACCTCCATTTTCATAGACTTGTCCTCAATAGCGCTTCAAATCAATACTTAAAACTGAAAGTCTTTTCAGTGTTCACATTAGTCTAAAACTGTACTTTAAAAACAAGTGTAAAACCGATGAAACACTCATTAAATTTGATTCTTTGTTTCCTGTTTACTCAATTATAAGGGTAATAAATATTTTTTCAATATGATGTTTATCCCTGACACACTGTATTTGAACGACTTTTGTGTTCGATACAATCTAGTTGAAGTAGGAATTATTTACTTTTTATTTTATGTATAATTTCTCTTCACACCTTATTACCTATTAAATTAAGTTTATTTTGAATTTGTCCCTCTTGATAGTGATTATTTTATTATTTCTATTTACATGTCAAATTACTAAATCATATCTATTATATCTATAAATTTGAAATGCTTTGCTATTAGTACCATGAATGTAAAAACATGTTTGGTGAAATATTGAGCACACAGTATTATTCTTTTAAGAAAGTCATGTCAAAGATCTATATCATAATTTACTTGTCTTTATTTTATTGCATATTGTTTGCTATTTATTCAGTCTTTTTTTCAGATCCTATAATTAATTGCATGAGTCTTTTTTTTTCTCTGCAAGTAAAGAATTAGTATTACACTTTACACAAATTATCTCTATAAACATACAAATTGATAAGTAATATGAACTTTTTAATACTGCAAAATGTTCTTTAACCCTCAAGAACAATTACTGCAAATATTGTGCTAATTCATAAGTAGCTACAGAATCATGAATAAATAAAAATACAGAAAGAAGCAGGCCAATGGATACACAGCAATACTGACAAATGATACCTCGTAATGCAATCTGAAGGAAGGTGAACTTTGAAGTAGTCTTCTCCAAATAGACGATAGCAGCATATACTACAAACCTGCGTGGTATTCTAGCGCAGTTGTCTTTTGTTTTGAGGACATGGAACAAACGAGGTGGAGTGGCATTCTCCTGGTGCATGAGTATTGCTATCTGTTGTAGTAGAAAATTCAGGGTCATGGGTGGAGTTCTGTCATGCTGAGTGCAGGATCCTCAGTGACAAATGTGCCTAGGTGCTCATTAATAAATTTATTTTGTATTTCTAATATCTAGAAATTATTGACCCGTGTATTATTTAGAATTGTGTTTCCAAATATTTGGAAGAGTTTCCAAATTTTCCAAATATCTGGAAGATCTTCCAAATATTTTCCTGTGATCTTTCTCTTACTGACTTCTACCTTAATTCCATTGTGGTCAAAGAACATACTTCATATGACTTGAATCCTTTTGACCTCATTTATTCTTGTTTTATAGTCCAGAATATATCCTATTTGGTAAATGTTTCAAGTGCGCTTGAAAAAAATGTGTATTCTGTTACATTTGGCTGAAGTGTTCTATAAACGTCAATGAGGTCAAGTTGATAGTGTTCTCCAAATACTCTATATTCTTACTGATTTTCTAATTGTTTTCTCAGTTATTGAGAGCAAAGTACTAAATTTTTCAAGTGAAATTGTGAATGTGTCTACTTCTTGAAATTTTATCCTTTTGATTCATGTACTTGAAGCTCTGTTATTAGGTTCATAAACGTTTATGATTATGTCTTATTGATGAATTAATAACCTTTTTGTCACTACTGAACAGCCTTCTTAATCCTTGGTAACATTCTTGGTTTCAAAATGTACTTGGTATAGTGCTCCACATTTTCTTAATGAGTGTTAGCATTGTACATACTTTTCCATCATTTTACTTTTAATCTATTCAAGTCTTTATTTAAAGAGTATTTCTTACTCAATTAAAAAATGGGCAAAAGACCTGAACAGACATTTCTCCAAAGAAGATATACAGATGGCCAACAGGTACGTGAAAAGATGATCAACATCATTAACCATCAGGGAAACGCAAATTAAAACTACAATGAGATATCACCTCACCCATCAGAATGGCTATAATTAACAAGACAGGAAACAAAAAGTGTTGGAGAGGATGTGGAGAGAAGGGAACTCTCATACGCTGCTGGTGAGAGTGCAAACAGGTGCAGCCACTATGGAAAACAGTATGGAGATTCCTCAAAAAATTAAGAATAGAACTACCATATGATCCAGCTATTCCACTGCTGAGTATTTAACCAAAAAACTTGAAAACACCAACACATGAAGATACATGCACCCCTGTGTTCATTGCAGCGTTATTCACAATAGCCAAGACTTGGAAGCAACCTAAGTGCCCATCAAGGGACGAATGGATAAGGAAGATGTGGTATATATACACAATGGAACACTACTCAGCCATAAGAAACGATGAAATCCAGCCGTTTGTGACAACGTGGGTGGACATTGAGGGTATTATGCAAAGTGAAATAAGTCAGAGGGAGAAGGTCAAATACCATATGATCTCACTGATTAAGTAGTAGATAATAACAACAACAAACAAACACACAAATAGAGACAGAGATTGGATTGGTGGTTACCAGAGGGGAAGGGGGGAGGGAGGAGGGTGAAAGGGATAATTCAGCACATGTGTGTGATGATGGGTTGTAATTAGTATTTGGGTGGAGAACATAGATTACATAATCTATGCAGAAATAGAAGTATAATGATGTACACCTGAAATTTATACAATGTTATAAACCAATGTTACTGCAATAAACAAAAAATTAAAAAAAATTAAAAATAAAAAATATAGTGTTTCTTGTACACAGCATGTAGGTATCATGCTTTTTATCTACTATCACAAAATCTGACTCTCAAGTTACTTTACTTTTACGTTTAATGTGATTATTAATATATTATGGTTTATTTCTATTATCTCACTACATATTTTATATTTGTTTTTTGTTCCCTTTTCCCTGTGTCTTCTTTTTGATTATTTTTATGATTCCATCAAATCTCCTTTGTTAGCTAATTAGCTATAACTCTTTGCTTTTTACTGCTTGCTGTTTGTTTTGTTAGTGGCTGTTGTTGGCATACACTTTTCATTTATCACTGTCTATCTTTAACCTATATTATGTCACTTCACATATAGTATAAGAAACTTACAACAGTGCGCTTCCATTTCTCCCCTTCCAAACTTTATGTTCTATTGTCATTCATTATATGGTATATATATGTAATAAATCCACAATGTGTTGTTATTATTTTGTGTGTACATAGCTATCTCTTAAAGGTATTTAAATAAAAAGAAATTGGCTTTATCTTGGCTTTGCAATATGAAATAACACAAGGAAAAATAAACCTAGCCACCAATGGGTATGGCAGGTTTGATTGACCATTCTGTAAGTATATCAAAGAAACTCACATAACTTCTGATCATTAAAATATAGCTCTTAGTCTTGTTTCCAGAAATCAGAATTTACTGCATATTAATATTTTAATAATAAAAATTCATAATCCCATTTGTTTCCAATTTTCAATAGCTTGATCCCAAATTTTATGCTTTTATTTTCAAGTTGTCAAAAGGCTCACACCTCCAAATTTAATATTCAATTTTATCCAAAGCTTTTCTAAAGTTGACAAGTATGCAAACTGAAAATAAGAAGAATTCATCCATATGCTCTAATTTTAATTGTCTTAATGGGTTGGTTAATACAGCTTTTCCATTCATTTATTTTGGTGTTTCCTGCCAGATTCTCAATAACTCTGAAATAAATCACTAACACATCCAGATCAAGAATATAATATGGGATAAATCACTTATTTCCCAAAAACTGTGACAAAGATTTCTTGTCAGCCTTCCAGAGAGACACTTTATCTTTTAAAAGGCTACAATACAATATGAATTTTAACTCTAGAAAAATGAAGTCTCCGTTAAGCTACAGAGATCAAAAAAGCTTCAGATTTCATAAGAAAATACCTCCTAGACAACACAAAGATTTATTTAATGATCTCAATAAACTGAGAGGGTAAATTATCCCTATAGTTAGAAGCCAAGCCTCTACTAGAAAATGTTAAAACTCTGAACTACATAAATTGCATATTATTAATATACCACAATATTTTCTAAAATAAAAAAAAAGATATACCAACAACAAAAACCCAAAATAAAGTATTACAGCAAGTGTGGAAAAATTTTAAAATCTGTTAAATCTCAGTGATATGTATATATATATTTACATACCCGTTATATAGTTTTCTGAAATTTTGTGTAAGGCTGAAGTATTTAATAATATAAAATATAAAAAAAAACTACATTGTTTGAAAAGAAAAATGTTGCTGGGAATCCTAAAAAAGTATTCTCATTATAAAGCTCTCTGCCTTTTTAAACACTTATCATGATGAGATTGAAGATTTTGCTTTTGAAAATTTAACTTTGCTTCAATGAAACTCTTCTGTTATGGTATGTAGAATATTTATCATCTGTAGATGACTAATATGTAGATAATAAAACTACCAATTAAAAAATAATCAAAAGTTCAATAGCAGCAACATAATTGCCAAATTAGGTCCTACCCCATAGGGAAAGGTATGCAATAGTTGAGGCAGAGGCAAAGAGTGGTTCTTCCTCCCTTACACCTCTGAGTCACAAAATACAAAAGTACACTTCACCCTAGACATACACATTTAGTATGCTCATCTCTCAATATGATTCTATAAGTAAAATAGCCAAACCTCAGGTCCCAGAAATGCTTTCAGTCAAACTATCGTCTCCACCAAAATTTTTGGCTTCTATCTGTTCTTTGATTTGATCTCATATTTCAACTATCTTGACCCACAGTGTTTTTAGGGTTATATTTTATAACTGTGGCTAAAAGGAAAATCTTTGTTGTTATGGATGCAAGTTTACAACAGTTAACACTTGTAAAGATTCAGTTATGGTAGAAGATGTAGTGATTTTCCAACATTTTAAGGCAGGATATTTTGAGGCACTACCACTATGACTTAAAGATTGAACGATTTTATAATGAGAAATAAAAACACTATGTTACATTTGTTTAGAACTACAGTTTTGTGAAATATATTCATACATTTTAATATATTCATTTTATCCTGGAAATAAGAGTACGAAGTTGGAAGAAAACAATTCATTTCATTCTTATTTTACTGAAGAGAAACCTATAACTTAGAGAGGTTAAAGGACTTAGCTGAGCAAAATTCATAAATGAAGAAAACAAAAGTGAACGTGAAAATCTGGCTCACTGATAGAGGTGGGGATGATAGAATCCAGAAAATATAGACAAGTTGGTGTTGTTGAGCTCTTAGGAGCAAGGTGAACACAAATATCATAAACGAGCAGCAAGTTTTGAGTGATATCCACGGATGCCTGACCCATAGAGACCTACAGAGATAATTATGAGAACTCAGTGTCCTTAGGGGCAAGATAGATGGGCAGCCAAATAGGGTACTGCTCATCTATGCAGTCAAAAGAAATCAAGGACAGACAGTCAAGAGAGTAAGGCAGCAACTCCAATACAAACACAATCCTTGACCAGTTTCTGGACCTGAGCCAGAACCCATTGACTGAAGGGGAGGACAGTCCACAGAAGGAACAACGCTGCAACACCCCAGCAGGTGTATATGATAGAGGCTCTCCATTCCTTTCTCCAAAGGACCTCTGGCCATTTACTTGGTAAAATATACACTCAGTAAAAGGGAACATACAGACATTTTCAGTGAGCGAGTACATACCTTAATTCACGAAAATTCAGAGAGACCCCTTAGTTCCTAATCACCCCGGGGAATCATCTTCTAATTGCATCTTTCAACTGCTTCGCAGTTCAGCTCCCTCTGTCCAGATCTACTTAATCTCTTATAGCTGTTTCTGTAGGCACTCCCCAGTAAGCCTCCTGTATGCAAGTCTACATCTCAGAGTCTGTTTCCCAAGGAACCTCACTTAAGACAGATGTTAAACTTGGGTATTATTTGAATAAATTCACTAAAATGCAAAATAGCTATCATTTGAGTTTATCAGATTGGCAAGGTTAAAAGATTAATATGATCTCGTATTGTTAAAGATGTGAAAACAGCCATTCAGAGACTGATAAGGAGAGTTTAAATTGATACTAAATTTCTAGGGGGCTATTTAGAAAAATATATTTATTCAAAGTGTATACACATTGATTCTAGCAATTCTTCTTTTAGGAATATGTACCAAAAATTGTGAATAAGAGTGCAGATGTTATATATGCAAGTTTTTTGTTTCAGCTTTGTTCATAATAACAGTAGATTAAAATTCTATAGGAAAAGAATTAAAGTCTTGTTATATCCATATGCTTATATTATGTAGCAAGAATTACACAGTTACATGATATATGTGTGTATATATATATATTTAAATGTTTATTTAAATAGCATAAACATCTTATGTAATTGGTTATATATATTTAGGTATAAGATAAACCCAAATGTAACACAGAAAACCATCATATTTTGTACATATTATATTATCACTTATAGTATGATTTCAGGTTTATATGTTCTTTACATTTTATGTTTCCTAATTTTTTAATGAAAATTAAGAATAAAGTCATTTTATTAAATAAATGACAAATTTGGGGTCAGTATTTGGTTCTAGGCTTCTTGATCTAAGCGGTCAATTTAAAATTACATCCCTAAATTTTCTTATCTGATATAATTTCCTAGCTTTGGTGGAGCAGATGAGCAAAACAAGGCATGAATAAGTGCATTATACTTAGAGAGACTAATAAATTAAAATGTTGTTTCTACTCTGTCTTCATCCAGAATTTTATCTCCCAATTAAGTTTTGTAAATTACAGGTAACATAAGAAATACCAAAAGAGACTCATTTCTCTCTTTTCTTGGTCTATTCTTTTCTTCTCCCTTTAATTTTCTTCTTTTTTTTTTTTCCTCTTCAACTTTTGGCCTTTTGCCTATCATTATCAGATCAAAGCTTTTACATTGATAAACTGAGATAATTAGCACAATGCAGTGGCTGCCAGGTAGAAGTTCTAACACTTATTAAATATGTGGATTAGCAGCAATCACTGGCAACGTTTAGCCTGGTTGGTGGGAAATAGGCTAGTCTTTTTGTCAGCGTTTCCATGTTACTGCCCAATAACTCTCTCTGAAATAGTGTGACACAGGGTTTGGTGTTCTCAGAATAACGCTCTCTTAAATCTTTCTGGCACTAACAGCATAAATACTTACTATAAAAGTCCCAGTCACTGCCCACAGCAGTCCAGCAAGAAAACTGCTTATTGCGTGTATCCTTTGTGTATGTTGCTTGGCGTGACAGACAGAAACAAGAAAGAAAGAGAGTTTCAACTACATCAAATTATGGTAGATATCATTGATAGAGTAGAATACACATGCATAGTTGGGGTGATGAAGAAAAAATGCCTCAGCAGTTTTCTACCCTCCATCAGACAAGGAGAGAGAGAACAGGAGCCCCCAGAGGTTAAGAAGCCTGTGAAGAGATGGATAGCTTGAAGAGAAAAGTGAAGTGACATAAAAAAATCAGAGAATATTTTACCCACAGAAAGAAAATCAATGAAAATGATGAACTGCTATTCAAAGGAAATAAACTGATTATTCCAGTTTCCACAAGAAGGGAGATGCTGCAGGTAATCCATCAGGATGAGCAGGATATTGGAGGGTGTGGGCGGAAGCCTAGATGTGATCATCCACCTATCTTTCTTATTCTAGTCCAAAAAAAAGTATTAGTTAGATGTCGGAAACATAATTTAAAGTTAATTTCTTTAGTACAATAAAGCTCATTGGTATGTATATATTTTCTAATTATTTTCTGTCTTTTTCTTTTATACTTCATAAGTGAAATTTTCCAAAAATATTGAAGACAAAATAATGTACATGCAAAGTTTAAAGAATAATAATAAAATGAACTACCCATGTGCAAACCAAACAACTTAGGAAATAGAACTCTGTCCATATCTTGGAAGCTCCCTAGATTTCCATCCCTGATGATGATCCCCCCTTATCTCAGCAGAAGTAACCACTCTCCTGATCTCTGATGAAATTATGCATTTGATTTTCTTTATATCTGTGTCAACTGTAAATACATACACAACATGTCATTCAGTTTGTTCTCTTTTTAATGTTTTTATAAATGCAATCAAACTGTATGTATTTAACTTGCGATTTTCATTCAACTTTATGGTTTTGAGATCTATACATGATTATTGTGTATAGTCTATTGTATGACATACTACAATTTAGCCATTCAATTGATTGTTGAAAGGTGGTTGGTTTGTTTGCAATGTTGCTGTTACAAACGGGGACACCTTCTAATGCAGGGGCCTACAGTATGTATATGTTCAAATTTATTACACAGAAAAGTTTTTTAAAGAGCTTTTTATTAATTTTGTACCTTATAGCACTGTGTGAGAGTTTCCTTTTTCTCCATCCTTGACAAAAATTGGTAGCGTTCTATTTTCTAATTTTTGCCAGTTAAGTATTCTTTGCCATGTTTTTCATTTGTACTTGCCTGATTATCAATAAGGTTGAACACTTCCTCATAAGCTTATTCAATATTTATATTTTCTCTTCTGTAGACTTTCTGTTCATGACTTTTGGTACAATTTTGCCTGATGTTTCCCTTTTATTAACAGTTTTGAACAAGTCTTTCATATATTCTGGATACCAAAGCTTGATAAGCTATAAGTTGCTGTAACTTTTTTGAGATTATCACTTACTTTTTTACTCTTTTTCTGATTTCCTTGTATACACAGACATCATCAAACTTATCACATGTTTCATATATGGTTTGTATTTGGTGATCTTGTTTTAAAAGAAATTTTAAAAAGCACTTACACTGTAAGATCAAAAGAATATAATCTCCAATATTAACTTCTAACTGGATTCTTTCTTGTCACATTAAATATATGTGGTCATGTTTGCATGACATTGTAAATATAATTAATCCCACTGATTATACACTTAAAAATGGTTAAAGTGGTGAATTTTATATTATGTATATTTTACCACAATACAAAGAAAAAAAAAAACCCCTGTAAAGAGATTCAATCATTGCTTGAAGAGATCCAGAATTCTTCATTCTTTTTCTAAGAGCCTAAATCAAATTTTCCAAATAAATAACAAAGAAAATTAACACCAGTTTCTGAAGTGGGTAGGATTTTATCTGTTTCCCTATTTTGGAGGCAGACCTTAATTTCAGTCAACTTCACTAATATGAGAATTCATGAGAAAAATGTGGGTTTAACTGAATATGAGTTTTTCCTTAAACTTCTCATAAAACTACTCCAGATTGGGGAAGATCTCCCAACATCAAATTGTTTTACAAGTATCATAGCTACAAGCCCAGAGCAGATTTTGTTTCTATTATATCTCCGGAATACAATTTTTGACAAATTCCTTGTTTATCACTGTGAGGATAGAAGAAGAGCACAGTGTCGACAGAGTGTCTAGCTCGGGCAAGATACATCTCTGACTTCTTTTCCAAACCTGTCTATTTAACCCTCATAATGCCATTTTACAGATGAGGAACCTAAGGCTCAGAGGTTAAATAATTTATTCAATATCAATTTGCCAGCCTGTAATAGAGCAGAAATTTGAACTCAAGCTTCTCTTATTCCGAAAACTGTGCTGTTTCCATTTTCCACCCTGATATCTCAGAAAGATCTGTAAAAGAGAAGGGTGACTGGCACTTGTTAAATGTGCCAAGTGCTTCACTAATCTTACTGAATACTCACAACCACTCTACTAGGAAGCTGGTATTAGTCAAGTTAAAGAGATGAGAAAACCAAGATTCTGTAAGTTAATTGTCCAAGTGTATGTCAGGGCCAAGATTTTAATCATTATTTGTCTGGCTTTAAATCCTATGAATACATTCCCTATATTCCTGCAAAACAATTTGGCAAGATAATGTATTGAGATACAGTAGTCTCCCCCTAACTGCAGTTTCGCATTCTGCGGTTTCTGTTACCTGCGGTCAACCTTGGTCCAAAAATATTAAATGGACAATTCCAGAAATAAACAATTCATAAGTTTCAAATTGCCATGCCATTCTGAGTAGCACGATGAAGTCTCACACCATCCTGCTCCATCCTGCCTGGAACGTGAATCATCATCCCTTTATCCAGCAACTCCTCGCTGTATGTGCTACCCGCTACCTGCTACTTCTGTTAGTCACTTAGTACCCGTCTCAGTTATCAGATCGACTGTCCTGGTATTGCAGTGCTTGTGTTTAAGTAACCCTCATTTTATTTAATGATGGCCCCAAAACACAAGAGTAGTGATGCTGGCAATTCGGATGTGCCAAAGAGAAACCACAGAATGCCTCCTTTAAGTGAAAAGGTGCAAGTTCTCGACTTAATAAGGCGAGAAAGAAATCATATGCTGAGGTTGCTAAGATCTATGGTGACTGTTATTACAGTATACTGTTATAGTTGTGCTTTTTTATTATCAGTTATTGTTGTTAATCTCTTATTGAGTCTAGTTTATAAATTAAACTTTATCATAGGTGTGTATGTATAGGAAAAAACATAGTATATATAGGGCGTGGTACTATCCGCAGATTCCAGTTTCAGGCGTCCACTGGGGGTCTTGAAACGTATCCCCTGAGGATAAGGTGGGCTACCGTACTCATTTTTTTTTCCATCTTGTATGGCATTTGTCTCACCACAAAGTCTTTTTATAGTCAAATGTTTTTTCTTCCTCTTACCTTGGGATGGCATTTCTTAAAGTGAGGACACTGGACTAGTTGCATTAGCTTCACCTGGGACATTGTTAGAAATGCAAATTCTCAATTCCCATCTAAGAGCTACTGAACCAGAAACTCAGGTGGTAGAGCCCAGCAATCTGTGTTTTATCAAACTCTCAGGTGATTCTGATACACTGATGCACACCAAAGCTTGTGAACCACTGATGGAGGGGAAGATTCACTGTGTGCTGGATCAAAGAGAAGTTGCCTCTAAACGAACTGTTTTCCTGGCTTTTTATTTCCAGAAGTCTGGGCTCTTTGCTAGAATAGAAATATTCTCAACACTAAAAAAGGCACAAAGGTCTGAGGTTCTGCTAGCTGTACAAACTCATGACTCTTTGCCCCAGAGAGGAGTGGAGAATAATTTAACTTTGCTTCCCAGGCTCCACAAAGATTACCAAATGTATCAGAGAAGTAGAAGAGCTACTAGACTTTAGACCCGTACAGGCTTGCACAGTGATAACTATCAGCCGAGGGATCTCTCCAAATGTAAAGATCATGAAGTTGTAGGCAGATTAGCTAATTAGGTAGCTAGTTTTTTTTAGTAAGGAAAGCAGGAAGCATTATGTTCCTTCTTATTACTGCAAAAGTGCATTTGAGTGTAAGAGGAAAGATTCAGAGGGCATTTAAAAATTGGCCCATTCAGTTTGGTCTGCTGTAACAGAACACCATAGACTGGATGGCTGAAACAACAGACATTTATTTGTCAGAGTTCTGGATGCTGGAAGTCCAAGATCAAGGTGCTGGCAGATCCAGTGTCTGGTGGGGGCACTCCTCCTGGTTTGCAGCTAGATATCTTCTTGTATCCTCATGTGGTGGAGAGAATGGGCTCTAATCTCTTTCTCTTCTTTTAAGGACACTAAAAAGTAAAAGTACCTAAAAGCTTTTCGAATTCATTTTACAGTAAACATAAACTTTTTTCTTGCTATCTTACTTTATTTAATCCCAGTGGAATCCTACCACCACTTTCAATTTCGTTGGATTTCAGTCTTGAGCTAGTACTCCTATTTGAGTTATGAATATAGACAATAACGTCTGCAGAAAGCAAAGTGGAGTTTCACTTTTTTAGCTGCGTACATAATAATTTATTTTAAGAGGTATAAAAAAGTAAAAAAGACCTTTCAAATTTGAAAAGCTTATAGATTGGTTGCTGCTTTTTGAAAGAAGGCCTAATGATTCAGGATTATGTGAAGAAAATGTTTTAGATATGAAAGTATCTTGCACGTGCAGAACGAAAGAACCTAGGTCATCCATAGTGTTACTCTCTGTAAGACGGGCTTGGGGCACATGTTTTATAGAATGGGTGCCTGGGATGAAGAGTAGCTCCGAGGTTTGTCCAATACTATAACTTTGGTAAGTATTGGACATGCTGCCCATTCAATTTAATTCCCCAAGTAACAATGATAATAACAAATAATGATAATGATAGCTAAAAAAATTTTGAGCACTTTCTATGTGTCAGGCATTGTTTTAAGTGCTTTACATTTATTAGCATGCTTAATCCTCACAACTAAATTATAGACTATTAGATAACGCATATTCTTTCTTATCTAAATCAAACAAGTATTTCTGAGGAGTTTCAAAATGCACAAATAGGTAAGAATTATTGTTTTCACATTCCTGAATTAAGTATTTACTTATTTTCTCAGCCGATAACTCATACATATTGAAAGCTAGGAAATAAGAATTCAAAGGTAGATATGAAAATAAACTTAGATATGTATTTAGAAGTTTAGAAATTAGTGTTAAACTACTTTGAGTATGCTTAAACGTAAGTAAAAATATTCACATTTTTAGCAAACACTAGAGTCAGGACAGATCTGGCAAAAACTGAAGGATTCAGTGCGCCCAAGTCTCTAGTTATCAAATACGGCCTTGTCCTTAGCAAAGACCCTAACCCTCTATTAGTGACTACAACTTATAGACATAGTCACCATGTTTTCCAAAATCAAAGGTTGAGGAAACTGGTAGGATAAATAATTTCCTTTCCTGATTTGTCAGTTTCCTTATATTTAATGAATAATAGTAAATATAATAAAATTATTCACTTAAGGAATCAACTTTACTTAAAAAGAGTAAAATCTCTTAAAATACAAATTGTGCTGGAAAATAGAGGTATATAGTCAATGTGATTATAAGTCATATTAATGAAACAATAATTTGGAATAAACTTCAGCTTTTTACTAAATTTGCTGGAAACATTAAAACTAACACTACAAAAGGAAATCTGACGGGAAAAAGAAAGATGCGGTGTTGTTTAATGAGTATAGAATTTTATTTCGCAAGATGAAAAAAGTTCTGGAGATTGGTTGCACAACAATGTGAATGTACGTTAACACTATTGAATTGCACTTCAAGCTTGTTGAGATCGTAAGTTTTACGTTATATGTATTTTATCACAATTGTATTTTAAAAGGAGCGGGGGAAAAAAAAAAAAAAGAAAAAACGTTGCTTTTTTCCTGCACTGCTAGTAGGAGCTTCTTTTTCCCAACTTGCTATAAAGGGAAAGTGGAAGCAGAAGTGGGGAAACCAAATCAGCATTTGTTGACTGATGATTCACAACTAGCTATGGAAGGCAATATTAGCCTCTAGGTTTTAGATATAAATTTAAAGGCAATGACATTTGTCCAATCTAATGTAACTAGTAAGTGTTAAAATTGATATGCAAACACAATTTTGGGAGGATCCAAGCTCTTTGTCTTATGCTAGAGTAATTTTCAAAATACAACACCCAATGCAATTCCATCAGACCAACTAAGGTTTATATTGAGTAGGTACTCAAAAAGAAAGATTGAGTATCACCTAGTTGAGAATTCCAATAGCATTGATCTTACTGACACTAATTATAAATCTCATAAAGTTAAAATCTATCAAGAGCTTAGATATATAAGCAACCTCCTTTTATTCCCCAGGTTAGCAATTTAATTCAGGTTACCCTAATAAAAATATATCCCACACCAAGATGTAGGAAATACATCATCACAAATTTTTAGTGTTTGACAATAACTGAGATGAGAGGTTTAAAAACAAAGATGAGTCTTCTCAGGGAATATTGGTTTCTTCTCAATGTAAGTACATATAACATTGTGGATAAGAGCATAGACAATTGTGATAACACTTGCAATGGAATAAAATGGGGAGAGAAATATTAGGGAGGGATACATACATATACTTGTTATTACATGTTCCCTGTATGGCTGAGTCCAAGCCTGGCCAGAAAGAACGATTGGAGTGATTGCTACTTTTAACGTTTTCCAAGGGGAGAACAGTGAACAATAGGGCAACTTTGGATTGAGGTAAAATTGCAATGAAGAAGCCAGTCTTTATCATGACTTAGACTGGAGCTAAGGAGGTAGACATGTGACTGATGAAGTAAAGGGTGAACTTACTCATGGAACTCAGGATGACTCTGATGCTCTGACAAATTTCCCTAAAACTCTGACTCCCCCTTGTACTTCACCTGAATCATGGGCTGAGGTTTAAGAGCAGGAGTGTTCAGCTGGGTGACACCATTGTTTCAATAATATGCAACTCGAGTCACTGGTTACTAATAATGATGTCTGCAAATTATCTCATTATTAAAAAAGGATGACTCAGAGTTATTTGAATAATGCAAGTTCACAAACGTCTTACTGGACTGGCAAGGGTGGATTTGCAGCTGCTGTGCTGAGGTGTATACAGGCATGACGCACCCATTAGAGAGTGTAATGCCATCAACCCCAAGGACAAATGTCCTCACACTTTTATAACCAAGACTCTCTCAGGAAGAATGATCTAGAAGCTGTGATATCCCACACTCTAGTGGAAAAAAAACTTCATGATAACAGGGAAGTTTCACATGCAAGGAACTTTTCGGATTATGAATATACCTGCTCTAGCCATAGGGTTGCAAGTGATTTATATTTGAAATGAAATATATATGTATATCTCAAAAGTCATCATTAAAGCTGTGGATCAAAAATACTGTTGATGCACATACTTACATATAAGTTTGATAAGATCGAAGTTATTCTAACAGTAGTTAAAATTAAAAATCAAGACTAGTAGAAATAAGATCACAATTTTAAATAAATTTGAGTATAAATTCACAAAATGGCCTTGAAATTTAACTTAGCCCTCAAATCCACAGTGGAAATGTGTTCTGGAAAAGGAGAAAATCATACATTCAGAAATATATACGTGTGTGTGTGTATGTGCATGTATTTATGTAGAAAACTTAGGAAAAATATAAATTTCTACATTTGGATTTATGTTGGCATATAGAATATCTCATTATTAATAAATTAGCAGCAATAAATGCAATTATTTTTCTTAGTTAAGGTTCCAGCAAGAAACATGACACACTCAAAATAGATGATGGAAGAAAGTGTGCTGAAGGGACTATTTATGAAAATGTGAGGGGAAAAAGCAAAGTAAGGTATTATAAAGTGCCTTGGGGCTAGCAACAGCGTGAAGGCTTTGCCACTCCCGGGCCTGAAAGGGCCAGGGAGGAGCAGATACCAGGACCCATCAGGACCTATAGATATAGGAGAATGAACACCCAAAAGGAGTTGTAGATATGTAGAGAAAAAGAGCAGAACCAGTCAGTGGCAAACTGCAGCCTGGCAACCACCTTGACTTCTCCATCCTCCCATCTCTCCTACCTTCGACTGGTGCTCCCCACTGGCCAGCTGAAAGTCAAAGGGCAACAGAGCCTTGTTGAAGCAGTCCATGGGGCTCAGGTGCTGGGGCACAAAGCAGGGTGGAGAGAGACAGAACATGAATCTGGAGAGGCAAAAGGAGAATGCTCAGCACAAATTTAGATATATAGTGCTTTTAGATTTTCAACAACCATTCACACAAATCCATTTAACTCAAACAACCTTGAAAGATAAGAAAGAAATTTGAAGTTTAAGATTTTTAGAGTTTCTCAACACTGCCCATTTACATGTGTAATAGAGCCAGTAATTAAACTGTCTTCTAATTCCATACCTAGTATTTTTCAGGCTACTTAGAGAAATCTGAACGTAAAAATATCTAAATAGCTTAGAGAGATGCTTTGGAACTCTTTCTCTTCTTCTATGCTGCGTCTTGAAAATATTAATGTAGAAGTGGAGGATGTAACGGAGATATGGAGTTCAAATAAACCTTCACTAGCCATGTCCATTTTTTCAATGGCCTAGAAGAATCATACAGATGGTGGAAGTTGTGTGTCAGTCTTTTAAGAGACTCATTAGCCAAGTACATGTTGGAGCACGCGGTAAAGAATACAGCAAGATATCTAAGACCCTAGGATATTTCCACAAGGAAATAACAAGCTGAATTGGAATGGTAAAACCCACATTTTGTCGTGTTAATGAGAAGTAATTGAAGAAATTTACAGGAGATCTCAAAACGGGAAAGCTAGCCCTCTGTGTATGCACAATGAGAATTCCAGCTATCCCCTCATACAACCTTGTGCCCTTACAAGGTTTAGAAAGCTCTTTGATTCAAAAGCGGTTATGCTGCTTAAAGAAAGAGGCAAAATTAACAGATCAATGTGAATCAGAATAGTAGGTACTGCTAAATTAGGCTGTGCTATACATGCTTTTTAGAACAGTATTAGAAGGAAGAAATGGTAATCCCAGAAAGATAGAATTCAAATAAACAAGCGCTTCAAAAAAGTTCTGTTTATTTTGATAGAGTACGGTGTGTGTGATGTATGATGTTTTGAGGTGTGCATTTGAGGCGCAAAGTCTGAGAAGTTTGAGGCACACTGACAAAGTTAGAGAGCTTGAACGATAAGCCAAGGCTAGTTCATAAATAATAGGAAATGAGAATTACCCCCCCCACCGTATATTCTAGAACAGAATCCTCAGAGTAAATCTCTCTGGGGACAGTTCTGCAAGCATTTTGCAACCTTAGAAACACTGAGTAGCATATACATTGCATTAACTGAGGTAGAGAATTGCTTTTTTTTTTAACTATACAAGCTGCATGCCATAAAGGTGCTGTATCATTCATATGATTTGTAATAAATCTTTTGTATTCTTTCCTCACAATAATTTATCTGAAATAGAAGCCAATACCTTCCAGGTTACTAAGCCTAGCTATTGAATTAATTCATGAGCTGGACTGAAAAAATGGGCCATTCTTCACCACCAGGATCATGAATATTTTAATGTCTGAATAAAGTTAAAGCAACTCAACTTTGTGGAGATGCCACCAGGAGAAAAACATCTGTACCTATAAGCCCAGAATTCCATTAATTCAATAAAAAAAGTATGTTTAGAACCATTCCCTAGAATAGAGTTAGCCTTCCTTAGTGTTCAGCATCATAATTGGATGTGTGAAGAGATATGTGAACAATCCCAGATAAAACAATGACTTTTTGAGACTTTTGGGCTCCTGCCAACAATAACGATCTAACAACACGAAAAGGAAATTGGAGAATAGTTGACATAATTTTTCTCTGTTCTCCAACAACTGTCAGTTTATTTTTACCAAAATCAGAAAATATACAGGAAAAGAAACATCCACAGAGGCCTGATGATGAAGATGTATGAGGGAAAGTATGTGCAATATTTTAATAAGCTATTGCTTTCCTTGGTTGATGGAATAAATGGGCAATTGTATCTAACCTAATCTGAACCCACCAGTAGATCCTCCTCATTTCCCACAAATAGTCTCAACAAATGCATGGCATGACCACCACCAGAAGCTCAGTGATTAAGTTAATCCTCTAACTTAGTGGTTCTCAACATTGGCGGCATAATAGAATTACCTAGGGAGCTTGAATCAGAATTTCTGGGGATGGGAATCGGCCATCAGCATTTTTTAAAGCTCCCTGGATGATTCCAGTGTACAGTTAGGATTGAAGACTACTGCTATCCTATGCAAAGATGTTGAAATGTGAACGTGAGCTTATTTGCAAATACTTTTATGACTTGAAAATCATTGCTGATAACCAGGTTTCCTACCTTCTTTCATCACTGGTACAAAGAATGCCCTTCTTACACTTACAACATAAGTGCCTGGTGAGAATTCTTTAGTTAAAATAAAGACTAAATGAAACTTTACCATGCTGAGATATCTTAAAGTAAATTTCTATGCCCGTGTGACCATAAGCACACTAATTCTTGTTGCTTGTTTACACATTTGTAAAATGGGGTGACTGTATCTGCTTTCTAGGGTTATCATGAAACAAAATGGGTTAATACATCAGAAAGTGCCTAGTAAAATGGTTGCATAAAATAGACATTCATTACATAGTCACTATCAACAAATAATTATAAATTGTAATTCTGAATGTTATTGTAGTCATAATTACATTGTTAAGAGGCTTAATTATTCACAAATTTTTACTTAAAATTTATGCCACAAATATTTATTAAACACTTAACCATGGCTAGGCACTGTCCTGTATGCTGATATACAGTAAAACAAACTAAAATCCTGCTCTTCATTAAATTTAGCTTTCAAGGAGATATTAACAATATATTATGTAACAGTCATTAACGATGGGGATATGTTCTGAGAAATGCATCGATTTCACCATTGTGTGAACATCATAGAGTGTACTCACACAAACCTAGATGCTATAGCCTACTACACACCTAGGCTATATGGTAATAATCTTGTGGGACCACCATCAGCATCCGTCATTGACCAAAACGTTATTATGCAGTGCATGACCACATAATGATAAGGGTCAAAGAGAGAAAAAAAAAAAAGCAGAGCGGTGTGGTGGAGAAACATTCTTGTTAAATAGAATAAAGGAAGTCTTCATTGAGACAATTGCATTTGAGTAAAGACTTGAGGAAGCTAACCATGGAGATATCTGGTGGGAAGGCATTTTAGGGCAGGGTAACAGTAGGAACATGCCTCGGGTGTTCAGGCAGCAGCAAGGAGGCTATTGTGGCAGAACTAAAATCAAGTACAGGTGAAAATAGTAGGAGATAAGATCAGAGAGGTGATGTGGCTATAGGAGTGAGGTGACCATATAAGGCCTTATGGATTTCTGGCACTCTTTCAGGTAAATTTATATTTCCTGCCTCCCATGTTTCATTGCAACCATTAAGAGAGTTATGGACCACGAGTTGTGATCAGAATGTGTGATTCTTGTAGACCAGAGTATATAATTGCTTCAGCACGGTGACGAGACCATTGAGATGATGCCTGCTCCACCAGTTTTTGTCCCTGGATGCTCATGAAGGGCAGAACTCACAGCCTGCACAATGAAATCAGAGCAGAAGGCAGAAATTAACTTTGGTTGCTCAAATCATTAAGATTCTCAGTTGTTTGCAACTGCTAATAAAATATCCTGACTCATACATAGCTCATGCTAAGGACTCGCGTCTTCATTCTGGGTAAAATGAGAAACCAGTGGGGATTTTTAAGATAGGTATGAAATGATTTGACTTATTTTAGACAAGATCACTCCATCTACTTTGTTGAGAACAGGCTGCAAGCCTTGGGTGAGGGTAGAAGCTCTTGGTAAAAAAAGACTATTGAGAATGTGCATGCTTGGGTGAGGCAGGCCGGCACAAACATCTCTGTAATCAAAGCAGAGGGGAAGTGAGTGACTCATCTAGTCTTAGTACCCACACTGTTTCCATTGGTTTACTTTCTGTTCTCTCTTTGGCCCCTAATCTTTAATTGGGATGCTTTCCTTTCAGTTTTCTCCTATGTCCAACTGCCTGTGGTTTAATCCTTCACAAACATTAATCATAACTGAAAGTAAGTGATTGATTTAAAAATGTAATAAGATATATTCAGGATCTACCATATGATAGGTAACAGAGATTTAAACATACAAATCCTTTTTCTTGCCCTTGACATCTCTCAATCTAGTTGAAGCCTCAAGACAAATACAATAAGAGTGCATATAATGGTATAGTAAAACTACCAATGGTCTTTAAGAATATACGTGTTAGAATAGTTTAGAAAAGAGATAAATCAGATAACTAGTGTTGACTTTGTAGAGCAGGTACAATGTGGGCTTTGAGGGGAGGAAGAGACACACTTTCGTGAATGAAGAGTTAGGAAGGCATTTTAATCAAAAAATAAACACATAAACATCAATGAAGAAGTGGTATCTTATGACAATCATTTTCAGACAAAATACGTAGACCAATTCAGAAGAAATATAAAATTTTTTAAAAAGAAAATTTAAAAAGAAGGTAATTTGGAGACATAAGGAAGCAGTAAATTATAAAGGGCCTTGAAAAACAGAATAAAGAAAATGCAAGATAGCCAAAGAGATTTTTTTTAGTATCATCATAGTTTCTACATGACAGAAGGGTGTTTACAATTTTAATATGCAAAGGTAAAAAGAGAGATTTAAAACATGATTGTGACAACATACCTGATTCAATTATATATACAGTTTGTCCCTACTTTAAAAAACAACACTAGTTTGACTATTTCATTATACACTATTGTATCTCAAATCTAAATCCAGGAATTATAGTGAGTGCCTAAGGCAATAAAAGAAGATTAAATAAGTTACAATATATTTGCTATCTTGTGAGAAAAATTAAAGAAGAAACAATTGTATGGAGGGTTAAAAATAATTTACTTTTTAAAAAAATCTCGCAAATAATGCTTAAAGAACATTACATTATTCATTTTGCTAAAAATATTTCTGTGTAGAAAAGAGCTTTTGAATATTTACTAATACACCACTATCTTCAAAGAAATTTCTAAAGTCTTAGAACAAATCTTATCATTTCCATTGGCATAATGTTCAGTTATACGTCCAGTCTTCTGTAAAGGTCAAAAGGATTTCTCGGAGGAAAAAAAGATAGATTTGATCTAGTAAACAATTATTCAAAGGAAAATTAAATTAGAGGATATTCTAGAAAGGAACTGATATGACCTAGCAGTGCACCAAAGGATGTGGATAAAAAGGTTTCATGCGTCCTTTGGGATCAGTTACATTGCCATTCTGAAATATAAAATATTATAATTGTGTTAGCATAGTCATCAATGACAGACAATAAAGAATATTGTTTTTCTCAAGCAAACATTCATATTTCAGCCCAATCAAAGATACTGTCTAAATTTAATTGTTTATGTTTGAGGGTGTTTCATTCTGAAGAAAAAGAAATGGACTTAATTTCTTTTAAGCATACAAAAATCTAGTTACTAACAATAAAATTTCAAGCCTCAAGACAAAGAGTTTAGCATCAACTAAAGCCTTTAAAGATGAGTGGTAATTTCAGTTTCACATCTAAGTTCTTTGAAATATGATAGTTTTATAATAAAAAGTAAATAATGTTGCTCTGAGAATTCAAAATTTCTATTTTTTGATGTGAACTCCAATTGGCAAACATTATTTAGAAAAAAATTGGCATTGAATAACAGGGGCGAGAAATGAAAAGATACTATGTGTACAAGCCTGTGTTTTTACTTATAGTGAGGGCTTGATCGTAGAACTGTTACTTGATTCTTTCAAGGAGGGTAGAGGAGATAGATAAGAAGAGGAGGTGGGCTGAGGAATATCAAGCATGGTCCAGTGCCAATCATCAAAGGAGTAAATCTATTACACCAAGACCCCCAGGATAATTAATTCAGATCTCTGGATGGCATAGAGGACACATAAAAAGGCTCAAACAAAAACTAATTGAGTACCTCAATTTATGAATGCTACTTGTCAATACTGAGAGTTGACACTTGGTCTATGATGTCAGAGTAGGTGTTATCTTTGTACAGTTCATCCAACTCTACTATTTTCTACTTAAATAATCCATTACCTCAGATTGGTGCTTGTACTTACAAATATAAATTCTTACCCTAGGCCAGTCTGTCTTTCTACATCATATACAATCTAGTGACTTTTCTTCATCTTTCTGGGTGAGTGCACCCAATCTACAGCAATGAGGCCTCCTTAGGTACTATGGAGGAGTAAAGGCATGCACTAATCCACAGAATATTTTCTATGGTACACATTCTATTTAGGTCTTGTACAACTATAGTTAGTTTTGTCTTTCCTCATGTACGTACAAGGGATCAAGTTCAAATTTTCTTCCGCCTTCTACATCAGGTCATAGGTTTTATATAAAGCACAGAATATCCAACACAATTCATCTTTTTAACAAATATAGTCTTGTGTGTTTGCTGTGTTTTGTCTTGCTCTTTTACTAGATCAGATAAACTGGAGGCCTCATATGTCTGCAAGTATACCGTCAATTTTAAAACCCACATTCCAGAATTGGTGACGCAGGTTTTGACGAGGTGTATGTCATTATAAGTCAGAAGTCAGCAAACTTTTTCTGTACAGGGCCATACATTAAATATCTTAAGCTTTGCAGACCACATAGATCTCTGTCCCATATTCTTCTTTATTTCTCTTGAAAACACTTTAAAATGTGACAAATATTCTTAGCACACAGCCAATATGAAAGTAGACAGTGGGATGGATTTGGTCTATAAGCAGTAGTGGATGTGAGTTCCAATTGGTAAACATTATTTAGAAAAAAATCGGCATTGAATAATGGAGAGAGAAGCTCACTTAACATAATTTTCTTCATCTATGAGACTATGTGAGAATTAAATAAGATATATAAAAAGCCTAGATCCCAGTAAGTGTTTAAAAAGTGTTCACTATTATTGATGGCAATTTTATTATAGGATGCCTAGAAGTAATAGAGGCAGTTAGGAAAGAACGATGTATTTATTGCCATTTGAGGGTTTTAAATGCTGATAGACACACTGATAGATATTCTGAGAAGAGATTAGAGACACTATAAAAGTGTATCTTTTGCCATAAGTGAAATGCAAATCAAAACCACACTAGATATCAACCACTTCACACCAAGTAGGGTTGCTATAGCCAAAAAGATAATAAAAAATGTTAATAACAAATGTGGACAAAGATGTGGATAAACTGTGAAAAGAGGAGCAAATTAAATCCAAAGTAACCAGAAGAAAGAAAATGATAAAGATCAGAATGAAAAATCAGTGAAATAGGTAAGAGAAAAATAATAAAGAAAAGAAATTAAATTAAAAAACTGGTTGTTTGAGAATATCAAAAAATCAATAAAGCTCTAGCTAGAATAATTAGGAAATAAAAAAGACATAAATTATAAATACTAGCAACGAAAGAGGTGACAACACTGGAGATTCCATCAATATTGAAAGGATAAAAAGAGCAAAGGATAGGGGCCGGCCCGGTGGTGCAGTGGTTAAGTGTGTGCACTCTGCTTCAGCGGCCCGGGGTTCACAGGTTCAGATCCTGGGTGTGCACTGATGCACCACTTGTCAAGCCATGCTGTGGCAGCATCCCATATAGAGTAGAGGAAGATGGGCATGGATGTTAGCCCAGGGCCAGTCTTCCTCAGCAAAAAAGAGGAGGATTGGCATCGGATGTCAGCTCAGGGCTGATCTTCCTCACAAAAAAAAAAAGAGAGAGAGAATAGTATAAACAACTTCATGCCAATAATTTCAACACTGTAGATGAAATGAACAAATGCATTGAAATATTAAAACTACCAAAGCTCACTCAAGAAGAAATAGATTAACTGAATAACCCTATGTCTACTTTAAAAATTTGAATTTGTACTTAAAACCTTACAAAGAATATTCCAGGTCTGCATGTCTTCACTGGTGAATTCTAGCAAACATTTAAGAAAAATGTAATATCATTTCTATACAAACTCTGAAACTGAAGAGAATGGAATAATTCCCAATTCATTCTATAAGGCAAAACTTACCCTGATACCAAAAGCAGACAAAGATATTACAAGTAAAGAAAATTTCAGACCACTATCCATGAACAAAGACACAAATATTCTAAATAAAACTTAGCAAACAGAAACCAGCCATATATAACTTGCAATTCATCACATTAAACTAAAGAAGAAAAATCATATAATCTTCTCAATATAAGTAGAAAAAAAAACTGTGACATTATCTAATATCCATTACTAATGAAAAAAAAAATCAGGAAACAGGGAGCAGAAAAGAACTAAATTAACGTGACAAACAACAACTACAAAAAATAAAGATCTAACATTGTAGTTAATGGAGAAAACTGAATTGTTCTCTCTTTAAGATCAGGAACACAACAAAGATATCCCCTTTCTCCACTCCTATGCAGTATCACACTGAGCATCCTAGCCAGTGCAATAAGGCAAGAAAAAGAAATAAAAAGCATTCAAATTGTAAAGAAAAAATTAAAACTCTCTTTATTCATAGACAATATGGCTACCTATGTAGAAAATCCAATGGAATTTATTTTAAAAAAGCCCCTAGAACTAATCAAAAAATGTTACAAAGTCAATTGTATTTGTGATACTGGCAATGAACAATTAGAACTGATATTTTTAAAATATCATTTACAATAGTATACAAATACAAAATATTTAGGAATAAATGTGCCAGATCTGAAAATTACATAATATTGCTTGGAAAATTTTAAAAGATCTAAATAAATGTAGTAATATCATGCATTCATAGATTGGAAGACTTAGTACTATTTAGATGTCTCTCCCCAAAATGGTCTGTAGTTTCAATACAATCTCAATCAAAATACCAGTAATTTTTTATAGAAATTGACAAGCTTATTATAAAATTTATATGGAAATGCAAAAGATCTAAAACCAAAACAATTTTGAAAACAGAACTAAGTTCGAAGACAAACTGATTGATTTCAAGATTTATTTTAAAGCTACAAAGGTCAAGATAATGTGGTTGGCATTAAAACAGACAAATAAATCAATGGAATATAATAGAGTCTAGAAATAGACTCACATGTATATATGGTCAACTGATTTTGGCCAAAGAGTAAAGTACACAGTGTTGAAATGTTTCTTTCTTCAACAAATGCCATTGGAACAATTGGATATCTGTCTTGTAAAATAATGGCTTTGATCTATAACTTACAAAATACAGAAAACTTACCTCAAAATGGATTATAGTCGAAAATGTAAAATCTAAGTATTTCAAAAATTTTAGAATAAAATATATGAGAAAATCTTTGTTACCTTGAGTTAAAGATTTCTTAAATATGATTCCTAAACCATGTTCCATTGAAAATTGATAAACTAGACCTCAGAAAATTTAATGATTTCTGCTCTTTAAAGGACACTATTAAAAGAATGAAAAGATGAGACAGACAGGGTGAAAATATTTGTAAGTCATATATCTGATAAAAGACTTATATCCAGAATATTTAAAGACTTTTGAAACCTCAATAATAAGAAAACAAATAACTCAATCTTAAAAAGTAGCCACACACTGATATTTTAGCCTAGGAACCTCAGATTAATTTTGGAGCTATATTTAGATTTGAAACTCATGTGAATGTTAATGTTACTTTTCATACTTGACTAACAGCCTGTTATTAATTTTTTAAATATTTTTTCCCTGCCACTCCCTTCTAAAACCTGTGCCAGGATAGATAAAAATTAAAGCCAAACTATAAAATTCCACAACATATTCATTTACTTTATTGTATATGTAATTAGATACATATGTTTTCATATGTTACTTACGTTTTTCTCTTCCTAATATATTACATTTGGGCTCCCCAGACTGAAAGAAAAGACAACATTTATGTGCCTGTTATTTGGAATATTAAAATCAGATGTTTATACTTTTAATGAATTATTTTAATAGAGAAATTAATTTCAAGTGGAAAATTGATAAATGGATTTGTTTGAGAACATACAAGGAATTATATCGAATAGAAGTTGATTACTTTGTATAAAGTTATATATATTTTTTCTAGATCTTACTCCGTATGTCCTCAGATATACATGGGCAAATTATGAAAATACCTCGATTATACTTTCTCCTGAAGAGTATAGATTATTCATTGAAAAAGAAGTGTGTACGTGTGTGTGTATACACTTAATCTACTACTTCTGTTTTGGCTTCCTGTTTTTTTCTTTTTCTTTACCAAAGAAAGTAATGAAAAGGACTTTTCGGAGCAAAGTATGTCTAGGTTCATATTCAAGACTTAATAACCTTTTAAAATAATGGGTAAGTTTCTTCATCTGTAAGTCCTCTTCAAATGTAGCATGGATATTAATCCCTAAGGTATTTATGAAAATTAAATTAGTGCATGTAAAGCACCTAACACTCGCCTGATGCTCAATAAATGTTAACTATATCACTACTTCCACGCCTTCCTTTAATTCTATTGTTGATACCTCCATTAGACATGTTCAGAAACAAATTTAAAAGAAGTGAATGCACAGTAATATTTATAAAAATAGAATACTTTCTAAAAACGTTCCTCTTATGCCTGTTAATCAATTAACAATTATTAGTTGAGATACTAAGGCTGCTTAATACTCTTCGCATAGCATTTGACTCCTTGAGTATATATGTTAAAAATAGTCATTTGATCTACTCTCAAAGATTTTATGCTAGAAATGAAAAAAAAAGGTGATTTCTATTCATTCAATCATTTGGAAAAAATAGAAAATCAAATTGTTTAAAGTAAATAATAAAAATCTGAATTATTTTTAACATGTAATAAATGGGAGCACTATCAAATAAAATAATTTATTTCTGGTCTACCCACAGACTCTTGTTGATGTCATTCTATTCATCTCAACCAATATTTTAACTCTATGCTGGTTCAAGCAAATTAATACAGATAGATATAGATACAGATATATAGATATAGACATATAGTACAGCATGAAATAAAATAACCAGGTTTTGAGTAGAAAGAAGTTTTGAGGTAAAGGATGAAGGAAAGGAAGAGAAATCAGTGTTTCCAGGTTCTCAGGGCCACATCTAACCGAGATGTAACAAACCGCTAAATAACTACAATAAATAAATATTTAACTAGGTAATGTGTGCATAGATACATAGGAGACAAAGAGAGACAGAAAGAGAGAGGCAGGGAGAGGGAGAGGGAGGGTGAGAGGAGAGAAAGAAGGAAAGAAAGAAAAAGTTCCTTGACATTATTCTTCATATAACATCACCCTATACCTCATATTGTGGGGCTTCAGTATCTGTACTTTTGAATCATTATAAAAATTACTTAAAACTGGGTAAAACTAGGTAACATTGTAGTCCATGCATCCAGAGTAAAGATGTTCTTTAAAAACAACTCTGGAAGATGGTTATTTCTCCCTTTCCCCTCTGTTTACTAACAAGTATGGATTAGCAAACTACACAGTACAACCTACTTCCAGCTCACTCTTAAGCTTTGTAAGCTAGTAACAGTTACCGACAGAATAGCAATTACAGCCCACACGATTCATTACCCCTTTTAACTCAGTTCTTTTGTTTTGTAGCATAAAGGAAAAAGAAACCATGAATTGATACCCAGTCCTGTATCGCTAAAGCTATAAATTCTGTAGAATTATGTACCGAACTACCATTTGGTGTTACTACTTGAGGGCTCTGTTTATTTGTTTGCTGCTCTGTTTTGACTCAGGGAATAAGGAGTCTTCCAGAGAAACAGCTTGCCTGCTTCCCCTAAAGCTTACTTTATTCTTTGCAACCACACACTTATTTTTGTTTGGTCATGTTTTAAAAACCATGTCAAATCTGACTTTAAATTTGGAACTAAAAATGAATTTTCAGGCCTTTTTTCTTCTTCTATATTCTTGGTGAAATAAAATGTTCTCTCTCTAAGAAAAACACAAATATAAGAGGCTTTCCCAATATCTAATTTTTAAAACATTTAAATAAATCAATATCATATGGATTTTCTTTCCCTTACAATATATGTTTTAAGAAATCTGTATAAGAAAATGTCTTGCATTTTGCCTAAAACAAAATCTGTCAAGAAACGTCCTTAGCTGCTCAATACAATGCATTTCTCCACTCTCCAGGTGTCTAATAGCTCTTTCTGCCCTGCTATAAATCATCCATTAAAGATGGTTGACTATCTAATCCAGATTAGGGAATCTTGGCAGCTGTGAGAATAAGGAGCCTAGAACTACCAATTACTTTGTGAATAAAGTTTCTAAAATACTAGAGAGAGGACATTTGGATGAAAATCAAGAGTCCCTACACTATGTTTTGATGTTTTAAAAGAATGGAAAAAATGATTTCATCTAGCATGCTTCTCTTAGGTGTTCATCCTAAACTTAAAGATGATGCAAAGCCACAGAGATGGCACTGGCATTGGCCTTCTGAGAACTGTTTTTAGATAGAGTGGCAATAAACAATCTTGATAAGGTTCACCTACACTCTAATTCTTTTTCGGTTGTATAGAAAAAGATACAGTGGATTATGTTGATGGCACTTTCCTGGTTGCATTAAAAAGAAAGCTCTCCTACCTGATTGCCCCAAATTATGTTTCCGGTTAAAAAAAAAAAAATCGCACTATAATTTTGTACTGTACTTATATGTCTTCCTTATTTCCATTTTATTCATTATATCTATAAATTTCTTTAAAAGGTAGGAAAACATTTCTGGATAGCAGAAAAAGCCACTGTGTGCAATTGGGTGGTGGTAGTAGGAATGACAAAAACTTCAAAAGATGTCTGATTCTAGCTCTCCCAGCCTTGTTCTTCTATGCTTGATTATGGGCACTAAATGAACCCTAGCCTTATTTGAGATTTACATCTGATAATTCATGAACAACACCTAGCACAATGTCGGGCACACAATGACCACTCTTTATCACTAAATGGTAGTTACCTATTATTGTTACTATTATTATTAATTTGTATTTGTGGATGTTTTTATTATTTCAGTTATAAGAGTACTCTGTGGGGAAGTGGAATACGTAGAGGACACCTAATATTCCGCTAAAAGTATCAATATAGTAGTGTGATAGCATATTACATTAGGAAAAAAGCAATTAAGAGCATCTAGTACAATTCTTTCATTTTATACCTAAGGAAGCTAAGAATCAGAGTGATGTAATGTGTTGACTAACATCCCTCACACATAGTTCAAAACAGGGACACTCTACGAGGAAGGCTGGTGTGCATGAATGCAGGCAGTTCTCTTTTGCTCTTTCCACCTAAGGCTGCAGAATGCTAGGACTCGGAAAGCTTTACTGGTTCTCCAGATAGAAAACACCTGGTTTTCTGCGCACTCCAGTTTGAGGGAGCGCCAACAAGGTGTTTTCCTAAATGCTCCCACACGTACACGTGGTAACAACACCATGGTTCTACCTTCATTCTGAACTCTCCAAAGTGTGCAGGTCAAGTCTGAGACTATCGTCTGCTCTCATAGATACATTCTATAGGAGAGCAGACAGGAGAATCAGAGCAATTACAATCTCGAACCGAATCACAGAATTCCTGAGTTCTTCAGATCCTATTCCTGCCCTGCTTTTGTCCCGACTACATCAAGTATATAACTATATTTTCTGTGCCACAACAGCCTGAGGCAAAATATACCATGAAAATAGAATTGTAAAATAGTATTTCTGACCCCAAATATCTTCTCTGTGGGAACTCCCAAATACTTCTGAGAAATCTTGTCTTTCTCATCCATGAATTAGTCTTAGGATACCTCTTGAAATCATTTTCTTTCTCTCTTCCTCCGGTTGCTAACTCTTACTAGAAATTCCATTTCCATTGCTAGCACTCAGCAGAAGAAGGTGTTGCATCTGCTGCCCACCAGTGGTTCCTGAGCTGTTGTTCAGAAACACCAGTCTGCACTGAGGCTGGCAGGGTCTCCTGTGAGTACAGGTGACCACAGCCAGGGAAGCCGGGGAGCTGGTACCTTATGTCTTCAGGATTCTTATACCAAACAGCTCACTAGCTGAAACATGAAATCACCAATATCTGACCACTTACGGCTTATTATATATGGTTCAACCCAATAGCTTTACTGGCTTTTATATTATAAAAATCTCACTCTGGAATTCAGAAATGAGTCCATGGAGGCTCGGCCAGAATACAATCTGACTGGAGGCCTGAGCTCAAAAATCATCTCTCCCTCCAACTCTGACCCATTGTCTAAACTGCCCTCAGTCCCTTCCCATAGGAAGAATTCCTTCCCAGAATACTGCATGCTTCCTTATATGGCCACCCCCACCTAATACCCCTAGACACATTTAAATACAAATCAAATTATAGTTCAGGAATAAAATTTGTCTTTTGCTATGTATAGGCCCTCTGCAATGGGTTATTGCACATAATGACAGTGGTTGAGCCACTCTTGATGCAGACGAGTCAGAATTCAGCCATAATAAATTATTCTCAACATTATCAATGCTAACATCATCATCAACGGAATGTTAACATCATAGAGAACTGTTTAATTATGTCCCACACCCCACACATTTAAATCTGAATTTCTCTTCTTGCAGATGGAATTCCAACTCATGTCCCTCCACTGTCTGACTCCTCTAAGGCCTTCTGCATTTTTCCTTCTCCTTCCTGGTGTCACTGGCACCTTCCAATTTAGTAAACCAGTGAATTTAATTAATGAGCTTCTCACTCTTCCTTCCAGATCATTAACAAAGGCGTTAAATAAAAACAATCCTAACACCTATTCTTGCATCTTCTCACTGGCAACCTCCTCCCAACTGTACACACTGCTGTACATTATCACCATTAATTTAAAATTCCTTAGCCAAAAGTAGTCACAGCTGGGCCCACTGGTGTGAATTTACTTAAGTAAACATTAGTAAGTAAAATGCGTTAGTAAGCTTCCATCATTTTGGTCTATCATCCTACAGTAAAGTAGGAAACTGGAGAAAATGTGTCTTATACATAAAACTAAATGTAAATCACAAATCAGTTTTCTAACTAATAAAAACCCAAGAAAAACTGTGGGAAAAAGTCTGTCTTCTAGACACCCTCCCCCTGTTTGTCGAATCTTAATCTTGAACTCTACTTACTTGGTTTTCCCCTATCCTCAATACCCTGGCACTGACCTGCTCTCATATTTTCCCATTCAAAATTCAGTCCTGGCAAAAATTTTGAAAATTTGTGTATTCATTCAACAAATTTTTCATACGTATTATGTGCCTGGCATTGTTCTAGGCATTGGACCTATAAAAGTGAACAAAAGAGTCAAAATGCCTATAGTAAAAGAACTTACATTCTAGAAATAAAATTAGCTAGTAAGTAGATAAATATATAGTATGTCAGATCACAGTAAGTGCTACGCAGAAAACTAAAGCAGGTTAAGAAATTAATGGAGTGTCAGGTAACGGAGAGGGACTGTTATCAGATATTGTTGGTAAAAGGGTCTTCACTGATCAGATGACCAAGTAGAATGCCAAAGGAAGTGAGGGACTAAGCCAAGTAGTTACTGGGGAAAGAGCATTACAGGCTGGGAGAAACGCAAGCAGCGATGCCTTGAGTCAGAGCATAGCAGGGTTCAAGGAAGAGCGAGGAAATCAATGCAGCAGGAGGGCAGTGAATCAGCAGATATGTGGTAGGAGAGAAAGTCAGAGGGTTTCACAGGAGGCCAGATTATGCAGAACTTTCTAATCTGGTAAGGATTTAGGGTTTTATCCTATTGAGGTAGAAATGCATTCTGAGTGAAGGAATAATGTTATATAGCTTGAATGTAAAAAGAATACTCTTCATCAGTATTTCTAACTGTCACGTATAGAAGAATCACCTTGGACTCATGTTAATAGGAAGATTCTCACTCAGTGGGTCTGAATGGAGCCTGAAATTCTGCATTTCTTACAGGCTCCCCAGTCATACTGACATTGTTGATCAGTGGACCTTACCCTGAGTATCAAAGCTCTAATCGCAAGTTCTCAAGGGATGGTCCCCAGATCATCAACATCCACATCACCTAGGAACTTGTTAGAAGTGCAAATTCTATGGCTCCACTTACTGAATCACAAGCTCTGGGAGTGGAGCCCCACAATCTATATTTTAGCTAGGCTTTCAGATGATTCTGATTCATGGGGAAGTTTGAGAACCACAACTTAATGATATATTACGAATACACTATGGGGTCAAGAGTAGAAGCAAGGAGAACAGCTAGGATCTTTTGGGATAAGATGAGACAATAGTAGCTTGAGCCAGGCTGTTTTGGTGGATGTGATGAGGAGGGGCTGAGTTGTGGATATATTTTGGAGGTTGAGCCAACAGGATATGTGGAGTATATGAGACTGAAAGAAATAAAGGGTGACCCTGAGGCTTTTGTTTCAATAATTGGAAGTGTGCAGTTGCCATTTACTGACTAAAAAGATGAGGATGGCATAGAGCCAACACAGGAGTGAGTAAGGAATGTGGTTTGGACTTCTTAAGTTTGAGATACACCTAGACATATTCAAGTTGAGATGATGCGTAGGGATGGGAAATATGATTCCAGAGGTCAGGGGAGAAATGTAAGCAAGAGATACGAAATTGACAGTTGTATTTGAGAGTCAATGGCATTATATGGAAATGAATGAGATGACCTAGGTAGTCAATGCAAATAGAAAAGAGAAAAGGCCCAAGTACTACGAGCTCTGGATCCCAATTTTAGAGGTCTGAGAGATATGGAGTGACCAGCAAAGGAGGCTTAGAAGGAGAAACCCACAGAGTAGGAGGAGAAACCAAGAAAGATAAATGAGTATGACAGTGCCTAAGCTGGGAGCTGTTCCACTTTGAGAACAAAAGGTTTTTAACTAAGCTAATGTTTCTCAGATTGTGCATTTCAAATGGAGAGGTATGGGGTTCAGGCCAGTGAGCAGAGATCCTAAAGGGATTGTCACCTAGGTCATTCCATGACTACAGCATGGAGTCATGGAGCAGTATCCTTTGGTTTGATGATCTTTTAGATGTTATGATTAAACATGATGAAGAGGATGAGACCCATATATTTCTCCATTGTTCATAAATTGGATCATCCATTCAGAAGGACTGTCAGTCTCATGCTTTCTCCTTTCAATGTACTGATTAAGAAACTTAATGCTGGGATGTGCCAGGCTCAATGGGCTCATAATTAATATCTGTATCTTACACAGATTCACCATGTGTACCTGTCCACTCTGTACATGCCCTTCACCATGTGTCAACCGTGTGCATTTTCTGTAGTAGTAGACATTCAATACATACATTTTTAAAAATGAAGAATTAATGAATTAAAAGAAAGCCCCCTAAACTCTCTATTTCTGTCCTTAGGAGTATGTTTTTATAATATTAGTTATCTTTGATTTCACAAAATTATATAATTTACATTTGAAAAATGCTTTAAAGTAATAAAGTGTTTTCACATATATTGTCACATTTAACCCTCAAACACCCCTGTGATGTAGGCCAGGAAGGTAACATTATCACTACCTTATAGCTGAGAAAAATAAGTTTCAAGGTCAGACATGTAGTTAATGAAAAAACTAAGGCTAGAATCTAGGGTCCCTCGGGTCCTGGGCCGGAATGCTCCCCATCATACTCACTGCTTCAAATACTCCACCACAAACGAGAAAACCGTAGCCTAAGTCTGATTTTCTCCTAGAGGATCAACAGACACGATTTTATACCTGTTCTCATTTTACAGCATAATGAATGTGATGCAATTTACATTATTTAAAGCTACAAACAAATTTAAGAAGTAAAATACAACTGTGTTTTTAATACATATGTACATGATCATAATTAATTATATCACTATGGGGGAACAGTTCTAGCCAATTTGCCACCTCACAGGGGTGTTGTAAAGATTAATTAGAATTAATTAGGTGAGTTATTTGGAGGCAAAAGGCGTTATAAAAGCAGTAAGCATTGTTATCATTTCCCTTTAAGATGAATTTTGAGTTAAAAAGCAATCATCGGTCAGTAAGCTATTCCTCAAAACAGTTCACTCTACAGATGTTTGCATTTCTGATTTGTTCTTAAAGAAAATTGTAAGTAGTGATCTCTTTGGTTATGAGCCAATACAGTGAATGGAAACAAATTTGATAAGATAATATAAGGATTAGAGATGACAGTTTTATTTGGTTGAAGGATATATTAGATGCTGTTTGTTTCATTCTTCTTCTCCTCCACAACCAACATGCAAGTATTTATTTCATATTATTATTCTCAGTATTAATTTTTTCACAATATGCCAAAAATGTCATTTGACAAAATCTCTATCTGCAAGAGAAACCAAAAATATATTCACCACATTAGGCAGCATTTAAAATGTTTAAGCATTTTTCTTGAATGTGGTTTTGTTAAAATAACTTTCATTTTAAAATGTCAAAACTTATCAAAAAACGTTTAGCATAACTGTAGATATTTCACCTAGAGATAAGGAAAGTTGCTTTTATATAAGACATTTCTTAATGCATGTCAGTACCATTTAAGGCAACTCTATATAAATATTTTCACATATCTTCTTTCCTTTGGCTAAATTTGTTTTCACTTCTACTTGCCTTACTTATCTGTGAGAATTCATTTTAAGCATATGTATGAAGAAAAATAGATCAATGTTAGTGACGGTAAGATATTGACAATTGCAAATTTTGAGGTAAATTTTTATTAATATATGAGGGCTCTAAGAGAATATTCAATCATTTCACATACAAATTTTAAAGTCTAATCTCGTACATAACAGATATGAAAGGCATAATGAATTTCCTTGGGTATAGTAAATTAAACACACTAGAATTGAGAACTTTCATGGGCAAAGAGTTGTGCATTTCTCTGATGTAAGAGTCCTATGTTTAGCGCACCAACTCTTCATGCTGTATGAGAAACTAATCAATGTGAGTTAATTTGTTTAATAGATTTTGAATAAATGGTCTGCTGACTGATACCTTCCTCCTCTGATTACCTCTAAAAGGCAAAGCAGAGCAGTTTTTGTGGAATATTAAATGTAGTCTCTATTTTCCTTCTTTTTAAAGAAGCTTTTTTGAAAAAACAAAGCTTTAACAGTATATTTCTGGAAAAGGCAGCACCAAACAGTGTTTTTTTATAGAGATCAAATCAGTTCCTAAGTTGAGACAATTATCTGGCATTCTTTACATACATATATATATATATATATATATATATATAATCAATTCATTCCTTACTTTCCACAGTATTTAAAATCATTGCCTACCATTGCTCGGGCAGTTTTTCTAGAACAAAGGAAAGCTCAAAAACTGAAAATCTTGCTTGTATATATTAATTCCAATTGCTATTAAAAAAAAATTTAGAGAAATACAGTATGAAAGTTTGCATGTAAATGTCACTATATAGGATGTAATTAACTGTTGAGGAAAGAGACAATTTCTTTTCCTGTTTTGCTTTTTTATCTTCCATGTGTAGGAAGCAGGGGGCAATGGAAAGAAAGACTACAGCCTGTAGAGTCATTCAACCCAATAACCAAAATTGAGCTCTGCCTCTTACTGATTTTGTAACATTGAATATTAACTCTCAGAGCTTCAGGTTCTAGGTCTTTAAAGGACACTAATAAAACTCACCTTACAAAGTTGATTCGAAGATTAGATAACATGTGCAAAGCTCCTACTAAAATATGGCACTAAGTAGGCGGTTAGCATACAACAGCCAGTACTCTTCCTATGACCCTCTCGAAATGGGAACTGATATCAACTTAAGGTTCACTTAACCTGAAAGCACACAAACGTTTCTCAAACACACCATTTATGTGGGCATCACTGATTATTGAACTGAATATAACTATACAACTTTCAGACAAAAGTGAATACTTGAGTAGGAACAGGGAATTACTGTAAATGAACCAAGCAAATGCTTAACAGGAAATGCATTTACTATTTCCCATAATGTTGACAGCCTGCTTCAAATAGATCACAGGATTATTTAAGTTCTGGATGAATCATTATTCAACACCTCTTTTCTTGATCAATGTATTTATAAGCCTAATGCAGTATTTGTTGGCATCAGCCCATAGATAAATTTAAACATCTTCAGACACTAATCTTCTTAAATTCTGCCTGTTTCTCTATGGGACAACTACAGTTTCAGCATCATGGATCCCTTGCCACATCTAATATCTAAAATACTTAATATGTAGGTAATTTTATTTTTTATTTACTTATCTCCTATCTTTTACAAAAACAGGGTTTATGGTAGTAAAATATAGTTTGCATTTTCATCATCTTGCTCCAGTTAACGCATTTAATAAAGTAACTGGATCCTGACAGTTAAAGATGAAGTCGTCCACTGTCTCATCCATCTCCCAGGAACTTCATATAATATGGTGACTCCAACATCTATATCTTTTGAAACTTTTTTTTCCTTTTTGGATGCTCCAAACCCATTTCTAGCTTCTACTGGAAAAAATCGACCTGGATGAATTCCAAGTATTTCCCAGCCACCTGTCCAAAAGGGAACTCTTTAACTTCACCCTAACGATTCCTCTTCCTGACCATACTTTGTCAAGTGACAATACCACTGTTTAATCAACCACTCAAGCCAGACCTGGTATATGCGACTTTTTCCTCTTCATCTAGTAGTCACTAAATCAGATCAATTCTACATCCTATCCTGAGTATCTGTTGAATCTATCCCATTCTTTTGTCTTAATTCAGGCCCTCATTGTGTCTCACCCAGATTATTTCAAGTTCCTCTAATCTAATCTGACTGTCTTTATTCTCATCAGCCTTTCATATTGGGTCCAGTATATCCCTCTCTATTGCTGCTTTGGATATGTCCTTAGAACAGTGTTTCTCAATGTGAATTTTGAGTTCCAGTTCTAGAAGTTACTAATATGTATCACATGAAAGGCAAGTTTTGCGACCAAATAAATTTGGAGAGACCCTTGGTTAAAAACAGGGCTCTCTGGGCCCAGCTCCGTGGCTGAGTGGTTAAAGTTCCGCACACTCCACTTCGGCAGCCCGGGTTCTTGGGTTCGGATCCCAGGTGGGTCCTACTCCACTCACCAGCCATGCTGTGGCGGTGCCTCCCATGCAAAGTAGAGGAAGATTGGCACAGATGTTAGCTCAGAGCTAACCTTCCTCAAGCAAATAAAAAGGGGTGGATTGACAATGGATGTTAGCTTAGGGTGAATCTTCCTCAGCAAAAAAAAAAGGAGCGGGTTCTATACTATCAGGCTTGCCATGACATTTAACAGGCTAATGTAAATTTTCAGATAATTTTTAAACAAAAAGCCTGTGTGTAGGTGGGTGTATGTATATAACTTGATGGCAGGACAACTCACAAGATTAATATTCAATAAAATACCCTCAAAATTTTTGACAAGTATAGCCGTAGACCTTACTAATTACATATCATGATGGCTCTGATGTGTTGCTTTTATTTTTTTCCCTTCATCTCTTCATCATAACATGTTATTCCCAAATTGGCTTCTCTATCCTCAGGCTGAGAGTAAGCCTCATAAGGCTTACATAGGACTTTTCTTTTTTAGGTTCTAAGAAATTACCTTCCTTAGAAGCAGACAGCTGCTCTAACAGAAAATTTAACTTAATCACACCTAAATTACAGGGGAAAAAATTTCAAGTAAGAATACTGGCATTCAAAAATAATTTACAAAAAATATTCTCTTGAAAACATAAGTATAGGGCCAGCCCTGGTGGCCTAATGGTTAAGTTTGGCATGCTCCGCTTTGGCTGCCAGGGTTCGACTCCCAGGTGTGGCCCTACACCACTCGTCTGTTGCCGGCCATGCTGTGGTGGCGGCTCACATACAAAAAGAGGAAGATTGGCAGTGGATATTAGCTCAGGGTGAATCTTCCTCAGCAAAAAGAAAAACCAACCAACCAAACAAACATAAGTATACTTAAAAACATATTTCTTTTACAGATCTCACTTGAAAAACTAAACGGAAAATGTAAAGCTTAAATGATTAAGAAGCATGTCTACTGAAGATCAACAAAAATGAAAATAAAAAATATCACCCTACTGATACTGAAGTGAAAGTCAATGCAAAAAGGGGAATCGAATTCAATTTACAAGCATGCAATCCATGTAGAGCGTGTTAGCGACTGATGTCAAGTATTGAGACAGATTAAAACGTACATCACTGAGATTTCCCTAGCTTTTCTTAAGTTTCCCCCTTATGTTATTGAAACACCTATTTGGTGAGCACTAAAAAGGAAAGTAGGTGAAGTCTGTGATCCTTTTACAACTCCACAAAGACCCTGGAATAGGGGGAAAATGCCAGGCCTTTATGGCCAGAGAGATGGAGGTTTAAAAACCTGCTGTGGCATTTCCCAAATCAGGGGACCTCTTGGAGTTCAGGTTCCCGTGGTACTGCGGACAAAGAAATTTTACCTGAGCTTAAACAAGGCAATGGATGAAAAGCACCCCCGCACAGTCATTGGCACATAACAGATCCTCAAACAATGCTCTTTCTCTTTCTCTGGATCTTCTGATATTTTTACCTTACTAATTAATTAATTAAAGAAAAGAGCAGAGGGTATAAGATAGCAGAAATTCTAACATATATCTCATAACCCTTTCTAAATTTCACACCGCCCAGAATCAAGTTAGTCTCGTGCTTAGCGTTGGACCAAAGCCGTTCTCAGTTTTTTCATAAAAGCAATATCCAACGCATTCTTCTATAATTATTAGGCTGCTTACAGGCTATGTGATTATATTTATGTCTTGAATATAACAATCCTGCAAGTCTAATCTTGAATGAAAAAAAAACTCAATTATCTTTGAAACTATTACATTTATGCCATAATATTTATTACAAGGGAAACATTGTATTTGTCTGATTTTACAAGAGAGAAAAATAATTTTTTTCTTCATTCTTAAAACCAATAGTATCAAAGAGTGTCACTTGGACTAAAGTCTGTTGTTGTTTTTGCTGATCAAAGCAAAAAAAATGTAGTTCCACATAATTAACATTTAGCCTATTAACATTTGTGAAAAATTAAACATTCAAACATATTAAACAATTAATTAAGGGCAAAGCAAAAGAGTTGGCTTAAAAAACACAAAACAATGAAGGTTGTATTGGTTTGTAGAAAGAACATGGATTTTAGCTCCAGAGAGAATGGGTCCAATTTCTGGCTGTACCATGAGAGGTGAACCAAATTCATCAGACTTTCTGAGCCTCACCTTTCTCAGAGATAAATTATAAATGATGAGATTTTCTTCATGTTTTTTGTACGTATGAAAATTAAATGAGATGGTGTATAAAGTTCCCATCACATTGCTTGGTAGAAGAGAGCCATTTAATTACTATACCAAAAAGAAAGAAAGAAAGAAAATGTGAAATATACCTTTCAATATTTTAGGGAACATATATGAAAATAATACTCTTTATATTTCATTGATTTTTCACATACTCTCCAAATCCATTTTAATATTCAAAACTAAACACAGGGGGCCAGCCCCGTGGCTTAGTGGTTAAGTGTGCATGCTCCGCTACTGGAGGCCCGGGTTCGGATCCCGGGCGCGCACTGACACACCGCTTGTCGGGCAATGCTGAGGCGGCGTCCCACATACAGCAACTAGAAGGATGTGCAACTATGACATACAACTATCTACTGGGTCTTCGGGGAGATAAAGGGGGAAAAAAAAAAGGAGGAAGATTGTCAATGGATGTTAGCTCAGGGCCGGTCTTCCTCAGCAAAAAAGAGGAGGATTGGCATGGATGTTAGCGCAGGGCTGGTCTTCCTCACACACACACACTAAAAAAAAACTAAAAAAAACTAAACACAGTATTTCAGTTCTGTTATTCCAGTGTCCCAAACCCAAGAAACTACTGCCACTGAGATACATGAATAAGAGTCTGACTTCCTGTCCTTAGGACGTATTTAACAAGTGGCTTGTTTTTACCCTGGTTAAGATCAATACTTGACCTTTTTTGGCCAGAAATATGATTGACTCTTGGTTTAATATTCCCTGTGTATGTGGAATCTAACTTTGCCCTCAGGCCTGAGGGAGGTGAGCTATATCACTCTACAGACTGAATAAGAGTAGGAGAGTACCTAGTGGCCCCCAGGGCGCCTACTGGCCAATAGTCCAGGTGCATATTAGTGCCATCTGCAGGTACAGCCGGCACGTGTCCTACTAATCAACAGGACTCTGCAACCAGTCTTTTCACGTCGGAAATATATAGTTTGTGAAATGTTTTCTTTTTTTTATGTCATTCATCTTTCTCCTCTTTTGTATTCCTCATTCAAGGATAGGAACAACCTCTTAAATATGTTTTAACATTTGTTTGTGTAATATGGTAACTGATATGGCTGCCTTATATAAATGATTTTTAAGTTTTTGCTTTATTCTTTAATTTTTTTAATTTAAAAATGCTAACTCTTTTAGTATGAAAGTTACATTTGTATCACGTGGTTAGGAATCAATTTACATAGGTGAACATTTACACAGAAATCCCAGGAACATATAAACATCAGGAGAAATGGTTCCTTCCTGAAAACTCAACACTGCATGCATGTTCTGAGTACTTGAATTTGTGAGAATCCTTCTATAGGTGAAATAAATCTGAATGTCCCACCACGGGATGGAAAAAAAAAAAAAAGGCTCTTGTATCTCTTTATGGAAAAGTCAATGCCTTAGTCAATTGGGGAGACAACTTCTCAAGATACAAAGTTGGGTTTTTTTCCACCTGAAAACTTGCTATTCTACATTATTAAGTGTTTAAAATTATGTTTCTTTTTCTTTGCTAAATGCCAGGTAGAATATATTTGATTGAAATAGGTAATCAAGATTTAACTCAATAGAGCTTGTCTTTAAACAATCGGAAGGAAAATTTATGTAAAAATGTGTGATGTGTAATCTTTGCCTGTTTGGGAGCACACAATACAGACAATATTTTAAAATGCTAAAAGTTTAATATTTAAACTCTAATACAAAATATCTAGTCTACTGAATGTTTCCATCGACCAACTTCTCAAATCAACTTTGATATTTATTTAGCTTGATCATCTGTCTCTTTGCCTTGAAAGGCATCATAGGCCATTTCTCATACCGGTTTAGTCAGGGAGCCCATTCTCAGGGAAGCATCAATCTTCTAGGTAACCCAATGTTTTGCATTCCCTCTGCCAAGGCCCTGATAGAAAACTGCATGTTCTCAGCCTCTTTCTCTTGCTTCTTCTGGAAGACCGGAGGGCGCTGAGGTGAAAAGGGAGTAATAAATAGACCCACAAACTGATTTTCATTGTAAGTCTACGGGGCTTGCATCATTTACTAAACGCACCAGGTCCCCCTCAGGGTTTCCTCAAGTTTTCATTACATACTGCAGGATGGCATTTACACAAGAGAAAAGGGGATCCTTTTAAATTCAGAGAGACAAGGAAGTTTTCCACTTCCTTAGGCAACTGCTCTCCCCTCCCTTATGACAGTGAGTTTTGTTCATTCCAAGAAGTTAGCTCTGTTTTGTAGAATCATCAGGACTAGGTTAGCAATGTTTATAAAAGTGTTCAAAATGCTTCCACTGTTCTTTTCATGTCAAGCTGGTACAAATACTATAATCTGAAGTCTCTCAAAAATTTTTTTGCTGTTTTTTTCCTACTGTATGCAATAGGAGTGATTATAGTTTACTCATATATACCAAATGGAAGACAAAATGCTCAGAAAATCAAAAGGATATTAAATAGCTGTCTAAATTAGTTTTCCTCCATACATAAGTATAATGATAGATTAAGGGTAGATTTTAGAAAGCTAACGTGTCTCCTTTAAATTTCCAATTCTAGAATTTCCAATTATTTAATACTCCTCTTTATTCTAAGTATTTCTCCTTTCACATGCTATCATAAAAGCTCATTTCTTTTGGAGCATTCCTAATTCCTTAGGAATGCCTTAGGAAAAATTTCTTAGGAATAATGATTCTTTGATAATAATCCTTTGATAAACTCTTGATATCCCCTAAGTTTCAATATAATATTCTTTATTTGTACACATTTTACATTGAAATTAATCACTTGTAATTATAATAAGTTTTACTTCTACAGGTCAATTCAGGGTCTCTAATATATTTGGATTTTAGAATTTATAATGCTTTCCAATTTATTTAACCCATTAGTGATTGTTCAAAACTGGGTTCTCAACTCTAGTCACAAACACAAGGGTACTTTACAGTCAGCCCTTATTAAACAGAAACACAGAAGAGCAGAGATCAGTTTTCAGCACATGCTATTCTAAAGAAGAGGTCTTTCTGTTGATTTCCAGCCACATGGGGTAGAAGTGCAGTTTCAAACACCAGATGAATTAGGAATCTAGCAGGCAATAGTTCCTCTCCTCCTCCCCGCTGGTTCAGTAGATTGATGACAGATAAATAACCAAGTGTTACAATTTCCACTGGGATAGCAGGTCTCTTTGCTATCCATTTGAATTCATATTTGTTATAATAAAAGATATGGTTACCAGCACATGACAGTACTTTGTTCAAAGACACAGTCACCACAGTAATTTCCCAACTCAAACATCTTATCAGGAGAAGGGAGAGACACCGACTGACTAACAGATTGATGAAGGCAAACGTCGAGAAATTTGCTAGCATAGAGATTTTTGCAGGATTCTTTTCCTTATTAAATCTTCATAATATTTTCCTTGTGCATTTGTTCCAGCAAAGAGGAATTTTTTTTTCCAGTTTTTCTTTTTAAAGATGTCTTCATACAAACCAGTGAATTCTCTTCTGGGATAGATATGAAAAGATTGTTTTTACCTACTTTATGGAGCCATTTTTATTCTCAAGTAAGCGCTGGATATCTGAGACTTTTAAAGAAATTTCATTTAGTAATCTCCCAAGGGTGAATGCACAAGCTCACCTTCTGTATTTTCTGTAGAACTGTAGCTGAAGCTAGAATTCTCTCTTTTGCCCTCTAGTGCAGCTTGTCAATATAACATTGCTTATCCCTCACGCCTTCTCCAGAGAGTTTACCTATCTGATGCAACTACTGTGTCTTTTGTTGAGGCTTATTATTTATACTCCACTCATAGCAGAAAAGAGCCCAAAAGATAATGAAATGAGATAGGGAAAGAAGAGAGATTGTACAGAGTAAGGGCACTGAGAGTTTAGGGGAAAAAATGCTGGTTGAAAGAAGTTTGTGCCATTCTTTGTTTCTAAGAACACTGCTGCCTACTAAGGAAAAAATTAAAAAGATACAAATCAAGAAATGTCTACCTGAGACCACTTGTAGGGATGAAGGGAACGAAAAAGCACAAGCTTGCAGAGAAACAGGACCTTTTCTCTCCTTGCTGCTACATGTCCCACCACACCCACGACAGACGAATTTCAACTGCAAAATGTTATTTCTTTTCCTTATGAGGATAAAAAGCCATGTTGACATAATAGATGAATATTTTGGACAGCGCTGATGTTTGAATAAAGGTAAATGAATGATTGTCATAGATTCTTTTGCTTTTCTTTGATTTTCGTATCTGTAATCTCTGTCTTCTTGTATTTAAATAAAAGTCTACAATCTTCAGGACATTGCAAAAGTATGCGGATATTCAGTGACAACAAGAAGAGAGTTTTTATCGGCCTTAAAAGAAAAAAACCCTATTGTCAATTAAGATGGCATTAGATCTTTGTCTCATCTGTGTCCTAACCTAAATCAATCATTTATAATACCCTTGACTACATTCCAAATTGAACTGATATGAATAAAATACACGATCTTATATAATAAATACAAACTCAAAACTAATGTTAGTAAAGAAAGTTGTGCTAAGCTAAAGTAATTACGCCTTTAGGCATCCACTGCAGCATTGATTCTGCATAATCCCTCTCATTTCCTGAAAATAGCTAAGTCGAAAGGTGGTGCAAAACACAAACCACAGAATAACTAATTCAGGTCAATGGGAGCTTCAGTTCCTAACTACTTGGCTAACTTGATCAGGAGGTAATTATAATTCAGACACTATATATCTTAAGTCACTGGAAAATTTGAGATATTTTTATTATGTTATATTAAGGGCAGAGGCCATTTCCTTTAGCCTAAGATCAAGGTAAACATAATGGAAAAGATATTGAGGCCATTTGATATAGATACTTTCTAGGTTAAATTCTTGGAATCTGAAGCAGTTAGTTTAAATTACAACTTTTGTCTTTCAAGAGAGTGATTTGACTCTAAATCAGGGTTTCTCCATTTAAGCACTATTGAAATTTTGGGCCAAATACTTCTTTGTTGTGGGGGGCAGCCCCTGTATTGTAGGATGTTTAGCAGCATCTCTGGACTCCACATAGTAAAGTCCAGTAGCACTCTCACCCAATTTGTGACTCCAAAAATGCCTCCAGATGTTAACAAATGTCTCTGAGGGAGGTGGTGTGGCAAAAAAAAAAAAAAAAAAAAAAAAAAACTCCCCTGGTTGAGAACCACTGATCTAAACCAATATTTTCACTTATGTTAATAACAAGAAATATAATAATAGTAATAAAAGAGGCAGTGTCTTGAATGAATATGATAGGCAAGTACTATACTAGGTACTCTGTTTTTATTATCTCTAATCCTCTACACAATCTTATGTGATGTTTTTATGCTATTTTATAGATAAGCAACCTAGAATACGAGAAACTGTTTTAATATTATACAGTAATTGGAAAAGCCAAGAATTGATTCCAGGTCAGATAGATTCCAAAGCCAGTATTTTTCCACTACCTACTTTTTAATTGTTGATGCTTATCAATCCCCTAGTACCAAACACTATGATCTCCAACTCTAAATGATGTCAGTACCTGGTACTGTCACTATCATTTTGAAAAGAACAAGGATCTAAGCAATTTCAAATGACTTATCCAAAGTCTAATAAATAGAAAGTGTAACACTTCGTCCTGATTATATCCAAATATATCAGCAATTATCCAAAGATTTGAGATACATTAATCGAGAGAGAGCGTGCTCGCTATTTAATGGATCCCATCACTGCGCTAATACCCAAATCCAGAAGCTAATGTAGGGCATACTTATACTGCAAATAAAATGATCAGTGTTAGAGGCTTAAAATAAAACATGATCCCAACATTTTTATGTAAAAATATTCCATCACCTCTGCTTCATGACCCAGAATTTGTGATGTAAATAATTTAAAATAATATAAGTGAGATATCACCTGGTGTGTGTGGACCAGAGATAAATTTAGGTTCAAAAATGAGTGGTGAAATCTGTAACGAGTTGCAGAGGAGAAAGGTTGTTGTAACCAAAGAAAGGTACATTCGATTTCTGACTCCTCTTTTCTTTAACACTGTCTCCTCCTCATCCCCAATAAACGACAAAATTTGATTGATATTCATATACAGGAAACAGCCATCCTTGTAATAGTCAGCTTTTCTCATTACTTATTGCAATCAGATATAATAATATATAGATAAGCAGCATATGCACACTTGTTCACTGTTTTTTATTATGTTTGTTACAAACAATTCAGAGAATTGAAATTCATCTCTATGTAGCATTCACCTTATCTTATGCATTGGCCCAAATATAAACTTATATACATGTAATCATTTATTCATTCATTTATTTATATATTCATCAAAGATTTACTGAGCACCAACTATGGGTTCGGAAACATGTTAAGTGATCAGGCTACAAAGAAAACTAAGACAAAGTTCCTGCCCACAAAGACACTCTTGTATTTATTTGAGGCTTTGTATTTTGCAAATACTTTCACTATATAATTGCTCTAGTCCTCACAGCAACCAAAAATAAGGAAGTTAAGAATCGGATGAGTTATTGTGCAGAGATATATGGTAATGAGTACTTTTCCTATCACATTAGCCTCTATTTCCACTGTATATAGAAAACATCTTTATTTGACTACTGAACAAGAAATAAGAATCTGCTCCTAGAAAATGCCTGATAGGAAGAGGGACACAGATGAGACAAAGACCAAATGTCACTATAATTAATACTATGATTTTATTCTGTTTTTTAAGTGTGATAGAACTATATTCATGTCTCCACTGAGCAACTATCCATCTGCATTGACCTGAAGATTGTGGACTATAAACACATGGAGATGAAGATGACAAACATGAAATCAAAGAAAAACATAAGACCTATTACTCACATGGGCTTCAGAGATTCTGCCTGCTGTATAAATGACTCTTTTTCTTCAAAATATAGAGACAAAAGTGACATACATTTTAAACATACAGATGCACACCTTTAATGCAAAGGAGTTGATTGATGTTCATCCCTATATTATCTATCATTCAAATCAACTGCAGAACAAGTGGAAAAAGAACAGAGTAACTATTTCTAAATGCCATGTTTCATTCATTCAGAACATTAGCATTAGTTCATGTTAAATAAGAGGCATGCTGATACATACATCAGAGAATTTCTTGCTTAAAGAAATGCTAGCAATAATGTAGTCTAATTGTTTTGAATAATTTTAACCAAGTGGACATGTATTCAAAAGAATTGCTCAAAGGAAATCTTACACGAAGCATAAACATACACAGCAAACAACACCAAAATTGCTCTAAGACTTGTGGCCCCCTCTTGCACATTCTCCCCCTCCATCAATTTCCCATCAACAGTGGGGTCCTGCAGAGCCCCTAGTCGTCAAGGCAGCACTGTTTGAATATTCCTGATTCTAGTCCTGCTGTCCCACTTCATAAGGGAAGACAATGATGCTCAGAAAAGTGGTGGGACGTACCTAAGGTCATTCATTAGCTACATGCAGGCCGTGACTTAAATCAACGTCTCTTGAAGTTCATAGTGACAATAAAACTGTTGATTTTATTTATTTTGTTGCAAACCTGCTATTGGGGATTATATGCCTACAACATAACTCATTGGATGGCTTCATATCTCACCAGAGACCAAACGAGAACAGTCAGAAGCATGAGACTCTTCCATTTTCCTTTATATCCAATTTCAAGTGTTTCCCAGGTCCAGAACTGGCCTAAAAGTTCTTGCTTCAAAGTATAACCACTCAATAGTAAATCCAGTGATAGTGCTAATACCAGAAAGATCTCAGAATATGGTTGCTTGCCCTTACTTTATACCGTTTCTTGTGTGGGCTATTATTTGTCTTATTATTTTAGAGTTGGTTTAGCCAACTGACACAAATATTAAGGCTGCTCTCACCAGTGAGGGTAAGTCACTGAGGAGGAATAGACATCTGTCTAGCTAAGGAGAGGACACACACGCATACAGCTAGCAGGCTGAGACATAATTTTAACATATATTGCATGATTTTTGTGTATTTGTTTTAACTCTCTTCCAATATAATTTAAATTGCTTTTTGGTTGTTTGTTTGCTTTGTTTGTTTATAGGCAAACCTCCAAAACTGAAAATAGATGTGTAGGAAATGAATATGAAATTCAGGCTACTCACCAAAGCATTTTCTTTTTTTTTTTGTGAGGAAGATCAGCTCTGAGCTAACATCCATGCCAATCCTCCTCTTTTTGCTGAGGAAGACTGGCCCTGGGCTAACATCTTTGCCCATCTTCCTCTACTTTTATGTGGGGTGCCGCCACAGCATGGCCTAACAAGCGGTGCGTCGATGTGCGCCCAGGATCCGAAACCGGGCCGCCAGCAGCGGAACGTGTGCACTTAACCGATATGCCATGGGGCCGGCCCCCCAAAGCATTTTCTTAAAGACAAAAAAAAAAAAAAAAAAGCTTGCTCAGAGCTTCCATTCTGACATACTATAAAACTTTTACTTTACAAATTGTTAATAACACCAAACCAAGCTATGACATGAGTGAAAACTCAATCCTTGTTACTGCTACAGTAAATTGTGTGTTGTTGCCATTGTGCACAAAAGAAAGCCCTGTGCCTGTGTGTGTGTGTGTGTGTTAGTGCATATGGCCATCTGAAGCTAAAACATGCTTTTCCATTTAATTAAAACTCTCCTCTACAGGTTTATTAAATTACACCAGCAGTTAGACATACATTTTCTTTCCCAACATTAATGTTAAGGAAAGTGTTTTAAAGCCCTCTAAAAGAATAATTTCCCATTAAAGCCAGCATATCAATCCCTGAACATATTCTATACAAGCCAGGAAATACAGCTGATTTAGACGCAGCACTAAACTAGGTAGAAAAACAACAGCCCAATTGTTCCTTTATACCCAAGAGGAAAAAAATGTGTGTGTGTGTGTGTGTGAGAGAGATGGAGAGAAAGAGAGGTACAGGGAGAGACGTAAAGAGGGAGAGTGGGAGAGGAGAAGGGAGGGTAGAAGGGGGAGGGAGAGGAAAAAAGGCAATTAAGCTAATGCAAGTTGGGTGTCACAAGGTTATAGATATTTCAAGAGCTGAGCAATTTACCGTCTGGAAAAGGAGAAGAGCTCTTGCATAAAATGTCCCCCAGTTCAGATTTATTATGCTTTTAGTTGTGTTATATGTGATACAATTAGCAGGAGGTGCCAATAAGGCGTTCTCTCAAGGACGTGGTCATCCCGTGCCATCTGTTATTAATTGCATTGTCCTTTCCACATCCAGCTAGAGGGGAAAAAGTTCTCTGAGAAACACCTGCAAATTCTCACCACACAATGACTAGAATTTAAACATACTTAAACAAAGAAGGAAAGATAGGTCAGATCTCTAAAAACTGCTCACTCTGGGTTGAAAAAGAAAGAAAAATATATAATGGGTCCTGAGGCAATAGAATTCTCAGTTACTGGGATTGTTTTTCTGTCATTGTATTCTGCTATATTGATAGCTTTTCAGGCAACAAAATATACTACATAAATGAAAATGAATAATTAGAACATTCTCCTAGAAATACAGCCATCCTCTATTGGGCTTAGCGAAGATTCAGACATTTAAATAGATTTTTTATAAAATCAGGAAACAAAGATAATAAAAATTGACTGGGAGGTTTTTTTTTTTTTTTTTAGCTTTTGGCATTTGGAGTGATTCATATCGGTCCTAAGAATCCAGTTCTGAAAATTAGTATTCCTATAAATATGCAAATACTTTCTCAATTTGGCACCTATTTTCATAGATATAATTTCAAAATATCAATCAGTAAAGGATGCTGTTAAAATACAAATAGCTATTAAAACAATTTAAATTAATTTTGGAAACACTAACTTACTTTTAACCATCTGTGCTACCTGTTCTTTTCTCTGATTCCACTCAACTTGCATCTTTGAAGCAGGCAACTGCTACAGCCAGTCCTGTTTTCTGTTCTCGTTCGAACAGGAATGAATACTCCCAGTGCTACAGGGAAGCTCTAAAGCACTTCACAGGACTGTTTTAAAACTCCTTTATGCCCAGTAATTCTAAATATTTTTAACAATAGGATTGAAATTCTTTTGAGGCGCTGAGGAAGTATTTTGAAGAAAATGACTCCTATTTAACTGATTCTTTCCTGGAAGAAAAACAAAAGTGTTATGTAGCCTAACGACCTATAGTTTGCTTGACAATTAAATTACCTATCTCATCTTATGCATCTAGTTTTATCAAATTCAACTAGATTCTATTTACTAAAACTTGGCAAGAGAAAATAAAATCTTCCTCAAAAGAGTGTCATACGTTACAGCTAATACCAGAAAATATAAAAACAGGGAAATATTTTCTTTACATAAGCTTTCAGATACTAGTTAGGACAGTGCTCTATGCCTGTAACATATTGTTACATTAAAAATCTGTAGTAAAATTAATTTCATGTATCAAAAAAATCAAATGGTAAAAAATTATTTTGAAATTTGGTTACAATTGATTCATTTTATTAAAAGAGGTAATTTTCCCTTGCACCAGCATCCCCAGAAACTGCTCACTTTTGTGGACTAAGCATACTTTCCTGTTTGAGCATATTATCTTCTCTTATTTGTTGGTTCTTTTGCGATATGCTTCACTTTTGCCCTCAGTTTAAAAAATATCCATTTGCTGTCATAATTCCCATCATTTATTTCACTTTTTTAATTTAAAAGCATGTGATTTGATGGTTATATTATTAAATTAATTCAAAGATCTAGAATAACCATCTCCTGATGAATTAACAGATGTAAAACCTCCCATTCTCATGATCTGTATTTTAGATACATTTTAATCGAACCGCATGCTCAAACTGCTTTATATCGTTACCGTCTTTCTGAAAGAGTACATCCATTCCTTATCGTTAAAAAAGAATATCAAAATAAAATATTCATGCATAAATACATTGCTTGAGTCAGTAACTACATTAGTGCTATCTAAATAATGATTTTTTTGGCATGAATCCTGCAGCCATCAATCAAAATATCAAACCACTGAATTTCCTTCCTTTCCTTTTCTTTGCTTTCATGCTGATATCCTGTTGCTATCTGGTACTACTTTTAGTTGACAGCAGAGCCAAGCAAGTGACTTTAGGGCCCCAGAAGTGAATTAGTATAGACTGAATATGAATCTCTCCTAGGGGAAGATTCACATTAGAGCAACGATCTGATAAATTGTTCTCTTAAGAAGCTAGCCTTTAGGTCCTTAGTCACTAAGGTACCAAATCTTAGAATGTCCACTGAATAGTTCATCTGAAAAGATGTGTTTTAGTCAGCACAGCTTAATATGAGACAATAATATGCCATGACTGTCAAAAATGCTAATGCAATCTTAAACAGTATTCACAAAGGTGGAGCAGACCCTTGACATAAGCAAATTCAATATCCTTGCATTAGCAATTCATGTGTGACCACAGAGGTACATGATATGTATTAATTTAAATGGCAATAACAACACCTACATCACAATTGACAGTTAAATGAAATCATATATTTAAAGCCCCCACTCTGGACTGGAATCCTATTCAGTATACAGGAGCCTAATCAACCACCCAAATTCTGCTACTTAGGGACTTGTTTTTTTTTTTCTGACTGTTGGTGAATTTTTAAGGTCATGGCCATATCTTTCACGAATACAAAGGTTTACATCATGGTGTCCAAAAAAAGGCAGAAAATATAGCAACAAAGTGGAAAGGAGAAAGCTCAATTTTTCCTGTCAGAAAAGACAAAGGTTTGAAATCTGGCTCTCTCAGTGACTAGATGCAAGTCCTTAGGCTAGTGATATAACCAGGCTGGATCTCAGTTCCTAAGTAGAAGTATTGACTGTAATAAAATCTGCCTTATGAAGGTTCTGGACAAAAAGAGAACTAAATCATCTACAGCCTTACTACGGCGCCTAGCACATAAGTGATAAATTCTTGTTAGCTGGGATGATAGTAATGTAAGAGTAGTTATTAATAATCCCACTGGGCACTAGTTAGATCTTTCTGGAGTCTCTATTATGTTCTGGCCATGGTATGTACAAGGAGACATTTACAAATCAGACTGATTGAATAATTAGTTCTCAGGAAAACCAAGTCAATTAAGAACAAGTGAATGTTTTACCCAGATAGTGGTCTATATAAGACTGTGATAATTCCTGCAATCCAAAGTTTAGGGTTATTATATGGTAGAAAGTTTAGATTGACTGTGTGAAGTTCCAGAGGTTAAATGTTAGCACCAATGAGCAAAAGCCAAATGTATTCACATTTCATCATAATTCAAGGAAAATATTTTTCAGGACAACAATATTAATCTATCTGCACAAGTTAGAGGACTGCCATATTATGTAAGAGTACACTAAATAACTTCTAATTATAAATTTCTATAATTTCCTTGTATCTTATTCTTATGAAGATGCTGTGGACATTTTATTCATTCATTCATTATTTTATTGAAAATATACTAAAAAAAGGCCCAATGCTAGGTAGGTATTATGTTAGATAGTATTAACACTTCTACTAATATTAAGCAATATTTATTGTGCACTATCAGGTGTGTCTAATTGTGTGCCGTGGATTACTTCATTAATATCATAACATCACTATTACTATACTCATTTTAAAGATGTGGAATCTTAGGCACAAAAGGTTTAAGTAGCACCCTGCTAGTAGAAACCAGAAGTTGACAGTCTGGGATATTTTATTGAAAAAAAAAAATCCTTGTCTAAAAGTTAACAGTGTTCTGGACAGATCATAACAGAAAATACCATTTTTCCTAGCCCCAACCTACATTTAATATGGAATGCTCATAGCTAACTTCAATTTTCTTCTGATTTAGTTTTGCTTTCCCCATAGACAGGAGATGTTTACTAAAGAAAAACTTTTTGGTGTTAACTGAAACCTTTACACACAAAACCACCTTATCAAAGAAAAAAGTAGTTTTTGAGAAAAATCTTCCAAGGGTATGTTCAAGCTCCATTTTCCTGCCTTCTTGCACAGAATGTCTTGATCACATGGATACAATGGCTTCAGGGACTTCATTACAAACATCAAGTAAGCAATATATTAATATAGTAAGACCCTCAAGATGCGTTTGAGAAATTTTCCTGAATTTTCAAGATTTTGATGATTTTTTACTTAATTTTTCAGCTGAAGCAAAGTGGAAATAAAAAGAAAAGAGGTTTTAATTGAGCTTTTGTTCAATACACTGAAAGTCCCGATATTCTTTGCTTTTCCAGTTGGTCCATTTTGTGAATCTTCGTGGCTACTTCACTTTACTATTACTCCTTTTGTTGTAATAAGTAGGTTACAAAGTTTTCATTGCTCCCTTTGTGTAAGCTGCATGCAAACTCTACTTTTTACTTTTTCTGCACCAACTTGAAGCCAACTGAAGTCCACTAGAGAAAGAGAAATAAGTAACCTCTATGTCTGAAAAATGTCAAGGACTTTATGACATTTTCTTTTTGGTTTACAATTTTTGGTTCAAAAATATTCCAGCGAGTTTTGAAACAAATCTGTATATTTTTCCCTTTCCCTCCCAAAGCTATAATGCCCTTTGATGTACTTTTACTATCAAGATTGAGGTTGGCATCTGGAAAAGGATGATGTAAAAATTAATCCCCAACTTTAAATCAGTGCGAGTGTCTACTTGTGACGTAACAAGAAAAAGGAACAAAAAGAAATGCCTCTGTCCTAAGTGAAAAGATTGTTGAAGGTCAAGGTAAGGACTAATACAGACAAAAAAGAGATCAATCAGTCCATTAACATTGAAGGAGCAAGTGAAATAATGTGCCACAGAAAACGTGCCACAGGGGAACAGAGGGGAAGACCTCCCTGTTAACACAGAATAGAGCAAGCAGCTTGACACTAGAAATACACTGAGATGAACAGAAACGAAATAGATCATGTCCCTATTCCTAACCTTAACCATACACAAACCCTAATCATAATTCCTTACACAATAACCCCTCATTCTAACCCCAACAGAAATGCCAGCTTCCTGAATTGGAACACTGATTTCCCAAACAGATGTCAGACATTAGCCACTGGCCTTAGCTGCCATCAATATTAATCAGCTAATCTTAACATTAGCAAAACATAGGCATCTTAAGGTTGAACTTGTGCTACTTTTATGTGGAGGATAATTATTAGCAAATTCAAATAATTAGAATGATGTCAGCACATATATTGTCAATTATAATAATCTTTAAAAAAAACACAAATGTCTCTCCTTGTTTTATTCAGGACATTATTTTTACTTAGAGTTTATATGCTTGAATTCCCAAATACATGGTAATGACATGCGAAACATTTCTTTCCCTCAAATCAGTAAGAATAGACTTTTTAAAACTATTAATTATCTTTTATTATCAAAAGGCTTTTAATTACTAATTTACTAATGGTTATTATTTATGTATAGAGATTTCTAAAAACTATAGCAAGACTATGTTCGTGTGCATAAAATTTGCTGACCATTTGTGTATTAGTTAGTTTTTTCTATCCTTTTGTTAGTAGTTGGACAACTAATTACACATAAAAACTGTTCTGAAAACTTTTAAATAACATGATCTCATTTAAGAAAAATAAAATCATTTTGCGGCACAAAAGTAGAAGATTTTATTTTTCTTAATTTTGACATCAGCATGGCTCAAATTCTACCTTTCATCTGGTCTAGCACGTTTAGGTCTACATTATAGGAGTCTGGGTCTGTCAAACCCTCTAAATTTTGCGCTTTTCCTTCTCTTCATACACCACCACATACATCTCCATGGACAATTAAGCATTTACAAGCATTTTTGTGATTATTGCTGCTAAGGGCAATGATAAACATGGTAAATTATTTCCTTTCATGACGCAGCATGAATCAGATTCTGTGCAATTCCCCCACACACCCCTTAGTAGCTGGACTAAAGAAACAGCCCTGGTTATTTAGAAGTTCAAAATGTAATGGGATCATAGACAGTTACATTCATTCACATAACAAATATGTACTGAATGCCTACTATGTGTCACTCACTGAGCTGGGCTGTGGGGATTCCTCATTTGTCAGGATAAACAAAGCTCCTGCCTTTACAGGATTTAGTTTGCACACAGAACACAAGTTAAACACAAATGCAGCCCTGGTAACTACCATTCAGAATGTCAGTTCTGTATATTTGAGGATCGGTCTCTATTAAGGATAATATAAGGAAAAGGCAAGTGTAGGAGGGATGTGAACAAAGCTTGTATCATAGAAAGCAAAGAAGAAGAAAAGGGCTAATAGCTCAGAACTGAAACAAGGATAGATAACAAGACAGTGGTAAATTAATGTGTCTTCATGAGATCTTTCCCAGGCACACAGGAATTTGCTCAAATCAGAACAAGGTTTTGAAATAAAATGAAGGTCAAGTTATAAGAGAAAGGACAGAGTGAGGAGGCTTTGGGGTTCTCTGCCACGGCGAAGTTTTGGGCCTCCCATGGTTTTCACTTATGCTAAAAATGCAGCCTCAATTACCACAGTGATAATTGAGAACTGGTTTTATCCATAAGCATTGCAAGAGTCATTACAAATGTGGCTATAGTCACAGGATGGTAGCAATACTAATTTTGGTCCTATGAATACAGCAAAAGCTATGGGCTATCTATAGAGTGTGTCACCTACATCTGTGTACCTAAGTAGACTTTTTAGAAGTGAAATAGACACATCATGGCCTTGGCACTGCTTTATTCTGTTTCCTTTATATAAGGAATTTAATTTCAAATTGGAGTACATAGATGGTAAGAGAAAGGGAACTTTGGGATTCCCCAGGCAATAAGAAAGCATAGGTCTATGTAACGCTGTATCAATTCATTACATATACACCAATAAATTTTCCACTCCTGAGTATTTTCATTTGTAAACATGTATAATATTTATATTTTTTGACTTTTACTCCCAAACTGATAACTTTCCCTGGAGGAAAATACTTAGGAAGGGTATAATTTCTCCGAAGAATATTTGCCTGTTCTTATAAATGTTTTGATGTATCAACATATACTAATAAGCTCATACCTACAAAGGCAGATTTTATAAGTCATACTGGGTTATATGGACATTAGTCAAAAGGCCTAAATCAAATTAGGATTCAGAAGTTCTTTCAAAACAATAGAGACTAAAGTAATCTAACTTACCTTTTCTGATAAGTGCACATTCATCATGCCAATGTTCTCATAAAAGTGCCAGATTAAAGATGCCGAGAAATTCTAATCTTACGAGAGGGACAAGAGGAATATTCAGACCTGTTTCTGCTTTCTTCACTTTTTCAAGGTATTTTACAATCCCTTGTGTGGTTTTTTTTTCCCCGAGAATGCAAGTATACAGAGTTACCTGACAATAGATTTGTTCAAATAAAAGATAGCTAACTATCTTCTAAGAATTAAGTGGACCAGATTTTACAGAGCGAGGGCATATGGAGGGTAATTTCTTAATTCGCCACGACACATTTAAGAATCCCAAAAAGAAAAATACTCTTTTGACCTTCTATTTTTTCAGGATAGAGAGAAAGAATCACTTCAAAATACTTTCTAGTAGCAGGAATGTGATCTATATACCCTAGAAGTAGATTAAGAAGTATTCTCTGGAAAGAATTGTGTAAATAGCCGGCCAAATCTGGTAAGTGAACTAAGAGTAAGGCTAATGGAACAGAATTGCTAAATAGCAGTTGTCCATCTGTCCATGCCACCTTGCCAGATCAACAGAAAAGTCTAACCTGCTTCCCATCCTATCTCTACATTTTTTATCTTCTGGATTGGAAACACATGGACTCCATTAAACAGATATCTAAATATTGCATGGGTATTCCTTTTCAAAGCATTCATTCATTGATTTATTCAACACATGTTTAATGAGTACTAATTATGTGCCTGGCACTGTGCTAGACATGGGTATGGAACTGTGAATAAGATAGCCACACATCCTCTCTCCCAGGAAGTTACAGTCTACTTAACACAGTTAACAAATCATACTTCTAGTTAAACATGGTTGAATGCCTACACGAATTTACCTCATCTCTCTTCCCCGGCCCCACCAAAGTTATAGTAAATTGTAAACCCAAGGATAGAAAATAAGAAAACAGAAAACAGCACACAAGTTATTTTCGCATGTTGAAGGAAGAAAGCATATGGAGAAGTGGTAACTGGCTTAAAAGGGCAGAAGTGATAATATAAACACATTCGGGGCAAGGGAAGTGGAGGGACCTGCCTTCTCCTCTTGGAGGAAACTGAGCTTCAGACTCATGGTCATTGGCCCAGTTGAAGGCAGATTACAGAAGCAGGGCTGAAAACAGAGAGATGAACTAAACAGCTACAATTTGAACTGTGGCATGTTAGTGTGTCTTTCCCCTACCTTCTATCAGAATCCTGGCAGCCAGGCATAATTCCCCCTCAGTAATAACTGATCCAACCTCCCCATCCAACCAACACATACCCAGGAGGTGAACTGGGAAACTGACAAGAAACTAAATGGCACATGTGAAACAAAAAAAACAGAATCATACTAAAATTTGAGTGCCCCCAGTAAAAAGGCTGACTCAAAAATCTGTCATTCTACCAAATCCTTTTTTTTTTTTTTTTTTTGGTGAGGAAGATTAGCCCAGAGCTAACATCTGTTGCCAATCCTCCTCTTTTTGCTGAGGAAGATTGGCCTTGGGCTAATATCCGTGCCCATCTTCCTCTACTTTATACTTGAGGCACCTGACACGGCATGACTTGATAAGCTGTGTGTAGGTCCATGCCCAGGATCTGAACCTGCAAATCCCAGGCTGCCAAAGTGGAGTGAGCAAACTTAACCACTACACCACCAGGCCGGCCCCTAAATACTAGTTTTTTTTTTTTAGGGAAACTCAAAATGTTTATTCATGAATTTTCACTCACCTCCCTTTAATTTATAGTATGTGCACTTTGACAACAACAGAAAAGCGAATTATTAAATTTCAATAGTAAATACTGACATAACAGGTTAAATATATTTCTTAATCACTCTGTACGTATGTATTCCTCCACATTCCTATTGTCTACTTCAGGTCTGAGATGCTGTCTCCCTTCCGACACTGCTCTAAGCAGGCTCTTCAGCAGAGAATAGCACTCAAAGGTCAAATCTTCTTGCCCAAGGCAAGTGGTCAGGATTCGAGTCTTGTTTAGAAAATGCTGTGCTGGGTCTCATTGGGTGGCCTGTGTGGATTCTGGAAGAACTGGAGGAGCAAAATCAACATCACTTGGAAATCACAGACTCTGAGAAAAGTCATCACATGATATCAACTTTAGATGTAGTTTCTGGACGTTACCATCAAATGCCTCCATTTGGGAATGGAGAGAATGTGTATCTATTTCAGTCATGTTAGACAGGGGCATCTTTGGAACTGAGGAGTTTGTCTATTTGTTTCAGGTAAAGAATGGAATGTATAAGTTAGTATAATCATTCTGAAAGCCAGTTTTCTTGACTTCATTTAAAAAGCCAGTTTAGCAGCAACTACTTAAGTTGAATAAATACACACCTTATGATCTACCAGTTCTACTCCTCCAAATATACCCATGAAAAATGTATGTATGTGTATACCAAGAAGCATTACAAAAATGTTCATAGCAGCATTATTTGTGACAGTTCCAAAACAGAAACAAAGTAATGTCCATCAGTATTAAAATAGATATTATAGCACATTCATACAATAGCATTATAAGGAAAATGAATGAATTACTTTGACTCAAACAATGTATATGAATATCAAAAATGTTGTTGTGTGAAGGAAACCAGACCAAGAGAATACATTTCATAAATGTAAACTTGGGAAAAGTATATTTGTCATTGAAAAATATGAATTTATGATATTCTGAAAGATTATTGGCTTATTGTTTGTCAACTAATATGAGACTGACCATACTTTAATAACAGACTAAAATGCATCAATTGTCTATATATAGAGGCTTATAAAGCAGAAAACTGTCCCCTTAGTTAGGATGAACATACCTCTAACAATATGAAATTTCAGGTCCATTTTTAGCTAGGCTATGAATAGGCAAACACTTGTTCAAAATATCAATAATTGGTATTTAAATGAATATTTTGCCTCATCAAGGAATATATTCCTCATCACCACAGGATTTGGTTACAATCTACACTTTAGTATAAAAAACACAATGCACAACAATGTTTTACTTTGAGCCAGTAATGCAATTATTAAGCAATTAACCAAGAGGCATTTATGAATGTTAATTATCTCTGTTTAAATAAACACAACACTTGGGTAGATATATATATATATGTACACATACACAAATAATACACCACACACACACATACACACACACACATACTTCAGTAACTCTGTATATATAAATTGTAAGCTACAGGCGGTAAGAAGTTTGCCTGATTATATCTCTGACTAGAAGAAATTCAATAAAAAGTAACTTTTTTCTTATCAAGTTAGGAAGAAAAACTCCAACAAAGTGATGAATATTTTCTTGACTAGAATTATTTTTCTTGGTAATGAGCAGTGTTCTATGAAAATGAGGATTTAATACATAACCAATTAGTAAAAAAATTAAACCAATTACCAAACACAATTTTCCATGTTAAACATTAATTAAATTCTGTAGTATTTTTTAATAAACATAATATAAAAAAGTGAGTTAAAAGAAAAAGTCAATTTAACCTATTAATCAAAATAATATTTATCTAGATATATTTTATATAGATATATTTTTATCAGAGAAGTGTTATCCATGATAAATTACTTATGCATTATTTTAAGGGATAATTTACTACTTGGAATTCTAATCATATTTTATGCAACAGAGAAATAGATGTTTTTTATAATTAATGTTAGACACGACTAAATATCATATGGATGATACGGTAGAAAGGAGATTATTGAAGACTGGAGCAACATGCACACTAAATCAAAATTGTTTACTTGAGTTAGTGAAAAATATGATAGAATTATAGAAATCAGGGTAAGGGCCAAAGATTATGTTTTTGTAATAATGTGTATGAATGTAGCCACCCACATACATGTACATAATATGAATATACACACAAATTCACAGATATGCACCCAGAAATTAGCCTATGCAAAAAGGAATAAGAAAACTATGAAAGGAATCAGTGGTTCTCAGTTCTAACCGTTAGAAAGAACTGGGGAGTTTAAACAGTGCAGGCCTCTCCCCAATATTTCTGCTTTAATTGATCTCTAGGAGGGCCTGGTGAATTGGTACGTTTTAGAAGCCTCATCTCACATTTTCTAACTCACAGGATAAAGATGATGATTGATTCATTGTGAGTCAGCGGCTCATCTCTAGTCCAATAAGCTAGAGCCTAGGGCAACCTCACTTTTTCAGCTGCCCACTCAGCAGGAGCTGTAAGAGAAAGGGTGTGGATAATGCAGACATGAGGATGTCTGCTACATTACCAGGTAAAGCAGTCATTTTACCTGTATGAAAAAAGCAAACATATAAAAGAAAACGTAAAGAGAAACATGGACTTGATTAGAAATAGCACAAGTCAACTAGAAGAATAAACCTTTACACCATTCCTGCTTTTAATGTAACTAGATAGGTGACCTCAAAGCAATCCCTACAGGAATCTCAGTGTCTTCACGTAGAAAATAGGGCTCAGGTGATTGGTAAGGTGATTGCCACCTGAGAATCCCATTGATTCTATAATCCTAGGGCAGAGAAAGAAGAAAATGTTACCAAGCTGATGACTTTTGACGAGCAGGAAACTGAAGCCCGATCAGTACAAAATTGCAAGAGAAAGAGATTTCTATCAACCTACTTTTTTACAACTTAATAACTGTGGCACAATGGGAATGAGAGAACAATATTTTGGAGGAGAGAGGCTTTGATTTTGGCAACATATACGTTTCATTTTATAGTCCAATGATCTAAGTCTTCCCTAGCAACCTTAATGTTGTATACCTGGTTGTCAATTTTAATTTGCTTCCTAGTAGTGAGTTGGCTTTCAGCAGATTTAAACCACTTTAGAAATTAGTAGCTTCTATAGGGAGATGAATGACAATTATGCTGTTCTCTCTGAAACCAAATTAACGTGGAAAGATTACTGGTTTCAGTAAAATAAGGGCAAAAATTAATTTATCAAAAATTGGATTGATTTAATACACAATGGGAATGTTATTGAAGGTATTCTCCTAGATGCTAATCAGCAGCATTCAAATACCATGCAATACTTTGCTAACTAGAAACTTTAGGGACAGGAATTAAAATGTGATAAGATCTACCATAGTTGGCATAAAGGAACATTAGAAGTGGGTAGGAGTGGGGAGGCTGGCTAGAAGCTTTGAATCAATTAAGGTTGAATATTTAAATCTTACTGAAGTGCTAATACTTTGGAATAGTAAATAAAGATTTATCTACTGAATAACAGATAGATGCATTTACAAAAGAATAGTAGCTTGGTAACTTAATATTTGGAATTTAAGAACTGAGTGATAGAGGTGAGAGAGAAGTTGGTAGTGTATTGCAAAGATCATAATGGTAATTTCCTGAAGGTGATTATTGAATGTAAGATAAATACAGAATTAATAGAAGTTATTGAAGATTTCGATATGGAGGCAGAAATGACAATGAGTCAATTATGAGTGACAAAAGACTTTGCTTTTTAATATTTTTGTTCTTTGAGAATTTGGATCAGGTTATTATTTTCCATTTTTTAAATATGTATGAAGCATTAGCTCAAATATTTATATTAAACACCCCAGTTTATTCTGAGACCAGTTATTCAGTCATTTTCTTGACCTTTTATTCTCTTTGTTGAACTTTCTATTTTAGCTATTTTTAGATGTCTGGACTCATAATGTTTATATTTTAAAGAAACAGAAAAGCAATTAAAATTAAAATTTTCAACTGAATTTCATATATGTTTTTAATAATCAGATATGTTTGTAAATTAGGTAAACCTTTCTCCTACAGTTAGAGGTAAAATATAGATTTTGGTATTCAAATATAATTAAGACTCAAGATTGTTGATATAAACTTACCAAAAGAATTAAAACGTTATGCCAATTTTCACTGTAGAAATTCTGAGGCACCTACATATGGAATATAAGCAGGAAAACAACCTTTAAATAGAACCTGGTGAAATTTTCTATTCAAAAGGTAATTAATGGTGTAAAATTAGGAGCAAACCACTTGCTGAGCGATATACTCTTACAGCTCTTATTTCAAAATTTGAGGAAAAAAATATAATCCACCATTCATCTATTTAAAAGCAAACCCTAAAAGCCTGTGGCCAGCCTGTAGCTTATTGGGTTGGTGTTGTTTGCATAAAAGTTTGCCCAGTCAATAAGCTCTAGCCAGGACAAGGCAAGACAGGTTAATCCAGTGAGGAACTAAGGATAGCAGGCAAATGACTTGCATGTGCAGAACGCTGACATTCCCTATCCCAAGGTCGTGAGCATATTATCCTAGATTATTTTTTGAAAGATTTAGATCTAAAAACTTTGTGCTTGCTATCAGATTTCATTGTTTTCTTACGGAAATGCCACTGTTCTAACATAATTTATTAAAAAGATCAACCTTTCCCCATTGTTCTGCAGTGCCCACTTGGTAACCAAAAGTTCACAAAAACGGGTATTTTTCTGGACTTTTATTTCTTTTAATCTATTTTCCGATTCTTGTGTCAATATCAGTGTCTTAATTATAGTAATATTATTATAAGTCTTAATAGCTGATGGAATAAGTGTTTCCTACCTATTCTTGAAGTGTCCGATATTTTTGGACCTTTTATTTCTACATAAATTTTACAATCAACCTCTGCCCCCCAAAAAGGACTGTTAGGATCTAGATTGGGATAATTTAGACTTTTTCGATACCGAATCTTCCAATCCATGCACATGGATTTTCCTGCATTTATTTAGGCCTTCTTTACTTTCTCTCAATACTGTTTTTACAGTTTTCCGTGTAGAGGTCTTACATGTTTCATTAAATTTGTTCCAATATATTTCACATTATTTATGCTATTAAAATGTAGCCTTTTTATTTCATTTTCCAAATTCTTATTGTTGCTCTGTGGAAATACACTTGCTAAACTCACTTGTTAATCCTAATTGTTTAGATTCTTTGGGGTTTTCTACATACACAATCATATTAACTGCAAATCATCGCATTTTCATAGTTTCTTTCCCAATCTCTACATTTTCTTTCTTTTTCTCATCTTAATATACTATATAGACTTCCAAAAAAATGTTGACTAGGAGGGGAGATAGTGGACACTTGATTAGATCTAAAAAGAAAAGTTTCTAATATTTCCTTATTATCATGTTATTTGCTGAAAGTCTTTGGAAATACTCTTTAACAGATTAAGGAAATTTCATTTATTCTCAGTTTACTAACAGTTTTACCTTAATGAATGAATGTTGCTAATTTTCTTTATTGTTTGTTTTACTATTCTATTAATTTCTACCCTTTATTATGCATTCCATTTGACTGTCTTTAGATACAGTTTATTATTCTTTCTCTAATTTCTTAAGGATACTTAGCTAATAGATTTTTTTCAGCCTTTTTTCCTCTTAATATATATTTTTAAGTCTATAAAGGACCCTCTAAGCGTGATTTTTCCAGTATCATACAAGTTTTCATTTGTAGTATTTTGTCATCCTTTAGTACAAAATATCCTCTAATTTCCATTGACATTTGTTATTTGACACATGGGCCATAAAGCTTTGGGTTTATAAGGCATTATGGTTTCAAGAGTATTAGAAAGTTTCCAAACATCATTTCTGCATATAAGACTTTTGCCACATTCGTTTTCTCCTCTCCTTTTGACACTCCAATTACATATATGGGACTTTTATACTATATCCTCTACATGTCATATCTATTTTTGTATTTTTCATCCTTTTTAACTTTTAGCTTCATTTTAGGTAATTCACTTATTTTTATATCACCTGTATCTACTGGTTGTTGAATTCAATTTCTAAACATTATTAATTACATTTTTCATTGCTTTATATTTTTCATGTCCTTTTTGATAGTTTTTAGGTTTCTGCCAAAAATCTTTATCTTTATTTTTTTTATCTCTTGGAATATAGTATAGTATTTTAGAGTCTGTGTCCAATATATCCAATATCTGAAGGTTCTTTTTCTTTACTACTTCTGTTTGTTATCATTCAGGTTGTTTTAGCTCCTTATCTGCCTTGTCATTTTTGTTTTATCCCAGATATTATTTGAAAAATGATTTGTTGAAATAATTTAAGGACTAGGATGATGTTATTTTTCTCCGGAGAGGACTTACATTTGCAATTGCCAGGCTCCTGGGAAGAGTAATAATCTGAGATCACCTTGGTTGAATTTCAAGCACCGAGACCATTTGATGCTAGGCTTCAGACTCTGTGAGGGCTTACTGACTTGTCACTGCGACTTACTTCTGTGGTGAAGCTCTTTAGAATCCCACCTCGAAGCACAGGGCTGGAGCAGGACCACATCAGGCCCCAGTTCCAACCGTGTGCCTATATGCTCATGGGGCTCTCAGAAGTGCTCTTCAGACTCTCAAAGATCATGACCCCTTCCCAGAATCTGAACACACTACCAGAACAAAGTCCAGGTTCATCTCCCTGGCTTTCTGTCTTCTCCAAAATTTTAGCTCTGGAATTCTTCAATACATTGTTAGCTCTCTGATATCCTCAAACATACATACTTTGTATGTTTTCCAGCTACCCTCTGTGAGAGATATCTTCTGAATTCTTGAAAATAGAAAATCATTAAACCATTTTTGAAGGTGTTCCAGGCTGAGGAAATTAAATTTAGTCCTCTAGGCAGTGAGTAGCCACACCACGGCCTGTAACTTTTTTAAGAAATTTATATGAATCAAGTATGTAGAAAAAATGGTTTCAGAAAAGGCCTAGAGGCAGCAACTGTTAGGTTGTAATCATCAGTAATGGTCTAGGTGGTGGGTGTAAAAGAGAAGCCTGCAATCAACACTGCAGACGGAGACACTACATATTTTGGAAATAGATGGAGTAAAATGAAACAAATTGTTATTGTTAATCTTTGTGACCAGAAGAATGGGAAATCAGGATAAAGAACTAGTAAATGTGTGAGCCATTAGCATTTTAATGCTTATTAAAAATAACTATATTTTTAATATATTGTATTTATAATACTAGTGTAATGTTCTCTGTAGAGATGTCAGCAAGCAATTTGAAAAAAAATCTAAAATTTGGAAGAGAATTTGGAGCTGGGTTCTTAGATCTAGAAATTATTACCTTAGAGGCAGGAGTTGAAATCATGGAAGCAGAAAAGTACCTAGTTTTAGCCCCAGCTCTGCCTGTGAACAACCACAGAAATAGTTATCCACCATACTTAAATCCATAAGAAAAGAAGACTAGATTATCCTAATTCCCACTGACTCACCTATGAAGCAGAATTAAAAACTTTAATCCACAAATAACATATTTCTTGGGCACACCTCAGAAAATAAAACTCCATATTCCTATTACACAGCTCATGAGTAATAGGAAACATTTCTACTTCAAATCATATCATTAATTCAGTGCTGTGTTGTGAGACTATGCAGATTTGGAAACATGGATCATATCATACCTTATAATGTCTTTTTCATCTGTATTTGACTTTATAATTTTAACGACAGCATGTATCACACAAGAGATTTCCCTCTCCTCCAAAGAGCTCCTATCTCTGTTTCATAGAATGGCAGCTACTATTTCACCAAAACCACCCATATTTTTAAATGAGGTAAATGAATTTCACAGTGGTTAAGAGAATTGCTCAATGTCATTAATTGACAGAAATTTCAGCTCCTTGACCTATAAGTTGGTGTATTTTCTACAATATTAACATAAGGGTGATGAGGTTTGAGCCACGCTGTAAAGCGCACAATAAGTTTACCATATAGAGTGGATGGAGCGGTCATCTCCACAGAGGAGATGACATGAGCAGAGGTGTGGATGCCTGCATGTCCACAGCGTGCTCTGGGGCTGTGGTCCAGGCCCATCAAATACATGAAAGAGAAGCTTGTAGGACTTCCTCATTGCCTGGCTTAAGCTGTGGGGTGAAATATATGGTAATAAAAGCCACAAAAGCAAGCTTAGATTAAAAGGGCAGGAGGAAAACAAGGACTTTAACATATGTCTTACCTCTTAAGTGTAAACTTCAAATCCAACGTTTACCTCTTTACTTAATAAAAGGCAAGAATGGGCAAATCAATTTTCTTCTCCAATTTTCTGTTTTCATCCCATAGAATTTGCAGATTGGTGTTAATGATTCCTAAATTCTCTTCCCTTCCTGACATTTGATAGCAACTTCTCTTTCTTTCTCAAAAGCTGATGACCAGTTCTACTGCTCACCTATTTACCTCAGACCTCCAACGCTTACTTTGAATTCACAATTACCCTGGGTAGATAAACTTTCCCTAGCCTCCATCCTCAGAGTTTCAATCCTCCTCTCTTCTGTTTCGGATAGATCTGAAATGGTTTGGAGGCCTGCGTGTTTCTCTTTGCTATATCCTCTTTGAGCTCACTTTTGAGGATAAATCACAGTTTCTCATGCCTTATGGCAGAGTGTCATTAGAAAATATTTCATACCTGATGACCTTTGAGCATTTCTTATTCAAAGATTCATGAAAGCTTAGCATGAGGTATGTCTAATGATCCCTGTGTAAACACACTGAAAGCTCCCTCCTACAAAGGCACAGGCAGGTGGAAGACATATTTTCGACACTGTCTTCAATCTAAGCGTCACTGGCAGAGCCTGACAGGTCTCATTTGCTAAATAAAGTACAACGTGTCAATTTGAAATAAATGTAAATTATCACCTTTCTTCCTTGTTAATTAAGATCTGATTAATGCAATACAGGCAGTTGTTGAGAGTACAGTAAGAGAATGGCTTTTGTTGCAAAAACACAACAAAAACCCTCAAATATAAATCATGGTCTGCCTCCTCCACTGAACTTTGGGTTAGAAAGGTGACTTGAAATGATTTGTTCAGTTGGAACATGGACAGATGTTCACATCTCAGCCTCTTAATAAATGAATCCCAAGAAGTGAATAGCAAAAGGTACTGATGCTTTAGAGGTAAGAGCAATGGAATGACCTAGACTTATGATAAATCATGAAGGGCTAAATTCTAGGCTCTGTTATATAAAGAAATATCCAAGAAATCTAACTCAAGAAGTATGCATGTTATTTATGTTAGTTAAGGAATATTTTGGTAGGCTAAAAGATGAATTTTCACATAGGCTTCCTTTTTCTAGAGGTTTAAGAAATGATATATGGGTGAAAGTGAAAGGGTTACTGGATAGAAAGTGGTCAAGTCTAATTTTAGAAGGAATATCACTAAATGAGAAAACTTAATTCAATATAACCTAGAACTCCACTTGGTTTGTGTAATATTAAAGTAGCTAACACTGCATACAGAATATGTTCTTTGAGTCATGGAATTTTTAGACGTAAAAGGAATGTGGACATTATATAGCACATTTATTTGAGTTTACAAAAGACAAAGTTATTTTTATAAAGAACACAACTAGTTAATGGCACAGTCAGGTATAGAATACATGCTTCCAGACTCACAAGTACAGTGTTCCTTCTAATTTATTTCTAATTTGCTGTCTCCCTCTTTTATAAATAGTCTTCATATCAGTGGATTTTCTAAAATAACACTGTTAAAAAACTGTGGAAATTTTCTTACTTTTCACTAAAATATGTTCATATATGAATATATCAGACCATTTCCTTAAATATGAGGTTTTAAACGCAATAGTTAATAGATTCCTTTACTTGTTAATATTCTTTTCTTGGATAAAAATGTGAAATTTTTACACCAAAATGCTATTATTTATAATTTCACATTAACTGGATTTCGTTGTTAAGTTTTTCTCTCTGTAGTTTCTATAATTCCTAGAAATTATGACCATATAATTATGTTCATGAAAATAGCAGAGCCAGATTTTAAAATTCAGATCTGTTTGAACTCACAGCTAGTAAAGCAAATGACCTCGCCTCGATTAGAATGGATCATACTTTTGAACAATGAGAAGAAATTTATTCATTCATTCATTCATTTAACAAATACAGGTCTTATATTAGAATGATGAAAAAAGTTCTGAAGTTCTAGAAAATAATCAGTTGTAATGTTAGACATTCTTTAAAGTGTAAATGTGATTACACTCCACAGCAATATTAAACAGACCTTTACTAAATTCCTTGTATGCTTTCCTTAAAGCAGTCAGAGGTAGTGAACACAAACAACAGTGGTCCCAGGTTCCAGAGAGAGATATGAAGATGATCATGGTGACCCTATAATGAGTCCTCCATTTAATTTGGTTGCCTCTTGTTAGGGGCACAGATATAAGATGGAAAGGACATCACAGATTCAGAATCTGTTAAACTTAGAAGCTGATTCTTTTTCTGTAATGGCACCAGACTCAATAGGTAAGAAAATTGATAATGTCTTTAAAGTGTCTGTTAATAATGGTGTTTGGAAGTGGTAGAGGTTTCATCCAATGAGCCTGAAAAAACTTTAATTCAATTGGAGTGACTACCAGAGAATTTTTTTGTTTTCCTGAGGAAGACTCTCCCTGGGCTAACACCTGTCGCCAATCTTCCTTGTTTTTTGCTTGGGGAAGATTAGCCCTGAGCTAACATCGATGCCAATCCTCCTCTATTTTGTATGTGGGTCACTGCCACAGCATGGCTGACGAGTGGTGCAGGTCCTCCCCAAGGATAGGAACCTGCGAACATGGGCCCCAGAAGTGGAGCATGCCAAACTTAACCAGTATGCCACAGGGCCAACCCCAATAAGAGAATATTTTGAATGACTCAAAGATGTACAGCAAGGGCCAGCCCAGTGGCCTCGAGGTTAAGTGCATGCACTCTGCTTTGGTGGCCCACGGTTCACAGGTTCAGATCCCAGATGCACACAGACACACCGCTTGTCAGGCCATGCTGTGGCAGCATCCCATATAAAGTAGAGGAAGATGGGCTCGGATGTTAGCCCAGGGCCAATCTTCCGCAGCCTATGCCTACCCTTAGCAATCATTTGGAAAAATAGCATAGTGCTCTGAAAAGAGTACAGACTATAAGGTTAGAGGCACTGATGAGGTACTGACTCAAAATCCACTCTACCATTTATAAACTGGGTCCTCAAGAAAATTTCCTAGAAAGGAGGAAACTAATGAAATATATGCCTGGAATTTTGCATTTATAACAATGTTTAATGGTCTAAAACACCTGTGAAGCTGGTAGTGTTATGCACATTTTAACAGTAACACTACTAAGGTTCAAATGAAGTTTAATAAATCCAGTTGAGGGGGTTGGGAAGGAAGATACTAACAGTTTAGGGCCTATTTCTCCTGAGAAAATTATTTACTATGATTGTCTCTGCAAAAGAGGGAAAATACTACATAACACTTAAGATTGTTCTAGGGCTACACTTAAAAAATGCAAATGATAATTGTTAGTATCCTTCTTCTCTTCCTCAATCCATACTCTAACCCACTTACCTTGAAAACATGTACATTCCAGTACTCATTTGATATGTCAAGTGAATAGTTGGTCTGTCTCTGAGGATAGAATGTGTGGACTGAAGAGGTACATAAGAAAGAATATCATGCTAGAAATTGTCAAGATATTAAGGCAAGAGGGAGAAAAACAAAGAAATGTTTCATAGCAGCCGAGATTCTTAATATGGTTGAAAAATCCTGTATTGAGGAGTTAAAGCACAGAGGGCTGAGACAGAGTATCTCGGATGAGGATAGAAAAAGTAGGCTGGCTTTTATCTAATACGCTAGGCTTCTTTTCAAATATACATTTCACATTTTAAACATATAATTATTAATAAACAACCAAGAGTGGTTTATTAAGCACCAACAGTGTGGAAAATGTTTTTTAAAAGAGCAAGGAGACATGTCTATTTGTTACCTCCCTAGAAAGGAGGTAGAACCCAAGAAGAATCGCAGTCTTGTTGAGCTAAGGAAGAAACTACCGAAGCTGCTTGAATTTGAGAGCATAATTGGAGAAGGGAAAGTTGGCAGGGGTGAGGAGCATGGAAAACTTCACAGGGGTTAATGACATGTCGTTTGGCAATGTCTGGGTTGCAAATGTGTAAGTCAAAACTCTACAAAAATTAGAAGAATAAAAGTCTTGCAGAGATGGAAACTGAAAAGCGATATTAGAAGTCTCATAGTGCTGGGAGATATTGGAATCTCAGCTCTGCAAGAGTAAAGAGACCCCTATGAGCACCTTGTGAATCCAACTGAGACCTCAAGAGGTCAGCATCTGGGAGTAAGGACCAGGTCCTAGAGTGTGAAATGCACTAGTACTAATGACAAAAGTGAAATATACTGGCTCTCATAAAGAGTAAAACCAAGCCTGCCTCAGTAAAAAAGAGCTCCCAAGATGTTAATTTCTTTTCAGAACAAAATTCAAAATCTTTTAAAGGAAGATGACATAATTCAGACTACCTATAACATACTATTAGCAGTGGTCATTATGTAATAATTACTGCACATGTGAAGAAGCAGAGAAAAGGAACTCAATATCAAGAAAGAAAACAATCCGTAAAAAGAGAATGTAGAAAAGAACTTTGAAGCAGTTAATGTAAATCTGCTCAAGGGCTTAAACAAAAAATACTTGTTATGTACAAGCCTATATAATTGGTTCTTTCTATATGTTTTTATGCTTATATGTTTATTAATACATTAAAGTTGAGAAAATCATTACCAGCAGGCCTGAATTAGAAAAGGCACAATGGTTAGTTCTTCAGGCTGAAATAAAATAAAATCCAGATTAAAAAAATGTGAATCTATAGAGAAAAATAAATTGTATAAAGGGGGGCATTTATTCTCTTAATTAATTAATTAAAAGATAACTATTTAAAATAAAAATATCAGCAACATATTTTGGAATTTATAACATTTGTAATAATATGACAACAATAACACAAAGGATAGGTGGCTAATGGAATTACACTGTTGTAAGGTTCTTAAATTTTACAGGAGTATTACAATACAAGTTATAAGTAAAATGTGATAAGTTAAGGTTGCATATTATAATGCCAAAAGTAATAACACAAGTTGTAGGTTAAAAAAAAAGCAGAATAATCAAAAAGAAGTACTAAAAAATAAAAATATTCAACTAATCTCGAAGAAAGCAGAAAAGGAGGGGCAACTAATAGAACAAGTAGAAAGCAATGGCCAGATTTAAATTGTCCAAATACTCCAATGAAAATCTAGACTATAAGATTAGATTAAAAAGTGATACCTAACTATGTGACTGTAAGAGATTTCTTTAAGTATGAAGACAAAGATAGTTTGAATATAAAGGGATGGAAAAAGATATGCCACGCAGTCATGAAGTATAAAAAATCTGGAGAGACTATAATAAGATCAAAGTAGACTTTTCAAGAGATGGAGAAGGAAATTTCATAATGCAAAAAGGGTCAATTATTGAGGAAGACATAAAAATGACAAATGTATATGCATCGTAAACAGAGTTTCAAAGTAAATAAAGCAAGACCTGACAGAACTAAATGGAGAAACAGACAAATCTTTAATCATAAGAAGAGGTTTTGGTAATTCTCTCTCACTAATTGATAGAAAAACTAGACAAAAGTGCAGTAAGGCTGTAGAAGATTTGAACAGTACTATCGATTAATTGAAATAACAGACATTTACAGAACAATACTCTCAATAACTTCCAAACACACATTAGCTTCAGTGCACACTGCACATTTAGATAGACCATATCTCAGACTATAAACAAGTCTCAATAAATTTAAAAGAATGGAGTTCTTACAGCTTTGTTCTCTGAATCTCTAATCCTATGGCAGTAATTACAAAACAGTAAAAAGACAAAGAAAATTCTCAAATATTTGGAAATTAAGCAACACATTTCTAAATAAAGAGTGAAGAAAGAAGAAACCACAAAGAAAATTAGAAAATATTTCAAACTGTAATAGTTAAAGCAAGACTTAGAGAAAATTTTATTATAATTTAAATTTTCAGTTTAGAAAAAAATTTGAGACATAAATGAGTGATCTAATTTTCCACTTTAATAGGTTTGAAAAAGGAGAGCAAATCAAACCTGAATTAGGAAGAAGGAAATAGTAAATTACAGATCAGTGATCAATAAAATACAAAAAGCATAGAGATAAATCCACAAAAGTGAAATTGTTTCTTCAAAAAGATTAATTAAATAGATAAGCCATAACAACAGTGATCAAGCAAAACAAAAAGAAAACACACATTACAAATTGAGGAATGAACGAGAGATTATTACTACAGAGTCTACAGACATTAAAAGGATAAGGCAATATTATACACAACTTTAAACTAATAAATTTGACAATTTAGATGAAATTAATAATTCTTTGAAAAATAGAATTTATCAAACCTGATATAAGAACAAATGAAAAATATTAATATTCCTATATATATCTTTTTAATTCAACTTGTAATCAAATCCTCCCCATTAAGAAAAATCTAAGCCTAGATGTTTTCACAAGTGAATTTTTTCCAAAATTTAAAAAACAGAAAAATATCAATTTTTAACTAACTCTTAAAAACTAGTAGGCAAGGTATATTCTATGACTGCTTTTATAAGATAATCATAATTCTGATACCAAAAACTGAAAAAAATCAGAAAAAGCTATTATAGATTGCTCTTGAACATAGATTTAAAAATCATAAAATTATTAGGAAATCATATTCAGTAATATATAAATTGGATCTAGTAATATATGAAACGAGGTTTATCTCAGGTATGTAAGATTACAGTACCATTCAAAAATCAATTTATTTCACCACTCTAACAGAACAAAAGAGAAAAACACACGATCATTGAAATAGATGTCTACAGCTAATATTATGCTTAATGGTAAGAATTTTAATCCTTCCCCCCCAAGATTGGAATAAGGCAAGAATTTCTGTTCTTGCCACTTCTAATCAATATTGTATTGGAAGTTCTAATCAGATAAATAAAGTAAGATGAAAAAATAAAAGATAAGTAAATTTGAAAGAAAGAATTAAAATAGTCTCTATTACCAAATAACATGATTATCTACATAGACTATCCTAAGGAATCTACAGAACAAATATCAAAACTAATAAATAAATTTAGCAAGAGTGTAGTATATAAAGTCAATATTTTTAAAATATATTTTTACATATTATCAGTGAACAATTGGGTAATTAAATTTCAAATGTCATTTACAACATTAATAAAAATCTTGAACCATTTAGGGATAAATTAATAGCACCTTTATCTAAAAGCTACAAAACTATATAAATAAATGAAGATATATATCCTGTTCATTGATCAGAAGACTCAACATCATCAAAATGTCAATTATCCTAAAATTGATTTATAGATTCTATGCATTCCAAATTAAACTTACTAAAGATGTTTTGCAGAAATAGACAATCAGATTCTACAAATTAATATGGAAACGCAAAGATACTAAGACAGTCAAGACACTTGAAAATGAACAAAGTTGGAGAACTCACATTATCATATTTGAAGACTCAATGTAAAGCAATATTTATCAAAAAAGTGTTGTATTCATTTAAAAATAGACAAATAGATCAATGGAATATAACAGAAAATTCAGATAATCTCACATACATATGATCAAACAATTTTCCTCATTTCCACAGTAAGTCACTGAGAAAGGAAGGTCTTTTAAACAAATGATGCTGGAACACCAGGATAAATACATGGAAAGAAATGAATTTTGACCCCTACCAAACACCAAAACCCAAAATTTATTTGAGATGAATCAGAAAACTAAACATAAATCTAATCATATAGTTTCTAAAAGAAAATATAAGTGAATATATTGATGACCTTAAAGTAGACAAATATTTCTTAAATAGATGACAAAAAGCACCCGAAAATGATGGATTGGATTCCATCAATATTAAAAACTGTTATTAATAAAATATAAGCTTTTAGAAAACAGAAAATGTGGTGCACAGACTTGGAGAAAATATTTGCAGTATGTACATCTGACAAAGAGTTTTTGTCCAGATTATATAAAAAATTCTTGTAGCTCGATAACAGAAAGACAAACAACACAAAAGAAAACAGATTAACATGAAGAACAGAAGAAGGAAACAGATGATTTGTACAGACACTTCACAAAAGAAGACATATGAATGGCCAATGGATACAAGAAGATGTATTCAGCATCATTAGTTGCAGGGAAATACAAAGTAAAAACCACAGTGAGATGCTACTTCACACTAGAATGGCTAAAATTCAAAAGACTGTCAATACCAGTACCAGAGTTGTTAAGGATCTAGTGCAAATAGCATCATCCCTGACGGGATGTAAAATTATACAAAAACTTTAGAAAACAGTTTGCAGCTGTTGTCATGCATCTACCCCATGATCCAACAATTTACTCTTTTCAATATTTATCCAAGAGGAATAAAAACGTGTCCACAAAAATACATATCCAAAAATATTCACATCAGCCTCATTCATAATTGCCACAAACTAGAAGCTATCCAAATGTTCACCAATAGAATAGATACTCAGAGTGTAGTATATTCACACAATTAAATAGCACTTAGGCAAAAAAAATGAACTACTGACATATGCAGCAAAAAACTATGATCAGCAAAAGAAACTAGATACAAAAGATCATGTAATTTATGATTAAGCTTAGATAAAGTTCAGTAACAGGCAAAACTAACCTATGGTGATGGAAATCAGACCAGTGGTTGCCTTGGCGTGGGAGTGGGGTACTAACTGGAAAGGGCACAAAGGAACTTTCTAAAGAAATGCAAATATTCTGTATCTTGATTGAGGTATAGTTACACGTCTACACACACGTAAGAATTGTACATTTAAGATCTGACCTTTCTCAAACTCCGTGTTCAGTGATGTCATTTTGGTAGCTTGAATTTGGCCGTGATGGAAGTATTTACACATGGAAATCTTGATATGCCAAAAATCAAGGCTTCTTTTCATCAACAAACCACTGCCAAGATCCCTCTCTCTCAAGGTGATTGATGTTGTAATAAATAAAATCTGAGACTGTTGGCATCCAGCTACCATATGGAATAAGCAGAAGTAAAATCCTGGCTGCAGCAAGTGAGAGAAGAGAAATGAAAGAGATACTGAAAGAGAATCAAAGATAAGAGACTGAACAAGACATCCAACAATATTGGAAGAAGGGCAGCATCACTGACAGAAAGAGGGTGAACAGGGAATTCCAGTTCAATGACTTTGGCTAGCTGCTGTCTTTCTTAATTCAGTAAAATACCTGTGAAGACCCAGTAAAAGGTGAATTACACAAGACTGAAAACAATGCCGGTGGAATAAAGTTATCAAATGCCGTTAACTAGAAGACCAAAGGAGCTAATTTTATTTTCATCGTTTTGTTCATGGCGTCTATCATTACCTGACATAATATGATATATTTGTTCATTTGATTGCTGTCACCTCATTAGAATGAGGGCAGGATCTTTGTCAGAGTTTTCACTAAAATAATGCCAGCACCTAGACCATATCTAGCACACTGTAGGTGGACAACAGATATTAGTAGAATGAATCAAAAAAAGAGAGGAAAAAAACAGGTTCCTTATGTGGGAGGTGGGATAAATGTTCTGCTATCCAACAGGTCAGTGACTACAGAAGGAGGAAGTTTGGTCATTGATAAAGGGTTCAGTTTCTCTCCTTCTGACTTTGAGATATAGACAGGATAAGCCTGGTGGAGATGCACAGAAGACAGCCGACCCTGGGTTAGACTTTTCAGGGAGTATCCAGAGATGGCTGTGAAGATCCGCAGTATAGGTGATAGTGTGTATAAGAGGCTTTAGGCCAACTTTTTTGTTCATCATTATTTTATTTGTCCTTTTATCCTTAAAGAGAGTTTGGGGAGACCCATATCCACCCAAGCCTAAGTTTTTTATCTTGTTTAATTAAAAGAGAAAACATTTTGAGCACACACCGATGTGAAAAGGTAACTATGAAGTGATTCAGTGAAGGAAATTCTTAACAACAAAGAAAAGGAGCCAGCACATAGACTCCTGGAATTACACATTTTTCAGTGAACTCTGGAGAAAACAGACTACAGCAGAATCGCTAGCTCTGCCAATTTGACCTTCTGCCAAAAGTGGTGAGATCCTGTTTTGAAGTAGCCTAGCATTTTCTTTAGCCTCAGGTGAGATTGTTAACATTCATTTCAGGCATAACTTCACTTCCTGAAAAAGAGAGAATCAAAATCTGAGAAAAAGTAAAGTTCCCAAATTTCCCAACAATGTAGAATAAACAAGAGTTCAGTTTCTCATATCCCTCACTTTCCATGTAATCACCTTCACTGCAAATCTCTCAATAAAAAGTAATCTACCCCCAAAAAGATTACATTTATTGACCCTGAGCTGTGTTTTTGCTGTTGATATTTGTTTGTTTTTAGTAAAGATATTATCAATTTCTCCCCAAAGAGAAACTGCCTCAGAAAAAAAAAAGAAAATTACAGGGCCTGCCCTGTGGCATAGCGGTTAAGTGCGCGCGCTCTGCTTCGGTGGCCCGGGGTTCGCAGGTTCGGATCCTGGGCGTGGACTAACATACTGCTTGTCAAGCCATGCTGTGGCTGCGTCCCATATAAAATAGAGGAAGATGGGCATGGATGTTTGCTCAGGGCCAATGTTCCTTCAGCAAAAAGAGGAGGATTGGCATCAGATGTTTGCTCAGGGCTAGTCTTCCTCACACATACACAAAAAAGAAGCAAAGAAAATATTAGAAAAAAGAACTTAAAATGGAATCTTCATCTTCAATAAAGAATCTTGTGTTGAAAATACTAGACTTGTTCTGAGCAATATACAGATTTTATTATTTAATGGTGGGTTCGTGCTTTTCATATAAACTCAACAAAGATGGGGAAAAAAGTAAATCTAAGGGTTCCTTTTATTTCCCCCTGCATTCACCATCGTGAAAAGAGATAGGGAAGTCAGATCCTGTGTATCCTTTCCCTTTATCCTGCTCAGCAGGCTAAGTCAGAATGAATGGACATTACCAACCGTATCTGAGTCAACTTCCTAGAAAGTTTCACATGTGATAGCTCATTCAATCCTTACAGTAAGCCTGTGAGGCAGTTGATCAGAGATCATGTCAAAATGGTGGTGTCCATTGATATAATTTATATAAAGGGAGATGGCAGAGCCCTGAAACAGAGTTACGTCCACAAGCAGCCACCCCGACTGCTGTCAGTGGGGAAACATAAATGTATAGTAGAGTGAACAATAAAAGAACATGTTATTTCTAGCTGGACTTTGGCTCCACACTCCAGGATATTCCCTAGGGTGACCTAAACTAATCCCATGTAGGAAGGCATTTTGCCTAGACTAGATGCAGAGAAAGAACAAGCCAGAAGGAAAGCTTCTCTATAATCCTGGATCATAACTGGCTTTATACTCCCCCAGGTATTTGGAGCTGTATCCGGCCCCCTTACCTACATATTTAAAAGGTACAAAAAACGCAGAGAGAGTCAAAGATGTCTGGGCTTCTATCCAAGAAGAATTGGGTGCTTCTCTGGCTCATCTCTCCACCCTCTCAGAAGTAGGAAGAGCCAAAGAGAGGGCAATGACTGTGCCATTTCTAAGAGAGGCTTCTTACCTCCGACAGGGTTAGAAAAGTGATACTCCCGTATGAGCTGAACTTTAACGCTTTCCATTAGCACAAAGGTAAGTAAAATGACTTCAAACTTATTTTAGCTAAATATTTTGAATTGTTTTTATTTTTACTACAAGCAACATATTGCTGAAATGCTGAAATCTAGAAAAGAACATTTATGAATTCACTAGAAGGATATTGGTGTTTTACACATGGCCAAGATACATGAAAAGAAGGAACTTTGGTGGTTTTGCAGTACCCCAGTACCACACAAGGCCCTTCATGGTCGGACTTTCCCACACTCACATTTTAACAGTTTTCTCCAAATGTATGGAATTTCTTGTAGCCCTCCAAATGTTCATTACACGCTTCCAGCCATTGCACTAACCCTTGGCCTTCCCTCCCCTATTTCTTCTGCCTTTCCTAATCCCTATTCCTCTTTCAAGTATCAAGACACAGACTGTCACTTATTCAGAAAGTCTTCTGTGACACTCCACCTTCAATGTCCTCTCTCTTGTCCAGTATCACCATGTGTGTGCCTCTATTATATAATAAATAAACACCGATATCAACAATAATGCAGGCTGACCTATTATATGCCAGGCACTGTGACACATACTTCAATGCATCATTTTATCTAATCTATATAACATCTTTGTGTCTCAGTTACTATTGGTATCCCCACAGATGTTAAATGACTGTCCAAGGTGATAGAACCCTAAGTGATAGAATTTAGACTCCCAGTCCAGTTGTGTCAGACTCCAGAGCTGAGACTGATAACTACTATGCTCTATTCCCATTTATCACTATTTGTGATAATTTTATGTTTATTTTTCTGTCTCTCTCCACTAAATTGTAACCAACTTGAATGCATTAACTATGTCTTTGATATTTGGATTCCCAACAACTTGTACATTACCTTGCCCAATAGGTGGTCATTAAAATGTATGAAATAAAGGAGTAAATGAATAAATAATACTCTATTTCTTGAGATTCCTATTGTTTCAACTATTCTAATACTGATTGCTTGGGGGAAATGGTGAGAACAAAAGAGAAATAACTTAGGGAAAGGCAGCAAAATCCAGTATCAAGATTCATATGTAGAAGATCAGCATTAAGCACTTCCTCTGTGCCATCACTCTGTAATCATTTGTTGGCATACTGGGACACTCAAGCAGCCCAAACATTGATCTTAGGCTCACATAGTCCCCACCCCTGATTCCTTCCCATCTTCACTTCACAACTGTTTAAGGGAAGGGTTGTTGAAGATCCGAAAACATATTATCAGACCTAGTGGGATGCAATGGACTCTACCATACACTGGCTCCAAGCTACTACATGACATAAAACAGGAGCTTACCCAGAGTCTTTTCTGGAGTAGCAGCAGGAAAATATCTCTAGTAAAAGACCATTTTCCAGAAGTTACCATTATGGTACTTTGTGACCATCTTAAAGCCAGTTAATCCAAGATTGGTAGGAAGTCAGATTACCTGAGTGGCCTTTGCATTACACACCCTGGAAATACAGCAAGTGAGGCAAAGCAACCATAAGTATATTCCAACAACCATGCAAGATGTTTCAATCACACCACAAAAATTATACATGAATCACTCAAATAAAAATCGGATGATTTTCTATGTAATTCATAGAATTCACAAAACATAGGCAGAATTGCTGCTGGGCAAATTGTTGGAAAATTTTCCTAACGTTCCTAAGTAGAATTAATTGGAATCACTCACAAGAGTGCCAAAATTTCCCCCACTGTGTGATCTTGGATAAGTTACTTCACTCATTTATGCACACGGGTGTGTCTGCATATATTTACCTTTCTCCCTCACTAGAAAGTGAGCTTCCTGAGGGCTTGGATTTTGGTTTTTTGCTCACTGCTGTATCCTAGTGCTTAGAACAATGACTGGAACACAATAGGCAGTCTATAAATATTTGACAATAGACTGCCTGCCTGTCAGGAAATGTGAAGGTATAAAACAGAAATGAATAGCCACCTAAAAGACAGAAGCTACTGAGAGCCAAAAGGAGTGAAGGCCAGAGTCAGTGTTAAGATTCAGGCCAGAAACAGGATCTATCAACAAAGAAACTGGTAGAAGAAAGCAGGAACTCCTGGAGAAAACATGGAATTAGAGTAATCATATATTCCCATGTAGGGAATCAAGTGGTCTAACATATTTCTGGTCAATAGCATCTTCACATATGCGATGTTTGAATGCGACAGGCATATGTGTGCCTGGTCCCACTGCAGGCTATCTGAAGGGATGAGCAGCTGACCAAATTGACAATGTAAGACCAATATTTGAGTTCTGTCTTTTCAGTATGGACACACTGGTGACTTTACTTTTTTGTAATTTTCAATTTCTAATTGAAATTACAATATGTGGCCCATTTCCTAAGAGAATCGATTTGAGGTTTTTCACACTATCTTGAAAAATCCTCAGGTTTCTTCATTCCACATCCCTCTAAATAACAATTCTATTTCTCTCCCCTCCTTTCAATTAAACTTTGGAAAGAGTTATCTCTTTTTGTTTTTATTTATTTGCCTCCAAATTACTTTTCAATTCACTACATTCTGGCATCTGACCCTATAATTCCATAAAACAATCCTTGCTAAGATCATCCTTGACCTTACATTATGATCCCCATGTAATTAAATTCAACAGCCATCTTTCACATTTTGTCTCATATGACCTTACATTGGACAATAGTAACCATTCCTTTCCTTTTCATGTGCAATTTTTCCTTGATGTACACGATGCAAAGATTTTGGTTTTCTTCCTATCTGTCTGGCTAACTTCCCTCTGTCTCTCTAAAAGGCCCATCTTCCCCTACCTAGCCATTAAATGATAGTGTTCCTCAGAACTAAGTCTTACTTCCTTTTCTGTTTCTACTCTACATTTTCTCAGGAGGCAATCGCATCCACTTCCATTATTTCAATTACCACCTAAATTTATCTCTTGACTCCTAAATTAATCTGCAGTCCAGACCTTTCCTCTAAACTCCAGACCCATATATCTAAAAGCTTACTCAACAACTCTATTTGAAAGTTTAAAAGGACCTAAAATTCAACACATCCAAAATGATTCATAATAATAATAGTAACTTATTAAGCTCTTGTCTTGTGCCACATAATCCTCTGAGTAAATAAGATAATATTAGTATCATAATCCTCCTCATTTCACAGATGAGGAAAATGAGGCACAAAGAATATAAATAAATTGTCCAAGTCCATACAGCTAACAAGTCTCAGACCCAAGAGTTGAATCCAGGCCTCCCTGGTGCGGAGATCAATTGCTTAACCGCTACACTATATTGCTTCCAAATCTTCCTGTCTAAACCTGGTCTTCTTCCAGTATTGTCCATCTCTGTGGACAGTTCTTTTCTGGTAACTTATCATAGGGTACAATGAAAAACGACTTCGTTCTTCCTCCACCACATTTGACTGCCAGTTCACCTACGCTCTGTAGACAAAGTTTTTCCCTTGCTCCTTTGGAAAATCTCCAGCGTACTACTCCACATCTTATTGGCTCACTCAAAACACAAAAAACAATCTAATTTTACGAGTTAAAATACCGAGGCCCATGTAATAGCCATAAAATCCAAAATTCATTCATCTACTTTCATGACGCCCACTTCCACTGGATCCCTGGTCCAATCTAACATTTTCTTTCACCTTGACTATTGTTTAATAGCTTACTGTTTTCCCTCCATATACTCTGGTGACCTTAAAGGTTTTCTAAATCGAAGCCTGGGTGATCTTTTCAAACATAAATCTGATCAGATCTGCTGCTGCTTAAACTATTTCAATGGATACCCTCTACTCTGAGGCCAAAACCAAAATCTTTAACCTGTCCTATAGGGCTTTGTGTAGCCTGGACCTTATCTCTTTCTGCAAGTTCATCACATTACTTTCCGTCTTGATTCAATCAAACTGCTTTCAGTTCCTTTAATTAATTATACTCTTCTTGCTTCAGGGCCTTTGCACACACTTCCTTCTCTCTCTGGAACATGCTCTCGAAATTCTTCACCTTAGTTAACTCCTATTCATCTTTCAGATCTCAGCTCAAATTTATTCCCATCATGAGAAAACTCCCTTCAGCGCCCATGATAAGCCAGGTTCCTGTCTGTTCCTAAAACCAGGTTTTCGTCCTTCAGGGCCTTTATATCAGTTTTAATCGTTGTTTCCTTGTGTAACTAGACTGTGACAGGAGTTTCGTCTATTTCACTAGGTGATATATCCCCCGTACCTTGCTCACAACCTGCGGTATTAAAGAAAGTAAATAAATATGTTAGTCCAGTGAGTAAATTAACTATGATAATATGCTTTTTAAGCTATAAAGCCTATTAGTATGATAATATTCCATTTATAAAAAAAAATCTGTCCTAAAAATGATCCTAGTATTCAATATTTCAGCATTGTATTAATTAGAAAGATCAAAAGACATTATATATTTCCATAAATATATTTAAGAAAGATATGAGTATACAAATTACAGTTTTCATGCTCATAAACTTTGTAAGGATGGACTGATTCTTTTAGGTCATAACATCTTAATAATCCCCACATGGATCAGTCAGTATCATTCTTCCATGACCTCAGACCACACCATCTGTCCCACAAACCTGGACCTGGGAAGATGGAGTGGTTTACTTTAAATGGATTAGTGCAAAATTGATTTCCATAATGTGAAAAATCACTGGTTAGTGTTAAATCATATCACATTCTATAGAATATTTTAATAATGTTGCTTCACTCTGTAGAGAGGTAATGAGATGACAGTATAAGACAGTGGAAAGAACACAGGGCCAGCGACCAGACAGATCTGAATTTAAATCTTGCCTCTGCCATGGACCAACTCTACAGCCATGAGAAAGCATCTTAACATTCATAAGTGTAACATTTTATCTCCAAAAATGCAAATTATAAATACTTTCTTCACAGAATTGTAAAGATGATTAATTGAGATATAAGACCAAATGTTATAACTGAGTTTTCCAGCAACCAAGAAATTATACATAGATTTATTTATCCTGAATTAACCAATGGTTAGATGTGAGCTTGGTTTTATCTCAACTCCTCGGTTTTCCCCATACTGGTAAGTTTCCACTTACACATGCAGCAATAAACCTTTATTTTCCATTTAACAATTCCAAAGAGCTTTCGGTCATATTTTGCCAGTGGTTTCTTTTCTTTAAAGATTTTACATTTCTGTCTCTCTGCCATATACTACCAATTGTTAACGCAAATTACAAGTAGTTTATATACAATATTCTCACCAAAAAGAATAGGAATCCAGTATGTTAGTACTTGTTCAAGCAGTGGTGGACAGCCTCACTCACTTGGAATTCAAAATTTAAATAAGTCAGGTGGCGTCTGTGAGGTAAATTTGTCCTCCTTTCTCCGAGGAGTTTTGTAGCCTGAAATGAAGAAACTATTTGAAAACTACATTTCAAGGCTTTAAATACATAAAGTAAAGTATGTATCTATAGGTCAGTTATTCCCATGTCAATGTAACTTTCATGTATGTCTTATTATGACCTTGCATAAAATCAGCAGTTTCCAAACAGTAATTATCTCCCAAAGAAGAGTTATCATCCCATTTAGAAGAAAATCACTTTTTCAATTCAGACTTGCTTATCAATTTTCACTTGATGGAGTTAACTTTTTTTTTCTTTTTTCAAACTGACTTCAAATCAGAAGCAAGATTCTTTGTCAAAATGAGTATTTACAAAGGGACTCATTTCTCTGTGTAACTCGCATTTATGATAACCCAAAAGCTAAAGGTCGTGCAAGGAGTAAGGATAGACTTAAAATATGGGAGCAAATTGAAGCTAAAAATAGTCCTCTTCACGCCCTAGGATCACCTCTCTGTTCCTTCAGAAAACTTAGTATTCTGCACACAATTAATGCTAAATAAATATTTCATGAAGAAGAAAGTGGGTGAGGAAGAAGAGGATGCTATAAATTAAATGCCAGAATAATTTCTGCCATACTGCATTAGGCTGGATTTGCTTAGTTTGTCTTATGAGTCTACTTATTTCTCCCAAAAGCCTATAGCCAAGAATTGTGATAAATATCTCATTTTAATGGCGTCTGATACTGCAGCTCTGTTACTTCTTTATGAATATCTAGTGGAATAATGGAGTTGGATAGAGCTTTACAAAGTTTATTCAATATATTTTGACAATCACTAATCATTTAGTCTTTGTCAAACCTCATTTGGGAAATTTAACTTTAAGATGAGGATATTTGGGTCTAGGACTAAGCTATAGATAAGGATTTAGATGTCAAAGTCACAGGAGTAGTGGAGATTAAGTCGAGTTAGAATAGAATCGTTATAACAGAGGAGAGCCCTGCAGAACACTTATAATTAAAGGGTCAAGAAAGAAATTGTGTTCTGTAAAGGAAAATAAAACGAGCTGGTCAGACAGGAATGGAGGAGATGAGTAAAAAAAATTGAGAAAAAAGTGAATGTGGCAAAAAGATGTGGAGTGAGAAGATCCATAGGATTTTGTAGTGAGGACATGATAAACACATCACTCCTCGAGCTACATTTTATAAAGTACTTTTATATGCAGTGTTTAGTTTAATTCTCAGAACACAACACTACAAGATCAGCATGACAGTAGATTAGGACAATTTTTACAAATGAAGAAAACTAAGACGTAGAGAGATCCAGTGATTTGTGAAAGATCTTACAGCTACTAAATGAGAAAGCTAGGAAAAACATTTTATTTGTCATAACAATAGCATTAACAACATTAAATGAAAGTTTACACTTAATAAGTATCAAGTACTGTTTTTAGCTCGTTATCATCTCAATTAATCCTCACAATGACCTTATGAGCTATGTTTTATTATTCCCATGTCACAGATGCAAAACTTTTGGCCACTAAGGGTTAACTAACTCGCTCAAGGTCACACAGCTAGTGCTTTAAAGCCTATTTTGATAGGACAATTCTGATTTTCCAAATTCCCCTGTTTCTCTGAGTCATCTGTCTGATGCTGTGAGATAGAATTACTTGATTATTACATCCTAACAAAACTCCCTACTTATCTCACACATTAAAGATCACGAGAGTCTGGCCATGTGCTGGGATTTTCCTCCACCATAACAATATTTTCCAAGTACCAATCCAGGTTAGAGAACAAGCTTCTAATTCGTGTTAAGCACTGTCATCAAATATTGTTTATAACTCAACTTGGACTTGTGTGAGAATTAGTTCAACCATTTCAGTGTTGCCCCCTGGTTCATATTCTGCATCATCTAAACAAAACTAAAAATACTTTTCACCTTAGTTTTCATACCTCCTGAATACATTTATCCTTTTGATGGGACTAAGATTAAATATGCATCAAGATATTTAGTTGATGTGATCTAATTCAGCTAAGTATGGACATTGGAGCTGGACCCAAACTTTTGCCCTCACGGGACACAACCTTTGACAAAGTAATTTTTCTTTTGGAGGTTCAATTTCTTTACTTAATAAATGGAGAATGTCAGACCTTTGTCCATGAGGTTGCCAGGAAAATGAAATGGCATTGTACTTCTAAAAGTGTCTGACCTATATCAGGACTTCATTAAATACTTGAGGTCTAATTCCCTTGCTAATATTATCAATAAATTCACAAGAAAATAATTTCGTACAAAAATTAGCTTTAGAAAGTGCACCAATGTTTCTCTATTAATAATTATTTGTTTTAGAGAATTAATTAGTTATTTTAAATTAATTATTTGTTATATCATAGTTTAAGTATAGTTTCTTTACTTTTGACTTTTAATAAATTAATAAAAGTACGATATAAGTTATTTATTCATTGTCGAGACTCACGAAATATTTTCTTTTAGCTTCGGTAGAATCATGTGACTCCGTTACTTCCTGGGCATACTATAATAGAAGTTTTAAGTTGACCACGCTGTTATTTTGGATTTTTCTTTCCCTTTAGTCTCAGCTCTTAAGCTCACTGCCTAGATGGCTAGTAACTAGGACAGAATCACAGATGTGGCTTTGCAAATTTTCCTGGAGTAGATTTGATAATTGAAATCCGTACTTAGGTCAATACCACATTTTGTTTAATTACTTAACCTTCAACTCTGTAGGCAACACATGTCTTCAACAATTAACCTGTCTTTTCTAAATTGTCAACTCCCTGAGCCCAACAGATGTACCTTGAGAAGAAGAGTTACATATTCAAATTTAGCAGTCCCTCTCTTAAGATTCCCAGTGCGCATATTACCTTTTTCTGAAACCTCAGTTAGCATCTAAGGACATACTTTGAGTGATGCTAATTTAGAATGTTCTTTCAAAAAATAATGTACCTTGACCATGAAACTTTCATTATTGTGTGGAAATGTTATACTCTCGCATAACTGAAAACTCCTCCAGGAGTAGGGCAGATTTCCAGTAAAGCTTGATCTAGTAGTTCGCATGATATCACCAAGACCCAGTTTCTCTAGGCTCTCCACTGGCCTTATGCTGTCTCTACACTATGGACTCTCTGCAGTTACTTCTTCCAAAAAAAAGAAGGAAGAGAAGAAAAAAAAAGCCTTCATTTGTAGCATTTGTGATTTCTATGGTGTAAATACTCCCAACATGGCCTAAAATATGATGTCACTGAATGCAGAGTGGTCTGTGCAATCAGCTCTCATGAAGCAGTTAAGGGTCAGCTCCAACTCACTCTGGCAATTGTAGCTCAGTGTTCATATTTTCACATCACCAAGTCTTGGGGGCCAGTCAGAGTTTCTTCTGGTAGCTCTTGAGGAAAGAGGAGGAAATGTCTTTCCCCTAAAACATTCCACTAATATTTGCCAGTTATCTCATGAACTCTGATCGGTTTACACATACCAATCCTTGATGCAATTTCTAGGGAAATCAGATAGACCAATTGGCTTAAGCTAGTCCGGGGCTCACTCTTTGATCTGTGATCATGCCACCCAAATATTTGTCCATTTGGATAGAGCAGAGTGAAGTCCTCGTTCAGAAACAAAGGGACTGCTAATTTAAAAAAAGGGAAGGAAGGAAGGACAGAAGGAAGAAAGAAAGGACAGAAGGAAGGAAGGAAGGGATCAAATAACTGCCGCTAGAGCATAAAAAACACTATTTAGATTAAAATATCAGCACTATACTTTATTGCAAGCTCTATGAAGACAGAGGCATTTCTGTCCCCATCGTCTTTTTATTGATACTACTGATAAATGTACAATAAATAGTTATTGAATGAAAGTTAAAACTCAAATATTTTTGATCGGATGAATGAAAAAGTCAAAATTTTTACACAAATAACTTAGTTAGTGGCTTCTCATTATTAAAATTCTCCTTAGATCTTGATACTTGGACCAGTATCAGCCTTAATAGTTTTGTAAACGATCCTGCTACTTAAAGTAGTTAACACCCCCAAAATGATCCACAGCCATTAGATTAAATTCTAGCCTATGACGGGTTATGCTGAGGTACTAGTATATTTTTCTGGGTTTTACTATGAGAATTGGACTATTATCATGTAGCAAACAATGCTACTGTCATAAAAGAACCTGTTTTAGGATGTTAATAGGCGTTTCACTCACTGCACCATCTAACTAATGGAGCATGCAAGATTGTACAGTGCTCAGCCATACATGATGTCAGGGGAAACAAAGATCAACCACTTAAAAGATCCATCTGTGTTCATTCACAGGTACTGCTTCAACGTCAGCAGGTCACTATTGATTAATTTAAGGGCTTTTTCTATCTTTTGGGGGAGATTTGAAATAATTTATAAGTAGCAAACAGACAAGCATCTTCTGTTTATTTCCTTTCCATATAGCATCTTTGCAAATGTTAAAATAGCTACTCAATTGTTTTCTCCCTAGAGTCCTGTGTATTTTGTGGACTATGTGGAGATTAATAGCAGACTACAATAATCTGTTGTCCTTTGTGGAAAAAACTATGCTGCTGTTTCTGGAAAGAAATAATTGGTACGTAGCTTATAGAGCCAATGTCTGAATTTAATAGAGCATAAAGGGGTGGTATTTCTCGTGAAGGAAGCATATTATCCGTTTAAACAGCTTTCAGTCTTGCACATAAATTAGGCCTTCGACAAGCTTTGGAAAAACGGAAACCACACAGTAATAAATTAACATGCTTGCATATTCCTAACAAAAAAACCATCTCTTTTGAAAAGAAGAGAAAGCTCCAGTGTCTCTGCTACATTTGGAAATCTGAAATTAATTATTGACTTTTCCATATTGTTTGCAGCCACTTTGTTTGCCCATTTATCGTAAAATGTATATATGGTAATTGTTTTACGGGAGCTCATAAAACTCAGACTGCAAATGAGATAATGTATGACCAATTTATCGCATATGCCCTTCAGACATAGAGCTAAACCTGGCACAAATGAAAAGTGGTCAATGCACACTTTGTCAAGGTCCTTTCTTACGGCACCAGGGGAAGAAAATGAAATGGTAAAATTCTCAAATAGCTGCAATTGAAAAACATTTTATATTTTTCTCTAAAATATTCCCTTTACCACTTAAAAAACCAATTTAGGGTGGTTTCTAGAATTCATCTTGGTATGTTTATGCTAAAAATGACAATAATTTTTGAATATGGAACTTGACAAACTCTTTTCCCATCTAATATATCTAATACCACAATTTCTATTCTTTGAAAAAAATTGAACATATATCAGTTGTTAAACTTGCAGTAAATTTAAGGAAAAATGAATATGAAACATACTTTTCAAGTTATCATTCTCTGTATATTACAACAGCTGGGTCAACTAGGAGGAACCTCATTCAATTAAGCCCCAGCCCCCAGGCAAGACTGCCCAACACTCACAGAGGTGACCACTAATGTCCTTCAGAAATGGAGATTCCATACCTTATTTAGCTGCTTATTCCAGTAGTTAAAGTCAGTAATTCATTCCACCAAGATCTTCTTTCCTCCACTGAATTGAAACCTTCCTGCCTCACAGTTGACCCATTCAGCTTCCTCTTATGTCATTAGGTAGCAAATAGGTAGATAGTAAATTTTGTTGAGACCTTTTTTTAGAACCTCTTGAAAGATATAACAGAATTTGGTTAGCTTCCCAATGAACTGATCGATAACCTAATACAGCTGTAATGCTGAAAAGAGATTGTACTTAAGTAGGAAATATTTACTTAATATACTAAAAAAAATCAGGAGGAAACTCAAACATTTCAAGACAAGATGACAAATAGAACTCTGCAAATAGACAAAGATACAAATGTAAAATTTTATATTAGTGAAAGGTAGTATAACGCAAAGGATTACCAACAATAAGAACTAGTTGTTAAAGGGTGGTGACTGTGAAGTTCAAATTCACCTAAGAGTTTCTCCCTTGACTCTATACTTTGAAGACAAATCTGATCCTACAAGAACCAGAATTAGAACTGAATGTAGTGCCATATATTTAGGCCACAATGCCTCACCCACTAAGTGTCAGTTTTTCAGAAATATGACAATTCATTAGGCACAGGAACAGTGTGCCTTTTATTTTATTTTATTTTATTTTTGGCTAATAATGGATGAGAGAGAGCTTAGTGGTTAAAAGAAAATAAGTAAGGAAGCAGTCAAAACGGGGTTAAGAATGCAAGCTCTACCACCTGGAAACTCTGTGGTCTGGTGCAAAATACCTAACTACCCAGTCTGTTCTTTCATCTCTAAATGGGAATAATAATACCAACCTCTTAGTGTAAGAATTTTATAAGATCCTGCATGTAAGGACTATAAAACACTATTTGACACAGACTACATGTTCAGTGATGTTACTTGTTTTTGTTGTTGGCTGTTGTGTTCTCGTAGTTGTTTTTATTGTTATATTTTAATTTCCTTTGAAGGGAGCAAAGGAGTAACACCATGTTTGTCTGGGATTTATTTAAGGTAAACTAGATTAACATCTGTGCCTTTTTATACACAATATCAAAGAAAATTGAGGTCATGAGGACTTGCGATAATCTATTTGAACTGTTTAGTGCATGTCCGGCACATGGTAGGCATGTAATGAGTGATAGCTCTTTTTACTTCCCTCACAATCTTCCACTCCATGACTCTCCCATATCTAGGGTCTAAATTCTACCACCCACCTTGTAGTATCCTAGAATTTCCTGCTTTCCAGGAGGCCAGAGCCATACTAGCAATATATTAGAAAAGAAGTAACTGGTGCTCTGAAAAGGCTGCAAAGCAGCCTTAATTTCTTCAAATAACAAAGATCATTCTTATTCCAAGAACCTTAAACTGAAGGAAAAACATGTTTATTTGGTCACCTCCGTGTAGGCGGTCTGAGAGGGCAGCGCATGGTAACTGCGGTTATTTTCTTATATGTCACACAGTTCATCATCAGTGCTTTCAAGATATGCCTGCTAAAGGACCCTGGTGTTATTGGAGTCTCACTCATCAGCATACATTCCTCATCTACTGCTTCTAGACTCCTTGCTCCAGACTCTCTGTAAGAAGAATGATATAAAAAGGTTATATACCATGGCTGGAGAAATCATCCTCAGAGAAAGGTAGCCTAAATTTCTGAGAAATTATCATTTATATCAAAATTATCAATGATATCAATTATATATAGACATCAATTGCTAATTTTCAATAATACTGCTACCATCAGGGACTGGGACCCCAAGTGACTCGGTATTCCAGGCTTATCTTACCTCCTCCAGAGAAGCAGAGTTTTGGTTAACCAGTTTTTAAGGTCCTATGAGAGCCCTTCCTTGAGATACTGTTGCAAGGGTCAGGAGAGGTGTGAGAATTTACTAAGGACACAAGAAAGGGAGAGCGCTAAACAAACACTTTTCCTGAGATATCTCCCTGTATGGAACTCTGTGTGAGCTCAAGACTTCTCTCTCTCTCTCAGTGTTCTACATTCAGAACTCAGGTATCTGCTCCCCAGCTGGCAGTTCTCTCTCTCTGGAATGAAGGATAAAAGTCAAGGAACAACTGAAGATCCTTAGGGAAATGAGAATGCCTGGAAGCGGGATGGAAACGGAGGGAAAGCTGGAGTCAGACTTTCCAGGAAAAGGCTCTTATTCCTGGATTTTTGAAGGAAAGGGAACTAGGTGAACTAGTTGCCAGGACAACCTGCTGTTGGTGGGGGGCGGTTGGGGCAAGGAAATGGGAGAACTGTGGTTGCTCCTGCTCCTGCCCCTGACCGCCTTCCACGGGGTCAAAGGCTGTTTAGAATGTGACCCCAAATTCATAGAGGATATTAGCTCCTTGCTGGCAAATCTGCTACCCTCAGAAGTCCCTGGCCGAACTCATCTGCTTGAACGGCAGATTAAGGAGATGACCCGTTTAAGTTTCAAGGTCTCCCACAGGGACAAGATGCTTCGGGTGTTGGGTGAGGGAAGCTCGAGTCCCTGAGCGTTTGGGGGGCTAAAGGGACAAGGGAGGCGGGGAAGAGAGGACGTGGGTCCACATAATTTCCTCCACAGATGTAATTATTCTCCCACATGGACCTTTATCTCTTCTCTCTAGCTGTTCAAAAGGTTGTCAAGTTGAGAACATGGCTGAAGGATGAACTTTATAAACTGGGCAATGAAACATGGAAAGGTGAGGTACTACTTCACTGTTAAAAGATTGTATTGTGCAAGCCAGTATGAGGAAAGTTCGCTGGGGAAAACAAGGCGAAACATTTAGGATTAAATTCTGAAGAGAAGGGCCACCCCTATTTTCTGATGTCCCTTCCACTCCCTCCCTCCTAGGTGCCTTTATCCTTCAAGGGAAGCTTCTCGATGTCCGCCAAAACCTGGAATCCACACTGAAAGAAATATTAAAGAACTTCTCTGAAGTTGGTAATAAAAGATGTCTATCTAACAACACTGAAATTATGTGAAAGGGATAGGAAATGAGGAGTGAGAGGAGGAATGTGGTTTCATATTAGAGTGATTTAGAATGGGTGGAGAGATGCTGGAACTTAATGGGTAACCAGATAAAGACTACTTGGGTATAAATATGGTAAACTCTAAGTTGATTCTAAACTCATTAGAACTTTCTGACTCTCTTTTAGCTTGTTCTGAAGATTGTGGTAAGTACAGTACATGTGACGCCTTGAGGTTTAAGCCCATATTTTCCCATCTCCTTTGCTCTACATGGCCCTATCTCTCCCACCTGTTACACTGAGAACGCAACTCCTACAGTTGTGGTTACAAGAGAGAACATCAATGATATCCGATAACGAAATCTAGTTTATGAAATCTCAGACACTCCATAGATTTTGGAGGTTCTCAGAAGCCTTCTAAAGTATAGTTTACAACCCATAACACCAACATAAGCTGAGGCATCATTTTTTCCACTTTTTCCCTGAGATCTGACTTATATTGTAGAAGGTTTTGACCCATCAAGAAACTTGATTGCTAGGGAAAGAAGGAATTCATGGCAATGTAACCTTAAGAGTCCTGGAAATCCCTTAGATCTAATCCATACTTGATGTCTGAGCTAAGGAAACTCCATGCCATGGCTCTCTTGAAATTGCCTTTCTTCTCTTTATCAGTCGTAACTGAAGGTCCTATTCTGGATTGTTGGACCTGTCTTCGCCTCACCACCCGGTGCTTCAGAGGAGAGTATTGTGGAGGTAACAAAGACTGTGGTGTGGCATTTTGAGGGGCCAGGGATCAAGGTACTGAGTCATTCATTGATTTATTCAACAAATATTTGTTGAGCACCTTCTATGCACGTCATGCTAATGTTACAAATAAGAGCTAAAAGAGCTGGGCAAAATTTGTACCAGTATGAATTACTGGACACTGGACCAATTGAAGGGCTGAGAAATGAAAAGCCTGGACTAAAGGTGGAGAAATAGGCTAGGGGCAGTAAGAGTGAAAGTTTTGTAGAGCCTTGGGATCTAAGAGTGATAAAGATCAGAATAAATAGAGAACAGTGGTGGAGTGGTGAACAGAGCAAACTGAGGTGAAAGAGAGTCTTCTATTGTGGATAAAATTCTCAAATTACTATTTTTATTCTTCAAAATTCACTTTCTTTGTCCCCCTTTCTCCTTCCAGAAGAGGATTCAACGAAAGCCGAGAATCGAGAAATTGCACTATTTCTGATATTGCTAGCAGAAGCTGTAATATTGGGAAGTGCTTTGTTACTGTGAGTTTTCCTCCCTCCAAACAAACACTGGGTCAAGCGTTCCTTTGGCAAAGAGATTGCCCAAGCTTCCCCCTCCTTCCAATGGAAATAAGGTGGAAGAAGTCATTTCAAAATTGGGGATCTAATACTGACAGGAATGAAATGGATGGAAGTTTGATGGAATATAAGCTGGAACATAGGAAATAGAGGAGGTACAATGAAGTATGAGGAAAATTTTAGAGCCATATCCAGAAAAGGAAGAAAGAAAAACAAGTGTATAATTATTTTCAAGTGTTGGGCTACTAATATTGAAGTTGGAATTATCTTGTTTCTCTACTCTAGATTCTATATTTGTGTCTCTCATCAGAGGAAAATGAAGGCAATACGAAGGTCATTAAAGAAATATTTGGAGAAGAAACTTGAAGAATTAATGGGGATGATAGATGAGAAGGAGGAGAAGGAAGATTTTGGAATCAGAAAATAAATACATAGACACAGACAGGAGGTCTTTCATAATTCTCTAAAGTGTTGACTCAGAGTAGAAAACCGGAAATTAAACTCTTTTGTGGTCATAAAGTCATAGTATTTTAAAACTGAAACAGAACTTTCTGTAGTAAAAATCCTTATTGATATCCTGAAGCAATGGAAGCAATGAGAGGGCATATGATTCACCACAAGTTGTACGGAAAGTAATGCTGGTGTGTTGCAATGCACATAAAAGATGATACGCTGCATGATAATAAAGAATGCATGGTTGGTAATTCTCATTGACGGATGTAATAAGGATAACTTTTATATTTCCAAGGCTGATTTTTAGTTCTATCTTTTCATTTAGTTACTGTTTCCATATTTATCATTAGGTTCAGTGTGGACAATTTTTCTTTGATATTATATAATATTTAATCTTCATCATGATATAGCACACTCACACACACACAAATTGCAGAATATTAGTCCTCAGTAGTTGAGGTTTGTCCCATTTTTCCCTAAATCTATGCTCCGTGGCTGAATTGGATATTGATTTCTGATTCTTCTATTGTTTCTATTGAATACTTTTTATGTTAGTGCTTTACATCTACTAATTGAATTCTCACAATAATATTGTGAGTAATATTGTTGTTATTTCCATGTTAGCGATGAGAAAACACGAAAATATCTAACTCAAGGTCACACAGCTACAAATCTAGGCTATGACAAACTCCTCTGGGGACTGACCTGTGCTTATCCAAACCATTTGATTGGAAGTGACCTCTATAGAAGTATAGCTATGATAGATAGATTAGTGGAGAGATAAATGTGGTTTTATTGTCTTAACATATTCTTGATTACAGACAGTAGTGACAAAGCCTGGAGTAAAACTGAGGCCTAGCTAACTCTAAAATACATGAACTTTCCATTCTATTTGGTTTCCTTTCACTCTGGAAGCTTATTTCAAAAAAAAAGCCACGACAGTTTGGCAGCAGGGGAATAGCTTCGGGAGTTCTGCTTCACTGGGGGGACGGGGTATTTGCAAATCTTTCACCTGCTGTAGGTCTTTGAGGGCTTGCATGTTGTTGCTGCTATATTAATGAAATATTGATTGAATGGGAACGTATTCGGAGAGGACCTGAACACTGATTTCTCTCAGTTGCTAAATTTGAACTTCATGTTAAAAATTCCCAGATAAGAGTGCTGTTGGCATCTACCATTTCTCAATGACTTTAGGCTCATTTCACCAAAAAATCTTGAGACATATTAACTTCATTTATGGTCTTAATCCAATTATTGTCTTTATGTTGTTTTATTTTTCATTATAGATAATTATATAAATAGGTTTTGTTAGTTTTTGTTTGCTCTAATGCAGGCTTTTAAATTTCTTGTCCTATCAGCTTATTGTCTTCCCCTGACTCCTCTCCTACTTCATTCTCATCACTCCATTCTAGAAAACCTAGGTTAACAAGTCAGGAGATGTCTCTCATTATTTTATCCAAACCTAAATAGTTATAAGTAAACAGATATAAATGCTTACATACAAATACATTTACACATGCAATTAAAAATTATGCACAGTTTTATGCATGCTGATATTTACACTTAAATACTTCGTGGAAGTTATTTTAAGATAACTGGTATAAGTCTATTCACTCTTTTTTGTGGTTGTACACAAAACTATGGTGTGGTGGTACCATAATTATTTCAACATTCCTCTATTTGGGGTAGTCTCCTCTTTTCCTTTTTTTTGTCACTATGAAAAATGCTGCAATAAACATCTGTCTAGACACAGCCCTACTTACTGATACTTTCATTTGTAAGAGATAGTGTTACAGAATTGGGATATCTGAAGTGAAAGTTATATGTACTTTGAAATATAATAAATATGTTGAAAGGTTGTAATAATTTTCAAATATATCAGTAATAACCAAGAGACCATGTTTGCCACATACCCAAAGGCAATAGGTTGTACATATCTTTTAAGTTTTGCCAGTCTGATAAATATGATAATTAATCTACTTTTATCTGTTAGCGTGTTGCCATCTTTTAGAATGATTCAGTGCCATTTAAATGGACCCTACATTGAATTGCCTATTCATATACTCTGCTAATTTCGGTTTGAGTTCTCTTCGTCTTGTCAATTTAAAAGAAGCCTTCCATAATATAGACATTAACTCTATCATCTCCCTTGCAGATATAAAGTACTATTTTTCCCAAATCTATCCTTTATCTGTTGAATACTTAAGGTGTTGTTTTAGCTATTTATCTACCCACTTATTTCCACTTCTAAGTCTTTAATACCTATATAACATAAAATAAAAACTCATTGATTTTTGGATAATCATCCTATATCCAGTCACTTAACAAATCTGTTTCTTAATTTTATTTTTTAAAAATATCTTATATTTTCTAGGTATTCAATTCTATTACTATCCAAAACAAGTGTTTTATATATATTCTTCTATTATTTATACCAATTATTTTGCTTTCTTATCCTAGTGCATTTGCAACAACTTCTAAAACAGTGCTGAAAAATAATCGACAGTTATTATTTTAGTAAGAATCAGAACTTGATCACAGCATAAGTACAAGTCTTAAAACAGCAACTATCAGGGAAGTTGCTGATAGAACACATTAACTCTTAAGGTTGTATAGTTGTAAGTATAAATTATTATACTGGAATTATTCCATAACAACCTGACACTGTATTTGATTACTGGTTATAATGGCTTCTTTGGAGTTAAAAAAATCCAGTCCTCTACAGAACTCTGATATGCAAGGGTTTTTAGATAATATCACTGTCCTGAAAAGGCCAAATCTCAAATTCCTTCATTAATTGGTTATAATATTTGAAAATAAGTTAGATGAATCCTCATCAGTAATATGACTTATTTGTCCTCTTAGTCCCAGAAAATACAAAGACTGTCTGAGGGCAGGAGAAAATGGATGTCACAGGTCACAGAGAGAGAGATAATGTGCCTTTTCTCTGCCTTTTTGTTCTATTGGGGCCCTCAATGGATTGCATGACGCCTACCCACATTGATGAGGGCAGTTCTTCTTTACTCAGTCTATTGATTCAAATGTTAATCTCTTCCAAAACACTGTCACACACACACCCAGAAATAATGTGCCCCAAATATCTGGGCATCCTGTAGCCCAGTCAAGTTGATATACAAAAATAACCATCACAAAAACATTACCTATCAAATCTTGTGAAGAGTGGCTAATATATGCATTTGAGGCTATGACCTTTTATTCATGATATATCATAAAGAATTAAAAATATAGAAAAATATTTAATAGGGCATTCAAACTAAGTATCTAGGAAGAAACAAAGTAAACTCAAAGAATATACAAAGAGGGGAAATTAGATTGCATCATAAATTAATGAAATGGAAAGCAGAAAATATAGAGATAACATCAGATGCTAATAAAAAAAGTCTTCACATTGAACGAAATTTTTTTAAAAAGATATACTAAAAAGGTAGGAATAAAAGGAGTAAAACTATAGATAGAACTTTTTTTATCTTAAGAGACTCTTAAAAACTATATGGCAATAATATTTAAGACTTGGATAAAATTGATACTTTTTTTTTTAAATTTTTTGTTTAGTGCAGTAACATTGGTTTATAACATTGTAAAAATTTCAGGTGTACATCATTATACTTCTATTTCTGCATAGACTTCATCATGTTCACAACCAAAATACTAATTACAACCAATCACCACACACATATGCCGAATTATCCCTTTCACCCTCCTCCCTCCCCCCTTCCCCTCTGGTAACCACCAATCCAATCTCTGTCCCTATGTGTTTGTGTATTGTTGTTATTATCTACTACTTAATGAAGGAAATCATACAGTATTTGACCTTCTCCCTCTGACTTATTTCACTTTGCATTATACCCTCAATGTCCATCCATGTTGTCACAAATGGCTGGATTTCATCGTTTCTTATGGCTGAGTAGTATTCCATTGTGTATATATACCACAGCTTCTTTATCCATTCGTCCCTTGATGGGCACTTATGTTGCTTCCAAGTCTTGGCTATTGTGAATAATGCTGCAATGAACACAGGGGTGCATGTACCTTTACAAATTGGTGTTTTCAAGTTCTTTGGATAAATACCCAACAGTGGAATAGCTGGATCATATGGTAGTTCTATCCTTGATTTTTTGAGGAATCTCCATAGTGTTTTCCATAGTGGCTGCACCAGTTTGCACTCCCACCAGCAGTGTATGAGAGTTCCCTTCTCTCCACATCCTCTCCAACACATGTTGTTTCCTGTCTTGTTAATTATAGCCATTCTGATGGGTGTGAGGTGATATCTCATTGTAGTTTTGATTTGCATTTCCCTGATAGTTAGTGATTTTGAACATCTTTTCATGTGTCTGTTGGCCATCTGTATATCTTCTTTGGAGAAATGTCTGTTCAGGTCTTTTGCCCATTTTTTAATTGGGTTGGTAGTTTTTTTGTTGTTGAGATGCATGTGTTCTTTATATATTTTGGAGATTAAGCCCTTATCAGAAGTATGGTTTGCAAATATCTTCTCCCAATTGTTAGGTTGTCTTTTCGTTTTGTTGATGGTTTCCTTTGCTGTGCAGAAGCTTTTTAGTTTGATGTAGTCCCATTTGTTTGTTTTTTCTATTGTTTCTCTTGCCTGGTCAGACGTGGTGTTTGAAAAGATGTTGCTAAGATCGATGTCGAAGAGCGTACTGCCTTTGTTTTCTTCTAGAAGTTTCACAGTTTCAGGTCTTACATTCAAGTCTTTAATCCATTTGGAGTTAATTTTTGTGTATGGTGTAAGGTAAGGGTCCACTTATATTTTTTTGCATGTGGCTATCCAGTTTTCCCAACACCATTTGTTGAAGAGACTTTCTTTTCCCCATTGTATGTTCTTGGCTCCTTTGTCAAAGATTAGCTGTCCATAGATGTCTGGGCTTTCGATTCTATTCCATTGATCTGTGTGTCTCTTTTTGTGTCAGTACCATGCTGTTTTGGTTACTATAGCTTTGTAGCATATTTTGAAATCAAGGAGTGTGATACCTCCAGCTTTGTTCTTTTTTCTGAGGATTCCTTTAGCTATTCGGGTCTTTTGTTGTTCCATATAAATTTTAGGATTCTTTCTTCTATTTCTGTGAAAAATGTTGTTGGAACTTTGATAGGGATTGCATTGAATCTATAGATGGCTTTAGGAAGTATGGACATCTTAACTATGTTAATTCTTTCAATCCAAGAGCACCGAATATCTTTCCATTTCTTTGTGTCTTCTTCACTTTCTTTCAGCAATGTTTTATAGTTTTCGGTGTACAGATCTTTCGCCTCTTAAGTTTATTCCTAGGTATTTTATTCTTTTTGTTGCAATTGTAAATGGGATGGTATTCTTAATTTCTCTTTCTGCTACTTCGTTGTTAGTGTACAGAAATGCAACTGATTTTTGTATGTTGATTTTGTATCCTGCAACTTTACCATATTCGTTTATTACTTCTAAAAGTTTTCTGGTGGATTCTTTAGGGTTTTCTGTATATAAAATCATGTCATCTGCAAATAGTGACAGTTTCACTTCTTCCTTTCCAATTTGGATTCCTTTTATTTCTTTCTCTTGCCTGATTGCTCTGGTTAGGACTTCCAGTACTATGTTAAATAGGAGTGGTGACAGTGGGCATCCTTGTCTGGTTCCTGTTCTTAGAGGGATAGCTTTCAGTTTTTCACCATTGAGGATGATATTAGCTGTGGGTTTGTCATATATGGTCTTTATTATGTTGAGGTACTTTCCTTCTATACCCATTTTATTCAGAGTTTTTATCATAAATGGATGCTGGATCTTGTCAAATGCTTTCTCTGCATCTATTGAGATGATCATGTGATTTTTATTCTTCATTTTATTAATGTGATGTATTACGTTGATTGATTTGCGAATGTTAAACCATCCCTGCATCCCTGGAATAAATCCCACTTGATCATGGTGTATAATCTTTTTAACGTATTGTTGTATGTGATTTGCTAGTATTTTGCTGAGGATTTTTGCATCGATGTTCATCAGTGATATTGGCCTGTAATTTTCTTTTTTTGTGTTGTCCTTGTCTGGTTTTGGTATCAGGGTAATGTCAGCTTCGTAGAATGAGTTAGGGAGCTTCCCCCCCTCCTCAAATTTTTGGAAGAGTTTGAGAAGGATAGGTATTAAGTCTTCTTTGAATGTTTGGTAGAATTCACCAGGGAAGCTGTCTGGTCCTGGACTTTTATTTTTGGGGAGGTTTGTGATTACTGTTTCGATCTCCTTACTGGTGATTGGTCTATTCAAATTCTCTACTTCTTCTTGATCCAGTTTTGGAAGGTTGTATGATTCTAAGAATTTATCCATTTCTTCCAGATTGTCGAATTGGTTGGCATATAGCTTTTCATAGTATTCTCTTATAATCTTTTGTATTTCTGAGGTGTCTGTTGTAACCTCTCCTCTTTCACTTCTGATTTTACTTATTTGTGCCTTCTCTCTTTTTTACTTGGTGAGCCTAGGTCGAGGTTTTTCATTTTTGTTGATCTTTTCAAAGCCCCAGCTCTTGGTTTTATTAATTTTTTCTATTTTTTTTTTTGGTCTCTATTTCATTTATTTCTGCTCTGATTTTTATGATTTCCCTTCTTCTACTGATTTTGGGCTTTGTTTGTTCTTCTTTTTCCAGTTCCTTTAGGTGCATTGTTAGATTGTTTATTTGAGATTTTTCTTGTTTGTTGAGATAGGCCTGTATTGCTATAAACTTCCCTCTTAGAACCGCTTTTGCTGTATCCCATAAATTCTGGCATGTCGTATTTTCATTTTCATTTGTCTCCAGGTATTTTTTGATTTCTTCTTTGATTTCTTCGTTAACCCAGCCGTTGTTCAGTAGCATTTTGTTTAAGCTCCACGTATTTGTGGCTTTTCTGATTTTCTCCCTATAGTTGATTTCTAGTTTCATACCGTTGTGGTCAGAAAAGATGCTTGATATTATTTCAATCTTCTTAAATTTATGGAGACTTGTTTTGTGGCCTAATATGTGATCAACCCTGGAGAATGTTCCATGTGCATTTGAAAAGAACATGTATTCTTCGGTTTTTGGATGGAATGCTCTGTATATATCTACTAGGTCCTTCTGTTCTAGCGTGTCGTTTAAGGCCAATGTTTCCATATTGATCTTCTGTTTGGATGATCTATCCGTTGGTGTAAGTGGAGTGTTAAAGTCCCCTACTATTATTGTGTTAGTGTCTATTTCTGTTTTTATGTCTGTTAATAATTGCTTTATATATTTAGGTGCACCTACATTGGGTGCGTAGATATTTACAAGTGTTATATCCTCTTGTTGGATTGTTCCCTTGATCATTATGTAATGCCCTTCTTTGTCTCTTTTTACAGTTTTTGTTTTAAAGTCTATTTTGTCTGATATGAGTACTGCTACCCCAGCTTTCTTTTCATTTCCATTTGAGTGGAGTATCTTTTTCCATCCCTTCACTTTCAGTTTGTGAGTGTCTTTAGGTCTGAAGTGTGTCTCTTGTATGCAGCATATATATGGGTCTTGTTTTTTTATCCAGTCAGCTACCCTATGCCTTTTAATTGGAGCATTTAGTCCATTGACATTTAAAGTAGCTATTGATAAGTATGTACTTTACTTACTGCCATTTTTTAACTTTTTTTTTCTCAGTGTTTTAGTAGTCCTTCTCTGTTCCTTTCTTCTTCTATACAGAATTGATGATCACTTTAGTTTGACCTCTGTCTGAAAGCTGCACTCTTTAACTCACCTCCTCCCTCCTTTTATGTTTTTGATATCATATCTAAACTCTTTTTTCTGCATTTGTATCCATTACATTCTTATCATGGAAATAGATCATTTTTCCTATTTGTGGTCTTCTCTTTTCCCCTTAAGTCAGTCCCTTTAACATTTCTTGTAGCACTGGTTTCTTGGTGACAAACTCCTTTAATTTTTGCTTGTCTGGGAAAATTTTGATCTCTCCTTCCATTTTGAATGATAACCTTGCTGGGTAGAGTATTCTTGGCTGTAAGTTTTTTCCTTTTAGCACTTTAAATATATTGTGCCATTCTCTTCTAGCCTGTAAGGTTTCTGCTGAGAAGTCAGCTGATAGCCTTATGGGGTTGCCTTTGTATGTAACTTGACATTCTCTTGCGGCTTTTAGGATTCTCTCTTTATCTTTAATTCTGGACATTTTGATTATGATGTGTCTTGGTGTGGGCTTCTTTGGGTTTATCTTGGTTGGGGCTCTCTGTGCTTCCTGTACCTGGATGTCTGTTTCCTTCCTTAGGTTAGGGAAGTTTTCATCTATTATTTCTTGAAATAGATTCTCTGCCCCCTTGTATCACTCTTCTCCTTCCGGGACACCTATGACACGGATGTTAGTGCGCTTGATGTTGTCCCAGAGGTCCCTTAGACTGTCCTCACTCTTTTTAATTCTTTTCTCTTTTACCTGTTCACCTTGGTTGATTTCTTCTAGTCTTTCGTCCAGCTCACAGATCCATTCTTCTGTATCCTCTACTCTGCTTTTGTGTCCCTCTAATGAATTTTTCATTTCCAGTATTGTATTCTTCATTTCTGATTGGTTCTTTTTTATATCTTCCATTTCTTTGTTGACATTCTCACTGAGTTCATCTATTCTTCTCCTCAGATCAGTGAGCATCCTTAACACTCTTAGTTTGAACTCTCTGTCGGGTAGGTTGCTCATTTCTGTTTCACTTAGTTCCTTTTCTGGGGTTTTGTCCTGTTCCCTTACTTGGAATGTATTCCTTTGCCTCCTCATTTTGCCTCTTTCCCTGTGCTTGTGTCTATGTATTAGGTAGGTCAGCTACATCTCCTGCTCTTGGATAGGTGACCTTATGTAAGTGATGCCTTAGGAGGCTTCCAGCATGCTTCCCTCAGATCTCAATGTTCCAGGGGTGACCCCTATGTGGGCTACGTGTGTCCTTCTGTTGTGGCCTGTTTGCTCTCCCTGTAGGCACCCAGGGAGGCTGAGTTATGCTCCTGGCCAGCTGTTGTAATGCTCAGCTGCTTGTAGTTGTTGTGGGCCCTTCAGTCTCTTTATCAGGTGTGGCGAGCCCCAGCACAGATGGCTGCAAGTTCTAATACCACATTTGTGTTGCAGTATTTCTTTTAAGTGAGTAGGCCCCCAGCGTGGCAGGTTGTTAGGCTCAGGGCCTTACAATTGCTGTAAGCCTCTAGCCTATTAGGTCTCTTGTCAGCTCTCTGAGGATTGCAGCTGGGTGGGGCTGGCCTCAGGCACAGGAACACCCAATTGTTTCAGGCTTTGGAAGGTGGGGCAAACCCCCTACGTGGGTCTTTGAGAAGCACAAGTCTTCTGCAACTGACAAGCCCTGCCGCCCACAGGTCCACACACACAGTCAACACACTCCTGCCCTGTGTGCGCATCCCAAACTCCCCAAGCGGACCCAGTCTCTCCACGGAGGGAGCCCCACATTCTCCGCCAGTGCCCCACACTCTCCACCCGCTCCTTGTGCACACCCTGCCCCGCTCAAGTCGGCTCAGTTGCCAGGCTGCAGAGAATCCAGTCACCAATCTATGCAGGCACACAAGTTGCCTGAGGGCTTGTTGTTGGGTGGGGCCAGTCTCTAGGGTGGGCTGCCTGCCCTGGCTGAGCTGGATTAAATCGGTGCTCTAGTGGGTGGGGCAGACCCTGGGCCAGCAGGCCCCAGGAAGAACTCCAATGGCGCCTGTGTCAGCACGCCCACACCAGGCCACAACAATGGCCGCCGCCAATGTCCCAGTCCCTGGAGAGGTCTCACCCCTCACCGAGATGCACTCAGGGCCTTTTAGGTGAGTCTCTTGTCACCAAAGCACTGTGCACCTTTCTTTCTGGTGATTTTAGGATGCTTTCTGAAACGGGTGAGTTTGTGCGCAGGCCCTCTAAGAGCCAGTTTTAGTTTCTTCGTGAACCAGGTTTTCTGGGGGTACTCTCCAACGTTTTAGTAACAGGCACAGTCAGATGTTATGCTGCTGGTCTCGATTGTGCTGGGTCCACAAAATGCCCACAGCGGGGCCGCTCCCGGCTCAGGGCCCCACACCTCCAGGGAGGCTGTGTACCTGTGAGCTGCTCCCGACGGCCGTGAAGCTGGCGGCTTGTGAAGGCGGTATTTTTCCTCTCCAGAAGTGAGTCTCTGCCTCTTCCACCTCAGTTAGGATTGTCCGTTGTTGCAGGAGTCCCTCTTATCCAGTTTTCAGTTCTGTCTCAGGGGTAATTTTTCCACGAGTAGTTGTAAATTGTCTGTGTCCGCGAGAGGAGGTGAGTTCCGAGTCTGCCTATGCCGCCATCTTGACTCTGCCTCCGATACTTTTAATAAAAGTAAAAATTACCAATATTGACATAGGAAGAAAAAAAAATCCCAAATTACCAAAGTTCATTAAAGAAATTTAAAAATAGTATTAGCACTATTGAAAACAAATGCCATGTTTAAGGAAAAGCCTAGAATGAAATACAACACCTTGAGTCTGATTTTACCTGGATGGTGAAACTACAATTTTTTCCCAGCTTAAGTGTCTGGTGGTTGGTTGTATCCTTCACTAAAGTAGAAAATGCAGGAAGACAAGTAAGTTTGATGGAAAGGGCTCAAGTTCAGTTTTGAAAATACTACGTATCAATTCTGTTGGGGATCAAAAACAGATATCCATTCAGCGTTCGGATTTACATATATGAATATGCAATAAGACCAAAGCTAATGAAACATATTTCAAAGTACTTGAACAAAATAAATAATGAACTTGAAAATATGACTAAGATCATCCAGTCAGAAGGTACAGAAGAAGTGATAAAGACCTAGGACAGAATACTAAAGATCACCACATGATGTAAAATATAAATATAACTCTAAGTGTGCTGAGAATAGTAGCCAGCAATACTATATGCTATTAAATACCTATAACATTAAGATACCTAAAAATTCAACTTGTTCTATATAGTCTTCCTCCTTTGAAAGCCTTACTTGAGATAATTGTCTTTGCATTGAATTCCCAGCAGCTTTGGACTATGTCTTTCAAATTGTGACCCTTCTATCTGCACAATTTGCTACAATTGCTTTACAATATAAATCCAGAGTCTGTTCTTTATCATTTCTAGAATCACCAGTATGATGAGGTGCTGGATGTTTTTTGTTTTTATATGTTTATAATGCAATAAAATGAAGATGATTAATTAAACTATGTGTTCATCTACTAGGAAAGGTCTTGTAGTACTTCTGTTTTCAGATGTAAACATGATACAGAATTAATTGCTTACAATCCTAATTTAAGCTTCAGCTAACTGCTAGCATAAAAAAACAGATATGTAAAAACATCTTTCCAACAAGCAAATGCTCAACCAAAAACTCATTTATAGCAACAGTGAAACAATATAAATCATTTTATTACTGGGACAATTATATTTTAAGAGCTAACACATACTCCAACATCCTGATGCCAACCCTACAAGAAGTTTAGTTCTAACATGTCCCTGGGATACACAAATCATTAGGGGAACATATTTCTCTGATCATCTAAGACCTTGGCACAGATGGTACAATTTTTGAGACCCCGAATTCTTGGAGCTACTTTATTAAGAATCAGTATTTTTCAGGAAAAAGAGGACAGAGAAAACGTTTCGCTTAGCTTTTACTGAATGAGAATTTAATAATTCATTTTATCTAGAGATAACATCAAAAGGTGCTAGCGAATCTAATTAAGGTACTCAAAACATAAGTTATTAGAACACAAAAACTAAAAGCTAACTAACAGGATAAAACAACAGCTGGGTTAACACTGGATGTCTCTTAATTTCCAGTTATTAGTAGTCTGTGTAACTTCACTCCCTTACATTCTGACTCAAAGGGAGGTTATACCTTCTTCCATCACAGGCAAATGCTTTCTTTTGTGATTTGTATTTCCTGAACTGCAGACTTTTCTAGAACTTCCTTTATTACTTATCTCCCATCATTTATCTCCGTCCTTATCCTCAATACTAGGTTTATTCTGAGTGTCTATCACCACAAATTAAAGCCTCTTTTCTTCATCCTGCATCCACCTCTAACCACCACCCCAGCCCTCCACGCCAAACTTCTCAAAAGAGCGTTCTATATCTCATGACAATTTCTTCATTTCTCTTCTCCCATCAATTCACTGCAATCTGCAGTCTGCTTCTCACCACCATATGGAAATTGCTCTAAGGTTGTCAGTGATTTCTTAGTTGTTATATTCAAAGAGTTCTTTTTATTCCTCAAGTTACTTGTCAGTTCAAAGATTTGTCAGAGTGCTAACGGTCTCCTTCTTAAAGTACCTCTCTTCTACTAGGCAGGTTTTGTTCTTATTTTGAAGGTTCTGTTCCTATTTTTTAAACCATGTTTTAGTTGCTTTTGGGGGGCTCTTCCTTCTCTGCCTACTTATTTAGATATTGAACACCAGAAAATTCACTTCAAATCTTGTCTTACTTTACACCTGGTGGAATCTCACCCACTTATGTGATTTCAACTATCACCTAATAATTATATCTCCAAATTCTTAGGCTTTTATTTACACCTCCCTCCCAAGTCCTCAATCTCTATTTCTGAATACATACTGGATATATCCATCTAGATATAAAATACCCACTTTAAACTTGGCACACCTAAAAATGAATTCATTATCTTAAACCATTTCTGATTCTATACAATTTATCCTGATCCAGAGTGTCCTTCAGTCCTCATGAAGAAAATATGTGTTGAGTATAGATTATGGACAAGGCATTTTGCTAAGCATTTTCGTAATTATCTTCTGACAAATCCCACAAAATTATTTTAAGCCATTTTTGTATAGATGAGAAAACTGAGGCTGGACGAGTTTAAGTAACTTCTACTAAGTGGTTACTTGCTAAGTGGTGGAGCCAGGATTCAAACCCCAAATCTTAAGCCTTTCCACTAGTTAGCACTGGCTCCATGGATACCATAAATTACCCAGAAGGTAGAAATCTCAACATATTCTAGAATCTTCTCTTTCTTTCATCTATCCTGTCCAGTCACTCTTCAATTAGTATTGATTTTCACTCCTAAATATTTCTTAAATCTCCCTGGCTACTGCCACAGTTGAAGTCTTTCTGTCCTCTCTGAGGGCCTATTGCAATGGGCTGCTAATCAGTCTCCCTCAGTCCAACCTCTCCAGGAGCCAAATCCATTCTTCCTTTTACGATCAGAATGATCAGTCTAAAAAGAAATCGCTTTCAAACTCCTAATTAAAATACACAAATGGCTCCTTCACTCCTAAAAGAAAAGTATAAATTCTTTCATACAACATTTTACATGCCTTACACTTTACCATCCCACTCTATACATAATCTCACCTTTGGCCAATTGCCTTTCTAGGCCTTCTCCTCTACTTAGGGTTTGCCAAACACACTGGGTTTTTCTTACTCCTAGCCATACTCTTCCTTATCTTGATTGCCTGGTAATCTTCTTCAGCCTTCAAAACTATTGTCCTTCAAAACTCACATCTAAAGCCATCTCATGTCATAAAGACTTTCCTGAGATGCTCAGACAGAATTAATCACCCACAATCTTCAGGATCCACTACAACTCATATGCTTCTATAGAGCACTTTTAACAGAGTACTGTTATTATTGGTTTGCATGTTTGTTTCCTAGACATGAACTCCTCAGGGACAGGGACTATATCATGTTTATCTTCATTTTCCCAACATTTAGCAATGTATCACAAAACTTTGCATAAGTTTAAATGTCACTTATTAAGGAAGATTTTCCTGAACTCCCATACTACGTTAGCACTTCCAACTAATCTGAATCACTGCCCATTCATTTTTTGCTTTGTAGGAATTAAGGGATATTATATAACTATGAATTGATGTCTGATTCCAAGAGGTGAGAAATCATGTCTGCTGTTTGTTCATAGAGCTCATTGCAATACCTAGCACTGAAAAGATAATTATTAGCTGGATGAAAGTATGAATATATAAAGAGAGCACTGATGAATGCTGTTATTTGGAATTGAGTATGTGCTAGATATTCTTAATATTATCACATATACTTTGTCTACCATATTGTCCACTGTAGTCCTCATCTTTAAAATTCCTTTCAGCTTGATGTCCGACATTGCATGAAATAAGTACTATCTTAACGTTGTTTGGAGCTAACATATTCCATGGAGTTTAGCTCAGCACTAGAATAAGTACCAAGTTCCCCAATCAACTGCACAGGTGCCTAGTGTGAAGCCTAGTTCAAAGGCACCTATGGGAAGTTCTCAGCACCTCCAATTGTTCCTCTGGGGAGCTTGATTGACTTTGCCCCACCAGCCTGCCTTACTGCCAACTGGACTAAAAACTTGAAGAAACCCCAAACTTTCTAAGAGTTCTCATGACTTTTGGCATTGGTCTAAATTCAGAAATCATCTCAGAGATCAGGAGACTGCAGCATATTCCTGAGTTACCCTGATTATGAGGATAAAGTGGGAGTTGGGTAAGGGGCAGTAAAGTAGTGCTGTTGATATTTATGTACCCAATGGTCTTAAAAATCAGTAAATACAGGAGGTTCTGGAACATTACAATGAGCCTTTGTTTTCCCTTACTTCAAGATGCATGGTTTTATTTTTCAGCTCACCTAAAAATAGGTCGAATAGCAAGACTGAGTAAAAGGAGAGTAGCTAGAGTAAAGCTAGAGAATGGAAGTAAATATCTGGAGAATAGACGAAGGACACTTGCACTCCACTTCTTCTCAAGGAGCTGCCCAACTTCAGGTCCTGGGGTTTGCATTCCCAGATCTAGCACTGCTAAAAGTGCCGAGTGATTTTGCACTCGCACGAACAACTTCCTTTTACAGAGGAAACAAATATAAACTCCTTCCAATCAAAGGGCAGCATTGGCAGGTAGGCATGTTTGTCTAGCATCCACTTTGGACCATTAGAGAGCTTTCTGTGAGGCATTACCCTCAAAACACTTCAAGCCTTTACCTAACGAGGCTTCATCAATCTGCCGGATGAGGTGGCCCTTCACGATTTCTGCTGAAAGTACTAACAAGCACAGGCTCTTTAGGATTCAGAATTCATGTTTTCTCTTTCATCCACACACTCTTTATCTTTTTAATAGTGTCAAAAAATGTTCAACAAGATTTTCTAGTGAATAAAAGACTTCCTGGTTTTATCTATGGCACTTTGGAAATCCATGTGAATAATACTTTCAAACCAACAAGACATCGTTTATTAAGTTGTTGTTTCTAAACCTGATAACCTCAGTCTGGGCTATGAAAACAGTCCAAAGAGAGTTCAAAGAAAAGAGTGAACAGTATTAAACACAGACCTTGGGATGCAGTGCTTGTTAAGACATACCAAACCCTGTCTAAAAACCAACTGTGTTTCCTTGAAAGAAAATGCAAGCAAAATTTATAGTCATTATCTTTGGGTGGTGTAGGTTACAAGTGATTATTATTTTCTCCTTTTTGTTTGTTGGTGTTTCTGATTCTCTACAGTGAGCTTCATTTTCTTTATGCAGAGAGAAAGGCTATTTACCTCAACATGAGGGCAATAGGACTTCCATGGCAAACACAATGTAATGCAATTTGTTCCAAACAGTCCAGTGGATTAATTGAACCCAGTACTTAATTTATGGAATAGATTTTACATAACAAAGAGGCCCGAGTTACTTCTTCTTTAGATTTCTACTCTTGGAAATGAAATTTGGTTCAACTTTCTTTTGTTTTAAATGCTTATTGTGGTAAAATCCTTTCAATGCCTCTACGTAATGCACTCAATACCGTGTGGGAGGCTAAAAGGACATTGCCATATCCCATTTATGATCTCGGTATGTCAAGGGCTATTTCCATGTTTCTTCCTCTTTGTTTTAGACAGCACTGTCCAATAGAAATATAATATAAACCACATATATAATTTTAAATTTTCTAATAGCCACATTAAGAAAAAATTTAAAAACTGGTGAAATTAATTCTAATAATACATTTCGACCCAAATATCCAAACTAATACCATTTCAATGTGTAATCTATATAAAACTATTAATGAGCCATTTATTTATTTAGGTATTAAGTCTTCAAAATCTGGCTTGTATTTTAGACTTTCAGCATATCTCAATGTGAAATTTTTGGTTGGAAATACTTGATTTGCATTTTTATATCATCAAATGTATAGTTGAAAAAGTAAATCCAAAGTTGTTCCAAGCATGCTTAAAAGTTTTCCAATCACTGAATCCAGGGTCAGTTTTTAAATTTATCTTAAAGTTCAATAAAATTAAAAATTCGGTTTTTCAGTCACACTAGCTACATTCAAAGTACTCAATCGCCACAAGAGGCAAGTGGCTACCAAGCAGGCAGGACAGGTTCAGAATCCACAAGCTGTGTCTGCTTCAAACTTTCAAAAGTTGGATTTTTCTTTTTTCCAGGTCCTTGGGGATTAAGCCTCATATCTGGCCCACACACCAAAGCCAGCTTCCACGGGTCACGTATCCAGATCATAATCACCCCCAACACATACACGCACATGAAAAACACACGATGCATCTCCTTCTGATGATGACTCCTGGTATACGATGGCTCCCTGCCTCAGAGATCAACTAGTGCACTCTGAATTTATATGGAGTTAATTCCTGGAAGAGACACAGTATTTTAAAAATATAAATGAAGGACTAATCTTAGAAAATGCAAATGAAAGCATAAATGGCTTACTTTGGGATATATATGAACTGTTTCAGGTAATTAAGATTGATTTATTAAGTTATCAATCCAAAGGCAGATCACTGTAGAACCCCAAAGCAATAAATCCTGCAAGTCACCTATTGTGTTACTCTTGCTTATGACTGCATTTGGGGCTTCCCCCCCTTTAATTGATCCCATTGTTGACAAATATATAACTGAAAAAAAAAGCAAAGAAAAGGAGCAGATGGTTTATGCGGGCTTTTTCTGGGAGGCCGAGTACTGTTTTGTTTTGTCTTGTTTTTTCAAGGATGGATGGAGGGGCTTGGCAAAGATTTTGTATAATTGATTTGTATTGTAAAATTCTTCGGTGAAAAAATAAATTTTCCACAAACTTTCAGACTATCTGGGGGAAGAGTTTCCTTTGTAATCACAATATCTGTATTAATATGGTTGCAGGGATTACAGGCAGGATGGACCCTTCAGAGAAGAAACGTGTAATTAAATGGATGTATTGTGTTTTAGATTTTACAATGTTATCTTTCCACACATATATAATTGTAGTCTATTTTTTTTGTGCCTTTTTCTAATGCATGATGTATTTTAAATTACATAGTTTATATGCAACCATTTACACAACACTTAGAACAAATAAGTTTTACGGTCAGAAGGTGAGCCATTTTCACGCACTTCTGAGGTCAAGATACTTTGTTCAGATTTTATTTCCTTTATCAGAGGTTTACTTCTGAGTCCCATAGAACAGCACTATCCAACAGATACATAATGTAAGCTACAAATGCAAATCATATATGTAATTTAAAATTTTCTAACCTCCATATTAAAAAAAGTGAAAAAAAGAAACGTGTAATTGATACATTTTATTAAACTTTAAATATCCAAATGAGATTTTTTTCTTCTTTTTTAAAATTAAAGCATTGAAATCTGGTGTGTATTTTATACTTCCAACCCATATCAATTCAGACTAGCCACATTTCAAGTACTCAGTAGCAACATGTGACTATGGCTAGTGGCTGTCATACTGGACAGCATAAGCAAAGACAATATTCACAGTAGAACTTTGGTGTAAGTTGCTAAATATATGTTACTTTGTCAAGCAAGTTGGAAACATAACATAAGAGCAGGTCAAAATTATGTTCAACAATCAGTTAAATGTTAAATTTCATATTAACTAAAACAAAAATGAAAATTTATCATTACTTTCAGTAAAAAGTATTGTCTGGCCTACAGAATGTAGCACTTTTTCTGTTCTTTCCGATTTGTGCTATCAGCAAATTTTCAGGATAGGTTCACTAGATCCATATGGCACAGAGAGTTAAATATTCTTGATCATGGTTTAAACTGGTCCTTGTAATTAGTTCACATAATTACCTGTCAGTGGGATATGTCGATGGTTTTTCTTTTTTTAAAACATTTTTTTTAATCTAACATCTTCAGAGTTCCCTTAGAAAATTGAATGAAATATTACAATGACATACTCTGAGTGAAAAATGTTAATTTCTATATCATCCTTTCTTCTATTCAAATGTATGATTCTTTTTCTAGTGGTGAAAAATCTGTGGCATTAATCTCTGTGACTTAAAGAATAACCTTATTTTACAGCACAGTTCAGTAAGACACTGGATATGCTGCAGACATATTTACAGAAAGAATATATCTACAAGCTATTACATTGTCATACATTGGCACACTTGTCTGCCTATGTGATATTTTTCTCCATGTTCAATGGTGCATATCAAGTTAACAACCACAATTTATTATCTAATGTATTGCGTGATTAATGGGATATCTCATATTTTGATCAGCCATAGATTTCTTCTCGATGAGGTCTACTTGCCTTAAGCACAATATAGTCATAGAGTCTTAACTTTTTACAATAGGTTTTATTCTACTTTCCTTTCTACTTATTTTTAATAAAAGAGATTTCATGTGAATGCTGTTAATAGATTTAATAAATCACTTTGTGATACCTCTATATTTTAAAAGACCTCTTTGTTTAGCTCTGTAAGAGGGCTTTGGATCTGGAGTTAGCAATAACTATCGTAAATATAATAACTATAGTTTATTGATCACCTTCAATAAAGTCAGAAATTTTTCTCCTACTTGATCTTGCCTACCACAATTTTACCTTGTATTACAGTATTTGTGAAGAGCCGTTGCATCCCCTGCTTGATTACGACCTACTTAATAAAAGGGATGATGTTATATTCATTTTCCTATTTTATAAAAACCAGCAGAGTAACTTACATATAGTAGATGTTTCATAAAAATGTGTGGACTCTAGGGGCCGACTCTGTGGCCTAGTGTTTAAGTTCAACATACTCCACTTTGGCAGCCCAAGTTCAGTTCCTGGGCACAAACCTACACCACTCGTCGGTGGCCATGCTGTGGTGGTGGCCCACGTACAAAATAGAGGAAGGTTGGCACAGATGTTAGCTTAGGGTGAAAATTCCTCAAGCAAAAAGAGGAAGAAAAAAAAATATGTGGCCTTTATATATGAATCTTGTGACTTCATTATTAGTCTAACAAATGAGTGAACTGGTCCAAACCAAAACATGGAATCATAATCACTACATTAGCTATTATACATTATACTATTATATATAAGTATAATATTCAGTGTTACTCTGTTCTAGGCATTATATACATTACCTGCAGTGTTTTAATTATCTTATAATTTTTTAATTATCTTATAAGGATAATTAACCTATAAGGATAATTAAATACTATGAAGTAGGCACTATGAATAGCCCTGTTGCAAAAACGAGGAAAGTGTGGTTCTGAGAGAAAAAGATACTTTTTTCAGAGCAGAGTGATGGAGTCGGGGTTTGCACATACACGTGTCTGATGGCAAAATTCAAGTTCTTAACCACTAAATGACAACACTGTCTCTTGAGGCCTCTGGTTCTGGGAATCTTAGATGACAAGGCCTTTAAACAATGGAGTTCCTAATTCTGGGGATGATTCCACTGAATGACATGCATTAGATACTTTAGGAAAACACAAAATAAATATATCATTCATAAGTATAAGAACGTTGAGACCAAATTACTGAAATCTTATCTCCAGCAGTAACTTTGTTACTGGTATTTAATAAGTCCTTCATTATTTTTTCCGAGTAGGCTTCATGTACCTATCATGAAACATCCTAGTTCTCTTTGAGGTTTTGATTTACTTTTTCCCCAGATTCTGACATATTTGTGTTAGACTGAAAGAATTTCTGATCTTTGAGAATGTCTTCAAGTTCATTGGTTTATAACTACAGTCAAATTTGGCGTGGTCATTATTAATTTTTAAACTTGACTAGACACCTGAATTTTCTCACTGACCAGAGGCTATTAAGAGTTTATTTGATTGGAGTTACTTGTTTCATTTTTGTTCTAGATTGAAAGAACATTTACTCTCAAGCCAGTACAACATCTGTTGAAACATGTTCCTGAGGGAAACAAACAAATTAAACAAGTAAAAATATATACACACACAAATAAAAAGTAATTTTCCTATACTTTCATTTTCATGTATTTCTTAAACTTGTTTCCCTGAGAAATTGCAAAATGTCCTCCTTTTCCTACAGTTGCATTTTTCGTTATATATTCAACTAAATATATATTTTTATATACTTAATAATATATCAAAAATATATTTAGTATATAATAATAATATAAATAAATATAATATATTCACACTACAAAACTATGACAGAACATAGATTAAAAGTTAGGGATCATAGTAAAAGCATTCGTTACATTTCCCAGTAATGTCTGGTCATCTCATTGCAAGTTCCACTGGTTTGTTCCAGGGCTCCTAAAAGTGTGATCCTTTTAAATGCCTCCATCTGGAGTAGAAGGAAAATTAGAACATACATTTTCCACATCCATTTCCTTTGTCCCTCTGCATCCCTTGCCAGTTCCAAATTGAGCAATACACTTGAATTCTGGAATCAAAGAGGTTTTTAATTCCCAAGTACTTTGGTTTCCTTTCCATAACGCAGAAAGAGAATTGAATATGGAAACATACTGGCAGCTTTCTGGCTTAATCTGCTTCCACAAACTGAATGGACAAGTGGTTGTAACTGAATAAATATTTCCAAGTGAGCATAAAGTAGTTTGCTTGCCAAAGTTCAAGTTTCTGTCAAATGGGGTTCTTATATCGGTTATTACCCACACTCTTGAATAAGCCTACAAAAAAAAAAGAAGAAGAAAGGAATATGTGTGATTTGTACTTCTAATTAGAAAACTCTGAAATCTCCCTTTAAGGAATGATGTCTTTACTATGCCAGGAAATGAGAGACGGAGGATCCAAAATCCAAGGGAAAAGCAATGCTTCCTGAGAACAATTATTTTACCAAAAATGCCATCTTCTCATTCTCTGAAGCCTTTCAGCCAGGCCCATGAATTAGTCCAGCTGCATATCCCACTTACTTCCCAGCTAATGCAAAGTGCTCTCAGTTTGACTGCATTGCTCAGCACTTGAGAAGCCCTAATTGTTTCCTGTACATTCAGAGTTTCATATTTTAAAAACATTCTATTTATTTATTATTCTTTCTCACTGTTTATCCCTTCAATCACACACTGTCAGCAACTTCAGCATTGAAGTATAAAGAATTCTCGGGAGAAACACATTCCATATGCATCCATTTCAGTCATCTTCTGGGCAGTTTTTCTGCTCCACTGACCCTATTTTATTATACTGCCACTTGGAATAGTCACCACTTTTATTAGACTGTCACTTGGAAGAACACCACTATAGTGCTCTTGGCTAGGTATCTTACATGCATTGTCTTGAATCTCCACCAAAAATCTGTGCCATGGAATCTAGTCTGACTCCAACTGTACAAGTGAGATCAAGGACTCACACAGTTTATCCAGTTAAATATCATGAAGCTCATGAATGAAAGAGTTAAACTTAAGTTAATGTGACTCTAAAATGTTAATAGAGGCACATGTTTTACCCTGGTTATAATCAGAGACAGAAAAGGAATTGAATATTCTAGTCTCTAGATACTCTTCATTGTTTTAGACTGAGCCCCCTGCACTGGAGTGTTGGAATGCAATGCTATTTCAAACACATTCCAGCATCAATCTGCAATTGCTAACTTTAAAAGATATCTCAGAAACATAAAACCCACCCCCACATAGAGTTTATGCTACCCCATCTTCCACGCCAGACAACACAATGAACCACAAATGATTTGTCCCATTTCCTAAAGGTGAGATTAATTTGAGTAGAGACAAAAAGAAATCCTGAAGGGAAAAAATAATAAGCACAACAACAAACCAAGTCACTTAATCTGAATTCAGAGGTTCTGGCTAGTTCAAACAACTAATAAAGAAAATGGGAAGAATACAGTTTGCAGCAATTTTGCAAAAGAGGAAAAAACCTTACTTTACAAATAGCTCTGGCTTCACGTCTAGCCAAGCAGGCAGCAAGGCGGATGCAGATAATAATGTGATTACTCTGGTAATGATATGCATTAGATACGTTATGGGAAACAATAATGCTCCCTACTGAATGCAGTCAATCCAGTTATTGATTTTCTTAATGTTAAAAGCGCTGCTCTAAAACTGAAAAGAGATATCCTTTATTTATTCTCTTTCCCTTTCAGTTTCCAAGTCCATAGATCCTTTGATGCAGAGTAGTATACTAAGATAATGGAGCAATGTACATCTAATCTGACACCTACTGGGCCAGGCTAATGTTTCAGATAAAAGCTGCTAGGGTACTGCTGCTTGTGGCAAAAGCAACATATGACAGGAAAAAAATCTGAACTTTCTTTTCATTTTTGTTTGGTTTTGTTTTCTAAAGCATCCTTGCAGAACAAGCATATTTTCCTTTCAAATCATAATGGTAACATATTGATTAGTCCACAGATTAGATCCAGCTGAGGGTTTATATTAAAATGTTCTCTCCAGAATATGTTTCATCTATTCAAGCTTCAAAACATTATCATTGTGTAGAAAACAGGTACATATGCACATGGATATAATTCCCTCTTGTATCTTCTACAGCCATAGTTTAAATCACTTTCCCTTACACACACACACACACACACACACCCGTATCCTATCTCGCCCTCGTTCTACACTTTATGCTTCCACTTAATTAACTCTCAGTACCTGGAGGTGCATATTTCTAATGAACAGCAGAGCAAGTATTTCACTAAATACAAGACACTATGGCAAATCCTGTCTTTCCTTTTCATTTCTCAATATAGAGAATTTTTAAAAATCTTTATTAAATATTATTTCACGCTGTCTTTGTCATGCGAATAATTAAGTAAAATAATAGGCCGATGTCAAAGTTCATTGTAGGACTGATGTGTTCCATCAGGAAAATCAAACAAGGTATTTGTACCAACCATTTGCCTCATGCCGGATACTCACTTCCCTCATTCATCTCATATCCCTACTACCTTTTTTTTAACTCTAGAAGAGAATAAAAAGCATTTCTTCTTGTCATTTTCACTTGGCCAACTTCATTTAAACTGCCCCCGGAGGATCTGAAACAGCATGTGCAAGGCGACAGAGCTAACATCAGTAACACAGAAACTAAAAAGTATCTCCATACTTTCCTCACTTTAATCAATGGAAATCAGATGTGCATTTCTAATAAACCTTTCCAACACATTTTAAGAGTGAAGAGTCAAAACTAAAAGATAAATTCAATTTTATCAATGTACCTAAAATGAGATCTCTGGGTCTCTTAAAATTAATTATTAAGAATGAGAAAATTGCTTAATTTTTAAAGATCTTTCCACATGACAAACTTTTCACTTAGCACATTGCTTGCTTGGCCTAAAGCCATTTAGGTGAATAGAATAAAATATTTTGGAGGGTATAGAAAAACAAACAACAACAGGAATTAATTATTCAGTTTTTCTAAATGGCTCTAGTCCCAGTTAAGATCATTTCTTCCAAATTTTAATAAGGAAATGTGAAATATAAAGCACTTAGGGTGAGAAACAGTTCCTTTCTTCTCAGTTCACTAAGGTCACTATTTTCCCCTTTCTAGCCAATAAGGCTTTGTGAGAGACTAATTCAGATATCGTGTCCTTTAAATGGTTTTCTATGGAGAATCTTTATTCATGTTCTCTCTCCCACTTTACACTTGAAAATTCTCTTCAAAAGAACTTTCTTTGACCTCTTCTTTGGCTAAAAGAATTTTGAGACCTCTTAGTTATGTACCTGAATTGGCCAAAAAGGCTTGAATGCTTGGGTATAGAAGCGTTATCCATCTAGTTTCTTAAACATTCACCAAAGCCTGTGATACAGACATTAGAAAACCTTTAAGTTATTACAAGAGGCCTAAAAGTCAGTATGTTTATCAAAAGTTATCTGCACCCTGAGTATAGTATATGTCCTACACATACACATCCTTACTTAAAACTATGCAGAAGTGTACAAACAAGAAATTAATTTCAAAGCACAATCAAAATAATAGTGGTAATCGGTCCTAATCTCTCCTTTGCCGAAAAAAAAATCATTAAGTGGTACTGAAAACATTTCTATTATGAAGGTCTGAAATATTCAGGGAATTACTGCTCTCAAGTTGTAACAAATCTCTATAAAAAGTGGAAACCATAAACCTTTCAGCAGATAGTGCCAAAGGTAATATATCCAAATGAATTACTTTTGTATTGCTTATTCCTTGTCCATGATTAAAGTTACCATAAAAATGGAGAAACTAACCTAACCATATATTATTTCCATCTAGTAAACTATAAGATGGTTTTATTAAAAATAGCTATTCATTAATTCTTCCTCTAGTTTGATGATTATAAATATAATATCTTGTATTAAAAAGACTTTTATATCTTAAATATTTATTTCACACACTTTCATTGTATTGGATTTTATAAGAGTCACAAACTCTTTTAGCCTTGCTTATTAGTCTGTAAAATGGGAATATTAATATTTATTTATCAGGTTGATATGGGGTTTAGATAATTTATACAAAGTACTTGCAGCAATGCACGCCCAGTAGTAGGTGCTCATAAATCATAGTTTCCTCCTCTTCCATTAAACATCACAACTACTGAGTGAAAAATAAAATTGATATCAGTCCTTACTTAAAGTGAGAAAAATAAAGTGCAAAGATAACTGACAGATTCTCCATTTAATATAGCGAGGCAGGACTGGAACCCAGGTATTCTGCTCCCAGCCAAATTCATTCACTCATTTACATCCATACACTAGAACTTCTGATGACGTAGCAATATACAAAAGAGACAAAGTTCCTGTTCTCAAGGAGCTTGTGTTTTAATGGGAAGGAAACAAACAATATGACATGATATTGAAGCAAAATAAAGCAGGCTAAAAGGACAAAAATGGATGTGGTTGAGAATGGTGGGTCACTTGATGTTGGATCATGGGAGTAAGCCTCTGTGATGAAGTCATGTCTGAGCAGAGATCTGAAGGAAATAAGGGAGTGGGGCGTGTAGGTATCTGGAAGATCATCCTGAGGATGGCTGGTGTGTTTTAGAGACAGTAAGGCAGCCAGTGGGTCTAGAGCTGGGTGAGGTAGGCAGAGGCCATCAAAACAGTCCGAGTAGAGAGCAGATACTTCAGTGCCCTGTGGTCCTTGGTCCTTACCATATTGCTGTCCTCTTCAGTGAATCAACGCAGTTTCCACTTTGTGGTATAGCAACTCTTCTAGCACTCCTTCCACCCTACCATTATTTAGGAGGCTTTGTCAATGCTACAATAATAATGATGTAAAATTTGAAGTTTACAATGCTTCTCCAAATATACTACTTGTCAGTCATCACAGTGAAGGTTTTCTCAATCATATTTCATAGATGAGGAAATGGAGACAATGAAGCACTGGTTTTTCCAGAGTCATAACGCCAGAAAACAATATGCTTAATTTTGGAACTCCAATCCCGCTGTACCATGCAGCCTCCACCCCACCATTCTACTTCTCAATATGCTCTTAGAATAAAAGCTACATTCAGAGCCTTCTGTGAAAGTAGGAAGGCTTGGTTCAGAAAGATTTCATATCTCAAAATCACCAAATGCAGTTAAATGTAATGTATGTGAAATATTATGTATCACAGATGCTGAGAAGAACAGGATTTGCTTAGAGGAGAAAATAAACTGTTTCCTAGAGCTAGCTTTTCAATAGAAAACACTCAAGTTTGATGTCTTAATAAAAATGTACCATATTATGTGGATTGCATAAGTTAAAAAAGTTTAACTTAAACTTTAACTTAAATCTTAAACTTTTTTAAGTTTACTTTAGTGAATATGATTCCTAATTTTGCACACATAGTAGATAAATAAATTGCATTAAAAAATAAAACCTCCATCTAATTTTTACATATCAAGTTAGTTGAAAATCAAACATCTCTAAAAGTACATTTTATAAAACATCTCCAGTAACCTCCACCATACAGTACTATCACCCTTTTCTGATTTACCATTAATAGACATGAACCACATAATAGCAAGGCAAACAAATATAATTTCCTCCTCAATTCTAACACCTAAAGTTAGGAAAGTTGGGTGAGTGACGTAAATTAACAGGAACTTTCATAAATATTTTGTCCATAGCCAGGAAACATTCAAGTTTTGTCTATTGCAGGAATAATCTACATGCTGGCCAGCCATCACACTTAATTAAATTTGTAAGGGTCACATCAGAGGTAAAGAATATTATCCACATGGGTAATGCAATAGGAATACTAATTCACCCAAAGGGGTCTCAGTTGCCCTTTAAGCTTCACCCTTTCTTATAGAAATTCTTAATGTCAGAATAAAAATATCAGGCTAGGTAGATCTACTAACTCATACCCTTGTTTAAGCGCCATTTGAATGTCTCATAAAATCATCCGTTACTATGGGCAATAAGTATTTATATTGAGGCTTCATCCATCTGTTCTCGTTCAAATAAAAGAGGATATTGTTTGTATACAGGAAAAAATTGTATCCCAAGGAAACACGTCTTTGTCCTTTGCTCACCACAATAACACTCAGAGTACAGTAATTTTAGTGTGCTTCATACCTACAGGGCACGAGCTACTGATTTAAATATTACAATTAGCAACTGTAAAACTCCTTATCAAAATTCACCACCATACTCTGGCAATTCCTTCAAGCGGGTTGCCCTTTTATGATGCCATCTCCCTGCCAACCTGCTGCTACAGACAAGCTGATTCTTGATATTTAAACCTCAGGTTCTAGCATGGACTAAGACTGATCATGATTTTCTAAAGAGTAAGCCCGTGTACATCTTAACACTGTCAACATTCACGAATAGATTATTACTGTGCTAGAATTCCTCTGCAATGCTTGATTTCTTAAGCAGAAAGTCAATGAAAAAGAGCACCGAATGTTGGAAATGAGTAGACTTCAGTTAAAATCCTGAATCTTACTATTTGTGTGAAATCATGCAGGTTGGTTAATCTCGATGAGCCCGTTTTCTCAATGGTAACATGCTGCTAATATTTCTTATCTCATAGCATTGATTTGGCTCAAATGAAACAATGCACAGGAAGTATTCAATAAGTATATAATTATGATAAGTATATAAGCATATATGATAAGTATATATAAGTATTGTAAGTATATAAGCATATAGTACTTATTTAATATATAAGTATTATTGTATATGTGTGTGTGTGTGTGTGCCCTTCTATTACCCTTGGGTACATATCTTCTCTAAACACCACACAAAAATAACCTTAGGTCCATAAACTTCAAATGAATTGGTTTAATATAATCCTAAATCATTAAAACCTAAGTCAAATCAGTGGGTTGAAAGTTACTGCATCTGCCAACTCTCTTGTTGTTAAGTACCACATACATTAGAAAATTTGGTTAAGCTTGGTTCTGATTTTCAACCTCCATCATTCATAACACTGACTTCCATTCGATACCATTCATAAAAAAAATTTCCTGAGTCCAAGTTAATTTCACTGAGTAAATATAAATTGAGAATCAATGTTATACAAGACAGTGCTATGTGTGGAAGAATGAAGAAAAATTAAGAAAACATTTCCTGCTAAAAGATAAGTAACTCTACTATGGAATTGCTGTGTATTCACTCTACTATTTCACATCACTAATATCAAAGAGTTAAGCACATGGACAAATGCTTATCAAAAGTCATCACCCAAGCTCCTCCATGTTCATTTCAAAGCAGTGCCTCAATAATGAAACAATAAATAGTATAATCAACCTGTTTTAGGGAAACTAACAATACTTTGACACAAAAGAATTCTAGGCTCTACCATTTTACTACTCTGGACCTCAATTCACCCATTTAGAAAATGATAAGTTTGGAGTATCTGATTTATTTTTATCTGTAAATATAATTACTTTCCCCAAATTTCAAATATTTCTCCAGTTAAAAATGTAAATTTGTTAGCTCTTGGCTAGTTAAATGTTGAAGTATCTCAATTAAATATGTTGACTGGTTGTGATGTTTCTTGAAAATATTTACTTCATTATAAAATGAATGAAAACTCATTAAAAATATAAGGAAAGCAATTAAAACTAGAAACAAGGGCTATATGAGGTATTTTCAGAAAAATATTCGAGTTAAATATGTTGAAGTATTTCTTATCCAAGTGTGTTAGGAAACACGCATGCATACTCTCATACACACACACTTCTTTTTCTAAATGGCTATAATCATAACTACTTTACACAAAAGATTTCTTAAAATTTGCTTTGTGATTATCTCACGTTGGGAGTTGGAATGGAAAATGTTTACTGGGAATTTTCTAGGTCAGAATATGTGCAAAGTAAAAAAATACTGAACACATTTTAAACGTAAATAAATCGGTTTATTGGAATTTGATTTGCATTGCCATTCAGATAAAAGATGTGCTAGAATTTCTCTTTCATTTTCATTTTTTGAAAAGACAAAATTCTAGTACAAGGTTTAGGGTAAACCTGGCCAAGATTGACTTCTATTTAAAGCTACATTCTTCCCCAACTGCTAAATGTACTACACACACACATATTTATGCCTCAGAATTGTGAGAATGAGAGTGTGAGTGTGTGTGTGTGGAGTGTTTGCATGTGGAGTATGTGTGTTTGGCTGGTGGTTGATATAAAGAAAAGATAAAACTGCCAGGAAAAAAGTCTTTACTCATAAGCTTTGGGTAAAGAGAGTGACTATTTCATTATACTTGCAATTGTCATTTCAAAGCCCTGTGTCTAGTTTCTCAAGGCTCTGCTAGCTTTGTGATATTACTAGATGGAGATCATTCTACTGTGACCAAGTTATATCTCCATACAGAACCCTCATTTTTCATGTCTCCTGCTTAAAAACAAACAGTGACTTCCAGAGAAAGACACGCAGTTAGCTGATATGAACCTAGACTAGAACAGTGGCATTTTCAGAAATGAAATGAACAATTCTCAAAGGATTCACATCTCAGATTTTTATCTGCAAAGAGCTTCCTAAAATCTTGTTCTTTGAGATATGAACTAGTCTTTATCTCTCCAGGCAGGTCAGCACTAAGCTGTTTGTGATGCTGGTTTCATGCCAATTTAGGGGCAAGAATTATATTCTTCTGAATTTCTCACCTAATAGCTAAATTTCTTGCCTCTCACATGAATATTTGTGCTTAAGATTTTTGTGTTCGACAAGTAAAATTTTAGAAGCTATTTATAATTTGAGCTAATAGTTCACACATAACCAAAACATCAAAAAACAATGACACATAGAACGTAATCAAATTGTAACTTTATTTTTGCTTCCCACTTTCCATTTAAAATTTATCCAGTGGGGAAAGCAATTTCTTTTACATTTTGGTAATAGATAATTCTACAATAATTTTAAGTTACAAAGCCTAGTCTTGCTTCAGTAATTAAATATGTCCAATTCAAGTTATCAACATTTTAATCTTTTTTGTGTGTGTGTGTGTAAGATTGGCCCTGAGCTAACACCTGTTGCCAATCTTCCTCTTTTTACTTGAGGAATACTGGCCCTGAGCTAACAGCTGTGCCCGTCTTCCCCTATTTTGCATGTGGGTCACTGCCATAGCATGGCTTGATGTGTGGCGTAGGTCCGCGCCCAGGATCTGAACCTGAGCCACCGAAGTGGAGAGCACCAAACTTAATCACTATGCCACTGGGCTGGCCCCTGATCCTTTTTTACTAGAGCTAAGGCCTATAGTTGGTAGCCTCCTTGCCTTTGGAGAGAGGATGCGGTTGACTCCCGCTTTCTTTCTCAGCTCAGCTTTTCCACGTCTTCCTCAAATTCGCTGCTGCTTTTTAAATCTCACTAAGGTCAAAGTGTGGAGGAAGAGAAGTCAGGACAGGGAAGCCCCTACTTGCTTGTTCTCTGGGTCAGGCAGATGGTTGAGCACGCACATGCCTGCAGGGGGCTCCTCAGTGGCCTCCTGATCAGCCTCTCTGACTGCAGCCTCCTGGCCACTCCTCCAGGCTCAGCCCTGGTTCTCCAGTTGTCCATAACCTACACTTGCTGTTGGAGTCCTCTGACCCTCCCAGGAGGGCCCCTGGGCAAGACTTACCTCCAGTTCACATCATTCATCTATCATGTTCAGCGTAGGTGTGGTTACTTCCTGACAGCAGCTCCCTCCTTTCACACTTGGCCCAGCCAAATTCGGCCTTAGCTTTCCCTGGCGGGGTCAGGCATCTTCACACAGGGTCCTTCAAGTGCAGGCAATGCATATCAAGCCCTCCAAGAAGTCCACTTGAAGCTCCAAACTTTGAAGGTGGAGAGACGGTGCGCTATCAACCCCTCAGTGTAGGAAGAAATCTTCACCCCAGAGCCATGGAAACAATCTTCACGTGTACAATTTGACAATTTCTGTAAGGCAGTCTCACACTTACTTGAGGAACTGACAATTTTGTTGTTTTGATGCCTGAAGGGGTATGTTAATTTTATCCTGTTACAGTTACACATGTAAAACATATCTGACACAGGATTTTTGAAACAATACCTGACACATAACACATGCTTACTTAATGGCAGTTGCCATTACTATTATTATCACCACCATCAATATAATATTTCTCACCTAGGGAAAAGTGTATCCTACTCTCCATGTCTTAACTGCTCACTTATACATGAATGTTTATAGCAGGTTTATCTGATATAGCCAAGAACTGGAAACAATCCAAATGTCCTTTAACAGGTAACTAGATAAATAAATTGTGGCATATTCCTACAATGCAATACTACTCAGCAAAGAAAAAGAATGAACTATTGATACACACAACAACACAGATAAATCTTAATACTTAATCAAAATACTTATGATGAGTGATATATTCAATATGAATTCAATATGAATATGAGAGACCATATTAAAAAAACAGTCCGTAGTGTATGATTCCATTTATATAAAATTCTAGAAAATGAAAACTAATCTGTGGAGACAGAAAACAGATCAGTAGTTGCTTTGGGAAGTGGGTGATGGCAAAGAAGAAAGGGTGGGAAGTATTATAAAAGTCATGAGGAAACTTCTGGGTTTGAGCAATGTGCTTATTATCGTGCCTGTGGTGATGGCTTGATTGGTGTATACCTATTGGAAAACATAAAATTGTCTACTTTAAATATGTTCAGTTTATTACATGTTAATTATACCTCAATAAAGCTGTTTTTAAAAAATTTAAACAACAAGAGTGGGGCACCCACTAAAAGGTACCAAAGTACTGTCGTGCTTTCATTAAAATCTTCTCAGACAGGTTTATGATCATTATATTTACAATATTTAATATCAGGCTCTTGGTCTGTCTCTCCATTGATCCAGAAAGTCAAGATTCACATCTTGTAAAAGGTTTGGCTTATTTTTTATTCAGTTTATTTCTAGCCATTTGTATATATTTTACTGTTAATTTAAATATAATATTTTTCTAAAGATATTTTCTATCTGATTTATATATTGTATGTACATATCACTGACATATATTTTTAAATTTACCATTTTGCTGGAAATTTACATAAATTCTAATAACTTTCCAGTTGAGTCTCCTGGTTTTCAGGGTAATCGACCTAGAGTTTTTACCTTCTAATATAATTTAATCAGTATTTTCATTAAAATATGGAAAGGGGTATATCTGTCATCGCTGTACCGCCAAACTTCAACCAGAAATCCTTTGCCCTGTTTTTAAGACCATGGTTATATTTCTATAGATAAGCCATTAGCAGAAAATAATTTGCCCATATGATAAATATCTATACTGTTCTATACTACTTTAAGACCAAGTGTCTTAGTTCCCTATATGTATTTCTCTGTTAGATAGACATTATAACATAAAGATCTCCGTTGCATGAAAGTTGTGAAATTTGCAATGGTGTTTTAGGAACTATGCATTTTTTTTAAAGAAATTTTAAGCAACTTTTCTGTTTTTCATTTGGTTTTTAGATTAGAGTCCACTGTGTCAAACAAAAAGTTTGGTTAGACTTCTTTTAAAAGAGTTTATGTTTTAGAGTCTTAGGGCACAGCAAAACTGAATGGAAGGTATAGAGATTTCTCATGCATAGCCTCCCCCGTTATCAATATCCCCCATCAGAGTGGCACATTTGTTAACAACTGATGAACCCATATTGAAATCATTATCATCCAAAGTCCATTGTTTACATTAGGGTTCACACTTGGCATTGTACATTCTATGGGTTTGGACAAATGTATAATAACATGTATCTACCGTTAAACCATCATAAAGAGTAGTTTCACTGCCCTGAAAATCTGCTCTGCCTGCCTATTTATCCCTCTCCTCCCACTCTGCAACCTGTGGCATCGCTGATCTTTGTACTGTCTCCATAGTTTTGCCTTATTAACAATTAAGAAATTGTTTTTAAGGAAAGAATAAATTTTATTTATTTGGGTAGTACCAAAATTTTCGAAGAACTTTCACATATATTGTCCAATTTGCTCCACAGAATATCCCTGTGTTATAAATTAAAGGTAACAAAATCTAAAACCACAGAGCTACTAAAATGATGAATTTATAATTCTGAATTTCATGTTTTTTCCACTAATCTCTGGAAGTACAGGTGGTACAATAGTTGAGTGTATGCCCTGGAGGTGGGCTGCCTAACTCTTAAATCCACCCCTGGGTATGGAACTTTAAGCAAGTTTTCTTATTTGATCAAGCCATGTTTTTATCATCTTTAAAATAGGCACCATAATAGGGTCTTCCTCACTGGACCGTCATGAAGATGAAATGAGATAATGCACACAAACCTCTTCCATAAACCTGGAACATAGCATGTGCCCAGTAATTATTAGATGTTTTACTATTATATTTTACGTGTATGGATAGTAATAATTATTTTGTAAATCCTCAGTCAAAGATGAGTGGAATGCAATGATAAGTGCATCAGCTATCCAACTATGATTATGGTCTATTTTCCTTGGTGATCTTGGTTAGCAAGTGTGTGATTTTAAAATGGAATCATTTGAATGTATAATAAATTTACTACAGGATAAAGATTAATAGTATGAAATGGAATTTTATTTTGTGTTGCACAAGCTTGTTATTTTCTGTGATAAGTTACTCAGCATTCCACTGATACTAGAACACATTACTTGAAAAGCAAGATTCCAGCATTTCAATGAGAACTTAAAAAATTAATCAGAAAGATATCATAGTGTATTGAGAGATGCTATCATTGTCATCCCTAAAATCCTGTGTAATCTACGACGTAATTATGACATACAGACATACAGACACCTCCTCCCAACACACACCCACAATCGAAAGCACAGAAAAATAAAATTATGTGCTTGATGTTTGAAATCAAATAACTCGGATAATCCTTCAGAATGCCACATTTGGAGGAAGGCTGGCCAACTCAGCCTCGACTACCTCGTTAGTAAAATAAGTATAATATTACCTACATTAAGGGTTTTTTGTTAGGTATATGGCTTATACTAAACATCCCTAGACTCCTCCTTCCTAACCATTCTGAAGGCGCTGGCTCCATGCCTTCTGCTCACCAAGTGAAAGCAACTGGTGCAAAACGATCTAGCATATTCCTAACCAAAGATCAAATTCCTACAAAACTTGTAATCATTTATGCAGAAGATTACATTTTATTGTAGAGATGGATAAAGAAAATGATCATATGTTTTAATTGTAGGGAAACTACACAAAAACTCTTGAAAAAATGTGCATTATACTAATCTGGACTCCACAACTTGGAATAGAATTCAAAACATTCTATGCCACGACATGCGAGACCTTGCTGAAATAGTGGGTGAGCCAGTCAGGAGACCTGGGGAGTGAGCCACTGCGACTCAGAGTGAGAGAGGAACTTCTGTTCCATCTTATTCGCTCGGGTATAGTACTTCCTAACAAGAAAATCATCTTTAATTAGAAGTTACCCTCTCAATGAGGGCCTCTCTGACATCTTTCTAAATTCCGCTTCTCTTCCCTCTCTGATATATTTTCATCCTTATCATTATCAATTTTACTTATTTAGGTTATTATCTGTCTTCTCCTACTAAAATGTGAGCTCTATTGAAGGCATGGGTTTCATGCTTTGTTAACTATTGTTTTCCTACTACCTACAACAATGCCTGACAAGTGGAAGCTCCTCAATATTTGTTGAATTAACGATGAATCATGATATTGAGGATGAACCTGAGGGAGCTGAGGGAGGAGCAATGAGGCTAGACTTGTGCTCCCTTACAGCTTTCTGTGTCTAGCTGCTGAATAAAAAAGAAAAATCAAATTCTGGTGCTTCTGGCAAAGCTGATCTCTGGGATGTTCTTTCCAAGAGAAACATGCATTTGCTCCTAGATTGAAAACAATCCATTTCACCAAGTCTTAATCCTAACTGCAGCCTCTTTTCTTGGGGTAAATCTCAAACTCATGGCAGGAGCTGCCCAATTGACCTAGTGCTGAGTGTTCCCCATAGAATGGACTGTTGGAAGTTCCATACTGGTTTAATACCAAGTCAGCTTTCCATTAATACCATTTTTTTATTCTTGTAGAAAGATCCTTAAGGCTTCTAATATTTAAAGCCACTAAGCTCTGGGACTGACAGTGACTAACCATAGGCCTTGGAGTTGGGATCCCATTTTCTCTTCACTAATCTCTGGAAATGGTATTTTAATGCTGTGGCTTTCTGTACACTGGATTTAGACTGCATCAGTCTTCATCCCAGACCTGGCATTTACTAGCTTTGTGACTTTAAGCAAGTTACTTAATATGTCCAAGCCTTAGTTCTCTCACGCCTAAAGTAGCCATGATAACAATGTCTCCCTCATAGAATCACCATTAGTGTAAAATGAGGTAATGCATGTGAACCTCTTAGCATAATGATTGGCAATTGTGTGTGCTGAATAAATATTAGATATTGTTGATGTCATATTTTAAATATGTGAAAGGTAACAATTTATTTTCTCTTCAGTCGGGGTAAACAAGAGGAACGCAGTGATAAATGTATTCATTAACCTCCCAACTCTGACGACCAGCAGTTTTCTGATAATCTTGGCCAGAAAGCCCTTAATTTAAACATGGAATAACTTGAACTAATATTAAATTGACTTCAAGTTAAAGATGTCTTAGGATAATGTAAAGTTCATTTTTTAATGCCTTTTCCTGAAATTTCTGCTTATAAGTGAAATCATTTTCTTTTTCCTTCCCTCTAACTGCCAACTGTTAAGAGAAAAGGGGCGTAAAGCCACAGAGTGATCAGGGAATGATGGGGTTGGTCAGAGGAAACTTCTCTGAGGAAGGGCATGCTATTCTGAATTCTATAAAGAATGATAGCTGCATCCACCTTGGGGGAGAGGTGTGGAGGAAGCATAGGGAATGGGCAAAAGAGTAGAGGTTAAAATCTCTCAAGGATCCCAAAGACAATATTGTTCCTGAGTTCAATGGGGTTGTAGCAAAATCCTTTCTTCCTTTCTTCAGTTATGTGAATTATTCTGAAGCTCAGTCTTCCCAACTTTTGACTTTGATATGACAATGAACTGGTGACAGATTCCCATGTTCAAGGCTCCATCTCTCAAAGTCATGCCATATTGGATAGATGAGAGAAAAATGTCACACTACATCACTTTGTAAAATGTCATCCTATTCTTTAAAAAGGAATAGAGGTTACCTATTTCAATATTCCTCAATTTCAATATTCCTGAATGTCTAATCCTCCACATAAGCCAATGGTAAACATTTAGCATCGAACCCTTTACCTCTAAGGCCACCTGAGTTCCCATCACCACATAAAAAATAGCAGCCCCATCTCCTAGAGCTCCCTCTTCCCACTACCCTGCTTTGTACTCCTTCATGGCACTTATTACCACCAGACATGTTGTGTAATAATTTGGTTGTATTTATTTTCTATCTTCTCACAATAAAAGGTAGGCTTCATAAGAGCACGACTTGATCTATTTTGTTCACTGTCCATCTCCCACTCCCTAGAGACATACCTGGTACACAGAAGGCATTCAGTAGGCACATGGACATGAATTAATAATTTCACGAAATAGGAGAAAATGACTCCAATCTTTGTCTCCATAAGGAAATAATCTTTATGCTGTTTAAATGTTTTATCTAAAGCTAGATAGTTCTACCAAAGAATCATTGTAATATAAAGCAGAATAAAGCCAAGATTGATGAAAATACTTAAGAAAAGTTTTTAAATAATCAAAAATTCTAAACTAGAATGAATAGCTCCCTACCAGTACCATCACTCAAATCAACCATGGATGGAATTAAAAATTTCAAAAGAAAAGATTGAAAAAAATCTAATCATCTGGTTTGCTTTCTTATAAAAACTGGAATATCCAGCTATTTAGAAACATCTGGAGAATTTATTGAATCTCTCAATTTTTTACCTGGATAAATGAGATCATGCAGAGACAATGATAACTATTGTCACTGTCCTACAACAGGACAACTATTATAATGATTTTTTTGCATTTTGAAAAATGCATTTTTCTAAATTGGGCATAGCAGCAAATCACCAACAAGAAGACCGCCTACTTTTTTCCCTACCTTTTTCCTTTCCCAACAAACACCAAGGAAAAAAAGAGGCCAATTTGTCTTGTGAAAGGCCCTAGATTTGCAGAAGGAACAGTTATTAGCAAGATCAATCCCAACTTGCTTTCCACAGAAGTCTTACACTCAACACTTGAATCTGTCCTTTGTCAGTCCAATGGGATTTAACACGTGCAGCTCCATTAGCATTAATGGTTATCGTGCAGACAGCAATCCCCTGGCTGTCAATGACAGAGCAGACCCAACAGAAGACACTTGTTGAGCATCTGAGAGGATCATGCCAAAGTTGTCCTCTATGGCATGACTGATATCCTTTCATTCTTCCTTTTTGTGCTCAGAAAGTCAATGGCTATAATAGAGTCTTATTGCAACAAACTGAGCAGTGGGATCTGAGCGCATCTGACCTCTCTTCCAAGACACATCTCCCAGAACATTTGGGAGAGTCTGTTAGCACTTTTACAAACAATGTATTCCCAAATCATATAAGTGTCCGGCTACATGGAGCTTAATAATAGACTCTTTCAAAGGAGTCTCTAAGACCCAAACTTATCTTTGATATCCTCTTTGCTTTTATAAACATTAACTATTTCCATTGCAGATTTTGCCTCAGTTCCTTTATTCAAAGAAACAAACAAAAAATGCCACCTGCCACTCAGGATAGCTACATCGCATAGAGATGCTATATGGAAAAGAGCTAAGTCCTATTTTCCAATAGCTACTAACAATAGTAAGGAAACCAAAACATGGCCTTAAAATTATGTTCCTAATATCAATCTCTTTAGGCTAAACTACAATAAAACACGAATATAAACCACTTAAAATAGACCAACTCTAAGAGATGTATACTACCAAAGAAAACAAGGATATGTCAATTTCCACCTTATCCAAGAAAACCAGACTTTAACATTGCCTACATTAGAAATCTGGCATACAAAATTAACTCACTAAATAAATGTTCAGCATGCAAATTTTGAGCGTATGTATGCACAATATTCACTTTGTAACACACATTGAAATATACTCCAAGCATTTATCTTGAAATATATATTCAACAAGAGAAGGTATGTGGCAGCATTCAAACATTATGACCTAGGTTAAAATTCCTGGCTCTGTTATTTACAAGCTTTGTAACCTTGGAAAATTACCTAACCTCTCTGAATCAGCTTTCTTAGTAATAAAATAATAGTGTTATCAAAACTTCAAGCTTCAATGTCTATCAGAGACGACACTCTATACATGAGAGGTTTTAGCATTCATTATTTAGTCTTCATTAAAGACATTTTACATAATATTTAAGTATTTTAGAGAGAATAGTCCATAAACAAATCATGTATTTGTACATATATATCTATGTATATGAAGCACAAAGATATATGTATGTGTATGCATGTGTATAAGTACATATGTAAAGCATGAGACACCCATTTTTAAAATATTTTAAGGTCCCCTTAGATTTATAGAACCTGGATTAATACATAAAATATGAAGAAATCATAAATATGTAAGTAAAAACCTCAAACTATGACTCTTTCAAAAACTAAATTAAAGTCAAAGTATTGAAAATTTTAAAAATTAAACACCTTTTACAGTAGTTTGAAATAAAGTTGTTCATTCCACGACTAAGAAAAATCCTTTGGGGTCATTAAATATGTTTTTTATCCACATTTATTTCTATTTGTCCTAGGAGACTTCAAATTTGCCCTCTAGCAGGAAGTTTCAGGGTGGGGACTTTTCTACTAAAACACTGTGCCAGGTAATTTCTCACTTTGTGAATCAGCCATTGAGCTCTTCATAATTCTTTGCCTGAAACCTATTTTCTCTTCTCAACCCAGGTCCTGGTAACCATTTCATTCAAAATCAATGTGCTCCCAGAACCGAATTCCCAGGGAGGAATCTTATGAAAGCCATGAATCCCCAATGTGACTTGAACTCTGAGTACCAAAGTGCAAAATATACTGGTGCGTTTAAACCCCATGACTGAAGCGCCTGCAATCCTGACTATGGTACTGGCCAACCTTCTGTAATTAACTCAGTGTTGGTTGATTTCATGTGTTTGTCTTTCAACAGAAGGGGATATAATGCAATAGCTTGAAAAATGAAAGACCTTCTCATTTACACATGAAAAACCATCTTATGTAGTAGCTCCACGGGGCTGTCTGCAGAGCTCTGTGTACACATTGCATTTAAGGGCTTAGATCTCTCTGCACCTGCTGTTTCACTACAGAACCCTACTAGTTTGAAGCCTGTTAGGGCAGGAGACTTTTCAGGCTGTCTACAGGATGCCAATACAGCTGGTCAATTCAATTCATTTGATGAGAAAAAAAAAAATCAGTCATTCCAGTAGAGGAAAATTCATCAAGCCATTTCTTTGGTGGTGTGTAGACAAATAAACTGGTTATCTTCATTTTCCATTTTGCCACCTGTTCTGTGGGGCTGTATAGACCCAGCTCAAGGCTCGTCATTTGTTTTAATCACACTAAATGCAGCACTGAATCAAGTTTCCAATCTGAAAGCTGCCATCTGCTCAACTCCAGAGAAGAGATTTAGACGATGCTACCAATTGCAGCCCCACAGAGGCCTGAGGCAGCTTTTCCCAAGGAAAAATGCAGCACTGCTTACTGTTTCTGTGAGACCGCCCTTAAGAGACAAAATATTCTGTGTATTACTATATGAAGAGATTTATGTCACTGACCAGTTGTTTATAAGGGGGATGTAGTGTTCCTGAGCTGATCAGAGGACAGTAACCATTATCCAGTTAATAGAGTTATTAACTAGAGCCAAATTGGTTCCATAATCTGAAAGCAACAGGGAGTAGCTCAGAAATTCTTTGACCACCCACACACCGTGAAGGACTTTAAGGGTAGTCATATAAATGGTCTACAGAAAAGCAGAGAACATTAATAACACAACACACAGCATATTTACATTTTACGCACGGCTCATCTATCAGCACTTGGAGTTTTTATCCCTCTTGGAAGATTTCTTCTCAGCAGCCTCGTTACTGGTGTCAGCTCCTGGTAGTAGGAAATTTATCCCCGGATGCTAACACATTAACAGAAGTGTGATATTATTTAACATAAAGAATAAATATGAATTATTACCTATGCTTCATAAATTACTTGCATTACACAGAGGTATTTAACATTTGTGTAATAGGAGTTTTACTATATATCTAAATTTTATGTTAATCATATTTTCTATAAGAACCTATGTTCAAGATCTAACTATTTGTTTTCAGTAAATCAGATCTAATGTGTCCCTAAATATGTTATTGTTTATCATTATGTAGAGAAGAAACAAACCATCAATAAATATTATTTATTTAAAAAATCATTTCGCATTAAACTTATAGTTTGATTGGATGACAAATAATATAGTCCCATAGTCATGGCAATGAGCCAAAATAGGAATTTCCATGAAGGTAGTCTATTCCAAAGGGTAGAAGGTTAAATTAGTAAGACTTTCAAGGTCAGTAAATGACCAGATTCTCTTCACATTTACAGGATTCAAAGGGCTGTTATGCTGCAGAATTTCCACATCAGAAGACTACAATTGGCTAAAGTTATGAGTTGCCTGAAGTTAGCTTTCAAACTATAGTCTCCTTTATTTTGTTTTGAAGGTACCATGCTATGTTAAGACAAAAATTCGTTTTCACCCTTAATTTGAAGCAACCTAGACTTGGTGGGAGTGGAGGGGAGACATTGTCCAGCTGGTATAAGAAAGCACCAAAAAGAAAAACAAAAAGGATTTAAATAGCAATTGGAGGGATTTAACTGAAACATAAAGAAGAAATTCTTAGCAGTGGGGAATTGCTAAGTGTTAGAATGGGTCGCATAGGGAAGAATAAATTTTCTTGTAAAAAGTAGATTTTAATTTGTCTAGGACGTTTAAGTGCAATCCTACCAAAGGTAGGAAGATGAATTCTCAGAGTCTTGCTGGCTAATTAACAATTTGCTTTAGCAAAACTGGCAAGTAACTCAGTACTATAAACACCTAATATTTATTAAACATGAGATATCCTGGATTTTTTAAATAGATAATCTAAAGACCAAGTCCCTGCTCTCAACGAGCATATATCCTTCCAATGTGGGGTGCAGGCCGGGGAGAGGAGATGATGTTACAGCACTAGTGTTTTGTGATATTCTAAAACAAATGAGTACTTAACAAAATGAATGAATGCTTTATGCAATAAAAACATTGTAACAATTTGGTAGGTGCAAAGAGCCGGGATAAATACAAAATAGAGATGAACTCTTCAATAGGAAAGAACTAAAGAACTATGGCCAAATACATGAATCAAGATCCTCTGTTGGACACTGAACTGAATTATATATGCTGATACCAATTATCATTGCAGGAATGAATGGAGGGAGCAAGAGTGGGTGAGATTAGTGATAGTCGGTTTATTTAGTCTTTAATTTTTCTAGGTACCTATCAATAATCGCTCCCCATCCCTTTAATAGAACAGTGAAAGCTTCCACTACACTATATTCCACCAAGATAAATTCCTTGAGAAATCTGTCAATTCTATTGTTTCCCAAGGATACTCCTTCCCAATGCCCTCTGTCTGGTATTCTGGACTGATTCCTCTCTGTGTGAGCCTCACACTTCCCTTCCCAGCATTTCCTCTCTCATGTATGTACTATAACTCCTGTTTCCTCAGTCTACTCTGTTGTTCTTGCTGACTCCCCAATAGTGGTAGAGCTTATCCATAGAAGTTTACTAAGAAAGAATACACAGGAAGTCAATTTTTGTAATCATGCATGTCTGGAAATGTCTTTATTCTATCTTCAGGTTGATTGAAAGCTTAGCTGCATATAGAATTATTCAGAAAATGTTTTATCCCAAATTTTAAAAAATCAGCTTCCAGCTTCCAGTATTGTTATTCAGAAGTCCTATACCAGTCTGATTATGATCCATCATGTGTAACGCATTTTTCTAAGACAGCTAGATCCTTCTCTTAATTTTTGACATTTGGACACGTTACGTTGACTTGAAGTAAGTGTTTTCTCAACCATTTTGCTGAGTGCTTCATGGGTCCTTTCATTCTAGGAACTCATATCCCCCACCTTCCTGACAAAGTCTTCTCTTATTTCCTTGACATTTACCATCATCTGATTCTTTGCTCCTTTTTGTCTTTCTGAGAAACTTCAATTAGTTGGGTGTTGAACTTTATCTCTTTGTCTTTTTCTTCTACTGTCTTGATTATATCAATTTTTTCTTTTAACACCTCAATTTTTTTAACTATTATATTTTTAATTTCAAAGAACTCTTTCTCATTCCCTGATTGTTTCTTTGATTAATATCACATTGTTTCTGTTTGATGAGTATAACATTTTCTCTTATCTCTCTGAGAATATTAGTTATAGTTTTATGATACATTCTTCCCTTCTCTGGATGGACTCTGTTTTCACTGTTTTTGTGTCTTTCTCTTATGTTGACATTTTTACGTAAATTTCTAGTGGTCCTTGACTATTCACTCATAGAGTAAGAAATTTAAAAACTAATCTAGAACTCTGTGTATGGGCTGGGCTCATGAATTCATGGGCTGCCCTATAAGTTAATAGAGTTTCAAGCTAGATTTTTATAAGGAGATCCTCAAATGTTTGATCCTGGCAATGATAATGCTTCCATTATAGGAATTAGACTCGTAAAAAGATGCACATTCTCATCATGAGATATACCAATATTGGGTTAAGGCCCCTGTTTTCAGGAAGGAAACACATGCCACCTCTCCTTTGCCTGAAATCACTGATACAAATTCCCTTTGAAGCCAGTTTCTCTGGAAAATAGACTTAGTTCCTCCTTCAGAGCTGGGAAAGAAGCAGCTGCCTGGTTGTTAGAGGTTGAAGAGGGCATCTGATTTTTCTAACTGCGTCTGTTACAGAAATAAACCAATGCTCTCAATTTTGTCTCCCTCAAATTTTGCCATTTGCAGAACCTGGTGCCTCTAATCCCTTAGAACTGAGGATCTTTCCAAAGTCCAGTGGGGAAAAAGTGACCTTCTCCTCTCTAGTATCCTTCTCTATAGGTACCTAGGGCTCCGTGTCTCCTCTGCCAAATCATTCATTACACATCCTTCTGTTTTCCACTTGAAGTTTGATGTCATCTCAGCTGCTGTCGTCTTCGCTCCTGTTTGTCCCTGTAGATTTTTACCCCCTTTATTCCTCTCTGTCATCTTAGTTGGGTATCAGGAGGCTGTGCATGCTTTCAATGCACCAAATTTAACCAGACTTCAACTCTGTTCAACTGTGAAATAAAGAACGATGATGTCTGCAGACTTTCAGATGCCAAAGTATTAATCTCAGATGTTAGAGGACATTATATGTAGGGAAAGCTTGAGTAGTAGTTATAGATAGGAAGAGAGAGAGGGAGAAAATCCACAGAAAGGATCATTGTTGTCCTATCTCTGAGAAAGGAGCAGCCAAAGTCAAAGAAGTTTGACCTCTAGGAATGTAAGCTACTCACACAGAGGCAGAGTGCCAGCAGGGAGAGAGCAAGGGGAAAGATTCAAGAAAAGCCAGGAAGACAACTCTGAATGCATTAGCATTTACAGTGTTCTCTCTAGCCCAGGTTTAAGGACAAGAGAAGATCCAGGAGCAGAGGAAACATATGATCTGACTAAAGAAAATAATAGAAATGAAGCAGTCAGGAGCAGAAATGGTTTGCAGAAATAGTTGTGGCAGGGTACCGGGACTCTGGAAAAAACATAAAAACAAAGCTAAAGGAGACATCCATAAAGATCAGGAACAATCAATTCTAACTATGTTAAAGCCCAAAGGTTACAGAGGTAGCCATTCAATTTTTCAGAGAACGTCAAAGGATATTTTTTATTATAGAATATAAACAGCTAGTGAGAAGGAAATTTGACAATACTCCAAGGGTCTGTGTTTGGAAGAGTTCCATGTGCTTATTTTAATTATATTTTCTCTTACTTTACGTTACAAAGCATGCTCAATTTTGAAAACTCAAGCTGGAAGCATAAAATATATTACGTAGTCCATTTCTTTGGCAATACACATGTAATAATTAACAAAGCTGTGGGGAGAGGCAGAATTGTGTTATAAAAGATAGTTATTGCTGTAGATTGGGGACTGTTTTATTTGCTAATTCATTTCTTTTATCATACAACTAATATTTCTGAGTGCCAACTATATGCTAGGCACTAGGGATTAAAACATTAACAGAAAAAATTCAAAAGAACTCACCATAATTTTGATAGGAGGAGGGAAAAAAACACAAAAGTAAGATAGTCTATGAAATGAGTAGTTATTTTCAAGTGACCATACAACTTAGAATATAACTTTTCTTGTACTTAAAAATCAGGTATTGCTAGAAAACTCCTTATAGTACAGCTATATTAAGCATTTTAAAAGGAGGTATTTTGCAGGAATCCTTTGCAAACATTTTTAAATGCATACACTGGGCACTTTTGCATTTGAAAAGAGCATGATTTTAGCGGCTCCCACATAGACACAAGTTTCTACAATAGCAAATTGAAAGAGAAATAGCCGGAGGAAAAAAAACTCAGGGGATGAAACTGTGTCTGTCAGACCAGAAAGCTCTGGGCTTCAGAAATGAAATATTTGGCAATTGCAAACAGACAGAATGACTCTCTATAATTAGTACTTTATCTCTGACACAAAAAAGTGATCAGCACCTAGCCCAGCGAATGCCTGGATCAAATATTTGTTGGGTGAATGAATGAATTAAATACCAGAGCAGTAGAAATCTGTGTGGACTACCACAGGATAAAGAAGCACATGAAGGAATCATGCAAATACAGAAACACAAGTCTATAGAGGCTGCCATAGCCAGTTTTATCTAAATTGTTACTGTAACCTGGTGACTAACATTAAACCCACATTATTTGTAGTTGCTGCATATGTACTTATGCTTAACCAATTATATAAATAATCATTTGTTCCACGGTGTGAGTTCCCTTCTTTTTAATAAATTCTCTTGTCATCTTTATAAATGTCTAAGTTAAAAATATTCTTTCAGTTAATGTTAAGAGGCCATATAAATGCAGGGTAGGTTTGTGGACGTTTGCAGTCAGGATCAGGTAAACTAGAAATTTTGATTTAGTTTGACTGTCATGGAACCTAGGAATTTGCCCTTCACAAGAAAGGAAGTCTGAGGACTAACTTGGAAGAACAGTGCCTTTCAGCAGGGGCAATCGATTTTGGTGACCCTCCTTTTAAACTTACAGACTTCCCCAAAATTATGATCCAGAAATACTGGCTCAGCCAAAATACAAATAAAATGGTTTTGAGAATGAATTTAGTTTCAAGTTTTGTTTATACTCACATAGACATACAATTGGTAGATAAAGCAGATACTAGTCAGTAGGATCAAATTGCTGATTGACGAATCAGAGCAGTATTTAATCTTAACCATGCAAAAGGAATTTATTTTAACACCACTCTTCCATCTATCATTGTGGTGTCATTCCCATCCATTTGAATGAAGAATAAAGTTCTCCTGGTGAGAAGGGACAGAAAAATGTACACGGTGTTAGCTCAAGCCTTGTATTTGCCGCCATTTTGTTTCTGTGGCTTGAATTCCAGTCTTGCCCTTCTGAGCAATGTAAGCTCATTTTTCTTCTCTGTAAATTAGGTGAAGTGTGAATTAAATGAGTACCTATGTAAGATATTTAGCAGAGTGCTAACACCAGGTTAGCAAAAGATACTTCACCACCTACCCTGTACTACTAGTAGTAGTAAAAATAAGGTTTCTTATCTTCTATAAACCACATGGCAATTAATTTGTGAGAAAGGAAAATGAGGCCCATCTATGAACTTCTGTTAATAAAAAGGCAAGTAATAGCATAGAATTTAAAGGAAAATGGGCCTTCCTGAAATCAAAATATTAAACAGAAAAATGAATGTTAAAGGCAGAAAAGAGAATTGGACTGGGTGATAATTTAGCACTTTTTTGCTAAGAGATAAAAACAATGTTGAAGTAGCCAAACAGTGTCAAGAATTCTTTTAGTCTCACTTCTGAAATCCCAGAGTGCAGGCCAATTAAAAAAAAAAAAATGTACCAGTTTATCAAAATAAGCTGAACTACCTCATTCCCATAGATTGATACCTCACTGCTTACTTTATCCCTGCAAACATTAAATCAGGCTTCATTCATTCAATGATTTTTTTTCCTGAAATATTGAATACCTACAATTTCCAAGCACTCTGCTGTTAACTGGGGATACAATGAAGAAACACATCCTTCGTGGGAGTCTAATTCTAGCAAGTGATTAAACAAATGATTATCAAAATATTGTAAATTATGACAAGCAGGAACATAAGTACCTAGGACAGTGAGAAAAGAAACTAATGGTTGGGGGCGGGGGGAGTGAGCGACTATACAGGACGATCAAAGAAGTCTTCCCCAAGAAAATAGTTTTGAGCTGAGAACTCAATAAGAAAACCTGCCATATACATTAAGAACAAGAAGAGCAGAGCATCACAGGCCAACACCTTCAGGCAGGAATGGGCAAGGACAAAAGAAACAAACAAAAAAAAAACCATAATGGTTGAAGCATAAGGAGAGAAGGAAAGTGGTCATGAAATGTGATTGGAGAAGTAAGCAAAAGTCAGAACACATGGGGCCATAGAGGTCATATTAAACAATTTAGATTTTACTCTAAAAGTAAAGGGAGGCCATTAAGCAATATTGACATGTATGTGCCTCGTGTGGTAGTAGTGGTTATGGTCTGATTAACCTTTTGGAATACAATCACTCTAACTGCTATATGGTGAATAAAGGGAGCAGGACATTAGAAGAAGAAGACGAGTTAGAAGCTACTTGAATTAGCTCAGATACGAGATGGTTGTTTAAACCAAAGTAGAAGAGTAGAGATCAGCATAGGTAGACAAAGATGTATACTAGAGATATCACCAATAAAACTTGCTGTTGAATTGTATTAGGGGGATTAGAAAAACATAAACCAAGGATTCTTCCTACAGTTTTGGTTTGATTAATCGGGTAAATTTACTGACATGGAGAAGACTGAGAGGAATAGTTTTGGGGGGATAGGTATCAAATACTCTATTTTAGACCCATAGAATTTTAAGTGCTTGTTTTTTTTTTTAATTTTTTGTTTATTGCAGTAACATTGGTTTATAACATTGTGTAAGTTTCAGGTGTACATCATTATACTTCTATTTCTGCATAGATTACATCATGTTCACCACCCAAATACTAACTACAACCCATCACCACACACTTGGGCTGAATTATCCCTTTCACCCTCCTCACTCTCACCCTTCCCCTCTGGTAACCACCAATTAATGGAGATATCGGATTAGAAGTTAGATATATAAATCTGGATCTCAGGGGAAAGCTCTGGGCTAGAAGTAAGCAATTGAGATTCATCATTGTATAGATAGTATTTAAAGCCATGTAAATGGATGAAATCCTCTAGTGAACAAGGATAGAGAGGAAGAAGGAACCAAGACTGAGACCTAGGACAAGCCAATCTTTAGAGGCTATATAGAGGAGGAAAAGCCATCAAAGAAGCAGGAGAAAGAGTGGTCAGAGCAGGCAGAAAACCAGAATACAGTGGCGTTCATTTTGTGACTAAGAATCTTCCCTGAGACTTTACATAGCTTTGTTTCTATGACTTGGACTTTTGAGTTCATTATTCCCATTCCTCACAATTCCAAATATAGAGTTAGTCTGTTCTGATGGAAAAGCATGAATTTTAGTTGAGTTTTAAGACTGCATTAGAAAAATGCACTTAAATATAGGACTCCTTTTTTTTTGAGGAAGATCAGCCCTGAGTTAACATCCATGCTAATCCTCCTCTTTTCTTTTTTTGCTGAGGAAGACCGGCTCTGAGCTAACATCTATTGCCAACCATCCTCCTCCTTTTTTTCCCCCAAAGCCCCAGTAGACAGTTGTATGTCATAGTTGCACATCCTTCTAGTTGCTGTATGTGGGACACGGCCTCAGCATGGCCGGGGAAGCGGTGTGTCGGTGTGTTTTGGGATCCGAACCCGGGCGGCCAGTAGTGGAGCGCGTGCACTTAACCGCTAAGCCATGGGGCCGGCCCTAGGACTCCTTTTTACTATGGCTGTACTTTGGCAGTCTACTTAAATTCTCTGAAGTCCAGTTCTTCACTTATAAAATGGAGGGAAAAAAATTAGACAGTTGTGAGGATTAAAATAGATAATATACGAAAAACACTTAAAACAGTGTTTGGAATATGATAAGCATTCATTAAGTAAACAATATTGTTATTTGAATTTGTATTATTTCTCAAAACCTCTTCTACTATACTACTGACCAAACTTGACCACTATCACAGAAAAAAATGCTAATATGATGACAAGATAAAATAATCTATTGAGATAAAGGATCAAGAAGTACAAATGAGAGAAGTATATATAAAGGCTATGTAAAAGAAAACGGAGGGGCAGTTACTTGTGGCCCGTGAATAAACCTATTAAAATGTTTCCAAAACAAAAGAAAGAGGCAAAAAAGGATGAGGAGGAGGAAGAGAACAGGGAAAAAAAGACAGTAACTTTGCAGGGAAAATAGGACTGTGTCTTAAAAAAATTGTATACAAAAATTTTCTTTGATTTGTTCTGTGAAAAATAATGTAGATAATTAAGAATTTTAAAAATATATGAAAGTTCTACCTTTAAAACTTTAGATAAAACAATTTTTGAAAGGTGTGATATAAGTAGCACCATTAGAGAAACTAGAGTGATGGTGCTCAAAGAATATGATTACTACTGGCACAAATGAATTTATCACAGAATTTCAGGTCTTAAAGGAAGACTTTGGCAACAGTTATCAATACAATTCTCTCTATAAAAAAAAGATGACTCAATGACACAAGGTCTATTGATTATTGTGTTTAAGAAAGAGCAGGGCAGGACTTCAGAAATTGAAAGCTCTTAACATTATTGAATTCAGACCATAAAATATTTGTAGGGATTTTATTGCAAAGACAAATGGCTACATCCACCAGAATGATATGTGGGATCCAAATCTGTGCAATAAAAGGAAAATGGCTGACTGCCTAGTGTCTTCCATAGAATTAGTTGTTATTTCATGCCATCGGTTGGCTCTGACTCGGGGCGACCCTGTGAATGAGTGAAGTCCACAGTGTCCTGTCCTCAGCAGCCCTACTCAGCTCCTGTAGACTCATGCCTATGGCTTCCTTTATGGAGTCAATCCATCTCATGTTTGGTCTGCCTCTTTTCCTGCTGCCTTCTGCTTTTCCCAGCATTATTGTCTATTCCAAAGAATTCTGCCTTCTCATGATGTGCCCAAAGTAGGACAGTCTCAGTTTTATCATTTTTGCCTCCAGTGATAGTTCAGGCTTAATTTGCTCTGGGACCCACTTGTTCGTCTTTCTGGCAGTGCAGTGTATCTGTAGAGCTGTCCTCCAACACCATGTTTCAATGAATTGATTTTGTTCCTGTCAGCCTTCTTCACTGTCCTTCCTTCACACCATACATAGTAACTGGGAATATAAGGATGTGGATAATCTTGGCCTTAGTATCTCATGACACTTCCTTACACTTGATGATCTTTCCTAATTCTTTCATTGTTGCCCTTCCTAGTCTCAGTCTTCTCTTGATTTCTTGGCTGCAGCCTCCATTTAAATTAATGACTGAACCAAGGTAAACAAAATTTTTAACAACTTCAATGTCTTTATTGTCTGCATTATAGTTGTGTAGTTCTTCTGTAGTCATGATTTTTAAATTAGAATTAGTAGAACACACTAAAAAGGGTAGGACGGTTCATTACCTAGTAACTCTACATTAGGTAAACGCCTTTGACTAGAGACAACATCCTATATGTTCAGTGATAATGTACAACGTATAGGGGTAGCCATTCAAATGTGTGAGATACAGGAGAATAATATATAGCAATGTGATTATTAATCCAATCAAAATGGGTGGAATTGACAGGAAATATCAGTATGCCTTTGGCAGATACAGATACATAATTGTAGGCTCCCGCTGTACACATTGGCAATAGATGGAGATGTGTAACATTTTACGTGGCATCATCCTTAAAGGATTATGGAATGCCACTGATAAAGACATCTAAATATTGAAATCCATGATAGATATTTGTTTGTCACTATTCTCCCTGCATTGTAGAAACTTTCTATAATCTCAATTGCTTATCCAAAGGTGGATTCATAAACATTAGTTACATTTTTTAAATGCCCAGATGAATACTAGTCTAGAGAGCAAGAGTCATCTCCGGCCTATACTGTGAGTTCCAATGTTCTACAGTCACAAAAACCCTGGAAATTACAGCATCCTCTCTGGATCTCTGCATTCCAGTCAGAGGCCCTAAAAGAGAGAAACATGCCTCACAGGTCACTTCTAATTCAAAACTTCACCAGTTGAGTTAAGGAGTCCCAAATCTAGATTCCAGCATAGGACACAGGGAAGCATTAACAGGCTCCAAGTTTCTACAGCACACCTGAATCCAGAGAAGAAAATTTAGGCAAGAATAAAGCCTCTCAACTCAACTCACTTCAATTCTTTTATTTTATTTATTTATTTATTTATTTATTTATTTATTTATTTATTTACTTATTTATTTTGTCAGGAAGTTCAGCCCTGAGCTAACATCCATGCCAATCCTCCTCTTTTTGTTGAGGAAGACTGGCCCTGAGATAACATCTATTGCCAATCATCCTCCTTTTTTTTTTTCCCCCTTTTTCTCCCCAAAGCCTCAGTAGATAGCTGTATGTCATAGTTGCACATCCTTCTAGTTGCTGTATGTGGAACACCACCTCAGCATGGCCGGACAAGCAGTGCGTCGGTGCACACCGGGGATCCAAAAGTGAGCCGCCAGTAGCTGAGCGCGTGCACTTAATCGCTAAGCCATGGAGCCGGCCTCTCAACTCACTTCAAATGCAAACAATCAGAATCCATTTAACTAATGCTTGTGGAACATGTGGTATACATCATGTGGTTTGCTTGAGACACAATGATGAACAAGACAGTTGTCCATAGCTTAGTTCTAGTGTGAAGGAAATGGAGACAGAATGAGGAATCCTCAATACATTAGGTAACCATAAAGTGTTTTGAATGCACAGAGGAAGAACTCTAAACCTAGTTTTGAGGGTTAGAGAAGGCTTTTCTTGTATAAAAAATACCTATGCTGGAAGGAAAAGGTTGAGGAGTGAAGCAGACAAGACAATTGAAGCAGTAATAAGAGTATTCCGGGCAGAGAGAGTAGCAAGTGCAAAGACCTGGAAGTGAGAAAGAGTGAGGCATATAAGAGAACTGGAGTTAGTTCAGTTTAACTTGAGCATAGCCTCAGAGGAGAACTGTACTAACTATGAGGAGCCATGAGAGATCTCTGCATTCAAGTGAGAAATAATGGTTGATTTTGTAAATATTATAAATACACACACACACACACACACACACGCACACGTACATATATATCCTGAAAATAAATCACCCTTTGCCTTCTGTTTCCAAATATCTATGTCTTCACAATATTTTGAAGTTGTTGCGTAGACTCAGAATACAATGACCAAGAGAGAAGAATGATATCAGGTAAACATCAGACCTATAGACAAAATATTTTTAAGTGAAATTTATCAAGTCATGCCTAAGACTGTTCCCTGAAGTAAATTATTTTAAAATCTTTTTTGGATACATATACCTTACTACCAACTATTAAGTATCATATCTGTTTCATGTCTATAGTTTATGGTTTATGAAATTCAATTTAATAAATTTATTGACCATTTAATTTGGCCAGGCATGATGTAGGAGAGGAATAATACTGAAAATATGAGGAAGTTTGAACTGCTGTTTACTGTGTTCAATACAGTGGAAGGAACTTTTGGGATTAGAGCCATAGGTGAAAAGTTCAGATGAGAGATGCACAGAGCACACCATGAAGATTCAAAGGAGGGGTTTATCACACGGAACCAAGAAAAGATTCAAGGAAGAGGGAACACTAGATATGAAATAAAGGAAGGACAAATTTTGCCAGTTTTAGAAGGGATGGAACACATACAATGACCAACGGTTGGTGTTTTGTGTTTTATTTTATTTTTCTGTCTGTTTTTATGTCAGAGATTCTTCACGTTGCTGGTGTATTAATATGTACCGTGAAGCTCCTAGGTGGAGTTACAGCCGGATTTGATCATGAAATCGTAGATGCTTTCTCTCTCTCTGAATATTTTATGAGGCTAGCATTGGTAAATTTGCTTTAGAGCTTTGCTTCTCAAAGTATGATCCATAGTCCAAGAGCATTTGAATCATGAGTGCTTGTTAGAAATTCAGAATCACGGGCCTAACCCAAGACATACTGAATCATTAAACTTTCAAAAGCACTGGTCTAGAGAATGAGTCAGCAAACTTTTCTGCAGAGAGCCAGATAGTAAATATTTGTGGCTTTGAGGGCCATACATTCTCTGTCACAACTACTCAACTCTGCCATCTTAGTGTGAAAGCAGCCATAGACAACATGTACATAAATGGAATCAGCTATGTTCCAATAAAATTTTAGTTATAGAAATAGGTGGCAGTTGGGGCCAGCCCGGTGGCACAAGCGGTTAAGTGCGCGCGCTCTGCTGCGGTGGCCTAGGGTTCGCCAGTTCGGATCCTGGGCGCGCACCGACGCACCGCTTGTCAAGCCATGCTGTGGCGGCGTCCCATATGAAGTGGAGGAAGATGGGCATGGAGGTTAGCCCAGGGCCAGTCTTCCTCAGCACACACACAAAAAAAAAAAAAAAAAAAAAAAGAGGAGGATTGGCAGGTGTTAGCACAGGGCTGATCTTCCTCACAAAAAAAAAAAAAAATAGGTGGCAGCACACATTTGGCCCTAGGTAGGTTGGCCCTAGCCAATCCGTGGTTTAGAGCAAGGGTATGTGTAGATGAAAAGTAAGGGCATAAAGGAGAACTCTATGAGGAATCTATTAAAGAAGCCATAGAATGTACGAGCAATATCCCAGTCTGATGGTGCAGCAGTTAGGATGGAAAGATGCTAGAACTGGGGTGCCAGCTTGAAGGTCATTGTAGTCATTAGAGCTGTAAGTTGTGGGCCTGAATTAAAGTGAAGGCAGTGGAAGCGTAAAGGTGAGAATAAAGGAGAAATCTCATAGATCAAAGAATCTGAAAGGTTGTAGGGTTAAGTCAAAGTTATTGGATGCAGGGCATCAAAGTTCTTTTTTAGCACGTGGAAGAATGGGGGTACCATTGCCAAGGACTCGATTATCAGAAAAAAATGCTGGTACTGGGGGGAAAAATGATATTTTATATGCTGAGTATAATTTGCTGAAATTATGTCTGGGAGGCAGTTTGATAGCTGGGTCAAGGGACATACGTCAAATAGAGCTGGAAATTATCCATGCTAAAAACAAAATGCCCACTGAATCAGATAAGATCTGCAAAAGAGTTTGAGAAGGGGGAGCAAAGGAAGCTTAAAGAAAGAACCTCGGGAAAGACCTATATTAGGAAGGAGGTGCCAGAGAAGGCAGAAAAGTAGAAGTAGTTTGGGAGTATACAAGCCAACAGAGAAGCTAAATTCAAGAAGAAGGAGAAAAATGAATATAGCAGATAATTTGAGATCCTAAGGTTCTCACACACATTTAAAATACTGAAAATATAACGTTTTCCTATATATTGCCACAGGAGTAAATATTCTAACACTATATCCCAAGGCCAACCAAAGCAGGAGTCAGACAGCATGGCTTTATAGTTCTGGACAAATCAGTCATCACTCTCATTTGCTCAAAATGTACTGTGACTTTTTTTTTAAACAAACCTTTACCATTAAATGTCCTTCTATTTTTCTTACATGTTATTAACATAGTTCAGAATGTTTAAAAAGAGAAAGTTGAGCAAAGACCAGAGACAGCATGACAGATCTTGACAGGAACAGCCTAGATTGATTTAAGTATAAGCTGTCAACATTGCTGAATAAACCTCTATGAATCCCTTCCAGTCTCTGACACCAACAGGTTTGCAATCTGCAACAGGTTCTTGGAGTTAAAAAGAATTAGAAGAAAGATGATCTTTGCTGTATTTTCTATTTTGAGTTTATATTGAAAATGGGCATTTAATCAAGTCAGCTAACAGACATCAATTTATAGATAAGAGCAAATTTTTTTTACTGAATATTTTCTATCTTATCTTAGCAAGATATGGATTGTACATGTCAACTATAAGCTGTGGCTAATCAATACTAAGTTACCAAGGTTAGAGCATGAGCTTTCTTGCTATGGTTGTCAATCGTATACCATAAATAGCTGAATTCACCTTCCTTTATCCATGCAGATATAACATCACTCTCTAGCTGGCAACTGTACCCTAGTTTTACTACAGAAACAGTAAAAAGAGTAATAGTAATAACAGCTAACATTAATTAAGAGCTTATTATGTGACAGGAACTCTTAGAAGAGCTCTACATGTATTAACTCATTTAAACCTTATTAGTTTTGCAGATAGCAATTATTATCTGGAAAGTGTCTTAAAGATCATCAAATCCCTGACTGCCTTGATTTTTCTTCTCCATGGCACTGTTTAGTGGGTTCAGCCCAAGCAGTCTAACATCAGAGACATGGCATTTGCTCAACAGGTTCTGGCCAGCAATACAAATGTTTTGCTGCATATATGTTGATCAATTCAAGCCCAAGAAGCACACATGTAATTGGCCAGATCAGCTTAATAAGTAATCAGTTCATTTCTCCAATCTGGCTTGATTCAGGGGCAAGATCTGCACCTTTTAGGGGTATGGAAAGATGCCCAGAAACAGTCAAGAGAAGGATAGCAAATGCACAGAATTTAGTTTTATTCTTACCTGTGCTCAGTTAACTGTGTTACTGAGTGCTGATAAGCTTTAGAAATCTCTACAACGGAACGTTACTCTGAGAGGTAGAGTTGAGATTAACAAATATACCTTACATTGCTTGTGGATGGAATTTTAGAACTATCAGCTAAGCACCCATCACTACTTTAGAATCGTTTAAAAGATTTATTCTGTTTGCATTTTATGTTTGTAACTAGTCCCTATCCCACCCTTTGTGTTCTTTTTTCTTGCTAAGATCAGAGAGCAAGCTTTATTGCCTCTGTTCCTCAATCAGATAGTGCATACACCACAGACACTTGTTTCCTTTGCTTCTTTATGCACATACATCAAAACCTGTAGTTGACAGAAACAGACTTTTGAAAAACATCACTGATCCCAAAATAAAATGCAGGTGATTTCTGCCCCTATATGACCCCTTACATCTGTAATCTATGATTTCCCAGGTGTCAGTTACTGACTATAGAAACAGAAATAACATTTAAATGATGCCTTTCAGACTTAATTAATTCAGAGTGGCAAGTAAAATATGTACGGTTAAAAGATCAGTTTCAATTCATATAGAACTTTGCTTTTCAACCATATTTAAGATATAAAAACAAAAACAAATGGCCTGTATATAATAAGTGCAATTTTGATCCTTCTAGGTACTAAACTGTTAGGGAAATTCAATTCCCTTCACAAATCATGACACACTATGTAATACCTATAATTTCTGGTTTTCTTTAAAGATTAAAAGAAGAGAAACCAACATTAAAATGCTGGGTGCTACACTAGGGGTATTTGCATATATTAGTTCACTTAATGCTCACATAAACCTTATAAGGTTGGCATTATAATCCCTATTTTACGAAGGAGGAGAGTAAGTTTCAAAGAAGTGAAATAACGTGCTCAAAACGCTCAAGTTGAAAATTGGCATAGACAGAATTGGAACCTAAATCTTCCAGCTTCGTCTTTCCCCTTTGCCATTCTTCCTGTAGGAAACAACTCTCTATGCACTGTATTTGAGTGTGTAAAGAAAAGATGGCAGAGGGAAGAGTGGCAGAGAGTTAGACAGAAATGGAGAGAAGAGAGAGTCGTAAAAAGGGCAATTATGCCCTTGAACAAACAGTATATTCATTTTCCATTTTCTGCACTATTTAAATACAAACTAATCTCACTGGTTTCATGGGCAAAATTTAGTTTGGATGATTACAAAAATGCTTCTGTGGGGACTGAGAGGGACAGCTGCTTTCACTCTAAACTGTTTTCTACTATTTCTACTCGGTAGCAGATATTAGAGAAAAGTTAAGTATACAGCAGTCACTGACTTCAAATTAAGTGCTAATGAATGCAGATTTCCATGAAGATTCCAGGAGTTAGTAATTACAGTTTTATTGCAATTCGAAATGGTGAAATAAACTCAGTCTCCACTGTCCCATACATGTAATTGATGAGTTAATTTGTCTACAGCACTCTCGCTGTTCTAATATTTCTCCATCAATGCCACGAAAATTAATACGATGCAAAATGTATAAAATTATACCCACTAAAAAAACCATTGTATGGTACCAGGGAGGCATATTTATTTCATCTGTGGATAGTACGGGGTCACCATCTTTTTTTTCCCCTTTCCCAGTGACATTTTCAGATTTGACATTCTGTGACATTTTCAGTTTAATATTGCTAATACCCTGGCTGCAGAATTAAAAGTACACCCTGAGGAAGGGTTGAATGCAGATGCATCAGGAGAGTATAACTATTCCTCCCCCCTCCAACAAATGTTTATATGTAAACAATATATACGTTAAGAAGCACTGAATAACTCTATTTATCTTTGATTTTTTTTTCGGGGGGTAGGGGGAGGGTAGGTGGTCAATTCTCCATCCCCAGGGGTTGATTCTTCATTGGAATCTTGATGTGCAATGAACCAATGTGAGATCCTACCTGCATATTACCCAGGGACTATATGATAAATGTCTAAAGTAGAGATTGAATGAAAGGCGCTCCGCATACTGCAGGTGAGGCAACCTCCCCTAAAGACAGCTGAAGAAACATATCTACAATTATAATTCAGGAGCCACAAGAGTCCCTACACTATATATCCCTAACTGATGAATAAGCCACAACGTTAATTGAATGTTATGCTCACTGACATTTATATAGGGTTCTGTTTGATGAATAAAAGGTTAGATTCATTTTTTTAAAGTGTAGTTGATAAGCTCCCTCTGACTGTCCCTTGGCAATACCTGTGGACTCCTATTGCATTCCAAGGATGCCACTCATCTGCTCCCTAGCCCAGTCACTGCTTACTTCCCTTCATCCATAAGCAGTGCAATTTTTCACTGGGAAGGAAAATACCCTTGCAAGATTCAACCATTACTATTGAGTAAAAGAAATATGGGCAATATCTGAGCTATGGTATTTGGGTCTATTTATCATTTCCCAATGCCAAACAAGATATTCACCTACAATTGATCCAATCTTCCTTTTCCCCACTACCACTAGCCCACCATCTGTTTGAAGAACTCATTCCCTCCCCAGCCTCTAAATATGGACATTTATATGAGTGATGTTTTAACATGAGATGGAGACAAAAGACCTGGAGTGAACCCAGAGGATAACTGGATCTACCAGATCAAGTGACAAAATGAGACAGCTTTTGGGTTTTTTTTAGTTTTTTTTTTTTTTTTTTGTAGCTTCATTGCGGTATAATTAACAAATAAAATCGTATATATGTAAAGTGTAGTATAGAATGATTTGATATATATACATATGTATATAGTGAAATGATTACCACAATCAAGCTAATTAATACATCCATTACCTCACAGAATTACCTTTTTGTGTGTGTATGGTGAGAACATTTAAGATTACTCTCTTAGCAAGTTTCAAGTATACAATACAGTATTATTAACTATAGTCACCGGGCTGTACATTAGATCCTTAGAACTTATTCATCTTATAACT